>NC_046647.1:3320963-4603463 GCF_900324485.2 Mastacembelus armatus | reverse complement strand
TTTGCCTTGTTCTAGTTTATTTTAAAATTGTGTGCATACTCCATATCTGTATATATGCTTGCACCAGACACCAAGACAAATTCCTAGTACTGTAAAGTGTTTTTTGCTGTACCTGGCAATAAAACTGATTCTGATTCTGGTTAGTTGGCTCTGAAAACTACATGGTGAAACCACAGATGAGGAGTAACTTCTACAATGAATACCAGCAAATAATGCAAAGGGAAACTCTGCACTGACTAACAGACTTGGAGATTCAACTCTTTCCACATTTGTATAGCAATACAAATACACAGAATAAAAAGATCTCAGGATTTGCTTTATTGATTTTGGTGAATGCCAAAGATTCAGCAAAACTAAACATCTTAACCTGCTTGCGCCTGAAGAGGTTGCAATGTTCACGACTCTTGTAGTTTAAAATGCACATTTCAAATCATGTGGTCAGTAAAAAGTACTTATAGCCTTGAAAGCACAAGTCTGCTCAGCTTATGAGACTGCATCCATGAGATTATGAACTAACCTGACCTTGAGGGTCAGTCTTCACCTTGTGGTTTAAATAAATGTCTACTAGGAGGTTTGAACCATGTCTCATTGTCATCAGTGTGATGAGTTCAGAGTTGCCATGGAGATATGACTATGGAATTTCAGTTGTGTTATAGCAGATGGTCATATATGAAGGGAAGATGATATCTGTGTGTGATGGGCTTTGGCATTGGATTTGAATGTCCTTCTTGATCTTTCTTCAGCATCTTATGTAAGTGTCAGATGGACCAACAGAGGGAAGAACCTAAATTTACACAATCTGTCCAAAATTGGCATCCACGAGAGAAGCAAAAATACATGGCCTGAGCTACAATCTTAGTAAAGATTGATTTATTAGTGTACTATACATTGGCCACAAATTAGAGACACGAAACCAGAGGTGTGTGTATCCCATTGATCTGTTTGGCTTTGTGAGGATCCACCAAAATCTGGAAAAGTTGTCATATTCAAATATATTTATAATAAAGAAAAAACAGATGAATGGGCGGAGGTGGAGTGATAGTAGCTGGTCTGGGCAGAGTGTGTGAAGCTGAAATAATGATGATGCAGATAAAGTGCAGAGCAGGCATCCAGTGGCACAGCTGGCAGTGGCTGGCAAAGGTGGCCCAGTTCTAGCAGTTAGCCCACTTAGGCGCCTGCCTTCCACTGGACCACACAGATGCCCATTTACTGCCCTGCTGATGACACCCCAGAGGCATAACACACACCCACAAACATACACACACAAACACAGTCATGTAAGCATCACTTTAGAGGACATTTTGTTCACTTACAGTACAGACTTAGCGTAACCTTAGCCATAACTACTACCTGCTTAACCTTAATCCCAACCTAAAACAAAGTCATCACTCAGTACTAGGCAGTAAAATTTCATGATTTACATTAAGATGACTTTGTCCCTAAAAGTAGGTCCAGTGAGACTTACACATGTCCCCACAATATGAGTAATTCAAACACAAACCCACATCTGAAAACTTGATATACAGCACATGGAGATAAACACGCATACACAGCTGTGGCTCGTTCATTTTATATTCTTGCAAATGCAGACGCACACTGTTTTACTGAAAGCACACACAGACACACACACGCTAACACACACAATAAAGAAATGACTCACTCAAGTCCAAACATCAGTAAACGCATAATTTCCACAAAAATATGTCCCCTACTTAAAGACACACATGCACAGACCAACACAAATCTCACGCTGCTCAGCCAGTATGTTCCAGCAATCACCACACAGACCTTGTGACTGTCCACACACACATACACACACGTACAGAAACTGCAATTCTCACCTCAGGGCAAAGATGTGCTCTGATGTTTCCGGGGCAGTGGGCAGTCACGAGTGTGTGTGTGTGCCTGACAGCTGTTTGTGTACATGTCCATGTGTCCGTTTGTGTTTGTGTGTGTTGGCGCGGTGCCCTAATTTGACAGAGCTGGAGCAGTGGTTGATCCCCAGTGCAGTTGATTTAGCTTGATGTTGACCCTACAGGCCTTGTCAGCTCCAACATGCTCCCTGTCTCCTCATGTAGCCCAGCACGACATTGAGTGGACACACGCACACACCAAAGAAGCACATACACTAACACATTTCCATTTGCTGCAGTATTACCAGTTTCTGTTGCAAAATTTAAATCACACGTTTTCCTTCATAAGTTGGTTTGTTCTATTTGTTTTTATGTTTAAATTGTATATATTATGTGTAATTAAATGAAATTACTTTACTTTTACTTTTGTTTTGTTTTTCTTGCTTTAGTGTTCAATTTTGCAAGCTGATGAAACATTTTCTATGTATGTGTGAGAGATATACAGATTTTTGTTGCCACTACCTGGTTCCTTTTTGGCTTATGCAGCGTTGAGTAATAATGTTTCTCAGTACGTTGATCTGGGGTCTGCTTGGTCTCTGCCTTACTGGGAGATATGGTGATAGATCTTTGCGTTCACTCGTGTGGGCGTGGAGGATTCAGCATTGTTTAAAAGTACTTTTGACAGAACCCACAGCAGAGTAATGAAAGTAAACAAGCGAGTAATGTAACACGTTTACTTTGCTGCTGGTGGTGATGTAGGAATGTAATGAAATTCCTTTTTTTGAAGGAGTTATGTATGTTGATTACAGTTTTAAAATAAGTTGGACAAAACTAAATGCAACAGCACTATTAAGAGTCAGTCTATCCATATTTTTTGGCACAGCTTGTTATAAACTTGTTTTTGTACTATATATAAACTTTATACTTTTTACTTTTGTTTTCTATTGCTTCATCGTTAAATTGTGTTTTGTTTTTTTACTGCATTGCTGCTTAGAGGAAGAAAAGAACTAAGTATAATCTATAATTATTAAATTTCTAACACATTTTTCCTCTGCTACAGATACTTGTATACATATGACTGACAATAAGGATAGGTTCTTTGTTTCTGTGGGGGAATTCAGGTTCTGCAATCACAATAAAAATTGCAAAATACATCTTGGAACACAAAAGAAAACAGAAAACATAACAATAGCAATAACAATAATACAAATAGCATAAAAATATGTACAAGCACAGCACATGAGAATCAATAGTAAGATGTCAGTGTCAGGTGTAGCAGCCCCCCACCACAGGCACCGTCCAGAGCACCCAGGGTGTCCATACTCCTCTGCTTGTCGGTCCACCCTGACCAGCTGGAATCCATCCAAAGTTGTGAGAGAGTCAGGAATGAGTTCATTCATACATGTTTCTGTAAAGTAGAGCAGCCTGCATTCCCAGCAAACTCTCTGGTCTTTCATCAGCGCGGTTAGCTTGTCCATTTTCACTGGGGACAGGAGGGGAGACAAAGGTTATAATATCCTTTTTCACTCTGCATTCTCTTTCCTCAATCCCCAGGTTCTAGGGCATTTCAGGTCTCCTGTCAGGTAAAGCTAAGGGTTTGCCTTGTATGCTGTATCCATGGTAACACTGATCTCCCACCTCATTCATGTTTTCACAAACATGTAAGAATTAGTAAATGGTACTATTTCCTTGTTGGTCATTGTCAAATAAAATGAATAATTGGACATTACTGTACAAAAAACCTGTTCATAGCTTTAAAAAAAAATTAAATATAGAGATGAGATGCTGTAACTGGCAGCCATCCCACAGACATCAGTTCAAGGATAGTGAGACTTTAGTGGGACTTTAATATTTAAACATTCCCCTTAGGTTATGTGGAATGGAGTGACAGAGTATACGTTTGGTGTGTATTTGAAGGCTGACGTGTGTGACTCTTCATCGATAAACACAGGACCCGGGCTAATTTTCCGACCCAGTGAGGAGGTTTTTTTCTTTAAATAGGAAGGAAAACCCTCTTCGCTCTGCATGCCTGACACCACTGCACCACTGTTTCTGTCCTCTGTGTGTGTGTGTGTGTGTGTGTGTGTGTGTGTGTGCTGTTTGCATCTCATCCTTTCTGCACTTCCCTCTGTCCTTTTTTTTTATCTCCTTGCCTGTTAGAGATACTTTTGTTTCTAGTTTATGCCCTTTCATCCAAACATTTCTTTTTCTTTTTTTTTTTTTTTTTTTTTGGCTCACTGGAGTTTGTGTGTTCATCAGACTATTCCTGCTGGGACGGATCCTCTGAGGTAAAGGCCAGATTTTAATCTCTGGGTCCATCTAATCTCCTCATATTCACATCTCAGATTAACACACTAACACACACACACACACACACACAACACACACGCAGACATAGCAGTTTGAGTATAAAAAACTCTTTCACACACAATAGCTGATGACAGGCATTATTCTGCCCCTCCTGGCTGAAAGAGATTAATTGTTAAAAAAAAAAAAAAAGAAAAAAAAAGCCGGCCTAGGGCCGGCAACCTGTGGGTCAACGGTTTTCTAACAATGCTGCAATATACACACACGCAGATTCTGGTGCCATCTGCCCCAAGCCGGCTGCCCACCGATGTCAGCATGGTAAGAAGGCTGGGATCAGGAATGAGAACAGCATGTACTATGTGTTTTGACATCAAAGGTGACTGGGTGTATCCACACACACACAGATACACACACACATACACAGAACTAGACACACACAAGTCCATACATGAAACAGAGAACAGTGACTGTGGTCACTCTCTTTCTGTGTCTGCGCTTTCTGCTCAGGGTGAAACCCGACAAAGGGAACGAAAGAGGGCAGTGAAACAGGGACGGTTCTCCGCCAGGCCACATGAACGCAGACATAAACACACTGACTAATGAAACTCAGGCCTGGAAAGTGTGTGTGTTCTCTAAGTAGCTCCATCTGGGTAGAGGTGGCACCAGAGATGTTTACTGGAGGCTTTAGCCCATCAACTTATTGTCAACAGTTCAAGGGACTGTCAGCGCCCACGCTGTGTATATGTGTGTTTGAGGCAGAGAGTGAGAGCGAGAGAGAGTGTGTCTGGAGAAGGTTAGTGGTTAGAGGCACAAAACGAGAGAAAAGATGAACTGAAAACAGGCAGCATATCAAAAATCTGAAATGGACCGTCTATGTTAAAGATGCCTGATGGAGATTTATGAAGAACTGTGCAATTCAAGAGCAACTGTTTCACTAGGCCACATCAGCACTCCCTGTCTTTACAGGTGCAGCAGAGGACACATCAGACCACTGCTACAGAAAGACTGCTTTAAGTTGTGTTTTAAGTTACTCTTTAGCCTCTAATGTATCTGTCCTGCACAAGAAAGTGGCGCTAGAAATGCTGAAAGGCCACGGGTTTGTGTGCAGGAGGCTAGAGGATTATTACAAACTAAACTTTAGTATCACATTACGACCACACTGCCATACAGTTTGTAGAAATAAAAAGAAATTCATTTAATTTTAGACCTTTGCTGTTTTATTGGTCAATATAATTAATGGCAGCAGCAGATAATTGCACATGGCTGGTGTACGGCCAAATTGTCACTCCAACTCAACCTGGGTGCACACAACCAAAATGAACAATCCACGCAATGTATGAGCAGGCAGATTCGTATTGTGATTGCACACACCAGTAAGGATGCCATGTGCTAATACAGCTGGCGTATCATATATGACTGTTGCAGTTGTAATGGGGCGTTATTCCTACATGCTGCAACACTGGCATTTGTCAGGAAAAGTCTGTAAAGCTCAAGGTGAAAAAAAAAAGTACTGAGGTGCAAAAGCTTGGGTCTCACTTTTTCTTTATTTCCTCTAATTCAAAAAACCTGTCTTCATAGTTTGTGTCTTTCTTCCAGTTTTCATGTCTTTCAGCCGCAGTCCCTGAGACAGAACTAGCATCTCACTTATTCAAACCACCCCTGTGAGCCACACAATGATCACCAAGATGCAGAGTATTTTTCAATGTCTGTGCATTTTTCTTTCCCTTCACTAACTTTTGACAAATGTTTTACTGTCTGTGGCAGAGCTGGCAGTGGGGAACAGTGGTGTATTTGGATGGACTTGATCCAAAACAAGCAGGGTCTAATTTACAGTGGTGCCCTGGCAGACTAATGCCAAACACACGCGAAGCCAACCGTCACACAACACATGACACCGTGTCTTCACAGCCTGGTCGGCCCACCCAGCTCGAAACACAAAAACACCAGTTTCTCATCTGATTTTCTTTTTTGTTCTTTATTAGTTTTATTTATTTGGCCATGTGTTCTCTCGTTACTGCATTTTTTCAAAGACTTCATCCAACTGAAGAATGACAAATTGATGTACACTACACCAAGCTGTAAAATGAACCTAAACACCAGTAAAGCATCAGAATAATTAAAGAAAAGAAAAAGTGAATCTTCTACACAGGTGGAGAGACTGTTGGTGTGTTCACATGTGTATTTTCAGTAGTTCAGCATTCATAACCTTTGTGCCTGTGAACAGCTTTTTAGTAGAAGCAATCATTATCCTGGATGGATGTTCATATGCATATCCAACATTGTTTAGACCAAAAGTTAGACATGCCCAAACTGAACGGGATCACATTTCACATGTCATGAGATCAGAGCTGACAGAGAGTTGGCACGGACACACAGATATTTATTAGTTTTATGGCTATCCTTCAGTAACAAAAATAGATCAATTGAAATCTCTCTCTCTCTCTCACTATAAATATATATATATATATTTATAGTATATATATATATAAAACCTAAAAATTATTAGAGTCATATTAATCCCTGTTTATTACATATTATCATATTAAAAACAAAAGGAAGCTGTAATGCAAGTAATATTTTAACTAAAATATGATAAGATTATTAAGCATGGCTAAACAAATGTGTTTTTAATTTTATAAGCATTATTTTAAGAGTACTAATATAATATATATAGAATATATGGATTTGTTTTTCTCATTTATTTTATGGACTGCTTTTCTCTGAAAACAGATGGTAAATGGAGTTTAATACCACCATCATCATTTGTTATGCATTTGTTATGAGGAGTAACAAAAAAAGAAAAAGGAAATGATAAAATGAGAGCTTAAATAATTGAAAAAAGTTTTGTAGCTTACTTTTTTTATTTCAGAGTACTATTGGGTTGCTTTTTAATCTCTCTCTCTCTCTCTCTCTCTCTTTGAAAGTGCGCCATGCACCTCCATCCTGTATATCTGCAGGGGCCGCAGCTGTAGTGCCCTTCATACACACACATACACACATGCACACACTCTCCCCTGTGTCCCCCCACCCTGGGTATTAACTTGCCTCTCTGTAGCAGCTGGAGTCACATTGTGGTAAACCTCTCTGTACCTGAAGGCATCACACATACACAATATATCCCACACAGCTCTGTGTAGTTCATGAAATTCCTATAGTTTCACTTTTTATACAGCTTAAGAAACTGTTCCAGTATGAGTCAGCTCACTGGAAACCATTCTAAATAGACAAACCTGCTCAGAACTGTATGTGTGAAAAATCAAAACAGGCCTCTTTAACAGGCCTCTGTTAACACAGAGGTTGTTCATGTCCATACCAGCCTGAGGCTAATTACAAGGGCTCTGCTGGTTTGTTCACATTCTGGTTCTGCTGTTTGTCTGTGTGCTGCATATGTATAAAACTGACAGTGTCCTTTTAACATTTTCTACTTTATTACTACACGTGTACTTTGTCTTCTTGACTCTGTTAGGGACTCTTGAGGGCATAATTTGTACTTTATGCTGTATGTGCTATATAATGTTCATGTATGGTCTACAGTAGTGGGAGAAAAGTACATGCATACATACATCCATTACTGCCTTTAAAGCATATCAGTACAACTGCATTTCGGTAATCTTCATTTTTACTTTTGGTAATGTATTTGCTGATAATTCCCTTGAACTTTTAATGCAGTAAAATTTAGAATGTAGAACTTTTGCTTACTTTGACTCAATTACAATCTTAAATTAGAAAAAAAAAAAAAAATCACAGTGTAGCACCAAAGTTAACTCGAAGTGGTATATAGGTACATATGCGCAGTGCATCTATGCAGAAAGCTCCACAAACACTACTATCGGGCTTCATTAGTCTGAATCAGCAACATTAAGTGTGTATTTTTGTTTTCCCAGTTGTGTGCAATAGTGGAAGACTCATAAAGTCTGCAGACTGGTTTCATAATGTGTTTTAGAACAGTATACAGTAGCTAGATATTATACACTAGCTAATATGTAGCAACGAAAAACTACTGGTCACATCAGCCCATGAAGTGAAGCTGTATTAGTAAGATCCTTGAGTATACCGAGCTCAGCAAGGGTATATTTTATTCTTATGAATCCACCTTTTAATTTGTAAAAAAAAAAACAAAAAAAAACAAATAAAGGCAAATTTTCTTCTTTCAAAAGTTACATGGTCTGTCTTTAAAACCTGTTTTGGCACAGAATGTTGACTGAATCCTTTCTTAAAAAAATACTGTCCAAAGGTATCACTTCATGCCCTGTACAGATGGGCATGTGAGTACTGTATTAAGACAGACTTTAAGAAATTCAAACATATCTTTTAATAACGCCACTATACACTGATTGTTTGTGATCACTTTTTAAAATGCTTTAATTCTTCTGCTCTATGCATTTGTATATGTGTTTTACAGGCTACATCTGCATAGTTGAAGTGTGTGTGCATGTGTGCACACAAAGCTCACAGCAGCAGTAGCCAGAGTTGTGTGTGTTATGCATTCCAGTTTTAGCCACTGAAATAAAGATGTCTGGATTTCAAGCTCTCCCCCTCTCTCTCTCTCTCTCTCCCTCTCTCACTTGGTTATTGATCGGGCAGAGCACTTTGAGTACAAAGAGTTAAGGCCTGAAAGGCGAAACAGCCACGATTTCAGAGAAGTCATGAAAGTTTAAAATACCTTCTCTTTCAGCCGAGTCCGGGGAGACATGTTCGCTGTGTGAGTGACCCCTGGGCACATTTGGAGATCCAGTGGTTGAACCTTGCTCATCCTGCGTTGAACCAGTCAATACCTATTATTAGCTACTGCCTGCCCTCTGCTACAGGGCCTGATGAGGCAGACTGAAAATCCCCTCTGTAGGCCTAGAAGTGGAGAAACCTGTGCCTGTATGAGTGTATATGTCTTTTGTGGTTTGGCGGTGGAGGGCGAAAGTGTGAGCATATTGTGGGAATGAGTGAGTCTAGCTGTAGTAAGTGTGTAGAAGCATTTTTTTTTTGTGTTTTGTCACTTGTATGCAAGTTTCTTGGCAGTGCAAATGCAAAGAATGTATGTGATTATTTTTATGCTTGTGTGTGTTTCTCAGCACATTTGTACATACATGTATTGTGTGTATGTGTGTTTTTGCCTTTGCCGATGGAGGGAGAAAGTGCGACCATGCTAGTTTTAACAGTGTTTTGCTGTGGAAATGCGCCCTCATGTGTGATTGCTAAATGTGTGTGCTGCTTAACTGCAGGTGTCTCTAGATTGAATTGGTGTGTGTGTGTGTGTGAGAGAGAAAGTGTGTTATGTACTACTGGTAAAAAGATTTGCCTGGTTGTGTTTTAACTAATGAAAGAGCAATTCTCCTTGTGACAGATATAGGCCGCAAAGGACTAATTTATTACTAATGGGAAACACACAGGCTTATTCCTTTGAATTACTGACCTAATTACATAAACATGTAATTACTAGACTTCCTTTACAAGGCTCCAACTATAAAAATGTTACAACTATAAAAAAGGCACATAGAATTTTCACAAATGGCACTTTTATAAGGACCATTATGTAAATAGTGTTTTATAAAGATGAAAATCAACACTTAACATGTTATAATACACACCACATGCCACTGAATAGTTCCTGGATGTGACACACAATCAGCCTATTCACATTTGTGAGTTGAGCCACTTATTTTTTCTGAGGCGAGTAAAATGTCAAAATGGAGGATGTATATATAAAAACCTCATCATTCATTTGACATAGTACTGAAAACAGACGTTTTTCTCAAATTTTCAGCCTTGAGCAATGTAATGCCAATTTGGCGTATAGCTGGAGTCAGATCCAGGGTTTATTGTTATTTCCATGACAATATGTGCATGTGTATGTAAATATATATATATATATATATATATATATATATATATATATATAATGTATGCACATATATTATACGTACATAAAGACAGGTGTGAAATAATAAATACTGTAGGTTTTAGGCTAATTGTAAGCTAATCCAACAAAACCTGTAAAATAAATCAGAATTGACCTTATCAGGTTTCCAATTGTCTGATTTTGTGGCACATTTGTGAGGCTGAGCCAAAGTTAAGCGAGCATACAGGCAGGGCTGAGTGCACAGAGCTGAGATGTCAAGAGAACGAGAGAGATAGTGAACGAGTGTGTAAGGTTTTCTCCTTTTACAACAAACCACTAGCAAATTGATGGAATTTCAGCAAAACAGTCTTTAGATTTGTTACCAGAAATGATGAAAGCTCTCAGCGTCGCTGGTGTATTAGGGCTTCGGGCCACGCAGTCACCACAAATAGTGGTGAGCTCCCTCAGCAAACAGTGCAATTGGCAGTTCACAGCCCACTTTCTTGCACCATATATATATATGCATATATAAACACCACCCATCTGTTAGTTAACACACCAGAGTCAAATAAACTACTAGATCGAAGTAGTTGAAGGACGACTGATATACTCATATGCTCATATACCGGTTTGTTTTCATGGTAAAAAAGGGAAGCAGCTTTATTATTGAAAAACAGGAAGAACTTTTTTTTTTTTCTTCTGGCAGTGTGGAAAGCTTATGGAGAAATCACACAGCATTTTTATCATTTAAATTGTGTTTACTTGGATAAATTAGAGGTACCACTTTTTCCAACCAATGTTGCTTTGTGTACACATTATATGAATTTATCACAATTAATTTGGCAGTGATGTACTGATGTTAAAAACGCTACACATAGCACCTTTAAGAGAAGAAGAATAAACAGACCTAGCTTTTAATGGAGATAAATAGCTAGTGTGAAGGTGTCGATTACTGAAAACACTACAGCAATTGTGTTCACTGCAGGAAGTCAAACAAGTCTAAAATAAATTCTACTCAGCATGCTACAACAAAGCAGGCTTGTTTCTCTCTGAACTAGCATTTCCTCTCGAGTCTGAATCTCCCCTACAGAAAGAAGTTCAGTTTGGCAGCGGCAGAGACAAAGTGTGGGCTGACTGAACTGAGTTTCCCCTCTGAAGACAATCTGTAACAGTTAACTGAAAGGGCAGCAATTACCGCACATCAGATGCATCTGCGGACAACTCTCCAACACACGCGAACACACACACACCCGACCTGTCACATCACCACACACTCGACATTCAGCGCGTCGACATAACGCCACCTGGAGCGAGGCCCAGCGATAATGGATTAGGAAAGTCCAACTCACACTATGTCTGCCCCTCGACACAAACGCACACTCCACAGACACACAAACACACACATGCTTTCCCCCTAATTGCTCAGGACTGAGTGCAATTGTATTGCTATACTTATGAGGACTGAAAGGTGACACAAGGATAAAGAGTAGGAGGAGGACATTGCACAGGTGATTACTGCTGGGGCCAGTTTAGCATTAGGAATTAGGCTAAAATAAGGGTTGGATTAGCGTAATGGTTAAAGGTTAAAGCACTAAGTCTTTTGGGAGACAGGCTCACTGGACAATTTAGGATGAAGGGACCACAAGGGTCAAATCACCCATTGTTTTTACAGTAGATATTTGCATGAGGCAAGGAATTTAACATGTTCACATTCTAAGTAATTTAATGAGTTCACCATCATGCTGTAAAGTGAAAAGTGCCTCTGGAGCTAAAATGTGGGGGGTGGGGAGTATCACAGAAAATGTCAACATGTCAAACTTGTAGAAACCCCTTTTTTGGCAACTAATTAAATGTGCTGGTTGATGCTAAAATTGAGACTAGACCATTTTGCTTTCTAAATTGTCATCGCTTCACATGGCAGCAAATTTACAGATAATCCTAAATCCCAGTCCAACCCAAAATCTGGCCAATAGATATCACTTTTAGAATATGTTGGCCAGTAAGAAATTTAAGTAATAGGATTGAAATATATCAGTATTAGCATCAAAATCCATGCATTACAAAAGTTTAAGCACTTAAGTTTCAACTTTAAGATGTAGAGAAATGATAAAAGAGCAAAAAATAGAGTTATATCACCATAAAAAAGAATTGAAAAGAGTCGATTTTTTTCATTTTGGTTGAGGTTAGCAGACAGAGGAAAAGTTTAGTAATAGAAACGTGCCTGTGCATGTGTGTGATGTTGTCAGCGGGGACAGAAGTGTTGCAGGCTATGCATTGCTCTGAATCTCTGTTGGCTGTGATGCTGTGGACAGAACAGTGAAGGGGCTCACAGGCAGCACTCTGTGTCACCATTGCTCTCCATCACACAAAGGACCGCCCTCCCACCCCTCTGAGGGGACTCTGTGCTAAATGCAAAGTCAAGGATTGAACACAGTAATTTAGGTACAATCGATCAGTCTTTGAAACATAGAAAGTACAAAAAACAGTCCTTAATGAATGCAACACAGAGGTGGCAATCCAGATGGCCTAGTGCTGATTAACTGGTAGCCACCCTAAAAAATGAACCAGAAAAATTAAACTAAACTCAGCTAACTTTTATTGTTAAACACAGTATAAAGTAACATGTGCTATGTTCTCATTGCACATGATATTTTTTCATCTTTCTATTGTTGTAAAGACTGTTTGGTTTTTATATCCCTATCCTCAGAATGCAACACACACATGCACATACGATTATACACACTTAAACCCAGTCCTGTGGGTGTATTTTGAGGCAAGGCAGAGATGTCACTCTCTCCATCTCTCTTTGGTGTGAGTGTGTCCAGTCCTCGAGGGGGAATCCCATCCTCCTTAATCCTATTAGTACTGGAACTCACAGCTTGGCGGTCTACTCCTCTGGACCTGTCCACACTCATTATCCTGACCTCCGCTGTGCAGCATCTCCATCCCTCTGTATTTCTAACGTCATCAACTACCTCTGTTTCTGTGTCCTCCTTTACCACTCAACCACCATGTGTTGTCTTGGTACCCCAATACCCATATCCAAAGTAATGTTTGAATGATCTTCATCTAAAAGCAAATACTCAGGAAAAAAAATAAATAAAAACATTTGATGGGCATGTTTTTCCTTGGTAATTTTGTCTGGTGGGTGAGCTCACTATGAGAAAACATTGAACAGATGTTTGGTTTAACTGAAAACACACACTTGTGGAACGGCTTAAATCCCCAGGTCCCTCAGCCACTGCCACAAATGTAACTAGGCCGAACCAGTGAAGTAGTTTTCAGGCTAATTGTGCCTGTGTTTTGGAAATTCTACTGTTTCTGGGTTTGCTTAATTTCTACAAGGGTCTGACTAAGCTTATTAATATTGATTGAACTATGACGTAGGTGTTTGAGATCCAACTTGCTTGGAAATCGCCAAAGCTGGACCTGTGAAAGTATCATCAGTTCATGACTTCACACTGTTTCACATGGGTTCTCATTTGGCAAAGAAAGTATGAAATGAAGGAACTCAGCTGACAAGTTGACACCCATGCTAAAGAAGGATTCTCATATTCCCCAAGCTATAAGAAACCACTATTTGCAGTCTGGCCTTTTTATTACTATGATGCAGCTGTACACATGGTGTATATTACTGAGCAATTTCCTACTAGAGCAGCCTTGAAATGGTTGCAGTAAATTACACTTACCAAATCTGAAAAAAAAAAAAAAACTGAAATCTTAAGTTTAGCTAATCATGCCAGAGATGTAAAAGCTCTAAAAGCAGCCTTCTAATTAAACATTAAACATCAAACATGCACTATACAGTATAGTAGTCTTGAGCTTTTGTATGAGCAAAAGGGCATAGCTTTATGGATTCAACCACTGAAGGAATCTAATAGCTTAATTTGAAGATATAACTTTAAAATATTCACACAGAGGAGGTGACATTCTCATAATACATACTGAATGATGATAGTTTGAAATGAGGGAAACTTGGTAAATGTTTTGTTATTTGTGCAGGCAAAATAAACTGAAAATAAATGGAAAAAGCTTGACAGTTCTGCAACACAAAAGGATAAGAAGTTTCCCTGATGGTTACTGCTGAACAGTGATGCTGTTATTATACACACCTGAACAATACAAAAAAAAAAAAACAAACCATCAAAATTACTAGAGACATCTTTTTTTCCACTCCTTGTCAAAACTTAGTGCACAGGGGTAATGTAGGCACCATCAGTTCAGGTAAGAGATTGAGATGTGTCATCCTAGTGGTGGATAATGTAGGCTGGAGCACCTAGCAGAGGTGAGGAGCAGGTCACAAAGTTCTTGTAAGCTCACTTGTTTCTAACTGCACATGCCCAGATTTATATCATTTTCAAATTTATAGTCTTCAGCAACAACCAATGCTAACTCATTTAAGGACATTTCCTTTCAAGGCACAAAAAAAGCTTTCTACAACTTCTTTCACCAATCCCATAGTACTCCCCAACACCTGAAAAGACTGAGTGTGTACAACCACCATTTGGAAATATTATACTAACACAAATACTTTTGTTCCATATCATACCCAGAGACACATTTAGAGTTATATGTAGCGTATTTAGACCTGTTTCCTTTTGTTAGCATATTAAAAACTGAAATCTGCAGATGTGTGATGTATTTTCTGAATATTAAGAAAATTAATATTATTATTATTATTAATAAGAAAGAACTCTAATTCACCAACCATTACTGTACAAAAAATATTTTTCAAGTTTTAAAAGCAAAACCAGTCCATTGATTAGACCTGGGAGTGTCTCTCAACACTCACCAAAGTCCACAAATACACACACATACACACACCTTTCATCCACACCTGATGTTTTAGTTAGAACTGAGAGTGGCCAACAGTTTAGGTGCCTTTTTTTTACTTCAAGTGTGTGTGTGTGGTTGGAGGTCCTTTCCTGTCATTTCAATGTTCCTTACCTGCTGGAGGAGATGATGATCGGTCCCTTGTGCTCTGCTCCGGGCCTGGTGGATGACAGCATCTAATGGAGCCGATAAAAACGACGCCCCACAACCCGATTGGCCTCGGCCCTGACAGTGACTGAACTGGCCTCAAATCGCCTTTGACAGGGAGCAGTGTCAACACACCTACAACACACACAATCCTGGAGTAAGCATGCAAAGGCACACACAAACATACACCCTATGTGGTCAAAAATATATAGACTAACTACAACAGTATACTCAGTGACGAGCATGAGGTGAAGTATGAAGCAAAATAAAAAGTATGGACATTTGTAAAACATGCAAACACACTTTGTCACTTTCACACATACACAGGCTTAGCATGTCCAAACAGATTCTAGCTAAGGTGAGCTGACATCACCATAAAGACACGACTGTCATTTCACCTGCAAATAAGTAAAGATGATATGTGCCAAACACCAGCATGTGTGGGTTGCCCAAAGTGTCAGGCATCTGTGATGCCCACAGACGCTTACAGCTCCGGGCGGACAGAGTGATCCGAGGGAGTCTCATCACAAAGCAGAGCAACAAAATGCTGCTGTGCTGAGTGAAAGGTAGGACAAATAGAGTGAAGATAGAACAGTAAATGAATAAAAAGCAATGCACAAGCTGATATTAAAACAGGCTTGTAGGAAACAGCCAAATTTGCATAAATATATAAGAAAATCACTTACAGACTACAGTGCAACTAATTTTGCTTAATAAACACTTATTAGAGAATTAGTGACTGTTTGTAGAGATCCTTTTTCAAGGATTTAATTGATTTATAACACATTTCAAATTCACAGAAACTGTCATCTTTACACTGATGATTGACACAAAATATACAGTAAAAAACTGCTCGCAAAACACTTGTAAGTACTGCTAAACACTTCACGCCATATATTTTCTCACAGAGTTGCAGAGATAACCACTGTTCAATAATCACTGTATGCATATTTGCACATTTGTACCTTTATAGTTAAATCCTTGCACTCTTTGCAATATCCTTGTAATATTTTTCCCAATTTTTCAAAATTTTAATTTGCAAAATGGGAAGTGTGTATAGAAATAGGCAAATGGAGACATTCTTATTGCTGGCTGTGAATTTTTCAGTTGTCTATTTCTGTCAGAATACAGTACAGCAGTGGACAATAGAAGATGAATAAAGTTTGGGAGAACTTCATATGACAAGACTGATATGACTGAGTAGAACATTATTAAGTACAGAATATACAAATCTAACCTACTGTGATACAGGAGCACAGTGTTCTTGAAGAGGAGATGGGTTGGAATGATAGAGGAAAAGGATTAAGGAGCAAATCAGAACCATTATATATACTGAAGAAATGTAGGAATCTAAATAACGGAGTTAACTAATTAAACTAGTTTCATACTAGGGTAGTTTATAGGGGGGGGGGGCTAACACATTCACACTGAGTGCAAGATTTGATTAATAAACAGAATAAAAGATGGCCTTATTCACAAATTGCGACAGTGTAGACACAAAGCTGAGCAAAAACCGCAAAACCTGACACACCAGATGGTTTGCTACTGAGAACCTGACGTTTGTTACTCAGAACCATCTGGGAGCGCACCATTTGGAAAGGGCAGGTGATTGGTAAGCCATCTGTTATTCACCGGCTAACACCTAATAATTTCAACTTATTACAGTAGTGAGTCACATGACGTAGTAATTGTGTGCTGATAATTAAACACAACAAATTGCTGAGGACCTGTGGGCATGACGAAATACGCTTGCTACATACCATTATCAGTGAACATATCAGATTGTGACTTTTAGTGGGGAAAATATGTGCAATACAGACATCAAATACAAAACAACTATTTTGAAGTAAGTAAGACACCAGTTGCTTCTCACTGTCACCCTATACTATCAATATGCCCCTAACTGACACTCATTCCTCACAGGACGCCGATTCATCCCCACCACTGTCAGGTCAGTGGAATTGCTAAGTCTCACAAAATGGATTCTCAGGAGTATTGATACAATATAGATACAAGTGGTGAGGCAGTCAACGGGAAAATATTACCTAAATCAAAATTCGATTACTTAAATAAACTAACGTTAGCTAAAGTTTACACTATTATCCAACATACACGACTTAATTAAGACCTGGGTATGGTCCTCTCTCAGCCTAAGATATATCGCTTGCTGAGGCCAGTAGCAAAGCAGCTCATTTTCTTCCAAGATAATATAAATCAGGAAAAACAAAGTCAAAATTTTTGGCTCCATTATTAACGATTAATTTAACACTTGTCCTACCGCGGCTGTGAAAGTTGCTAGGTGACAGAAACAGAGCTTCATAACTCAATGGTAGGGACGGGAACAGTTGGTTACACAAACCCGGAGTCTTCTGTATTCTTTCAGCTCAGCCTAACGTTAGGCCTATGAGGCCTACAAAAGGCCACGAAGGATGTGCCTTTGCAGGCCGCATCCTTCAAAGGATGTGGCCCCTGAATTGGGACACAGCTACTATATGTGCATATGGGTGGATTGGCAAATAGTGTTGAAGCACAATACAAGTGTGATTTAATACAATATACATGATCATTAAGAATCATAGTGTCTGCACCGCATCAGAAATGCAAATAGATAAGAACCATGTAGAATACAATAAGCCACACAAAGTTGTGTCCATATCCATGAGTGGCTTATTAGCAGCTAGCCAATTGCAAGTCTACACCACAATTTTGTCTGTGACTTTACTTTTAGACGCTTTAGCAAAGTTAACATGACTAAGCTAGTAGCTGAGCATCTGACATTGTTAGAAAGCACTTTTGACAGACTATGCATCATTGTCATTAATGCAATGATTTCTGTTGTTATATAAGGTGATTACTCTTTCAATTAATAATAATGAGCAGTTTATTACATTTTATGAATATAGCAACCAAATATTAGTCAGACATACAGTACATGACCTCACCAACTGTTTCCCTCCATATATCTCATGCACTCATTTAAAACAGAACATTTTCTTTTCACACCACACTTAGAAAAGTTTTCCCTATAAATCCAGTTTATGCCTTGGATTGGGATGTTTGCCAATCTCTGTAGGCACTGGGGGAACATTTAATGTGCTGTGAGTGTTCAATGCACAGTATCAAGATCCAAATGAGCACAGGGTGAACAAAAACCCTGTGAACACATACACACACATACACTACACCTTCTTAAGAGGGTATTCAAAGTATTGTATCAAAGCTGTTAATAACAACACATTAAATATTGTCTATCAAGGTGCTTCTATTTTTCCATTACAATACACAGGACATGTGTGAAGTATTTAAGCATTTAATTAGGTGACAGACATGTCTTCTATTACTTGTAAATGATTGTATGCTAACAGTGATCAGTAAGTGTGGTGTAGAAAGGAAGAGATAAGCAGGGTCTACTAGGAGAAAAATTGTGAGAAAGTTAAGAATGGGAGAATAAGGAAAAGAACATAGGGCTGAGTGAAAAAAAATACACCAATGTCATTCCACCTGTCAATGTAGATGCATGGTTTAAGGACATGTTCCTTTTAATATTTGTCAAATTGAATTATTAGGATAGTTTGGAAAACATCCATCCATCCATCCATCCATCCATCTTCTATACCCGCTTTGTCCTGAACCAGGGTCACGGGGATCTGCTGGAGCCTATCCCAGCTCTCTTTCGGGTGGAAGGCAGGGGTACACCCTGGACAGGTCACCAGTCCATCACAGGGCCACATAGAGACAAACAACCTCACACACTCACACTCACTCCTGTGGTCAATTTAGAGTCACCAATCAACATGTTTTTGGACTGTGGGAGGAAACCAGAGTACCCGGAGTAAACCCACGCAAGCACAGGGAGAACATGCAAACTCCACACAGAATGGCCGGGTTGCAAACCCACGACCTTCTTGCTGTGAGGCAACAGTGCTAACCACTCATCCACCATGCTGCCCAGTTTGGAAAACATGCTATTGAAATTAGGAGTATGTTGATTTATTCAGTTGCTTTTAAATTCATCTGGGAGTTACCAACAAATGTTAGCAGTTTCTGTAATGTTCTACAGTAAACTAAAACAGTACTAAAAATTATGCTCAGTGTCACTGTACAAGTTAAAGTGGTGTACCACTACAGGCAAATTTAGCATAACATATTTCAGTTATGCTAAGGAGCTTAGCAACACAGAACCATATGTGTACATACATATATATATATATATATATATATATATATATATATATATATATATATATATATATATATACCTTGGAATCCCACAGGCAAATGGGAACCAAGAAGAAGCCACAAGGAAAGCAGCCACAGCCAAATACCTACAGAGAGTAAGGCAAGTCCTAAGAACTCAGCTAAATGAGAAGAACAAGGTCCAAGCCATCAACACCTACACCCTGCCGGTCATCAGATACCCCGCTGGCATAATAAGCTGGCCAAGAGAGGAGGTAGAGGCCACTGATGTCAAGACAAGGAAGCTCTTCACAATGCATGGAGGACTTCACCCCAAATCCAGCATCCTGAGACTGTACACTAAGAGGAGGGAAGGAGGCCGGGGACTGGTGAGCGTCAGAGCCACCATCCAAGATGAAACAGCGAAGATCCATGAGTACATCAGGAAGATGGCCCCAAGCGATTGAATACTTAGTGAATATCTCAGGCAACAGAAGCCCGATGCAGAGGAAGAGGAGCAAGAACCGTCATGGCAGGACAAACCCCTGCACGGCATGTACCACCGACAGATACAAGAAGTGGCTGATATTGAAAAGTCCTACCAGTGGCTGGAAAAAGCTGGACTGAAAGACAGCACAGAGGCACTAATCATAGCAGCACAAGAACAGGCCCTGAGCACAAGATCGATACAGGCTAGGGTCTACCACACCAGGCAGGACCCCAGGTGCAGGCTGTGCAAAGATGCCCCTGAGACAATCCAGCATATAACAGCAGGTTGTAAGATGCTAGCAGGCAGAGCGTACATGGAACGCCATAACTAAGTGGCCGGCATAGTGTACAGGAGCATCTGTGTTGAGTATGGGCTGGAGGTCCCAAGCTCAAAATGGAACACACCTCCAAAGGTGGTGGAGAATGACCAAGCTAAGATCCTGTGGGACTTCCAGATACAGACCGACCGACTGGTGATGGCTAACCAACCGGACATAATAGTGGTGGACAAACAGCAGAAGAAAGCCTTAGTGGTAGATGTAGCAAGAAGATGTAGTCCCAAGTGATAGCAACATCAGAAAGAAGGAACATGAGAAGCTTGAGAAATACCAAGGGCTTAAAGAAGAGCTAGAAAAGATGTGGAAGGTGAAGGCAACAGTGGTCCCCGTGGTAATCGGCACCCTCTGGGCCATGACCCACAAACTGGGAGACTGGCTCCAACAGATCCCAGGAACAACATCAGAGCTCTCAGTCCAGAAGATCGAAAGTGCTAGGAACAGCTAAGATACTGCGAAGAACCCTCAAACTCCCAGGCCTCTGGTAGAGGACCCAGGATTGAGGAAGACACACGCACACCACCCATAGGGGTGAGAGGGGAAATTTTAAATTTTTTTTATACACACACACACGCACGCACGCACGCACGCACGCACGCACGCACACACACACACACACACACACACACACACACACACACGCACACACCAGATGCCACATTGGAGTTTCTGAGCTGCATCTCACCTGCTGCCATATTTCCAGTTAGGCCAGGTCTGGACACTCTGGACAATTCAAATTCTAGTAAAAACCATACTTTTGTGCTGCTTTAGGATGTTGTCAGAGAAGACATGGCAGAACCAAAGAACGTGTAGATCTGTGTTGAAATGTTCGTTAGCTACAAAAGCATAACTGCTTTTCTGATTGACTTTTTGTGTGTACAAGTTATCAAATGTGAATGGACCAGTGACCACTCAGCTGTCTGCAGCTGGAAACATGCTGTGCATCTTTAGTGCCTACAGCTGAAACCATGAGCAGACAGTTTGACCTGAGAAAGTCTAAAAACCGAGAAGCTCATGAAATAACAATAATACGACATAATTAATTCAACCAGAGTTAGTTCACCTTTTCAAACTAGCAGGGAACTCGTGTTTCTAAGTTGAACCAGCCTTAAATGAATTACAGTAAAAGAAAATGTAAGGTGCATAATTTCCTTAAATAAAGCAAATTAAGGCAAAAATAACAGAAATGTGATTTTAAGAATTGTGAAGCCTGCCAACATTGTAGGCTATGAGTATTTTAACTTTAGTTGTAATTATGTACAATGTTATTCATTCATTCTTTATTTCCGTAATTATATAGGCTGTAAAACGATGTTAAGTCAAGCATTTGCAAGAGCACAGTACTAAAACAGTATTAAAACCTTTTCAATAATTATCATGAGTGAGCTAATCTTAAATGTTATAGAAATAGAGTATTGCAGTCTACAAAAGATTATGTGTTTTCAAATAAAAATCAGCATTTTGATGTAACCAAGAATCTTATATCGTAAATATATGTCTGGGTTTTGTAACAAACCAGTCAAATGAGTGATAAGTTGCCTATGATACTCTCTTAAAAAGAAAGAAGTATAAATTAATTTTGTCTATAGACAGTATTGTCCTACCTTAATTCAATTCAATTCAGTTTTATTTGTATAGCGACAAATCACAATACAATCATCTCAAGGCACTTTACAAAAAACAAAAAAAACCCCCAACAAATCCCTTATGAGCAGCACTTGGTGACAGTGGAGAGGAAAAACTCCCTTTTAAGGAAGAAGAAACCTCCAGCAGAACCGGGCTCAGTTTGGGCGGCCATCTGCCTCGACCAGTTGGGGTGAGTGGATAGAGGAGAGAGAAAAGAACAGCAACAATAAACAACAAATAGACACTGCAGGTTGGTGGGGCCAGTAACTGCACATCAGCAATATACAGCTGTGCACCGATGGTCGTCGGGCAGTCGAGGCCTATAGCACCATATATAAGGGATGGTTCGGGGTTACCTGAAGCCAGCCCTAACTATCCACTTTGTCAAAGAGGAAGGTTTTAAGTCTAGCCTTAAAAGTACAGAGTGTCTCCCTCCTGAACCCAGACTGGGAGCTGCTTCCACAGGAGAGGAGCTTGATAGCTAAGGGCTCATAGTACCATATTATCCCAATAGAGCACTTTGCTCTCAGAGTGCAGGTCTACTTGTGGGTCCCAGAGTTTCCAAAAGTACAATGGGAGAAGGTATGAAGGAGCTTGATCATGAATGGATGTGTATGTCAGGAGAAGGATTTTAAATTCTATTCTGTATTTTACAGGGAGCCAATGAAGAGAAGCTAATATAGGAGAAATATGATCTCGCTTGCTAGTTCCTGTCAGGACTCTGCCTGCAGCATTCTGGATTAACTGGAGGGTTTTTATGGAGATGCTGGGACATCCAGATAGTAATGAGTTACAGTAATCTAGCCTTGAGGTAACAAATGCATGGACTAGTTTTTCTGCATCATTTTGAGACAGGATGTTCCTAATTTTGGCAATGTTGTCATGCTTCTAGCTAGTTTTTATGTGGACCTTGGCTTCAAAAACACCAACCACTGGAGTCCGAGGATATGAAGAAAAAAAGAAGGTTTATTGTGAGAATACACGGAGAGGGAGATTCAGTGAGTGGGCGACCAGCGAGTGTAGGTCCAGGACCGGATGTGGTGTATAGAGTGGGGGGTTCCTCTGAGGGACGGAACACGGTACCGCCGGGACAGTCCTCAGAGATGGTGTGTGTGATCTGAAGGGTGTCCGCAGAGCAACATCTGACGGGTAACGGTTCTCCCTGTGGTCTGACAGGGATCCAGGCGACCAGCCACATGAAAACTGTAGGCAGGTAAGGACACGGGTTAGCAGAAAGAAACCCTTTATTATCTGATGTGACGCACCTGTGCTTCACTGGCACACGGAGAGTCCAGTTCGTCCCTCTTCTTCTCTCACACAACTAGCGAGGTTTGGACTGCCGTAGTCCGTAACTAACTTAAAATACAAACAGAGAAAGCGTCCCCCTCGTCGAGGTCCTCTCCTTCTCGGGATCCTCCCTACACCGGGGAAGCTTCTCTCTTCATTAACAGTCCCAATTAGTCAATAAGCCAAAACACAAATACTTGCTGTGACCAGGATGATCCCTCTGATCCTTCCAGCAGCCACCACTGGGTAAGGCTCCTCACTTCAGACAATCCAACGTCCTTCCAAGGCAAGGTAGCAGACAACCCGTAGTGACGGCACGGTCTCTGCTATATGAACAGAAAGCCTTCAAGGTCCACAGGTGAAGCGAATCAGTAATCACTAAGCACCCAGACTGAGTGACATCCACTTCCCCATTGACCCTTCACAATAAAATACAGGATTCGGGAAAATAATTTCCCGAATGTCACAAATGTTGCACAAGCGAAAGAAGGCAGTTGTAGAGATTTGTTTTATGTGTGAGTTAAAGGACATGTCCTGGTCAAAAAGAACTCCAGTAGTGCTGGGGGTCAGGGCTATGACATCTACAGAAGCTATAATTTTAGAAAAGTTATTTCTGAGGTTTTTAGGCCCAAATACAATAACTGTTTTCTCTGAATTTAAAAGTAGAAAGTTACTGGTCATCCAGGCCTTTATGTCAGTTAGACACGCTTGAAGTCTGATTAACTGGTTTGTGTTATCAGGTTTCGGAGATAGATACAGCAGAGTAACATCTGCATAGCAGTGGTAATTAATAGAGTGCTTCCTAAGAACATTGCCTAAAGCAGTGGTTCTCAAACTTTTCCTGCCATTCCCCACTTAAGGCCGAGCATAAAGTTTCAAGCCCCACTTCACCCCAAAAAATGACAATGAAACTTATTTCAAAGTTAAAATTTTCAAATTTATTCAAAATAACTTCTAAATAAATAATACAGAGTTCAAAATAAATAAAATGAAAGTGCAATTGTGTAATTACTTAGGCAAGTTGCATTCTGTGCAAAAAAAAAAGATTACCATTTACCATTCGATTTTCCTGCTGACGATATTCTGCCAATTTTCTTTTAAAGAAGTCGAGTGGTTTATTGTTTATTGTTAATAAATTTGCAAAAATTTCTACATTTCTGGTTTTTTCTGTCAAGATGGGGTGCTGAGTGTACATTAATGAGAAATAAAATGAACTTTTTTGATTTTGGCAAATGGCTGCAATGACACAAAGAGTGAAAAATTTAAAGGGGTCTGATTACTTTCCGTACCCACTGTAAATTTACCAAGTATAATAAAGATGAGTTAATTAATGGCCGGGCTTCTTAAACAGCCTATTCGGGATGGGGTCTAAGAGACACATTGGTGATTTAGATGAAGCAAATACTGATCTATAGGAGAGAAGCAGTCTAAACATAACTGAGGTCTTACAGATGATTCAAGAGCTACTGAAGTAGAAGATTCATTTATGGCAGGTATAGGAAGCATCTGATGAATTTTATCTCTAATAGTTGTGATTTTATTTGTAAAGAAACTCATAAACTCATCACTGCTGAGAGCTAAGGGAACACTGGGCTCAACAGAGCTATGACTTTTTGTCTACAGTGCTGAAAAGAAACCTGGGATTTTTCTTATTTTTCTCTATTAGTGATGAATGGTGTGCAGTTCTGGCTTGACGGAGAGCTTTTTTATATGTTAATAGACTGTTTTTCCAGACTAGATAAAATTCCTCTAAATTTATGGAATGCCACTTCCTTTCCAGTCTTCGTGATGCCTGCTTTAAGGTACGAATATGTAAACTGTACCATGGAGCTAATTTCCTCTGATTCACTAACTTCTTTTTCAGAGGGGCCACAGTAGCAAGGGTTTCATGCAGTGAGACTTGAGCACTGTTAACAACATGATCAACTTGGTGGGAGTAGGATTGAGGCAGCTTCCACTGTGTTGGCATATGGCATTTTCTCACAGTATTGGTAACTTTTAATAAAACCTTGGAAAATGTTTGTATTTTGATTTGTGATTGGGAGTATCAAAGCAAACTGAACTGTGTCTGGTGTTTACCATGCTGTCAATACCAGGCAAAGTTCTCAACAGAGTTAGACCAAAGACCTGACCAAAGATTGAGGGACAAACATGTTGGTTTCCATAAAGAGAGATCATGTGCAGATCAAATTGCAGCGCTTCACATTATCATAGAATAGTCAATCAAACAGCAGTTGCCTCTATATGTGACGCTTGTACATTAGGAAAAAAGCCTTTCATAGGTTGAATAGGGAACTTTGTTTGAGATTTTACGCCATTATGGAGTGCCAGAGAAATTTGCGTCTCTAATAAGAAACACCTATCATGGAAAGAACTGCAATTCATGCAGGAAAGCCTTCGAAGTGAAGATGGGAGTTAGACAAGGATTCCTACTGTCCCATCTTCTCTTCCATGTAGCGATAGATTGGGTACTATGTCAGGTTACAGCAACAGCATGTAATGGTATACAGTGGACACCTTGGAATCAACTGGATGACTTGGACTTTGCTGATGATATAGCTCTGCTCTCCCACACTTGACAGTAAATGCACGACAAAAGAGAGATGCTGGATATCAAGCAGGACTTTATCTACATTCAGGCAAGACCAAGTTGATGATTACTCTCAAGATGAGCAGCCAGTATCACTGCGGACTGGTGTGCTAGAAGAGATGTCATTATTCACATACCTGGGAAATATTAGCCAAGTTGGGTGCACAGATGAGGACATCAAACAACGAGTACAGAAAGCTAGGGCAACCATTACTACTCTTCAAACCATCTGGAATGCACAATACATCTCATTGAGGAAAAAAGTCTGAATCTTTAACTCAAATGTGAAAGCAGTCTTTAATGTATTTAATGTTGATATTGCAAAATATTATTTTAACACCAATATGTGACTAATGACAGTTTTACAGTGCACTTCACAGGTCTAGGCCTGGTGATACCCATTGCCAAGTAGCCAAGTAACATGACACAGTCCCACACACACACACTCAAATCCACATAAAATTACAGCACAGGCAGATTTTGTACACTTGTGTAAAGTTGAAAGCAGCACTTATGGCATGATAATTAGCTTGGACTCTTCCTCTGTGACAGTGCTCCCTCCCGCCTCTCATTAATCACTAACACTGTTTGTCTTTCTAACTCTTGGATGAACCACTCTCTGAAAATATGGTTAGAAGTCTCCAACAACTTTTTTGCTTTCCCAAACTGGCAGATGCTGACCATTTGGAGCAACAAAAACAGAAAAACAAACATGAAATCCCACTTGTAATCCCTTCATTACAGCTCCTGCTTTAAACCCAAATACTCCTGAACTTTTTAAGCAATATCCACAATCCTTATTTCGAAAAACGTTTATATTTTTGGCTTTAGTTCAACTCTGCTGTGTTGCTGTGGTGAGAGGTGAAAGTTAAAGGTATTAATGCCTCTCTGTGCCATGGGATCCAAAGCCCTCCATATAAGCTGAGTAGCTTCTAACCAACTGCTACCTTGGTGTCAGAACATTTTAGCTGTTTTTTTCCCCCTGCTACTGAAATGTTTTGCCTCTTAACCTCAGTGGCCAAATAACAGATTTCTCAATAATGGCAGCCTACACATACAGTAGATGCTGTAACAGAGGTCTGAAAATTTGTCCCTAATGATAGAAATGGGTCAGGGCTCTAGAAATATGTCTAAGCTCAAAACCTGGACTGTTTGTCACAGTTTGTAAAATAGACAACTCAAATGCAGAATACAGACGAGGAGGTAAGGTGAAAAGAGAACAGTGAATCGAAAACTAAGCAACTGCCAAATGTGAAAAATAGGTAAATAACACAAAAGAGCTGACACAATAGAACACTGACACAAGATCATTGAAAATAGGTGAGACTTGAACACACTCTGGAAAAATAACGCTTGTATAAGTTTATAGGAATTTACAGGTGGCTACAACTGCATTAGGCAACAGTGACTTCTAGAGGCACACAAAGTAAGAAGCTTTAAGTCCATGTGACATACTGTATGTGACCAGTACTGAGGAGCAGGAACAAAATGCAGGGCAGAAAGAGTTCAAGGCCAGGGAAGCATTGGTGGGGAAAACCATAAAACTGGGACATCAATTACTGAAACCAAGGGAATGGCAGAAGTCCATACATAACATGGGCAGGAAAACTATTGACTAGTGACTACTACTGACCAAGAAGAGGGAACAAGAAGCAACACCAGAGTAGACAGGTCAGTTGAATAACTAGTTTGCAGGTAACAGGTGAGAAGGCCTGAAAGCCCCAGAATGAGCTGCAGATAATTGTGGGTGGGGCTGGCTGGAGCAGTAAAGCTGAGCATACATTGGGTCTGTGTAGGAATGTAGAATTGTGTCAGAATAAAAGCCTTTAACAGGAAGTTAATTAACAATATACTGTTATTGAAGCTTTGGTGTGGAGTGTAAGTAGTTTTACGCTCCACTATATACGAGTCCCGAATGCCATTAGCCTAATAAACTTCATGAACATTCAAATTTACAAAATTTGCAATTCATAGTTTCAGTTTGTCATTGTGTTAATATAGGTATTAGCATATCGCATCAGTTTTATCAGAAAGGAAGAGGAAACCTTATAGTTTGACTTATCAGTTCACACATTTCTCCAAGGTGGTTCCCCCCAAATGCCCCTTTATTTCATCATTAAATACCTTGAATTTTGCTTTTGTTGTCTTTCCAAATGGATAGTTAGACCCTATACACCCACACAGGTATTTTCACTTATTCAAGTTGATTAGAGCTCTGCATAGGTTAAAATTGATTGAAGCCATGTTGCAATTATCTGAGGTCAGCAAACTTTATGAACCAATACAAGTGATGTAAACTAATCAGAGGGTCAGACAGGTGTCAATCAAGAACAGTATGCATGCATCAGAGGCACTCTAATCAAGGCAAATAAGTAAAAACACTTGTGTGGGTGGACTATGGGTGTGTAAGGCCTTTAAGTTAATGAACCATCAGAAATTCTTGTTATCTCCGACTGGTAATTACAACTAGGAGGCTAAGGAAAATGTTTTTTTTTTTTCTTGACTCACTGCTTATAATTACAGTCTTGTCCATTCCAAGACAACCCTGACTTGACAGAGACTTGGAAACAGAGAACCATACTTTCATTTGTTAGGATTTTTTTTCTTTGTAATCTATTATTTTGCCTTGTAATCTGTATTTTCGATAATATTATAATCAGGGAGAAGAGAACAGTCTGTAGCCTTTCAAAAATAAACACATTATAGTTGGCAGAGGTAATTTTGAATCTCACCACAGAGCATTTAAAGCTGATTGACAGCTGATCCAGCTGTGCCATCACCATCAAAGAAAAGTATTCTGATTTCTCTGAAGACTTTCTTGATCAGTTCATTTCTTCTTGCGTCTCTTCTTGTATCTTTAGTGAGACGGAACACGATACAAGGCTGCATAGTCGTCCCCATGACCAGTAGACTCAATTTGATGTGTAAATTGGTAGTGATGGTAGTGTCTTAGGGTTAAAAAAAGGGTTAACATTAGGTAAAATTAATTACTTTGATAGGACTGACCCAAAACCTTAAGCTGTTTGTGGCACTAGGTTGTTTCAGACACTGCATTTTCTGTTACTGACTTCTTCTCTGTAACTCTGCTACTCTTCCTAGCTTCCTCTTCCTGCTCTCCTTCCATTCTGCACATTTCTAGCTTTCTTCTATCTGTCTCCAGTCAACCCTGACAGGCCTCTGTCATCCAGTGACTAAGCTGGGAGTGATGCCAGCCTGGCTGAGCCTGGCACCCTGCATAGCCGCCAGGCTGGGCTTCAGCTGAGAGGCAGAAAGGACCTTGGCTAAACTGGCACACTCATCAAAAGGTATGTGTAATGGATCCCTTATGCCAAACAATATATTCCTCTAATATGACAAATGTATCTGAGTGAAAGGGTGGTCATGGGGACAGAGAGAAAGCAAGGGAGACAATCATAGAAATCATAGAATGATCACTTGGCATGTAGTGCAGTTCAAATATAATATGTATTCATTCTCTGTTATGTTCCCCAGATTGACAATCACATTAATTTGATATTCAAAGAGGTATGATTTATTATTACACATCCAAGTGTATTCACATATTTGTTTGTTTAACAGGGAGTTAATATAATATCTATAGGGCATTTGATGCTAATTTGCAGCCTTGGTCCCCACTTAGGTTTTTAAATAAAGGCTAAAACATACAAAAAATAATTTATATAACATATAATAAATATATGTGATTTGATATAATAAATACCAAAACATAATCAGTATAAAACAACAGGACAAAGACATAGAGTACCCTGCAATCCAAAATTGTCCTTCTGACCCATTCTGGCTTATTTTTAGAGTAAACTTTTTATTTCATACTCTGATTTCTTACATAATTGCTCAAGTAAAATAGTTCCAGTGTGACAGTTTGATATCATTTTCAACAATAAGATTAATGTAATTTTTTATTTAAAATCAAGCAGAAGTATTTTAAGAGTAGTTCTCCCTAAGACGTAAATACCCATGTGTTTTTCTTTTGTTAAATAAGGAAGGTTTTTGCTGAAAATTTAAAGCCAAAGCCAATATGACTCTATTGACATCATCATGGGTTGTATGTTCAGACATCAAAAAGGTCTCGAAAACCACAAAAGATGCTACTAGTAAAATTATTCCTGTGTAAAAGCAGTGTCCAACCTTAACCAAATCTTAACTATAATGGTGTAAAATCAGAAAATGTTCATATTAATATTTTTTTCCTGGTGCAATTAAGATAAGTTACTTTCAAAGACAGTGACAGACCACATTTTTGTTACTACTTAGTCATGAGGAGTCTTTGGATTCAGCCTAGAAAGATATACCTAACTGAGCTCTTACCCTCACCTAGGCCAAGCAGTAGCCCAAATAGTACCCAAACAGGTGTCTAGGGAAATTTGTAGTAACCTTTTTAGAACTCCGTCTTCTAATTGTAGATTGTGCATATTGTTTGCATCAAGTGCAGTAATCTTTAGGCATTCCACAATTCGATTCAATTTGATTACTTGCTACCTGTTAAAACCCCAAACGTACCCCAAAGTACAAACACAACAAGACAGTAATTCTTACCTTTGCTGATGTGTACAGATGTACAAGTTTTGTATATCAGTTTTTTCATGAGTCGCATTATGCTTGAGAAAAAGCCATAAAACGATCGTACTTCACTTTTCAGACCTCATTAAAAATTTTTAATTTGGGGGCCGGTGGTGGTGTAGAGGTAGTGCGCCTGTCCATATATGCAGGGGATACTGGTTCGACTACTGAGCTGGCCATCATATAACCTGTGTGTTTTCCTTTGCTCTCTCTCCACTGTCCTATCAAAATAAAGGCAAAAACTACCCAAAAAATAATTTTTAAAAAAAGTTTTAATTTTTTGTTCTCTATTTTAAAGTGAATATCAATGCATCGAAAAAATGACTTTTTACCACCCCTAATTTGTTGAGGCTCATTTTTTGATCACATTTATTTTCTGATTTCATTTTGACTTTTATTTATCATGTAAGGCTCTTATTTTGGTTATTATAAAACAGCCTGTGGACAGAAACGATTACACAGCTCAGACACAGAACAACAGTCAGAAAAGAAGAGAATAGAGTGCAGTATGTCACGTCTGGTAGTGTGTCAACCCAGCCAACGCCTCCCCACCTACCCCAGACCACATACCAGTTTGGCTAGCAATCTGTGCCAAGGAGCCCATGCTACTGCATTAAGACTTATCCCTCAAAACTGTGTATGTGTGTGCATGAGTGACATTTAGACTACTCCATTGCCATTTATGTTGGCATCATAGTGTATACCACAGAGGCACAGTGCCTGAGCCAAGTGTTGCTGATGACTCTCTTTATCCATTGCAGTATGTAGGGTGGGTAAAATCACACATACACAAACACACACACACACACACACACAGTGCAGCGATTAAGAATAGCCAACTGGCACAGATGGCTGTAAAAATATATTTGGAGCCATAAGCCTTGAGGACACTGTAATGAAAGCTACCCAAGTAAGAAACTCGGAATACTAAAAAAAAATGGTGCCATTAAGAAATTAATAACCAGTATATTATTATAAGAGTTGGATTTCATCGGTTTATGAACTCACTATTAAAAACACACTTTAAAAGTGCACTACACAGTTTTGGGAATTCATTCCTTCATCATTCTTTAAATTATTATCAATCACCGTTTATTGAAGTATTGTATAGAGAGACTGAGAAAATAATGAACTATAACAGTTATAACTGATAAGATTTTAAACTGTAGAGAACCAGTGAGGACATAGGAATTTATTTGCATTTGAATATATTTTTGAAAATTTTCTTCACTGTTGTAATAGATTACAAAACACTACTTATAAAAAAAGGACAGCTGAATAAATATATGCATGTTTGCAGGTATACTAGCATATAAATTCACTACATACATATTTAAGGCATTCTATGCTTGCAAAAAAGTATACATTACATATACTACATGCACACATATTTACACACATGTACTGTACATATACATGAATTTACTGTACATACGGTACACCCATATATATGTTTACACACACTGGCCTTTGAAAATCACCAGAAGATTGAGGTAATTTTCTGTAAAAAAGTAAATCTAATTATGTAATTTTACTATCAACATGAAAGGACAAAGACCAAGAAACAACACTAATGAATTTAGGCAGGGCACTTGGGAGATTCAGACTCAATGTTATCTAATGATTTGATATTTTTGATTCATTTTAATCCTGTTTCAAACCAGTAAAAAAAAATCATCCATGTACCGTTTAAATTGTACGTCGATTTACAACTACAACTGAAACAAGTGAAGTAAGTTAAACAATTATATTTCTGTTTAGACAAGAAACTTCATGAAATGTTTTGTTGAGTTTATTTTTCATTTTCAGGATGTGCGTGTGCGTGTGTGTGTGTGTGTGTGATCAAAAGAGAACAGCAAAATACTGTAGTGCCACAGGGCACCTTAACACATAGGCTAAATCCAAAGTGAAACAATAATTCCACTCTATTTCTGTTTATGTCATGTCTGAGAAATGTAATTTAAGGCCAGTGAGTTCTGACCCCTAGGCTCTACTGTACGCCGCACTTCCTCCACGAGCCGTGCATGTGTGTATGTGTGTGAAGTCCAGGCAGACCCCAGGTTATTTTCTGTCCCAGTGGTGAGTTGAGACAGCTGTGTCCCTCACTTCCTCTGCCCCGGAGACATACACAACATACACACATAAACATGCACTAACTAAATTAACAGGAACAAATTCTCACCTGTGACATGACTAAACCATATTATCTCTCAGACTTTCTTCTCTGGATTTTGAGAAAATCGATTTAGAAGAAGCCAATTTTCTGTTTGCCCTGTTGCATACATTACCTAAAAATGTGTATGAAAACAGGAGAAAAAAGGAAAGAAAAAAAACAATGGACTTATTACTGCTTCCTGAGGCCACAAAGCAGAAAAAAAAACACTGCAACTTCACATGGTGAGAACAACAGTTCTCAAGAGGCATTACTTACCCCATTCCATACCCCCTAAATGGTTAAAAACCAACAGTTTATAATTGAATATGGGCACATACTACTTTTCACTACTGATATGTTTTCAACACATCCTTTGCCATGTTCTACATATTGCTATAACATATATGCATTATTAAAATGTATACTGTATATTGACATAAAAATGAGTCATCAGCTCCAATGGCTTTAATAAAACACTGAGCATTAACATGGACATTATCATGAGAATGTCCATATAAACACAATGTGTATTTGTGAGAGTGGACACCTTTCTGAGTCACTCACAATTTGTCTGTGTTTATATGTGTGTGTGTATGCTTAAATCTTATCATTGTATCTCTTTCTGTGTGCCTGTTTGTGTGTGTGTGTGTGTGTGTGTGTGTGTGTGTGTGTGTGTGTGTGTGTGTGTGTGTGTGTGTGTGTGTGTGTGTGTGTGTGTGCATGTGTGCTTGGTCCAGACAGGGGACTCTGTGTAATCTGGGGCCAGACAGGGTCTTGCTATGGTTAGTAAGGTCATGGCGAGCCAAGTTACTGCTTAATTAGATTACTGCACACATCCTGCTTAGAGGCTATACAAATACACACACACACAAATACACACACACACAGAATGACATTTCTTCTCCATGTTACAACAGTAGTTTTAACAAAACTTGATGTTTCTGTGCATGCATTCATTCCTGTTTTCTTCTTCATCTTCTTGCCGATCATATCTAAGGAAAAAAAATTAAAGGTGAAATGTGAAAACACATTAACAGGAAACAGAGACACCTGCTTGAGAACACAGTGGCAATCAATGTTGCTTTTTCACATTATACCATCTGGAGAGCAGAGCAGCCTCTCTAACGTTAGACTTACAGAATACTAAACAGTTACAGTGAGATTTTACAAACCTGGACCTTGTTCATGTAGATTTGGTCATTATTTATATATGATTATATGATATTGTGTGACACCATAATGTAAAGGCACACTTAAGCATATTATTTAACTAAAGATTTGTTTTGAAATGTCTGCATAATAAACATGACATGCTCATTTATTTTTATAATAGAGGTTTCGTGTTTTCACTTTGCCCATGTACAGTTAACTAATGTTCTTATAACCAGTCCAGGATCTACAAGCCCCCAGTGTGCACTTGGAAGATGTAATAAACTATTATAATAGGTTGTACAATACCACTTAAAAGCGAAATGTGTAAAATATAAAAGATTTTTCAGCATCTAGTGATGAGATTGCTGCATGAAACCTTCCGAGCAAAGGTGGGGTACCTGTTTCCTGGCACACAGGAGGGTACAACAAAACATAATTCCCTGTCTAGAGCCAGTATTTGATTTGTCTGTTCTGGGCTACTGTTGAAACATGGCTACGCAACATGGCTACGTCCGTGATAGGGGACCCAGTCCCCATGTAGATTCAAAAGGTTTATTGATTAAGAAAATGCAACGGTTGGTATCTTCCAATGATTACACACTAATAACAACATTCATTCATTCATTCATTACGTATACTCACTTATTTCTAATTAGGGTCACGGGGGGGCCGATCCCAGCTCTCTTTGGGTGAAATGCAGGGGCACACCCTGGACAGGTCACCAGTTCATTGCAGAGCTATTTATGAATGCTATTTTCCATTTGTGTAAATCGAATGTTCTAAATATGACACATTGAACCTTTAATTACATTTAATTACATTAATTACATTTGCATCAGAGTATTTGCATGTGAAATATTTGGAACCTCTTTGCATACAACAAAAGCTAAGTGTGTGTGTCTGTGTTCTTTTTGCATACAATAAATTATAATGGACAGAATATATAATAAATCTCATATTATACTCCCTTACATTTATTTAGCCCACACAGGTACCTAGAATACAACTCTGCCAGCAGAGCTGGTATGCACATTGCATCTGCCTCCATTTTTCTATATATTCAACCTTTAATGCAACTAGGTCCTCATTGGACATACTCTGATTTTGTCTGATAATTTGAACTACAAGCAATGAAGCAAACTGAGGAGAGGATAATGACCATCTTGCTTCCAAGCTAAATAAGCAGTTATATAGATCAAGAGCCCTCAGCAATCATGAATAAAGCTGCCAAAACAAATGAAAACTGCTACATTTTGCAACAGCTGAACAGTCAAATACCTTTGAATAACAGGGTAAGTGGACACTGAGTTAATCTTCAGTTTCCTTATGGACATCTGCCTACCTGCAAAAACTGTCATCTGAAGTTTATCATCTGCTGATATCTGTGAGGAGCCACACTGACCTACATACATACAGTATAGCACATGTGGAAGATGTGAGTGTATGCAAAGTAATTTGTAGTAGAGTGCTAGTCCATGTCATGAACCTCCTGTTTGGGACTTTTATTTTGATGTTATTCCTGGTGTTGCCTTGGTTTATTTTCTGTGGCTCTACGTTTCCCATTTGCCCTGTTTTTTTTACCACCTGCTTTGTTTTATGTTATTATCAACGCTTTTCCTGTGTTTCCCTCGACACTCTGAGCTAGTTTTTTTGAGTTGGGACTGTAATTTTCCGCTCTTACCTTGTGTGTTAGTTACATTAGTTATTTTCTAGTTATTGATAAATCTGTGTAAAAATCCTCACCCTGCGTAGGCTGTATGAGTGTAGGAGCATTCTTGAGCTCTGCTGTGAAGTATGAAATATGGCAGTCTGTTAGAGTCTACACCTGTCCACAATAAGCAGACTTTTCTGTTAACAGTTTGATTTTGTCCAGTTCCCTGTATGCAAACCCACAGATGCTATATGTGGACTTCTTTATAGTCAATGCAGATATATATCCACATCAAACAATATACACATATAGAGTGTGGATGATCAGATTGCACCAATGTATATTCATTGTATTTAGACCAAGATTTATTGCACCTTTTTTTCCCCAGATTTAAGTAATTTATACTACCCTCATTCAGTGTGTAGCCCAGCTAGGACTGCATGACAGACAATGCAGACCTGGTATTAGTAACACACACTTCTACCCCTATATGAGAAGTGCCTATCTTACTTTGCCCTCGTCCTTCATCCCTCCTCCTCTCTGCCACATGCTGCAAGATGACAATCCTTAATTGTTTCTGTAATCAGTGTGATTCATATTGCCTCATTAATATTCTTGTATTCACACAATCTTCCCACGTCTCTCCTCACTAATGTATCCCATCCTGAACCACTCCTCTCTCTATTCCTACACTTCCCTTTTTATTTCTGTCTACTGTCCTTTTCTTCCACTTCCATCTATTTATTTCACCCACTTACATGACAACCCCCCCTCCTTCTTGTTCACTGATCACACATAAATTAACATTGAAGGCTTCCATAATTGCTTACGTAAAAAATCTATTTAACTAGTCTAATTTTATTCCTCTGCCTCGCTAACACACATGATTTTTATGCTAAATGATTGATGTCTCACCATACCACATTTTCCACTTCATTAATAAAAAATTGTGTCTTTATTTATTAATGGGTAATATACATATACATGTATTTATGATTCAATTAGGTCAGCGATAGAACTGCAGCCGGGACGTATAAGAGGGAATTTACTGTGTAAGCTTGAAGATCTACAGTAAGTGCCTGGTAACATATCTGTATTGGGGCATTGCTCCTCTTGCCGTGTAAGACTTGATAGCATTGTACATTAACGGACACTACACACTGTACTCATAAAGGTACAGATGATATACAAGAAGTTCCAGTGTCAAAATTTAGAGAATAAAACTAAAATTTATTTAGTTTTAAATAAAGCTAGACAAAGTACCAGACTTTAGATAAATAGATCACACTTTTATTCTATAGATGAAACATAAATAATATATTGGTCAGGAGAAGGTAAAAAAAACATTGTGAGCAGTGTTTCATATCAGTGACAGAGTGTTTCCAGTTGTATCTAACAATATCCCCAAATTATACACACACACACACACACACACACAGAATAATAGGTTTACAAGCCTCGTAAATCAAGACCAAAGGAGGACACTCATTTGCTTGAACCATTACTGTTGGGCAGTACTGGCTACTAAATTAGCCTATATTAGCAGTTTTTATCATGTGGGTGTTAGTGTGTGTATCTGACCACTAACCTAATAGAAGTCAGTATAACCCTGCTGGCGCAGAGCATGCAGCGACAGAGCTAATAGAAAGATAATGAGTCTGTCCATACTCACGCCTCTATTAAATCTCTCCTTAATACTCTCTCTCTGAATCGGTGGGTGTATTAGAGCCCAACCCTCCTTTTATGACTGCAGCGTTATGAGAAAAGTGAACCATCAATGAATATTCATGCTCTAGTGGAGATAAATACTTCTTACAAGCAGTTTCTGTTTACAGTGAGAATTGAAGGTGCCTCCACAGTGGTGCATTCAAGGCCGTATTAAAGTCTATTCACCAGTAAAACTGCAGATTTTGAATGTAAAACAATACAGTAATTCAATACAAAACATTTCACATAAAATCAAAGCTTCACTAATGCTAATACAAAATGAAATATTTCAAGTACCTCTAGTCACAGTTACAACAAATGATGCTTGAATACTTTTCAATACCACAAACCTCAGTTGACTATTGCCCCTGAAAAGTTATATTACTGTTCCATTGTTATAAAAGCTTATTGTCTTAATTAGCACAAGTCTATTCTTTAAACACTGCCAAATAGAAAAAAAGGCTATAAACAAATGCATTAATATATTTCACTGTGCTTAGCTCGTGGTTTGCCAGTCCAGTAGAAATGCGCATTTGATAATCTGCATTTTCATTTGGAACGTTAACACCAAAAGTAAAAGTGACATTAGGTGGAAAGTACAAGCATTTTACAGTGTTTCCTACATATGTATGCATACAGTCATGCATACTCACTACACTTGATTAGGTTGTCATGTGGCAACTTTTCCCACTTTTCATGCAGCCAGTGTTTCCTTCTTTGAAATGTGAAAATCCAGGTTTTTGGAGATTCAAACATGCTGATCTTGGTAGTTAGTATTATGTCAGTGAGTCTCACTGATATGTTTTTCATAGTTTTTGGACAGTGGAGCTCTATCTCACACACAAATGATATGTATCAAGTTTTGGATACACACACACACACACATAACTTTTTGGTAGGATTATGTCATGCACTGTAAAATATAACCACATTTATAATTTAACATAAATGAAAGCAGATTAATAAAAGTGTTAAGAATGCAAGTTAATGCTTGCTCACCACTAATGCTACATGTAGAAAAACACAATTTGAATGTAAATGATCAGACATAATTTACAGTACAGTATAGGATGTTTTAAGTCTTGTTCTGGTCCTTGTTCTCGTATTCTGCTTCAGAATGAGATTATGATGAAGCCTCAAAAGGCTTAAACACCTACCATTTTAAAAAGTTGACAGGCAACAGATAACAAATACATTTGTAGTAAGCTGTTCACTGAGATTTTCCACTTCTATTGACATTGTTCTGTTGTTCCAGTTACATTCTAAATAATAAAAGCTGGATTCTTTTTGTACAACCTTTGGGTTTTGTAAATCTAAATCATACAGACACACAAATTCCAGGTAATGAAATTGTCCCTCTATCATTCACAACACTTTGGAGCATCTGTGTGACTTTTGCTCAGATTCTTCAGCATTAAATTACCGCGCAAAACACATGCACACTGCAATTTCTGTCTCTTTCATACTTACACATATGGATGCATAAATTGAAACTCCAAAGAGGAAAATATCACATAAATGTCTGGGAGTATTCTAATATGTTTTGGGGATGAAGATAATGTGATGTCACCTCTAATACCCAGATGGAGATGCAATGTCCCTGCCAGTGTCTTCCCTTTACATCTACGGACAGCAGAGGAGCCACATAGGAATGACAATGTGGCTTGTGTCATTGCAAGCTGACATATTGGGGATGTATAGTGCAGACCAGGCCGGCTTTATTCACACCACTGTGTTATTTACCCCTTTCTTTCTATTACCACTGCATTTTTATTGCAAAGGGAATCGGGAAGCTGTAATTGCCTACCAGGTATCTGCTTGCATTATCAGGCCTAGAATGGCATTAACTATAAATAGATAAAGGACATTATGCAGCCATATTGTGTATTATGTGTGTGGGTTGGTGAGTGGGTGATAGGGGGAGTGAGTGTTTTTGAAAGTGTGTTTGCTTGTGTGTATGTTATTTGATTTATTCAGTTTGGTTTATTCACAGGCTGTGGTTTATGGCAGATAGGATATACAAATATATTATGAGGTTAGAATTAGATATTTGACCAGACAATGGGATAAGATGCATCTCCAGAAGTGACCTGCATAACTGTGGGTGTATGTGGACAGTGTATAAGTACTCTGTGTTTGTGTGTGGGTTGTCATCGGAAGTTCTTCAGAAAAACATGCATGATAGAACAGAATAAAATTTAGGTTTCTCAGTGTTAAAAGGAAATGTGTGTTGTGTTCAAGCAAGCTTAGAAGGGAGTATAGCAACAGAATTGTCTCAATACCTTCTTTCTTTCGTTCTGTCTTTCTTTTTTTCTTTCTGTCTGCTTCAGTCTGGCTATGTGGGCACAGACAAAGTCAAACTGCTGCTCGCACGTATCTGAGCGGCTATTTAATTAAAAGTGGATTACAAGAGTGTTGAGTAAACAAAGATCAGATTAACAAATAGGCCGTTGCTGCTTTCCCATTTGCTAATGCAAATTTGACTTGACGATGGGATTGGTCGTCCAGAAGAGCGGCTCTGCCACTCCGGCGGAATATTAAGACCCGGTCTGGAGCTCAAGTTAAGTCGGGACGACTCGCAGAAGTTGGCTAAGCCCCCATCCTTATGCCCAGTGTATGTGTGTGTCTGTGGGAGTGTGTGTGTTGTCTGGAAAGACACTGTTCCTCAGTTCTTATCCATGATGTGTGCTTTTAACTTGAAATATGAAGTCACCGCAGCAGATAATGAACTATATGGTTTTGTATGCTTTTATCCAAAAAAGTTTAAAGATAAAAATTGAAGGGAGGCTACAAACACCATGCTGCAGTGATTTGAACGTAAATGAAATTAAACCTTTTCCTTTGTTTTGCAGTGACGCTCTTACAAACTCAAGGATGCCTTAAACCACCTCAAGGACTGTTGAGACTTGCTACTGACTTACTATAGCCAGGAATGGACTTTCACTTCCGTTTTTGGGTAAATGCCTAAAATCATGCTGAGTGGGCTACTCTTACTGCCCAGGCACCACAATAAGAACTTTTACAGACTAAGAGCCTGTAAAATAGCTCTTAGTCTGAATACTAATTCCACTTCTTGACTTATATTGTCAGACCCAAACATGGCTCCCATCTTAACTGCAACCATGATAAAGGCCATATTTTTCTCTGGCAGAAAGCTGACAGGCTCTCTATGGGGGGAATAAAGTCTTTTTTTCTCTAACAACCGTATGTATGTATAAATCTATGACTGTAAAATGTATGTAGGAAAAAAAAACCAACAAAAAAAGCAAAAAATAAATCACAAGTGACATTAGAAATGTCAGTGGCATATTACCGATACAGCGTTGTCAGGCTGGAGTGTGCAAATTCTGGCAAGGAATGTGATAAAATTTGTGCTATTCTTGAGTGTTAACACTTCTCTCATTCAAGAAGGCAACAGAAGAATTCATCCTCTGGAGACTGTGGCTGTTTGTACTGAATTTTATGGCAATCCACATCAGAACAACAAAGACATAAGGATTCATCATCTTGGAATCATGAATGCTTGCAGGAAATTTCACTGCAATTCATTCAGTATTTGTTGAAATAGCCTGGTGCAAAGCACTGACACCCCTAGCAACACATCTATCTATCCATCCATTCTTCTATCCAGTCTGGCAGGGTCTCTGCCTTTCATACTTTATTTCTTTCTTCACATCTCCTCCCATTTTTTACTCAGCCTCCATATCCCTCACACCCCTTTGGTCGATGTGTCTTACAGTTTTGGACATAGTCCGACCTTGCCATGATAGACTGCTGCTGTGTTCATTCCTCTTTTTCAAGACACCTCTCACCTCATTGGTCACAGGAGAGTGAGAGAAATAGAAGAATAAAGTTGAGTCGGAGGAGGAAGGATGGATTTATTGATGGAAGGCTCGAGTTGATGCATCAGAGTCTGGATCATGGTGGAGGATGAGGCCTCTGGGTGTTAGGGATAACTTCATACAGGCTGGGGGCCATACATTTCAGTCAAATCTATGCAACCTGCTCTTTTTTTAACTAAGAACTTTAATTATTTGTTCTGTCAAACAGTAAATCCTTAAAATCCTGTTAAAGATTTGTTTTTTTTTTGTGTGCTTTATCTATTGCTAACCCTTACACTGTCGATTGATTACCAGAGATCAACTGTCAAATCAAGCAGTTGAAAAATTGTTCTTTTGACTCACTCAGAAGTTTGAGTTTCTCTAATTAAAACTCTGAGATAGCTGAGAAATCACTGTGTTCCAGGAAGTTGCTGCAACTTATAGGAAGTTGCACCACCATAACTGTGATTCAGTATGAAGTGAAGTGACTCTAAATTGCCAATAGGTGTGTATGTGAGAGTTTGTTTGTCCCTGTGTCAGCCCTCTGATAGACTGGTGATCTGTCTAAGGTGTACCCCAGCTCATGCCCGTCCCGCAAGCCTTGATGCAGTAAAGGATGCAGATAATGGATGGATAAATATCAAGTAATAACAGCCACTGAATGGCATGATATCATCAGAAGCAGGTGAATAAATGGCAATTCATGAGAAGCACATCTCATAAATAAATTATGAGATGTGTATGTTAAGCAAATATACTATGAGACTTTGCAAAATATACCTGATAAAAAAAAGTTAGAAGAGCAAGGCTATGTTTTGTCCATATTTGGGGGCTTTAACATATCAGGAAATGTTCTGAATCAGCATGTAAACCACTTTGATCCTTGTCCATAAAAGGGAAAAGATTTCTTGAGGAAGAGAATCCAAAAACAGGTACCAGGAACAGGTACCATCGTCATTATTAGCCTACACAGTGATCACAAAGACCCAGCGTAGGTAGTGTCTCGTTCTTTGTCAATCAAAAACAAAATGATAAGACACAAGAATAATTAAAATTATAACAACGTGCCTCATTTAGAGGTAGTTTGTGTGATTTTTACACAGTAGAAAAAATCAGCTCAAATCATCATTCGATCCTCCACCCCTCTGATGTGGATCACAGAACTCATTTTTGTTGTAAGAGTCTCAAATGAAAAGGTCAGGGACCACTGTTACACAGAGGGAGGGCATAGTGTGTTGAATAATACAGTAGATGAAGTCATGGGGAGGGGGGGGGACACCACCTCCTCCTGTGATGCTAATATGCTTGTGTTATTTTAGTCTGGCAGAAAAGGGATTGTCCATCAGGGTTAGCTGTAGAGTCACCCTGTGCATACCCAGTGAGGAGCACTATGGGCCATGGCTCCCTGCAAGGACAGTATGTGATATTAAGAGTTCAGGAGTGGTAGCATGACAGGAAGCACTGAGGGAAGGAAGAGTGAAAGAAGATGGGAACAGAGAAAGGGGTGCAGTAAATGTGAATAGTACGGAGTGGGTAAATGACTAGGAAGAGGAGAAAAGTTGGAAAATAGAGATAGAGAAGGAATTTGGAGAGAAATTGAGCAAGTATTAAGGGAAATAAAGGGCTGAAAATGATGAGATGGAGGCGACAGGAAAAAACAGTGAGAAGTGAGGATGGAGTTAAAAATGAGAATTAGAGGATGCTGATGTTATTGTTGCACTTGAACACCACTGGAATTTTCACCTAAAGGTTATTATCGCCTTATATAACATTATTTATAGTCAAAATGCAACAGTATTATATACTTTAAACTAGCCCCCATCAACATTACTGTAAAATGCGGTGTATGTGTTAATGCATCAGTAATAATCCAATAAATTATACTGTGATGTGTGATTCATAAAATATTATGACATTACATAATGAGGCCATTCTTCCTAACAATTGCTTTTTACATTTTGCAGCTTAGATTTCCGCAATAGGGCAGTGGTATTGGTGCTTTTCCTTAAGATATCCTTAAAAATCTGAACATATCATGTATCACTGAATATGTTAATGGCATTATAAAAAACAATACGAGTTATAATGTTTGAGTGATAGCATAAAAATGACAAATGTTAATAAAGCTGAAAACTGAGTGGCCAATGAAAGCAAGTAAAGGTTGGGAAGTATTTTAATTCCCTCATCTTCCTGTGCTAATTGTCTGGTTTAGCAGCATTCTGAAATGTGTGTAATTGTGTGAATTAGGCGTGTCGCCCTCTAAGGAGTGCCAAAGGTGACAACCTAAACTATGTTCACAAAACACAGAGACAGTTTGTCTCTAGTAGGGTCTGTTGTTTAACTGCCTACAATTTGGAGTCAGAGGAAAAGGAGGAAATTAAATGTAAGAGGAAGAGAAGAGAGAGAGAGAGAGGAGGTTGGCAGGGAGGAGAAATGAAGAAGAAAAGAATAAATACATGGCAAGGAGGAAGAAGTTTAGAGGGAACAGAGGGCAGGCTAGGCTGCTGCTGCCTGTCATACTTTGTCATAGTCACCTGGCACTATTTGTGTGTGTGTGTGTGTGTGTGTGCGTGTGTGTGTGTGTGTGTGTGTGTGTGTGTATGTGAGAAAGACAGAGAATGTCCAACATAAAACATTACTTGCAGTAGTGTTATATTCCTTACAAATCCGTGTGTGTACGGTTTGGACTGAGGGTATCAGACGGGCAGGAGGGCAATTTGGTTTGGCACTAATGCAGAACCAAGGATCTATGCTCTAAGTGAGAGAAATGTCTCCCTCACACACAGTTTTCTAGTGTAATCTAAATGGAAGTGGAGGGTTCATAGAAGCTGTGCTACTGCTTGTCATACTTCACCTCCTCTTAGAGACTCATGGTAAATGTTTCCATGGTGGACATGACAACCTGACAGTGTGCGCACAAATAATTCAATGCAAGTAAGCAAATATCTAGAAATATCTATTTCTTTGTGTTTGATACACACCTGTAGTTGAGTTTAGGTTGAAGTGAGGACATTTTGGGCATCCCTCAAGTAATGTTTGAAGTAATGTTTGGGGCTACATATTTAGGTTTTTGGTGATGGTTGAGGGTGGCGTAAAGGGCTAGGGAAAGCATTATGTCAGTGAGAGTCCTCGCAAAGATAGAAATACAAATGTGGGTGCATGTACATCTGCATGTGTGTGCCCATACACGTTAATTTGGGCCGGCAGCTGTGTGACGCCCTCACACTCTGTCACAGCTGCTCTTCATCCTCTTCTTCCTCCCTTCCGCTCACACCACCAGCATGGCGATTATAGCTTTGCTACCGTCACCCTGTTTACACCTTACGCTGCCACCAATTACCAGGCTTTGACACCAGAGCTGTCACCCTGAGGGGAGGGGGTGGGGTTGTGTTGGTGGGTGTGGTGGGGGTCAGATTCACACCCTTGGCCACACTGTCACAGCCTCACCTGTGAATAGACACACAAGCAGGGGTGGGGCTGAGCAGGGAAAACAAACTTAGGTTACACAGGATGACAGCATTTAGTCTGGTTACTTTTGATTACAAGTTTGGTATATTTTCTGTTCAGTATCGCTGCTATGTCATTCAATTTAAATTTTCATTGCAGTAAGTCGATGCAAAATTATAAGCCCAATGCCTATGTACAGAACCAAAGAATATCAAGAAAGGGATGCAGGAATAAAATTTGTACTACATGTGCTGTCACATACATGTGATATAAAATATATCTCTTGGGCCTGGATTGAGTTGAGGTATATCTTTGGAAATTACTTAAAAGGCTGTGTTTGTGTGTGTGTGGATGTGTGAAGGTTGTGCAGAGAGGTGAGTGTGGTCCACTGCATGACAGGGTGGGACAGAGGGCTTGGCCTGGAGCACAGCTATGATTAATGGGCACACACACACACACACACACACACACACATCATCATCCTTTCTCTCTATCTCATACTTGGGGAATGTCTTTTTAACCCCGTTCACGCAATGACACACAAACACCTGGGCAGGCCTGCACCTAACAGTCAACTGTTTTTTTTATACATGGGAGAGGAGCAGTAACCTCACAGTGACAGCTCACTCCAACATTAGCAAAACAGAACAATGGTGAATGGTGTCTATGTGTGTGTTAATGAGCTGACCTGTTTGGGCCACCTGCTCTCCCCAGTTGGCCGGGACTGAGATGGAGTCAGATGCTGTAAATATCTGGAGGAAGCTCCGCTGGGCTTTCCTTCACTTCTCTCATTCCTCTCTCCTCCATTCTCTATTTCTGCTCTCTCGTCTCTCACCTCACTTCTCTCCTCTTTATGTCTTCATCACCATGATGTCAGTGCCTCTGCTTCTCTCCATCTCCTTTCTCCACAGCACTCTGCCTGACCTCTTTTCTTATACCATCCCCTTGTTTCACTGATGGGTTCTCCTTTTGCCCTCTGGTCTCTTGTCCTCTTTTTCCTGCTACTCACCTCTCCCAGTCCATTTCCTTCTCTTATAGTACTTTTATCTGTCCTCTTCTTCTCCTTCTCCTTTCAGAGGGCTTCACCTGTCTCATTTTTCTCTTCTTTTCCTCACATCTGTCTAATGTATCCTTTTCTTCCAATCTAATCTTTTTCTGGGGTTTCAAGCCCCTGACATGGCATAGTTTTAGCTACAGTCTCTTCACCCAAGGGTTCTGATTGACCATGTTTTTATGGACCCAGCTGTTTAACAGACAAATGACCTCTTGTGAAGAATTGTGCCTAGGGCAGGTAACTAGCACACCAGGATTCTAGTGCTGGAGAATAATACAGTAGATAAATATCACATTACAAGTTGGGAAGACTGTTATGGGGCATGTTCACTAGCACCACTCGGCTCGACTTAACTTGACTCAACTTGACTCAACTTGACTTGGTTTTGGGGATTTTTCATTAGGGGACAGTACCTGGTAGCAGATACCTTTTTAGTACCTCCTTGGCCAATACTAAAATGTGACGTCAACACACTTCGGGCCACTGATGAGCCAGGGAGTGATGTCACTAGAGGGGTCATGAGTGTCTGACTGCATCCGACAAATTACCCATTTTTAAAAACTGGCAACAGCGACAGTTTGTTTTCCATTTTTATAGTCTTTAGTGAGGGCAGCTTGGTGGTTAACACTGTTGCCTCACAGAAAGAGGGCCCAGGTTTGCAAACTGTTACGGACCTTTCTATGTGGAGTTTGCATGTTCTCCCTGTGCTTGTGTGGGTTTTCTCCAGGTACTCTGGTTTCCTCCCACAGTCCAAAAACATGTATGTTAGGTTGATTGGTGACTCTAAATTGCCCATAGGAGTGAGTGTGAGTGTGTGAGGTTGTTTGTCTCTATGTGGCCCTGTGATGGACTGGTGACCTGTCCAGGGTGGACCCCTGCCTTTCACCCAAGAGAGCTGGGATAGGCTCCAGCAGATCCCCGTGACCCTAGTTAGGAATAAGCAGGTTATCTAACGCCAACAGCAAAACAACACCATGGCCCTCTTAGGAGGTGCGTATGCATGTGCACTTTTGCCCACGTTGAGCTGATAGTCAATTGTAATGGAAACTGACTAGTCGAGTTAAGTAGAGTAGAGCCGAGTAGTGCTAAAACTGTATAATGGAAATGGACCATTAGAGGGGCAACACTAGGGAGGACAAGAGGGAACCATATTAGGGTTAGGGTTAATGGTGAGTTGACCCAGAGTCAAAGGCAGGACTGCTTGCGGCCCCACATCACTTTATTGTTATTATCTTATGATTGGAATTGTTTAAAACTGAGTATTAAGTAGATATTGTAGGGACAGATGGTATGTTAAAACAGGCATGTTCTGTTTAGTTAAACATGCTGCTGCTTCTTTATTGTTCTGTATCTTTATTATCACATGTTGTATTGTACATGTATGAGGTTAGGTAAGAGAACTCAGATACTGGACACAAGTAGAGGTGGGTGGATTGATCTCCAAAGCAAGCAGTGTCCACCCCACTGATTTTCCAACTGTTACTGCACTAAGTCTATAAATCCACCCACTCAAGCTTTGCAGGACATACAACTAACACAGCGCCTGAAGCTAACAGGCTTCCCAGAGTTAATCGGTAGAAAGATGGCAGTTTAATCAGGAATCAATCAGGAATCAAGCGAAAGAGCACAAAGTAGGCAGTTATGGTCTAACCCATTCTTACATGATGTTGTGTTAACTATTCAGTGTATCAGCTGTCTTGTTTCTTTAGCCAAATTAGTTGTTATTACCTGTGTTAACAGCACATTATTTATTCCACAACTACTGTATTTAACATGATGCAGTTCTGAGCACTGATCGATGCTCTCTTAGATTTTATATTTTCAGAGATGAGCCATAAAGGGATGAGGAGGCCCAAAGAGAGGAAGAAACTCAGGATGCAACAGTGGAGGCTGTAAGGGGAAAGTAAAGAATGTGCAAATGATTCAAGGATTAGAAAAAAAAGATGCCAGCACCAGCTCAAGAGTCAGCAAATAGACCGACATGCAGGGCCGGTATCACCTACGATGAGAATGCAGATGCAAATTCGGGCTCTGGCACTCTTAATTATGGCTTGTCACTGGAAGGCACTGGAAGTTGGCGTTAGGCATTAATCCTGAGCTCCACAATGGTCAGATGTGAATGTAATTCCCATAAATATTAGACTGGTGTGGTTCATTACCCTTCCTTCATTACCACCAGGCAGTACTGCTACTGCATACTGTGTACTATTACTGTACTTTTTGGTAACCATGCAGTAAATGAGCTCTGTTGCAAGAAAACAAGTTGCTGTTGAAAGTTGGACAGAATGAACAGAAACAGAGTTAGTTGCTCACTAGGTGTGATGAGACAGGAAATCATAGTTTCATTTATTTCTTTGCAATGTATCACACTGAACAGTCTTCCTTATGAATAGCAGTTCATTAGGAGGTCAGTCCACATTCATGCAGCACATCAACAATCGCCTTACAGAGAACAATATGGTGAAGGACATTAGAGAAAGTATAGATCTGAAAAAAGCATAACACATGTTTGATAATATTATATTGCTTCTCCTTATTACAAAAGTTGGTATCAGATCATCGCTAGCAAGGAAAACTTCATATGCAAGGATTGGCATCTGCTGATCATTTAATAAAAGCTCTATGATATTTCAATGACTAACAGTAGAACAGATAGAAAATAAAACAATTTTGTGATGGGAAATCAGGCTTGTCATATAAATCACCTCAGGGAGCAATTTTAAGCTGAGGCTGTCTTTTTCAGACTATCTTAGCAATGACATTTCATTATTGTATTAATCATTCAAAATTCAACACTTTGAAAGACTGACATTCATTTGTAATTATAGAGTATCATGTATTATCACCGCACAGGTAGGAGTAAATTTTCACATATTAGTGCTTTTTCCTTGAGACCTTGCTTCATGTTTTTTTTTTTGCAGGAAGGTTCCTTCTACACCTGTTGAAGTGGATTTAAAATGGTAATCTATGAAATTCTAATTGTAGTTAGGCTGAGTTACGGAGAGAAGTAAAAATTCAGATGGGCCTTTCATTTGTAGCTGGTCACCACTTTTTCCCAGCTGTACTAACAAATGTTAGTTGAGAATTTAGCAACCTCAGCAATGGGAGCTTTGGCAACAAAATAAAATAGTAAGTTAGTTATCTGGACAAGGTTGCAGCTTATGTTAGCACCCTTTCATCTGTTCAATTTTGCTCCTGTGTTTTTAATTTTTGAAAGGAAAAAAGCTTGACAGGTCTGTTGTACCTAGCTGTCTTTGCTAAGCTTTGTTTGGACCACCACTGTTAAAGGGAAGGGTTTAGCAAACAGTCAAATGATCAGACTTTGGCTAATAGTGGAAAGAGGATTTATTCCCATGGAAAAAAGATTATAACATTTGTGGCAAGATGCACATATTGTAGAAATGCTTTTCTTAATGTTGGTCTGCCAGTTTGATGTGATGAGTAAGAACATAAATACAGGCTTGGGCAGAGCTTCACAGAAAGCTGTAGCCAATTTGGCCAAGCCATACTGTGACCAAATTAAAAAGAAAACTCATACTGGGAAGAAATAACAAATCCCAGACTAATACTTAGGGGTCAGACTGAGGACGGACTTGACCAAATCCGCATTCGTAGTGGATACACCCAGCAAATAGAAACAAGCAGTTCCATGGTGTCTCAGTCAAGGCACTTTGTGTGGTAAAACATAAGCATGAGATGCGTCATTCTAATATACAAAACTATTCACATATATAGTAAAGAACATTCTTCATCCAGCAGTTGATGAGTCTTCATTTAAATTTGATTTTATTGATGTAGTTTATTAGCACTGTTGCCTCATGGCAAGAAGGTCCTGGGTTCACAACCTGGAGTTTGCATGTTCTCCCTGTGCTTGCATGGGTTTTCTCCAGGTACTCTGGTTTCCTCCCACAGTCCAAAACATGTATGTCTGGTCAATAGTTGACTCTAAATTGCCCATAGGAGTGAGTGTGAGTGTGTGAGGTTGTTTGTCTTTGTGTGTCTCTATGTGGCCCTGTGATGGACTGGTGACCTGTCCAGGGTGTACCCCTGCCTTTCACCCAAAGAGAGCTGGGATAGGCTCCAGAACATCCCTGTGACCCTGGTTAAGGAATGGGTGGGTATAGATAATGGATAGATGGATGATGTAGTTTATTGCAGTATAATATGATTTGGTGCTAGATTCAGAGTGAGATACTATATATATAGAGAGAGAGGGAGATAGTCCTGAGTGGCTAATGAATTCAGTTTTGACTCCGGAACAACTGACACAGTTAGGAGACAGTGTGGAAGACCTGTGTGTGTGTGTGTGTGTGTGTGTGTGTGTGTGTGTGCGTGTGCCTGCAGTAGGTGCGTTTGTGTCACATGCAATGCTTCTGATGGCTGTATAGACTACACACTTTGCAAATAAACAGCAGTGTGTGTGTGCTTGTGTGCCTGCATGAGTGTATGATCTCACAGACTGGCGCTCGACTCCATCCTCCCACCTCCACTTCAGTGAATGCGAGTGTGCGTTGTACAGTACAGAAGGTGCCTGCTGGTGTGTGCTCAGTGTGCCTTTATGCAAGGCAGGTGAAAGAGCTAAATTGGGCCGTTCCATCATACGATGCAGGGAGGCCAGGCTGACATGCTGATCAGGTGTGCATGCATAATGGCCACCAAAAATAAGCTCTGTTTTGAATAATGCCCACCTATCCTTAAAAAAAAAAGAAAAAAAATGTGAAGAAGAAGAAGAAATGCGGCGGTCTGCTCTCGGTCCGGCTGGGATCTCATCCATCTTAACAATGAATGGAAATCAGAGACAGACTGCAACCGACCAGGGCCTCCGCAGAGCCCACTTACATCTCTTTCCCCCTCTCTCTCTTTCTTTCTCTCTATCACCTCTTTATGCTTTGACCCTTTCCTCTCTCTCTTCTCTACTACTCTTAAGCTTTTTCCCTCCTTTTCTTCACTGCTGTGAGTATTTCTCACTTGACTATATATATTTTTTCTCTACTACTAAACTCCCACTTGCCTTTCTCTTTTTCTAAAAATATGTGGCCAAAACTATGTGGACAGCGCCTTGTCCTTAATTAGGAGGCCACTTCTAACGGGCCCCTAGACCTCTGGTGGCAAAATGCAGTTGAGCAAAAACTGAGTGACATTATGCTGATTCTTGCACTTTTAGGGCCCCTATGGGTCTAGTGCAATGAAAACCTGTACATCCCTGTCCAAATACTTCTGTGTAGTTTTGGCATGGGGCTGTTTTTTATGCTTTGTCCAGGCATCTTAGTTCTAATATAGTGAATCCATCCATCCGTCCATTTTCTATACCGGCCCATTCCTTAACCAGGGTCACAGGGATCTGCTGGAGCCTATCCCAGCTCTCCTTCAGGTGAATGGCAGGGGTCCACCCTGGACAGGTCACCAGTCCATCACAGGGCCACATACAGACACACAAAGACAAACAACCTCGCACACTCACACTCACTCCTATGGACAATTTAGTGTCACCAATCAACCTGACATACATGTTTTTGGACTGTGGGAGAAAACCAACACAAGCACAGGGAGAACATGCAAACTCTACACAGAAAGGACGGGTTGCGAACCCAGGACCTTCTTGCTGTGAGGCAACAGTGCTAAACACTCGGCCACCATTCTGCCCTATCGTGAACCATTAATGCTAAATCATTCAGTCATATTTTAGTCAGTGGTGTGCTTCCAACTTTGTGTCAACAGTTTGGGAAAGCGATCAATGTGAAAAACACACACTTACATCTTTATTCTCTCGACGCTGAGGCCAAAAAACTATTACTGTGATTTCTGCCTTCAAGAGCAACACTCGTAACTGCTCCATTTAGCATTTTTACTTTATTACATTTGGAAAAGCACCCACATTAGAACCTAAATTAGCTATCTGTCAAGTATAGGCATGAAAGTCTTATCATAAAGTTAGGAAAGGCTTATTTCCTGATTAAACATGAAAATTAGTGGATTTTATTTTCTTTGTTAATTAATTACGGTCCATTTAACATCAGCTCTCCATCACACTGTCCTAAAGCCCTAGGTTCTTACATAACTGCATGTAAAATGATTAATGAATAAAACCAAGTCAAAATTTAAATGATCATTTCATCAATTCGACCACAAAGGAATCCTTTGCTTTCTGTGTTGGGTGTGAAATACCTTAACTGGCCTGCACACGGTCTTAAACCTTTCCAACATCTCTAATAAGAAGTGGAACACTGTTGGACCTTACAAATGTTTTTATGCCTAATCGGGAGTAAGTTTCCAAATTCTGCTGGAAGTGTAGGGGCTTTTACATCATCATATTAATACTGATTGTTATAAATTTTATATAAATTGTTATAGGAACATTATATAAGTGAAATGTTCAAGTAATCAGATACTTTTGGCCATACTTGTGTATGCATTAGCTCTTGCAAGTCATCTTTATATGGAAAGCAACTCAAAACAGAAACACCAATCAAATCACTCAGTATTATTATTTGAGACACATTTAGATAAAAGATTTTTTTTTTTTTCTTTAAAAGTTCAGGACTAGAATGTTGTGTCATATGACTTCAGGTGGGCTTACCTTCCACTCCATATTTTCTCTTTATTCTCCTTTTCAATTTCTAAACATCCAGTTTTTTCCAATTTTCTTTCTGTCTCCTCATCCCTAGTTTGTCCCTTCTCTCTCTCCTGGGTACAGAAATGGGCTGGCAGTATAAGTGTTATTCATAGTTTGGACAGAGGGTAAGTTTTATTGCAGGTAGATAAAAAGATATCGCCCTGCTGCTGCCATCTACATGCACTATGTACACCGTCGTTAATATGTGATGTGCTTCTCTGCAGCAAATGGAGGTACAATTAACATACTGCAACAGTGCTGTTTTACTGTAAAGAAAAAGGGCAAAATATAAGTGCTGCATTTTATGTAGTACAGTTGGAATTGCCTGCATGTGCCAGTTGTGTGAGCATGTGTAGACATACCAGTGTAATCCTTGTAAAGATACAAGTATCTATATGTAGAATTCACTGACTACTAGTGTATCATTAGTGTATTATGGTGTTGTTTCAGAGGCTTTTCCACCCTTAAACGCAAACTGTCTTACCACAAAAGCGACAACTATATGTTGTTGCAAGTAGCTAATTATGACTTATACAGCAGTAGTAGTAGTAGCTGTAGTAGTAGTAGCATGACCGTGTAGTTACATCTAACTGTAAGGTGACCCATTTACAAGTTAGGAGCATAGGAGAAAGTCAGGCAACATAGTGCATAGTGGTGAAGGGTCAATAAAACACTGGACTTTGACATGGGAGACCAATATTGGTTTCCCCTTTCCAGTTTTAACCATGGTATTTTCATGATCTTAATTATGTGTTTATTATTTTAATCATGATGACAAATGTCATGCTTTCGCGTTACCTATATATAGCACATTATATTTGTGTCAGCCCTACGATAGGCTGGTGATCTATCCAAGGTTTACCCCTCCTCCTATGGGCGAATGTCAGCTAGTATTGGCTCCAGCTCCTCCATGACTGCTGATAGTGATATAGATGATACATCAATAAATGGACCATAAGGGCTGGTACACTGATGCAGGTATGTATTTTATATGTAAAATAACATATTAATGGATCTTATCTGAAAGGTCTCTGACTAAATCTGAACATGCCTGAGGACCTAATCCAAAATGGGGTCAACCCAAACAGATCCAAATAGAGAAAGTAGAATGACAATATCTTTCATTTTTCAGCAGGTTACAATCTGCTTTTATTTTATATTTTTTCTGTGATGACTCTGACACATCATATCATCAGAGCAGATATGTGTTCCACCTCGATCACTTCTCATGTTGAACATACTGACACTCAGATTTGAGACTTGATCCATTCCAACAAAAAAAAAAAAAAACAAACAAAAAAAAATGGATGTGTAGCTTATCAGGTCCCACTGGGGTCTTAACCAAGCAGACCAGTGAAGACCTCTACTCCAGGATTCATGAGTTTAAATCATCTCCTTTTATTTCTCCACAATATGCACTCTGTTTAAACCAGAGCTATCTAAAAATCAATGTTATCTGTAGTTCAGGAATCTGCTCACTTGAAAGATGCTGGGATAAAAAGCCACTAAATAATAGACAGTCTAAACCACGAGTCTTCAGCTAGAATTCCAGGAGGTCCAGTCACTAAACATTAAGTGTTGAGGTTCAGATTAATAAATCATCAACATTTTTTTAATGATTTCAACAAAAGGATTTTTGCTCAGCTATGTAGACACATTTAAAGTTATGAACTGAGAAGTCTTCATATAAAAATCTCTCTCTCTTCAGTTCTCCACAAGACAGATTCTTCATTTTTAGCAATGCGGGCAGAGTCAGGTATATGGTGAAGTTCTTCTTTTTGAAGAAATAATATTGAAACAATGAGGTCTGTGTGTCTAAAATAACTTTTATTACTAATATGCCTTACACAGTGATTCATCGGCTGCACTTATGCATTCCTCGACCCAACAACCAAAGGACTTACACAGATCTGCCAAGCTGGCCGCTCTGTGCCTGTAAAGCTCCTCAAGGTAAGAATTCATGTTAATTTAATTTAATTTTTACTTTAGGTTTGCACCTATACTGTAGTCTAACAGTTGGTGACCGCTGGTCTAAACAGTTTTGGAAGCCTTTTCGAAGAAGGACAACATGAGCAAGAATAATGCTGATACAGTAACAGAGGTAATTGTACTCAGGTATTGGAAAATAGAGATGTAAGTGAAATTGATGGAATGTGTTTTCATTGAGAATCTCTTTTCTCCCAACAGGTTTAATGGCATTTTAAGGGGAAAAAAACAATATGGATGCTTGAGTCATTGTTCATTCCTAAGAGATACTTGTAAAAGATGGAGGCGAACAGTTGACAGTGGTATCAAGAGAGGGTGGGGGTGCAGAAAGTTGAAGAAAAGGAGCAATGAGCTTGATGAGAAAAAGAGAGAAATAAAGGCAACAAACCACAACTGAAGCAAGTCAAAGTGGAAGAAAGACTGAGAAGTAAAGGAAAGACCAAGGAAGAAGCAAGGACAGTGGTTGTGAAGGGAGGAGGAGGACGGTTAGGAGATGGAGTGGTAAAGGATGGAGTGTAGATAGAGAGCAGAGGGGTGGACAGGAGGGAGGAGGAGGAGGAGAAGGAGGTGGCAGCGGCAGTGGCAGGGCGTGTTTCTATGTGTAAGCGTTTCCTTCAGCCACGGTGATTGAGCACCTCTGCCCTGAACTCTGGGTAATGAGCGGAGAGAAAAGGGAAAACTTCTGCTCTGGAAACTTCCCAAATTATTTAGAGGCTTATGGATGCGGGAAAAAATTACAATATGCACAATCCACCTTCTTGAGACTGGATGAAAAATAATGAAATTCTTTGTGACAGCCCTTCCAACCTCTAGCTGTATAATGATTTTTTTTGTCCCCCACCCTTCCACCCACCGCGCTCCACCCCTTACATCCTCCATCCTGGCTGGATGTCTCTCTCTCTCCCCCTCAGCCTGTAGTATCTGGGTACATCTGTTTTGCATGAGATGCATAAAATGACAGGACTTAGACAGCCACTGCATCTAGTGACAAAGATTACTGTCAGCCACCTTCGCCAGTTAATACATCATTGCCACTGGTCCATTCCCTGCCTCTGTCTCCTAGCGACAGCCTATCCCTCGACGAGGCCTGGGCCATGTGATAAACCCCCCCACCACCACTAACTCAACCCTCTAATACACCTCCCTCCGCTACTCTTCAGCTTACCTTTTACATTTTAAAGAAAAAAAAGAAGAAAAGGAACTGCTATTTTCAACTTTACATTTTTATTGTATTACCATAAAATATTGGGGAAATACAGCATCAGTATTCATATCTCAGGAATTTGATTCCACTGGTGATTATACTACGTTTAGATTTGTTAATCTGCAGCTGCATGTGAGAGAAGAAAGTGGGGGCAGAGGTGGGGGAAAGAATAATATTTGCTTTTGGATATTAGTTTTTTTTCCCCAATATTATGTACAGGACAGAAACTTTTAAATGGTGCAAGCAAGCAGGGTGGGAAGGTCTGGAAAAATCCTCTTAACATGCAAACAGTATGCAAAATTATCTGATGGTCTGCTGTTTAAAAACGGGTTTTGGTTTGGTGAAAGCTTTACACTCAGTCTCTTGGTTTCCCTAATCAGACACAAGGAACAATACAGACACAATAAGAGGCCTACACTGTGGCTTTAAATGTGGCTCTATACAGCGAAATACAAAAATTCATACAGACCTACAAACTACATTGACACTTCTCCATCCAGAACATAAGAGCTGCAGGACTCCAGCCACTGCTGTAGTCACAGGTGGAAGTGGCAAGTAGAAATGACTCTGTACTGTTGTTCCCACAGCTTATTTAAGATCATCTCAGCTGGATATACTTGCGTATACTTGCCTGGGTCTGGAGGCAGATACACGAGCCACAGTTGTATTAATATATATTTCACTGAAACATGCAGTATCAGAGTTTGTCAGCAGGATAATCCACTTGTAACCAAAACTCAATCAAAAATTTTTTTCCAGAAAAAAACAATTTTTTATTGATGTGAATGCCTATAAAGGTTTTCCTAATGCAAAATCTGGAATTTATTAATATTTGTATCTGCTTTCTCACTACCTGTTTACTATTTAGCACACATGTCCCATAATTATCTTGCATTCCTAAGTGTACATTTTTTCAAAGTAAATATAAAATAAAATCAACATGTATTAAAATAGTAAAAAAAATATTAAATGATAAATGCAGAGGACTCTGCAACCTTTGGTGGAAGCATGATCTCCTTACGAGTTCAAATCAAATTTTGTCACCTAACTTATTAATACCACCAACCTGTAATCACAGAGCTGAAAACACAAACACCAGTCCTTGCTGTGTGAGGCCGACAAAGTAATAAAACAAAACACACGCACACACACACACACTCAGAGAACAGCCCTTTATTTCACCATCCTTGTTCTTATTCCTTTGTCTTAGATTCCTCTGTGCACATTCGCTTTGGATTTTGTTGTTTTTATTGACTCACGTTGCTGTTCTCTTATTATTTCTACCTTTTCCTTCTTTCATCTCTCACTTTTTCACCCCCTCCACCCCCTCAGCTGACATTGTAATGTTACTGCACACGACTTTATCTCGCCTGAAAAGGTGAAGCCATGAATGATCTCTCCAATTTAAAAGCACTCAACCCTCACGCCGCCTGAAATGAATATTTTGCATATATTCATGCAACAATGATTCAATTTGAGGATATTATTTGCAAACAGTGGCTGAATTTTCTGCAGCATTAATAACAGAGCAGCGGGCCAATATCACCGGGATGAAAAATGTATTTATTCTGACATGTTTAGAATGAACCGGTGCGATTAATTAAAAAGTAAACAATAAAGAGAAGAGTCAGATGGAAAAAGACAGATCTGAAAAGTCTGTGTTGTTCATTGACAAGTTGTTTTTTCTTTGTTTGGAGGCCACAACATGGCCGAGATGACCTTACAAACCTTTCTTGCATTTATGTAACATTTTTTGAAATAAGGTGAAAATGAGGACAAATGGGAGATTTCGCCTGTAAGAGTCAAAAGCAGTAAAAATTATGTCAGACTTAGAGAAACAGTATGTTTTCTTATATTTAAAATCATCAGACACTGAAACTCTGAAAAAAAAAAAAAGAATAACAGTATTTAAAGTCCCACAGTGGTCAATCCCCTGGTGGAGAATTCTTTAAACAAACCTTCTGTAGTCCGTGACGGGATAAGTTTACAACACGGCACAATTAGTCTCCGAGCTAATTCACAGGTTCTGCCCAGTTCCATATTCAGCGGCGGTTAAGGGAGATGGGGATTAAAGCGGTTCCAGGAGTGAGTGTTTTGTGTTAAAACAAACATCTGTTCGGTGTTTTCTCATGGTGAGCTCCCTCAGTTAGGGAAACACAGTGAAATACGGTGCAGCATAACCTCTGATCAACACAGAGGAAGACAAGAAATGTCAATCAAATAAGGTTTGGTGATTCTTAAAGTCACAATTGGTGACTGTGTTGCAGTAATGGAAAATTGTCACAGGGGGCACAGGTGTAAAACAAATGACCAGGTCCTTTGCCTAAATCGAATGTTAAACCTGGTAATTACATTTCTGCATGCAGCAGTCAGTAACACTAATGGACTGCCTGTTATTCCTTTCTAAATAGAATGAGACTTAAATAAAGAAAAGAGCACAAAGGTCATGTTTTTAAACAAATAAAAAAGGCTACAAAAAACATTATAAAGCATCACCATACATTAATGTCATCATTGGCTACTATTATTCCTCAACCTGTTATCATCTCATCAATATGCATCTAAATCTACCTCTACTTTCAAAAATTTAGATAGAGGCAATAGAGTGAAGACTAAAGAATCCAAACAGTGGAATAAAGTAACTTGTAAAATTAGGAGGAAAAACAGAAAAACTGGAAGGATCAGAGATTCAGTGATCAGTGAATCAGGTAAATGCATTCACAGCTCATTTACATTTTTGGCTGAACATGTCCCTGCTCTCCTCCACTCACTGACCACTACCAGTCCACAGATATTCACATACAGTAGATATTATTAATTTCTTCAAGACATTTTTAAAATAATTTTATAGATTAATATCTCTTTTGAAACAGCAAGTAAATATAAAATATTAAAGAGAGAGTATGTATAAAATACATGATTTTTAGTAGGAAAGTTGTAGTGAAGAGGAATGAACAGCAGGATATATTGATAGGGAAGTACATACATGACTGTTGATTGTGTAATGGTTTCCTTTTGGAAGGACCTGATCTCGCATTAACTAGTCACAAACTTTGATCTGATCATAGTGTGCTGATAATACTAATAACAAAGAAATTATAACCTTCCCATTCACAGTGTTGGCAGAAAAAGTGAACCACTGGGTTTATTATCCATTTGGCAGCCAAGCACTTCCTGTAGCTTCTGATCAGACCTGTACAACTTTCATGAGGAATTCTAGACCCTCAGCCAAACTTTTCAAATGCCTGGTGTGAATCTAAACTCATTCTAGATCTCTGTTGGGTTAATGTTTGGACTCTATCTGGACCACTCCAAGAAGTGAATTTTTATAGTAGATTTACAATGTTTATGGTCATTGTTCTCCAACTTCTACTAAGCTTAAGCTTTCACTGCTACACTACTAAGCCACACTGGCGTTATGCTGTAGGATGCTGTAGTGCTCCCTGCACTATATTTCTCTGTTGGGATGATGTTTTCATGTTAGTATGCAGTGGCCTTTTTACAACATACATAATGCTGCATGTTCTTCACAAACAACCCAGCCTTAAATTTATCAGTCCACAAAATGTTTAACAGGTACCATTGTAAATTGATAAGGTACTCGTTGAAAAGCGTGGCACTCAGTTACACCTCCAATCTAGTTTCACTGAGCTGACTCCAGTTCACTTCTGGTGAATTAGCCTGGAGTTTCAAATAGTTTTTCCAACTTACATGGTGAATGCTTGAAGGGTTTATTCAATATGGATGAGAACAAAACAGCACGTTTTCAGTCTTTGCCTCATATTTTGCAGTAGTAAAATTGTTTGTATTAGTTTTCAACTACAGTAGCTTGGAATAGGCAGAAGCACCTGCACTGCAAGATGCTGTAATATCCTTAACAAGCTGATGGGAGCCTGCTGGCCTGAGTGTGACTGTGGTCTTCCAACACTATGTTGATTTTTTGTGTGAGTGAATGTTTTGTGATACTTAGAGGATTACTGATCAATTAATTTAGCAGATACTTTGGCAGTGGCATTTCAAGCTGGAAAAATCAAATTCTACATTTCCTGCACTCAAAACAGGAATAAAGTAGGGTGTGTGTGTGTGTGTGTGTGTGCTTTACAGAAGTTCTCTCAGTGTGAATCAGTTTCCTGTGTCATTAGTCTAGATACACTCTAATGATGGTCCCACTGGAGCGCCACTTCACACACACACACACAAACTGGAATCGAGCCCACTTGAGTGCGGCAGATATGAGAGACTGCGGTTGCATATGGGAGCATATGTATGTAAATTCCCTCATTTATGGCATTATCTGGAGGAGGTATTGTCTCTCCAACGTAATGTATGACTGCCAGGGAAACATGAAAGAGACAGAGAGAAAGAGAGAGGCTCATATGCATGCAGAGAATTGATATGCTATAACATATAATGACAGTTCCTGCATGTAGAGGAAGAAACAGTGAGGAAAATGAGAAGGAGAATTAGGGAGAAGGAGGGTGAGAAATAGTGAGACAGAGGAAGAGAAAGCTGAGACAAAGACACAGGGAAATTGAAGAGGCAAGAAGAGAGCAGGAGAGTAAATGAGGAAGAGTGGAAAAAGAGCAAATTAGGGCTTAACTGCTTTGGGTCTGACCTGAACATAGATTTTATGGATTAATAATATTTTATATCAGTATGGCCGGTTTGTGGTTTGAAAGGTGTAAAATCCTGCACAATATTACAACAGCGGTGGACAACACAGATAGATGCAGCATCATTAGCGAAATACTTTTTAAAAATTAAAGACCAATATCAACCACTTTTAACAAGAAGTGAAAATATCAAAATAACAAATACATTTAGAAACAAAGGCGTAGAGAACAAAACAGACATGTATATAGGACCATAATATTGTGTTTGTGCATGTTCTGGGCCTCAATAAAGAGAAAGATGTAGTCTGGCTTTGAAGAATAGCCATGTAGGGGAATATGACTAGCTCAGCCTTTTGGAAGATCCCAAACAGACATACAGTAGTTGGGGGTGGGGGCACAGGGTGCTGTCCTGTATTCAAGTTCAGTTTGATAAAGAGACACACATATTCACAAGTGAAAATAAAACCGTGATGTCCAGTTAGCCACTTACAGGTAATTATTTCTGCATTTATATGTTGTAATATTGCCAGTTTTTGACTTGTATTGTTAAAGGTATACTGTCCCCTTTCACTTTTCTTTGAAAGTGAGATGGAAGAATGGTACCACTTGTATCTGTGTGTTAAGTATGAGCTGGGGATAATAAGATCTTCCTATGGGAATACAGCAAATTTAAAAATACATCTGTCCACTATTTTAAGCTATACATCTTTTTACCTGTATATGGAAAGGAATATGAAACTGATGATTTGTCTTTGAGGTGTTCCTTGTCTTTGCATATAGCCATGTGGTACTTCTGTGCACCATCTCTGACTGGTTTAGTGTATAGTTCACCAGAAGCAATCCTGGCCCTGGCCCTTTCTATATTCATCTTGCTCCCCACTTTCTCAGGCTTTTGTTATTTTCTGGACACTTCCTTAAACTCCCTCTCCCCATCCATTCTCCACATGTATCTCTGTCCCCAGGCACATGACTCTGCTCTTCTCACCTGCTTTCAGGCATCCAGAGTCCATTTTCAGCCTAGGGGTATTTGTACCTGCCTGATTCTCTCAGTATTGTGTGCATTTACCTGCTTAGGTCTGTGTGTTTTGCCTGCTGGATTTTGGATCTTCTGTGGACTTTGCCTTTTGCCAGTTCCCCCTAGATGTCTTGTGTGGTTGGACTACATGCCAGCCTGCTTTTGACCTCAACCTTTTCTATGATTTCACCTCCTGTAGTCCCTAGATTTTTCCCTGTAAGTTTTTTAACTTCTTTATTAAAGTCACCTTTCGTTGCACCTGTCATCTGCCCATGTGTCTGCCTTCAACCCCAGTTACCCTGTTGTTTCTAGTATGAAGCATGACCAACATCACTTAATTTGACATAACTGATTGAAGCTGGTGATTGCACAGTGACTGCTGCTTATAATGACAAAGGTAGAAAATTAAAGTGAAAATTCAAGTAAAAATGTGGATAAAGATATCAATGGTGAGCCAAGCAATAACAAAGCAACAAGTCAACTGTCCAGGAAGCCTACCAGTCTTTCCTCCATCCACCAGTGTGGACTCATTTACTCTACATCACCTAACAACAATTTAGAGACTTTGTTTTTGTACAAATACATAACAAAGCTATTTCGTAATATAATATATGCACTTAAAATTTCACCACAGTGTTGGATTCAGATTTCTAATGTTATTTGATGATGATAAATAACTTCATTGATCTTTTGCAGGGTTAATACACTTCTGCACCACATTTTGAACAAAATGTATTTGTGGAAGCCTGTTTGAAAGTCTGGTTGTGGTTTTTGCCTCTATGGTTTGTAAATCACACTGTATATGTATATCACACTGTGTTGGTTTCTATATCTATTGTGAATGGCTGTGTCTGATGGAATTAAAGGTGAGTACTGAAGGTTTTGGACACTGACTGGCCATATGTTTGATATTGTAACCATGAAAATGAAACCTGAACAAAAGTCACTTTAACGCAAATCATAATGTTTCTCTAGACATTTTTTTAAGCCTAACTTTAACAAAAGATTAACAATACAATTGTCATGTCATAAAACAGATTTTATTTTTCAACTGTGATTTGTAATGGTTTGGAAGGCTGTCATCCTGCTGATAGGGCCATCGATCACTAAACACTTCTAAAGTGTCATTCTAAATGGCATGGACAAACAACATATTTTTTGTTTAATTTAGAGGACTTGTTGGCATTTGGAGATTGGCAGGCTGTGAATTACATGTTTTGTTCTCCTAGAACAAAGCCACTTTAAATTACCAAAGAAAGAAAAAAGAAAAGCTTTTGTTAAAATGGTCAACTTGACAAAATTGACAAAAAAAGTATGTCTCCTGATTGTTTAAAGTGGCTGATACATTTGAAAAATGCCCAGTCACTAAGTACAGCAGAATTTCAGACAAAATACTAACAAAATTGCCATATATTAGTGCAAAACCTTCACATGAAGTTTTAGTGAGCTTTGAAAGAGGGACGAATGGAGTTGAAAATGGAGGAAGCTGTTATAATGCTGTGTTGAACCATCTTAGCTGATATAACCATATCCTGCCTGTATATAAGCTGCTCCAAATAAGGCATGCAGTATGGTTTGCATTTAGTTGTGAGACTGGACTGGGCAATACACATATGTTCCAGAGAATTAACTGCATAAACTTTGCTGTGTCTGCACATGAAGCAGTTTCGCTGCATTTTTCACTTTTATGTGTCTGCCAGAACTAATACAGTATTTTAATTCATCCAGCTGTCTACAGAGGAGTGACCGGTCATGTTTATGGGCATATAATTAGAGTAAAACGTGAGCGTGATCCATGTTTTTATTCTTCAAGTTTGTTTTGCTTTGTTTTGCGCAATTACCAACAGTTATTGTATATTATCAAAATGCAGTTGACCTACAATCAAAATTGGGCCTGAATGCCTGCATATTTGACATTGGAATTAAGCTACACATCTTTTTACTTTCGGAAAGTGTGCCTCACGCCTTCTGTGTAGACACAGTCTGAGAGTGCAAATAATCTTATCAACTGTTAATAAACTTCCTGAATCACCTATTTGATGAGGTTATGCATTTGGTTAGAAAGTTGGACAGTTTAATAATTTCCCTGATAGTCTGGACCAACACCCTTTGAGTGGGACATCTTCCATACGCTCAAGTGCAGCAAGGGACAGCAGCTTTTTATGTAGTCCAGTAACAGTGACTGCTTTAATGTTTAATGACTTTTATACTTTAAGGTGCTATTCATTTACAGGGTCTGTAGGTGTTCAGTGCCAGGCGCTCACTCCCTCGAAAGAGTGACTTGAAAGAGCACGTCTGACATATTTCCCAGTGTTTACCACTGTGTATGGCCTGGTGTGCAGTTTGGACTGCCATTCATACTTACACTGTAAATATGGGAAGCAGTGTAGTGGAAGGGATCTGAAAATTACTCTGCCTCGTGCCTCGGTGACGAAATTAATAAAGGGAGGCATGGGAGCGGAACGGGTTTTGACAATGTAAGTCTCTCTCTCCTCTGTCTCCTCACATCCCTTTCTTCTCAGTCCCGATGTCCTATTTTCCTCTCCTCCTTAGACTGTAGCCTAATAAGGCTCAATTACATGGAGGATCTTTCATTCATTATAGGCATGGGCCCTTGCTTCTCTTTGTGGACTCCTAATAAATACTAACGCAGGGAAATAGCCGAGGCCTGGGCTTACTTATGAACCCGTTAATAACCGGGTGCTGCTGCTGTGATGAAAACAGCTTTCTCAGCAGCCTGTCTGGCCGCCACGCAAACACGAACACAATGGAGAGGGGAAAAAAGAGGGGGCTAGCGCTCTAGTTAGCCTCTGAAACAATGCTTCGCCAAATGACAAGCGCCGGCAATTAGCGCATCCACAGCACTGGGGTAACCCTATACGTCTTTGTCTGTTTCAATCACAGGGAAACGCCACTCTAGGTAAGAATTAGGGCCGAGGATGCCATCAATTTCCCTTAACATGTTTTATATTGCTCTGTGTAGGTGAATGTATGATAGATTGTTTTTGTCAGGCTATTAAAGTGACGTCAGGTGTGTTAACGGCAAAGGTTGGAACCAACACGTTGGATCCAGAGGTGGTGAAGGCTTCCTCCTTCTTGTGTTGGGATAGTAGGGGGAAAAAATGCCCATTTTCACAATTTCTGTCTCTCTCACTCACTTCCTCTCCCATGACAGACCGTTATATCTAATGCAAATCGCACTCTATTTCACAAAAGACTTTCAGCTTGCTTCTGTCCATAACATCATTGGTGGATACACTCCCCGCCTCTACAGACAACAGCTCAATCTGCCCTCCTAGAGCCTGTACACTGTCATTGGGAATCAGACAGACAGGCTCTTTATGGGGTCTTTACGACTCCGACTGAAATAACTGTATTCCCTGGTGGGAGAGTGGCAGTGGGAAATGTAACTGCATGCATTTACTACAGTGAGAGAAGCAGGGAGAGAATACGTAAGATGAGACATGTCCCGCACTGGTCAGTCAAAGAGGACTGTGTTCATTCAAAACACTCCTGTTTCTCTTTCCCTCTGTCTTATAAAGCTTTCTCATTCAGGCACATTTCATCTGTCCATCTCCTCCTTCTCTGTGTCTGTTGTCTCTCAGGTTCAAACCAACAACCGTAGCAGAGATTGCCGTCCGAGGTTGTCTTGCGAGATGAAAGATGGCACGGCTGTGGTGCTCGGGGATGATTGCGCACACACATACACACTACTTTGCTCTCTCACACCCACGTATGTCCCACTCTTTCATTCGCTGCCGAAATGGTCCCTGCCTGGGCTAATTTACATAATACACTTCTGACACCTTTACTTTATTCATCAATCACACCCAGGCAGCTTCTCCAGGTTTGGGCTTTTGTCTGAGCATGTCTGTGGCTGTGTAAGGCAAGACACAAAAGGGTGGGCATTCATTTCATAGCTCCCTCCTCCCCCCATTTCTTTTTCCTCTCTTTCTGTCGCTCTTCCTTCTTTTCTTTCCTCCTCCTGTTCTCCTCCTCTTGCTTTCTTGTTCATCCCTTTCTTTCATTTCACAGATACAAAGCCTGCAGAATGACAGCAGCCAGATAATGAAAACAACAATGCAAGCATATTTTTCTCTCCCTTAACTCTGGCAGGTCACATTCCTAGTTTCTCTCCACAGTGTATTCTTCTGCTCTTTCTTCCTTACCCCCTCCCACTGTCTCTCTATCTTGTTCATCTTCTTACTCATCTGCACATCCGCCATCTGTTTGCAGTTTTTTTTTATTCTTTCATCTTCGTCATCTCTCCATACTGTACTTGGGCCGACCAGCAGTCCAACCAACAGATTCTCTGTCAGTCCTCATCCTACTCGCCTCCACCTGTCCAACACAAGATGCTTTTTTTTTCCCTCTTTTACATTTGTTCCTCAAATTTAAAACCTGAATCCTGCAAGCTGCTGACATGAGTATGAAGTTTTTCAACTTGTGGGAAAAATAATAAATCATCCTGTGTGATTAAAACAATAAACACTGTGATGTTTATTAGTACCCTCTGTCATTATCGACCCACAAGCGTGTCTCACATTTCAATTACCTGAAATAAATGAAATAGGGCTTGAAAATCTCACGCTTGTTCATCGATGGAGATGAGAGGGCAACTGTCGCTCAGATATCAATTTTGAACAGATGGGTTGCCATGAGGGGCCATATCTTCCTTTCAATTAAAAATCTGAAACAGTGATTGTCTTATCCGTCATGCAAAAACACACAGATGGGTTTTTGTTTGTGTCCATATCAGACTGAGCTTTTTGTTTTTCCAGTCAAGTCCCTCATTGGTCACCAGTCTGTGGTTGTACCGGGCAGCTCCCAGCTTGAAGCAGCTACAAAAGAATTCAGATTTAGAACTCTTCAGCTCTGCAACAGCTCTGATTCTGAGGTCAAAGCAAAACAAGTATCGCCCCCTTGGTATTTGCCCTTGCCCAGTGCCCCTTCAAGCTGTCCACCCCCACCCTGACTCCTCACACTGCGTGGCTTCTGAATGCAGCCAACGGAATAATTAGCCCCAGAGGCCAGTTGAGCAGGATGGAAAACAGCATTTCAGTGAGCCTTCTGTATCAAATAGCAGTGGAACTGTGCTGGCATCACCATTGCTTGCTGACCCCTCACTTACTTCCCCTACAGTTTGTCTGTATGAGTCCAAACATGATCACATAGTTCTAAGCATTTTAACAGAGAGCAAAGATCAAGACCAAAATGAGCTAGATTCATTTGAAAGCCTCACCTACTGTATAAAATGACCAGGGCAGCTTTCAGAACCAATTTTCTTTCTGAAGTGATAACATCATTGTTCATTTTTTGAGGTTAATTTTTTTACACATGGCGTGACAGCAAAAATGACATATTTGGGTTTTCTCAGCAGGTTTACGTCAGATCAGGATTGTGCAGGGTTGAGATGTTATGGATGACTCTCACCTCAGAGTCCATTCAAAGTCCATTTGTTTTCTTTCTTCTGAGCTTTCAACCATATTTGCCCAAGAAGCCTGTAAGACTAGGCTGTAAAGCTTCCAGAACTTGAATAAACTTTTTTATTGTTGCCCTCTGTTATCAGTAAGGGATGTATAATTCTTCCTGTTATTATTGATAATGGTTTTTGTTTTTGTGTTGGCATGAACATTTGACTTCCATTTGGCTGGAAGCTTTTTACTGTTGACCTGTAGAGACTGATATTTTGTAATGTTGTCTTCTATGCCCTTGAGGGATCAGCCATTAGCTGTTAGGACACTTAAATTATAAATTTGCTTTATTCAGCTCCTTCATGTATTCATTTGTTCAGAATATTTTTTGCATACTTTCTATAAACATAACATCAACTTTACATTGTGTAAAAACATTAGCTATGCCTTATAATGTAACATAAAAAGTTTTATATTATTTTATATTTTGATTTGAATTCACTGAGATGCCAGTTAGAGCTTGCTGATTTTTGTGGCCAAGTCCAAGACAAATTTTCCTTGCAAGGACAATGAAGTTTATCTTATCCCAGAGCCATTATTATAGAGGCCGTACTGTCACATTAGTAGATCTTGCTTTTAATCACAAGGGCTTCCCACTTCTCCAGGCAGGTGTTTAGAAGTCTGGGTTAACACCCTACCATCACCACACAAACAGGCACGCACTCACCCTTTCCCCATTGCTCGTCCCCTCCCCTCCACTTCTCCCTGAAGAAAATTAACACTCTCCTCCCACCCCAGGTGGCGAGGGGAGGGGTAGGAGGGATGGAGAGGTGGGGAGGGCGGGGGACTGTCGAGAGCCTGATTTATCTGAGCCTGTCAGGCCCTGGGAGGCCTCAGTGGGTGCTTATGTGTGCGTGTGTGTGTCTGTTGGGAGGCGGGAGTCTGGAGGGGGGTTTCAGAATGTTTACAATGGGTGCAAGGAGAGAGGTGTCTCTCCCACCTTGGCCCCTGGGTTGGCACAGCGGAAGCCCCTTTCTGTCTCATTAGGACGTGTGTGTGTTATAGGGGGGTGCAACAGTGTGACAGTTCAAAGTGACATTCACACTCCGTTCTTTTTCTCCTGTCCTCCTTCTCACTTTCACACTCACCCACACACATACACACATGAAAAGGGAGGAAAAGGTGTCAATATGTGACATTAGGCTCAATGTCAATATAATACCTTAGCATATTTGCAAAGCCAGCAGCTCCGGATCAGTAAACTATCATTGCATGCACATGCACACATACTGTATATACAGTAAATCCATGCTCTTTCACGCATAATTCATATGTATATTCTGTTTAGGTTTACATTATTTACTTAAGGTGGAAGTGAACATGAGATAATAAATTCTTTGCTGTGTTTGTACTACTCTTCATCACTAATGGGGATTTCCCATGATTTTATATGCACAGTGTCATAAATAATCTGTAGTCTTAACACATTTTTAGCTTTAATTCTAAACTCTGCAATCCCCCAGGGACAATATATGACCCTTTTACATCTTACCAATTACCCACTTCTTCTAAAATTCCATTTTTAACAGCAAAAATTAGGCCAAACCTTGCTTGGTTCAGTAAGTAGCTTTCAATAAGCATATGGTTATATCTATTCCTCCATTATGTACCATTTATCATGGTGCATCCAGAGTCATGTGGGGACTGGGGCAAATCTCAACTGACACTGGACAAGAGGCAATGTATACTCTGTACAGTCTGTCACATAGAGACAGACAACCACTCACATTCACACCTACAGGAAAGTTAGAGTCACCAGTTAACCTAACCTCAAACATGTGTTTGGACTCTTGGAGGAAACTAAAATAGTCAGAGAAACACACAGAGAAAACATGCAAATTTCACACAAAAAGGCCCCAGGTTGACCAGGGAGGAGACGACAGTGGTAACCACCACACTGCTGTGCCCCTACATTTGGATCTATGTGAGTTTTTATTTCCTTTGTACCTAGAAACCCTTCATAACCAAGCAGCAAAAATATTGTGAGTATAGATGTCCTCCCAACTACATTACATAGCATTTGGTTGTATTCTTTAACTGGTATAAACTGTCCAGCAAAGTTAGACTGGGAATGTAAATTGAGAAAACAATCGAACCACAAGGTCCAATCTTCACAGATTGATGGAGTTTATCCAGCTGTCATGAAGTTGTAGATGTTCAATTTTTTTCTGATTTCTCATCAAAGTTTTCTTGAAGTTGTAGGTCCTTGATCTTGGAAACAGATGTGTGATGATCTGATGATAGGTTCATGTGATATGATCAAAATCCCCAGAACAGCAAAATCTCAAACGTGTAGCTCTAACAGCTGAGGATAGTGCAAACAACAAAGGTGTCTTATTGCATGTGAAATCCCTGTGAAATGCAGTTCCATTACTTTTCAAAACCATAATTTTTAAATTACAACATGAAGTGCTGCTTGCTCGACTGCAGCTTTATTGACAGTAGTGCAGTTATTAATCCAACACTTCTAGTTTGGTCCTTGCAAGTATTTCCTCATATTAGCATACAAGATTTATTTCACTAAACCCATTAAAACTAATAAGCACACAATTACCAAGCACATGGCAGAGACAATATGCATATCAAAAAAGCTGGAGCTGTCATATTGTCCTGAGTGAATGCCAAGCTTTCCATCCTAACCATGTGGTCCAGGATTATAAGAAGAAGAAGGCAGCTCCAAGTACTTTTACAGTTAGAGCTGCTTACTAATTGGACAAATATAATTACTGAGTTCCAAGGAAATGGGCATCATCTTCTTTTGTCATTATAGCAGTGTCCTGTTTTTTGAAATGATGTGTTTGTGTGCAGTCAGTTAAAAGTAAAGGTCGTAGCATATGAATGCCACAGAAGAAAATGAGGCTTAAAAAAGATATCAACCCAAAAGCTTTGAGAATATCTTTTTTTAACTGACAGGGAGCAGCAATGAGACGATGAGGGATAGCGAAAGCATATATTAACAAGAAGCGTCTCTTTTCTCTTCTGATTTCTTCCGATTTCTTTTCCAGATGCCCTCTTCCTCTCTTCTCCTCTGTCACTTGCAATCTCTCTCTCCCTCCTCCTTCGAATCCCTGCTTCCACTCCTGATCTATCTTTCTCTCTTTAAAGATGGGCAGAGTGTCACACAGAAGAGAGGACGAGAGGAAGCGAGGAAAGAGAAGGTGGGGGTATGCACTATGCAAAGCAGGCCCTCGGTAGCCGAAGTCGGCAGGCTGAGATGAGGTGTCAGCATTGCACGGGCGCACTGATGTATGAATGCGGCGAAATCAAACGTGTCACTCGACAGACAGGAGGGGGTTGGAAAGGTGAAACCAGCACACCGAGAGAGAGCAGCTGTACATCGGCGTCAAGGTGCTGCCATCCCTCCCTCCCTCCCTTCTTTTATCACTCTTCTTTTCTGGTCTTTTTTGTCTTCCACTTATTTATTTATTTGTCTGTTTTTCTTCATCTCTAACTCTCTGCTGCTGCTTCCCATTCGGTGCCACAGAGGAGGCCACAGCCCTAACAAGGTACAGCGGTCACAAAGAGAGCGACAGAAAAAAAAAGAGACAGAGGGGGAACAGAGCTACTAAGAAAATATTAGCATATCCCCTAAGGAATACCAACTAAATTGATACCGAATGAACCCAACCCCTCCTTCCTGCTATTTTCACCCCCACCACTCCCGTCCCCTCCTTTCTTTCTCCCAGACCTCTCCAAAGGTGTCACGGTGTCTTATTCATTAATATGTGTAAATCCTTGTTTTCGTCAACACAGTGGATAGTGGGCCACGTCTCCGAGTGGGATCGGGTGGGCCTGTGCAGTCGCCCTGACTCCGGTTCATTGGCTGAGGCTTTTCACTCAGAGTGATGAGTGAGAAACAGTTAGAGGAGGAAAAAGAAAAGAAGAAGGGGAAGCAGAGGTGGAAAGAGGTAGAGATAAATACAATTTGATTGATTGCAGGGTGACAGTTTGTGCTGTGGCAGGGCCAATATGAACTTAGATGTTTGTTCTATTATTACCAGTTAAAATGCTTGTAGAATTGAGAAAATATATATATTACTAGAATAATAAAATATTAACTAAAATTATGTAGAAACTACTCACTGAAATCAGTTAAATGGTTTCACACTGTATTTACATTGTAATTTCAAATTTAAAGCTGTCAGAGTTGTCTCAGTTTCCAAACTGCAATGTATACAATGACAGTCCTTTTATTGCATGTTTTTACTTCTTATTTCAATCTGGAAACTTTTCATACCATAGACTGGTTTTAATTTAAACACATTTCTTTCTTTATCACTGATTCACTGAGCCATTTGAAAAATTTTGATAAATGGGGGTAAAAAGGGTTAAAACTGGTTTACATTCCTAAAGACCGTTATCCAAATGGCACCAAAACTCCGACACATCCCTAAATAAGACAATAAATTGGCTCCATGTTGCTAAAACTCATACTTTTCAGAAGAATCCATAAGAGCTCAGCATTCTTTAACAGCAGTGTATCCTCCACTACATCCTTGCTGTTAAAGATATGGAATGTAATGTAAACATGACACAAAACCAAGCATGTCATATTTTGCCCTGAATTACATGTATTAAAGCTTTTAAAGCAAATGAAGTTGTTTTGTCCGTAAGTGCACTCATGGAGGTATTTAAGATGAGTCATCCCTTTTAAGAGGACATAAGTGGAAACAGTCACAGCCACATTTGAAACCACTTAGTTGAAACAATAGAAAAAGAATGCAATTTGCACTGTTGGAATTAAGTTGTCTGGCTTAATGCGGTGTACTGAATTCTTTCTTTTTTGTTTTCCATACTAGAAGAGTTTGCCCAGTGAACAATCTGACATATACTGGACGTATTAAATTATAGGATCTGGAAGAAAAAAAAAATCAATTAATGGCTTAGGCAATAAGCAATAAGCTGTAGCTGCTCTGTCAGGATGGAAGTCTTGTGACACTAATACATGCTATGTTATTTGAATAAGGGCTGACGGCTTACTCCATTGATTTTATTACAGAAACAGCGAATTGATTTAAATAACACTGCTAATGAGAGAGTGGCATATAAAGATTGAATGATGTACACGATGTTCAATGGAAGCACTGCAGGGTTTCTGCCCATAAACGTTTAAAGTAAGAACACAGTTTTGTGGCCACACCAGCATTATAATTACCGCTATGCATCAGTTCCCCACTACAGATAAAAAAACAAAAAACAAAACTTAAAAATTTAAACCTATTTGCTGGTTCACAGTCAATGCAGCTTAGTAACTGATGGTGATGTCTTCTCCAAGCAGTTTAAATATACTTCTATCACAGCAAGCAACAAAAAGAAGATGTCTATTTATCAAGAGTTTGCAGTCACTCACATTAAACCCACGTTGCATTGCAAGCAGATACTCCATTACCGAGGTTGCCCCACTGTGAACTCTCCACTGAGTGTGTGCAATCCACACAAGGCATGAGGGATGTGTAGCGCCATGCTAGTATGTTAAGATTTCATTTAGATTTCATTCATGTTTTAAAATATCTCGCACAGGGGCTGCTTGGGAATATATATTCCATGAATGGGAAATTCATCGATGCGTATATGTGTATTTGTGTGCACCTCGAACTGCAGGACCATTCGTTGGCGAACAAGGCCCTTGCCGTTTTCAATTTCCAGAGGTGTCAGCTGGACCTGAGGAAGGCTAGAAGCTGATACATCAGCCAAGCCGCCGGCCCTATTGTGTGTCTTCACTTCATGCACAGATAGCCTGAAATATATGGCTGTAAATTCAGAGCTATTGTCAAGTACAGCACTACTTGGTAAGAGTAGCACAGGCTGATTCCCTCATTATATTCATAAACAACAGGTTAACTTATTATGCTGTGGAAATAGATATAGTAAGGGTTGCATTCTAAGCACTTTTGCCTTTACACTGATGTCCACATAGATAAATAAGCTTGCTGTTGAATAGGTGCAGTATTTGGCAGGCAAAATGCATTCATTTTCTCAGTTGTGTCTGTCTGTCTAGCTAGCTAGTCTGTATAGCTACACCCCTGTCTCTGACGTATTCCTTTGTCCTGATATAATAACAATATCTGCATGAAGCATGACACACATGGTCGGTGCACACACATGGAAGTAAACACACAGGAAGATTTTATATACATGTATTTTTCTGTGCTCAGTGTCAGGAGAACTGCATATGCACATGCAGATAAACACCTTTAAAATCACCTTCTACATGCACATGTTCTCCTTTTCTTCTCTAGTTGGACACATACACACTAACGTTCACATGCACACACTGGTGCAAGATAACTCATGTCCCTTGTAGTCCTGCTGTTATGCACAATGGGGTTTATTGTTTGCAGAGAGAATATGCAGTGCTAGGGAACAGGACAGGGGTAGTAGCAGAGAAAGACAGAGAACATAAAACAAATGGATGATATGGTTGTAAGAATGTGACTGACAAAAGATTATCAGGGAGATAGTGTAGTGTTGCTTTCACACTGATTCTCTGTTGTTTCACTGACTTTTTGGTCTTTATATTTTTCATCAGTACTTCTGTTCAGCTGCCTTTACACATAACACGTCTTTCTCTTCAAAAACATCAACCAGGTAATAGATTATGACTGTCATTGTGACCTGTGGGGAGCTGTCGTAAAGCAAGTGCCATTTTAATAACATATGCTAGCAGGCATGCTAAGAGACATGGCAGTCCTAAAGCGGCAGGGATGAGATGTGAGCCCTTGCGGCTAATGGCTAATGCTCCTTTATGAAGTGTTGGCATCTGAGGAGGATGTTCGCATTATGAAATGCTCTTACATGCCTGATTTATGCTGTGTGATTCAGATGGCCAAGCCACAGATCTCACTAGGTGTTAGTGGCCTTGATCTCTGTTTATTATATTTGGAAATATGAGATCAGTTTTGATTGGATGTGATTCTCCATATATTCCACAAAGCCTGATTCACCGTTGGAGATTTGTTGGACATGGGGAAATATAATAAGCAAGGATGATATTCAAGGAAGAATTATTTTCAGTTAAAAATGCTGTAGATATTGCCAGAAAACTCTAGTTTCCATTATTTTTCCAGTGTTTCATGTGAGTTAGTGGTTTTATAAATATTTTGTTGTCACTTTTAACTGAAAATTCAAAAAACTGTATTTATAGCTGATAATCATTGTGTTAATGTTAAAGTCAATCTGTAAGGCAAGTAAACTGCACACTAGAGAGGACCACTCACATACCAGTGCCATAACCTGTTGCCATCATATTTAGCAACACAATCACAGTAAAAGTGATAACAAAAACAGAAAAAAAAAAAAATAATAATTCTGGGAATTCTTCTTCTTCTATGCTAAGCTAGGCTAATCACTCAATTCTGTGGTTAACAGCCTACACAGACTTATAAATGACATTCAGTCTTCCATATTTCCCAAAATGTAGAGGTATTGTACTTTGTCATTGATCACATTGGGAAATCATGATCAAATTCACTATCATTTTTAAATTTCTAACATAATCAAGTGAGACTAAAAACAAACTCACACTATAATCCACTCCTTAACACTCTCTCCGCGTCTCATCCTGTGTAGTTATTTCTTAGCTATGGTGTGAATTATGGACACCCTGTTGAGACAAACTGTATAAAAGGCAGCCTTCAGCCCAAAGCTAGCGTTAGCTGACTAATCCACACATCATTATTAGGTTGCTGCTAATGTGACATAAAGCACTAATGTTACACAAACACTGGCGTGGGTTGTGTGGAGTATAGCTGGAACTTCATGTCATGTGATTGCATGATCAGATAATGAGTCAGATTTTCGTTAATGCACCTTTAAAGGCTTCTAATCTCCAATCTGGAGTTCACAAGCAAAATCAGGAAAGTGCCAAGTATTCAGAATTGTCAACACTGACATCTCATTTGCTAACAAAGAACAGATGGTGTGCTATAATAAATAAAATGAAATCAAATTTTTAAAATTGCCTTAGTGATGCTAACACTTTGCCCAATACAGTATGAAGAGAATAGTATCAACAAAATAGCCTACCAAACTTATGTCACTTTTCCATTATACAGCTTTAGCGCTACTCAGCTCTGCTCTACTCAACTCGACTTGGTTTTGGTCATTTTCCATTGCAATTAAATACCACCTCAACATGGGCGGGGTCGTTATAGCATGGCAGTGCAAAACTGCCATGACATCCTTTATATATGATATAAACACATGCATACACACCTCCTCGTAGGACCATGGTGTTGTTTTGCAAGTAGTGTTAGCCATTTGCCTCGCTAAGGACTATAAAAATGGTTGATGTTGCCAGTTTTTAAAAATGATGGGTTTGGTTTTTGTGTCAGACGTGGTCGGACGTCCTGCTCATGACTCCTGGTGATGTCTCTCAATTCTCAATGGCCGTCGGTGGCCTGCAGTCTGTTAACGTCACATTTTAGTATTGGCTCAGCTCGCTTGGAACCTCTGCTGAGGAGGTACTAAAAAGTACCTGCTACCAGGTACTATCCCCTAATGGATAGCCAAAAAAAGTTGAGTCAAGTTGAGTAGAGCCAAGTAGTGGTGGTGGAATAGCTCCAGATAATAGTAATATAAAGATCGTTATCCACTGTGAGTGTTGCTTTGAATGAATTCTTGTCTGGAATTTTATATGTAAACAGATTACAAGCCAGATTTCTAAAGGTTTCTAGAAAACAAGGAACACCAGAAGTGTCTCCGAATCAAGAGAAAAATATCCCTATAAAGGGGCTGAAATGCTCCTGAAAGAAGACAGACATGAGAAATAAGTATAATCTCAAAATATATAGGAGTAACATTCCTTTTAAAGCAGGGTTGCTTCGCTATGTGTTACGTTGCCCTTCCAATTCACCAGCCCGCAGCTTAGGGCACAGTTACACTGGGAAAGGATTTTATGAGTTTACGGAATGCTGTTTTTACGAGCAACTGAGGAGAAATAATGGGGTTGAGTGTCTCCCTCCTTCGTCCTACCCTCACTCCATCCCTGTCTTTCTCTCCCCAGGCCTCTCCTATTACCTGCCGGCTGGAGGACTCAGGAGTATCGCTTAATAAAAGTTAATCATGAGAAACTTGTTCATTAATTACAGATGAAGTTGGCTGCCTGGGTGCCTTACCATTTCTTCCTCATGCTGTGGTCTTCCACCAGTCTGGATTGAATGTACGTTATTGAGAAGAGCAAAGTGGGAAAAGGCACATGATGTAATGCATGAGGCTATTTCAAATTGTAGTAAGCCCAAGAGTATCTAGTTGAAGTTTGAGGACTCATTACACAAAATTCCTGGGACTTGACATCAGTAAAGTGAATATCTGTGTGGTCTGGTGGGAATTAAAAAAATCAGTCAGGATTCCTTAAAATGTTATACAGTACTGTGCAAAAGTTTTAGACAGTTAATACACAGGGGATATTTTTAATATAAATTACATAAAATTGTGTTTTCATTTATAAATTAACTTCATATCAAAACCTAAATCTAATCAGTATTTCCAGCTTTCCCCCTTTGCCCTTAAACCAGCAGTAGTTCTGTCTGGTTTGACCTGCACACAGTTTCTCCTGGAGAAGCTGCTGCAGTTCCTCTGTAGATTCGGGCTGTCCCAGTGGTTCTGTCTCGGTGACACCAAAACACTGGCTTTCTGTCCAACAGTAGGGTGTGTTTAGCACATGTACAAATGAATCTTTTATAAAGAATCTTTAAACTGTAGATTTAATCACCAATGTCACCAACTGAATCAATACCTCTTAGCAGTTGAGCTCCCCTGACTGGTGACTGAGAGCACCATTGGCAGCTCAGTTGCTGTTTACCATACATTGCTTTATTAGCAGATCACAAAAGCCAGAGAAACAATCTGAACACTTAGTCCTAAATAATAGACTCCTATTAACATTATGTATGGTGCTTGTATGGGCTAGATTTGAGTTAGCACCAGACTGAACCTACTACTGAAATAATAACTAAGAATCACCATTGAATGTTGGTTCACATAAAACATGTCATTCATTAAAGCACTGACTCTGTGAAGCATTCACTTAGCTGTTGTGTGAATTGAAGTGCCTTGAAACAGCAGTACATTCATTTATTGTCGTGGTGCCTTTTAACAGTGACCGTTTAGCTTAGAGGAAAACATAAAATAAAGTGCACAGTAACTAAGGAAGGAAGAACTGAGTGTGTTTTGAGGGGAATGCATCATGATTAGGATGGATCATGATTAGGGACCCTCAAAACATTAGGCATTTCTTTTGTTTTTCTTTGTATGCCCAGGTAACCCAATGTGAGATGGTTGATCTAACCACCCCTGGTGTACACACAGCCAGAGATCAAAGTTAAAGCAAGAGGCCGGTAAACTGTGATAGATCTTTACAATGAACATCTTGGGTCACAATTTGATCTTTTGTCTTTGTTTTCTCATTTATATAGGTTTGTCTAACATGGAGGTGTCTAACATGCCTAACATGATAAACTGGAATTATTCTGTTATTAGTGGTCTTCTTGTAGCACCCCCTGTATTATATGGGTCAAAAAGATATTTTATATGTACAGTAAAGCTGTTTAATGCATATGGTACTACTTACCATATGGTTATGTCTGTAACTATATGCTTCTTTATGTTTGAAGCACACATTAAGACAGACATGAGTGATACAGTATTCTCATGTCTTTAACCAGCTGTCTGGTGGTTCTTCATGCTGTGGTCTAGCTAGGTCCAGACTGGATCATAGCTGGCTCAAGCTGCATGTGGACTCTTCTCAACCACAGAACAGCACCAGCAGACAGGCCGAAGACAAACACAGCAGACAAATACATCCCTCGGCCAAAACCAGTGGGGTTTGGATTCCTGCTTCTTCTGGGGAATTAGGAAAAAATAGGCTCTCCCAGTGCTTTGCTGTGAGGTCAACAGGCTTACTCAGCCATGTCATTATAAAGTAGACTCATATGCACGCACAAGCACACACTGTGCAAGAAATGAATGGACTTGACAAATGTTTTTATCTACGACCCTGCTATGCAAGGTTTATTTCAACACATGTTCAACAAAATGACCATAGTTCCCTGCCAGATATTGTTATGCTCTGGTTCCAGAAGTTGCACTTGCTTCAGTGGAAGAGTACATTGTTCTAAGAGCTTTACACAGTTATCTGTGGATAACTATGTGCTTTCTTGGGTATTTGTATTATTTTTTCCTCCAAGATGCATCTCCTGTGAAAATAAATGATCCTTTGTTTATTGTGTTTGGTCTCACAATTTCTTTCATTTATTGTTTTTTGTTCTTTAAATAGGCCACCAAACAATCTCCAACATGAATATTTAATCCAGCAGTGAAACATTGCTGCAGTGCATGGATGAATCCAACCACAAAACTTTGCTCAGCAGTTTTCCACAGTGCACCGATGTGGAGTTGACAATGTTTCCCCCCAAATTCTTCTTCATCATTTAGCCCTTCACAGTGGTTCCCTAAATCAAAAAAGACTACATAATGACTGGGACAGGCTACAGACACTACTTCTAGTGTAAAATTTCACAGACCACTGTTGGACCAGCGATATTCATCAGGGACTGGCAACTGGACATCACAGAGCCAATAGGCAATTACTACATTCAGCTGGCTGTGATCTGCATGACTGAAAGCTCAATCATACTGTCTGGTTCTCTCATATGGGGACCAAGCATGCCTTTATAAAAAGAACACAATTAGAAAATACATGAAAATCAAAAAACATATTATATCTTAATACATCAAAAATTCAGACATTCAGACAGACATGGTTTGTAGCCATATGGAGAATAATATTTCATCTTTTTACAGAATTTATTAGCATAAATTATGAGAAAAAAAATTTAGATTTTTAAGTTGTTTCAGTTCTGTTTCATTTCTACCTATAATCTCAGTTCTATTCTACTTTATGTGGCTGTGGCCCAGATGGTAGAGTGGGTTATCCACTAATGCACCATTGGCATTTTGATCCTCAGATCCTCTTGCTGACATTTTCAAGTATTCTTGAGCAAGACAGTGAACCCACAGTTGGTCCCAGTGGGAAGACCAACAATTACAAAGTACTGTGCTGGTAATAATACTGAGATATACTGTAAGTTGAATATTGTGTTAAAAGTAGATCCCAATTTGGATTCTCAAAGTTTTCTTGTTTCAGAAGAAACCTATTGAGTACTGCACACTTCTCGTGTTCCAGGGGTAATTTCTCTTAAACTGATTTTAGCTGTTGCTCCATTTATCTCTTCAGGCAGGGTTAAGGAGAAAAAGTTCAAACTTCAGGACACTTAACATAAGAATGTGATTTACTTCTCAGGAGACAAAGGAAAGACAATTGTGAGCAGTACAATTTTCCTCTGGGAAATTACTAAATTACTACAGAATATAACAAAAGCAACGCTACACACACAAGAGGTGTTTTACATCTTTGCGCCCATGGGCCCATTGTCTCATAATCCATCCACGGCTTCTCATTTCACCAATCCATCCATTTTTTTTTTTTTTTTTTTTTTTGTAGGTTTACTGTCCATTAAATCACCTTGGATTTCTTTTTCAAACAACATGGAGGAAAATCGATTGTTATCAAGACTAAACAGTAAAGTAGATGTAGCTGGAGGTAAACTAATGCTGAATGCAAAACCCCTGTTCATATTTTATGTTTAATTTGTGTAAATTTAATGAAAGTAGTAAATACCTACCTTACTATGTCTTTAAAACATCCAGTTAGATGACTGCAGACTATTTCATGCAACTGCACATAAGGAAACATTTTTTAATTTAAAAACTTGCATTTGTTTTTTTTACTAAGTTAGTGCATAGATTTGTTGTTGAGAGATTATTTATTTAACGAATTACGAATTTAAATACCTGAATGCAATTTAGTTGTAAGACAATTTTACTCTGCATAACAGTACAGCTTTATTATGTATTGTGAGTGTTCCAGTTGGGTCAGGTCTGTTCAATTATGCAAAGTCTTACTGAATTAAAGCTAGTGTGACTGTAAAGATGTGTTGTGTGTCACTGGAACAGTCGATTCCTTAATGCGGTGCAGTTGTCATTTTGTGTTATTAAGCACTTAATTAATGTATGCAAATAAGTGCAAAATCACACCTTGCCAAAGTATGAGACAGTGCAGTTGTGTGTTGCATGTGTGTGTGTGTGTTAATTAGAGGGGAGTGCAAGGTCCACCATCTTCTGCAGTGTGAACTGGTAAAACAGTTATATGAACTGGTTCAGGGTGGGATGTGTTGTGTCTGACAGCATTTCCAGTCAAACTGCTACATCTGTCCCTGAATTTAAATACTAAATAGTAAAGTTTTTTTTGTTTTTTTTTTCATAATCCACCACTACCTTTCTTTTGTGTATCTATATCACCATAAATAAGCACAAGTATATATTCTCTCAGGGTAACACAACAGGCAGACAAGGTATGAAGCTGGTACATTGTGGGGGAATGAAAAAGCAAATTTTTCCTGTGGCCTTCTCACACCTCTGCCCTTCATATACAACCATTTCCATAAAGTGCTTCCCCTGGGGAACCAACAATAATAAACAGTTATTAGTAAATGCATTATGCCAGCACGTCCCTTTTGCCCTTTTGCCTCTCCTCAATAGTCAACCTACAAACACTCACAGCACCACTGCAACACCCAACTGGACCTGACCCAGGGGGATGCATTTGTGTGTGAGTGTGTATTTGTGTGTTTCTGACCCATATCACTGAATTCGTAAGGGAATTGGGCTAATGTTCATAATAGCGCTGGCCATTACAGCAAAAAGCTTTGGATGCTGTACGCCTGCCAAACTCATAACTGTGCTTTTAGGTATGAAATCCCTTCATATTGCCTTTTTTATTTATTCGGTTATTTTGCAGTTTCCATTAAAGTATCCTAAATTGCTCTGAATTAAAACTCAGATAATATTATCCCTGATGTTTAGTGATTCAGCCTCGTCAATTAACAATCTGAGACTGGTCGCTTGTGTAATTGGAGATCCTGCTGCATCTAGGCTAGTAAGCAGTGGCATTGTTTCTAAAATATGGCTGTATGAGAATTACTGTTCATTCTTGATAAGCTAGCTAAGCTAGACTTGGGAGTCTGTTGTGTGCAAAGGTGACAAGTAACACATGTTTACAAGGATAAATGGGTACTAACAGAACATTCTGCACCATTACTGAATTGTATTAGTTTTTGTCATTATGATGCACACAACAGCATCTCATCTTCAGCAGCTGAACTCACCTTCCGTGTATGTAGAAATATGGGAGGGGGTGAGAGTGGGACAGACAAAGGACATGCACTTGCCAAGCCTCTTCAGTGTGGATGCTCAAAACAAAGGTCCCTAACTGCATGGATTTATTTACATCTCTATTGATCTGGGGTCACATACAGGGGCTGGGGATTCAGGGGTACTTAGTATTCCAAGGACAAGACAACCATGCTGATGGGGCATTTAATGTTTGGGTACAGTTAAACATGTATGGGGAATAGACAAGGGAAAAATGTGTATGTATGTATATGTGTATGTCAACAGAGTCTTTGTCCCCTCAGTTCCCATTATGCTGTCTAAACAATAAGTATACGACAATCATTACTAAATAACTGGCAGATGAAGTGAATTACATTGGTTCTCTTATTACGATAACACATGTCAAGCAGTAGTATATTTTGAACAGTCAGCTTTTTAAGTTGATGCATTAGGATCTAGGCAACTTTGACAAGAGCCAAATTGTAAAGGTCAAGCAACTGGGTCAGATCATTTCCAAAATAAGGTCTTGTGGGGTGTTCCCAGTATGCAATGCCAATGAACCGCTGACAGGATCATGAACACCCAAGGGTCACTGATGTGCACGGTAAATTAACACTAGCCAGACTGCTCTAATCCTACAGAAGTGCACAAATTGCTGAAAAACCTAAAACTGTCTATGACAGACAGGTCTAAGAACATACATATGCATCACAGCTGGCATCATAGTTGCAGACTGGTCAGAGTGTCCGTGCTCACCCTTGTCAATAATAGCTGAACATAAGCCTAAATTTTCAAAGTGTAAATTTACAAAGGCAATGAATACTGCTACTCCTGGGTATGGATATCTGATTTTCATTTTACAAGTAAATGTATTTACTTGTAATTTAAAATCTCTTAACACTCACACCTTTTTTGTACACAAGCCCCAAAATGGCATACCTAAAAAACAGTGGTTACTAATCTTGAACACTAAGGGTTATGTTCATGTCCCTGGTGTCTTTTAAAAGATAACTCTTTGTAGTTTGCTACCACACATTCAGAATTAGCCAAAGTCAAACTGAAAAAAACATAAAGAGGTAAAAAATTAGCTCAGTTAATCAAATGTGCTTTGCTTAAAGTTCTTTTTTTCTGCCTGGTGAACCTAGAAACACAATGGAATGAGAGCTATTGTGTGTGTGCAGATGTAATGATATGATGACCCTGAAATATCTTACATAGCTAAATCCTTGAGATATAAACCTTTCAAACAGTGTATAGCATCTTAAATTTGTGTTTAGATGAAGTGTTGCAAAGTGTCCCATCAACGTAGTCTTTATGAGCAGCAGCATTTCTGAGTCAACAAACCTGTTGCTACAATGACTACTGTAAATAGCATGTCTCCTCAAGATATATAACAACTATGCCTTGAGCTCTTAAATAAAGTAAATACCAAGTAATAGTTCCATTGTAAGCCAGTAGTGTTCAATCCTTACAAGGACATTTTGATGCTGGAAGGAATAAAGTCAATCCATCCTTCTCATCTTCCATGACCTGACATGATAAAGACAGACAACGTAGAGAAAGGGAAAGACAGAGCGTATAAAGAAATTAAAACACATGAGAGAGAAAAATGAAGATGGAAAAAAGTGGGGAAAAAGACCCGTAAGTGAATGCAAGTCAGGGAGGGAGAGAGGGAGAGAGGCAGAGCTGTGTAATTTGTACATGGCTGCTAAGTAAGAAGCACAGGCTAATTACTGGCTGAACAGGGCAGGCACAGGCTGCTCATGTCAAAAAGGACAGAGCCACTTATTAGGCATCAAAGTGCATTCATGTCACAGCACAAAGGAGATGGGGGTCTACGGTGTGTGTGAGAGGAGTGCAGCATGTGTAAATGGAGGAGGGGGTGGGGGTTAGCTAATGAATGTCATTGAGAGGTGCATTATGGGAGCTCTTGTCAGGCTGGTCGCTGTTTTAGGGCAGGCTTAGGAACAGCGGTGGTGAGTGCAGATTGGTACATTGATTTTGTTCAAAGATGGTGCAGAGGAGGTGAAGGAGAGGAGTCTAAGTGAAGTGTTGGGTGCAAGTGAAACAAAAAGAGAAAGTTTGGGTGAAGAGATACAACAAATCTCAGTTCACAGACCAAGGAAAGACACATTTTTAAGCAACTAAATTTCTTAAAATACAATATGCTGTATATGCAGTCAGTAAGCACAATGCATTTTAGAATTGTCACTGTGACAATCTGAATAAAGGGATGAACTGTGGGTAACATATGAATACTCCTATGCTGGTGCAACCAGTAGCTTTGTGGTGGGGTCATCTGCCAGAGTGGCGCCTGAACAGGGACTCTCTAGCACAGAAGGAGGCACACAACTAGCTTCTGGGAAGCCACCAGTTAGAAGCCACCAGTACTGGCCACAACCCCGGGTGGAAAGTTAGCACAAAGTAGCAAACTGGAAGTCCACAGCAGAAGCTTGCACCGTCAGCACATACTGCAGGAAACCTGCAGACATTCATCAGCAGCTGACTCTAGTTGGCAAGAAAAGATTCCCATCTATTCCACAGAAAGATTCTGCAACTTTATCCATGACAACACTCAAGGACACACTCAACACAAGGACAACAATGGGCTACTGTCCATAATATGTCTTCAGTTAAAAGCTGCAGTAACAACATTACAGTAACTAAATAAATAAAGGGAGGGATTAGCCACACCCACTGATGTATCAGTGGGAATGTGGACTGTACATCTCAGCATCCAGGGTTCATAATATCTGAATCGGGGAACCAGAGGAAGTAATACATCCTAGATCAGCCCCTAGATCAGGCATGGGCAAACTACGGCCTGCGGGCCATGTATGGCCCATTAGGCTTTTTAATCCGGCCTGCTGAACTCCAAATTATATTATTAAATTATATTATTATTAGAGCTCCCTCATTTTGCCTTTTCCCTACGATGCCCGCGTTTCCTCAATATATCATGTCGTGAATCCAGTTGTAAAACTTGTTAATTTGATACGAGCAAGGGGACTTCAGCACCGTCAGTTTATTACATTCCTGGAGCTCAACGTAAAGCTACAGAGGAAAGATCAGTTTGCGCACGGCATGTACACAAATGTGAGAGCCTTCAAATCCAAGCTAACTTCATTCTCCAGACAAATTTCAAACAAATCTTTTGCTCATTTTCCCACACTAGCCATGCTAACTCTAGACTTTGATGCACTGGCTAAAAAGGGAGACCAACAACACTTTTCCCACTGAAATTGAACGTGAGTTTCTATTTTGTGTTATGAAAAAAATGCATTTGGAAAATAATTTGTACAAGCCTTACATATTCATGCTTTGTTAAAGGCCAAAAACCTTTTATGTAATGGCTTTTATATGTCATTTATTAGTTCACACAAAGACTCCATCCATCTGCTCCTGGCCCGACCCCTCTGTCAAATTTTAGAACCCATTGTGGTCAAAAGGTTTGCCCACTCCCACCCTAGATGCTCAGACCCATCGTGGGCTGGCACACAATGAAAGGCCATGAGCCCTTGGCCTAACCAAACACACACACACACACAACCATGTCTCACTCCCCACCAGCCCCCTGTCTGGATCCTAAGGGACCCAGGACCAGGAATATGTCTGGTCTATAGCAGATTACAGTGTGGATGTATGTACAAGGAAGGTACTTGTTTGTGCTGCCTTGTGCATGTGTGTTTGTGTACAACATATACAGTATCTCACAGAAGTGAGTACACCCCTCACATTTTTGTAAATAGTAGAAATGACACTTTGCTACAATGTAAAGTAGTGAGTGTACAGCTTGTATAACAGTGTAAATTTGCTGTCCCCTCAAAATAACTCAACACACAGCCATTAATGTCTAAACCGCTGGTAATATTTTGTGTGAGCACCATTATTTTCCAGCACTGCCATAACCCTCTTGGGCATGGAGTTCACCAGAGCTTCACAGGTCGTCACTGGAATCCTCTTCCACTCCTCCATGAGGACATCACAGAGCTGGTGGATGTTAGAGACCTTGCGCTCCTGCACCTTCCGTTTGAGGATGCCCCACAGATACTCAATAGGGTTTAGGTCTGGAGACATGCTTGGCCAGTCCATCACCTTTTACCCTCATCTTCTTTAGCAAGGCAGTGGTCGTCTTGGAGGTGTGTTTGGGGTTTCTTCAGTGTTGTCACATGAAAAGATATAAATTATTTACAAAAATACTCACTTCTGTGAGATACAGTATATTTTTGTAGTATAAATAGTCTGTACAGTATGTATTATAAGATGTGTAGTTTAGTTTGTTTTTATTTTCTTGCCAGTGTGTGACCATGAGTGTTTTTGTACACATACACACTAAAAAGCGAAATGTGTGCTTGTTAAGTGATATAATGTGTGTGTGTGTGTTATATTATGGATGTTACTACTGTTTGTATGTCCAATTGCACACAAAAAAAAAAAACATTCAAATTTGTGACTGCTCCGTTAGTTTCTGTTGCCTTGTCTGCTACTGCCCTTTATATTCCTCATTCACATCCATACCAAAGTTAGTAAAATGAAAAAGCAACCCAACTGACCCAATAACAATGTTACTGTTACTGACAATAAATGTGGCAAAAGCTCACTGGACAATATTTTTAAGAACACAGAAGTAGTGTGAATGAATTAGGGGAGACCAACATGAAAATAGTGCTGGTTTATAATGCCCATGAAAAATAATATAGAAATCTGAAGAAGTTATTAAAATCATTAAATTCATCTCACCGGTGTTCCCTCCATGGTTGTGTATGTGTGCCCTCATCAGACAGTGTAACTGCACTGTACAACCTGTCTGGTAAAAACTAATGAAAAGTTATTTAGGAACAGCCTTGCAGAATAACTGAATGTTAACTTTAAAAATGCAGAGATAATCCAAAGCATGTATGTTTACATCATACCAAACTATGCACTATATATTGGCACTGTACACACAATCACTAAAAGTCACTGGTCAAAAGTGTGGACATATGTTTTTTTAATGTTTTCTTTGTGTAGATTATTACTGACTAATCATGGAACCATGCAGTGAGCTAAAAGTTTACAAAAGCAAATAAGTTTGATATTTATAAGTTTTTATATTTTTAGATTCATCATAGCAGCCACTGTTTGCTTTGAATGCTCTGCATGCTACTGACAAAATCTTAACCAGTTTAATGATGTAGCCACCTCAAACAGTGTTTAATGTAATGTAATGTACAGGTGTGCTTTGTCAAATGTTACCTGTGCTCGGATCACTGTTTCCCAGAGGTCAACTAGAGTACATGTCAACATCACCTGTTCCTTGGAATGTTCAAAGAAACCATTACTAAGGAAGAATGATAAGAAGAGAATGAGCAACTGAGCAAAGAAAGACAAGTCATTGAGATTAGATTCATTGTAGTATGTTTATTCAACATAATATTGGAGCATACAGTATGTACCAGCTGAATGTGCATTGAGTATCATGTTGCTCTTATTGCCGTCATACCCTTTCCTTTGGCCTGAGAACTTTCTGTAATTATGACAGGTAAAGAAGGAAACAAGGTTATGCAGTATATATACCAACAATGATGACAGGACATCTGGACAGGGGAATTCTGTTTGAATGGAATGGTCAAGGGTTGTGTTACTGTCACCATGACGACAAAGGTCTGGTAAGCATGCTGATTCTGTGGGCTGTGTTCAAAGGTAGGTAGGTGATGTATATTGTTATTTAGGTGGGAGGACTTGTTGGTTGCACTGCAGAGTGAGGAAAAAGCAGCCAAAATGCTCATAATATGTGCAAAACCCTCTTCCAGGTTACATGTGAAGCTGGGTGACAGAAGAGTGTGTAAAGCTGTTATTGCAGTATTAGTGGCTACTTTCAAGAATATCCTTAAAAGATATTTTGCTTTATTTACACTTTTATTCTTACTACATATTTCTGTATATACAGGATACCAACATACAGAGCCTCTTTGTAAGAATTTTTATTAAGCAGGTGGTTAAAAAGAACAAGACTTAAAAAAAATACCTGTTAATTCACCATAAAGCAGTTCAAAATGTCTCTTTCACAGAGAAATTACTAAGAACAAGAAAAAGCTTTAGAGAACACAATGTAACACACTAATCTACTTCTATCCCAGCAACACGGCACAACACTATATAACAGGCAATCTATATACCTGCTAAATTAGCATCATGACACTCTCATTTATGCCGTTTGGAACAATCAAGCATCAGGGTCAAAGTCATATTAGCCAAAGGTGAGGCCAAACAAATCAGATTATAGCTGAATTAGCTAATTATCATCATTTCCATTCCTAACAGCCTGTACTATCTATGGTATAATGGTGCTTGTCAGGTTTATTGTTGTGTTTGTCTGGGAAGCCTCTGCCCTCCGGTCTCACCTGCGCAAACATTGCCCATCCATTAGAATGCATTATGGAAATGAAATCTTTGTTGATGTGTTTTATAATATAAGCCTTGATATGACAAGTTGGGTTTTTTCTGTTTTATGTGTTTTTTTTACACAGGCAGATTACAACCAGTAGTGATAGGGAAAGAAAAGAAGAGGGAAGTATGGAGAGAGATAAAGAAAGAAAGAAAACAAAGTCTTATTCAAGGTTAGAGCAGCCTGGAATTTGGAAAGGAGTACCTGCTACAGACAGACCTTTCAAAGGAAAATTGGACCAATCTACCTTTTAAGGACGACATGCTAATTCATGTCAAAAAGGCTTTTAGTCAAGAGGACAGGAAAGGCTGTTGTGTTACATTTATACAGGTTGATGTACAATCATATTGAGGCTATCACAGGCAAGATATTGATGTCAGGTTTAGCTTTAGGCTACAAAACCAGAGAGAAAAAAAACACAAGTGTTTCTTGGATATTTTACACGTGAAACGCTAATTCCAGTTCTTTATCTGGATTGTTACTCATATGAAATTTTACTTAGCTTCATAATTTATAGTAAATAAAATGACAAATTATTGCTGTTCACTCAAAACCGGAGGTGATGGTTTTTACAATTAACAACATCACTATATATTCCGTATTGGACTGAGAAAATCCTGATTATGTTTTTAATGTCACAAAACCCTGACCAAATACTGACCAAACCTAGAACAACGATGTTTAGGGTACTCCGACAATTTAAAACTTCACTTCTGTGTGGGACAGAGAATGTTCAAAGCAGTATGAAGCTAAGATACCCTAACTTTGGTCTCAACAGCTGTTTCCACCCAAACATGAAGCGAATCATTTCAAAATCTGCAAAAGAATAAAATAAAATAAATGTCAATTAGATGCATTTCCATCAGGTGCACTAACATATAATGGTGGCAACCTAGCAACCAACAAGCGAAGATAATGGAGACTGGACAACAGTTAGTTGGTAGTAAATTCAACAGTTAGTAGTAAATTCTAAATTTATTAGCAGCAGAGCTCTTGAACGAGTGAGGAATATTTTGGTTTCTTCATCTGTCCAAATGTGCCCATTGTTATCAGCAGCCATAACGGTGACGCTACTGGAAACGTAACATCGCCAACAGTCTGGGTTTACGTAACGCTCGCTGTCAGAACTTATTCGAGAAATGCATTCCCATCTTCCATTATTCCATTATTTGTATTAACTATTTACGATCATAAAATCTTTATTGCAAATTAAACTAAATACATCCAGTTTATAAGGTAGGCCTGTATATTAATTATGTCAAATATTTTGTTTATCAAGTCAGGCCTAAATCAAGAGCCCCCTGATGATGCCAAGGCTAAAACGGACATGACTGTGGTCACAGCCTGAGTCATGCTCCCCATGTGTAAATGTGGGGTTCCTTGATTAAATTAATTATTTAATGATTAAATGGTGCATCTTGCACCATGTGTAAACAGTGGGCATAGTGTGAACAGTACGTTAGCACAACAGCAGCTCCAGCGCTCTGTTTAGAAATGAGGTGTTCAAGCACAGTACTGAGTGTGAGTCACCTGAGTTTTGGAAGCACTCAGAGTCCAGTACACAACTTTTGTGGTTATGCATATAAAACAGAGGCAATGAGACTTAAACTGATAAAATAATGCTTGTAGTTGCATTTAGATTGGCTTACAGTATGAGGGAAACACAAGCCAATATCCCTGTTTAGACAGATGGGTCGTATAGTACGAGTGCACCTGTCACATGCATTAGACAGACAACTGAAAAACAAAACAGCTTCTGTACAGACCTGCTGTTACAGGTGAACATACAAACAATATGTATGTACATTTACTGTAGCTCAGATGCAATATATCCTGCTGCAGATGTGCAGAATGATTTACAGATGCTGTCATTTTGACCATTTTATATCAGCTTTATTCACCATGGTGCAGGTGCTGAGACCCTCTACCATGACTTATCTCTCTGAACTGGCATTATTATATGTGACTGACATTGCTATATAATCCTGATTCCACAAGCACTAACAGGCTAATTTCACAAAGTCCTACAGGCTCAGTGACTAAGGGGGGTCCCTAAGCCAGAGTCTGCTGTGACTGATTATTTTTAATCAGAAAAATTCCACCAAACGTAGTGAACAATGGACCAAAGGCAATGTGTAATGTGATGAAGGTAACTTAGTGAGGTCCTGAACAAAAGGAGATGTTTTAACAAAAAAAGCCCTGCCCAGCACCAAATACCAACTGGCTGGTGGACATGGTGTTCCAAATAAATGCAAACACTGCTTAGTGTCTGTTTGGTGTGAAAAAATAGGTTAATGTGTTTACAAACTGTGCAGCCTACAAATTGCCAAAATCAAATGAAACTCAATTTCAAGATTTCAGTTTCGATCTGCTAAATAAGACCATCATATTTTTGTATTTTTTCCCTACACAGTACACCTGTGTACTAAATTAATATCTCAGCATAAATACAGCATGCATCATAAGTACTTCTGATTTGACTCCTATAATATTGTACAGTGCCCTATAGTGTTTTGTATAACACATTTTGAATCTTCTGTAGTAGGAGATTTTTGAAAGGGTTTAGACAGCCTCTGTTTATGTATAGCGTGGCTGTGAATGGGCCCCATTGTATCTCTGTCCATGTGCACAACCCTAAAAAACACAGTGTCATGCTCCACAGGTTCTCCACAGGGTGGTTTTGGACAAGCTGGGGCTTTTCATTGTGCTTGCACTGTGTGAGCTGTGGACCTCCTGGGACCCTGTAGCTGTAAGAGATCAAACAAAGAGTTTAGGATAGAGGAGGAAAACCCTCTGCCTCAGCTGATAACCTTCTCACCCTGCTGACACTGACAACACGCATTGAAGACGTTATGTAAGCACATGCTCTGGAGTTGACACATACATGCACATACACAAACATTCCCATACACTTCAAACTCTTCTTTTGCTTTATTCATAATTTCTTTATGCCTGCATCTTTTCTGACTCCCTACCAGTCCCCTCTCCCACCATCTTTCTCCTCTGTCCTCTCTTCGCCAGGCAGAACGTGAAGGGTCTTTATTTTTTCTGACACCCTTGTCCTTCAGCCTATTGATTGGCAACCAAGCTGGCGAGCCCCTGTCGGTGGCTAATAAAAAGTGAAGTTCATCAGCCTTTCCCTTCCCCGACACACACACACACACACACACACACACACACAAATTCAGCCTTCGACTGCTCGGAGACCCTCCCAGCAGCAGACACTCTGTGATCTACTGTAGAAAGGCCAGCAAAGTAACCTTTGCATCTCCATCATTACTTCCTGCCAAGCTTCTCTCTTCCTAGATATGTTTATTTGTTTTGTCTGGTTTTGCTCCTGAGTTTTTATCTCTCCTTATTACATGAGGTGCTGTTTGCCTTTTTACGACTACTGGTGGCTTACTTCTGTTTTTCAGTTGCATGCACAATAAAATGCAAATTAAGATGCCCTCAAATTATATATCTGCATTGTTTGTTTTTTAAATGTCTAATTTCAGTAATAAAAAAATAGTAACATCATAGACACCACTGGTAATAAAAAAACAAACAAACTGAAACTCAAAATTATAGTTTTTAATGAAACAAGCTACAATACATTCAAATTTCTCAGCAACTTTTTAGAGTTGCTGATATTTCAGCTTGAGCAAAAAATTGCATTTTTCTGAGGTTTACAAACCTATTTCAATAAAGTACAATGGCAAGAGGAGAAGCATGGAGTTTAGAGTAACAAAGCTACACACAACTAAAATCTGTGTGTGGCGCATTAGTTGTTTGGGGAGAGTCAGGGCTGCTATGACGAAAGATTTGCTTTGCATCCTTTAACACTGCATTAAAGGTGTGTTACTGAAAGCCCTAGTTAGTAAATTAGGATGTTTTCAGAAAAAAAGTTGGGACAGGCTCCTGATGTATGACCCTTATGACCCTAAATAGGTATATGTGGGTATAGATAGTATAGATTCTCATTTATGTTTTTTTTGTTTTATAATTTGTCTTTGATTACGTTTGCTAGAAACGTATGAAATATGTTCACATTTAACATATCTTTGACATTCATTTTGATTCATTGCGCTTGAGCGCAAAACATATTTATATGTGTGTGTATGTTTAGTAGGCAGGGCTGGAGCCATCTGACAAAGCAGGCACTTGCCCGCTGGGCCAACGTACTTTTTGGGCTGGGCCGATACATCTTCATATAATATTTGTCTTTCATAAAACTCTTAGCAGCCTATAGTTTTTTCTGGCTAAATTGTTGACCCAACTAACCCATCTCCCCAAAACACATAACACACACATGCTCCCAAACCCCTATATTAACTCCCAAACACAACAGTTAACAACCAGAACGCACAGTAGAACAATAGAACAGATAAGGTAACCAGCTAGTTCTCGTTTACCCAGGGTTCTTTGCACCAGGCGCCCCCTATGGCCAACACAGTATATAGTGGGCTGGTCTGGATCAAAATGCCAGGGCCGATTTTTTGTCCCAGTCCAGCCCTGTTAGTAGATATGGTTATTGTAGCCTGTATAATGTAGAATGCAAACTACTTAGGAAATGCCTGGTGTTGTGGAATTTGGCTGGCAAAATTTGGTACATAATACAGACCTGAGGCCTGTTAGGGTAGTTTCTGCTTCGAGATTAGTTTGTTCTGCTGCTGGGCACAATGTCCAAGCTGATATTTACATATTTGTATGCTCTGTGAGCCAGCCAGGTCTGTGGCTTTCTGCTTAGCTTGCTACTAGCCTAGCCCTACTAATATGGCATGAGGGAGGTCAAAACTGCTTTAGCTTACCAGTCTTTCTGCTGCCTATCAGGCTGTTTAAGCCAGCAGCAATAGTAATATTTTCTAGCAGTTTGATAAAATGGTAATTATAGTTTATGTCCCAGGGTGGACTGTAGAGAATACATATATGTATATATATATATATATATTTATATATTTTCTCTGTATAATCCAATCCACCTTTATTTGTAAAGCACTTTAAAACAGCCACCGCTGACACAGTGCTGTACATCAAAGATAAATAAAATACAGAACATAAAAAACAGATAATAAAAGAATAAAAGACACAATGAAATAGAATTAAAAAGTGCAAAAAGACACAAATAAAAAACAAACATCACACATTAAAAACAAATAAGATCAATGTCTCATACTGTGTCAAAGGCCAAGGAGTAATGATGGGTTTTAAGAGGAGTTTTAAAAACGGACAGTGTTGGTGCCTGTCTAACGTTCAAAGGCAGTTTATTCCATAACCTAGGAGCAGCAATACAGAAATATGAGAATTTTAAAATGAACTCTAAAATACACAGGCAGCCAGTGGAGCAAGGCCAGACTAGGTGTGGTATGTTTTTCTTTACTTACTCCAGTTAAAAGACATGTAGCAACATTTTGAACCAGCTGGAGATGTGAGAGGGAAAACTGGCTAACAACAACATAAAGTGAATTGCAGTAATCCAGCTGATATTGATGAAAGCATGGATTACTGTCTGGAAGTGGTGCATAGAAAGGATAGGTTTTACTTTTGCCAACCACCTTAAATGAAAAAAAAAAAAGAATTTACAACTGCACCAATTTGACTGTCCAGTATAAAAGCACAGTCCATTTGAAAAAAATAAATTTGTAACTGTGGTCCTAACATGCCACTGGGTCTAAATACCAACATTCTTTTTTTCATTAAAATGTAGGAAGCTAAGGGCTATCTAAGCTTTAATTTCATCAAGACATACAAAAATGGTTTAATTGAGAAGCCATCCTTCCACTTTAACAGTACATACAGTATATCTGACTACCATCAGCGTAGCAGTGGAAGGAAATCTCATGATTTCTAAGGAGGGAGCCTAGATGGAGCAAAAAGTGAAAAAAGCAAGGACCCTAAAATTGAGCCCTGAGGAACCCCACATGACAAAGGAGCAGTGGAGGAATCAAAGCTAACGAGGCTTACAGAAAAAAGTTCTATCTGCTAAATAGGACCTAAACCATTCCATGGCAGAGCCACAATACCATGACATGCTGTAAACAGGATATTAAAAAATATATATATTTCTGAAGGTGTGGGGGGTGGCACGAAGCTGAACCCGACACCAACCTCAAATAATATAGGCATATGATCAAAAAACACAGTGTCACAGATCTCCAGGTTAAAAACAAGCCATGTGAAAGAACCAGATTTAATGTGTGTCCAAGTTCATGTATGGGACCAGGCATGGACTGCATGAGATTTAAAGAGTCAATAAAGTTTAAAAAGTCCTTCACCAATTGCTTATCAGGACAACACACATGGATTTTAAAATCTGCAATAATAAGGACACACCCATAGCCAAACAATCTGAGATATCAGTTAGAAAGTCCTTATTGTATTTTTATAGACAGAGTTGCTCTTACTTCTAGACCCAACGTCCATGGGGAGTTAAAATAACAACAACCAGCCAGTAAATGGTCAGGCAGAGCGCTGGAATCATCAACACTCACCCATGTCTCAGTCACACAGAGGAAATTCAAGTCATGTCATCTGAGCTAAGTTCCTGAGGAAAAAAATTTGTTTGCCAGTGATCTGGCATTTACCAGGCCAAACCTGGCAGTGGCTGGGCCCTCGGCCTGGACCTTAAACAGACTGGGGATCCCAGCACACTGGCCTCAGGTTATGGAGATTCACCCCGCGCAGGCAGAGCTGGGGAGAACAGTGGCGACAGGGCCAGAACACCTCATCCAAGCCAACCACAGGTACCAGGCAGGCATCAACGAGATCTAGGAAGCACAAAGAGTAGACAAGTAGACAATCCAAGGCGAGAGCATTTGTCTGTAGCCACCACATTCCCTTTTTAGGGGTTGCCTTGCTTCTGGTACTCCATTGCACCTCTTTTCACTTTCATTCGAACCAAAGAAGATGAAACTGAAAGGTTTATTTATTTATTTGACAAATATCTGTACCTCTCTATGGCAATTTCTAGTAATGACAGCTGCAAATGTTAATTCTGTTCTATTCTACAAGAATTATACTGAATGACACTAGCCGTTTAAATAATATGAAAGTATTATAGTACTTAAATAGAGACATCCCTCAGGCTCTAAAGAGTGCCAATTTACCATCACATCTACTTTAACAAGCTCCTTGCCTGTGCACCTATGACAGCCACCGTGACTTTGTTTACATTCTACAAGGTACTGCGGCATTATGAGACAGCATTTCACTTCTCACTACCCATTATTTTCTAGTTTAGGACGTTTTCTGCACTTTTTGGGAAAAACCTTAGCTGCACCTAAGCATCTTGAGCCCAGGCTCATATTCTGTGGGCTGAAAGCTAACGCCAAATCCCACCTTGAGGTGAGGGGCCATACTCACTCATTTTATCCTTTTCAGTCTCTCTTCTGTCAAGTCTTAAGCCAAGAACAATGGCTCCTATTAGTGAGTGTGGCAGGCCAGCTGACAGGCTAGTCAATATCCATGAGAAGGCCACTTCATTAATGATCCCTACTTGCTCAGAGAGATGGAAGGGCTAGAGAAAGTCGCCTCTGACAGGCCACAGAGTTACGTGAAGGGCTTGAACTTTATTTTCAGGAAGATACAACAAAATTGTCAGAATTCCTGTCAGTTAAAGGCATTTTCCAAAGAATATGTATTCTAAGATTATATTAAGAGCAAGGTCAGATGAGACAAATGAAAAGATAACCATACTGTACGTAAGTTACAAAAAAGAAGCTGCAAGTTCTTGAAATGATAGAAATGTTGCCCTACATTAAGTTCATGCCATTTAATGTTACAACAGGGGGACAGTGAAGCTTTCCATGTTCAAAACACAGGATAATCAAGACTATCTAGAGTAAAAGTTGTTGCAGAGTTCATGCAGCTACATCTACATTGTTGTTTTTTGTAAACTAATAAACTAGGTTGTTAGTACAAATTATGGCTAAACATGCAAGAAAAAGACCTAAGTACTACAACATGTTACAAGAAGCAGCCCATACAGGATGTGTTTTTTGGGTATGTTCCGCATATTCCGCAACAGCTAGCTAAGGTGCATATATTGAGTACATATCGTCTAGCATGAGATATGCTCTTGTCCTTGTAGGAGTTGCTGTTCTTTACTGTTGTAGTGCAAGTGCGTTGTGGCCCAGTAAACACAGGAAGGCTGCTGTAGAGAAGCTGAATGTGTTAAAACTTCAACAATGTCTATACGTTACCAATATATAACATGTGCACTGAGTTCTACTTGCGTTTATGTTCCTCTGGTGTTAATACATGTAATGATTATTAGTGAGTTTTAAAAGAAGGTAGAAAAAGAAGAATGACCACAGACCAGTGACCCATTCAACAAGGCTGCAATTGTGGCCGCTATTGTGGGTGTACATTGGTGTTTGTAGAGCTCACAGCAAGAAGCATGTAGACCAGTTAAAGAGACTTATATTTCATAAACACAACCACATATTAGAGCATTTAATTACAATTTGTTATCATGGTTTGAATAATAATGATAATATACCAAAAAGTCACATGAATTAGTCCTTTATAATAATACATCTACTCCAATTATAACCGGCACAGATGGTGATAATGCATGCCTGTACAAGATAAAAAATATATTTTTGGAAATCTTTGAAAATATCCCCAACTGAAATTTCTCAGTTCCTTTGGTAGGAAGTACAGTTTAGAGTCTTGGGTCAGTCTCTACAAGCTCTACACAACTGAATTTGAGCAGTTTATCTTATTCTTCCTGGGTGGGAAGCAGTGGCGGCTGGTCAATAGAGGGCGCTAGGGCGCCGCCCCACCCCTTCCAAGACCATGAGTTATGTTATTGCCCTGCAGTTCTTCTTTAATTGTACTGGGATGGTTACTGAACTAAGTAAATTTGGAACAGCGCCACCTAAGACATTTTTCACCAGCCACCACTGGTGGGAAGTATGCATAAACTGCAAACTACAGATGTTTCCAAGACATGCCCTGAAGCCACTGGTGTGGTCAATGTCAATCTTATCAGACCAGAACATATTTTTCCTCATGCTCTCAGTCCTTTAAATTCTGTTTGACAAACTTCAAGTGAGCTGTCATATGACTTTTAGAAAGAGATGATGATTGCAAACTACTGAATCCACTATATTTCTGCAGACACTTTTACTTTGGGTATGGGTTGCTGTTATCAGAATGATAGATAATGATGGATCTTTTTTATCCCTTCAAAATTAAGAGTAAATTATGTATAAAGCAAAGGGATCTCAATACTTTCTTAAACTACTGCTTAATACACATTATTTTATATTTAAAGTGTTGGCCAAAAAACTACCATTTTCATTGCTCAATAAACCTTTAAACTCAATATTTATAATAATTAATAATTTTTTATTTTATTTATGTTCTACAAAGTGCTTTTTCTTTTACCACATAATTTCTGTTGATCAGTTCTACACTGATAAATTATTTTTAATGCACAAATACAAGAGTACAAGAACATTGTTCAACCCTAGGAATGTGTGCAGTCTTCTTCATGAGCGGTAAACCGCCCCAACCACTTCTACTAGTTAAGGAAATTAGTTTTAACCAGAATCTGAAGAGAAGAGGCTGCCAATCACCTGCTACAGTTTGTACATCTCAAAAGCTGTAAGTGTATATTAATATCTGGGAATTCAAATTAGTGTAATAACATTTTATAGCAATCCAGATCTCTGGATTTTGGTGATTAAATATGCAGTCATATTTACATTAAGGGATAAACTAACCTAGTGTCCTGTGGTAATGTGAATAACATACAATAAACATCACTCATAGTGAATAAATCAAAATGTGAAGGGGACATTTCATTCCATCTCTGAGAGGAAGTAGAAGTCTCTTTAGGTAAACAGTGAAGGTGTACAGAATTAATTCTTTTTGCTTACAGCATTAAAAACTGACATTTACAAAAATGAAAAATAGCTGTTTTCAAAATCATTATTTTCTACGTTTCACCTTTGCTGAGAAGCCTAAAGTCACTTTTAAAAGATGTTGCACAATCCACAAATGTCACTTTAAATGGCTTCAGTGGAAGAGCTTCTGAATCAACGTACTTTAAAGATTCCTTGTGATAATGTTTTACAGTTTCTAAATCTAGACACATAAAAACAAAAATTGTTTGCATAAAGTGGCCAGATTTTTAGGAATAGGTTATCAGACTTGATCAAATCTTGAAAATGTGCCATTTAAAACAAACGAACATATACTGAAATTTGATTAAATTATGTAATCAGCTCTTGGATTTGTTCTGTATCAAACTTTCAGTTTGTGTTCAAAGGTTTTTAGTAAGGCATTGTGATGGACTGGCAACCTGTCCGGGGTGTACCTGCCTTTCACCCAAAGAGAGCTGGGATAGGCTCCAGCAGATCCCCATGAATCTAAATAGGCAGCAGGTATGGATGGATGGATAGGTTTTTAGTAGGACCAAAAAATCTGATCCCAGCAGAACTGTGGCTTCAGGTTGGATTTCTGGAACAAATGTAATAAAACTCAAATTTGGTCAATACAACAGTATAATTTCCATCATGCAATATTTAAACAACTGTTTATATATTACATTTCAATTGTTTAGAAGAAGTAATTAAACTAAACAGGCTTGCCATGATCTGTCCAGGGTGTACCTGCCTTTCACCCAAAGAGAGCTGGAATAGCTGTGATAGGCTGCAGCAGATCCCCATCACCCTAGTTAGGAATAAGTGGGTCTAGATAATGGATGGATTGATGGATGGATAGGCTTGCCATTAAAGCTTTCAGTATAGTAAAGTTAAAAATAAATAAAAAGGAGGTTGTCCTAGGTGTATCAAACATCATCACTGACAGGGACAAAGTACTCTACAAGCAGGCATTATTTTACATGCTTCCTGTGGTTCCACTCGTAAGTAGCTAAAGCTGATAATAATGCCCATGTCTGACAGAGCAGGTCTCTCCACATAGGAAATTTTTTTTTTTTTTTTGTATCATTTCTCTTTTTCTTTTGGACATTAACACCTTTTGTGATTTATAATATTGTTAGAAAAATATGTTGAACACTCCACAAATCTGTGATGTATATGTGTTTGTTGTGTGTCATATATAGGGAGTTGGAATTTATGTTGTTTCACTTTTTATTGTTTTCTGTTCAATCAAAAACTTTGTTTTACCTGTTCTTCTTAGGTGTCTCCATTTCCGTTACAGTACATTCAGAAAGTTTTCAGACCCCTGTACTTTTCTCAGTTTTGTTATGTTGAAGCCTAATACCACAATTAATTTTCTCTCATTAATCTACACTCAGTACCATATAATGACAAAGTGAAAACAGAATTTTAGGAATGTCTGTAAATTTATTATAAAGGAAAAACTGAAATATCACATTTACATGAGTATTCAGACCCTTTGCAACGTGAAAATTAGCTCAGGTGTCTCCCATTTCTCTTGATCTTTGCTGAGATATTTCTGCACCTTGATTGGAGTCCACCTATGATAAATTAAACTGATTTGACAAGATTTGGAAAGACAGACACCTCTCTATAGAAGGCCTCACAGCTGGCAATGCATATCAGAGCAAAAACCAAACCATGAGGTCAAAGGAACTGCCTGCAGAGCTCAGAGACAGGGTTGTTGATAGGCACAGAGCTGGGGAAGGCTACAGAAAAATTTGTGTTGCACTGAAGGTTCCCAGGAGTACAGTGGCCTTCATGATACTCAAATTTGCACAATCGGGACTGTCACCCAGGCCAACCTGAGCAACCGTGGGAGAAGGGCCTTAGTAAGAGAGGTGACCAAGTGACCAAAAATGGTCACTCTGACTAAGCTCTAGAATTTCTGTGTGGAGACAAAGTTCCAGAAAGACAATCATCACTGCTGCCCTCCACCTATCTGGGCTTTATGGCAGAGTGGATAGACGGAAGCCTCTCCTAAGTGCAAAACACATGAAAGCTGCTTGGAATTTACAAAGCTCATCTTAAGGACTGTGAGGGATAAGATTCTCTGGTCTGATGAAACCAAGAATGAACTGTTTGGCCTCAATTGTAAATGTTATGTCTGGATGAAACCAGGTACCGTTCAGCTGCTCAATACCATCCCAACAGTGAAGCATTATGGTGAAATTGGGAAAGTGGTCACGGTTGGGTGCAGAGCAAAGTACCAAGATATCCTCAATGAAAACCTGTTCCCCAGTGCTCAGGACCTCAGACTGGGCCAAAGGTTCACCTTCCAACATGACAACGACCCTAAGCACACAGCCAAGACAACACAGGAGTGGCTTAGGGATAACTCTGTGAATGTCCTAGAGTGGCCCAGCCATAGCACTGACTTGAACCCTTACAAAACATTTCTGGAGAGACCCGAAAATGGCTGTCCACCAACTGTCCCCATTTTGAGAAAATTGCAAAGAAGAATGGTAGAAAATCCTAAAATCCAGATGTGCAAAGCTTGTTGCATCATAACCCAAAAGACTCAAGGCTGAGTAAAGGGTCTGAATACTTAAATAAATGTGATATTTCAGTTATGTCTATTTAATACATTTACAGACATTTTTAAAATTCTGTTTTCACTGTGGTGAAGACGGAGCTGAGCCGTAAGGCAAAGCTCTGGATTTACCGGTCGATCAACATTCCTACCCTCACTTATGGTCATAAACTCTGGATCATGACAGAAAGAATCAGATCTTAAATAGCCACAGCAGAAATGGGTTTCCTCTACACAGAGGCTGGGCACTTCCTTAGAAGTAGGGTGAGGAGCTCAGTCATCCAGGAGGGGCTAAGGGTAGAGCAGCTGAGAGGTGCCAGTTGAGGTGGCTCGGGCATGTCCTACCAGGAGGAGGCTTCGAGTTAGACACACTGGAGGGATTATATCTTCCTTGCCTCGCCGTCCCCCCCCCAAGAGCTAGAGGAGGTGTCTGGGGAGAGGAATGTCTGGGCATCTTTGCTTCCTCCCCAACCCAGCCCCAGGTGAACAGAAGAGAATGGATGGATGTTTGCACTTTGTCATTAAGTGGCATCGACTGTAGATTAATGAGGAAAAACGTGAATTTAAATAATTGTAGTATCAGGCTACACTATAACAAAATTGAAAAACATGAAGGGGGTCTGAATACTTTCTGAATGCACTGTATATGGCCCTATTCAGATATTTATCAGGATTTGGTAATCTTGGAAAGTTTTTATCCTGATAAGGTTTGTCCAGTCCAATGTTGCTTTGACATACCAGCACAAAAGTGACATGGATTACCTGATCCCGATGGCAAAACATGGAATTAACATCATTCTGATTCAGATTACACTTTTTGTACAACTGGTACCATATATCCACATGGGTCAGTATTTGCTGTTTGGAGACTCAAAATCGATGCAGTATCTTTAAGATGAAATACATATGTACACCCCCAGTAGTACTTTTTTTATGCTTTTCAGTGATTATGTCCTTATCCTGAGAAGTCAATTTTTCCCATGAGAATCTGTTCAACTTTGCCAAGGCTCCATTCTGCCAGCCAGCATTGGAAAGACATGAGAGCACTGTGGGCGAATGACAGGGAATTAGCTGTTTGGTTGCTTATGGGATTGCAGCAGTGATGTTGTCTTGTAGATGCTACAGTATAACACACCAAACTGGACTCTCTGGGTACACATCAGATATTGAAAGAGAAACTGATAAAACATTCTAGATCACTAGTTGCTTAGAGAGATTGATGGTTTTGCGGCCCACATCTTTCATTCACACACACATACACACACACACACACACATACAGAAAAACAACTCAGACACACAACTACCTGCCTTTAGCCCTTGTTTTCTGTCATGTTGTAGTCCTCGTCAGCAGGTGTGTTGTTCCAGGGTGAAATGGTGTTTCTGCCCTGGATGACATGGGAGAGCTATCTGTGTAATAGAATTATCTGGAGAGGCCACTCAAAATTAACATAATATGGACTCAAAATGTAAATTGTCTTTCTGTGAAATATAATGTGCAGGTGAATATGCTCTCTTGTTCTTTCTATCTTCTATCTTATTATCCCCTCTCTTTCTCTCTCTCTCTCTCTTTTCCACACACACACACACACACACACACACACACACTCTCTTTCTCTTCCTTATTTCCCTTTTTCTGGGAATTGATAAAAATCCTCTGTGTTGATGTGTGCACACACACTTCCACACATTTTGGGTGTGTGTTCCGCTGACGTGGGAAGCTAAATGCCAACATACCATTTAAGAGAGAAAGGGCAGCAGCACATCCAACCTTTGTAGTGTGTCATTCAGAGGTGTTCACAACCATTCACATATAAAAATGAGGTCTCCGCTGTCCTGGGGAGCAGCACATCCTTTTCACCCTATCAGGTCGAGAAGAGGAGGGAATGTTAACAATCCCTCAGACATCTGTCGAATGGTGATAAGGGTTAAAATTAAGGAAAGGGAATAATTTTCTCCTTTTGTTTTTGTTCCTTTGCTATCCTAAAGTTTAACTAAATGTGGCTCTGCTTGGAAAGGAACAGTATATTTCTCAGTATTTATGCCACAAGCAAACCATTTTTTTTCCGTTTCCTAATTCCTCGCCTCCTCCCTCCCTGTCACACTGCAATGATGAGCACTTTCCGCATGTTCAGCTATTACATTTAGTCATTCAGAGAGTTCGATAAAGCTACAATCTTCCCCCCGCCTTTGAATTACATGGCAAAGGGAAAAGGCCACCTCTTTGTCACTAAATGCCTCTCCCATTCATTCACATGACAGCAAAGTAGTATGTCTTTTCCCACGGTAAAATGCCAGATTTGAAAGCCCTCAATTCGATTAATGTTTAGAGTAACGTTGTGTGCCACCTTTAATCCAGGAAGTATCTTACAGTCAAATAAGAACCTCACTGATTTGGGGGCTGGCAAGGCATTTTGTCAAAGTGCTGGAGTTAGGAATATTTCCACTACCCACAGCAGTGTTTCACCTCAAACGTAAAGAATCACCTGGATTCATCTTTAATATTCACAGTACAGTATGTATATAGGAGAGTACTCTGTTTTTTGGAAGGTTAAGACATATGTCCCACCGGGTGATATTTTGAAAGACAGTCAAAAAATACAAGCTGTAATTAAAGAATTTGTGTTTTTCCCCAGAAAGAGTTTGAAGTCACTGTCTGTGACACATTTCTCATTTTTCAAATGAAATGTTGTATTCACATGCAATAAGATCAGAATAACCACCACTGCCTCATAGAATTACATGAAAAAAGTATGAATGCTAAGCTCTTGTCAAGCATTAATACCACCATAATGAAGGTTAAGGCTTGAGTGTGTGCATGTACAACCTTTCATGTAAACATTCGTGTTTCTATTTACTTTCCTTACATTTTTCTTTGAAGACCTTGAAGTTGCACTCAAAACATTGTGGCCACCTCACTTAAAAGCAGTTTTTTCATTCTTCACTTGTGAATAGCTGTTGCTGTTGACCTATGCATGCCTTTAGGAATCAAATTCAAGGCAGTTTCTCTGAACTACTAGAAAACAGACTGAGGTTCTGTCTCATTGGACTACAGCCCTTTGAGCTATCACTATGGGTCTTATCCAATTTCTCATGTTAAGCACTGAAGAGACGATTGTGAATGCTCACCTGGGGTGGGCCCCCCTGCCCCTCATGTCCATGCTACCCATATGTAAGCAGAGGTTTGGGCAGGATTTTCCCCTTCTTTTATGAGCTATTGCACTCACTAAAAGTGAGTATTCTGTCTGAAGTGTTATTTGTTCTGGTAAGATGGCTTGCTCAATGATAGTTGTGCCAAGTTCAGCAGCAAATGTGGGCACAGCTGCATTTTCGGGAACGATTTGCATCCCTGCTATGTGGGGTGCACAGAGGCAGATCATACTGTCTGGGTCCTTCAGCCATAGCAGCCGCTCATAAGGCAGCCGTCACTGCTGTTCCAATTTATTTCTGACGGAACTCGGGGTTTGCATGTAATTATGTGTACAACAGGAAATGTTCAATTCCTGTTGCTAAAAAAGATCTTGACTTCCACCTGAAGGGCACTTTTTCTTCTGTGGTACAACCAGCCCATGCTGCTCATAAGGCAGCCATGGCTGTGTTTCCACATGCATCCCTGACAAATGTGTTGCCCTTCTGCTGCTGTGCTCATGCTGGCTGCCCAGCATGCCAAGTACAAGCAGCACATGTCCTCATCCCCAATTTCATATAGGTCACTCCAGGCTCAGTTCAAAGTCTGCCCACAGGGGAAAGCATCGAACTCTGATCATCACTGTTTTTTTTTGGTCACTATTACATGCCACTACACGCATGCCCCTGTATTATTATTATTACGACTGTGTATGATGGGCTGGCTGATGGACAATTTAATCCATAGTGGCCTATTTCCTAGTTGCCCCTCCCTGCTCCTCCCAGCCACCATTCATAAGGTTCCATAAGACTCGACTCGCTCCCCTGCACATGCACAGGCACTGCCAGCAGAGATACATGTGTGCCTGACAAAGGGTATTATTTTTCTAAAGTGACAGCGGAGGACATGATCAATTACTCCACTCTCATTATTTCCTGGTGGCCAGGACATCGGAGGAGATTTGCTTGATTTGGCGTGGCTTAGAAATTGATGCAGTTCAGGAGTTTTCACATGGTCATGACGACGCAGGTCTCACACTGCATTCGCCAGAATGACTGGTTCACTTTGTAAGATCTGACCCGATCATTCCCCAGCACAGGAAATTTCTTCACTTTCTCCTCAAGGGCAGAGTTATCAGTATAATTTCCTACAGTTTTTAGCTCGCTCTCTGTACATTTTCCAAGTGTGTGGAGATGGCTCTGGAGCTCATGAGGAAAGGGTGCTGTTTCTTATCTGGATGACCTGCTATTGCTAGTTCACTCCCAGGAGGAGCTGTAGCTAAAGACTGCAAAGCTAGGATCCCATCTGATTGCGCTCGCTGTTGCCGGAAGTTGGGAAAAGAGCCCTCAGCAGCCTTTTCAGGTTATTGTTTATAGAGAGAATGAGAGCTCGCCTCCACCAAGAGAGAGCGGTGGCACTCTTGCCTATGCTGCATCTGTCAGACATGCACTGTCAGGGTGACCCAGGCTCCTTTTTTACATGCTTTCCTGGGTGCAGCAAGGACATGACCAAGTTGGGAAAGGCTGCATGCTCGGCTCTCCACTCATTGTGGAGGCACAGGCATGCAGTCCACTGATCTGGGCTGTTGCTGTTAAGTGCCCAGCTCTTTGGTTATGTGTGTACTTCTGCTCCCCATCCTGAATTCGGGTCAAGCTTTAGTGTTTTGCTTTTTTTTGGGTTGTCTGGCCCATTGAGGCGTGGAGCATTTCATATCGCTGTGTGTCAAAGCAATAGTCCAAAGGGCTGCAACCTAATGAGACAGAACGTTGGTTACGTATTGTAACATATTGTAACCCAAGATTCGGTGAGTTGGGCACAGCTGTCTGGGCTTTGGGCCCCGCTGGTCCCTCGAACTAGGTTCTGGTTTTTGTGAACATGCTACCCAAACCACTGCTTATATATGGGTAGCACAGACGAGATGAGGTTACTCAGTTTGGACAGAGGGGGGTCCACCCCAGGTGAGCAACTTCCTCTTCAGTGCTTAGCATGAGGAATTGAATAAGACCCATAGCAATAGCCCAGAGTGCTGCACCCAATTCACAGAATCTTTGGTTACAATATGTAACCAACATTGTGTGTTTTAGGCATAGCATGCCTATATTATCCTGTCAAGGTTTGCATGGGTGGCATAATGCAAGATTGAGATATGGAAAGGTTTGCAGCATTGCAACCTAAAAAAAAAAAGAAAATAGCATACACTAAAATTAGTGCATTTAGTAGATAGATACTTTATTCATCCCTGATTGGGGAAATTCAGAAGGGCAGAACAATGCAAACGCACACACACAAAATGTAAGTAGAATAATAGTAATAATAATAGTAGAATGGGTGTTCATGATAAATAGTGTCAGTCACAGCATAAGCAGCTTGTAACTTCTATAGTTTATGTTAGATAATGGTTGAGGGGCTGTAGAGGCACATCTATTAGTTCACCCTGAAATATTTCTATTTTCCTGGAATGACCCTTTGCCAAAGTCTTTTCTGAAGATTGCAACAGCTGTAGGCTTTGATACTAAGCTATGTAAGGTAGAATTATAGGTGTCACTCCTGAAAAAGATTCAAAAGTTAAAATGAATAAGAAAATCTAATGGAAAAAGCAGACCAAGAGAATACCACTCAAGCTAAATTCTTCAAGGTATATATGATGAAAGCTGAAAAAAAAAAAACATGAACGTTAAAACGGTTCAAAAGGACGAGATGTTTGCTATGTCGTCCTGTTTTATACATTATATGGACATTTGTAAGGTCATTTGTAACACTGCTGACTTCATCCTTCTTTTAAAGTGTTGGCTTTATTTTATTTAAGCATACATAAACAGCTGGTTTGTTTTAGTCAGACATGATGGTTTCAGAAAGTGCAACAATGACGAAGAATTGTGCAAAAGGAACTCGGTGCAGACAAGGTGGAAAACTTTGGCAAGAAGTTGATTAAGCTGTTAACCTCGACAGGTTTAAGGTTAGGTCTAATTTTGTTTGACCTTATTTTAAATTGGAAACACTGTTTTGTTCTTAAAAATGCAAACTAGTATTACATGATGTGTATTTGTGAAAGCGGCAAACTCCAGTCCTCGAGGACCACTGTCCTGCTTCTTTTCCAATTATCCCTGCCCTTGCAGCTTCTGATTGGCTGAACAAACCTGATCCAGGTAATCAGCAGTGGGTAGGGCAGGGATCGTTGGAAAAAAAGCAGGATATTGGCCCTCAAGGACTGGAGTTTGAGACCACTGAGTCCATCCATCCATCTTCTATACCCGCTTATTCCTTAACCAGGGTCACAGGGATCTGCTGGAGCCTATCCCAGCTCTCTTTGGGTGAAAGGCAGGGGTACACCCTGGACAGGTCACCAGTCCATCACAGGGCCACATAGAGACAAACAACCTCACACACTCACACTCACTCCTATGGGCAATTTAGAGTCACCAATCAACCTGACACACATGTTTTTGGACTGTGGGAGGAAACCAGATTACCTGGAGAAAACCCACACAAGCACAGGGAGAACATGCAAACTCCACACAGAAAGGTCAGGTTACAAACCCAGTGCTAACCACTTATCCACCATGCTGCCCACCCCTGAGTCATATAGTATATTTTAAAATGCCCACAGTAATATATATGTGTGCTTTTCTTTTATTCTAGTGAAATTACATATTCACCCCATGTTATAGTTCACTGGTACATATTGTAGATTTAATTTAAATAGTTAAGATAACATAAAAAGTCGACTACATTGTGACATCACAAACTTTCACAAATTATGCTCTATTACTGCTGTGTAATAACCCAAAGCGCCTGTAGGCGCAGACCCAGCATGCTACAAGACCTCATGGAATTTTATGCTTTTTGCTTTCTCACTTTCCACCAATTACATCTTTGACAAAAACATAGATATAACAATGAGACACATGGAAACACACAGAGACTCATTTGTCTTTGCCAAGCTGAATAAAAAACACAACAAATCCTTCTTCTTTGTGTTCGTAAGATTTCACTAACGAGTAAAAGATTTCAGAAATCATGGATAACTTTTTTTTTAATTGAAATTTAGTCAGTCACCAACAGATGAACACCAACGGCATTCCTAAAACACTTAAAAAGTTAAATTCAGCATTTACATTTTGAGTGTTTTTAGGAGACCTTGTCATGTCAGGCTGGACAATCAATAATTTCCCCCCTGGCATAAAGAGTCAATCAATATCATTGATCAGTGAAGTAGGAAGACTTCAGGAGTTCATTCACTTGCGTACATTTCTGGTTTTGACATGGCAAGACACTGTCCATATTTGATGAGTTTTTGACATCACAAGGCCTTATTCTATAAATTTCCTTATTTAAAAGTAAATATTAAGTGTAATTAGCTATAGGTTTTAGTTTTATTTTCATAATTTATTTTAGCTTAAAATAAAAATACTTCAAATGTAAGAGCCAGTTAAACAGTCACATCACATGGAAGGGTTGAATGGATGTGTGTTATTCTTGTGGTGTAATTTAGAGTGCAGTGAAAAACACTCTCTCCTCATATAACATATACAAATGTTTCTGTTTGTGTTTAGGTTTCACAAACTTGTATTTTTGAACTTCTAACTGAATACAGCCATGTAGCAATTTAAAACACTATAACAATTATATGAGGACAAATATTATGAAATACAACTAATATCTCACTGTATGTCTACCATATGGGCCATATGCTCATGCAATAAACAGTTTTCCTTTTAAATGTTTTTCAACACTGTGTCTCTGTCATCTGACAGGTTTATGAACTAAATTAATGTACAATCAACTGCAAGGAGCATTGATAATAATTAGTGCAGTGGACATGGAACATGTACTGTAACATTTCTGCTTGATATCTTTAAACTTTCAACTATTAACCAAAAATGTTCACTAAAGAACTACACAAATATAAATGTTAAATGACAATACAAATAAACCCAATGAACAGTGTTTAAGTCAAATTGTGACTGAATCCATCTTCTGAATTACTTGCTGCTCTGCAGAGCTGAGAGACTCTATTTGTCTATAATGGATAGGAAGTCGGACTTGCAACCCGAAAAATTGCGAGTTTCGGGCGCCTCAGTGGTGGCTGCCCACTGCTCCGGGTGAGTGTGCACTTTGGGATGGGTTAACACTACAATAGACATCACCATACTTGGCTGCACAAGTCATCTTACTTTACCTTACCTTGTCAACTAATAAACCTCGCTAGGCACAAGAACTGTACACTATAGTAACTGTACACAACAAAGAGGGCAGATTAAGTATTAAAATTAAAGGACATAAATGACACTAGTGTCAATGACAATAACTAGCTAACTGTAAATTATTATATAATACTATAGCCCCAGTAACACTTTTTTAACTTCAGCTAACACCAATAATTTTGGATAAGAGCTATATCATTTCTAGTAACTTGAACACCACAAGCGGGGCATACTTAACAGTTGAAAAAAGCAACTTGTGCCAAGCAAAACAGGGGAATGAGCTGCCCACAGGAAGTGGAGAGACAAAACCAAATTAAAACACAACTGGAGTATCACATTAATGCTTTATTCGATAAAAACTCAACACACTGGTTTTGGTACAAAATAAATGCAGAACTCTCTTCTCTCAACAAACTGCTGTGTGTGTTAGCTAGGAGAACCTGTAGCGATGTCAACGCAAAGGCAGCTACTCAGAATCTTTGCTCTATGATTGAAAAGGACAAAATGGCTGGTTCAGTTTTCCGTGAGCTCCTAAATTACACTGAGCCAGGCTATGACATCCCCTCATGAGGTACACTCACTTTTATTGATGAGTTAATAATTTGATGTTTATGTGTTCAACTATTGGAAAAAACATGCAACATTTTAAACCCTACCAGGATCATTAAAAAGTGTTATAAAAAATTAGGGTTGGGGTTGCTCCTCAGAGGCAGTTTGACAACAAGAAAGTTAAATGCTGCAGCAAGCCAGATCTTTCATAAAACGTCACTTTCACAGACAAGAAAATCTACCAAAACACCGCTTGTCATGCCACCCACTGAGACAGGATGCAGGTTTTTACATCACCCGATCAGTCAGGACACCGCTTTTTACGTCACCGATTTTGAAATGTGACACAAGACGGTGACAATAACACCTCTCTCACATAGGATAATGATCTCAGCCCTCTGGTTTTCACAGCTAATAATTTGAACTGGTTTGATTCAATCAGTGTTGGACCAGGATAGACCAAAGCGAGTGAACATTGATGTCTGCAAACATCGGGTCTCAAAATGGTCTCAATTCACTTCATACGGAAATAATTATTGGGAATAGTTAGTGATCTACAAGAAAAAAACACTTAAAGCCTGGAAAGTAAACTAAATCCCTTAGTGTTTCCTGCAGTGCAGCAGCAGCCTCACTGCTTTACATTGAGTGAGCTGCCTCATTCGACTACAGTCACATGTTGGCAGTCCTATGTGGCAGAAAGTAGCATAAAAAGTGGCATAAAAGCACGTCCTGACTGATTGGGCGGCATAAAGAGCTGCATCTTGACAAACTGTGTTGTGTAAAAAGCTGCGTTCTGACTGACTGGGCTGCGTAAAAAGCTGTGTCCTGACTGACACACACACACACACACACACACACACACATACACACACACGCCCCTGCTTTCAAATATCAGTCCTATTCTGCCCCGTTTCTGTGTGTGGCGTTTTGTAGCTGGTTACAGTCACTCGGCAGAGAGACAACAGGTCCCAATAAAGAGATCAGGCTGGAGATTCCTTTTTTTAGCTTTCACTGGGTTCACAGTAAAACTAAACACATGCAAATGCATACATGTCATCAACTCATAATTACACATTGTCAAAAGAACCCAATAATCAATTAGCATACAGTCCATTTCTATGGATAATCCCATGGAGATGCTGCTTAGCTAGCATGAAGAAACTAACTAAAATATGAAAGGTCTCCTTACTCATTAACAAGGTTGTAATAAGACGTACCACTAACGTACAATCACACACTAAACAAACATAAACACTTACAAGCAAACGTCTTTCTGGCCTTTCAAAATGTGAAGTGAACCTGCAGCTTGCGGCTCCTCTCATATGATGTAAACTGTTGCTGTAACATGAATATAACTATGTTACTAACTACGTAACTACGTTACTATGAGTTTGTCCACTAGATGACGCCCTTACTCCACACTTAACAACGAAAACATCACACTCCCTGCCTGGTATAACGCATTATACCACTATGTCCCCTTTAACAACACAACTTCGGATACAGGTCTAGAGTACACCTTCTGAATACCCTGTTTAACCACCTTAACATCCACTTTGTGTACTCTACAGTCTTTGCTGGAAATGTCTTTCACCACTAGCCCAACAGGCCACTTATTTTTTTTGACTTGCACATCTTTGAGAAACACAACATCTCCTACAGTTAGGTTTGGCCTGTCCACATGCCAATTTCTCCTTGGTTGAAGTGATACCAGATACTCTTGACACCAACGTTTCCAAAATGCATCAGCCAGAGTCTGAACCTGCTCCCACTGTTTATTGTACAGGTCCTTGAGGTATTCTCCTGGATGTGGTAACACTGGATCAACTTTCTGTGTTAGCAGCATAGCAGGTGTCAGGACAGTGGGCATATCTGGATCGGATGATATAGGAACCAAGGGTCTGGCATTCATGATGGCCATGACTTCGGACATTAGAGTAACCAGAACTTCATGAGACAGATGGGAGATGTTTTCCTTTAGCAATAGTCCATCCAGAATCCTATGAGCTACACCAATCATCCTCTCCCACATTCCACCCATGTGTGAGGAGTGGGGAGGGTTAAATGTCCAAGTGCTACCGTAGTCCTGAAGGTAAGTTTTCAGTTCTGGGTCTCCAGAGTTGATTTTGAGTTCCTTGCATGCCCCAATGAAGTTCGTACCTCTGTCAGAGCAGAAGAGATGGACAGGGCCATGAACAGCCATGAATCTTCTCTAATAAAGTGGCTATGTGGTGCTTTTTAGGAACAATGATTGGATGTTTTTCTTCCCAGGGTACATCAGCTGCTGGAATGCGCCCTCCAATTCTTAGCAGGCCATCTGCATCAATAATGGGTTCAGTTTCTGTAGAGGACTGGACTTTGAGACGGTATCACCCTTGAATAGGCATTTCATTTCCACAGCAAACACTTTGTATTGAGTGTTTCTGATGACTAGTTTTGCTTGTGTCAGTTCATCAATCTTGCTCTTCGGGCCCTTTGCACAGGTTCTGGCCTTTGATATGAGTCTGGCTATGGCTCGACAGAGGGTTTTCCAACTGGAAAACCATTCAAAGCGGTGTGAACCCAACTCCGTTTCAGAGACCTTGGTTTGGAAGGCTGTGTCCTGTGGCCGTATATCTACATCTGCATCAGGGTCAATAAGCTTGAATGTCTCTGGCTGCGGGCAAATGTCTCTGCACAAGAAAGCTGGGCCTTTAAATCAGTTGGTGTGTTTCAACGTGGCTGTGGGTACTGAACGAGTTCCATGATCTGCAGGGTTGTGCTCTGTAATAGCAAAGTGCCACTGTTCAGAGGTTGTGGACTTTCTGATACGGGCAACTCAGTTTGTTACATATTCATGGAATCTTCTGTTTGTTTTGTGGATATAGCCTAACACCATTCGGCTGTCTGTGTAACTTTTTGAATATCTGTATCCGGTTCATCCCTAATCAAGTCTGCCATCTCAACAGCCAAAACCGCAGCACAAAGCTCTAATCGTGGGATGGTGTGTGGAGGGTGTGGAGCCAGCTTTGCCTTACCCATGACAAACCCAATGTGAATGTGTCCCTCATTATTCTATTGTTCTGAAGAAAGCTATGGATGATATGGCCATGGTTGAGGCATCAGAGAAGACACAGAGTTCCCTGTGCTTTGTGAAGTGCAGAGAGACAGGTATATAAGGTCTTTCCACATGAAGCTGTTCAAGTTCACAGAGTGAGTCTGTCCATAGTCTCCACTCTTTCTCCTTTAGTGTTGGTAGAGGAGCATCCCATTGGGCTTGTTCAGCGGACAGCTCTCTGATTAGTGCAGCACAATACAAAACAATGAGGAGCCAAATGATCCTCATTTGAGTTAAAATCAGTGTTTTTACTCTGAGGACAAACTAAACTATTTGTCTCTGTGTGGAATATAAGGAGCGCCGCTTCACGTGCGTAACGCGCCATCATCCAAACGTGCAGAAAAAGTGAGTAAATTCTATGATGAAGTTTGACGTTTTATGTCATTTCTCATTTCACATATTTACCTGGTTCACCTGAGATTATTTACATGTGAACAGTGAACAGTGTACAAGGCGGGACCGCATTACCTGTAATGAGGTGAGACAGGAAAAAACGGACTTCTTCTTACGTTCATACGGATTAAATAAAAAGTGATGATTTGATTTGATGAAGTATTCGCTGAGATTCTGGTTGTTTTATTTACGCGTCTGTGAAGAGAAATGGCAGAGACAGAAAAGGCCGAGAGCGCACCCTGTCGGCTTTCTTTATTTAAAAAAAGCACAACGTTTTGTTGTTATTAAGATGGTATACCACTAAAACTAGACCCTTTACAGATTTGAATGATATACTTCTTTTATCTGTACGATCAGAATTGACGGAGTAATTTAAGTTTGTTTCGGCCTTATCAGGAAAAGATGTGTCAAAATGCGCCGGCGCGTGCGTCGACCCCAGAGGGTTAAACTGGCAAAGGTGGGGTCATTGAGGCTTTGCTTGTTCACAAACAAACTTAACAAAGACTGCAAATGGAGGATATGGCACCTTGTGTTGTAATGTGATCCCAAAGTAATCCATTTTTCTTGCAAGGCAAAAAGAAGCTTCTGGACTATTGGATTAACTCCACAGGAGGTGTTCAAGTATGACAGACCAGGTAAGTACCCATCAGCCCTAGCTGCTTCAAGCTCCATAAGCGTGTCTCCAAGTTCTCTTAACTTGGGGTTGTCTTTGACTGTGAGTTTGGGAAAATCATCCAGTTTTTTTGAGGAGCACAATCTCTATCACCTCACCTCATCTTCCACTCTCCCACAGCATCTTGAGGCCTGTTGATGCACTGTGAATGTGAACTGCTCTGACTCTCTTGGCTTGTTCAGATGATGTCAGCCCGAGCCATTTGCATAACAGATCAAGCTCTTCCCTATCAGACAGCTTTAAGTCCTCAATGGAGCTAAGGAAAGAGGTTTTCCAAGCCCAATAGTTTTCAGGCTGGTCATCAAATTTTAGCAGGCCTGAGCTCACCAACTCACGTCGCATCAGGTACTTTCCTAAGTCTGTAATAGCTGATAGAGTAGATGGGTTAATGTCACGCATAGGAGATGAATGTGGTTGACATGGCTGGAAAGGCTTATAGTCATCACTGTTTAGTTGCGTGCTGTCGGGAAACTCTTTGTAGCTGCATGGCTTCCTCTGTGCATTCCTAGTACTTATTTGATTTGAACCATAGGTGGCTTGTCATCTTGATGAATACCGCTGAGTTAATTCAACAAACTCATAATCACTGATTTCACTTGCTGGCGTATCAGCCTGATTCTCACAGCTCCTCATTTCACCACTGTCCATGGTGAGCTGGTGCACTAGTGCATGTGGAGCCACAGATGGCTGTGTGCCGTATGTTGAGGCTGTTTTCATACTCTAACAGGACAGGTGACCTGGATGTTGAACAAGAGTCTGCACTACAGTGTTCTCAGCTGGGGTCTGGGGCCGTGTACAGGTTTTAATTCGCTGAAATGGGTTTATCTTCAACAGCTGCTTCTGCATTTGCAGTTGCTCTTTCCATTCTTAATTCATGCAAGTCAGCGTTTAGTATAGCTTCTTGCTTTAACATCTCTGCCTCTCGTTTGGCAAATGCCAGCTCGACACGTGCGGCTTCTACTTTAGCTTGTGCTTTCAAGGCTAGTGAGCTAGCTGATGAGAGCTTGCTGATCTGCGAGCAGCTGGATATTTGTACCTTCGTTTCGAACTCTTCAAAGTCTACTTCTTCTGGCCTCTGCATCATCACGATCATTTTGTTGTTTTCTTTTACTTGCAGGACGGAAGATTGACGGCCATTTGAAGAGCTGCTTTTTTACTATTCTGCCCCGTTTCTGTGTGGCGTTTTGTAGCTGGTTACAGTCACTCGGCAAATAGATAACAGGTCCCAATAAAGAGATCAGGCTGGGGATTCCTTTTTTTAGCTTTCACTGGGTTTACAGTAAAACTAAACACATACAAAATACATGTCATCAACTCATAATTACACATTGTCAAAAGAACCCAATAATCAATTAGCATACAGTCCATTTCTATGGATAATCCCATGGAGATGCTGCTTAGCTAGCATGAAGAAACTAACTAAAATATGAAAGGTCTCCTTACTCATTAACAAGGCTGTAATAAGACGTACCACTAACGTACAATCACACACTAAACAAACATAAACACTTACAAGCAAACGTCTTTCTGGCCTTTCAAAATGTGACGAAAACCTGCAGCTTGCGGCTCCTCTCATATGATGTGAACTGTTGCTGTAACATGAATATAACGTAACGTTACTATGAGTTTGTCCACTAAATGGCGCCCTTACTCCACACTTAACGAAACATCACAAATCCCTTTCTGTCACTTTCTGTTTAGTAGGCGACAATTATTTTATATATTTCTTTACAATTTTATATTTGTATTGTTGTTCTTCATGTTTTATTGTTTCATGTTTTCATGTTTCATTTATTTCCTGTATCTTATTTCCTTATTATTTTTTGTCATTCATGATAGTTATGTAAACTTGTAAACAGGTGTTAAGGTGCAGATAATGCACAGTATGAACATGCAATTGAAAAGGATAATAATAAAATGGAATTGTGCCAATAATTAAAGTGCTTGACACTTCTTTCAAGGAAACAGCTGTATCCCCATCAGTCATGATTGCCATGTAGAAGTTATTGGTGATTTTAACAGGTATGAACTAACTGGGCACAGAAAGTTACTTACTGTAGTTACCTGCTGTTACTGTAGTTTGGTTTAATGTTTGGATCTTTTTTATTATGACTTGAGATTTCAATTTAGTGTAAGGCAGCTCTTTGACAACACTGTATGCAACATTGAACTTAATTATTATCTGCCTCCTCACTACTGGTGCTGAAATGCTGTAAGAAGGGGAGCTGTAGTGTCCACACACTTATGACATAAGATTTGCTTCTTTGACATGCTGTGTTTTTTTTTAGTGTCTCAGTACAGAATGTCAATGTACCAGCCATTGCCAGCCATGACTGGCCACATTCATACATTATATATGCAGTGAACTGGCATGGCTTATTTTGTCATACCTTAACCATGGGAACTGTTAACTAATCTTTATGAAAGGAATACATTTTTTCTTTTTTTGTTGCTCTTTATTAACCCCCCAAAGGGAAATTCAGGTATATAGGTGTCAACAGGCGTCAAATGCTGTGAAAATTGTTTATGATTTTGAGCAATATAATAAATTTGTTTTTTACGTTATAAATTAAACAAACTATAGTTTTCAACAAAAACCTGACTGAAATATAAAACTTCATCCCAATCTCAAGCATACATGTAGCACACTTTGAAAATACTGTGCAAGTACTTTCCATTGAAAGCTATCTTATATTCAAAAATACCTTTTCATCCACTTTTACAGTATGACTTCCATCCGGTTGTGGCCGGGTGTATGCCTACTGCCAGATGAGGAAGTCATGCCCAGCATGAAGCATGGCCAGGTAAAATGGAAGTTGGGCCAGTCAGCCACGCTAGCCATGTTAACCCCTGTCTGTCTATGTGTGTAAATGGGAGGGTGAGTGGTTGTTCCACTACATATGTTAGCTGTCTAAACAGTCCTTTCCCTGCTCCAGCACACACACATTAGACCCCCTGTGGTGCAGCAGGCTGTAGATATTAATTCTGCTAGTAAAAGAGGGGGAATAAGTAAGGGACCAGGGAATCTGTAAAAACTGGAGAACACAGAATGGGCTAGCAGGAATATAAATGTAATTTAAATACATTATGTATGATTTGCCAGTAAAGTGGTCTCTCTGTCCTTTCCAAAGTAAGAGCAGATAAATATGTCTCCCAGTGCTGCTGGGAAGGTACAAGCAACTTCTATGTCTTTTATATTTGGAATTAGTACTAATATTGAAAACAAACAAAATAGAAACAGAAAATACACCTCACTTTCATATAGGCAGAATAAACACATCAGGAAATGGTTAGCACTAAAACAGTGCACTAAATATCACCAAATGTCTGTGATTTATTAATAGTTTTAGCCATACTTTAATTTGCTAATGAGGTAGATGAAATGTGTGAACGACGCAACTAAGCTAGCAAGGCGCTCAAAAGCTAGTGAGGTACAAAGGCTAGGTCTATTTCCTGGCAATAAACGTACAAACAAAACAATCTCTAGCAGGTCTTATGAAACTTAAAAAGGTTACTAAGTCTTACTCCATTAGCTCTTAAACATTGGATAACTCACAACCACTGCTTTCGGACAACACGCTTCCTGACTGAGCTTCCACTACCCATAATGCAAAGCGCCTTCAAAATAAAATACAGGCAATCTAACACTAACCTGCAAAACAATTGTCCTTTCTCCCTTTTTCTAGCCCACCCACTTATCATTACATGAAGAGAAACCAAAGAATTATAAAATATTAATAATTCAATTATAAACCTATTTTTAACCTTTTTAGCCAAGCAAGTTTATCGAGGGCAGAACATTCAATATCTTCTGTTTTGTACTTTATGTCAGATTCCCACAATGCTTAACGCACGTGACATGTGCTGTAGTGGGAGGAACTTCCCAGGAGTTCTGCACTTGTGTTTCTCCTGGAGTATGAAATGTCCTGGTGAGAACTAACTTTGTTCTTGTTTTCCCAACCTCGAGAAAACAAACAAATTTCTCTCTTCTCGCGGAATATGTATCAGGCTTTAATCTGCTTTAGTACATTAAAAACATATTTTTCACATATTATTGGGTACTTTTGCTTACCAAAAAAGTACACTTCTTTTAAAATATGCTTGAGACATTTCATTTATATTTGTTGCAAATGTCAAAAATATATACTGACATCAAACTTTGAGCATGGACCATTTGATCAGAGGCAATTGAAATCTGACATTCTCTTGCAAGTTGCTACTCACAGTGTAGATAATGTGTAGCAAAAAGAGCCTTTGAGCCCTGATCCTGTAGATGAACACTTGGAGGAACATAATATTGAGAATGAAAACCTTGATGTATTGCATCATCAATTGGAGCATAATTTATCCTCACTCTTTCTCAAAATGCAGGCAATTTTGCATGTTTCTGATTCGGCTGTGCAGGAAAATGTTCAACAAATAAATCAAATTTTACGTTTTCAGAGCCAATCAATTTAGCAAATTCTCCTTGAACATGGACTGAGTGGCTTTCTTTCATTAGTGAGAAAATTTGTGAATGTAGTAAAAGACAGTAACCCAATCTTGACAGTGACCAATGATGGCAAGCCTCTTTCCACAATAAGCAGAAGAGCATCATATTTTCAGAGTGAATTTCCAATACTCATGCCATGCTTGAATACAAGCTTGACTCACAGTCAGTCTCTTATGTGCCAGTTCTGCAAATGTTGCAGAAAATTCTAAACAGGGCTGACATTCTAAATAGGGTCCTTTGCAATGATCGATCAGTTAATGAATTCAAGACTTACAGAGATGACACTCACCATCAAGAAAATTACTTTTTCAACATACATTGAGGATTGTCCTGGGTCTTTATGTTGATGAATTTGAGCTTGCCAATCCCCTTGGCACCTCCAGAAAAAAACACAAATGTTTGCTCTCTATTGGGTTCTAGCCAACCTTGCCTCAAAAGATTGTTCATCACGTCAGTCAATTCAGCTAGCAATTTTATGCAGAGCTAGTACAGTAAAACAATATGGTTACGCAGACATCTTGTGCCCACTGGTTCAGGACCTTGAAACTCTTGAAAAGCATGGTGTATACATTGAGGTGCTCGGTGCTCATTCTTTCGCAGGACTACAGGAAAGTTTCACTGTTGAGCACCCATGCCGGTTCTGGTTTGCAAAGCGGAGTGAAATCCAAGAAAAGGTGGTCCGGTTGGGAGCATTTGAACTGAGAACCAAGCAGGAACATGACAGGCAAGTGGCTGAAGTGTTACACAATGCGAGTTTGGTAAAGCAGTATGGTGTGAAAGGTGGTTGTGTTTTAAGTGAAAGGCTGGAACATTTTCACACAGTTGGTGGTTTTCCACATAATGCAGGACCTTATGGAGGGTGTCATCACTATTAAAATGTCCTTGTGCATTAATGATTTGGTCTCAAGAAAATTAATCTCTCTTGAATCCCTGATTCAAGCTATCAAGCAGTTTCCTTACAAATTCTCAGACAAAGTTGATCAGCCTCAGATCATTCCTGGCACATTTAAGTTAAGCTACCCTTATTAGTCCCATAATGGGGAAATTCCATTACCACCCGAAGTGCACACACAGCAGTGAACATACACCCAGAGCAGTGGGCAGCCATTGATGCAGCACCCGGGGAGCAGTTGGGGGTTCAGTGCCTTACTCAGGGGTCTCACCTCAATCGTGGTATTGAAGGTGGACAGGGCACTGGCAATTGACGCCATCCCACCAACAATTTCTGCCAGACCTGAGACTCGAACCTGCAATTTGCAGATTACAAATCTGACTCCCTATCCATTAGGCCACGACTGCCCCAGTTTGCCTCCAAAGGTACCATTGCGGGTAATGCCCATGAGAATTGGGCATGGTTGGCCTTGATATCCCTGAAAATGATCAAACGTGGGGAAATTGTGTCGCTTCTGAAAGATATTTTAGAAATGGCATTGTCATTCAAGTTCACTGAGGGTTCTCTTGATTTTCTTGACACAAAGATCGCAGAACACAGACATTTACTCTTAATAGTCTTTCCTCTTCACATTGTGCCCTAAACACCACTACACTAAGCACTGTCCGCAGCTCATAAGAATGTATGGACCACTAAAAGATATGTGGACGATGCGATTTGAGGGAAAATATGAATTCTTCAAGCAGTTAATCCGTGACTGCTGGTTTACTACATCGCCCTCCTTTCTCAAGCCATCCGTACAGAGAGAGAAGGTGATGGGTACTTTGATTTCAACTTTTCCTGAGAACATTCAGGAATTCTTGAGACAAACATATGGAGTTCAGAACACTGTCCTCACAGCATCATCTGTGAATCAAGTATAATCCAGATATGATTGTATCTGTTGGTGCTTGTTCAGGCGTACCTGAATTCAAAGAGATTTTTAAAATTCTTGTCAACAGTGATGTTCTGTTTGTGTGTAAAGATCTGACATGTTGATACATTGAACACCTACATTCTTTTAAACTGTGCAGTCATGTGTGTCAAAGTGGTAGTTACAAAGGCAGTCAATGGAAGGAAATTTGACAGCGTTCTGTCATCAAAAAGATTTTCATTTGTGTTCCAAAGATGAACAAAGGTCTTACGGGTTTGGAACGACATGAGGGTGAAACATGAGGGTGAGTAATTAACGACACTTTTCATTTTGGGGTGAACTAACCCTTTAACAGGCAAACTGTTCTTCAAACAGTTTTGAGATGTGTGCCAGGCGAGGAGGCGCGCAATCACCAGATACTGCTCTGCCATAAAAGCTCCGGACCTTCACCAGTCAAGTCGCCAGTTCGGCAGTCTACCTCCTCAGTAGTAGCTACACATGGCTCAATATTAGAAAGACAGTTTGAGTACTTATCTGTTGTCTTACCTTCCAGATCGCCCTCGCGTCAGTGGCAGATTCAACGCTTACCTCTGTGTCTCCAGCCAGAGTGAGGCCGCTTGCACCTGCAACTAGTTACCAGGGCTGCAGGGCTGTTCCCTTCGCCTCCAGCTGCCGCTCTGCGGAATTGAAGTTGATCTAGATGCTCTAGATAACACATTTTTTACCCCAGCAGTCTGATGAATTCTAAATGTAACTTGTATATATTTAAAGATGTTGTAACATACAGAAATAAAAAGTTTTTTTCTTGATTCACTCACTTATTCAAACTTTGAGTATTTTATTTCTCTTGAAAGAGACGTTATGTGGATGTTCTATTGTTGTTGCAACTTGAATGGTTTACATCACTGAAAGGACAAGAATCTATGTTTTCCAATGATATACTGTTTGTGTATCAGCTCAAACCATGTTGTTGTGTACATGACTTTGAATTGAAAAAAAGTTGTGATGTCCCGTGGGCTGAACAGGAATGTTAACAGGTTAAAACAATAGGCGAAAAGGAAACTGTCAATAAATGTAAAAACAAAATATCCTCTGACTGTGAAGGAATAGATGTGAAAATAGTAAAAAGTGTAATCTTGGGGATTTGTAAACCACTAACTCACGCTTACCTTGTCATTCCAAAACCAAATACCATTTCACAAACTACAGGCCTGTTTCTCTCACTCTTGTCTTGTCACAGTTATCAAAAATCTTAGAAAAAGTTTTTAACAACAGACTTGACAATTTCATAGACAGACAAGCTTTTCTCTGACAGTCAGTATGGATTCAGAACTTAATCGGTCTACATCCCTAGCTATTACTGAATTCATAGAAGAAATTATTAGTTGTATAGACAAAAAGAAATGTACAGTTGTGATATTTACTGATCTAAAAAAAGCTTTTGATACAATAAACCATGAAATATCAATCAATCAAGAATGCTACAGGATTGGGTCAGGATTATTTAACAAACAGAAAACAGTTTGTGAAGTTGGGAGAGCACCAGTCTGAATGTTTGGACATTGTATGTGTTGTGCCCCACGGGTGAGTATATCAATTATTCATTTTATACATTAATGACATATGTAAAGTATCTGAATTACTAAAATTGATGTTTGCTGATAATACCAACATATGGGCTACTGGTGCAAATTTGCAGCAGCTTTCAGACTTATGGCTAGGAATCAGCAAAGTAAAGAAAAAATGTATTAGTCTTAAATCTGGAAAAGACTAAATTTATGATATTTGGTAATTGTGGGACTGATGGCCAATATCGAGTACAGATACAGGGTGTTAACATTGAATGGGTCTATGAAATCAAATTCCTAGGTGTGATAATTAATGACAAAATTTGATTGAAATCTTATATCAAACGTACGAAAAAACCTTTCAAAAAGCATTTCTGTACAGGTGAAGGCAAAACACATTCTGAATAAGAAGTCACTTCACATTCATTCTAATGGCCTATGCACAAGCATGGACAAAATTTATTTTGTAACTTGACAATGAAGTTCTTTTTGGGTGTCAATAATGAAGTTTCTTCTTCTTTTCCTGTCAGCTGCTCCCTTCAGGGGTCGCCACAGAGAATCATCTGCCTCCATTTAATCCTATCCTCTGTATCCTCCTCACCCACACCAACTATCCTAATGTCCTCCTTCACTACATCCAAGAACCTCCTCTTTGGTCTTCCTCTAGGCCTCCTTCCTGGCAGCTCTAACCTCAGCATCCTTTTACCAATGTATTCACTGTTCCACCTCTGAACATGTCCGAACCATCTCAATCTGGCTTCCCTGGCTTTTTCTCCAAAACATCTAACATGAGCTGTCCCTCTGATGTCCTCATTCCTGATCCTATCCATCCTCGTCACTCCCAGAGAGAACCTCAACATCTTCAGCTCTGCTACCTCCAGCTCTGCCTCCTGTCTTTGTCTCAGTGCCACTGTCTCTAAATCAGACAACATTGCTGGTCTCACCACTGTCTTGTACACCTTTCCTTTCATTCTTGCTGACACTCTTTTGTCACACATCACACCTGACACTTTCCTCCACCCGTTTCAACCTGATGCACACATCTCTTCACTTCTTTTCCACACTCTCCGTTGCGCTGGACTGTTGACCCTAGGTACTGTGTTTACCCTAGGACTGCCCTTGTGCTCTTCATCTTCTTCACCACCAGAGTCATCCGACACACCACCATCCTATGCTGTCTGGCTACACTCTCCCCAGCCACTACTTTGCAGTCACTGATCTCTTTCAGGTTGAAACGTCTGCACAAGATTTAATCATCTTGTGTGCTCCTGCCTCCACTCTTATGTCTTATATGCTCCTCCCATTTCTGGAAAAATATGTTCACTACAGCCATTTCCATCCTTTTTGCAAAGTCTACCACCATCTGTTCTTCTGCATTCCTGTCCTGCATACCAAACTTACCCATCACGTCCTCGTCACCTCTGTTTCCCTCACCAACATGTCTGTTGAAGTCTGCCCCAATCACCACTCTCTCTCCACTAGGGATACCCTGGATCACCTCATCCATCTCCCTCCAGAATTTCTCCTTCTCTTCTAGCTCACATCCTACCTGTGTGGCATAACTACAGACAACCTTCAACTTCCAGCTTCAGACTCATCACCCCTATCTGACACTCTCTTCACCTCCAGAACATTCCTAGCAAAATCCTCCTTCAGGATAACTCCTACTCCATTCCTCTTTCCATCACACTATGACAAAACAGCTTGAACCCTGCTCCTAATCTATAGGCCTTGCTACCTTTCCATCTGGTCTCCTGAACACACAAGATATCCACCTTTCTTCTCTCCATCATATCAGTCAACTCTCTAGTTTTACCTGACAAAGTCCCTACATTCAAAGTCCCTACTCTAAGTTCTACACTCCTGCCCTTCCTCTTCACTCTTTTCCCACAAACACGCCTTCCTCCTCTTCCTCCTCTCCTTCTTCGACCAACAGTAGTCCAATTTCCACTGGCACCCTGTAAGTCAACAGCACCAGTGGCGGTCGTTGTTAACCCGGGCCGCGACCAATCTGGCATGAATGTCGTATTTGTGATTCGCATGTTTGATTTGGCTGAAATTTTACGTTGGATGCTCTTCCTGACACAACCCTCTGCATTTACCCGGACTTGGGATCGGCACATGAAGACACTGGATTATGGCCCCCTGTGGTTGCATTGCCCCCCTGTTGTTTGATTATTTAGTTTATTATTGTTATTTATGGGATTTTTTTATTATTGTTGTTGTTGTTATTAATTTTACAACCATTACTGCATGTTTGAAATAAGTGTTAATAAAATATTAAGATATAAACATTGCAGCTTGTAAACAAAGCCTATGTATTGCTCATATTAATTACTTCTCAGATTGTGACGGGACTGGTTTCTCCCAGGTGACAGCTTATATTTACAGGAAATCTGATAGGACGTGAACACTGCATCACTGTTGGCAGAACTACATTCTTCATTAGCTGTAACCTCCATTCCTAATCAGGGCATGCATGTCAGCTCTGGAGGAAAGTTATTACAAAACCTACATTTCCTGTCACTCTATGTGTACTTTCTAGAATTTGTTCAAATTACCCATAACCAAATGTATACTTCATCGCATTCACGTTATATAGTATACTGCAAAAGTAAAAAAAAAAAAAAAAAATTAGAACTGACAGGTAAGTAAAAAAAAAAACCAGAGAAAAATCAGAAAATGATGTTAATGCCACAATGAATATTTGGAGCAGTGACTCATAAGTGCCTCCCCAACAACGATATCAAGCAGCTGTCGCCATGGTGCTGACCTTTACTGTGGCCCAGGGTGACCAGCGATTTAACATCAACGTAAACTTGACCCCTGACATTTCCACGGCTCAGTGCCACTGCAGGCTCTGTGGGGGAAGTGAGGAGGGATGGGAGGAAATGGGAGGGGAGGGGAGGGAAGAGGAGGAGGAGGCAGCAGTCGAGCAATGCATGTGGCGTGGTGTGTGTGCGTGTATGTGTGTTTGTGTGTGTGTGTGTGGAGAGGTTTTGAGCTTATGATGAGACTACTATGGAAGTGATTTGTGACTATCAGTATTAGAACTGTGATGACAGTTATGACGATTATGATCATGATTGCCGTGACAATCATGCATGCATATTGTACATGCAAATACAATTAGTGACAGTTATATTGATGATGATACTATGTATGATTTTTTTTTTTTTTTTATTGAAATGGTAATGAGTGAAGTTCTGATGATGTTGACACTGTTTTGAACATTGTAATGATGGCAGTTGATTAGATGCTTACAATTACATTACTATGGTGGGGTGGATGATGATGAGATGACGGTGATTTATTCTAATGATATTGTCATAATAATAATAATGATAAAAATATAATTCCAATGATTTAGATGACAATGGTAATGAATGATTTTTGATGAATGAGGATGGATTTATTGATTTTGACTTGTTTTATCTTTCATTAATATTGTCAAAATTCATGATGAAAAAGTAGATGGTTCAGTCTTTACTGGTATTGATGAGAAACTTGACACTTGATAATGAAGATGATGAGGATTGATAAGAATTAAGATGCTATCTGTGACTGGATGATGAGAATCAAAATGCTTTCAAGATGATGATGATGAGAATGATGAGAATTTGAATGTTTTCAGTGCTTCTGGAGATGATGATGACCTTAAAACACAATTGTGATGACAAAGATGATGCTTTCACTGATTCTTCAAAGTACTTTAAATGATTCATATGATGATGATGATGATGATGATGATGAAAATTTTAATGCATTTCTATTGTTGATAAGAATGTGATTGTCATTAAAGTAATGTCTGTGATAAAGATGTTAATATTTGTAGCTGGATAAAAATAATCAATGGTGATGATGGTGATGAATGTAAAAAAAGAAAAATATATTCAGAAATATATGCCAGATGGAATTAAAATGAATAAGAACTTTCTTATAGGGAGAAATGGCACTGATGTTAAGAAATGATAAAAAATATTGGAAAGTCCTCCTACAATGAAGAGCTAAAGGGTAGAGGTGAGAAGGCAGAGACATAAAACAACTATACAAGCAAGGAAAAAACAAGTGAGCGAAGTCAGAAAGGACACAGAGACAAGGAACATGAACTAAGACTGTCAGAAAGAGAGAAAATGGAAGCGATAGCTGGCCCAGGGACGGAGATAAAAGCTGTATTACATGAAATTAATGGTGGTCTTCACAAGCAGTACATGAATCACAGTCTTCCACTACACTGAGAGAGAGAGAGAGAGCAAGAGGCAGACAAAGGAGACCAGAGCTGCCAACTCACTAACTATAACTTCAAAGGTCTCTCCATTTAACCAAACTGCATAACACCTGACAAAGTGACAAAAGAAGTGTGAGGAAGAGAGAAATCATAGGGATATTCACAAGGTGAGCATAAGTAGAAAGTACATGCATACATATTTGTTTTCATTCCTTGCATGGATTTATATTGACTTACAGTAATTTCCTGGAAATCCCACAAGTGTAATAAGGCAACTCCTACTTGAGGTATAAACAGTATATGTACATACACCACTGTGGAAACATACATTGCTACACATACACTTCTACACAACAAAGGTACACCCTAAATCCCCCCACCATGCTCTGCCAGATCATAAAGACATGAGTGTTTTTTTCCTCTAAAATTTCTCATATTCTCTTGACTCTGTTCAGTTCTGTTCATCTGTGAATAAATCTCTGTAATTTGAAGGTGACAAGGGGGAGATTTATGAAAGTATAAGTGCCTGTTTCTGGTGGAATTTATAGTGCAGAGCAAGGGATATGCAGATGAGAGTACAAAGGGTGTTGCAGGCAGAGGCAAATGTGTTTTCATATACAGTGTGTGTGTGTGTGTGTGTGTGTGTGGTCTGTGTCTGTGTGTGGTATGAATGAGGGGCCTTAATATTTCAGGCTTTGCCATACATGTCCTAGTAGTGACCAAGCAACAGTAGTGTAGAGGGCTTGTGTGATCTGGTTTGAAACCCTCATGGGGTCCAAGACAATCAGGCTGCTAAAGTGAATGATGACTGTTGTTCAACACCCACCAACAACAACACCTCCAGTAAGGAGCAGCTTAGTCAGTGACCAGCTATGATTGAGGAGACAAGCAAATCAACAAGCAACATGACACAACACTTTTGTATTGTTTTACATAACACTGAACACTGGACTTGTGCAAGTACCTTGTCTTTGACAACAAGAGGGATATTTAGGTTTTGCAGTATATTTTTTGGCACTACACAGTGTTGCTGCATGTGTTCTTATTAACTAAAGAGTGTCAATGGGTTTTACTCCAGATAAACTGAATAATCACAGCTGGTAGATGGCAAATATCTGTATGAGACAATAAGACTGACAAAGCGTGAGCATCTGATGCACTGGGATGAAAAATATGTTGGCACATAGCAGGTGAAAGTAACACTTTAAGTGCTGTTGGTTTCACAAGCCTACAGAATATTAAGTTGTTTAACGTTAGAAAAATGTCTGAACCAAAAGAAAAATGACCTGCTGTCCAAATATGTTACAGCAGCATTCTGTTTTACTGATAAGTGCATGCTCCATAAAAATTTAACATTTTCCCTCAAAGAAAATTACTGGAGATTTCATTTAACTCAGAACTCATTTGTGATCTATGCCTTATCTTTAATCACTACAGTCAAATTTTGTCATCACGGGTATGACCTTTGATCATATATTAACAAATCTGTTCAGAATACTTCTCTGGACAGCATGTCTCTGTTTTCCAAAGTCTGTTCCGTGCAGAGATTTTAATAGCAATTTAAGGCTATAGTCCAAGGACAATGTTGGGTTTATGCTGGGCATTCAGAGAAAGCCTTGTGACTCTCATTGATACAAACACATGACTTGGTTATTACTGCAGCTTACAGTTCATTAGCTTATGAAACTAGATAGGAAGGAATGTCGAGTAAAAGAATGCATTTTGTGATGCAACAGCCAAAACTGTACAGGAAAGTGGAAAACCAGACCCTGTCCTGCAGCACAAAATAACATTGGTGGTGATAGACTTGTTGACCAGTGCCACTGACACTGTAATCTTGACTTTGTGCTGTGATATCTGGCTTAAAATACCTTCTACCATTCTGTATCAGACTCTGGTCTCAATTACACTTTGAAAACACCTTCCTTGTTTTTAAATCTAGCTTTAAAGTTATAATCTAACATTTGTGTATGTTTATATATTCATGTCTTTCAGAATATTCCCCTTACTCTTATTGTTTTGAGAGACACAGCCTTTAACCAAACAACATCATAGGTTATGTCATCACTTGACAATGAGTCCTTGAGTCACTTCAGAGTTGATTAGTTTAGACACATCTATAATAACAGCAGCACAGAGAAGGCCCACCATGTTCTAATCCAAGAATGTTGACTGATGCTGTGTCTGGTACCCTTTAGCACCACTATGGAGAAACTAAAAGCTACTTCATAAAATCTATGCGATTAGGTTAGACAAAAAAGTCTAAGTGTTTAAGAATAACCCTGTAGCATCTGTATGAGGCACAAAAGGTACTTCAAGAAGTATCAGTATTTTCCACAGAGGAAATAAATACAGCTGGATGACTGCCTGGTGTACAAGTGATTATAACCAACATTTTAATAATCCAGAACCAGAAACAGGAAGTGAACTGCCTCAGCTGACAGAACTCTCAGACCTGAATACGTTCAGCTGGCTCATCTGGAGGAGGACTCTTGTGTGTATTCTTTTGTGCCAACAAATATGAACGTGTAAATAAGTCAGTGGAGCAACTTTTATATGAATGAATGTGGTGCCATCTTAAAATGCAGCATCCAGTTGCCCTTAATACATCCATCCATCCAGTCTCATTGTTCTTGAGTGCTGCTGATTTCAGAAGGAAACCTCTAATAAATCCACTACATTAGCAGGTCAGCATAAACTACAGCATCTAGCTAGTGAACACTGTGGAGCCTTTACCATGTGGATCATGGTAAAGAACTATATATTCCCATCAGGAGATGGTGGAGACCAAAACAGTGATAAAGGTGGGAACACAGGACAGGCCAAGTGTTCAGAAACATGACTACAAAAATGCCAGTGCCCTTTCTATGTGGTGCATCTTATAAACTGTCTGCTAATAAGTTTTCCATAAGGTTGCCATTAGAGGGGAGCTTGTGACTCAGAGGTACTTGGTTTGATCACTGGACCGACAGGCTTACATCTGAGTGGGACAAGTTAAAAAAGTAGCACTTGACTCTCCCTCATTCATACTACTTTTGTGCCCTTGAGCAAGACCCTTTACCCAAACTGGTCCAGCAGAGCTTCTCAATGGCCTGTAGGTCAGAATGTGAAATTGTGTAAATGTGATCAGTGTGTTTCTAAAAAAGACATGACAACTCCCTGACAAAGTTTTTTTTTTAACTAGCATTGATCCGTGAGAGAGGAGAGGAGAGGAAGAGAACTGTTTACTGTAGATTCATGCCTGCTTTTAGTAACACACAATGCAGGTCTAGAAGCTACTCTTATGACATCTTGGGCATACAAAAAACTCCAACTAGTATTAATGAGCAAATTGCAAACACAGATGTAGTTTGTGGTTACAAGGAATTGACACTCCATAAGCCAGGAATTGCAGTCAATCATCTGGCATTCTGCATGTAAAAATAAACTCGAAACTAAAAAAGGATGTAGAGTGTCTCTCTGTCTGTCTCTCTCTCTCTTTCTCTCACTCATTCACACACACACACACACATGCTATACAGAACAGCACTCAGAGATGCCATGTTAAGGCCTATCTTTTAACATAATAACCGTGCCTTTTATTTGAATCATTAAACACACAAGCATACAATGTCATTTAAAACTGGCTCTAATCACATTCATCTGTTTAAACAGAGGCATGTAAAGACAGAGTGAGAGGGGATGAAAGACATGCAGAGTGAATGAGAGACTGTGGTGAGAGGCCTAATGAAAGAGTTGGCAATCTTTACTCAAGCTGTGGAAAGTAGGCCCAAGTACAGAGAAACAATGATAGAAATAACAGATAGGATGGGTAACACCAAATAAGTATGGCAAGAATACATTATTCCATAAATTTTCATATAATGGCCCTGACCTTTATTTGTTCCAACTGCAGATGACCATATTTTAAAGAGGCTCATACTGTTGGCCAGTTGTTTAATATATTACTAACTGCTCTGTTCTGCTGCTGTTTTAATTTGCTGTTGAGCCATGAATGCATCACTTACGTCATGTTTTCATGTTGTCTTGACAAAATAAAGCTGGCATACAGCACATTTCCACCGTGTTAGGGGGAACTCCACTGATTTCATACATTGATTTCAGTTTGGATTTCCATTCATCTCAAAAATACAGAGTGCTATTCAGTTACTAGTTTCTCTGGCTTTTCACACATATTACGGACTAAAGGTTAGGCTATCTTAGCCTCTGCAGCTTTAAGTGACTGCTAATTTGAATCTGTCTAATTTGAATAGAAACGCAATACTAAATGCAGGAGTAACTGTTCAGTTCCATCAGTGTAACACAGCCATTCATCACTCCACACATGCAGGAGTATGTGCACAAGGATTTCTGCACAAGAAAGTGAGAGAGAGAGAGCAGGTTAGGGCATATTGTAATTACTCGATGCATTAAAATTGCTCCATGTGTTGGATCACGGGGAATGGCGACGTTTAAGTAGCAGACAGTCTTCTCCTTCAGCCAAAATTACTCGGTGTGACAGCAAACATTCAGATCACAGCTCAGACAAAGTAATGGAAAATATAAAGGTTTGTACGATTATTGGCCGAAAATTCAATATTTCAAATATACCAACTGTCTCAGCGACAATACAATGCACATTTAATATTTACAATTACATTAATATGATTATTGTAGCCCTAACCAAAAAACAGTTTACAATTAAAACCAAATACTAGCACCAAATGAAACTTAAACTTGGGCCTTAACTGATCCAAATTGCCCAGTGGGAGCATTAACAATATTTGTGTTACTGCAGAGACATTGGGTTCTCATAATTACACAATTAGAAGACTACACACAACAAGAGTAAAAAACTGAAAGTGAAGGCAAATAGAACATTAGTTAAACAGCTGAAAATAGTGGGTGTCTGTTTGTTTCTTTCTATCTCCCCTGTGCTTCTCTTTGTCTGGCGCTGGCCATTTGAAGAGAGCTTTTCCTTGACCTTCTACTGGGAAGAGTGATGACAAGGACGTCACACGCTGACCTTGACATTCAACATGCTAAATGGTTTCTTCCACAGTCACTCAGCAAACACACAGACAGGCAGGCAGGGACGAACACCACGGCTGGACAGAGACTCCGTGTGTGTGTGTGTGCGTGTGTGTCAGAGTAGGATAGATACTGTGTGCAGGAAGAGAGGTGCAATAAAGGACAGGAGGGATGACTTTAGCAGGTAGTTTTAATACTGCCATGGGGGAAGTGTTAATAGGAACTTTTGGTTTATTGGTATTCAGAGGTTATGCACACAGTCATTCCCACTTTTAGCCATTTCATGTCCTCAATACAGTGCCTAGACAATACATTTGTAGCTGAGGTTTTGCAGTGAAGCAGCTTCAGCGACTGCTGCTCCTCTCCTGTTTCATTTGTGTCAGCAAGGTGCTTGAAAAACTACATAGCTCATTGTTCATTGCTCGTACAATTGAAAAGACGAAAAGATGTCAGTACACATCAGTCAATTTTGTTAACAAAGATGAAGACACATGTTCATTAACATTTTTTTAAATGACTAGGACTAGATGCTGAAGAGCTAAAACTTAATATCTGATGAAGAAGAAGCAGAAAGAAAACTACATTTTGAATCATAACTAATGAAAACATGACATTTTGTCAACTACAATTTAATAAAGCATATAACATAACATATAACATATAAAGAATGAAAATGAATAAGATGTAACTAAGACTAATAAATGTTTGTTATATGAATAAGACTAAGACTAACGTGAAAATAGCTGCCAAAATTAACACAGGTACTCATCCCAGAATCCCTTGAATTAGACAACCCAGCAAGGGAGTTCTAAAGAAATTGTAATCCACATATTGTAATCATTCTTACATACAAATCTGAACCTCCAGAGCAGATCCAAATATGAAAGAAAAGGAACCAAATGTCTTCAGAAATTAACCACAAGACTCCAGTTTCACTTTTTGAATGGAGAAAATTGAGATAATAACTTCAGTGTTTTGGAAAAGCATGAATAGATTTCAAAAAATGACTTCATTTTTCACAATGCCAAATCAGATTCATAAAAGACAGTTTGGAGAATTACCTTTCAAGATCTTATGCATTCTCACACAAGACAAAACAACAGTCATTTGCAGTATTTCACATCAGTGTAGCATAAATGAGCAGCATTGACTTGATATTACTTCTTTTTATATTTTGTTACTTACAGTCAACTAACGAAGTCATTTTAACCAGACACAGCAATATGATTTTTGTCAACTATGATTTTTATGCAAAAAAAACCCCAAACAAACCAGCAAATATACCAGCAAACAGCTTATATCAAATGTATTTAGTATATCTATAAAAGTTAAATACAAATATGCAGTACTACCTAATAATCACATATTTTTTGCATGTTTTTTGCTAACTCCTTATTTAATTCTGCTGGTGCCCAACATTTCTTATTGTGCTGAACATTTCAGGACACAGGATAAGTTCTCTGTGTAACAACAAAGTGTTATGTTGTGGTACAGGCTCATGCTCCCTTATCCCTAATGAGAAGAAGGTGGTTTGAAAACAGCGCTAACCTTTCTGCTTGTTTACACTCTGCACTGACAGGACTTGAGGACGGGCCGGAATGAGGGATAAGAGCAGGTGGAAGATGGAACCGAGGAGGTGACCTCTCCAAAGTTTACCTAGCAGCCCCCACCCACCCACTAAATTCCCTTTATCCCCTTGTGAGCAGCCGCCTGGGCCTTAATGAGAGACTCTGTGGAATTGTTGGGACGTTACCTCAAAGAGCACAGGGATGCTGAGACCAGCCAAGAGAGGGAGGGAGAAGAGTGAATGTTTGTGTGTCTGGCTTTTGTCATTGTTGCTGCTGCAGTTCTTGAAAGGGGAAGCATCCTGGGAGTGTAGCCATAATCACTGTGTGGAGAAGGTTTGTGAAAGGTATCTCATGTTACTAATTCAGAATTTTAAGAGTTCTGATGCTTAGCATTTAGTAACATGCAGGAATTGTAATACTGGTTCAACCCACCTAACATCAGCGTAAATACTGAGTCTCTGAGAGTTTAGTAGAGCTATGTGTGGACAGCTCCTGCCTCTGTCATTGGAGGTGGAGATGAGGAGCTGCTGTCTGCCTGTCCACCGAGGTTTATTATCTCTAACGGACAGACATGCTAAAAAAGGACTGAATACTTTATAAGTCTGAATTATCTGACTATTACTTTATCTGACTATTTAATAATATTCCTTAACATACACAGGCAATTAGCTCCATTTACTCTGTTTTATGTAAATTCTGAATAGACTTTAAGCTGGGGCAGCATGGTGGATGAGTGGTTAGCACAGTTGCCTCCCAGCTAGAAGGTTACTGGTTTGAAACCCACCAGGGACCTTTCTGTGTGGAGTTTGCATGTTCTTCCTGTGCTTGTGTGGGTTTTCTCCAGGTACTGCGGTTTCCTAAGTTTTTCTTGTAAATGTAACCAAAATATTCACAACCTAAGATCCATTTATTACCCTGAAGTTTTTAAATGCACCCTTCTTCCAGAGATGGACATGGATCTTGAAATGGAGCTTTTCTGACTTTCTTGGTGAGACAGTTTTAACCTTCGTTTTGAATCATTCTTAAAAGGTTCCCTCCAGAACTGTTTTAAGGTGTACAAAAATCTACCCATTTTCCCTGATTAAAAAATACAGAATGTAACATTGCACGTATTCAAAATGCTTTTCTTTTTAAAGGTTTAACCACTGGACAAAAGCTATGTCCTACTTCACTTAGCTGTTAATGCATACATACTAGAAATTTTAAGTTTCCACTTCATGCCACAGCTGTAATTTGGGCCTTGCTTGGTTTTTAAATAGTAAAATCATTGTGATGTCTCTGAAGGAAGGAATAAAGAAAAATGCCTGTCAATTAAACTATAACTAAAAGAATTTTATCAAAAAATTTCATTAAAATAATGCTCTCGGGCTATATATATCCTCAACAAGCTCCAGCAACTGGATAGGTCAGTTGAGTTTTTCTAAAATCCTGTCTTCTCTCACCTGTATTATGGCAGCTGGACAGTCAGGGGTCAGTTTTTCTATGAAGAAACACCTTGTGCACGAAGAAGAGAGAATCTAACAAATACTGAAATACTTAAAAGTTGGCTTCACTTTGAGTGGTCACAATAAAAAAATAATTAACAAGTGAGAATGATGAACATAAGGTGACCATTCAGTAATGCATAATCCATAACTTGGTAACTGATAAGAGAAGCTGCTTCTGCTCTCTGGTCCAGGTGTGCAGAAGGCAAATGTATTGCATGCAGATGGTGTCTATGATTGCAACTGGAGATCAGTTTACAGTGCACACTTCAGTGATGAACCTAATTTTACTTAATTGCATCAAATACTAGCTAAAAGTTTCAGTCTCCCCTCTCTGTCTGACCATCCGCATACCCGCTCTCTATTGATTGCCCTCACATATTTCTCCGTCTCTCTCTCTCTCTCTGACATTTAGACATCAGTATCATTTAATCAATTCCCATTTCTAGTAGCAACACCAGTTCACCAAAGCAAGGCAGCGCTACAACACAATTTCAACCCCATTTGAGGAGTTGGTGGTAAAGTTGGGCCAGCTGACAAGGGTTGATCCATAAAGATAAATCCCCCAGTGGGTTTGTCATAAGGTTTCATGTCAGCATAAAATGGTAGTTAAGTAGAAATAAAAGGATAAGTATATAGTTGCAGTGGGTAGTAAAATATTTATGTGGGCTTTCCGCATTTTGTCTTTATTTGAAATAGTTGCATCTTCCTCCTGTCCTGGGACACACGGACAGTCTACTGAGTCAGTAACTGAAAGGAGCTGGAAAAGCATTTAATCTAAAATAAAGATCTCCACTTTTCCTTCTGCTCTGTCAGACAATACTAAACTAGGCATGTTTATACTCTTAAGGAAATAAAAGACCTTCAAAAGGTATGCTGAGTTAAAAAAAATGTTCATCTGGTTTGTTTTGGAAGATTTTTGTAAAGACAAAAATCTAAGTACCATTCTTCTTCAAAGTTTCTTTTTTAAAATTGTTAACACTTCTGAAAATAAAGTACTGCTGTGTCTATGCAATGATTGATAGAACAAAAGTAAGCAAGGACTTATAGAGAAACTTCTGGGGTGACAAAATACAGACTGGATCATGGCTTTTTGGCACATTCAATGTGTTTTGAATAGTTTTCTTAAATGAAAACTGAAGTCTCTTTACAACTGAAGTCTTCAATTGTCCCTCAGCTGGCATATAATGAATTGCCACTGACCTCTGCAGGTTTCTGAGTAGTGAAAGCAAAGATATAAGTGAGAAAAGTAAACTGTTAAACTAAAAAAAAAAAACAATCATTTTCAACATTTAACATTTTACATTTATTCATATGAAACAGGTAAGAAGGATTACATCGCAGATCAAAATGCCTCAGTTTAAAACTTCAGATGTAGAACTGGTTTCCTGTGTGTGTTATTGTTTGTGTGTGTGTTCGAAGAGCCTTGAATAGCTAAATATGACTCATGGCTTTATGAGACTTTGTGTATATGGGTTCATTCGAAACTACCAACCTGGCTGAAAGGTACATTTCCTTAATCGCTCCAAATTTTGAAACAGGGTCATTGCAGAGTTCTTTTAACTTTAACCTTCATCTGTCTGTCTGGAGGGTCTCTCAAGCCCTTGCTCCACTTAAGGCCTCAGCAAAGCTGGCCAACAACCAGGAGAGAAAGGAGTGAGTCAATTACTGAGGGGAGCTGAAGTAGAGGAAACAGAGGCAGTGTTTTATCTAAACAGATTTTGGATGACAGTCGGGGCAGTTTTGAGATTATTAGAAGTGGAGATCTTGAGGGCAACTAGATTATCATGTGTATAGAGATGTGATGCACTTGAATAGAAAGCATGCTCACATATCTGACTGATGTGGTGGACAAATATTCAAATACTAAGTAAAACAATATAACAAACACAAAAGTAAAGAACATTCAACAAAATGTACAAAAAGCACTATAAATTACTCCTGTCAAAGTTTTGGAGCTATTATTAAATTATTATTTCTGATGCAAATTTAGCAGGTATATGGATCCATGTTTTTTTCTTTTTTTTTTTGTAACATGCAGAGACAATGAAACCAGCAAACATGGATGTAAACAATGCTTGGCTTGAAATGATAAAAAAGGACTTTCAAATGTTTTATGAGGATGATAAAAACTGAGATAAAAAATGAAAAACTGAAATCCATCAAATTGTTAAAAATTGAGAAAACCTCAAGTGCCGAGCTGTACAATGACACCTAAGCACACATAGGCCAATGTCTGGACAAAGTGTTGTCTGGCAGATTCAAAGGAGTAGTTTCCTAGATTAATTTGCTATGCAGAATGTCCTTTTTATGCAACAGCCTTCAAAAACCCTATCCTCTATTCATAAACAACTATGCTACATTAGTGTATAATATTCATTGGCATTGTAAGTGTTAATGCAGGAGTGACGTTCTTCTAGTGCAGTAAAAATCAAGGGTGTGGAGGTCAGAGTGGTGGAGGGACATTTGCTTTCCACAGTGGCTTATTTAACCATGACCACAATGTTAACCCAACCTTGTGCTTTTATGTTGCTTAACCATGACCATATTGTTGTTCAGAAAAGATGTTATAGTTACAACAGATTAAAATGGCAGTGGACATTTTGCACATACCATTCTGCCTAATATAATGCTGAAAAAACCTCAAGGCAAAACATCAGCAAGGATCGAGCGTTTACTTATTAATAGTTAGGCCTTCTTTCAGATCATCCTACATTCTTAAAAAGAAAACTGTCTTTATTAAGTTGTGTATATTTCTGCAAAGCAGTACATTTAAGTTACCTTATTTACTTCAGTATGTCCTCATTGGTGTTTTTATGCTGATTGTGTATTAGCTGTATTCTTCTTAAGATTGCCATCTGTAAAACTGACCATTGTACCTCTGTAACCTATAGCAACAACCAGCTAATTAAAAGTCAATATAAAATACAATTTGTGTGTCAATACTTAAGTCCACAAACAAGGTTATGACACCATTTTGTGGCCAGGGGTACCTTCTATTAGCAGTTAGATTTCAGGCAAAACACATTAACAAAATCAACTGACTGTAAAACGAAGGGTTTTACTGTAATAACTAATTATCCTGAGTTAACAACATTGCATTTGAGGCCAGGTTAAGCAGTCATGACAGTTGGACATTTCATGTCTTTTTAAATGTGCATGGGCCAATTATGCAAAAAAACTCTGCATTTATTGAAATAAAGCTTTACTTTATTGTTTACTTTACTGTAATAAAAAGCTTTTTGCATGTAGGTCTCCTAACCTTGAGTTAACTGCTGCATGTGTGTGTCTGCATGTTTTTGTGTGTGCATGCCTGTGTATCATCAATGACAGTATCTGCATCTCAGCGTGTGACTCCCCAGTACTGAGGCCCATCAGGCTGTGCTCACATGCAATTCAGATGAACTCTGCAAATCCAGCATGAAATTAAATTTATGGCTTGAACCACAACACACACACACACTCACACACATGCAGCACACACACACACACACACACACACACACACAGACTCTTCTCTGATGGCTGCCCTGATAACACATGGCCCTGGGTGTGTGTGTGTGTGTGTGTGAGTGTGTGACTGTGTGTGTGTGTGTGTGTGTGTGTGCATGCATGTTTATGTGTGTTTATGCTTGAAACTCTAACACATTTATTAAGTGGCATTTTTGCTTTGATTCATGTTTTCTTTAACAGTGTGACATGATCCAATCACGGATTCATGATTCAGGTCAATGAAGAGTTGAATATTACATAGATTTTCTTTTTGGATGTTTGTATCTGTGTGTGTGTGTGTACATGTGCAGATGCATGTGAGCTATATTTCTGCATGTTATGTATATTACCCTGCCCTGCCCATGGCAAACATTTCCAACAATAATAATAATACAAATGGCTACCAGTTTTACACCACAATCATGGTCACATCCATAATAAGACCTATACACATGCAACACACACACACACAGATACTTCAATCAACACCAAGTCTGGCCCAATCATGTCAGCCCTAGCGGTCTCCATTTGCATAAAACAATTACCCTGGGTGGACTCAAGGTTCAATGTCGTCTAGACGACATGTTTCACCATGGTGTCATCAAGCTGTGTGTATATCATTGTGTCTTTGTGAGTGTGTGTCTGTGTGTGGGAGTTGGGACACACTAGGTTGGTTGTAAATTAGCTAGGGTATGGTTGCTCGGGCATTGGCCACATCACATCACCCTGAGGCACATGGGGCTTGGAAGGATTTATTCACATAGATAACACACATATACACACATACATGCAAATGAGGCAACTTGGACACACACACATAGCAGTGACACTGAGGAGTTAGGGGAGAACTAATATTCATATGGGGGCACAGGGCAGAGAGGAGGCAAGGAAATAGAATTGTGTGTGTGTGTGTGTGTGTGTGTGTGTGTGTGTGTGTGTGTGTGTGTGTGTGTGTGTGTCTGTGCATGCACATTTGTAGATCTGTTTTTCTCTCTTTTTTTTCACCTCCCCGATTCCCACCCCGCCACATCTCCTTCTCTGTACTAAGCTTTCACCACCCCATTATTTTCTGCTACTGAGCCTCCACGATCAATACATGCTACACACCAGGCATCTGAGAGAGGGAGACACAGACAGAGAGAGAGAGGGATTCCTCTTCTCGCCCCCCTCCTCCCCTCTGACCTACCAGAGACCATGCAAAAATGAAACGACAGGAATGAAGTAGTGATAATAAACAAGACATGCTTTTGTTTATTTGCCCCTGAACTGCCTTTTGTTTATGAGGGTCTCCATTCAAGACTAATTAGGAGATGAGAGCAGAGGGAAAGATTCTTTGTGTACAGTGCTTGTGAATATTCGTGTGTATCTGAGACACACACATTCAGAAGATGTACACTTTATCCAGTGAGGTTACCCTTAAAAGTCTCTCTATTTGGGAAGCTAATTATTGTAATTGTAATGTGTCTTTCCAGCATTCTGTCCTTAACAACTACTCTAACATTTCCATAATACCTTTTGAGTGAAATAAATAAATGGTAGTGTTAATGTGTGTTGATAGAAAGTACTCACAAAGTGAGGACTTTGAGGCTTTATTGAAAGACATGAAATAGCAAGAGGTCAATTATTTTAAAGTTTTGAAGGAACGAAAGAAACAGACAATTATCATTTGTCTATATGCACAAACCTCATGTCATCACTGCTTGGAAAAGGGTCAGAGGTCGTCGACCAGGCATCAGTGGATGGCCAAAGAAAGATCCAGAAAGGCTGTCAAAGACTATCCTAGGATTGAGGAAGGGTTACCATCTCTCTGTCATACAATCAGCCGTCATCACATGACCACAGCTCCACTCATAGGTCAAGTGATGACACTTGAGCCAGATCCATTCACATCCATTAATGAACACTTTGAGATGCTGCTAAAAGCTCTGAAACAATATATTAAGTGCCCATTGAGTTATTTTGTCAGTGCAGATTATTTTAATCCAGGCTCTTAGAAGCAAATATGTATTATAGGTTTCACCATGTTGCAATTGAAAGAAATACACTACTTTAATTTCTATTGTAATCAGCTTAGGTTACCCATTGCTGAAGTGAAGTGATGTATTTTGTCACTGTTAGATGAATTATTGTACTGTGCACTGTATACAGACTGTTTATAATTTACTGTATAATTTGTTTATAAGTTATATATGTTTATTTTAATTCATATTTACAGCATACATGTTACAGGTTTGATAACTTGCTTCAGTGTGGCTATGTCTACAGAGATTTTATGAATTACTGTATATGGAGTATGAAATAAAAGCTATTACAAAAGGGCTTATGAGCAAAGCAGCATATAGGACACGAAATATATCCACATTGAATCAAATGGTTCATATTTATTAGGGTTTGACCCACTCCATTAAATTTGATATTGTCTGGAATTACATTACTTGGATTGTGGTATCTTGTGAACAACATTCTTATTCATTCTCTCTATTTAAGGAGGATCACAATAATGATTTATTGCTTTTTTGGACAACTTTTTACACTCTCCTCAAAGATCCTTGGAGTGTCTCAGGACTCTAATTTGGAAAGCAGTAATAGATTATGTAAGAGTAACATAAAAATGACAAAAAAAGGCTCTTCATGCTACCTGACCCAGTTCACCCCATATATGACCTACTCCCTGTTCTGTCTACACACTCACACACAGAAAACACATAGTAGTGCAACTAGAGAGGAGGGCTCAGAGTGAAAGAAGCAGAAAGGGAGGGTAATTATCCCTGGTAAAGGGGGTGCCATGCTCTGAATGGAGAAGGAGAGTGACAGGGGCAGAGTATGACAAGCCCTTGCCCTTCTCTCTCACACACACAGACAATAAGAGACAGAGAGAGCTATGGAGTAAGGGTAGTGGAGGGAGGGAGAGGCTGTGACATCCCAGACCCTGAGTGTAGGATTAATGATGAATAAAAAAGAAAGGAGTACACACAAAGGAGACAGAAGAAGAGAAAGAGCAAAAAAAAAAATTGTGACAGAAGAACCCTTTTTTTCCCACGCGGATGGATGAAGTGGTATTGCAAGTCAGGCCTCCTAGGGATAGAGATCTATAGATGCACACATGCTCACATTCATTTCAGCAAAGGACACATCACTGTATATGCATGTAAATGCAAGTAGACACAATGATAAAAATGAACACCCATTTTTTTCATCCCTTCATTCACTTTATAGACTCTACTCACAATAAATACAATCCCCCTGCATATAGACATGCACAGTCTACACAGCCTCATGCACAAAACATGGCACTGTGAATCAGGGGATGCTTAATCAATGTCAGAATTCAATCAATACCCTGGTCCCATGTGACAAGACTCTCTTGCTCCCCCTACACCTCTTTCACTCTTCTTGCCTCTTCTCTCCATTTCTTGTCATATCCCTTTCCTCTTCCCTCCCTTTTATTTCCTTTCCTCCTCATTTCACCTTGCTTATGCCCTAAAGTTACTAAGAAGGGCACCTACACTGTTGGTCAATACTGTATGCCCTCCCCAAGCAAGTGTGTGGGGCTAAAAACAGCAACTCCCACATCACAGAGAAACTTTCAAAGGAAAATTACTTTGCCTTTTCGAAATGTTACGTTTTGTGTTACTGTCAGTGTGAACCAGGTTTTACTGTATGTGTCTTCATACTCAGAAAATTTTATCTGATCATTAAAGGTTTTACTGCTGCACTCGGTATGCTTTTTCTTAAAACTGCAGTTGTCTTTTTTAACTTAAAATTCAGTCACTTAATTGAGTGACCACCGTACTTGATACAACTGTTAGGGACAATGTGATGTAATGTTTCCTATTAGCCCACAAGTAGTTGTCCTTTCTGACATGCATTTCTGACAAAAGTAGGCACTCGGGACATGTTGGCTGCCCCCAGTGGCCAATGCATTTTACACTGGAATTAGAAGCTGTACAACAAGGGATGCTCCAGTGATTTAAGATTTCACTTTAAGTTTAAAACATGGAGAGACTGAAAGTAAAACAATCAAAGTAAAAGACTATATAGAGGCTATATATGACATCATCAGCCAGAGAATACAGAATACAGCTTTCAGAGCCTGAGTATCATTCCTCACAACAACTGATCATCATGTGCAAAATTACCAAGGGCTCATGAAAAATGCAAATGAGCACTACCATATGTGTGGTAACTGCAGAGATTGAGCTGCTGTGGCAAACTAAAATAGTACCTTTTCTGAGAATATACATCATCCAGAAAAATTGAGATTTTCACAGAAGTAGTTTAACCTCTGTCACAGATAAAAGACAGCAGAAACAATTACTTATAGAATTTAAAAGCATGAATATTCTAATAAAAACTCTAATCCTCCTTTTTATTAAAGTGTGAAAAGATATGTGTGATTAATTTGAAGCATACTGTAGCATCATAGTTAGCATGGGTTTTGGTGTCACAGTGTCACATATAAATATCAGGCAGTAGGTTTGCCAAAATGCATAATGTTTACTGTGACCACTGTGAGTTTACTGTGTTTTTACACTATGTGTAACTGTGTGGGTGCATTGTGTGCCATATTTTTTGCAAAACAAGTTAGTACAGTACATTGTGATTTTCCCCATACATTTCAGATGTAAAGTGTATATGTGTATGTGGGTGTGTATGGTACCAATGGTGTATAAACATGACAGTACTGCCTCTCTGTCATCTTCTGGGAAAGGCAGCTTTAGTATCTTCACTCATCCTTAGCCTATATATAAACACACACACAGTGAATGAGAAGTTATATTCCTGCAGTGAGGATGTTTACTCCTGTCTGACATGTTAGTACTACTTCTTTGTGTGTGTGTGTGTCCTCTCAACAGAGTATGGACATGAACACGAAGTACACACAGAGTTGCTGGCAATAAAGTTGTGCTATTAAAAATGCTCATGTATGAGCCTAATGTGATTGTGTGTTACTATAATGCCTTCTTATGAAGATGTAAATGGTGCTGTGTGGGCCTAGTTTACATAGTCGAGATTACCTTGGCCTGTTTAATTCCCTTTGTATGTCCATCTGGAATAAGAGGGTTTTCCCGTGTATAAAAACACAATTTTTGGCGAGGCGTTATGATGTTATGTCTTTAAGGTAATGTATAAAGTATTATTTTGGAACTTTAACTTTTAACTCATATTTAAACCAAAGCTTCAGTATGTCCAGTGTTATTATTTGAGGTATGGCCATAGTAAGCCCTCCTCTCTCTTATCCAAATTAGGTTCTCTAGTTGAACTGAACTTCACATGTTAAAAATGTGCATGGAAGTAAAGTGCTGCTCATCAGTTCTATACTTCAACAAACTTCTGAAAGGGACTGTGTGCATCACCATCATTCATTCTGGTGCAATTTGAATGTTTGCTGAATATTTGTAACACTTCCAGTTTAATGTCAATTTCCAGAGTATTTTCTTCATTTGAAATATAATCAGGGCGACTGCTGAACTTACTTTACCTTTGAATCAGACAGCCAGTGAAATTTCAATTTTACAACAACCAGGGAAAACTGGAGGTTGGGTGTGTAACACTTAGCTATGCTAAGTTTTTTTCAACCCATGTGACTTGACACAGTGTGATCAGCAACATTATCAACAACGCATGATTTGACAGCGATCATACACATTAACAGGTTTGGAGCTTAGCAAATGAGCCAGAAGTTTGTGTTGGCAGACCCTAATTATATAATAATATAAATATAATAATTGTGTTATAATAACTCCAGAATAATAAATAATAAATAACTCAAATAAAACAGTTTTTACAGTATGATTTTACAGTAGGATTTTTTTTCTGTATCCGAGAACGTGACCTGTACTGTGACCATCTGATTCATGACATCAGCGCCTGTGTCATACCTGTCTCAGCAGGACGCAGCACAGCTAATAAACAATGATTGCTTTTTCTGCTTTGTCTCCAATAGACTCCAATTGTCATGAGGCGGCTGTGCGCCTCATTTCCCCTTTTTCCGTCTTGTCTCTTTTTCCCTCTTTTCCTTCTGTATTTGTTGTCCTCGTCTGTCTAATTCTCCACAGGTGTGTGAGGCGAGATGGCACGCCCTCCAGTATCCACATCCCACACAATAAAAGCCCCAGTCTTCCTCAGTCCCATTGCCAGTTTGTCAGACAGTCTGCCTGCCTGGTAGCCACTCACCTTGGCTAACTTTCTCTCTTAAGAGAATATTTACTTACCGAGGGTTTTTTTCACAGGTTGCCATGTCAGCCTTCACTACCTGCTCCTCTCCTTCCCGGACAGAGACTCCACTCGCCTCAGTCCGAGCTCCACTCTCTTGATGGACCAAGACGGCACTCGTCTCATCCAGCCTAATACTAATGAAACTATTCTTTACCACTGTATCTGTGTGTGGGTCCTCCTTCCTCAAATACACACGACAGCCACGTCGTAACACCAATGTTAGAGGTCTCCAAAGTTTAATTCATTGTGGAAAAAAAATGTGTGGATTGTCTTTGCCCCAGCATATGCAGCAATTCCATTTAAGTTGTTATTTATGTTGAAATTTTGAATTTGGAAATAATGACCTGTCTTTACAGTGTATTCCATAATAATATGACGTGATGCTTTACTGTCTTTGTCTTTGCACATTCCCTCAACTACACCATCCAAAACTGACCTAACTGACTGGCCTAATATTTAGTATTTGTCTATTTTATTTACATAGGACAAAAAAAGATGTTTTGAAGCAGTAAAATATAGAAACTAACTATACATTTGAGGCCCACTCGCACCTCTGGCCTGGGTGACTCACAGCAAAAGCGGCTGCTGCTGATAATCTACAAAGCAAACACGCATACAAGCCAATATACTGTATTCTGCTGCAGGTGTCTGACATACCACACAGAATTAACATAAATAATTAATAAAAAATTACAATTATTGAACTGATACAAACGTGTGTGTATGTTAGTGTATGTGTCTGTGAGCGCGTGTGCCATATAGAGTATCTGCATGTATGATAGTGTTTCCACTCTATTCCTCCCTATCTTTGTGGCATCAGAGTAAATTTAAGAATTGACAGAATGAGAGAGAGAGAGAGAGAGAGAGAGGTTTGCTAAATGTCTATGTGGGCTATGTGACCTGTCAGTGGTTATAGTTAGAGTGTGTGGTACATGCATGTTTGCATACACGTGTGCGTACTTATATGTGTGTGAATTTGTGTGTATGTGTGTGTGCATGTGACTAGGCTGCCCTGAAGCAGTAGATTTGATCTTTGCAAAGGCTAACATCTGTCGCCTGTCATTTTAGCAAGATTGATGACAGCTACCAGAATGGAAGGGTGAGGAGGAGGAAGAGGAAGGGGTGAGGCAATGTCTAGGACAGTGGAGAGGGAGGACACAGTAAAAAGAGTTAGAGGTAATGCACAGGTCATACTGGGGGTCACGTAAGAGATAACAAATTAGACAACCTTGCAATGCAGTGAGTTGGGATGATTTTATGTCAGTTTTCCATCAATTGCTTCTGTTACCAAACTCTTGACTGTATATGCTGCTGCTATTCAGCCCTGAAAGTTTTATTGAGCTGGCATCTATGAAGTTTTTGTCCAAATTGGGTGCTTGACTGCTTTTGTTTGGTGATTTTGCTGGATATTTTTCTTCACTTTTCTTTAAAGGTTTACGTTCAAGTTCAAATTCAAAACTAATTCCAAGTACAAAAATACAGGTGAAATGAAACATTGTAACCAAACATCAAACGAAACACAAAAGCAAAGTTCACTACACTCACTTCACTCGACATTTTGGCTGTTGAGAAATTTTAATGACATATTATTTTATCCTGCAATTGTAACAAAAATGTTAAAAACCTGATGTTTTTACGCTGTAAAATGTCTGTTTACAATGTCTATTGTTTGAGAAAGCTAACAAGAAAATTTGTTATATATAGTGCACAGAACAGAGGCTGACCTTGCCAATTTTTTATATAATTTGTTTATCAGTTAACGTGTTAGACCCAAAGCCCAAATCTGAATTATTTTATTATTTTTGCCTCTGACACTTGTTTCTACCACTGTATGCTGTGCAAAGACCCAAAGAAACCTATATATCCCACGTTCATAGTGCATCCCACTGTGCACCCACTGGAGTTCATGAAGAACTATTTTCCAGAGGCAAGAAGAACAAGGGGTCCAGCACGAGATGATCTGACCCCCAAATAGCCCAGATCTGGGCAGTGTGGAGTCAGTCTGAGATCACATGAAGAGACAGAAACACTGGGACAGTCAGAATCTACAGAGGAACTGCAGCAGCTTCTCCAAGGTGCTGCAAAGTACCAGGAGAAACTATGTGCAGGTCAAACCAAAGAGAACTACTGCTGGTTTAAGGGAAAAGGGGAGTGCTGGAAATACTGATTAGATTTAGGTGGTGACCTGTCCAGGGTGTACCTCTGCCTTTCACTCCAGCAGATCCCTGTGACCCTGGGTATAGATAATGAATTGGATGGATGGATTTAGGTTTGGTTCCCTTTTCCCCTTTTTGTTCCCTTCACTGCATTTGGTATGAAGCCAGTAACATTCCAGTTCATGTTAGTTAATCACCTGCCATTGACTAAGGTGTTGTAGAGCCTGATGACAGTGGGGATGAAGAATCTCCTGAATCTCCAGTTGCAACACAGTGAGGTGCGTCGTCCCCTGCAGCTGCTTCTCTGCTCCATCGGGATGTTGTGAAGGGGATGGTCAGTGTGTTCCAGGATGGCCTCTACCTTTTTCTATGTGCATCTCTCCATCACAGACTCCAGTGAATCCAGCATCATTCCAGTCACTGAACCAGCTTTTTGCACTAGTTTGTCCAGCTGGCTGGCATCCTTCTGCTTTATGCTGCCTCCCCAGCAGACTGCAGCATAAAACAGCACACTTGCTACAATAGTTTGGTAAAACAAGTGCATCATCTTCCTGCAGGCATTCAAGGCTGCTTTAGAAGGAAAAGTCGTCTCTGATATAGAATATCTGTGTTCAGTGACTAGTCCAACTTATTGTCTAGGTGCATGCTAGATATTTGTAAACTAGCACCACTTCAGTGTCTGCACCACAGATGTTGACTGGATAAACAGAGGGTTTAGACCTTCAAAAATCCAGCACCATCTCCTTGGTTTTAGAGGTGTTCAGTAAGAGGCAGTTTTTGTGATTCCAGTCCCCTGAAGGATTTATATCAGGCCTCTTCTCTTCCTTTCCTTTCCTGATACATGCAACACTCACAGTATTATCAGAATACTTCTGAATGTGGCAACACTCAGATTTGTATGTAAAGTCTGCTGTGTACAGTGTGTACAAGAATAGAACCAGCAGTTTCTCAGCCTGATGAACTGTGGCCTTTCTGTCAGGTAATCTGTGATCCAAGAAACAAAGGAGGGACCCTAAGAACAGACCACAACAAACACACTGTAAGAAAGATTCCCAAGTATGAAGTATGACAGCACCAGGTCCGGAACTGATACATACCTACTGGCTAAAAAAGCTAACCTCACCCCATGAATGGCTAGCTGCACAAATAAACCAGTTGCTAGTGTATGGGAGCAACAGAGCCACTATCCAGGATGAAACGGCAAAGATCCATGAGTATATTTCTGAAGACGGCCCCAAGTAATGATGTGCTTAGTGAATACCTAAGGCAGCAGAAACCCCAGGAGATGGAAAAGGAAGAGCAAGAGCCATCCTGGAAGGACAAACCCCTGCATGACAAACCACCGGCAGACAGACGAAGTGGATGATATTAAAAAAAACTGGAGAAAGCTGGACTGAAAGACAGCACAGACACACTAATCATGGCAGCACAGGAACAAACTCCAAGATCAACAAGATCAATAGAGGCTGGGAACTGCCAGACAGGACCCCAGATGCAGGCTGTGCAAAGAGGCCTCTGAGACAATCCAGCACATAACAGCAGGAAGTAAGATGCTAGCAGGCAGGGCATACATGGAACGCCACAACCATCTGTGCCGAGTATGGGCTGGAGGTCCCAGGATCAAAATGGGAACCCCCTCCAAAGGTGGTTGAGAATGACCAGGCTCAGATCCTGTGCGACTTCCAGATACAGACTGACAAACTGGTGATGGCTAACCAACAGGACATAGTGGTGGACGAACAGGAGAACAAGGTTGTAGTGATAGATGTAGCATTTCCAAGTGATAACAACCTCAGAGAGAAGGAACATGAGAAGCACACAGAAGTATACATTTTGAGCACCATGGGTGGTGGCGCACTCATTTTAAGCACAGCATAACATGGAAGAAATGGTGGATACATTGTTATTATGAAAAATGTCTAATCAAAGTTCTGCAACAGTAAATGAGTAGAAAATAATGATATGCTAAGTGGTATGAAGTACAGCTTTTTGGCATGTCATATCAGTCACTCAGTTAATTAAATGCAGAGCTGCATGTTGACCAAGTGGGTATCCACCTAATGTAATACAACACAATAACACACAGTCAATATAAATAGTGATAAAACTGTGTGGCATCTGTGCTATTGTGGTTATCAGAAATGTAGCTCATAGTGTCCAAGTGACAAGCAGTAAATGGAGAGTCATCACAGAGCTGCTCTCAACATCATGAATATGAATATCACCTGTTACACTAACAACATGTACAAATATGTCAGAGGACCAATAGCAGTAAATGCAGAAGTTGTTACAATGTGGTGTGGAAGGAGAAGGCACAGGTCTCAAATGCAGGACACAGTTCTTTTTATTTACCTGAACTCACCAGGCTCAGACACAACACACTAAAACAAACTCAAAAACTTTGCCACTCGGCATGCAAATACGGCTCTATCCTTCACTCACATAGTCATATCAGAAACAAACATAACTTTGTTAGGCTCAGGCCCAATGAAGAAACTTTCTGTCCACACTCGCACTTACCAACATAACTTTGTTAATACTCCGACAGAGAACAAAGAAACAAAGGAGGTATAAATACACAAAAGACACCAGGCTAAACAGGCGATCATAATTAAGACTGATAGACATAAAGCTATCAGGAACCAATGCAGGGAAAACAGGAACCCAATATAAAATGAAGGCGTCCCGGCAGGAAGTCCCAAAACGGAGCCATGACAGAAGTAGAAAGGAGGAAATTTAGTAAGTATTTTATAACATCAGTGTCAGAGTGTGAAGGCAGTGACATTATAATGACTACTGCTTGGCACAATCAGTAAACTTTGAGCTGTATGGCTACACTGCACAACAACAGTCAGTGATGACATAGTGCAAGTTAAATAAGAGAGTACTGAAAAATATGCAGTAAGTCGATACAGCTGCTAATGACTGATGTACATAGAGATTTTGCAGAGGCAGACAATAGACTCAATGCTTAGTAGCCAGTTAGCATGTGACTATAATTCCTGATTCCTGTCTGCAGAGCCTCGTTGCTGCAGTTTGATTACACAACTTTTAGTGCCATTGTCAGTATTATTTTGTCAACAACCCCTGACCAAAAATAGTTTCATGATGCACGCAAGAATAAAATTAAATAAAAAGTTTGCTAACAAGAACTATGACAAAATGACAAAAGAAAATAATGTGAAATACAGACCAATGGGAGGTGAGGTTATCAGTCTTAATTCAACATCCTACTGCATCTGTGGACTCACAAACTGTAGTTCCTGGTCAGTAAAATAGTTTAAAAGTTTAATATCCATGATGCCGGTTTCTCTAGTGTTCTGAATCATTTTTATTCAGTAGCTTTCCAATCCTTTGCCCTGTTGTTACTGCTTCTTGGAAAAAAAAATAGGGCCATAAACAAAGTCAATCTACAGTCCACTAAAAATTAGACTAAAAGATGCATAAACAGCGAAGCTCAACAAGGAAAATGCAGGAAGCATGCTGTCATTTATGAAAAGGTAAGATAATTAATCAAAGCCTGTGCTAAAGTTAGTTTCAGTTGGATATCTCTCGGGATGCTATCACAAGGAACAAGTAAGTTCCAGGATAAACATCGGCTGCCAACCATCGTCTTCCTCTAGATGTTTGCTACAGAAAAAAACACTATAATAATGTTCCCCATTTAGCTTCTTTTCTTAAACAAACCTCAGTGAACAACGCTTTAGTCCAAATGTGAGTGACTCCAGCTATTTCCCAAAAGACTCTCTGAATGGCCTGATGTCTTCATAAAGCTTTACCGGCCTTTGGTTTTAAAGCTGGAGTAACCCTTCAGTATTTTCTTTTGAAGGTTGTAACATTTACTACCACCTACAGACAAAACAGTCATCTGTATCTTACATTAGCACAGTCATCTAGTGGACTAGTATGCTCCCTATGATAACATATTGGAGATGGCAGAAAAAGAAAGAACTCCATTTACACTTTTACATTACAATCATCTTTGCGCAATTCTCTTTTCATTTTGCTCTCAGTGTGTCCACAGGGACAAGTCCCTGACCGCTGAACACACAGCTGGCTGAAATAAAAAAAAGTGAAAACCTAATTAACTCCAGAGTGGAGATATTATCCAAACAGACAGAAAGAAAAGCTACACTCGTTTAAAGCCCAGTCAGTGCAGGTCATGCTCCATGAATTATTCAAGCTGGCCGCCAGTTTGCAGAGCGAGTTTTAAGTGGACAATGACCCTGTGCACACTCATTTAGCCTGCGCCTCAGCTAACAAGGCTAAGTATTCACTGACTCTCTACTATCCTCCACTAACAAGCTAATGGAATTTCAATCAAGAGGATGCACTGAATGGCTTAACATGGGTGAGCCTGGCTCTGGCCCTCCATACACACACATATCAATATTCAATTAGATCTGCGGGTTTTCAGCCTGGCCTTGTTAAATCAGAAGTTTTGTATAGGGAATGCTCGCGTACGCTTTAAGACTAATTCCAGGGGCTGAGAAATGTCAGTAACTTTCTCTGGAATCACAATCTTGGCTCAGATAAATAGATGACATTTGAAAAAGAAAACAATTTGTAATGTAGAAAATTACAGTACATACATTAAGAACTGACATGATTAACATGCCAGAGGCATCCACTCACCCCAGCCGGTCAAGGCAGATGGCCACCCAACTGAACCCGGTTCTGCTTAAGGTTTCTTCCTTAAAGGGAGTGTTTCCATTCCATTGTCACCAAGTGCTTGCTCATAAGGGATTTGTTGGGTCTTGTTTTTGTTTTTTGTAAAGTGATTTCAGATGATTGTGTTGTGATTTGGCGCTATAAATTGATTTGAATTGATTATAAGGTGTTAATCAAATTAACGTGGTGTTTAACAGGTGGTTTAAACACAATTCCATTCAGTAGAATTTTTCAGAAAAACACTTATTTATTTTGGAGGACAGAGTTGTGTTTAACTGATTTATCACCATCCACCCACCTACACACAGACACACACTCCTATAGGGATATTGTGCACTACCAGTCAAAAGTTTAGACACACTTTACCAATGAAATGAATGAGAAAGTGTCTCGAAACCTTTGACTGGTACTGTATATCAAACTGTTAATGTCCAGCTGGTAAGATAGATGATTTTTGACCTCTGACCTGTCCAGGGTGTACCCCTGCCTTCCACCTGAAAGAGAGCTGGGATAGGCTCCAGCAGATCCCCATGACCCTGGTTAAGGAATAAGTTGGTATAGAAAATGGATGGATGGATGGATTTTTGACCTCTTTATTCAATTTGCAATTCATTTTGCAATTGGTAATTCAATGTGCAAAGTGGCAATTCAATTGCAGAATGAATTTTAAGTTGCCTTTAACAATTACAAGTTGCCTTTGCCAATTACCTTTAACAAACACCAGGCTAACTGACAGCTACATTAGGGCAGCAGTCAAGGGTATTTGTTTTTTCTTAATTTTCAAAATTAACTTTGATGATGAAAATACAGTCAACAAATAGAATAAAACTAAAATATGTAAATTCAATTGATTCTGGCTTTATTTCTAAGCAACATTAACTAATTTCACAATGTACTGTGCCTGGTGTTGTTCCTCAGACAGCTCGTGATCCAAGTGCCAGTGTCAGCAAATTTCATAATAAAACACTGAAAATACATTTTAGATGGAAAAATGTTCATACCAGGTGCCACCACCCTGGACAGGTGACACTGTTGCGTCCCTCAGCTGTCAGTTAGCCTGCTGTGTGTCAAAGTTTAAAAAAGTAACAAAGAAGAACCAAAGTGAAAGTGAATTGAGAATTGAATTGCCACTTTGTACACTGAATTGCCAATTACAGAATGAACTGCAATTTGATTAAAGAGACCAAAATCCCATAGCAGTGTGACATGCAATTGATTTAGGTTTCATTTAAAATTTTAACCAAAATAACTGAAAGTGAATTGAGTATTAAATTGCCACTTTGCATTTCGTATGCATAGTCACAGTTATTTATTTTGAACATGCATTTTTAAAATTGCATGTTCAATTGCTAATTGGAAAATTAATTGCAAATTGAATAGACAGACCAAAAACATTCAATAAGACAGGCTATACAAAGCTATACATGGACCTGTACTTCAACACGCCTGTACTGCTTTGTTTTAATTTACAGCCCATCTGATCACTTGACTTCATGTTTCTTGCCCCATTGGACATCACAAAAATTATAGCCAAAACTACATTTTAACATTGAGGACAAATTTGTAACAGGGCAGGATTATCAATCAAAGCTGAAGCCTCTCTGTCTAAAGACTGTGACCATAGATAGAAAAAAAAAAACATCTAATAAATTAACACAATTAGCTTGGATTCATTTTCCAACTGTTGCAGTGCTTTCATTTCAGAGTTCATAAAATGTCAAATAAAGAGTCCTTGTAGCATTGCATTGTGGGAGAATGTCAGTTCTGTCTTATGTGCCAAACTAGTTGATGCATTCAATTGAACATCTAAAAAAATTGTTGAGGGACAAAGAGAGAGCATGCTTTATTCCAATTGGCTATGAGAAACAAAAGCCCACTCAACCTTGTTGATAGAAATTGCACTTGAGAGCAGAGCTGGCGAGCGCTACAGTAAATACTGATTAATTTGAATTCCTAATGAATAGGCACCGAGTCTGAGAGAAGCAAAGGTACTGAAGGAATGTGCCGTGTATTCTTCACAGAGGTAAAAAAACAAATGGATGAATAAAGCAGGGTAAAGAGGGGAATAATTAATTAGTTTGCCAGAGTGAAGTGTGCATTCAAATTGAAGGGCACACTGACAAGGTGGGAAGGAGAAAGTAGGCAGCAAAAGTTAAGCAGAAATCAAAATCCATGGTGGAATAGGTCTGTTTAAAAATGCCCATCAGTATTGTCTTTAAAACCTTCTCCAAATATCTCAGCTTGTTTAGCAGACGGCAATAACACCTCCAGTGACCGGGAAAAAAGAGTAAAATATGCAGAGAGAGGTGTAAAGATGTGTGAATTTTGGTGTCATTTGAGTTACAGTTTTGTCAGTTATTTTATAGTCTAATCTTGGTGTTATTTAGCAGGAACATACTGTACTGACAAGCTTCTTGGCTGTATCTCTATCATCTGACGTAATGTCACAAGAAACTTATTTTTTCTTTACATTGCATACTTTGTTGTTTTCATGCACAACGTATTTTTGTCCCATTCTCTACTGTGCAGCACAGGTACACAGTTTGTTTGTCTTTCTGTGTCCATGAAAGCCTTGACATGACATCTTTGTGCAATTGAATAGCGGAGGCAAAGGCACAACACGACATCTCTGCCTGTCTCCCAGGAGGAAGAAGAAGGGAGAAAAAAAAGCATGAGGGGAAAGTGAGGGATAAACGTTATGCAAATGGTTTTATAAGTCGAGTCGGGCATGTTGTCGTGACACTGTCTATATTTAAAACAGGTCACCTTAACCCCACCCCTGCTGTCTCAATGACAGACACAGTGAGGCTATGCTGACGTCTCGATGTTGCACAATTGCACCAGCACACACACACCTGCACGGACAGCAACACATGCACAAAACCAAAGGCATTGCTGGATCTTATTTGCATATTCAAACACACACAAAGCACATGTGACACACACTCACTCACTCACACACCTACACACACACACACACAGCATGGCACTGTCTGTGATATATGTATATATGTAAAACTGGCCAGCCCATTCTCTGCAGGCCAGGACCCAATCATTCCAGCGCACTGAGCAGACAGACAACCAGTCATCCATTCAGTCTGGTGACAGAAGAGAATACCTGACCCCTGTGCATTTACCCCCCCCCCCACGCCGCTTCATCTGCTGGTCCTCTCACATTCCCTCAGTCCTTCATATTCAGCAACAGCGGCATACATGCATGCATACAAGGCCCGATTTTATGGGGCCATAGAGTGGCCGTGAAGAATGGCTACCGCCTATTTATACCCACCCCGAGGCCCTCAGGCTGTCCATTTTTAATGGAGACTGACCAGCACTACCTCTCCATCCTTCGTCTTCCTTCGCCTCCAAACCTCCATTTCAATAATTTCGTCACTTCATTTGCCTCTTCTTTTTTTCTTCCTCCCCCTCACTGTTGCCTTGACCTAGATACCAACAAAGTAGAGTGACACTTCTCCCCTAGCCAAGGTGGGAACCCTCATATCTGGCAACCATTACCCTACCATATTGGCATCTTTCTCTGCCTTTATTTTCCTATCATTCTCTCTCTCTCTCAATCTCTCTTTCTCTCTCTCTCTACTGTCCATAAAATATGCCCCAGCGTTATCTTTCCCCCCACGCAGGAGAATAATGAAAGGCAGTGGCATGACAGATTGGACATAGATGAGATTGCCGCTGTGACTATATGCACGGCTCGCCTCGGCCCTAGCTTTGCAACTGAAATGGAAAAAGGGTAAAGGCTGCGTGTGTGTGTGTATGCCTGTGTGCATGTGTGCAGAAGGCAGGGGATGTTGAGTGCAAGAGGAGACGGTAGCCTTGAGGGGCAGTCTGTGCAGTAGTGGGGGACGCAGTGGCTGGTAGTCTGTGAGGAAAAAGGTGGGGCAGACTGGTCTGTTTGGCAGATGGGTTTTTAGTTTGTGTGTTTGTGTGTAAAATGACTGTATTGTGGGGCAAACAATGCAAAATCTAAAAGTGACCATCCAAATGAATCTTAAGAAATGCTTACATTTGGTAATTTTCCTGCATTATTTTGATGCAGAGTCACCATTAATGTGTCTAACCACTCAGAATGGCCCAGCAGCTGTATGAAGGTTTAGATGAGGCAGATTACAGACAGAAAGCTTGGGCGAGAGGGCTGAGCAGGCTGCCAAGATGGCTGCTGCACTGCGAAGGCACGGTGCCAGCAGGCAACATGTAGGCACCTGTTACTGCTACAGCTGGACATCATGCCTAGCCCTTGTGCCAGCAACTGCTGCTACAGCAGGGGGTTAACAGGGTCAAAAAGAGAGAGGGCTGTTCTGCTTTGATTGAAGTAGCCTCATGTTACACTGCTGAGCTGAGCTGAACTGGTGTTCCAGTATATATATATATCTATGTATATATATATATCTTTATAGATATATATATAGACATATGTATATGTGTGTGTGTGTGTGTGTGTGTGTGTGTAAGGACAGGTGAAAATCTATTCTAAATGTTTAGAATAAATACATTGTTGCTTCTATTACAAGTGCACATGCATTATATAAAGTAGAGGACAGAGAGTTCCATTTGTGTGTGCACATTATTTTAGTTTAACAACTAAAATGTCTCAATCCAAATTTCCATGAATTCTCCTTCTTACCTCTGGAGAAAACCCTGGGTCTCTCACATAATATCTTTTCATATAAAACAACTAGCCAAACTTCTCTCTCTGTTCATTGTGAATTCAGTGTACAAAATTCTTGACAATCCAAGGCAAAATCCTGGTATAAAAAAAAGAACATTTAAAATTGAAAGCCTTTCCATGGATCAAAGAGCATAATCCATGCAACACTTTAATTTGAAACATCTGCAGGAAAAAAACAAATGGTAAACAGAACCAAGTAGAATTACTTTGTGAATGAAAACCTATGACACGAATCACTGTTATTGTGTTGACAGAATTTGGATATACTGCAAATGGTGCTAAGCCAGAAAATGAATCATCAATAATTTTATTAAGCAGGTACAAAAAAGCCAAAATAATCACACAAAAATGCCCAACACAGGTTTCAGCTTATCAAATGTGATTTGCTAGATTTGCTAGTCTTGTCTCCCTTTTTTTTTTTTTTTTTTTTTGGCTAAATTAGTAAAAGGCTGAAGAAAAACAAAAAAGTACATTCCCTCACTACCTGACTAAAATATTACTTTGTCAACACAACAGCAGAAACTGTGACAGCTGAACTTCTGCAAAGTCGGTTTTATGTCATATCTTACAGCACAAAAAACAGGATCGGGACAATAAAAGCTATCTCTTTAAAGACACTGAGCTAGACAGAAGTGGAGGAAGAAAAGAGTGGAAGAAGATAAGGAGGAGAAGTTGAGTTAAAATGCACTGTTTTTGGCAGCAAGGCTTGAACCATGTTGCGACTAAGCTGAAAATGAAGCTGACATGACCCAAAGTGAGGCAGGTAAACAGGCCCAACCTGCTTTGCCTGGGGTGACCATCTGGCCCTGTCTCATAGCAAACTAGCCTGCAGGATGCAGACACACGCACACAGACACGTATCCTGTACACACACACAAAGATATGCGCTTGCTAGTGTGCTAGTGTACCTGGTGTCCCCTCTCTGCTCGCCTCTGTTTTTGTTTTTGTCTCTCAAAAGCTGACATGCTTTGGCTGCAAGCGATGGGAGGCATCAGGTAGGGGAACAAGCAAAACAGGTACATACACGCACAAACACACACACAGACAGCATATGGTGATCAGGCACAGTGCTGTAGTCCTTAAGTGGTGCTAACGTGACCCGAGGCAAGAAGAGACAGAGAGGGAACGGGGGAAGAAAGAGGCAGATAGGAGGGAGTTGGTTAAAATTGCTGCAAATTATTGATGCACCGTTACAGATACCTGCTGGCACAACTCTCTCTGTCTGTCACAAACACTCACACATACACACAAACAAATGTGCAAACATATTTCAGCTACTAACTTTGGGTTATTCCTCAAAAGCCTTCACACTGTCTGGTTTTGATTTAAAACAACCTGTCATCCTTGCAAGGTGTCTTAAAAAAAAAAAAAAAACTCTAATTAAAATTTACTCTGCCACCATCAGTGACTTGTTCATTATGCAGAAACAAAAGAAGGCTCTTTGAATGAGAGCAGAAGAAAGGCTTTTCTGCTGTTATGTCTTTGGCCTTTGCCAGGGACAGCGTGTATTGTGATGTTTCACACAAGATAAAATATTCATAAAAATGAAGGGAGCAAAGGTCCAGAGATGAGGGGTGGGACAGGGGGGAGTTAAAAAAAAAGTTAATGAATATGAGTAATCAAATTCGCTATCTCCTCCTTTTTTATTGAAAATCCTTTTTTTAGTTAATTAGAGCCTATTACTATTCTAATTGGCTGAGTCTTACGCATTCAGTTCAGTAGCGCCATTATGGAGCTATTAAAGAAGACCCACCGAGATGGAGGAACAGAGAAAGCATAATCAACCAATCAATTAGGATCTTTGAGGAAAATGAGCTTGGCTACATTATCACATTTGATCTTATGTCCTTGGTTTGACTGCCTTGTGGGTTTTTTCTTCTCTTTTCTTTAGGGGATAGATCAGCCAAATGTCTAAATTTTTTCATCGTCTCTGGTGCAGTGATTAGAAGAGATGGTGCATTGCTTTATTTTTTATAATACTGACACAGTGATTCAGAAATGTACTATTTAAAGACTGCCTTGATTCTAAAAACAGATGCAATGTTTTGGCATGCCAATAATATCATTTAAAATGGTGATTTCATAAATTCGAAACCCTGTGAATGTAAATTTGCATTCGAGACTTCAGATCACCTGTTAATCCAAACGCTCACAAGTTTGTAGAAGCTCCGTACCACTTTCAAATTTTTCAACTTCGTGATGCATGTCTAACAGATTTGACAGATACAGACAGATACAGACAACTCTTCACAGGCGTTATTAGCACTGGCTCTTTATGAGTCTGCTGTTATAGCTATAGTAAGCCACTCATAGTACTGTAACATGTGCAGGGGTCTGGGTGCTAATTAGCAGCTTAACATATAATTCTGCCTAGAGATGGAAACAGAGAAGAACATGGCCAGAAAGAAAATGGACTATAGTGACTTCATGTTGAGAGTTCCCATTAATGCCAATGTTTAAATGTTAAAATTCTTTTTTTCTGTCTTTTGCAACCCATGCTGTCTGACAGTTTCCTCTATTCTAACAGAAAATGTGAAATCTTTCTCTCATCCTGTGTCTGCTTTAGTCAATGAAACAAGTTGCAGGCTGCAGGTTGGCTGTTATACAGTTTTCTTGGCTAGGTTTAGAGTATTTTGTCTTTCAAGCACAAAGAAAGCACAAAGGACAGGAATGTTTTAAAACCAGTCTCCATTGTAAATTCAAAAAATATTATCCCATTTAAATGGGCCTAGGGTAAAAAAGTTGGTTTTGGATTGTGAATATTTGACAGATCCATTTAGGAATATGCACTACTGAAATGTTCAGCACACTACAGGTATATTTATATTGATGATGATCAGTACATTCTACTTATTGGATTCAATACCATATCAAGCTGTTGACATCTCCACAGACAGATTACTGCTCTAGTGGTTGTACTGGGACATATTATTACATGGTATGGGAGTGCCAAGAAGTCTTTATGCATCCTACACTCCAGCAGCTGAAGAGACTGACGGAAGAGGCTTCATATGTCATGTCAAAGCCCTTTATGGTTGGATATTATTTATTCAGAACAAAGGGTAACCGGAAATTCTATATTCTATATGAACAAAAATAGTGTGTTTCTTAATAATACATAATCTGGATCTGTGTATTTGGTTTTCACTTATTTGTCTCTCAAGTATTAATGATAATTAATGGCCTGTTGGCATTTAGCAGCCCCAGTTAAGTCAGATTTTTTTTTTTTTTTAATTTTATTTTGAAATAAATTTGTATTTTTGACTGAAGGCCTTTTTACAGTTTGGTGAAGGACTGCAGGGTGGATGCAGCGTTCACAGGTTCCCACTGTCTTTGCTGGGAAGTTCTTCCGTCTTTAACCATCCACACCACCTTCACTCTGTATACAAAGTGGAGCCACGGCTGAGGACAGAAAGGATTTTATTTGGTGAAGGTGATGATGTAGGTCACCAAAGTATCAAATTAGAAAGAACCAATATTCATTTGATATTTGCTCTCCATTATATAATAATAAAAAACTACAAGGTCAAATTTGGACTGAAGTATGGCAAGTTGTACACCTCTTCATACACATTTGGAACAGATTGAAGGAGAGAGAATTTAAACATAGAGACAGGGGAGAGAATCATAATGATTTAAGCAATACATTTTCAGTCTGCTGAAATTACAGCAGGCCTGAGGAGTAGCGACAGCTACAGAATCTGTAATTATCCCTTGAATTCAATAAAAGCGAGGAAGAACAAAGACCGAGGAAAACAGTTCACTGATAAGTAAAGCGGTTTTGTGAACTGCCGCTACAGTACTACAGGATAACACCAAAAATAATAGCCTCTTCTTCTTTTTTTTCCTTTTTCTTTTTACCTGAAGAGCAACTACACAGGGGTGCCACAGTGTTCTGAGGCAGAATCGATAACACTATCAAAGGGCAGAATCTCAACCTTAATGAAAGGAAAGAAAATACTGCAGGCTACAGGCACCAAAAGACCACTAGAGATCTATGTGTATCAACATGCCTGAGACTAAATATGAAATCAATTCATTACACCTTTATTTTTTTTTTAAACACAGTCTGGCACTGAGATAACAAATTTACCTGCTAGCTTCTTTATTTTCCCACTTCTTACATTCTTTCTTTCTCTCTTTATTCCCATCTCTCGCCCAATTAATAGAAAGACAAGCAGTGGACACTTTCCAGAGAGGGATGCAGCATAAATATATTAAATTGCAGAGGAGATTATAATTTATCATTTCTTTATTAAAAAGTAATGCGGGTGAATTAACTTTGAATTAAATTCTATTTGCATGGCATTACTGGAATCATCTGTGTAAATGGCTTAAAATCCCAAATGGGACATTGTTCCCTCCAACAGTATAATTGTAGAGGAAGAAACTTTTTTTTTTTTTATCCAGGAAATTATAAAAGACCAGGAATAAATCTGAAACTAATCTGAAACACTCACTATATTGTGAGTGGTGCGACTTTAATCACACCCCCCAAAAAATATTAAACTTTTCAAAAAAAAACAACTTCAGCAGGTTGTCTGTTAAAAAAAAGAAACATATATATATATATATATATATATATATATATATAAATTCTGATATTCACTATTTTTTTCAAACTTTAGCATACTTGCAATACCTTGTATGAAAGGTTTGAGTCTCCTCTTTAAGACTGTAAGTTACTGATATGATTTTTATTTGAGTTACAGCATACACATGAGGTTAGCATCAAGCAGCTTGTAGCTACCTGGACTTTCCATTGTAAACTGTGGCTCAAAAAAGTCCACTGGTTATTGCAGCTCATGCATGTTGAAACCAAAGCAACATGGACAGGAATGTATGTAGCTGGTTTTCATAGTTTACACAGTTTGCTTGCGAAGACAACACCAAGGGATTTTTAAAATTTTTACCAGGTGGCAACCAGGTACATAACCACCAGCTTTGTGCTAGAATGAGGACATGGATGTAGGTGTGCACCAGCATTAGCTGTCCTCTTAAAAAATTCAGGGGGCTTATGAATACAGTGAATAATAATGTTTAGTATTACAGACATCAGTACATATGCAGAAGCAAAGCAAACCCATCAGTAGCTTTTTACAAACTAAAACACCAGACCTACAGGAGGGTCAATAAAATTAGCATAAAGAGGGGCTGTTGGAGACATTTTTGGGACTGTTTCGATGGAGTTTTGCAATGTGGCCTGGCCACCTGCTGAAAAAAAATCTACCTAACTTTTTCTAAGGTTAAAACTTCACCAATGTAACTGGAGCAGAACCAGGAATTATTGGATTTATTAAAGAAACTTTTCAGTGATACCATGGACATGCATAAACTCTGAAGGATTTGGGATTATAATTTAATATTTGCATAACAAAATATAAGCAGAAATGCCATTTCAATTTTCTGGATTTTAATCACAATTTATATGGTTATGATAGATTTTAAATACATCTTCTCTGCACAGTAACAAGCAACTAGTAATGAGTTAAAAAAAAAAAGATCATTTTACAGTGGAGTTAAAGTATACATTGAAATAACTGAAGTACAAGTACCTGAAAACTACTTAATTCTGTATGTATATTTGATTACATCTTATACATCTGTCCACCTCATACATGAGGTAAATTAGGTGTATTTCAGTAGCTGGATAAGAATTTAGACTGAAGCTGCACCTCCAAAATCATCTGTTCTTTCAAACCCAAAACCAACTCCTGTATGCATTTGTGCCCAAACATGTTGCATGTGCAAGGAATGCAGACTACTGGTTTATGTTGAGCCCTAGGGTGTCGGCGGTAATGAAGGAAAGGAGTGAGGACCCAAATGCAGGACAACGGGCAGGTTTATTCCCCTGGATCGTCCAGGGCTCAGGCAAACACAAAACCCTCTCCGCCGTTCGGCGGGTAGACAGACAGGCAGGTAGGCAGACAGACAGGGAAAGAACCACTAACAAACCTTGTAACTCACTTAAGGATCGGTGGCGAAACTGAACTAATGTTCCGGCAGGGAACAAAGGAAAACGGAGGACTTAAATACTAAAACAAGACACAGGTGAAATCAATCTACTAATGAGAACTGAACATAAAGGCACCTGGAACATGACACGGAACAGAAACAGGAAATTAACCAAAATAAAGGACAAAACAGGAAACCAAGACTCAGGGCTTAAGAGTACCCCCCCCTAAAAAGGCCGGCTACCAGACGGCCTACACGGTCCCGTCACAATGTCCAGGGTGGGAGGGCGGGAGCAAAAGTCCCAACTAAGCCCAAACAAGGCAAGGTCCTGGGTCGCTCTGGGAGTCGACCCCTGGGGCACACAGAGTCCAAAGCCGTTCGGGAGGACGGCCTCGCGGGCAGACGTGGGTACGAAGCCGTTCGGGAGGACGGCCTCGCGGGCAGGCGTGGGTCCGAAGCCGTTCGGGAGGACGGCCTCGCGGGCAGGCGTGGGTCCGAAGCCGTTCGGGAGGACGGCCTCGCGGGCAGGCGTGGGTCCGAAGCCGTTCGGGAGGACGGCCTCGCGGGCAGGCGTGGGTCCGGCGCCGCTCGGGAGGACGGCCTCGCGGGCAGGCGTGGGTCCGGCGCCGCTCGGGAGGGCGGCCTCGCGGGCAGGCGTGGGTCCGGCGCCGCTCGGGAGGGCGGCCTCTGGGACACCCGGCTGGCTGCCACCGCGGACCTGGGAATTCGGCTGGCTGCCGCGTCGGCGGTAGCTGGTCAAGGAACTCTGCTGGCGGCCGCTGCGTCTCAGGAAACTCAGCTGACTGCCGATGCAGCACCGGGAACTTGGCTGGCTGCCGCGTCGGCGGTGGCTGGTCAGGGGACTCGGCTGGCGGCAGCTCAGGATACTCAGGAAGCTGCTGCGGCAGCTCAGGATACTCAGGATACTCAGGAAGCTGCTGCGGCAGCTCAGGATACTCAGGATACTCAGGAAGCTGCTGCGGCAGCTCAGGATACTCAGGATACTCAGGAAGCTGCTGCGGCAGCTCAGGATACTCAGGATACTCAGGAAGCTGCTGAGGCAGCTCAGGATACTCAGGATACTCAGGAAGCTGCTGAGGCAGCTCAGGATACTCAGGAAGCTGCTGAGGCAGCTCAGGATACTCAGGATACTCAGGATACTCAGGATACTCAGGAAGCTGCTGCGGCAACTCAGGACACTCAGGACACTCAGGACACTCAGGACACCTTGCCGGCGGCCGCTGCGGCTCAGGGACTTCGGCCGGCGGCCGCTGCGGCTCCGGGACTTCGGCCGGCGGCCGCTGCGGCTCCGGGACTTCGGCCGGCGGCCGCTGCGGCTCCGGGAACTCGGGTGGCTCAGGGAACCCGGCTGGCGGCCGCGGCTCAGGAGCATCAGGTAGCGGCGGCGGCGGCTCAGGGACATCAGGTAGCAGCGGCGGCGGCGCAGGGACATCAGGCAGCGGCGGCGGCGGCTCCGGGACATCAGGTAACTGCGCGGGATACTCGGGGAGCTGCTGCGGCAGCTCGGGACACTCGGGACACTCGGGAAGCTGCTGCGGCAGCTCTGGACACTCGGGACACTCGGGAAGCTGCTGCGGCAGCTCTGGACACTCGGGACACTCGGGAAGCTGCTGCGGCAGCTCAGGATCCTCAGGATCCTCGGGAGGCTCTGGCTCTGGCTCTGGCTCTGGCTCCTGAGGCGGCCGGGAAGGTCCCGGCAGGCGAGAAGACTGGGCTGGAGAAGACTGGGCTGGAGAAGACTGGGCTGGAGAGGACGACAGGGCCTCGGCGCGGGCGCCTTCCACACCACGCCGAGGGACGGGAACAGGCAGGACGGCGGGCCGGAAAGGAGCGGGCTGGGCATCGACGCGTGCGGCTTGGTTGCGGCGCCGAGGGACTGGGACAGGCAGCGGCTGCTGCGGCTCAGGGGACGTGGGCAGCGAGCTGCGGCTCAACGCGGGCGCCAACATCGTGACGCCGCGGTGCTGGAACTGGCAGGACTGGAGCTGGCACTTGAGCCTCGGCGTGGGCGACTTTACCACGCCGAGGGAGGGGAACCGGCCGGACCGGGACAGGCTGGACAAGGACCTCAGCGGGGACGTCATCGTCGGCTCGCTGAGGCTCGGGAGACTTGGCTGGGCAGGGCTCCAGTGTTTTCGGCCGCGTCGGCACACTGGAGGTCGGGCAGGCAGGACTGGGCTCCAGCGTTATCGGCCGTGTTGGCACGCTGGAGGTCAGGTAACCGGGTCCGAGCTCCAGCGGGCACGGTGACGTCGGCGCACCGGAGCTCACGGGACCAGGCTGGGAAGATGCCTCAGCGGGGATGTCATCGTCGGCGTGTTGAATTTCCACCGTCGCTCTCTTGCGGCGACGGCGACTCCGTCGTCGAGACTGCTGGTCTGACGGCTCTGCCTGCGGTTGGTGCGCGGGAGTCGGCAGCTCGGGGCACGGCTGCTCGGGGCACGGCTGCTCGGGGCACGGCTTCTCGGGAAACTCCGGCGGGTCTTCCAGCTGCTGGTGTTGGACCTCAGCGGGGACGTCATCGTCGGCGCACTGAGGCTCTGGCTTCTGCCTCTTAGGACGGCGGCGACTCCGGTGTAGAAGCATCGGGGGTGCCGGTCCGGGTAGTTGGGTAGCAGCGAGGGGGGACTCGGGCTGGTCAGCAGCGAGGGAAGCCGAATTCCAGGGTGCCAGGGGCTTCGCCTTTAGCTCCTGCCAGATGGCACGCGCCTCCGCCGGCGTCAGCGACTGGGGGCCTGTGATGCGGGCAACATGATCGGTGATGTGGTGTGGAGGAGCACGGAGGTAATCCGGAGGGGTTGTGGCGGCTGGGACGCCGGGGACCGGGGATCTGGCGGCTGGGACGCCGCGGACCGGGGATCTGGCGGCTGGGACGCCGCGGACCGGGGATCTGGCGGCTGGGACGCCGCGGACCGGGGATCTGGCGGCTGGGACGCCGCGGACCGGGGATCTGGCGTACCGGCTGGGAGGTCAGGGAACAGTGGCTGGAGCTGGTTCATGCAAAGCCGCCTGGCGACGGAGAAGGGGACCGAAAGGTTGCGGCCAGTCTCCAGCGTGGTGTGGATAGCCGAAAAAAGTTCGCATACCTTCTGCCCCTTCTCGCTCGGCGCTTCGCGGAGGGTGCCTCGCAGCACCTGTTCCTGCTGTTCGCTCCACAGGACTGGCGCCGTGTAGTCCTCGGCCGCCTTCAGGCGACCGACAAACAGCCGGAGGAGCCCTACACTCCAGCTCTCCTCGGTGTCCGCTGGGTCCGTAGGTGGCCGGAACATTCTGTTGAGCCCTAGGGTGTCGGCGGTAATGAAGGAAAGGAGTGAGGACCCAAATGCAGGACAACGGGCAGGTTTATTCCCCTGGATCGTCCAGGGCTCAGGCAAACACAAAACCCTCTCCGCCGTTCGGCGGGTAGACAGACAGGCAGGTAGGCAGACAGGCAGGGAAAGAACCACTAACAAACCTTGTAACTCACTTAAGGATCGGTGGCGAAACTGAACTAATGTTCCGGCAGGGAACAAAGGAAAACGGAGGACTTAAATACTAAAACAAGACACAGGTGAAATCAATCTACTAATGAGAACTGAACATAAAGGCACCTGGAACACGACACGGAACAGAAACAGGAAATTAACCAAAATAAAGGACAAAACAGGAAACCAAGACTCAGGGCTTAACAGTTTACACAACCCAGTTCACATAACTACATTTTCAAGTTTATCCAGTGGGTTTGAAAGTAAGTGGTTTAATATCAGCATGTGCTATAGAAATTCTAACCAACATAAGATCATGTTAATTACAATGTCTAAAACAGGTAGGTCATCATAATTGACTTTACCTGCATCTCACCTTTACATGGTATTCAACAGTTTCAACAACTTTTTATGGAACAGTTTAATGAAATTGTTTTAAAGAAGGAAAGGAGTGAAAGACCACATAAAGAGGAAGGCAGACATTGATGAACAGTTTGATTGGTACATGACTCATGGGACAAACCAAATGAAGGAAGACACAGGGGACAGGAGAAGATGTGATTAGCTGGGCATGGTGAAAATGGAGTATACCCTGACTAATTCAAGATAGAAATGAGAGATTGAAAAATCACCCATGCCTCATACTCCTCATTGGAGTTTTGCAGTTTTTATTGAAATTCAATACATATCAGCAAATGTCTTCTTGGTTCCATGCCTTTGTTTTTACAATGAGACAGTCTCATGCACAGATACACACAGAAAAATGTATTCATGAAGCAGACATACTGCCTTAAAAAAAGACAAACATACATACAACACACAAACACTTAGGGCTTATTTTCCTCAGAGTGGAGTATGTTTTCAGGTCTATCATCAGTCTTTGATACTGAGCCATTTTGCACATGCTTAAGGGTATGTACAAAAAAGTAGGGAAACACACACACACATGCACTAACATACATCCACTGATTGTGATCGGCCTGGATGGTTTGGCTGTTAAGGCAGTGGTGCAATAGTCTCCAGCTCAGTGTCAGTGCTGAGCCCAGCTGTGGTGACTATTGATATGGCTGGCACAGACAGGGCCACCCTCAGGGCCACAGTAGGCTTCAGCTTTAGTTAAGTGCAATCTAAACTGGCCAGAGTACAGCTAACACGTGAGGAGTGATAAGGTTTAGCACAGTCTGCATAGTGGTTTTAACTGATGACTTGGCTAGTGGTGTAATGCAGTGCTGCAGAATTTGGTTGTTCAGTTTGGTAATTTTTTTTCTCCTGTTAAGATTGTTATGTAACATTTATTCTAAACTGAATATCATCTTTTATATCTCATACATGATTTTGTTACATTTGGAATAGAAAGGTTAATAGTTTTTTCCACCCTTTTTACAGTGGTCGGCAAAGGTCAGCATGTTGCAAATTAACAAAACATGCAAATAAACAAAAGAATGAGAAGCAAAAACTTCCCATAGAAAACCTACGATGAGTACATAAATATACATCATTAAACAAAACAGCAGACCTTCGACAAATGCCAGTGGCAAGACACAAAAGTGAAAAGTAAATAACCAAAGAAGTGAGTTAAAGGATCTGTTTATGAAAATATACAGTCATCCAACTGTAGGTCATATTAAGACATCTGACAACCTTTGTAAGGAGAGCGTGTAAAGTAAGTTGTCCTTTCCAATTATTTGCACCCCTTGCTAAAAAATGCATTACATGCATTTCATGTCAATTTTAGAACATGCAACATACATTCATTTGGAATATATTCTGAAAGGCTACTTTTCAATGTCAACAATATTGATTTATAGTCTATAGTCTATAGTCTGTGGTTAAAACACATTTCATACTGTTTGTTCCGCTATCTTCACTTTGAAAGGCAGAACAACCAGAAAATACTGAAAAACATACGCAGTTTTTTGGCATATCTCTGTATCAGATTCTGTCCCGATTTTGTGAAAATCTATCTAGCTTGTTTGGCCGATGTAAACCTTTCATAAATTGGTTTTATTTTTCCTGAAACTGTGAGCCAATTCATGCACATTCACAGAGACATTGACATACATACACATTCACACACAGGTTAAGTGATCTATTTTTAATAACCTTCCACAGAGAATTATTTCTTCTTTTTTTTATTAACTCTATATTCACTTTTATGTGTATTGTTTGCTCCTTTTTCTTCCTTTCATTTTTTGTCTTCTTGCGCCTTCCCCACACACTTCTTATCTCCATCTGTTCTCAAAAACTAAGACATACTGTATATGCTATTTATACACACACATACACACTCAGACATATGGACAAGTGTCTTCACAATAACACTATCTCTCTCTTTCGCTCTCTCTCTCACACACACACACTCACACTCACACCTACCCCTAGTGTCTTGTCCTCCCTTTCTTCTTGCCTTTCCCTTTCATTCCCTCTCTCCCTCCGCATTTGCTTGGAAAGTGTTTGAACTCTTTGGCTCACTAAGATGTTGCTGAAACAGAATATAAATTAGTCCCCCTCCCCATCTATCCTAATGCTGCTGCTTATGCCTAAGATGCTCTGCCCCCCAACCCACCCCACCTACCACCACTACCACTAACCCCTCCCCATGCATAAATAATAAAACAATACAAAAGAAGGAGAGGCCCACTGTCGAGGCACACATGAAAGAAGTGCTGAACTCTCAGTCAGAATGACAGGATTCAAAACTTCCTCAGAGAGAGTGAGCGGGATGTGGTAAAGGGAGGAAGGCAGGGAGGAGACAACGAAATGGAGCAAGCATACATGTTTGTCTCTGCATGTATATCCTATGTATATCTGCTTTCATGGAAATGCTTATATTGTAGTTTTTCATTGTGTTTTGCTTTGTTTGCATACTCACATTATGTTTGATTTTTTACATTTTGAAAGAAAAGCTTTTTAAAGTTTGTCATGCGAACTAATCCAGTATCTTGGTGACTTGGTGACTTAAACTTGACTCATCTTGAACTCATCTGTTCAGACTAGGTCACAGGCGTGAATTTTTTAGTGCTGCCAAATGTAGTTTTAGTTGTGATTAACTGACCTAAAGTTTGAGTGATGACCTCTGGAGAGGGGATTGACATACTAAAACTTCCCAGGTAAAGTCTCATAATCAGTGGCAAGGCAGTGGCTACAATGTAAAAATAATTGATAAAAGTTGAATTACCATAGTCTAATGCCCTAATGCATTAGTGATGACTGGCTAAAATACCGTCACAACACTGATAACAATATAAACATGCCCATGGAATGACATAAAGACACACACAGTTGTAAGCATACTATCAGAAGAATTGGTCCTAATTAATTAAATAGTTAATTTTACAGAAGAACGGATTTTCATATATGTCCAGTTTTCTGCTGACTTGTTATTTGTCACACTCTCCCATCATTTTTCCTACTACCTTTTATGTCATCTTGCTTTCCCCAGGTCTCTTTCTCTCTCTGTTTGATGAAGTCTGCATATGTATTAAGAGGGATTTTGTTGTCCCCAGACACCAATTTGCATAAAGTGGATGCCATCATCGGTTCGAGAGAGGCAAATCATTTCCCTGGCAACATCACACTTTTGCAATTATTTATTAATTTTTAACACGGTGCAAGCTGGGACTTGTTAGGACCACTTAGCCAGATATGCTAAATATTGCTCTCCTTAAAGCGCTTTCATCAATGAACAGCAACGGGGGTGGTCTAGTACCCAGTAGAAATGATTGAATTAAGGACTAGGCCAATCATTTAACAATTCCTCCACAGCCTTAGCTGCAGCCTGCCCACATGCATGCATGTAGGTGACTATAACTGCTTTCAGTACATGTGTATGTGTTTTTTGAACTGTGCAAAGGTGTTTGTATTTACGGCATCAGTTTAAATATTAAAATGAATGAATATAATGAATCATTTCAAAATATAAAACTGAAAATACGCATTGAAAATATGAGAATATTGAGTAGACGTAAACACGTGAGCTGTTGAAATTCCCATTCTGTTACAATGGGCATGAGCTGCTATTACAGCTTTCACTCTCTTTCAAGCTTTCAACATTCAACATATGTTCAACTTCAAGGATTTGTTCCTGTGAGCCACAACAGTAGGAGTGAGATCCAGTACTGATGGTGATGATCCTGAGGATGATGAGGCCTAGTTCGCAGGTGGTGTTTCATTTCATGCCAAAGGTTCTGAATGTGTTTGAGGTCAGTGCTGTGTGCAGGCCAGTCAAACACCTCCAGACCAAGATAAAAAAGAACAGTACTGGACCTAACATTGCATGTGGGGACGCTGTCTTGGTGTCCCACTAATAAGGCTTCCCTAAACTAACATCATAAAGAACACTGATAAAATAATTTTATGCCGCATGTAAGTTGTATACCGTGGGCCTTCATGGGTCCACTTGGTTCCTTGTGTCCAATCCTCAATCTGGGACCCAACTCAGACACCTTGAAATTATAAACCTCATAAACATTGTCATATTGTTTTGATGTTGTGAGCATCAGGCCCTTCCACATGCAGAGATATTCAGCTGTTAATTTTGGTAAGAGTTGCTGACCAGACTCTAATGTTTCCCTATAAGAGTCATTTTAGGACACACAAACGATTTATTAATATGTGTGCCTGGATGTGCATCATGCGAAACTGCAATACTGAATGTAGGCACTACACCATAATAATCTCACAACCCAGTGCTGTAATAATACCCAGGATGAAATTTATCACATCTCAGACAGTTCAGTGTAAGATGTGGATGGTGTATAATGTTAGTCATGGATAATGTAGCCTCTTATTAGATGAGTAGCAGGCTACTGATGTCTAGTGAGATCACTTCTTGCTAACTCCATACTCTCAGATTTTTGTAATTTCCAAACTTAGCGTCATTGAGGCTGACTTCCTGTAACTAAGTGTCCCCTGTCCTGTATATCGGTGCCATTAAATTTATTTTCTTACACTGTAATTACACATTTAATTAGGTTTTGCTTTAAAATCATCTAAAAATATATACATATAGTATGAGACATACTATATGAGGGAGAGGTAGAATATAAACAAAAAAAATACAGAACAACACATTTTATAAATGATTGAAAAATGATTAGCATTTCAGTGAGTTGAATAAGTGTTTGATCTCCAGCAAACGAGCAAGAATTCTGGCTCCCACAAATTAGTTATATGCCTGTGTCACTTTAAAAAAGTACTCCGAATGTCAGCTCGTTACGCTTATAAAAGACACTTGTCTACAGAATCTATCTCTTCCATTCCAACCTCTCCACCACCATGGGAAAGACCAAAGCACTGTCAAAGGACATCAGAGACAAGACTGTAAACCTGCACAAGGCTGGAATGGGCTACAAGACCGTCAGCATGAAGCTTGGCGAGAAGGAGACAACTGTCAGTGCCATTATTCAGAAAAGGAAAAAATACAAAGTAATTTGAGATCCATGCATCGGTAAAGGATGATTAGGATAAAGGTTAGGGAGGAGAACTACACAGGAGGAGCTTGTTAATGATCTCAAGGCAGTTGGGACCTCAGTCACCAAGCAAACTATTAGTGCATATATATATACACTAATATAACTAATATAATTATACTAGTATAATTACACTAATATAACTATACTAGTACTAATATAACTATAACTATACTAGTACTAATATAACTATATATATATATATATATATATATATATATATCTCCCCCGCATATATATTGCAGTAGCCTTAACCACTGCAATACATATGCGGGGGAGATCAAAGGGTCAGGGGTTCGAATCCCGACCAGGGCATCACCAGTGTGGGCTCTTAGGCAAGGTCCTTAACTCTACTAGTCTACCTCATTATGCTCAACGCAAGAGCAGCTGACCTGAGAGTGAAGATCATGAGTAAGATGGACACCTGGAACCTCTGTAGCCGGTTACCAAGACGAAGTGATGTACCCTCTGAAAGTCTGCCAGAAGATGTGAATGCAGCATTATGAACAATCCCTACTATGACCATCACAGAGACTATGAAGCTGATATACACCACGGCAAAAGTGATCCTTGAGATGCTTGGCCACAAAATACACAGCACCACCAAGGAGCAGTATCCTGCATGAAGAAGGAGGTTAGAGGCAAAAATAAGGGCAACACGGAGAGAAGTTAGCCAACTATCAGAACTGCAGAGAGGTGGGATGAAGTTGGGTAAGAAATACAGCAAGCTGTCCATACCAGAGGCCCTGGAGACTGCCCAACAACGACTCACAGCCCTGGCTACACGCCTCTACCAAGGAAATGCTCTGTCCCCATTGCTGTTCTGCATAGGAACTGAACCCCCTCAGCCAGATCATCACTAAGACTGGCTTTGGATACCAACTACGAAATGGAGCAACCATCAGCCACCTACTGTACATGGATGACATCAAGCTGTACACCAGGAGTGAGCGAGACATCAACTCACTGATCCACACCACCAGGATATACAGCAATGACATTGGAATGTCATTTGAACTGGACAAGGGTGGTCAAATGATAACAAAGAGAGGCAAGGTTGTCAGGACTGAAGGAGTTAAACTTCCAGAAGGCAGCATAGCGGATGTTGAGGGAAGCTACAAGTACCTTGGAATCCCACAGGCAAATGGGAACCAAGAAGAAGCCGCAAGGAAAGCAGGCACAGCCAAATACCTACAGAGAGTAAGGCAAGTCCTAAGAAGTCAGCTCAATGGGAAGAACAAGGTCCAAGCCAAAAACACCTATGCCCTGCTGGTCATCAGATACCCCGCTGGCATAATAAGCTGGCCAAAAGAGGAGGTAGAGGCCACTGATGTCAAGACAAGGAAGCTCCTCAAAATGCATGGAGGACTTCACCCCAAATCCAGCATCCTGAGACTGTACACTAAAAGGAAGGAAGGAGGCTGGGGACTGGTGAGTGTCAGAGCCACCATCCAAGATGAAAAAACAAAGATCCATGAGTACATCAGGAAGATGGCCCCAAGCAATGGAATACTTAATGAATATCTCAGGCAACAGAAGCCCGATGCAGAGGAAGAGGAGCAAGAACCATCATAGCAGGTGAAACCCCTGCACGGCATGTACCACCGACAGATACAAGTAGTGTCTGATATTGAAAAGTCCTACCAGTGGCTGGAAAACGCTGGACTGAAAGACAGCACAGAGGCACTAATCATAGCAGCACAAGAACAGGTCCTGAGCACTAGATCGATAGAGGCTGGGGTCTACCACACCAAACAGGACCCCAGGTGCAGGCTGTGCAAAGATGCCCCTGAGACTATCCAGCACATAACAGCAGGTTGTAAGATGTTAGCAGGCAGAGCATACATGGAACGCCATAACCAAGTGGCCGGCATAGTGTACAGGAGCATCTGTGCCGAGTATGGTGGTGGAGAGTGACCAAGCTAAGATCCTGTGGGACTTCCAGATACAAACTGACAAACTGGTGATGGCTAACCAACCGGACATAGTAGTGGTGGACAAACAGCAGAAGAAGGCCATAGTGGTAGATGTAGCAATCCCAAGTGACAGCAACATCAGAAAGAAGGAACATGAGAAGCTTGAGAAATACCAAGGGCTGAAAGAAGAGCTAGAAAAGATGTGGAAGGTGAAGGCAACAGTGGTCCCCGTGGTAATCGGCACCCTTGGGGCTGTGACCCCCAAACTGGGAGAGTGGCTCCAACAGATCCCAGGAACAACATCAGAGCTCTCAGTCCAGAAGAGCTCTGAACTCTCTCTCTCTCTCTCTCTCTCTCTCTCTCTATATATATATATATATATATATATTTATATACATATAAATGTGTTGAACCTTTTCCCAAGTGGGAAAAATAAAACCCTTCCCCATGTCAGTGAACATCTATAAGTATTCTAATGTTTCACTAGGAGCAATGATGCAAATGACATTCCAGTCAACCCACTTTTACCACCTCTATCGGACAGGCAGCTTAACGTGATGATATTTAGAATTAATGTAATTCACTCAGAGAGATCCAAGGTCCGTTGTACCTTAGATGTTTCTTCTTTTGTCTGGGGCCCTGAACAATGCTCTGTCATTTTAGCAGAAGCTAATATGATTAAAGCATTCTGACAATAGACGATGTAATTCATTTCATCATTAGGGATTTCGGGATGGACCAGGAGAGACGAGGGGGTAGATTATTAAGGCTGCATGCTAATTCAACCAAGCACAGAAGATGGACAGCCAAATGGACTTCAGCTAAGAAATATCACTGAAAGTTGAAACTTCAGAAGAAAAAAAAAGAGATTTTTAAAAAATTCACCACACTATGTTAAGTGTGCAGTGGAAAAGCATCAATCATGTGAACAGAGGGGATTTATGAAGTGTAATAATAGCAATAATCCACACTGCACTCCTGGTTAAGGTGTAGGTTTCAATACAGGATAATGCCAAAACACAGGGAGAGCTGTGCTTCTGGTTTTGAGATAGTACTTCACATACTGACAATTTTGCTCTGTTACTGTTCTTATTCACAAGAGATTGGAGAGTTAGCCTCTCCTGAAGGTCTGCTTCTCATAAGTGTCTGAGCAGAGCTACACGGTGCCATCTGACAAGTCTTTCATCTTCAGGGAATGCCTGGCACCCTTTCTAAGCTCCCAGTCACTGGAGGAATACCACTTCACATGTTTGCCTATAAAGTTACATGCCCATTAGGCCACCGCAAAAGTACTGTGCAATATTTACCGTCTGGACGATTAGGAATAAGCCTCAAATAATATCAAATTCTGCTACCCACACCAAGAAACTGGGTGCTAGCATGAGAACATAAACACCCTCCACTATTCTTAGCAGTGGGGGCCAAATTATGACAGAAATGCAGTATAGGTGGAAATTTACTGGAGCATTAGGATTTGCTTTGAATGCACTTGCTTAGCTTTTATTTTTTAATTCACAAGACACAGCAGCAGTGTCGAATAACATAATTTAGAGCTATTCATGTGGAGTGTGTTCCATTCAAATGTCAAGTAAAGCTCTCATACTTGTAATTGTAAAGACTTACATGTGCTGAAAAAAGCTATTTGACTGTCTTTGTTGTTTGAAAAGTAAAGATTATCCTGCCTGACATAAAAGAAGGGTTAAGGGTGTATGTCAAGGGCTCAAAAAACTCAAAATATAATATTCAAGTTTTTTTTTTTTTTTTTGCTTTTCTGTGAAACAACCCAAAAATAAAGTCAGAACTGAGTGGTGCTAGCACAACACCATGAACTTCATCACTGTCAACTGTGAGCAAAGGCATCCCTTTCTCCTCTTTCTCTACAGTGGAATATTCAACAGTAGATCCACACCTGGTAAGCCTGTCCCACATCCAAGCTATACAGAGGACAAAGTTGTTGTTTTTTTTTCTTTGTGTTGGTGTGTGTGAAAAATCTTCCAGCCAAATCTCTCTACAACAGCACCCCTGTGGCAGCATGTCTCTCTGGAGAGTATGTACAGTGCTGTGACACAAAACATGTACAGCTTCACATGTAAAAACGATGGAAACGGAGGCGGTAGGGAATGAGGGACGAAAAAGCCCTGAAAAAGTTTCCAGAGATGGCGAGCAAGCTGAAAGGGAAAAAAAATGTATGTTCTTCAAGGCAGGATCATTAATAACACAGTAACTAGTGGATGTCGCAGGGAACAATGGCATTGTGTAGAGAAGAGATGACAAATCCTCCTCTCTTTTCTCTCAGAGATGGCTCTATCTATTAATTACTTTTATGTCTTCATTCATTATTTCATAGCATTCTAACGCCCAGAGTGATTTTTAATCGCCTGTGGCAACACAGTTCACCATGTGAGGTTCAGCACAGCTTTCCAATCCAATGTGTTCATCCCATCTGGTCACTGTGATCGACAGCAATGAAAAAGTATCTAGTGTACATTAAAATATTGGGAGGTTCATTTTCTAATCCAGTCCTATGAAAAAATAAACGTACTTTTCACTCCACTTTATTTATTTAACAGCTCAGGTTATTGGTTACTCTGGAAACAAAAGCTGCAAAATGTAATGTAAATGATCTGTATATGATGCAGTCATATAGTGAACTACCCAACAGAATTAAACAGCTGAAATTAGAAGCTAAAACTGAAGAAGAGATGTAATTGAAAGCTCTAATAAAAGTAGTGGACCAATTTGACAACAGTTTTCCTTTTGATACTTAAGTATATATATGATACTTGGAGTAATGAAGTAAAGGATCAGATAGAAAAGAAATACAGATTACTATATATATTATTTATTTTCTGATATTACTAGTGAAATCCAGAATTGTTTTGACCACATCTGATTTACTTATTTCACTTGTGAGCTTTTTTAAGAACCAATGTGGGTGTTGAAGAGGAAATTCTTCAGTATAATTTGCAGTCTACAATCACAACTCACGTCCTCAAAAATAATAAACACTGTCCTCATTACACTTTATTTATTGCATGTACCACTTGTAACTTGCACTTCAGAAAAAGTGTAATACTACTGGGGATCTAAGTGAATAGTTTTGGTTTGAAGCATTTTGGTTTTGAGATATATCTCTCCCAGTTCAAAACAACAGAGATGACTGAGAAGGTGAATAAAAATTTGTTCCAAAGAATAGAACTCTCAAAACAAAAAAGCAAAAATATTTGCATGGCCAGAGGATTGTGAATTAACCCTTTAAACAACTGTAAAATACGGTAAAAATATGCCACAACTGTCTTTTTTGAATTATTTTATGTAGTATATGTACAAACAGGTTATTCATCTGCATCTGAGTTGATTACATATTTGAGAGATTGACAGTGATGCCTGGAACAGACGAAGGCCTGGGACACCCATTTCTTTCCTTTCTGGCCCAGTGTATCAGTCTGTCTGAGTAAATTCGACATACTGGTCTTACAAATGTCCCTCTGTGCAGCCAGGATGGTCTGCATTACATCCAGTCTGCAGCAGAAAAGACATCTCAGCAGAATGCAAGAACAGGAGATGAAGCCCACAGAGCCTGGCCTGGCATCCAGGCTCTGTGGTCGAATGCCCCCCCAGCTCCTCTCATGATCGCTCCCCGCACCCAGCTCCCTCCCACCCACCCCCACCCCTTATTGGCTGTGGAAGATGGCTTCAGTGAGTCATCTTGGGACGAAGATCAAAGGCAAATTACAGCCGACGTCTATGCAAAATGTAATATGGAATCCCCCCAGCTATGTCCTCAGTATTGATTTTTCTCTCTCTTCTTGCATCCCGTCTCTCTCACTCAGTCCTTTTCTCCTTATTTCTCCGCTTCATTTTTATCCAAGCACAATACTGCACAGTGTGAAATTTGAAGAAAAAAGGCCCCCGAACCTTCTTCCAGCACAAAAAAAAAAAAAAAAAAAAAAAAAGCAAAGAAAGAAAACGGGGTAGGGATTATGATTTGGCTCTCCCAAGTTATGCCTGTTTGCATTTAGAGTCCATTTTGTGATGTAAGTAGTCGTGGTACTTGTGAGGAGCACCACTTAGGCAATGGTTTGATGTCAAAGTGCGTGAGGTTGTAATAGGCTATACCCAGGCCTTTCTCAAAATAAATAAACTGAACAGGCAGCATTCGTCACATGCAATAGAGTCCCATTTGTGAAATATCAAGTTTTGGGGTTAAGATGTAAGTGCGAGGCTAAATGGAGTTCTTCGTCAGATTACTCACTCTCTGAAGTCACTCAAGCCCTGCAGGAAATTGAAATGAATTGTGAAGCCATTCTGTATATAAAAGGATACTATGAGTTTTTAAATTTTTTTTTCTTTGAGATGTGAATATGTGAAATACTGCTGGAGTCATGTATTTTGTACTCACCAGCCTGACAAAGCAGCTACATATTTCACACAGACACACACACACACACACTCTTGAAATGATCAAAAGACAATTTGTCACATTTCTTCTTTGCTATAAGGCAAAGGTATCATTTTTTAAGGTTCTTTTTGGGATTTGGGATTTCGCCAGTATTTGATAGCTGACCACCTAGAGATCGACAGGACACTTCGGGGGGAAGCAAGGGGTATAATGTGCAGCAAAGGTTCATCAGCCAGGAAATCAAGTTATGGGCATTATGGTTATATGGTATGCACTTTGGTGCACTATGGTATGTTTATATCTCTTCATTACTACAAGTAGGTGTAGACGTGTACCGACAAAGCAAAAGGGTGCTGGTGAGTAACTGGTTCATCCAACTTACTGTTGGGAGATAAGATCACATTTTTTCATCCCTGAAGTGAAATATAATATAGAAGGTAAATTCAAACAATACATGCACAAGTACTGTATAAATGCTACTGTTTCTGAACAACATACATATTAATCTGGTTTTAGATTAGGCCCAAGAGTAATCCAAGGGGTCAGGTTTTGTTTCAAGACTGGTAAGTAACACAGTTACATGGTTCTTCAGCCAGAAAACTGATATAATATAGATAATAACATGCATTTATATGTACTTTATCATACTACCTAACAACATATAAGTGGTTAAAATGCTTTTCAAAAGAAATGTGCTGGAGTGACCAAGTCAAAGTCCAGATCTCCATCTAATCATATATATATGTAACTAAACTTAAACTTAAAGGTGTTTCTCTCAGTCCCCATGCAGCCTGAAAGAGCCTGAGCAGCAAGAAGAATAGGGCAACATTTGCTGCAGACTCAAAGCTGCAACGTCATCTACTAAATACTGGAATACTTATGCAAACAAGTATTTTGTACTTGTTATCACATTGTAGAAATTTGTTGTCACTTTGACATTAAAGAGTTCCTTTTCTTTTTCAGTATCAAATAAAGTCATATTTATGCCACTGTAATTATTATATTTTATTAGTTGTATTCTGGCTTTGGGCTCTTTTCATATTGTATTGTCTGCTTAATTACTGAATGTGGATTTTTGTGTCAGATATCAGTGATTTTCAAAGATCAGGCAACATTGTGGCTCATAGGGGGCTAGCTTGAGAGAGAGAGATTTTAGTGAAAAGCGAAACTGTAAAAGCATTGTGGATTCCCCACCAAAAATTACACTTTTCATATTATGAATAAAACATATCAGGTAAACAATCAAATAATGGCAGCCTTTGCACTAATTTCACAATTTCTTTGAATGACTTTCTTCTGGCAAAATAGGTGTCGTGAAATAAAGACTGTAGAAAGACAGTCCTGCTGAGATGAAATGCAAGCAATATACCTGGAGTCCAGAGAGACAAATGGAGATATGGAAAGAGAGGAAGACAGACAAATACTGGGAGGTGTATGAGCAGTTGAATGAGTGGGTATGTGTTGAGCACACCATCTACTTCCCTCCTTACTTCCTCCCCTTGTTGTTTTTGCTTAAGTGGATGCGTTTGTGAACCTCTGTGTATGTATGTGCATTAGCTGCAGAAGTGGTGGAAGTGGTAGTGGTGGGGGTTGCAAAAACATTAAAAACGGAAAGAAAACCTTTTTTCATTTGTGTGCGAGTGTAGCAGTGCCAGCTTCAGTGCCCTCAGCCATGGGCACAAAGACAACAGTGACAACCCATTCATTTCCCTGACGAGCTGTCGCCTGCGGGAGGATAGGTGACTTCTCCCAAGGTTATTTATGGCATTGTTGATCTCTCATTCTCAGTCAGTCCTCTCCGTTGCCCAGTCACCTCCCCCTGTTCCTCACCATCCTACATCCCAGCAGCTTTCTTTCTATCTCCATTTGTCTGTCTCCACCTCTTCATCCTTGTGTTGTTAATAGCCAGATTGGATCATTCAGAATATAGATGAGTTTGTGTATATCATTGAAATATGCATATCATTTGTGTCTCTGTGTGTGATGGCTAGTTTGGGTTTGAATTAATCAAGCATTTGAGAATTATTCCTGGGAATCACACTTAAGCTAGGACCAAAATGGTCCTATATTAATGAAGGACTTAAGAGTTATTGATGAAGCTGACTGAGAGCTTCATTATTAAACACAGTTTTTTCTGATAGCTGTGATTTTATAGTCAAATAATCCAAAAGAGGTGAGGGGTTATAAAACAGGTTCTAAAAACATATGAACAGCATACATCTCCAAGTTGGCTCTATAAAGAGGAACTGTTATGTACATTATTTCTTTCAAAATTCAAAGTAATTTGTGATGCAGTTTTTTTCTAGATGTGTGTCACTCTAAGGATGTTCGGCCATTTAGGACTAATTTCTTATTGTGAAGTGTAAAAGGCTTCAATCAATGCCCCAAATCCAAGTCAATGCAGAGTTTGGGTTTACACCTTCACGTATTTAACTTGTCCAGCACTTTACCTAATGCAGACACACATACACACTGATAAACACATCGACACACACTACTTCACACTCACTCATGCATGCACAATGCACAAGTAATGTGATTTAACCTGCTTTGGTGAGCTCTGACGGGTACTCAACATGATTAAGAGCCAATATACTGCTGCATACAACCAAGCTAAAGATGTCTCTTTTTCTGAGCTGCTCCTACTTGCCTGCTCCTTAAGCCCCTCTTTGCATCTCTCTTTGCACATCCTTTAAACACTTCTGAAGCATCTCGAAGGGAGAACTTTACATGCACATCATCCAGGGTCCGTCACTTAGAGGTACAGTAGGAGCATATCAAATGTCGGTGAAATGGGGAGCTCTGTGCTAATAAGGTGTTTTGAAGGCCATTTCTGGGAGGCGGAATGCTGGATAGTTTAGACTGGGTTCATCTTTAGGGCTTTTTTTAAGTGAAGCAGACCACCTCCCCCAGCCCCCACACTTCCTTAATACCAGTCATTATGTTCTTAGAATCAGCACTCTGCAGATCCTGAAGAAGTTCAGAGCCATCTAGATGAAAGAGGGATTGCAAAGAAAAGTGGTAGAGGTAACAAGGCCCTGTTCAGATTCGAGCTGCTTGACCTCTTAGTTTACATCCAAGTGTGTATATGAGCAGAAAGGGTTCTTATGTGTGTGCAATTCTGTTTGTGTGTTTGCACAAATAGCCTATGCTGCTTGTTCAGTCACCAAGAGCTGCTGAGCTGTTCATCTAGACTTAACTTTCTATCTCTGCAGACCTCCTCCCAGTCTAGTCCTCTCCTTCCCTTCCATTCAATCCTATTCCTCCTTCATTTTTTCTCCTCTTCCCTAACTACCTTCTCTTTTATCCCTGTGTTGTCCTACCGTTTGCTCATGGCGGGGCAGGCATCATCTCGTATACATAGCGTGGCATGCGATGTGGGACCGCAGTAATGCAAGCATCTGCTCAGGGCTTTTGTGTTCAAAAGATTCAATTAAAAAATAATTACCAAAAGATTAGTGGTAGTCCGGTACGACTGTACTGTTTGAATGGATGTTTCCTTTTCATCTGCTGTAATAATAGAATGCTTTTTTAATTAAAGGAAGAAAGAAAGAGGAAGCAGATGAAGACGAAGAAGAAGAGGGGAAGAAGAAATAAACGGGTCTGCCTCAGTACACCCTGTCTGAAGACGTTTTTTTTTTTTTTGATGTGCAGCAAAATTAAATATTTTTTTGATCTAACAAATTAATTTTCACCCCCACACTGCAGCCCTTCCCTGTTCTTCCTCTTCCTTTTTTCTGGAGAAGATAAAGACAATTTAATTTAGATACCACACTCAAATGTGTGTGTGCATACACACACAAACACACATTCTTATGGTCAAGGCTGATGAGGATCCACTGCTACCACCAGTCAAACCATATCCTAGGTTGAGCAGGGACTGTGCAATAGGGAAATATGAGACGCAGTCAAGCAACGGAGAGATATGTCCTAAGTGCGGTTTGTCAAGGTGCCAGAGTGACATGTCATCACCAGAGGTTCTCCAGTTATCGCTACAAATACTTTACAAATAAATTACGTTAGCATTGATAGTTATAAATACTGTTATGTACTGCACTTTATTTGTTCTATATAAAGGGGCATTTTAAAGCTCAACACTGGCTGTGATTCTTCTGTAAATTGAAAAATCTGTAAATTAAATTGTAATAAACTGTTTATTTTCTGAAGTTGTAGAAAGTTTGAAGAGAATGATTGCATGAAAATCAGGTGAAAGTGAGACAGGCAGAGAGAGAGAGAGATGTCATTGACTCTGTGTCCCTGTGGCTTTGTTCCTGCCATGCTCTGCAGCACAGGGCCGATTTGCCCTCAAGTAGCATCCCCCTTTCTCTTTCTCAGAGACACACACAACATACAAACACATACACACACTGTCTGGGCTGTCAGCCATGGCAGCACCTGTCAACCGCTGACCACTTCATCGGACACCCCCAGAGAGAGAGAGAGAGATGGAGAAAGAGAGAGAGAGAGAGTGGCTACTGCAGACACACATCAGGAAAAGCCGACAACTAACCTCTCTGTCAAGATGGGTCCACTCCTACTGTACAACAAACAACGCACCTGGAGAGTGAAACAGTCAAATGCTATGTGTGTGTTATAAAACAGTGCCATTTTTACTCAAACAGGTTAATCTCAGCTATACATTGAAACAGCAAATACCTAGTTAAAACCTGAGTTCAGTATTTAACCCTTTATCCTGTTCATTTTCTCACAGAGTATTACTATGAAATGTTTCACAAACATGAACTTCTGTCATATTTATAAATAGACTCCTGTCTTTTATTCTAATTTTATTTAATTTAATTAATTATACCTTTCATACCACTTTTTATATATCTTCAATTCATTAACTGATTTCTACTTCAAGAAGAGATTAAATATTTTAAAAAGTCATGGCGAAGTGTTTAAGCTGTTAGAATACCATCCTATTAAAAGAAAAACTAAGGTTGTTGAAAAGAAAGGTATTAAGTTGAATTATTTATAATGTCAGTTTATCTTCCAGGCACTCCATACACAAACAAAAAAAAAAACATTAAGTGAATATATGAAAAGATATATTTATGAGATTTGAGATAATTTCTTGGCCAGTAGGATGTTAAAGACTGATGGCATTGAGCTAGATCGATGATATTTTTCTTTCAAGCCAAAAACAATTATAATAATAGCCATGAATAAATAATATTTTATATTTATGCTAGAGAAACAGAAAATGAAAAAAAAACCATAGGTGCAATGAAGGGAAATAGTTAATTTGTGTTTTCTTTATAATAACTGTCAACACCATCTGATTCAGACTCAGACCTGGTCCAATAGTTGTAAGGTGTGTTCCTTCAGTTGTGTACTGATACAACAAGAGTTATGTTTTGGCACTGGCACTAGCTCAGCAGTTTCAATTCCATATGTATTTGATCAGTGCCAAAATATTGCTGCATTATATTATTTACAGTATTACCAATACAATATGCTATAAGCTGTAATACATACCAGTTCCAAGGGCTAAATACAAATACATTCATACCACATTACAAATGTATGTAAAGATCTGATTTAATTGTGTCGGGATCAGGCTTATAATGTGTTTGTAATATGTTTATGATATGGTTTCAAGTCAACTGTTCCCCTCTCTGATTAGTCACGTTGTCACCTTCTCCCACTGACTCAATAGAATACATTTGTTCTTTTGGTCTGTTGGAGCATCCATGATACATCACAAGAGAAATAAAGAATAGGACAGAATTAAATGAGAGAGAAGAAAGCTTTAGAGCAGAGGGATTAGGATTCAGCTTGTTTGCTGGAGACAGACACCAGTCATGGCATTGTTTACCTCCTGCTTACCTCCTGCTCAAGCTTATTGGCATGGCTTCAGTCTTAACTAGGCATTGATTCTTATTTAGGAGTGTGGAGACTTGAGGGTTGAGGGTAAAGTGGATTTAACACAGAGGTCTTAAGAGTTGCCGATTTTGTATGGAGGCACTGTGAGGTGAAGATGTAAAAAAAAAAAAAAGGCACTATTTTTATGCTCTCCATGCTTTCTGTACTTGTGTATGTTAAATTATATTTACCAATCCCTAAAAGTAAACCAAAGCTATTTGTACTGCGCTTTTCATCTTTGTTACCTCTCTCATCCTTCCTATGCTGTTCTTTTCAGTGCATATTTAGCCCCTTTAATTTGCTTACCATTTCCAATTGACTGAGGAGACCATAATAAATTTACCCAGCCCTGTCCCACCTGAAAGTAAAAGCATGCCTATGTCAGGATGCTAATTTAAACATTATGAAGAACTTGGTTCTGGACTTCCTCAGTAGCCACGTTTACATTACAGATTAGTGCAATACTTTATCACTATTTTCCATATGTTGATAAAACACAGTTTCGAAATGACAGTGTTTCCATTAAGTCATGTTATACAACTAAAACGTTGTGTTTCCTCCTCCACAGTATGTGACATACTGCGCCGTTCTTCTTCTTCTACTACTTTTTCCTTTTCCGCCTTCTTCACCATTTTGGGGGATCACATGACTCTTTGAAAAAAGTGTTTCCATTGCAGTTTTGCAACATATGCCCTTTTCGAAAAACGGGAGTTGTTTCAAAGGTGGTGTGTTTCCATTAACATATTTTCTATTCGCAATTTCAATTTGCGCAGTTTGAAAGTTAATTGAAACACAGCTACTGGTGGGTTGCAGTCAGTACAGATTAACAGCTGTAGCTCTAACATTCATATATTGAGCATCGGCACACCTCAGGACTGCGTGCTCAGCCCACTTGTTTGAGCTGCTGACATATAACTGCACTCCATTGTTCAGTTCCAACTGCAAGTTTGATGATGACACAGCAGTGTTGGCTCTCATCAGGAGCAAAGTTTGCAGATGAGAGATAGATATACTACCAGTGCAGCATACGACCAACAGCTTTTCCCTGATTACTGTAGAAGGAAAATCAATCATAGATTTCAGGAAGATACATGGTGACCACAAACCATAATATGGACTATAAATGGCCTGTTACTGAGAAGTTAAACAGGATGAAGTAATTGGGAGTGGAGATCACCGAGGTCCACACTCCCCAAGCAACGTCTCCAATTTTTTGTGTGGACTGAAGGACTAGATCTTACATGAGACACTACTCAAAGGATGCAGACCACCTGCTTCACTATTTGTTAGGCAAACTACAATGTGTGACTATAAGACCTTACACTGACCACAGCAAAAAAATATTATCAGCACTCCTTTGCCTTAGCCTCTTCACCCTCTTACCACCTGGCTAGAGGTACGGAAATGTCAAGACTCCTCTTCCAGGTTATACAAAAGCTTAGCTTAGCTACAAAAGTAGTGTTGATCCTTAACAGATTCTGCCGACAAATAAAGATTCTTGAAGCTGTTATCTTTTGCATCGTGTCCAGCATGTATATGTAGATTTTATTGTGGAAGCAGACTACACTAGAAATAATAAATGCTATTATGTTAAGAGGCAATTGCAGAATTCTAATAAAATAATAGGTATTACAGACAAAATGCCAGACATGGATGATTTTAAATATTAGGTGGGCAGTTATAATATCTTTAAGGCTGCAACTGTCTATGCTTGGAAGATGTGTTTAGTTGTTAATCTGTAAAATACGGTGAAAGGGTACATTTACAAAAATAACATCTGTTTTAAACATAAAAATGTATAAACTACATTATCCACCTCTCTTTATTCTCTATCTAGTTGTTCAGGGATAGAAGGGTTGTGAAGGGAGGAGTGGGTGAGTGGAAGATAAGGAAGATATTAATTAAGCAGGGATTGTGCATTGACTCTGCCTTGTGCATAAGACAGAAGGTTAAGCAAATGCCAGGGCAGCGGTGTCACTTCAAACAATGACTATTAGCTTTGGAATCAGCCTTGTGTCTGCTGAGGAAACACAGTCCATTCAGACTCCTGATTGCTAGCTGGCACAGTGTGTGCATGTGTGTGTGCTGGAGGTGGTGTGCGAGGGGGGGGGTCATTTCATTTCAATCTGTGGTTAAATTAGCCGAAGGCAGCAGAGGTTGAAAACACACAATTACTGGTGCGAGTCGGGCCGATGGTGACTGCTGAGACAGGGGCAACATTTTAAAAAAGTGGTAGTGATGGGGGGGGGGGGGAGATCACACAGGTTGAAAGTTTTGGAAAAAAAAAAGTGGTGATCACAGTATTTTCAAAAGGGTCTGTTAGAGGTAACTTTACCTACAGTCATTGTTTCCCAAGTGACACAGTCTTCCAACATGACAACCACAAATGTCTGTACTTCTGATGCATTAAACTGTATTAAAATACTTGTATATAATTAAGTTCAGTAAAAATCTGAATCGGATGTTGGAGACAAGGAATTTGACTATGGCTCTTGTCACAGGAGTTCTTCACATAACATAACTTCCTGTTGGATATGGTGAAAAATTAAATTGTGAGAGCTTTAAAGTAAGTATGCTTCAAACAAATGTTTGAAACCTTTGTTCTGACAGATGAAATGTTTCGGATATAACCAACAATTACCTGTCTACCGGTGCAAATTCAAAAACATTATATACAGTTTTTTTAAAAAGAAAATTTACATCTTTACGCAATAAAAAGCTACATTCATGGTTTATTTCAGTATCTTTAATTCTGATCTAAAAATTCAAATCAAATCGAAAGAGCAGCAAATATGCTGGGTCAAAATCAGATGCTAAAATTCAAGATATAACTAAGGACACACAATCATGCACGTGTGGAGGTAAGAAAGTAAGCAGGGCTTCCCTCTCAAGCTGAGTGCAAGCCAGGCATGCCTTTAAGAGAAGACTGTTCAAAAGTGTCTGAAATTATCCCCATTCCTCATCAAAGTGAGGCCATTCAACACACGTAGAAATTAAGACCCACCTTGTTTGAAGCAAACTGAGTAGTCCAGAAAAATAAAAGAGTTCAAATGATTTAACTGATGGTAACAGCAAAAAATTGTAAATGAGTGCAATACTCATTTTATTTAATACATTCATCAAGCATTCATTAAGAACTCATTTAGATAATAAAAAACACAGTGTAAAAGTAACCATCAAACTTTCCGCTATAGTAAAAATGACATAACAACCAGAAAGAAGTCCTGTTCCAGGCTATTAAGTCATGGGCCACAGTAAGATTCTTACAAAGTTGCCATCACCTAAACCTAATATGTTGTCTATACACGTACTTACACATAACCTATAGCAGACGCTCTCACATTTAGAATTAATCGCCATATCAACATGACAAAAAGAGGGTGGAAATAAACAAACCAGCAAAGCGGAGAAAGCCTAATGTTAGGGGCCTCTTCTGTATTGAGAGAAATTACAGAAGCGTTTGATTTGTGCCGAGGTGCCATCCTGAACATATGGTGTTTTAATTCTTGCCGGTCTCATCTGGATAACTCTGGGCCCGGCAAATCTCTCACCACCATCAGGGAAATATGGGCACAAGCGGAATGCTTAACAGCAAAGGGCTCCAATTTCCCACCTTAATGGGCATTCTCATCCCATTTTTCCCCCTCGCTTCTTCTCTCATTTTTTTTCTTCGCTTAAATCCAGGCCTTTGTTTGTTTTTCTTTTTTCAGTCCTTTTTTGTTATTCTTTTCACTCCTTGTGCCTTCCCCGCTTCCCTTATTTGCATTGATTTCCCCACTTAGAGGAAGAGTGGACTCAAAAGGAAAATAGACCTCAATCAAAATGCTCACACACACACACACACACACACACACACACACAGCTATCCAGAAACCTCACACCCACACTCACCTCCACACACACACACCTGACATGTAGCACAAGACTAGCAGTGGGCAGAATATGTTTGCGGCTGTTCATTTTTTTAATCGTCTGATGCCTTTTGTGTGGGTTGACAGCTCGAGACGAGTGACTAATAAGTCCAGGCCTGGCACTGTCCTGCTGGGCTGTGCAGTCTCTTTATACACATGCACAAACTCACACATACACAAAGAGAGAGAGAGAGAGAGAGAGAGAGAGACCAGACCCTGAGCTCGGCTTCATATCCCATGCGCACACACAGTTTCTCGTACAAACACACACACAGGCCCCTAATCATCCTGGTGTCTAGCACTCCGCTGGCGATCACCACTCCACCACACTGCCATCATGGGCCAATTAAGTGGCCATATATCTGTCTAACACTCTCCTCCGGCTGAATGGACAGTGGTGGAGTAGCAGTAGTAAGCCGATACATGAGCCCACCCGCAGCTAGCAGTCAATTTGTAGCTTAAAGCCTAGTTGCCACAACACTCCAGCATTATTAGGGCTAGTAGCACTATTGAGGATTCTTCTGTCTCCTGCTCTCTCTCTCTCTCTGTCTGTGTGTGTGTGTGTGTGAGAGGGAGAGAGAGCCAGGGAGTGCTGTCTAGAAGGAAGGGCTGTCCACACGTTTTTTTGTGTGCTCCCTCGGATGTATGCATGTTTCTGTTTGTTTGGAGGATTGTCTTTATGTTTTTATGTGAGTGTGAGTGGTGAATGACTGTGAATGCTTATTGCTTTTCTTGAGAATGTACTTTCCATGTATATTAAGGATTGCATGTGAAGTTGTACTACTTCCAATTTTGCAATATGTCCCTGTGTGTTTGCCAGTGTCCATTTGTGCCTTCTTGTCCTTTCTGCGCAAGAACCAAACCTCAAAAGTCATAAAACAAACATCCACAAGGCTCCTTTTGGGAATGACCCAGTTGTTAAATTGGGCTACCCTGCTGTCACCTCACAGAAGGGACATAGCCCTGTTTTGGCCACTGCCCATTCAATCTGTCGAACTCTGCTGCAAAACTCAGAGCGACCACATCTGGCACCATGCTGTAGGACTCAGTGGAGAATCAGTGGCATGCAAACAAAGGCTAATGGTGCATTCATGCACCCATCACTTACACTTTTCATTGAGTTCTGAGGTGTAACACAATTGTATGTTCATTTCACAAGGGGTTTAGAGATAGGTAGTGGAACCAGTGAAGATCAGAATGATCATTAGTTTTTCAATCAGGCTATCTTTATTTGAATTCACTCTGAACACACCTAAATAAAAGCTCTGAATATAGAATTTTTCACTGCAGCTATCTGTAACATACCTGTGATGTGACAAATACTCACACTGTGTGGGCCCATTACTCATTTGAGGTCAAAAGTGTGATGTAGTTCTTTAGACTATGTGTTGCTGAGGTTTTAACCTCCTAAGACTATTTCCCTTCTCCGGGAGCTGCACCTGAACTCCTTACTTTGATTGAGCAAGAAGTCCACTAAGAATCCAGTTGTTTTTGTTATTCTCCTTTAGACGGCTTAATTTTTTTCTTGTTACAGTATGTTCAGGAATTGGTTTCACGAAGCCTCAATTCAATTCAGTTCAATTCAATTCAATTCAATTCAATTCAATTCAATTCAATTCAATTTAATTTTATTTGTATAGCGCCAAATCACAATACAATCATCTCAAGGCACTTTACAAAAACTAAAAACCCAACAAATCCCTTATGAGCAGCACTTGGTGACAGTGGAGAGGAAAAACTCCCTTTAATGGAAGAAGAAACCTCCAGCAGAACCGGGCTCAGTTTGGGCGGCCATCTGCCTCGACCGGTTGGGGTGAGTGGATAGAGGAGAGAGAAAAGAACAGCAACAATAAACAACAAATAGACACTGCATGTTGGTGGGACCAGTAACTGCACATCAGCAATATACAGCTCCAGGACCAGGGACACCTGCAGAAGATACAGAGAGAGAACAGAGAGAGAGGGAGAGAGCACAAACTAGGGGAGAGAGAGAGCACAAAGTTAGTGACACTCAATGGTGGAATATACATGTGAGGGGGGAGGAGGGGAAGAGAGGGGAAGGGAAGGGAGGGGAGGGTTAGGGTAGGGGAGCTCTCATTCTCATTTTTGCACTGATTTAACATGCAATTGTATGACCATTAAACCTGTTACATGACCACTAAATAATTCAGTCTGAAGACTGAAATGTACATAAGAAACCTGCCTAATTGCAAACCAGCTTGATGTGAGAGATTTTGCTGTGGTGTAATGTTTCAGAGACAGTAAGACAATGTGTCTGAGAAAGAATAAATAAAAAAATCTTGAACCCAAAAGAGAGAGGCTGTGGGAATAGAAAAAAAGAGAAAGGAAAAAATGGAAGACAGGAAGAAATGAGGTAAAGCCCAGAGTGCTCTAGAAGTGATTATTCTAATTTAGCAGCTGATGTAAATCTAAATGAAGTCACGTCAGGAGTCGGTGGATGGACACAACGCAATCACCCTGGGACTCCCTATCTGATTCTCTTTCTCTCTCTTCTTTCAAACCACCCCTCTCTTTCTCCATCTCTGAAACACTGTTTAAGGCTTCTGAGTGGGTAACCTCTGCAACACCACACGCAGCAGGGACTAACAGAGGTATTACTGTGTTTAGTATTGCTTTTAGGGTTGGGCGAGTGGGATGGGGTGATGGGAGAACAGGAAGCAAAGAAGAAGGAGGTGCCGGAGGTTAGCAAGCCTATCTGGGCTCACTGACAAACATGGTTGGACTCATATTCCCATCTGGCTCCCAACAGATCGGGACGGCAGGGACGTGGCAACACAGCAGGTTGTCTTGGTCCCAGTGCCCACAGATGACTAAATAAACCACAAACACAGTGTTTATACTGTGTGTGTCTGTAAATCTCTTCTATTCATTAAAGCATAGAATTAAACATAAATATGAATGTCATTGAGATTTCTTTCAGATCTGAATATTATATCTTGTAATGTATCTTCTGAATTTGACCAAACATATTTGAGCAATCAAAATACAAGTCAAGTCTCTATTGAATGTTTATTCCAGGAGCATTTTCTTCTTTTGAATTTCTTTTGTATTAATGAATAAAGGTTTACCGTGTCCCTCTGAGCTGCCACTGATAATTTCATTCTCCCCTGCTGAGTGCTGTGAACCTACAGATACATGTGGAAACTGAATCAAACTCCAAATATTGTAACTCTCAGGGCAAACTGGAGGCAGGGAAAGGAAAACTTTTAATTCTTAATACTGCATCATTTGACAGTGACCATGCACATTAACAGGTTTTCAGTTTAGCAAATGAACCAGAAGTCTGTATTGGCAGAACCCCACTATGAGCACATGTTACCCTGAACATCTAAAATATATTTAAAATAACCAGTTTACTAAGATAACAGTATCTGAAGCAGGATTACATCAGGTGATTTTTCTACTAAACCCATGGGTATTTCATCAACATAGGATGTTGTGTGTGTTATCACATGTCACATCTATAGGTGGAATACACTCACTGTGATGCATTATATGATTGTAGAGGACCACAAATTTCCTCCTACAGAAATGATCAGTGCATGATGATGACTGATCAGGGTGGCTGTGGCTCAGGAGGTAGAACTTGGTTAACTATGAACCGGAGGGTTGGTGGTTCAATCCTTGGCTTCTCTGGACCACAGGCCGAAGTGTCCTTGGGCAAGACACTGAACCCCAAGTTGCCCCTGGTGGCTGTTCCACTGGTAGATGAATGGACAAGTAGTAGTGTAAGTATTAGACCATTTATTTCCAATCTATGTAATGCTCCTGAGTCTGGACTCAATCAACGAGCTGCAAGTCAAGTCCATTTATTTGAGACTTCAGTACGTAAATAAAAGTTTTGAAATGGCACAGCTTGAAATACACTTATTTTTATGAATAAAGTATTGTAAAATTATATGACATGTTCTTTGTGGAAGCCTGTTTCTGTGCTTTAGTGTGTAGCTGTGTGTACGCATGGCTGCAAGACCCCAGTCAGCAAGTCAGTGCAAGGTTGCAGCTTCTTGCACTAGGTGGTCATTCATCACTGGGAGACCTCCAGATAACTCAGCCTTCAACAGCGGGTCAGCAGACAACTGTCTCCCGACCTGGCTGCCAAAACATTTAATGTGTGCATCTGTGTGGGGCAGTCACCAGGCAAAGGTGACCTCTGATCCACCCTTCATCCCATGAAATTCAGTCCATGTCTCCTGTTAGCAGCCCCATTCACAACATCCTGACCTGTAAGCGAAAGAGAAAGCCTTTCCCAGCTGCTCTGATTCAGCTGGCTTCTTGCTTTTGCATGCAGATACGCACATCAATCTGTCATCACCAAACCATCACATCTCAATATCTGCATTCTACTGTTCCACTTCTGCCAGGTTGCAAGGTAGGAATCTTTCTCTCTCTCTTGCATTTCTTGCATTTTCAGCTTTCCACCTCAGCGTAAAAAGAAGACTACTAAGAGTTCCAAGCCCCAAATCTTCCTATGCTCAGAAGTCCCCTGTCTCTGTCTGAAGAGGAGAACCAGTGGGAGTGTGCAGAATGAGAATAAAGGGAAATAGATTGATGAAGAACCCTTTTGATACACTGCTGCAGGCAAAGGAAGATAAAATTGATTGAACATTTGATGAGAATTATATCAAGGGGAGCATTCATTTGCAGTGATGGACCTGCTGCATGCATTGGGGAGTAAGGGGTCCTGTATGTATGTATGATCTTTGCTCGACTGTGATTCCGATTTAAAGAGAAGCACCAGGGAAAACGGGGTTTCCATGATTTTTTGTTTTAACCTTCTTTTGACATGCCCTCTGATATCATAATAAGTCATAAGCACACTTGCACAAAAAATTAAATTAAAGTTTCCCCTCTTTGTTTCCGTGTATAATGTGGTATCTATTTTGCATTAATGGTACAAAATAAAATAATCTAAGCCAGAAATCCTTAACACTGCAGGCAGTAGTAATGCCGTCTGGTGCTGGACAACCCTGGGTGATGTGAAGAGTGAATACTAGAGAAAGGATGCAGCAAAACAGTCACAGTGCTTCAGACAGGGACAGAGAGGCAGACAAGATAGACAAGGTTGCTGATGTTGTCTACATTGTTTTCAGTGCAGACATGATGCCAGCTGTTCCACTGAGGTCAGCTTTAGAATATGCAGACAGCATCAACCTGTAGCCTGTGGTACAGGTCATTAGTAGGCCCTGAGGCAGCTGACAACTATGAGTACCACTCACTGTTGGAAAGCTGCTATATTCATAGGATTAATCCTTTGGAGTTCATGACTGTCAGTACAAAATTTCATTGTAATCCATCCAATAGTTGTTGAGAGATTTCAAAATGATACACTGATCAATTGACACCTACAGATTTGTACAGATCTGATTCTCGATGCTGCTAGAATGTCTAAAAGTAACGCTGTCAAAACAAACAATTAAAAAAATCCCAGAAGTTTTACATACAAGGAGGGCCTTGAACAAAAGAATGAATATGTAGATGTCATGTGTCATATCTGATCATAATATTAGAACTACAGGGGGGAAACAAAATATCAGGTGGATTTGATCTATTCTGCATATAACTGTATATTTTTATTGTATATTTGCAAGTTTAAGATGTGATCATGATTGTGACTGTATCTCAAAACTGCTCAAAACTGCTTTGTGTTTTTAGTTCAATGATTAGACAACAAACCCTAAAAAATAACAAAAATACAATTTGAATGTAGTGATTGTATTTGATCTAGGACTATCTATTAACACTACAATTTTCACAGCTCTAAAACAAACAAGAGTAATTAATTTTATACTGGTTTCACAGCATGCATTTGATGTGACGTTTGGCAGGTTGACAGAATCAAGACCATTCCATCAGACCGCTGGTGCAGTCAGATGTGTGTGTGTGTGTGTGTGTGTGTGTGTGTGTGTGTGTGTGTGTGTGTGTGTGTGTGTGCGTGCGTGCGTGCGTGCGTGCGTGTGTGTGTGTACATGGGAGACAGAGTTGGGTATACAGAATGCCATCTGGTAGTGGCGCCTCACTCTCAGCATTACCCATCCCTGTGTGTCGGATCAGAACCGCCGGATCACAGATCCAGATCACTGCACAAAGCAAACATCACCCAAAATAACCACACATACACATCCCAGACATAACCAATACACAGATGCTTTGAGAGAACACTCTAATTGCAGTCTGTGGTTGTCAATCAAACCATTTTTTCTCCCCTTTTCATCTCATCGTTATCTTTTTTTCTTCATGGTGTCTATCGTCCCTCAATCTGTCCCATAGAGTCCCTCCATCCTCACCCCAGGGACACCTGAGTTCAATCTGAAGACACTGAGATATTCATAAGGCTGTTGGAGACGCTAAAGCTGCACGACAAAGACGCTTTCCCAGAATGAAGAAAACAGCTGGCATTACTAGCCATGAACACAGCCTTAAAATATTGAGGAGTGGTCAAAATGATTATTTAATGAAGAGTGATTGCTGCTTGTGCACCAGGAATAGCAAAAACATATTTCAATATGCTCCCAAATAGAAACACAGACCCTGTGGATGCTCTTCCAAGGTATTGATACATTCTTCATGAAATAGGTTTTACAAATGACTGTGCTCTCAAGTATCGTGAGATATGCCACAAATAGTTGTGAAACAAATAAGAGCTAGAGAGAAGCTGTGGCTCAGGAGGTAGAGCCCAGAGACCATGAACCAGAGGGTTGGTGAATCGATCTTTGGCTTCACTGGTCCACAGGCTGAAGTGTCCTTGGGCAAGACACTGAACCCCAAGGTGCCCCTGGTGGCTGTTCCACTGGTGTATGAATGTGTGAGTGAGTGGGTGAATGGACAAATAGTGTAAAAAGTGCTTTGAGTACACTTGAGTGTAGAAAAGTGCTATACAAGTATAAGACCATTTACCACCCATCCAAAAGGTCGTTCTGATGGAGTATTTTGGCCCCTTAACAGTAAGCCTGAGATCATAAACCCACAGCTGACCTTTTCAGAATAGAAGATCCAGGTTGCAATGTGAGGTCAATGCCTGGTAAAATCTGCTACAGCTTTTCCTCTAGGTTCTAAGATTCATTTCAACAGTGTGGTCAACACTGTTGAAACAAACTGCAAAATAGTTCAGAATCTGAAGGGATTAGTAACAGACATGAGTTTATTAGTTGTTGGTTGTTTTTATACCTATGGAGCTAAAACAACCCAAAGATGTAGTACTAAAAAAATACCTCTACTGAATAACTTTTAAAATACATTTTTTCCTCTTACTTCCCTTTGCTGGCTGTAGTGTCTAGTGTGTGGCACTGTCAAAACAAATTAGCAATCTTTAATGCAGAACTTGGTCTAGTCAAAACACCAACACTGGTGAGAGGCTCTCAACTCTCCCTCAACTACCCTCACCCCCCACATTTTCCTCTAGACTCCACACACATGGACAGAAAAACACACAGTTTTTTCATAGGAAGTTGGTCTTGTTTGCTGGAACAGGTGTCGAAGGCAGTTGAAGACATCATAACCAAACTCAAACATCTTTAATTGCAGGGATATTTTCAACTTGTTTATCTTCAAGCCTGAGTCCTTGATGAAAATACAGCATTAGCTCAATTAAGTGGATTGTCAAAAATATGTTTTGACAAATCACTCTAGTTGTAGACCAGTAGTCGAACAATCTGCTGTATTTGAATGGCTATAATAGGGAGCATTCCCACACCAAGTCTGAATGCACATGTGACATATACTTACGTTTCTCTGTTTCCACCGCTTCTTGTCTACAAGGACTCTGTAATTATACTAACTGAAATGAGTGTTTGACCCATGGAATATACCTAGCCCACACTAGACGACTGATTTAATGATCTACGTCATAAGAATCTTCACTCCTCATTCTGGGTAAAAATGCATTCTGAGGTTCAGCTAACATCTGAGAATCAGTGGTTTTTACCACATTAAGTGGGTATCTTTGTGCTAAAACCTTTTGTATACCTTATGTTTTTTTTGCTTGCACATCAGAGTGTAAGCAACATTAAAATGTAAACAGTTTTACAACATGTTACTCTCAGACAATAAAATCTGTTTGTATAATCAGGTGGCAAATTAGAGGAAAGGCATTACCATGAGTTTGAACCAAGTCCACAGCTGTTTTTGTGAACTATGATAAGTCACTACCAGTGTCAAAGTCCTTCAGTTCAATGTAAATGAAAGGAACAGGAAAGAGTTTTCTATCAGTATTTGACACTGTGGGATCTCCAGCCAGACACAGAACAACAGTTTAATGGTCTTTATTACCACTTTCCTAGTTTTTTGGAAAGTTCAGTCATTAAACTGGCAGCTCCTCCTCCAGCCGCCATCTTCTTTTGGTCGCTGCCGAGCTGGCAGTCAACACCGCTCTGCCTATGCAGTGCTTCCTGTTTCAATTCCCTGGGAGCAGTATCCACAGGTGGTGCCTCTCCTCTGCCCACACGGACAATAGACAAGACTCCATCAGGTCATTTCCACTGCCATCCCCTTCGTCCCTTCTGGCACTGTTCAGCTGCAAATGTGTGTTGCCCCCGGTTGCTGAGCAGGTACTTTCTTGTGCTATAACTGAACCACCACTTCACCCGATGACTGAATGAGCCAGCCTCAAAAACACTGCCAGGCCACATCTTATCAAATCCTCACCAAGTACTTTCATAATTATTTTGATCTTGTTGAACATCACACATGCCATGACTGTCAGAGGTGGACATTAGTATTTGAATGTCCATTCTAATTGTGATTTTCTTTCCTTCGCTGCTTCACTCTTCCATCCCTGCTTAAGGACATCTTCAGATACCTGTTCAACACTGGTGCTACAGTACCAAGTAGAACTGTTAGCATGCTTCTGCAATGGTACAAGCCCAAAGAGCCATATTCTGATACTGTATAAAATCTCTTCTGATTAGACTATATACCTTTGCAAATCACCCTCTCCACAGCAGTCTGCTGCTTGAGGCTGTCCCTCTCTAATGCGCTGTAAACATTCACATCAAGGAATTATTGTCGAGCACATTGGCAGCACTGGGATGCAGAATCAATTTGGGTTTATTCAATAGCTCCACTTGAATCTGTTGACGGGCGAGATGGAGCGGAGATGCTAATCGTCAAAAGGTCCATGTGTAATGCCTTCCCTCCCATTCAGCACACCTGCCTCTGAAGACAGCGTCTTAATTATCACCATAGGACATACATTACCAGAGCAAACAGCAATGTTATTAAAATAACAACAGGCTTGCATTTGCTGTTATCATTGTGCATTAATTGATCTTATCATAATTGCATTATCTACTTTATATTAGGTGTATTAATAAGCATCCCTGGCCATTTATGTAGTCATAAATAACTACTGAGGAGCACGTCTTATAAGGGGGATATTTGTGTTGCACTATTGCTGTTACTTACTGCACAATAAAAGATGAAGGAAAAAAGTTTTGCTTGGACTGGAATAGTACTGCCTATTGCATGACACCTACTGAACTCATGTTTTACACCATTTTACACATGAATGAATATGATGAACTGAATGTAGGAAATTGTCTATTTATGATCAGCAAAACCCCTGGTATATGTTGAAATGATCTCACTGTGATGGAAGATTTCATTGGGTTTAAAGGTGCATTGTGTAAAATGTGAAAGATTTAGTGGCATCTAGTGGTGAGATTGCAGAATTCAACTTTTGGAGCATCCCTCACACCCCGCCCCACCTGTTTCCAGGCACGAGGGAGGTTATGGTGGCCGTCACCTTTAAAACAAAACAAAATACCCTGTCTAGAGCCAACTTTTGGTTTGTCCTTTCTTGGCTACTGTTGAAATATGGCAGTGCAAATATGGCTGCCTCTGTGAAAGGATACCTGCTCCCTATGTAGATATATAGGCTCGTTCTAAGATTAAGAAAATGCAACAGTGGATGACAAAATATTCATACTATATTCTATTTCTGGTAATAGATCATTCTGAATATTTCACTTTGAACATTTAAGAAAATACGGACTTTCTATGATTTTTTTTATAGATAAAAAAGCCTTGATGGGATATAAATATAGCAGTGAGGAAAACAAATTAAATATTCTGAAAAAGAAAACATACAATAAGTTATTCAAAATTTAAAAGACATTTCAGTGTTGTATTTAGTTATGCTTAGTTATGCAGCTAAAGTTCCTCTTACACATTAGTTGAGATATTCTTTACTGCCGTGACACCTTTTAAGATTAAGACACTGGAAACCATTAATGTTATTAAGTCATTCATGCTGAATCTGCTCTCTAATGTCAAAAATTCATTATTTTTTTGGTAATTGAAATGTCTCTTTTGGTAGATATATATTCCTTAAATAATACTTAGAAACTTTAATGTATTTAATACTGTGCCCTTATTTCGCAACATTCAAAGTTTAGGTAAATTTTCCGTGTCAGAGACCGAAGAAAAGAACTTTTTGGATTTATGCCCAACACACTCACAGGCAATCATGTGCACACAAACACACACACACACACACACACATGCTCCTGGAAATTATGGCTATATTAGTTTGTTCTCTCTGCGTTCAGTATCAGAGGATTTCCAATGAATTCTTCAGAGACGGTATTAGAAACACAGACAGAAGTTAATAAAAGTCTAATCAAAATAACTTCCAAAGCTTTGGCTTCTTTCGCTTTCTAAATGTGATCAAAGCAAGAGTCGAAATCATTTAAGAATTACTAAGATCTGGAAGACACAAACAACAGCAACAATAAGAAAGAGAAAATGTAATGAATGGCCAGGCAACAAACAAATAAAATAATAAGAGGAGAAAAAATGCAGCAAAGAGGAGGGATGGAACAATACACCAGAGACAGTTTTCCTTTATTGTCTCTCTTCTTCTTTCATCTAGTATATTTTTGTTTGTTTTGTTTATTTCTTCATGTAAGGTATTTGGTTTCTCATGTGTTGTCCAACGGGCCAGGATGGGGGTGGGTAGCCTTCCAGGGGGTCGGATTGTTATTGTGTGTGTATGCCCTTGTTTGTGTAATTATATTCCCCACATTTCCATAGTGGAAATAGGCTGAGCTATAATTGGCTTGACAATGTGAGTAATTGCTGAATTTTTCTTATTGTTTCACTTTCAGAATCTACACATTTTTTTCCCCATGTCAAACATGACATCAAGTTGTAAGCCACATGCATGAATACAAGTTTCTGCTGCTACAATATTACTGACTGTATGGCAAAACTCTTACTGGTATGTATTGCCTCTTCCTGAAAAGTTCAATCCATCTAATAAATCTGTTTTTTTTTTTTCTTTTTGGCACTCAAGTCTTTTCTTGTACTTTTCAACCTGAACTATTATGGCTTCTAGTTGAAGATCAAAGGTAAAATTACATATCTTTTCATATGTAGGAGCTGTTATTCAGAAACTGCCTCAGCACCTTTTCTTCCTCCAGCGAAGCATCCACTGTGCTGCATCCTTTTCAGGGGCTTGGGGTACGAAAGAGGGAGACAGAGTTGATGCGAGAGCTGAAATAGAGGGAGAGAAAGTCAATGTCAAGCTTGGTCTTCCTTTTCAACTTGCACTTGCAGAAGAAGGGGTGGAGGCGGCTGAGGAAATGGTGGTGGTGGATAGGAGGGGGGGATGAGTGGTGGCACTGGAGGACACCTTAGGTCAATAAAGAATCAATAGGAGTGGGTGAAACTACACGCTGAGGATAAAAGACTGGAGTAGGCCTTGGCTGCTGCACATTGTAGGGGAAGGCTCTGGCACTGGCAGAATAAGAAACATGTCCAGGGGGTTATTTTGCAACATTTCATGGCCAAACCTTGCAGTACTTAATTGCACTAAGCTGTTTTCTAACACAGCAAAAGAAAGCTAAGTTAGGAACAAAGCTGTTTGTCCACTATTAAGTTCCTTGTTAAATGCAATGACATGCTTACACCTGTTTGGATTCTGCTCTTTCACTCAGTATCGCAACCTCTGAGTAAACTGTATTAAAAGAATACCATTTTCCAGCAGTACAGGCCACAAAGGGATATTTTCAATGTCTAAAAATGTTTAAAATATTAACTGTATTATATGCTTTAGTGGAATAATGCAGTCGTGGAGCTAACAAATTTCAGCTCACTTTTACTCTCTGAAGAAAAGAATGCAGTGAAAACATGTCAAATTCATTCAAAATTGCATCAGATGTGACATCCCTGACATGTAGAAAATAACAAGGCGATGAAACTATGATAGAAAACAGCCTTTGAAGTATGGCATTCCTATGCAAAAGCTTGTCACTCTCCTAGCCAGGAATAAAGCCACCAATTAAGCAAATAAAGATATCAATTAAGTGGCGTAATTGAGATTGTGAAGATATATGAACATGAATTTCCCAAAGGTAACGAGTTCCTCAGAGGTATTAAATTTAGAATTGTGTTGTAACCCCCTATGAAAAAAGCTACTGTAAAGCATACACATGGTGGTGTTCTTTATCCTTTTTTCCTGGTTGTTTATTCTGTGGTTGTCTGTTATTTTCCTGCCTTGATCTTTGCAGCTTTGCAAAGAGCCACATTTGATCATGAGTGGTAAAAATAAACTCCTTTATCTGTGTGAAGGAATCCAATAATAATCATGTGTTACAGGCTTCCCATAAAAATTTATATTGTTGTCAGAGAGCAGCCAGTCTTCATTAAGATTCAAAGGTTGAACTGTATTTCTCCTAATTAGCAGAATTGGTAATAAAGTTAAAACAAGACAATTGAAAGGAGAAAGATAACACATCCTTTCTGACCCGGCTGGGATGAATTACATGTTGAGCTTTGATTCCTGCAGAGCACCTGTGTTTACGAACCCTCGTGTTGTCAGGTGCAGAGGTCACCTGTGCTGGATTGGATGCCTGAGCAAAACAGGCGCATCCTCGTACAGGAATATCTGCAGCAATATGGCCACCAGAGCATGCAAGGGCAAGATTATGCATCAATTATAACTTCAAGTTTGGTCTTTGTTAATGATGTCCTGACACAGATTTCTCTTCACAGCAATTAATGCAACTGTTTGTGCTGGCACAATCCCACTCCCACACAAACATGCAGAGTCTAACTCGACACAGAACATACACACACAGATACAGTACATGTATGCACTTTATTTTTTATCACCATTTGTGTCTTTAAGCAAATTTAACTTTGACTATACCATGGGTTAGGACCTTAAATGGTTAAAAGGTGTGTTTCTTAGTCTCAGTGTGCAAGGAATAGTAGTTTGTACAGTAAGTCCTAGTAGTCATTAGACCAGGTCCTGGAGTAAGACTAGATTTTCTAAATTTGGTTCCTGGGCTGTAGAAGTTTAACAACCCCTGCACTATTATTCTGGAGGAGAATGGATAATGAGGACAAGGTTGAGAGATGGAGCACAGAAAGAAAAATAACAAATTACACAAAAGACAGGGCTATGCTAGCACAGAAATCTGGTGAATTGCATCCATACCCCCTACCCACCCAACACAACAAACACAAAAGATGCACAGCTCTCCATCTCTCTGAGGACAGACTCAGTGTTCTGCATATTGAATGAAACAAGACCAGTTGGAGATCTATTTTCAGTGCAAAACACACTTTTTCTGTTTCCTGAGTACAGCATTGCTAAGTGGCTGGCAGTACTGTAGTTGTAGTGTGTACACAAGGTCAAGGTAAGAGTTGTGCAAAAAAAGACCTGACAATTCCCAGTTACAGTATATTTTGCCAAGCTCCCATCTTCACGTGTGTGAGGTTTCATGAAAGTAGACGATGTAGTATTATGAAACATGTGGTAAGCTATGAGGCAGATCTTCTACATATCTCAAAGTAAAACTCAAATGATCTATTGTAGTTATTTATTTGCCTAGAAATTGAAATTGCCAAAAAGAAGTTGTACACAATTCCACAGTTGTACAGAAATGTACAGCTCACACAAATAGATGTGTATAAGTGAGTTGACTTTTCTTAGATATAAATGAATGTTCAGAGTTAACTGATTCAGTGACAACCAAGTGTTTAATTTTCACAACACCCTCTGGTTTGGATTTTAATGGTGTGGGCGTGCAAGGGACAAGCTGCCCTCAGAAATCATGAAAAGATCAGTTTGATCACATTACCCGCCGTGGAGTCTGTTCTTAGTGAGTGTGCATGATTGGCTGTAAAGTGTCCTCTGGTTATGAAGTGGTCTCTGGGCAGCTCAGATTTTGGCAGAGATGCCCGGCACCACACAATCTCAGCACAGCTTGCCATAGTTGACCAGCATCCCAGGCAGATGGCCAGTAACCAAACAGCCCTATTAGCATTCGGTCTGGATTAAATCAAATGCCCGGTGGAGAGCTATCGTTGGAATGGCCCTGGAATGGGTGATGGTGAGAGAGGAGGGGTTGGAGCTAGCGTTAGGAGTAAGACTGGATGTGGAGAGCATAAAGTGGCTGGTTTGGAACTTGTTCGGTGTCATAGTGATGTTGGCTGGCTCACTCCAGCATGTCATCTTTTTGAAGCAACTCTGAAATGACTGGGCCAGATTAGGTGTTGAAATTCTTGTTTCATGACAACATATCTAACACTAGTGCTGTACTTCTATTTGTCTCTCTCATGTATTTAATTACCCTGAAGGTATATCTGGAACATCATTTCTTTGATTAAAAACCATTTGATGTGAATGATTACATTTAAGAACTGTGGCAGATTAAATGAATGTAGAGTCCATATTTTTCCAGTTACAAAGTGTATTGCTTTGACATGAGAAGGCATCAAATATTATACCCTGTTGGTGTTCATCCTTTAACTTTGTTGGTGCATCTGAGAACAAATATAGATCTTTCATAACCAATTAATGACACAAGTGAAAACAAGTGAATTGCAACAACATTTTCTAAAGGTTACCTTTAGATAATTTGTGTAGCATAGAATAGGGTGTAAAAATGTATACTATAAAAGAGTATGATGTACAGTAGGTATGATTCACAACACTGCCATCTCGCTGTGCGCACCTGTGAATCGGACACAAGAGGAAAAAAAAGGAAAAAGAAAACAAGAGGGTAACATGACCTCGGTCTCCCAGCATGCATGGTAACTAAACCAACAGGTCACATGGTCACCTGGAAACATTTTCCTAAAGTCTTTGCATCATGAGAGTCTGGCCACTAGCGTCCCCCGGGCTTGTCTGGATGGCGACGATGGAACGCCTGCACCAGGTCCTGATCTAGGATATCGGAGCAGGCCACCCAGCAGCGTTGCTCCAGACCGTACCCCTCCCAGTCCACCAGATATTGGAGACAAGGGGGCGGGGGGGCAGAAGGAGCCTAGTGGAGGAGACCAGCTTCTCCTGGGAGACGTGGAAAACCAGATGTATCTTCATGGAGGAGGGCAGGACCAGGCGGACAGTCCGGGGCAAGTGGAGATTATGTGGCCCTCACCACCGCAGTATAGGCAACAACCCTGTTGTAGGCGCCGCTGCCATTCTACGGGCCTTAATTTGGCACGACCCGGCTGCATGGGCTCATCTGTTTCGACCAGGATGGAGGTAGGAATAGCAAGGGACTGTGCTCCGGTCTCAGTGCTGCGAGTGATGATACATGCATGTCGACCCCCCCAGCTCCTCGTTTCTCTCCCTCCGTCACTCCCGCAGTTCGTTATCCATGGTAACTGTGAGAGACACGAGAGCTAAGGGATGGCTCCTCATCTCATCCTATGAACAGGTCCTTAAGATCATCATTAAGCCCCTGTACATAAAGGCCTTTCAGTTCCTTTTCCCCCCAGTTGGCTGCCATAGCCAGGGTATTAAAGTCAATAGCATAGTCCACTACCCGCCTGTTCCCCTGGCGGAGAGCAAGCAGTTGTTTTCCCACTGTTCCGGAGTGGTCTGGATAAACAAAAATCTGGTGAAAAGAAGTCAGAAACTGATCAAATGTCTGATCCTCTATTGGATGAAGGGCAAATTCAGCCTGAGCCCAAGTTAACGCCTTAAACGGTAGCAGCCCAGAAAAAAAAAAAGCAACTTAGAAATGTCTGTAGCAAAACTAGTTGGACGAGCCTTAAAAAAGTTGGTGCACTGATCTTGTTGAATGGGGAAGGATCCGGAACAGGTGTATCCCGTGGGCCCATGTGCAGAGCTGAGGCGATCGCTTGGCTGGGGGCAGGTGTCCTGGGTACCGGCTGGAATGTTGGGGAAAGCGGTGAGAACCGGCATCTGCTCCGTCAGCTGTGCAACTTGCAGAAGCAGTTGGTGATTGGTCTCCATTAGGGAACGCAGGGTCCGGTCATGTTCGCCCAGGAGCGAACCCAGGCATTGAAGTGCCTGTTGTTGATCAGGCGTGGTGGTAGGTGGCTCTGGTTTGGTGTCCGCTGGGTCCATTGTTCTAGGCCAATTCGTTCTGTCATGAGGTGTGTCTGAAAACTGAGGACCACATGCAGATACCAAATAACACAGAGTTTATTTGGATTGAGCTGAAGGGTAGGCGGGCAACGCCGAAGATCCCTGCAGCGAAGAGGGTGGAGCGTGGAGCAGGAAAGTGGTGGTTTCTGAAAACAGCCACTGGCAAGAGACAAACGTCCGGGAAAAGGACACAGGTGGCGAGGCGGAGCTGGCGACCTGAGAAAAAAGGATTTCCTTCAGTTAGTTAGGGGAACTAATTTGGAAGAGAGCCAAAGGTATGATGCTACCGTATAGGTAGACTGACGAACTGGCTATCTGAATAAGGAAGTCCGGAGCATATATTGAGTGGGATGGATAGTGGGGCGTGCCATCTCGCTTTGCGCACCTGTGAATCATTAGGACAGTAATAGACGAACAGACACAGAAGGAAAAAAAAAGGAAAAAGAAAACGAGGAAAACGGAAGAGAGAGTCCGCCTCACATACTTCTCACATTCAGAAAATTTCTATCAGTATGTCCCCTCTATCGGCATATTAGTGGTGTGACTTGTTTAAAGTGCAACAAGTGTATGTAATGTTTTACAGTGCTAAAATGGTTATATAATATCAAATAGTACACTATCGCGGATCTATAGCCATTGTGCCTAAGCTGATGATGGTGAACAAACTGTATGACAATTAGTACTACTACTACTGCTATTAGGTATATACCAACCAGATTCTACATAAACACACACAGTTGAAGGAATCCCAACTAGGCCGTGGAAAACACTGCGATTTGTTCCTTTAACTTGAGAGAAAGCAGAAGTGGAAAACGCAGATGTCAGATTGATTGGTGACTCTAAATTGCCTATAGGAGTGAGTGTGTGTGTGTGTGGTTGTGTTTCTCTATGTGGCCCTGTGATGGACTGGTGACCTGTCCAGGGTGTACCAATGTCTTTCTCCCAAAGAGAGCTGGGATAGGCTCCAGCAGATCCCTGTGACACTAAAATAGGAATAAGCGGGTATAGATAATGGATGGAACAAGAATAGATCTCAGAACATCCAGAGTTCACTTTAGTTGTTTATCATTCAGTTTTCAAAGACATTTACACTCTATATGGCTAATAACTTGACACAGAAATTATGCCTGTGTACAGGGAGTGATCTGTGAGATCTACAAAGCAATTAAAGATTCCCCCTTCAAAAATTTTACTGGCCTAAATAAATAAACACATTTGTTGTGTGCTTAGGGATAATGCTCTCAGTGTATTGTTGTAATCAATATAAGTAGGCTCCTACAGACAGACTGGAGTAGGTGAAGGACTGCTTTGCTCTGGTATTATAGCCGGCGAGTATTCATTCACACTAACCAGAGACACATCATGCCAGTCGATGGACTTGGAGCATGGACTTTGGCAGCCAATGGCATGACAACCACATTTCATTATTGACTTAATCACAATAAAGAATGGCTTTTTACGTAGGCTGATATTTACACTGACATGACTTCTAAATTGTAGTTTTTGTATGTCTAATAAGTCCATTTCTCTTAACTGATTATAATTTGCACCATTTCTATTGCTATTGTGTATGAACAAATTGTGTTTTTTAAAAAGTTTTATTCTTCAAAAGCATGTTTCTCATGAGTTTGACGTGTCATATTTAGCAGGAAGTATGTATGTATGTAGACTACACTACCCACGAGGGTTGTCAAAAGTTACCATGATGATAATAATAATAATAATAATAATAATAATAATGATACTAATGATAGTAATAATACATTTTATTTGTATAGCGCCTTTAAAAGAAGATTTCTCAAAGCACTGTACATAAAAGTTTACATAATGAAAAGCACAATATAAAACTGAAAAATTCAAAAATTCAACAAAAAGATATATCAAAAAGATAATACAATACAATGAAAACAATAAAAACTAATCACAAAAAGCATTTCTAAAAAATAATGTTTTAAGAGAGGTCTTAAAAACAGCCTCCCCGATTTGAACCCGAGCGGTGTTCTGTTGGACGTCTGTGCTAGTCGCAGCTTGTCCATAACAAACACCATGTTTAGGCATAAGGGTGTCCATCAGTGCACATGGCACCAGGACACCCTAGGCTGGAGGTCGATGATCAACTTTGTGGTCGTGTCATCTGACCTTTGGCCGTATGTCTTGGACACTCAGTGAAGACAGGGGCAGAGCTGTCAACTGAAGTGGGACAGACTCGGCAGACCTAAACATATTGTGAGGGTCTGTTGGGAATGTTTGGCCGAACCCTCTGTCAGAGAGGTCTTCAACTCCCACCTCTGAGAGAGCTTCAACGCTGGGGATGTTGACGTTCTCCACCTCCATTGTCAACGCAGCAGCTCAGAGCTGTGGTCGTAAGGTCTCCGGTACCTGTCGTGGCAAATTCTCCGAACCCGGTGGTGGACACCGGAGGTAAGGGATGCCAAAGAAGGAGTCCTATGGAGTCTGGCTGGCTTGGGAGACTACTGAGGCAGCTGACAGGTTCCGGCAGGCCAAGTGAGCCATGGTCCGGGCAGTGGCGGAGGAAAAAACTCAGGTATGGGAGGAGTTTGGTGAGACCATGGAGAAGGACTATCTGCCAGCCTCAAAGAAATTCTGGCAAACCATCCGGCGCCTCAGGAAGGGGAAGCAGTACTCTGCCAACACTGTTTACAGTGGAAGTGGGGAGCTGCTGACCTCAACTGGGGATATTGTCGGATGGTGGAAGGAATACTTTGAGGATCTCCCCAACCCCATCGACGCACCTTCCATAGAGGAAACAGAGACTCAGAGGTCAGAGGCATATCCGTCGATTACCCAAGCTGAAGTCACTGCTCCTCTGTGGCAACGCACCGGAGGTGGATAAGATCTGCCCTGAGTATTTCAAGTCTCTGGATGTTCCTGGGCAGTCATGCTTGACCTGCCTCTGCAACATCGCATGATGACTGGGGACAGTACCCCTGGATTGGCAGACCGGGGTGATAGTCCTACTTTTTAAGAAGGGGGACCGGAGGGTGACATTCTGTGGGAGGTGCTCTGGGAGCATGCGGTCCGGGGCTGTTGCCTGAACTCATGGTTTCTGTGCAACTGGAGCAGGAGCTTGGTTCGCATTGCCGGCAGTAAGTCAGACCTGTTTCCAGTGCATGTTGGACTCCATCAGGGCTGCCCTTTGTCACTGGTTCTGTTCACTAGTTTTATGGACAGAATTTCTAGGTGCAGCCAGGGAACGAAGGGAGTCCAGTTTGGGGACCACAGGATATAATTTCTGCTTTTTGCAGATGATGTTGTGCTGTTGGCTCCATCGAGCCAGGACCTTCAGTGTGAACTGGGGCAGTTTGCAACTGAGTGCGAAGCGACGGGGATGAGAATCAGCACCTCCAAGTCTGAGGCCATGGTCCTCAACCAGAAAAAGGTGGCCTGCCATCTCCAGGTCAGGGGAGAGAGCCAGCCTCAGGTGGAGGAGTTTAAGTATCTTGGGATCTTGTTCACAAGTGAGGAAAGGACGAAGCGTGAGATTGACACATGGATCGGTGCATTGGCAGCAGCAATGTGGTTGATTTACCGTTCCATACATTCCAATTCTCACCTATGGTCATGAGCTTTGGGTCATGACCAAAAGGTCAAGATCTCGGATACAAGCGGCTGAAATGAGCTTCCTTCGCAGGGTGGCCGGGTGCTCCCTTAGAGATAGGGTGAGGAGCTAGGTCACCTTGGAGGAGCTCCTCCACATCAAGAGGAGCCAGCTGAGGTGGCTCAGGCATCTGTACCGGATGCCTCCTTGGCGCCTCCCTGGGGAGATGTTCCGGGCATGTACCACAGCCTGGGAATGCCTTGGTGTCCACCCGATGAGCTGGAGGAAGTGTCCAGGGAAAAGGGAGTCTGGGCATCCCTACCTAGGCTACTGTCCCCGTGACCTGGCCCCAAATAAGCGGAAGAAGATGGATGGATGGATGGAAATAACTTGGTCAGCTCAGCAGCGGTGCTTATATCATCATATATCATGTGGTTGTTAATGGAGCAAAAAAAAAGATGTAATTGAAAAGTGTCCAGCAGAGATAGCATTATCCTTGTGTCATTCTGTAGCTGCATGGAACTCTAATGCACCTTTACACCTGGTACACACATCAGTGTCAATGTGGCAGAGCTTGAATGGCATGGTATTCATCTTTGCTGCTTTTGCCAAGCAAAATGGTGTTCTGAACACCAAGTAGGTTAAAACAAAGTCTTTATTTTTGGCTTATGAATGTTATTTGCTCAACAATAGACATTAATTTGCGCATTCATGTAGACTATCTGCCTTGCAAAAGGAAAAATGGATGGAATTTTATGATGATGCGTGCAACAGTGGTGGAGGAGGGTCAGAAATGAGGACAAAAGGGCAAAAATGAGGACACAACAGTTTCCAGAGAAAGGCCTGGAAAACCGGACTGTCCAGATAAACCCAGATGAATGGTCACTCATGGTCATGTTTTTCATGTTTTAGCTATCATTTTGCCTCACACATGTACACACAAAAGTGCAAACACTTACACACATGTGGGCACTGTGCACTTTAATCTGAACTGATTGCATGTCCACTTACATAAATTATGGACTGTGGTGAATGCATTATTTACTCTGTAGAATTAAAAAGGCATGCCAAGTTGCTGGATACTGTCACAGCATCACGACACACACACACACACACCATCAATATAAAACACACAGGCTTGTGGACTCCCTTGTAGATAGAGACATTTAGCAAGGATGTAGTTTGAACAAAAAAAGGCACTTCATGACTTTGCTGTTTTTTATGTTTCTTTCATCCTCTCCTCCTTTCCTTCTTTTCTCTCTCAATCTTTCTCATTCTTTCTTACACTCTTCCTTCACTCCTTATCTGCCATAGTTTATGTCATGAAGTGGTGGTGTGTGATGGTGAGGGATGAAGGAGAGGAGAGCAGGACCCAAATGCAGGACTCAGGTTCTGGATGTTGGTGTGGAACCTCAGCGGGGATGACCTCATCGGCGCACCAGGGTTTATGCTGCTGGAGAGGAGACTGGGGCTCTGCAGGCTGAAGCTGGGGTCCTGGAAACTGCCTATTTGGGTGGTGGCGCAGTTTCCAAGACTTCAGGCCTGGAGAGCTAGCCGGGGACTCTGGCTGGGCAGCACTAGGGGACTCTGGCAGGACAGTGCTGAGGGACTCTGGTAGTCCAACCAGGGGTTCAGGCACCCTAGCCGATGGTTCTGGCACTCTAGACGTGGGTTCAGGCACTCTAGCCATGAGTTCAGGCAACAGTCTAGCCAGGGACTCCAGTGATAGGCCAGCCGGCCATGGGAACTCAACGGCACTGCTGGGAGACTCTGGCTTGACGGCACTGCTGTGGGGCTCTGGCTCGGCAGGAACCTCAGCGGGGAAGGCGTTGTCGGTGGACTGAGGTTCTGGTTGCTGGATCAAAGACGCCGTCTTTGAGGCTACAGGGCTGAAGACTCTAGAGAACTAGCCGGGGAAACAGGCGACAGGCTAGTTGTCTGAGGGAACTGAAGCTGGGCTAGGCACCTCTGCCTAGCCTCCGGGAAGGTAAAACGCCAGGTCCAGCACGTCACCGGACACATGCGGGAGGCAGCAAAGAGGGAGACCACTGCTGCATTGGAGGTGTCACATGGAGACTGCCTCACGCTCTCCTCCAGCTGGGAAGATAGCTCGAATGCTTCCAAGTAGTCGTCAGGGGCATATTCCTCATCAACCTTCTCTCCTCTGCTGTCCTCTGGGTCCTTTGTAGGTCAGAGCATGTCATGAAGTGGTGGTGTGTGATGGTGAGGGATGAAGGAGAGGAGAGCAGGACCCAAATACAGGACTCAGTACTTTATTAGTCTAGACTCAAAAGGCACAGGCAAGTTAATTCTGCCACACGGCAGGAAAGCAACTATATCTCTGCCACACGGGGGGCAGGAGACATAATCTCCGCCACTCGGTGGGCAGGACAGGCAACAATAACTAAAAAAAACGAAACCCTCTCTTCCTGAAACATACATGAACTAACGTTAATGCTCTGACACTGAACAAAGAAGAAGAGGATATATATAGACTCAAAACAAAGGACTCATAAAACGCAGGTGATACTAATTCCAATAATTGAACATAAAGCTACCTATAACCCTCATAGGTGCTACACAGGAAATTACCCAAAATAACCGGAAATCAAAACACACCCCATGACATTATGCTTGTTCCCCTACACCCAGTTATCTATCCTTCACCTTCACTTGCTGATCATCCTTTATTTTCAGCCCTTTCCTTTCCTCTTTTACCCTGTCTTCTTTTGTTTTTGCTCTTTTCTCTCCCACTTTCCATAGTTTTTACCTCTTTCCATGTGCTTCTTTCTTTTTTCCACTTGTTTCCCCCTCTTTTTCTTTTTTTAGTCTTACAGTCTGAGTTCCTCTCTCCTTCCACCATTTTTACTTTCTCTGATTCATATGACCTTCTTTTCTTCCAACTCTGTTCTTTTGTTTCTTTCATTTATGCACAAAAGCTTCCTGAAGTACTTTTTTGTTTCATTACCACTTCATTCCTACCTACTATTAGTTTGCCCTTCACTCCTTGCTTGCTTCTGTTTTATGCTTTGCTGCCAGTTTTGTCTTTCATTCTTTTCTTCCCTTGTTCATCCATTCTGTTTCTCTCTCCACACTCCCATTCTTCTGTTCACCCCCCCTTGTCCCTCCACTCACTCCCAAATTCTGTTTGTCCATCCTTTCTTTCCTTCCTCTAATGTTTACTGGACTTCTCTTGTCAGGTTCAGTTTGACTGTATGGTAGCACCTTTCTTTCTCTCCCCATCTGTTTCTGCCCCCACTCCAAACCAGTTGCAAAAACATAAAACATGTCCCACAATATGAATTTTCTTCAATGGTGTAATGCTACTATTAATTTTGGCATAGCGACTGCAAGTGTTAGCTGGGCTTGTAATGTGACGGATAAATTGGGTAATATGAGGATAATATGTGTGAGGAAAGAAAACTTAGACAATTTGAATGGGATTTTTGCTATTATGTCTATAGGTTTTTCACACTTTAATATATCTGTAAAGAGGGAAATGTCAGTGTTGCAGAAAGAAGAACAACACTAAATACTGTTAGCAAAAATGCTAAAATTCATAGTTCCTGTCAATCATATTGTTTTTCTATTTTATTTTTATTTAAGATATGAACACATTTTCAAAATTTCGGCAGCACACTTGAGATAGTGGCCAACATTAGTATCAAAGTATCTCAAGTACTTATCAAGATATAAGGAGGGACTATTTGCTACAGTTTCTAACAAAGGTCCATCCATCTTCTATACCCGCTTTTTCCTGAAAGCCAGGGTCACAGGGATCTGCTGGAGCCTATCCCAGCTCTCTCTCGGGTGAAAGGCAGGGGTACACCCTGGACAGGTCACCAGTCCATCACAGACAACAAAGGTAAAAAAAACCAAAAAAAAAAACATTATATGAGTAACACCACAAGTAATTTAGGCAAAATGAAAAAAGTAAACCAAGCTGCAGAGAAGCTTTTTCATGCTTGTATTCTGTCCGCTGGTGTTTTTATTTTTGACACAGTGAGAGGAGCACATTAGAGTCAAATTATAGCAGTTGTGTCTTTCTTCTTCTCTCTCTTCAAGTCAGCAGTAACGCTCAAATCAGTATGCAAAGTGTCACAGTGGGACAGCTTCCTGCAGCAAAACATCCCAAGCTTTGCTGGAACTTTTTGGACACCAAGCGCCACCTCCAGAGCCAAGAGAGTAGACCCCCAAAACAGATACAGAAGGAAGAACACCCTCCCCTGCTTTTCCATCCTTCAGCCTCAATCTTGGCTACAACACGGTCGACTTAACAACTAAATATAGAATGTGCTGGTTATTCATGTAGTGTTATTGCAACGCTAATGCCCACAATCGTGGATTTTGTAGGGCTGGCCAGCGTTATAGTGTGGCCGCCGGCTGCTGAATATGCATGTTGCCGAGCAGGCAGAAGACAGCGCCAGGCAAGACACAGAGGATTTGATGTTCAATAAAAGAGAAAGCCTTTGACATGGAATACGAGCGGGGCCCAGCCTCAATATGAAAGAACCAGGAGGGGAATTAGATGGATGGAGAATTCCTTCAGAAGAATAGACAGAGGAGAGACAGAAAAGAGAGTTATGAGAAAAGGAAAGGGATATTTGAGTGTTTCTGAGTGTGTGTGTTGAAGTACGTGAGTGAGTGACAGAAAAGCAAGCAGGGGCGTACACACACACTTATTTGGAAAGTGAACACATTCCTCTCTGCGCTCTCTTTGAGAGAGTATGGATAATACAAAACTATGAGAGATCATATGCAAGTCATTGAAAAGTCTCAGTGCAGCTGCTCTTCTCCAACTCTTTAAAAGCTCCAGGTCTCTAACTCCCCACTCTCACACACCTCCCACCAGCCTTCCCCAAGCTTTACGTGGCTTTTAAAGATTACCTTTAAAATCATTGAATCACTTAACAGGCTCTTTAAATTATACAAGGACTACAGGTCAGCCTCATTACAGATGCCATTAGCAACCATGCACTAAGGCTGTACAAGGAAATAGTTGTTTAAGGGCCACTAAGTGATAGTGGGTAATCCCTGTAAAGATGAATCGTAACTAAATTTCCTAAATGAGACGTTTCCTCACTCTAATAGCTCTACACTGAGTAGGAGAATTTTGTTTTGCAGGATGTGATATGGGTTGCATGTTAATGTTGATAAGTCACATAAGTAAAGATAGAAAGATGATTGCTTTACAGTATTTGGGTCTTTATCACAATACATATCTATTCTATGCATGTATTCCTGTATCATGTGAGTCATGCTGGGCACAACATTGATATGCACTTCTAACAGCAAAATACAGAAGATGATTGAAGACCCTATAAAATTCATTTCAGTGATCAATAGGATTAAATATGAAATTTTGTCTGTTTGTATAAAATAAATTTCATAGATGCGTCTAAAGTAAACAGCTGGGAAAACAGCAAGGTGTGGCTTTTAATTAAACACATATGCCAGGCATGTAAACTACACTTCTCTTTTCTTAATTTTCTGACATGATAGTTTGTCTTTAAGTGTAACTGGTTTACTACACCATTCAGACAGAAGGAGACCATTGTTGTATGAGTTTCTTATCATGAAAGATGGTGGATGATTAAAAAAGACTGACAAAAAAACCAATGGATGAATCCAGGAAGTAATGAGGCTTATGGGAAATGTGAAGTGGTAGCTGTGCCATGGATCATTCAGTAAGTGTACCAACATATCACACTACAAAATATCAGCAACAACAACAAAAACATTAGCATTGGGCAGGATGGTTTGCTTGTTTTTTGTATTTTAAACATTTAAAGTAAGAAAAAGAAATTTTACCAAATTATAAAAAATGGAAGGTTTAAATGAGGGTAATAAAGGTTCATATCATGAGAAGACTGCTGCTGAATAATCCAAATATGGAATCATAGAACATTTATAAAACTCAAAAATATACAGAATAAACATATAATCACAGGTGTTAAGAATTGACAAGCATTGACATTCATGCTCAGATTGACACATGAATATAGATACAGAAAATAGGACCATCTTCTCGGGCATGTGCTTTGGTTGGAGCAGGTTCCATATTAAGTATGTTTCCATCGCAATTAAGGCTTTGGCCTGATCCCTTCTGACACTGTAATTGTTATTTCAAATGTAGATTAATAAATCATGGGCATCTAGTTAAGAATTAAAATAGGTCTCCACCACCACTGCAGCCTGGGCTAACCTCAGCAGCCCAAACCCTACACAAACACACACACACACACACACGCACACATACACACATATACACAATATATCTGTATGATCACATAGAAGCTTTCATATAGACAACATACACTGTACTACACATAATCTGAGTTCAGTCTGAGCACACACAGTACTGGCATATATGCTATACACACACAAATGTGCACTTCCACTCATGAAATGTAAATTAGGTTTTGTGGGCAGGCTAGTACATAAACAAAGGATGTTCCCATCACCATCCTCATCACAATGTTTTCATTCACATTCCTGTGTGTAAATTCCAATCACTTCTAAAGTGAAGTTATGTTCAGCCTAATTATCAAAAATTTACATAATGGCATCACTTACAGATGGTGCATCAGGTGACAGAAAATACTAATTTCATTGAAAACCGAGGATTTCAGTGATGCTGAAAGTAAAGGAATATTAACAAAAAAACTGCCGAAATTAACATTAAATTACATTGTGTGTGAAGCAAACATATGGTAGAAGGAGGTCGCAGAACAGGTGAACATTGTTCAATCCCTACAGAGATGCATTCAAAAAAAATACTGCAGTATTACTTTAAAAAAGCAAAAAGGGAACAGGAGGGAATTAAAGTGGCATTAAGGCCACCCAGGGACACAGACAGCTGATGTGCATCAGTGCCATGTCACTGGAAATGCGTTGGTCTCTTGAGTGGGATACAGCTACATCCAAACAATTAAAAATGTTGATGAACTGATGGGCACAGAGCCAGAAAACATTGACCTCATCAACTGACCATGTGCCCTGCTAAAATTGCAAAAATATTGCAATCAGGAAGAGAACTGACAGTCCAACGAATGTGTGCTGCCACAGTGTAAAAGAAATATATACACAGTGTTTAGACACATTGGCACTGTATGGAGATATGTAAACATACACACCATCTAGAGTACACAAAATACACTGTGAGGAACACAAGCACAAACTGCACATGCCATAGTCAAAGGCAAATATACAATGTGTACACATCAGCTGTGCAGATATACACTTGCATACACATACACACCTTCAGATGGCATGCATACATTTAAGACATAGTACTTCAAAATAAATAGAAGGGAGAAGTAAGTACAGAGGAAAAAGTGAAAGAATTTGAATAATAAATTCAGGACACATGTAAAGACATATAGCTTCTCATGCTCCATACACACATTCTGACCCTCTATTTCTGACTCCAGCTCCATGTCCTTTATCACAGCTCTCCTGCAATCTCATCAAATTATTTCTTATTTTTCCGTTCCTTCCACCTTTCTTCCTCCCTCTCTTCCATGTCTTAATCCACAAATCCCTTCCTCCCTGTCCTGTCCATTCTTTGCCTGTCCCCTGACTCTTCCTCTCCTGCTCTGTCCTCCCATGAACTTTTGTTGCCTCTATCTCTCCATCCTTTGCACGTGTGAAGACCTGGAGAGTCGTGGTCCAATGCAAAATTTATGCTGAATAATGTGTAGGGTGGTCACGTCTTCTCTATGCTGCCACCCCGCAAAAAAAAAAAAAAACAAAAAAACACAGAAGCTTACAAAAACACACACTCGCTCAGGCACATAGTCTCCTGTGGTCAACACAGAGCACTTTAGCTATCACTGTGGATTAGCCTGAGACCTGTAATGCACCTTTAAGTATTCCAAGCCTTTTTTAAGCCACAAGCCACATGCACATGTGCATACACACATTCACGATTGCACATGGACACACAAGCATATATTGGCAAGATTAGAATACATACTGTACGCCATGTAGTTTGCATGAGATATTTAGTGAGTAAGATACCAGTCCAGGTGTAGAAATATATACAAACAGAACACATTTATGTATAGTATACATTTCTACATACACATTGGCAGTGATTCATATTCACACACATTGGGTTGTGTTTACAGATGTATGGCACACAGAATCAGGACTAAAGTGTATTTTTATTTTTGAAGTCTATTTTCCTGCATATTACGCACATAAACTGTGTGTTGGGTTATGAGTGTTTCTAAAATGCAGGTGCCATACAACATAATAACTGCTGATTGCCTCCTGTGTAGACAAACTCAGCACCAAAGCGCTGCTGTTTTATTTATTTATTTATTTTTTGTAATGTGTTGCTCATGCCACAGTTCTTGTTACATGGTTTTACTCGATTTTTATCCAGAACATGGTATGACTTCAAAAATGAAAATGCTAAATATTGGAGACCCCCACACACACTCACAGGCATAAATATACACATAGCCACTCCATTACTTTTACATTCTAAACTTTAGAATGTATGGTTTGCAAGTAAGTTGTGTATGTTGCAGAAGAGAAGAAAAGAATTTTAAACGTGTTTCCTTTTATCATTCACCAGCCCCTTTTCTGTGAGCTTATGTTCCGCAACCTATTGCTGCTTCTAGAGATTCCCTCATTACAAAAACAGTAATTCCAATTTATTTAAAATCTAGCAGGGCAGAAAGTTGACAAACATGTTCTCTTCATGATTACATGGGTTCTCCAGCTTTCTCCCACAGTGCAAAAAAACGTATGTCAGGTTGATTGGGAATTATAAATTGCCCGTAGAGCGTTGCATCAGGAAGGGTATGTGGATCAATTGGTCCGCCATGGCAACCTCTAATGGGTGCAGTTGAAGAAAAAAAACTGCCTTAGGAAGTACTTTTCTACACACAGGAGCTTCGGAGCTCCTAATATCTAAAATTAATAATTATTACTACTTCTTTATATTTGTGAGAAACACGTTTCCCAACTAATGCACGTTGGACAGTCAGATAGTGCCCTGGAATTGCCTTACACAATTACAGCTGACCCTATTTTAAAAGTTTGTATCAATGTGTTGGTACATGCATATGCGCTGTGCTTTAGTTTGTTGCCTGTGGAGAGTGTTGGGATGGATCAAAGGGGCCTTGAAATGTGTTTTGGCTGGCCATGACAGATCAGTGGGCGACAATCCACAAAGCCACCCCCCAAGGACCCCTGTGGATGACCCCACATGTAGACTGAATGCAACCCCTTAATCCAGTATGTCACCACACACTCGGGCACTTCACCTCCTGATGGAGAGATGAATCAAAGAGAAAGGGCCTCTCGCTGCCCTCGCTCCCTGAGAGCGGAGTAGAGTGGAGATGACCTTATAAGAGCGAGCAGATGAGATCAGATGGTGATATGACAGGTCAGGGAAAGTGCAAGAGGTAAAAGTGAAAAAAAGAGTGAGAGAAAAAACAGAGATTAAGAGAGGGAAAGAAGTGGGGCAGAGAAGAGGCAGAGGCCAAACAGTGAGTGCAGATCATTGTAGTGTGGAGAGTGAGGACTGAAAAGGATTAGGTGGTCATGCAGGGCTTGCATGTGTGTGTGTGATAGAAATGCTACAATAGGGTTATTTTGGAGTCACCAAACACAGTTTGCACTCTGTAGGAGCTCACTATGAACACACAAACATGTATTTGTATTCATATTATATGTATGTATATGTATATATATATATATATATACACTTTATTTACTTATTTTTTTCAAAAAACGTGCCAATTTGAATGGCAGCAAGTCGAAATAGCTCTGTCTATGGCGTGTGACATCATCCATGATGCCGTTGCTAGGATACAGACCCAGCACCCTGATGCATTCATTGCAATTACAGGGTATTTCAATCACATCTCTCTGTCCTCCTGCCTGACTGACTTTGTACAGTATTTGGACTGTCCAACACATGGAGAATGGACATTAGATCTGTTCTATGCTATCGTGAAAGAGGCTTACAGGGTTGTACCTCTTCCACCACTGGGTAGATCTGATCACAACATTGTCTATCTTCAGCCCACATACAGACCCTGTGTGCAGAAGCTTCCTGTAACCACCAGGTCTTTCAGGAAATGGTCACTATATGCAAGAGACTCATTGAGAGACTGTTTTGAGTACACAAACTGCACTGTACTGCTGGAGGAGCAGGAAATGGACAATGACTTGGACAGGAGAGTCAACATTATCACTGACTACATTAATTAATATGAGCCTTCGGCTGGAAAAAGTCCTGGTGCTGTGGAAGACTTCTCTAATACTGGTGCCCAAAATAGGGCAGCGGTAGAGCTGAATGACTATAGACTGGTGGCTTTGACACACTGGCCTTCTACCACACTGTCATGGCAAGTACACTGTTCTATGGTGCTGTCTGGTTGGGGGGTGGCATTACGGACAGGAACTGTAGGCGCCTGGACAAAGTGGTGAAAATGGCCAGTTCTGTGATCGGCAGGGTACTGGACCCTCTCAGAACTATGGTGGATCAGTAGATGTGGAGGAAGCTGCTGTCTATATAGAACAATAATAAACACCCCCTCTACGATATACTGACTAAACAGAGTAGCAGCTGTAGTGGGAGGCTCATTTCACTGTGCTGCAGAACTGAGAGGTTGGAGAGCCTTTGTCCCCACAGCCAGTAGACCTTTTAATAGTAATTGTTGATGTGTTATTTATGTTATATGTTATTGACTGGGTGCCTTTATCTGTTTATTATATTTTATAGTAAAATCTCTATGTTAAAGTAAATATAAGAGCTGCTGGACAATCTGAATTTCCCCCATGGGGGATGAATAAAGTATCTGTCTATCTATATGTCTATCTATCTATCTATTGACAGGAATCTTCCATTAATTACATCACTCTCAAACTCAACTTAAACCCAGCCAAATTGTGAGCTGATCCAAAACTCTAGGGCAATAGATAGCAATTGGGTTGAAGATAGACTTTGAAATAATGAGCTTGTCCTATAGTCGTATAACATGACATATTTTGTATTATTTTAAGAGACAGTACAAAACGGGTAGGGAATTTTAGTGTTCATGTAGTCAGTTACATAAATTCTCTCTTTCTATCGTATTGATACCTTTCCCTATTTTACTTAGGGAACCATTAAATACTCCAAAGGACCTTCAGGGACTCTGCACTGCACTTTGAGGTACAGTCCTAGATTCACCACCCACAATATCTCTGTACTAGACAGTGCTTGTGTTGTAAACATGGTGGACAATAGACCTTTCTACTAATCATGGCCTTGGAGAGAATCTATTTGAACCGTTACTGGGTTTCATTGAATCAATCTTTACAGTGATAAAACATAGTGAATACACTGTGTTTGTTCAACAGATCAAAAAAGGAATGACATAAAGAAAGCAGTGCACTGTTGCATGTGTGTGTGTGTTGAGGAGGGGAGTACAGTGTTTCAGGTACAGTGTTTTAATGTGAATTAAATGTATTCTTAATATAGTTCTTGTCATTATATGTTGCAATGTTTTGCTTTTCAACAATCGAATAAGAATAAAATCCTGCAGTGTTTTAATCAAATGTCATTCCTGCTGCTCTGTCACGTGGTAACCAATCATTAGGTCTTATAAAAATTATAAAATTAAACCTGTCAAAACAAAACTTACTTATAGACAACTGTGTTGTATTTAAGTTATATTCGTAGTATCATAAGTGATTGCACAGAAAGTTAGAAATGACAGAAAGCTTCTTAACTTCCTGGCCAGACAGGGCCAACTGTTTAGACAGACACAGCCAGTAATAAAGAAATATGACTATGGAATGGTTAAACTCCATGGAATGGGTTATATGCGAATGTGTGCTGTGTTCAAAATCCTTGAAGTGTACATCAACATCAAAACTAGAGGGCACAAAAACACAGGATGAAAAATATAGACCATCACATTTTACCAGTTTATTAGCGCAAATTGTCATATACTGAGGGAATTGAGGACCAATAAACCGCCCACCATTGGTAACTCAAGAAAAAGAATATGTCTTTATTCAGTCTTATTTCAATCTTTCTTTTTTGCGCAGAAAGAAGAGCTACACATACGTTTATTAAAATATCATGCTTAAACTGTGTTTTTTTCCCTCCTCAAGTTGCTTTTGCCCCTCTCCATTTGATAGTTTTCCTCATGCACCAAGTCGATTTCCCTCAACTGCTCTCTGTGCTCGATTGACATCTTTGTGCGCGACAAAACATGAGGGGTGGTTTTGACGATTTGATTTCATGGCAATAAGAAAAGGTGTGTTATTAATACAGAAATGCATCTGGATGGCAGATAAACAAGAGATGGTGTAACCATACTGTCAAGGATATGTTGTCAGGACATTGAGCTTTTGGCAGTTGGCCTCAGACCTTATTCTTTTCCCAGGGAGTTCAATTCAATTCAGTTTATTTGTATATCACCAAATCACAATACAATCACTTTACAAAAAATAAAAATTCAGTCATATTGTCGCCATGCTTGTTTACATTCAGCCAAGAGCAAATGCTACTGTTCCATGTGAAGTCATCCATGACACTATTGCCGGGATACTCAACATTCTGATGTCCTCATTCTTATACTAGAATGAGAATGCAAATGACAAGGAGGCCTATACCCCTACTGCCTTACCACCACTCAGTAGATCAGATCAAAACCTGGTCATACAACCCTGTGTACTGAAGCAACCTGCAACCATGATTACAGTCAGGAAATGGACACCTGAGGCAACCGAGTCTAAGGAACTGCTTTGAATGCACAGACTGGAACATATCGCTGGGAGCAGAAGGGAACAGCATGGACACTGATTGACAAGTTGACTGTTTCACAGATTACATCAACTTGTGTAGAGACACTGCTATATCTACAAAATCTGTTTCCCTAATAACAAACCCTGGATCACTAGTGACATCAAGGCAATCCTTAACCAGAAAAGGAGGCATTTAAAGGTGGAGACAAAGAAATGCTCAAACATATCCAACATGAGCTGAAGAGGAGATTAAAGAACAAAACAAAAACAAAATACATAAAATCTACAGTACAGCATGAGAAGGTGTGGAGTGGAGCTAACATCACTGGCTACAAAAAAATAACAACCAGTGGGTGATGTGAACAGAACCAATGAACTCAAGTTCTTCAACAGATTTGAAACTGCTCCAGCCTGTCCAGCCATAGCCCCTCATTCTTCCTCAATGTCTCCTCCTTTATCTCCTCCTCCCCGTTGTACTCCACCTGTGTGCATCCTCACCACTGAAGCTACTCCCTCTTCTTTATCTGGGCATGCTCCAACATCTGTCACAGTAACAGGGGTGAGGCTGCAGTTAAAAAGACTATGCCATAGTAAGGCAGCTGGCACTGATGGTGTATGTGCTAGGCTGCTAAAGGACTGTTCTGCCCAACTGTGTGAGCCTCTACAGAGGATCTTCAACCTCAATCTACAGTTGGGGAGGGTGCCAGCTCTGTGGAAAACATTTCGTATTGTTTCAAAAATGGTAACTGTGATTCAGACTAAATGTGGCCTTGACATGTGGGGTCCCCCAGGAGTCTTGGGACCCCTTTTCTTCAATCTTTATATTTTTGCCTTAGGCCAGTTAATCTGCCACAATAATGTATCCTACCATAACTATGCAGATGACACTCAGATTTACATAGCACTCACAGCAGATGAATATGGACCAGTCGATTCGCTGTGTCACTGCATTGAACAGATCACTGTGTGGATGTAAAAGAACTTTCTCAAAATAAACAGAGATAAGACTTAAGTAATAATCTTTGGGCCAGTGGAACCTAGAGAAATTGTCAGCAGTCACCTCAAATCTTTTTCTCTAAAATCTAAAAAAATCAGGTTAGAAATCTAGGGGTAAGCATGTATGCAGACTTGAATTTTAACAGCCACATTAGATCAATTACATCATCAGCACCTCCAAAATATTGCCAGAATCCATGAGATCTTGTCTAAACCAGACTTGGTTGATACTCATCCATGCATTTATCTCCAGCAGGTTAGATTACTGTAACGGCCTGCTCACGGGGCTCTCAAAACATGCTGTAAGGCAGCTGCAGTAGAATCAGAATGCTGCTCCTCAGGTCTTGACTAGAACAAGGAACCATTACTACCATTTTAGTTCCACCACACCACCCGTTAGTTGTGTTTTGTGCCCCGGGAGTTTCCCGGGAGGAAATAAACGCCTCAGTTGTCCTGCATTTGGGTCCTCACCTCTCCTCCTTCACACCACACCACCCAAACCCCGTGACAGAAATAAAGCAATAAAACACATTCTGGACCTTGGTTCACAAGACTTTTGAGAAATTAATTTCGTAGTGTAAAGTGCTTGCCTCAAAAAAGATGTGAAAGTCATTTTGTTCACTCATTCACAGAAACCAATACAGTGATTTAAATTTTCTAAGACACTTTTTGTTTAGAAAAGTCATATGCAGGAAGGTGTATCTGATCATGAATAGTCATGTAATTCACATGAAAAGACAAAGACCAGCATAATGAGCCTTTCAGTTAGGAATGTGGCTGAGAGGGAATTGCTGCAATAAAATGCAGATGCAAACGTTTGAGTCGTGTTTTTCCTCTGAGGACAAACTAAACTCTTTGTCGCTGTCTGGAACATACGAAGCGCTTCTTCACCTGCGTAGCATCCCATCATCCAAACGTAAATTCTATGATGGAGCTTGACGTTTTATGCCATTTCTCGGGGGCATGTACAGAACTACCTGGCCTCACCTAAGTTTTATGCAGCTAAACTCTGGAATAGTCTTCCTGATGATGTTAGACAAGCCTCATCTCAGGCAATGTTTAAGTCCAAGCTAAAAACGTTTCTTTTTAGCTCTGCATATGACAACTGAAAGTGTTTTATATGCACTAATTTTAAGGCAATTTTCTATACTATTTGCTGTTCCTTATTTTAATTTTTATCTATGTACTTTTAACTTGTCTTTTATTTCTGTAAAGCACTTTGAATTACTAAATTCCTAAAGCAAAGTGTCCAGCTGAACTAAATGACCATAGAAGTAGTAATAATATGGTTTATGTAATAAGTGATAAAAAATAAAAATAAGTGTGTCTGCGCATGTGTGCAATAAGATAATAAAATAATAAAGTGACATCACATCCTCCTAGCTGTTATTGGTTGCATAGTGACTTAAGCAAATTATGTAAGTGTCACGTCCGGTTAACTCTATGTTTAGCACCAATACTGATATGCTGTGCTGCCCTTTTTTCCTTGGCATACGTTAGTAAACAGAGGAAAATGCTGATCTTCCCCTCAGGTCAGTAATCTCTTTGTTTGATTTTATTTGAAGTTTTACAGGGAGAGAGAGATCATTTGCATTGAAATTGTATCATTGTATTTGAAATTGTCCGCAGGATATGACAGTGATAAAGGTAAAACTGCTTTATTTATTCTACTTCATTTTTTAACAAGGGAGAAGAAGAGTTGCATAGGTTTTATTATTAATGGTTTTTGGTTGGATACTTTGTGGGATGTGTGTGATGGTGCAAAACATGTGCTTTAAATAGAATGGTAGAATTAGTTGTTTTAAATTTTTTTTATTGCTTTACAACTAGGGGTTGTAGGTTTCAGACGCGTATGTGCGAGCCCCTGTGTTATCAAGTAACAAGTGGGTGTGAACCATTTGTCCATCAGAGTGGGGCAACCGGCAGCAGTCCTTGAGGGAGGTGGTAGGTGGCGGGGGTCATTTAATGCGTGTGTTTGGTTTAAGCGAGAGCCCATGCAAAATAGTGATATAGGATGCTGATTTTTTTAAAAATATCGGTGTGCTGTGTCTGTAGAGAATACAGGGGGCCCATGGCAGGGAAGATTATCTTTGAAGAGCAGCCACCAACTGAGGTTTTTGGGAGAATTAAACACAGACGGTGAGTACAATGCTAATTTAAAGGAAACAGCGCTTTAGCGCTAGCGTGTTAGCATGGGTGATTCTCTTTGTCTGTATAGGCGTGTGAACCGTCTAGTGTTAGCTTATAGGGTTTGACACAGCAGTCTGATGCATGGTGGGAGAGGTCGCTTTTGCAAACACCCACAGTTGTAGTGCCCCCCGCTGATGCAGTTGTGGATTCTCACCCCCACCAGCATCCTTCTATCAATCTGTGTACAGTAGGGCAAGTTTTGGCATGGGAATGTGATACTGCTAATTCTGTACCTTCTTCACCATTGTCTGTTGGTTCTGGTTCCGCATATGATGCTTTAGGGGTTTTAGGACAGGTTTCTTCAGATAGTGAATGAGACACATCCGATTCTGTACCTTCTTCACCATTGTCTGGTGGTTCTGGTTCCGCATATGATGCTTTAGGGGTTTTAGGACAGGTTTCTTCAGATAGTGAATGAGACACATCCGATTCTGTACCTTCTTCACCATTGTCTGGTGGTTCTGGCTCTATACATGGTATATCAGGTGTTTTAGGGCAGGCAGATTCAGATAGTGAATCAGTCACATACAATTCTCTGCCTTCATCACCAGCGGCTGATGCTGCATCAGAAGCAGGCTGTGTGTTAACACAGGTGCAGCCTGTTCCCACAGATGTAGCGACACAGACTAACTGTGAAGTCTATTTCTCTGTCCTGCAGAACATTACCAAACTGTTATCGGATATCTATGGTTGTGTGAGAGGGTTAGATGTAAAATACAATTTTTTGAACAACAGGTTAGAACAGTTTCTTTCAACTCATGTACAGCTACAATCACACGTAGCACACACAAAATCAGAGTGTACAAGGCACATAACAGACACACACCAGATGATTAATGCTATTTTAGACAAAATACAATAGTGTTTTGTTTTTTGAAAAAGAAAAATGGACGGCCCTGACAACGAGAACAGTGCCTCACGTCCCTCTGTTGATGACAACCCTCCGCCTGCAATGACACTTGATGAATTCTTATGCTGGTCTGTGGAAATGCGTGAGAAAAATGCACAGCTTATTAATAAGCTGAAAACACCACCACCACCACCAGACACTGAATATCTCTACGTAGAATCAAATCCTGCCGATTTTCTCAGATGGTCTGAAAACACATGCCTGAAAACAGAACAGAAAAGTGAAAAATTAGCCATCTCCCACGGGGAGCTATATCTAAACGTGGTGTCTTAGCAACAGCTGAACAGACTCAGGCGGTTCATGTTGATGATGGTGATAACACAGGTGTCCAGATCAGGCCTTGCAGCATCGTTGATACTGTTACTGCAGATCCACCTCAGCAGCAGGAGCATCAGCAACAACTGTCTATCAGTTTTGTACACGACCACACACCCAGTGCCAGCTCCCTGCTGCATGGGGCAGGTGCAATCTCTGTCAGGGACATTCTGACGTCCGATGCCCAGGAGCTGAGGCAGCCTATTAATTTTCGAGATATTGACATTGATAGCAACCCCGAACAGGTACCTGATCTCATTAGGGTGTGGCTGGTTGAGGTTATAAATAGGACCATAGAGGTGTCACGACTGGGTAGTGTGTTAAAATTTTGAGAGGTCCATCCCTTGCTAGTGACGTGCAAGTCATTTAAAGGAATGAGTCATAGGTATAATACGAATGTTTTTATGGATGAAATTGCTCAGGTGATACAGAGTAATGATGACTCTCTGGCAGATGATGACCTCGAGTTTGTGGTTAGTGTGGCCCAGGAACGTAGTCGTGGTGGTACCCGACTGAAGTTGGGACATGTGCCTTATGATGAGGTATTGTCAAATTAGGGACAGCATCTGTCCAACCCTAATATGAGTGCACAGACTCTGGGGTCGATGAACGCGCCTGCGCGTTTTGTAGCATCTTCTGATAACGCCGAAACAAACTTAAATTACTCTGCCAGTTTTGATCGTACAGATAAGAGCAATATATCATTCGGATCTCTAAAGGGTCTAGTTTTATTTGTATACACTCAAAATAACAACAAAACACTGTGCCTTTGTAAAATAAAGAAAGCAGACAGAGTGCGCTGTCTATATTCTCTGTCTCTGTCATCTCTCTTCACAGACACGTAAATAAAACAACCAGAACCTCAGCAAATACTTTTCTCATAAAAATATGAAATATATGGCTAGAAAGCTTGAAATGGCTCCTTTTAAATGAAACAATTCAAGTCGAAAACAAACCATCATTTTTATTTAATCCGTATAAACATAAGGAGTGGTGCGTTTCCTCCTATCTAACCTCATTATAGCTAATGTGATCCCACCTTGCACTGAGCACACTGTTCATATGGAAATAAGCTGAGGTAAGCACATCCCTGAGAAATGGCATAAAACATCAAACTTCATCATAGAATTTACTCACTTCTGTGCGTTTGGATGATGGGACGCTATGCGGGTGAAGAAGCGCTCCGTATGTTTACCACACACAGAGAGGGATGAGAACGGTCAAGTGTAATTGTGTAATGCTGAATTCTGCTAATGCTGCTTTTGTGACTCATGAGTCCCTGGTGGGCCTTGTGAAGTCGTTTGTCGCTGACCAGAAATCAGACAGACACCTCACGGCCGTTTCACACAAAATCACCGGTAGATTTGACAATGTCGTTTACATTTACTCATGTTGGCAACCTCTGTACAATCAGCTCCTGAAAATCAGAGACATAAATTTTGTCAACAGCTTGCCAGAGTCACTGTGTGACGATTCTCTGTTGCCGCCAAACAAAATTAATTTACTGATTATAGATGACCTGATGAATGATGCTAGTAATAATCCGGAGGTTCAAAACATGTTCAAAAAATATGTACACCATAGGAATTTGAGTTGTATTTATCTAATCCAGAATTTGTTTATATGGGGCAAGACCATCCACACTATTAGTTTAAACACCAACTACCTGGTTTTATTTAAAAACTCTAGCAATAAATATCAGGTCACACACACGGGCAAATGTTTCCCAGTAACGTCAAATATTTTTTAGAAGCATTTAATGATGCGACAAGCAGTCCAATCTTGCTTATTGATTACAAAGCCAAAACACATGATTATCTAAGACTTAGAAGAAATTTGCTGTCTGACCGATGTTGTGGAAATTTCTTTAAGTTTGAGAGTTGCTAATTCTCAGAAACAACCACAAGTGTGATGAATCATCTCAGGTTTAATCACAGGCCTGGAGAGGACATCCTTGCAGAAATCCTCTGACTCTGTGTTACAACACCAGGTTTATATACAGTACTGTGGACTAATCTGAAGCCACCCTACATGTTTGTTCAGGTGTCCTCTATCCCCAGGCCTCTACCAGAACTAACCAAATTGTTGGCAGTTATTTACAACCCTCTATAACCATAAAACATTAACCCAATAAAACAGACAGAACCACATACCATCAAAGGGTCAAGCAAACATTCAAGTCACCCCTTGACATCTTGGAAAACTCCCACACCGACTGGTCGTGTACATTCCCAGAAAGCTGAAGTAGCGATGTTGCCCCGTATGCAGAGAAATTTGGCATTGTTGGAGCTCTTGCATAAATCATCACAGTTGAGATGACTTTATCAAAGCTCTGTTAGCGCTCAATGTGTTAAGAGGGAACATTCATCTGACTGACCGGCAGTACAAAGAGCTGAAAAAGTGGAAATCTGTAATCAGGCTGGTAGCGGATAGAAAAGTAGTAAGTTTTAAAAAAAAGAAGCTCATTAATCAGTCTGGTGGATTCTACTGCCAGTATTAGGAGCTGCTATGCCATTCATTATTAGTCTTATTAATCAGAGATAGATATGGAACATACACAAAAATGTATTTGGTCCCTCACCATCAGCTGGAATTGTTAAAACAGCAGCAGCATCAGAACAATGAAAACATGAGACAGACGGCACAGAATGAACCGACCGAATGAAATGACCGAGGTGCTACAAACACCAGACATGGACGTTTATGAGAAAGCTAAAAGGTATGCAGGCATTCTGCAGAGATATTTGTCACTTGTAAGGCAGGGTGAGCATGTAAAGGATGTATTGACCCTTTCACTACCCCCCACTGAAGGAGTTGGTGATGGTGGGGTGGCGCTTCCTGGTAAAAATGTTGTAAGTGTAAAGGATCTGGTGGTGGAGGATGTACTAAAGCATGTACCCAAAAGACAGAAAAAATGCAGAGCACATCTTATCTGCACTGTCCAGAGCTTCAGATGTGATATCATGGTCAGACCAGGTTGAAGTTACTATCAACAAGCAGATGATCGGAGGCACACATCTGTACGATTTGATTAAAAGAGTCACAGCACCAAACCGTATTTGAGGCCTCATGGATGGAATCAGTTTTGAAAACGCTGGCAGACCTGAATGTACCATTATCAGCTGTATCAAACACCCATGCACGTAGGGTTATTGAAGAGTATAAATCAGGGGCAGACTGTGATTCTAGTTCAACACATTGCCCATACTCATGTGAAAAGAAAAAACGGCCTATAGCTGTTCTACATAGATCTAGCCGGGGGTCACTGTCAAAGCATCCCGGTTGCAATACTGATTTTTTTCTATCTATCTTTAATGTATTTTTATATGAAATAATGAATGTGTACTTTGACAAATGATTATTTTCTTTCTTTCATTGTACCTAAAACAGATTGTGAAACATATGCATGGGGATACCTTTTTTAAAACTTGAATTATCTCAGAAATGCACATTGAACACATGTAAAGTTATGGTATACAGACACATGTCTGATCATCTTAACAAAGCGTGAGACCTGGACATCATTATGATCAGGGCCATACTTTTCAATAAACGTCTGGTAGGTTATTCCTTTCTGTATATGCCACAGGAAAAACACACAGTGCTGGCCGCATGTAACAGAGAGGTCAGACTGAACCTGTTGATCAGAATAAAGCACCCAGGTGGTGTTTTTCATATATATGAGGGTGAAAACTATCTGTTGAATTGCCATAGCTGTCAACAAATAATAATAGTTGATCACCCGTAAAATAAATTGCCAGGCAGTGTTCACCTAGCAAATATGAAGGATCAGTGTTTACAATAATCGCTGCAGGGTGTCGTGATATTTTGAGTCTGGCCAGCTGGTCACACAACAGTACCCCCACAAAATCAGTGACCTCAGTAATTACCCCTTTAACAGTACAAATCAATTCGATGGTGTTCATGGTGTGATTTTAGTAATACTCCACCAGCACTTGTCTTAAACTCATGTTAAAAGTGTTCTGGAGTGGTGTTTTGAACCACGCCTCCAGCCTCATGTTCCCTGTAACCCAGTCACTACCCTCCTGGTCTTGCGTTGATATATTAGCATTCCCTTAGCTAAAATCACACACTGAGGAGAGAACACAACCACCTTTTATACAGAACATATTAGCACAACCCACAACATCGCACAACCAGTAGCAGCTAGTTCTGCCTAGGAGGATGTGATGTCACTTTATTATTTTATTATTATTATTGTTTTATATTTGTACACATGCGCAGACACACCTATTTTGACCCCACTCCTCGCACCCCCACTACATAAACCTTATTATTACTACTTACAGGCCAGTGGCTCTCACATACCATATTATGAAGGTCCTGGAGAGGATGATTCTGTGACTACTAAGACTTGAGGTTAAACATGCAATAGATCCCCTGCTGTTTGCTTACAGATCAGTGATCCAGGAATCAAAGTTCATCAGACTGCATCAGCTGCATCTCTGGTAGAGTTCTGAGCAGCACACGGGTTCCACAGGGGTCTGTTGTGGCTCCATTCCTGTACAGACTGTACAGGACTTTTGAAGTACAACGAAAATTCTGCTGTGCAGTACCTGAGAAATAGCTTAATAAATACCTTCACACACATCCATCAATCATCCTTATTAAATAAGTCATTAAAACAGTACTAAAGAAACATCACAGAATAAAAATATCACACCAATATAAAAATAATATTATCTCTAATGTCCAATTATGCACATGAGGTAATATGTCTGGTTATGGGGCAGCAGGAAGAAAGTGTTTACCAGGGCAGAGCAGTTGATTGTACATGTGAGGTCTTCTGTGATATAGATGCCTAAGAATTTGAAACAGGAGACCCTATCCAATTCCTTTCCTCTGATGGTTAGAGGAGCGGGGTCCTCACAATGTCGCCTAAAATCAATAATGAGTTCCTTGGTCTTGTTCAATGTGAGATTATTATCATTGCACCAGTGTGTCACTTCCTGTCTGTATTGTGTTTATTTGTTATTTTATATTCGTCCCAAAACAGTTCTGTCATGAGCAAATTTGATTATTGTATTTGTGGGTTAGATGGCAGTACAGTCAATTGTGTAAAGTAAATAGAGAAGAGGACTAAGCACACAACCCTGTGGTGCTCTCATGCTGAGGGTCAGGCTGGTGCAGATGTGTGTGCCGAGTCTCACAATCTCACAGTCTGCAGATGGTTAGAGAGGAAGTCTTTTATCCGCATGCACAGAGTGCTGTTAAGGCCCAAGCCAAGCAGTTTGGTGACCAGTCTACTGGGGACAATAGTATTCAATGCAAAGCTGTAATCAATGAATAGCATTCTGACATATGTCCTTTTCAGGTCAAGCGTGTTTGTGTTTGTGCTATGTTGAGAGCAGTGGCAATGGCGTCTTCTGCGCATCTGTGTGCACAATAGGCATATTGGTGTGGGTCAATATGGGTGGGCATGGTAGATTTTATGTGCTCATAGATCTACCCCGGATCGGATCCGATTCGATAGTTGTATGTCCAGATATGTCACCAAAGATCGTCAGAAAAATTTGGATACAGTCTAATAAATTTTATCTCTAATAAAACCTTAAGGTCTCACGATTCAAATGACATAAAGCAATTTAGGATTGAATAATCACAGCGATTACAGTTTCTTAATATTTAACAAAAGTCCAAATACAGTACAATACGCTGGTCCTTACCTTTCTGTCGCGTTACTTCATACGTGTACTCAAACATCGAGTGTCGCATATCGTTTTGTGCAAAGTGCACCCATATTTTAGTCCAAAAGACGTAATATTATACAGTAAATCCATAAAACCATCGTCCTCCTCATAAAAAGCTGTAATCCGCTTAGTTTTACAGTTGATTTCGCCGTTTATTCAATAAAGTTTGACATAGCAAGCTTCTGTGAACCACATGAGGCCTCAATCGAACATGTTTGTTACGTTTCACAGCGTAACTAACCCTAAAACCAATAGAATTTGCAATTCGCACCCTCTGAGCAAATCCCAGTCAGGGGGCATAGACTAACTTCAATTGACAGTAGAATCAGCCAGTCACATTGTTTGTCAATGGTGACTGACGCATCTTCTAGCCAATGATGAGACCTTTCCAACAGTATATGATACGTTTTGCCAGATGACGCAACAGTGGGCTTTAACGCGCCCCCTCCTTACTGTAAATGTAGCCTTGACAACGCTGGGCAAGCAGCGCTCGACACTAGAGGGGGAGGGGAGTCATATTTCACATTTTACAGAGCGCCGATAGAAAACTGGGACGCTTTTGCTTCAAACGACACCAAGGTCGTCAATATAACTCTTAAAATGTAAGAACAACAGCTAGTTTCATTTGGCTATGTGTTTTTCAGCCGTGTGCAAAAAAAAGGGGGGGGGGGGGGGGCTAACAGGTTAAGACCAGTCTTTCAAAACATTTTGTGATGAAAGTGGTGAATGCTACCGGTCTGTAGTCATTTAAAAAAGTGATGTTACTCTTTTGGGGGACAGGTATAATAATGGCTGTTTGTAAATGCCTGCAAAGGTTGGTGTGCACAGTCTCTTATCACTGTCCCAGAGAACCCATCTTTCCTCGCATTCAGAGAGCTGAAGACTCTCCTCACCTCATGTGTCTGTATGGTCAGCATCCAGTGTCAAAGCATGTGAAGAACTAGTTCAGTTACTCCACAAGGGCAGTGTCACTGTTGGCAGGTGGTTACTGATTTCCCTTATAGTTGGTCATATGCTGGATGCCTTGCCACATGCGTGGTAACCACAGTTTCTGTGGTGGGCTGAATGGGGGTGTATGCTGGAGTAAGGAAGAGTGATAGGTGGTCAGAAAGTCTTGTAATGTTGGAATAAACACAGTTCAGAGTATTGGCCTGTCTTGTGGCACATTTAACATGCTGGTCGAATCAAAGTGAGTCATTATTGGTATTTAGTACCTTATACCAATAGGAGCTCTTCTCGACTATAGAAGAGGTTTAACTCACACACTTCCACGCAAATCCACACAAACAACAACCACACATAAACTTTCAGGTAGTGTTAAGTTTGACAACTGCCCGAATTTTGACAAACAGACAGACCCTGTGGTGAAAGCTAGGTTTTTCAGCTTCACCTTCTGGCTAAAGTGAAGCCCTTCCTAAGTCAGAACGACTTTGAAAAGGCTATGCATGCCTTAATTCTTGCACTGATTACTGCAACGCCCTGAACATCTCAAAAACCAAGAAGCTGGTAGTGGATTTTCAAAGGTCTAAACCCCCTCCTCATTCAGTCAACATCTGTGGTGCAGACAATTGAAGTGGTCTCAGCTGACAAATATCTAGGTGTGCACCAGATGTCTGTACAGGTTTGTTGTTGACGCTGCTCTGACGGATATTGCATTGTGCATTCTGCACTCAGCTTTGTAGTGTCCAGTATCATTGAAATGCAGTCGGATACTGCTTGTTTTTCAGTTTTTGCTAATTTCTTCACTTTTTCCCGACACTCTTTTCCTTGCGTTTAAATCCGGCTGCCCCGCATCTCTCTGTCGCTCTGTGTACCTTGCCTGTACCACTACACTTGCAGTCTGTCCTCGCATGTGATTGGCCACATGGTGCCAGTAAATTCAATAAAGTGCACAAGGTGCACAATAAAGTCTCACTCCTGCGTGCATGGATTCTCTGCAGAACTGAGCAGGAGCAGCTGAAGATTCGGCTCTCCCCGACGGGAGTCGGCTCTTCTCATTTGATACAAAGAAATCAACTCTTAAAACCGGCTTGTTTGCAAATGACACATCAGTAGGATGAATAAAGTTTATCTTATCTTAACCGTGAAAATGATTTGGCTTTGAGTTTATGTTTATTCCCATCACTTAGACGCATCCCCCAATGCCGTTTATTAAGGTGCCATATTAGGGTCAATTCTGGTTTCCCTGAGGGTTCCCCTATTGAGTCATCATACACATTTCTAGGGCAAATCTATGCGTGGTCCAAGTGGCTGTTAGGCCGCTACATGAACTTGTTACTTGGTGTGTTGACTCAGTAATATCATTCATGCTGCTGATTGCTCCAAATAAACATGATTTCAGTCAGATCATTTTCATGTTACCATTACAGCTAATTGCAAATGTGCTCAATCTCCTTGTCCAGTTAAATAACAGTGTTAGCCACCACTGTTGTTTTAGCTAATCAATCAAAAAATCATACTATCATCTACATCTGAGGTAGTGATAAATTGGTAGCCTCTGCCGAAGAAATACTGCCTATTGAATAATTAATGTTATCGTAAGATAAACCAATAGCATAGACAGAAACATTCATGAGTCCGCTCTCAAATCGTCAAAGCCACCACTCATGTAGTGTTGTGCACAAAAATGTTAATCGAGCACAGACACGGATCAATGGAAATCCATGGCGCGTGAGGAAAACAAATGGAGAGGGGAAAAGCATTAGAGGAGGAAAAAAACACTGTTTTCATATTATGATAAACATATGCGCAGCTGTTCTTCCTGTTCTTCCTGTTGTGCCTGCAAGTGGGATACTTGCGCTCACGCACCGTTAAAACGTGCAGGTCTATATTTTTCACTCTGTGTTTAAGGGCCTGCTAGTTTTGACATTGATGTAACACCATATAGGTGAGACCTGGAAGTCAATTCTGTGTTTTTGCTCTTAAAAATATGTGAATGATGAGTGTAAGTTAGGTTCCAGTAAATACTCTTAAGTCTGGGGGGTATATTGTACAAACTATAGCTTAAATGAAGATACATGACCCTGCAGTATGAACACAGTATTTCAGGCAATCACGCACAACAAATACGATGTAATAGAATCACTATACAAGTGCATGAACAGAGCTTGAATGGCTGTTTACTGTCCTACTTCATTCATGTTTTATCAGGAAACAGATGAATGGTTGGTTTTCCAGTGACTGGGTGTTCTTTCAGCTGAAAGGTTTGGATGGATTAGGAGGCAATTCCAGTGGCGTTAAAGAAACCTAAAGTTCAGATAGGTGGTATGAGGCAGCTCTTAGTGATAACGAGCATGTCCTGGGCCTGGAACAGCTGGTGGTAGATGGCCTTAAGAGTACAGAAACATCAGGTCTTGTTACCTTACTCAAACTGTAGTGCCTAAAGTTTGTATTGCTCTTTTGCTGCGCCCCCTGATAGTGTTGTACCAAGCTGATTGACAGAGAAGCTGGAATGAATTATACGTCTTTCAAAATAAAGTGGTTGGATTATGGAGCTCCCTATAACCACTGTACCAGAAGAGTTTAAATGAGACCATAAAACTTTGAATAAAGCCACTGTTTTTTTTCTCTACCAATTCAGCATTATGTGAGATACAGAAAATGTAGACAGTGAACTTAACACATCTTTTTCAAATTATCTGTTCAGTAACATTGTTTCTTGCCTAATCAGTCTGAGCAAGTTGAAACAGACAGAGCAAAGCACCGCATGTCTTTGAAATGTTCTGCTGTCACTCATTGTGTGACAGTGGCTGTGACTTTCATAATACAGACACATTCATGCATCAAAGAATCTACAGTGTGCTATTTTATTGAACACAAGAGTGCAGCCTAGTGGTGCTGACTAGAGAATGAGTCCATGTGTGTATGTCCATTTAATTCACATGGGCACTGTAATCAATACATTTGATGGGCCTGAAGTGTCTGTGGTCTGCAAGTATTTTTAAATGTGTTACCATGGTAACTCTCTACATGGACACTCACTTATGCACACAAACAATTTAAAAAGGATCATATGCTTGAATCATGAGTGCATGTAAAATATACATGCACACACACACACATATCCACAGAATACACAGATATCTGTACTTGTCTACTTTCTACTACAAGTAGAAGTGTGTCTACTTGTTTTTCTACTACATTGAAATAACTTCTGTTCACAGACACACACACTGCACATGCGCGCACACACACACACACACACACACACACACACACACACTGTTATGACCCCAGGGAACAGGGCAGCTGTGTATGTGCTCAAGCAGTAACCCTGTAATAGTTATTAAGCAGTGGGCCAACTATAAATGCACACAGAGCACACATCCCTGGCACACAGAATTTCTCCCATGCATGTCAACATCCATAAGGTATATAAGCCATTTGCAATGCTGGAGCCATTGTAAAATTCATTGCTAATTATAACTGATGGTAGACACACACAAAGCTTAGATAGAGAACAATGGTACAAACAGATTAACAGAGGAGTGGAGGGATAGGGCTGAGGATCATAAACTGATAACCACTGAAAACACATTATGTGGAGGTTTGAATTCATGGCCTTACAGATAGAAAGAATGCAAGTTGATCTGCTTTAACAAGTCTATTAAAGGTAGAATCCACTTTCTATACATATATAACCAGTAATCCTGAGTGTGTGTAAAGAGAAATGTATGTTAAGCTCAGCAATAGTTGGCCAACCCACTAATCTTATTTCATGGTACAGGCCCCAAACCTTCTCTCATCTTGCTCATAGTGTCTGGATGGTAAGGGGGCAATGTTCAGAGACGCTGTAATAAGGAAAATGAATCTGAAACAATAAATGTGAGGAAAGTAAGGAGGGCTTGTTCTCCCAGATTAAGAAAAGTTATGTTTCTTGTACAGCCCCATCTATCAAATCCACACTTCCATCATTTTTTTCAAATTTTTCTTTGTTGTTTAAATTTTCAGTTCTTTGTCCTATTCACACACAGGCTGACTTATAATGCAAGCAAGCATTTTCATATCACATCATCACATGCACCAGCTTTTTTATATTTTTTATTTTTTGCCACTTCTGCACTTTTGCATGTGTTTTTCCCCTGCTCTGGTTTAATTTAGGTTAGGCTAAAGGAAATGTCAGTCAGTCTGTATATGTCCACACATCCAGAGAGGGGCCTAATCAGGCATATTCAGGGGAAACGCTGGTGTGAGTATACTGTGGGTGAGAGTGAGGCATATCTCACTCGCCCGTGAGGTGGTCTTTTTGCTCCTTCAAGCTCAGGTCTTCTACCAGAGTCCTGGGTGCTTGAGGGTACTGCGTACTATCTGAGCTGTTTCTAGGACTGCACCTTCTGGAGAGAGATCTCAGATGTTGATCCTAGGATCTGATGGAGCCACTCTCCCAGTGTGGGGGTCACAGCCCCAAGTGTTCCAATTATCACAGGGACCACTGTTGCCTTCACTTTCCACATCTTTTCTAGTTTTTCTTTCACCCCTACCTATTTCTCAAGTTCCTCCTCCCTGATTTTGCTATCACTTGGAATTACTACATCTGTCACTACAGCCTTGTTCTCCTGTTTGTTTACCACTGTGTGGTTGGTTAGCAATTACCAGACTGTTTCTGGAAATCTCACAGGATCTTAGCCGAGTCGTTTTTTTTACTTACAGTCCATACTTGACACAGATGTATTGGGAGAAATTTAATGAATAAACCCTTTACGCACGCCTTAGTCGCACTTCGATCACATTCTAATGGGGCATTCCCACTCTACCAATGCCTACTTCAACTAAGATACATTTTTTCTCACGAAAGTAGCCACTCTATGTCATTCAACAGTTATTTGTTATAAACATCTCAGTCAATAGTTGATAATGTAGCTAGATACATTACTTTGATAATTATCTTTCAGGAGAAACATTCACAACAGTTTAAGTTAACATGGAAGGTATGAAATTAGTTCCTCATATTAAGCATAGTTGATGTACACAATTCATTACATTTGGGATGAATCAATTCATACAATTGCAAGCACAAGTTTAGCTTTAGTGTCTACTCCTAGCTGCGATCATGTCTTGCTGCCATTGCACAGATCCGGTAGGGCTGTTGAAGTACAGGTGCAGATATTCTCTTTGTCAACAGGGCATGAGTAGAACAGGAATTAAATGGCATCTATGATGCCAGTGTTAATGAAGGGGTAATTAGCAGTGTTGCCTCACTCCCAAACTGATACTAGCCTGTTCACGCTGTTGCCCATCAATTACGCTTAACTTCTGTCCCATTCCATCTACTGATACTCTCTCGAGGTCGGGAGAAGTTGTTGAGCAGGTTCAAAGACAGCTCCCAACTCCATTACCAATCAAAGCCGCCCTATTTGTGTTTAGATCCCGACCAAAGCTGATTCGCTCCCATCCTCTTGGGAATGCCCAAAATTTCAAGGTTAGGAGTAGAGCGGGGGTCTGTGGAATGTGGGTCTACACTATGCTGGCCACTTGATTGTCGTGTTACATGCCCACCCTGCCTGCTAGCATCTTACATTCTGCTGTTATGTGCTGGAATGTCTCTCTCTTGATTATTTGCACAGTCTGCATCAGGGGTCCTGTCTCGTATGGTAGACCCTGGCCTCTATTGATCTTGTACTTAGAGGTTGTTCTTGTCCTGTGATATATGAAAAAAACAGGCCCTTCTAATGGTCGACTCTTGTGACCCCTCTGATCCACAAACTGGGTGTGTAGTGCATCCTTCCTGCAGGACACACTGTCATAAAGGTGCCGCCGCCCAGGAGTACCTGACAAAGTGACCTTTACAATATTCATGAGTGATTATTACATTAGTACATTCACACACACTATTGAAGTACTGCTCATACACAATACAGTACGTTACAGTGAAAGCAGAGGAACCTGAAACAAATGATATGCAGTTCTTGAGTTGTTCCAGTCATAAATCTAAACTGAATTAAAGCCCATGGAAGAAGGTTGTTGGAAAAAAAAGATCGTGTTAAGAGACCTGGATATTAATATGTGTTGTACTGCAGTAAACATATATGGTGCATTTACTACCTTCTGAAAATGAAAATTCTCTAAATTTAATCAATATACTCTGGCCACTTTGTCAGGTACACCTCTATGACAGAGTGTCCTGCAGGGAGGGCACACTCCACACCCAGTTTGTGGATCAGAGGGGTCACAAGAGAGATCATTAGATTCTAATGACCCTCGCTTCTGCTCTCTTCTTCTTTTATTATGACACTGGTGATGTAAGGCTAAACACAACTGATTTATTCCACAAGAAATGTAAGATGTGATTGTCATTGTTAAATATAAAGATTGCCATTTTCAGTTACAGCTGTCAAAGTAGTGGGTAGTAGGTCCCCATATCAACACTCCACACACATGTAAACACTTAAACATCAATCATGCATACAGAAAGATGCATACAAGCACTCTTAGTCTAACCATTGGCATATGCAGTGTGTCTTTAAAGCAGCATTAGACACCAGCAGGGATGGAGGGATTGAGAGCCAGAGAGTGGCTGGTGATGGGTAGAGATAAAGTGAGGGAGGGCGATCAAGTGACTCTACAAATTATATATAACTACTTGTACAATTATGGGTCTATATTACTAACTGCGGTCTGTCACAGTGAAGGCTCAACAACGGGATAAAACAGAGGCAAACATTACAAGGATGTGAATCAGGAAAAGGAGGATGAACAAGAGCAAGTGAAGGCATGTGAGGGAATGTTAGAAAAATCCCCACAGGACAGGAGGCAGAAATTTTTGTGGCACTGATTGTTATAGCAAAGCTGCATAGGAACTGTACATGCAATAATAATTAACCAAAATAATTTAAAAAATAATAAGCGATTCTAGTCCCAGCCTTTATTGGTCATTGTGTAGCAACGTTCTGTTGCCTTCATGGTTCTCCCTTCCAGACTTGTAGTTGTAGCAGTTTAAAGTGAATTATTGAAATTTTTATTTATCTGTTTGTTTTGAAGAGTTGTGCAGAGAGAAGTATCTTGTTACTTGCAGCATGTCACAGTGTCTATACAGCCAACATAGTGAAAGCATCACGTTAGCATAGCAGCAACTGCAGCTTCACTCCTGTAGTAAATAAAAGAGTCTATATCTGCACCACATTCACCACACACTTCAGGTCACACTTACACACATACAGTACAAGTGAATTGTAAGCTATTATACAGCCTGTGAAGAGAGCTTCTTCTTCATCCATTGGCATCCATTGTACCCCAGCCCTTGACGTATCCACATTGGTTCGGTGTGATGTTGACGATCTTCTGAAATCTGATGTCGATAACCTGTTCAAATACTTTCATGGCGTTGCATAGAAGACCGGATTGGCCAGTAGTTTGAGCACTCCATCACATGTCCCTTGCCCTTCCAAACAGGCAGCGTTATACTGATCGCCCATGCTGCTGCCGTGACGTCATTGGGGATAATTCGATTGAAGAGGGCGGCGAGGATTTTGTGTTTGGACGCTTCAGTGTCGTCGGGGCCAGTGGCCTTTCCATTCTTTATCTTCTTTAGGACTTCTTTGACTTCTTTGCTGTCTATTGGCCTGACGGGTCCGAAGATTGGATCGGCACGTGGTTCCAGCAGCACAGGATTGTGGGTGGGCCTCTGAGGATTTAGAGGTTTTCGTTGTTGACGTTTTTGACTTTGCCAATGTCCTGGGTGGCTTGGTGGTGGGTGCTGGCTAATCGATAGATCTTCTTTTCCCCTTTGGGTATGTCCAACTGTGCATAGAGATGGTCATAATGGGCCGCTTTCGCTGCTTTCACTTGCTTTCACTGCTCATTTCGCTGTGGATTTGAGAGTCTTGTATCATTGGAGATCGCCGTCAGTGCGGGATTAAAACCACGCTTTGAGCGCCTTCTTCTTCACCTTAACTGCCGCTTGCACTTCTTCGTTCCAAAACCAAATTTACTCACCAAGAAGGCGCTTCATCTTCCTGAAGACAGTGGCCCCTGCTCCGTGAACTCGTCTCACCTCTTCAGATGGACGATGCTCCAACTCTCTATACATTGGAAGGACTGCCCCCAATTGGGCCATGACCCCCACACACACACAAATGCAGTGATAGAGAGCATCTCTTTCACACATTTATCAGAGTTATGTAACATACTGTAGCATTGTTAGAAGTCATTGCAAACAATGTAGCTACACATTATGCATTTATAAATGTATAATAGATATGCAATGGGCATCCACAGAAAAATGTATTCTCTGTATTTTCTGCACACAGATAAAATTCACAAATATATGTTATATACTGAATACACATATAGGTACAAAAAAGAACCAACAATTCATTGTGATGAGCTGTGTGGAAACAATAAGGTGTAGGAAGAAAAATCTAAAACAAGAGTCAGTACATGATGGCTCAGTGCTTGTCCGTGACAGAGAGTTGTATTCTGACAAGGCTGGACAGACAAGGAGGACAGAAAAAAAGACAACAAAAGCATATATGGAAAAAAAACAAGCAAAGGATGGTATCGAAGGAAGGGGAGAATGAAAACAAGATAAGATGACAAGAAATTTTCACCCTTGTATCATAGTGAGGTTGCTGTGCTGGGAGAGGATGATTCAATTACATTTGAAAGGTATGTGTTCCCGAGCAGGTTTTGGTCACAAAAATTATACAAGAGTTAAAAGAAGAATTGTTTGGCCTCAGCTTTTAGAAATCACCAAAGAGATTTAATAGTCAGTGTAAAAAAAACAAGTAATGAAGTAAATAAAGAAGTCCATGACTAATGTGAGAGGCACCTACGTTCATAGAGATGCAGCACCTCTTGGAATGAAGCAGTTTTCTGTATTCATTTGCCATAAAATATGACTTCATCTTCATCTATGGCACAACAACAGACAAACACAATGTACTTAAGAACAAAGAATCAACAAAAGCAAGTGAACCTACTGAATAATTACTTCAAAAAACACTAACTGGAGTTAGTAGTTTGTACACCTGGAGTCCAAATAATGAAATGAGTTTGGAGGTGTGGTTTAGAAGAACTTTGAGTGATAAAAGACACGTTTTAAGTTCGTCTTTCATAAGAAGCAACTGCTGATGTGTACTATGCTTTACAAAAAGGAGATCTCTGAAGAAGTATGATCAACAGTGGCTGATCTGCATAAGGCTGGAAAGGGATATAAAGTCATTTCAAAGTGTTTAGACATCCATCAGTCAACTGTTAGACAAATTGCTTATAAATTGAGACAGTTCATTACTGTGGCTATTCTTCCTAGAAGTCCCCAGCCAAGATAACTCCAAAGACACAATGCAGAATCCTCAGTGAGGTAAAGAAGAGCCCATGAGTAACAGCTAAAGGCTTGAAGACATCACTGGAACTGGCAGTTCATGTTCATGGGAACTGGGAAAATGTTCTGTGGACTGATGAAACATAAGTTAAATTGTTTGGGAAGAATATGTAGCACTATGTATGGCTCAAAAAGGGCACAACTTACCAACATTAAAATATCATCCCAATGGTGATGTATGTTGGATGGAGCGTCATTAATTCAATTCAATTCAATTCAGTTTTATTTGTATAGCACCAAATCACAATCATCTTAAGGCACTTTACAAAAAGGTTAGTGACATTCAGTGGTGGAATATACATGTGAGGGGTAGGGGAGGAGGGGAAGGGAGAGGAGGGGAGGGTTAGGGTAGGGTAGGGTAGGGTAGGGGAGCTCAGTGCAACGATGAAGAGTCCTCAGGCAGCCTAGGCCTAAGGGATGGTTCAGGGTTACCAGAAGGGTAAATTTTAGTTTTTCATTAACTATAAGCTTGGCAAAAAAGGAAGGTTTAAAGTCTAGCCTTAAAAGTACAGAGAGTTTCTGCCTCCTGAACCCAGACTGGGAGCTGGTTCCACAGGAGAGGAGCTTGATAGCTAAAGGCTCTGCCTCCCATTCTGCTTTTGGAAACTCTGGGAACCACAAGTAGACCTGCACTAGTCCCTGCACTAGAGCAAAGTACTCTATTGGGATAACATGGTACTATGAGGTCTTTAAGGTATGAAGGAGCTTGATCATGAAGGGATTTGTATGTGAGAAGAAGGATTTTAAATTCTATTCTGGATTTTACTGGGAGCCAATGAAGAGAAGCTAATATGGGAGACATATGATCTCTCTTGCTAGTTCCTTGTCAGGTCTCTGGTTGAATCATTTTGGATTAACTGGAGGCTTTTTATGGAGATACTGGGACATCCTAAAAGTAATGAGTTACAGTAATCTAGCCTTGAAGTAACAAATGCATGAACTATATAATTTTGAAACAGGATGTTCCTAATTTTTGCAGTATTGCGCAAGTGAGAGAAGGCCGTTTGGTTGATGGCATGCTACACGGATGAAGAAGCATTTTGGATGGTACTGGACAGCGACAAAGAGTTTACGTTGTCCTCAGAGGAAAAACACGACTCAGATGATGAGCATTTGCATCTGCATTGCATTGTATTGCACTAATTCCCCCTCAGCCACATTCCTGAGTGAAGGCTCATTATGCAGCTCATTATGCAGGTCTTTGTCTTCTCAGGTAAATCACATGATTATTCATGATCAGACACGCCTTCTTGCGTATGTCTTTTCTAAACAAAAAGTGTCTTTGAAAATTTAAATCAGTGTATTGTTTTCTGTGAATGAGTGAACAAGATGATTTCCACATCATTTTGAAGCAAACACTTTTGGCTACAAGATGCAGTTCTCAAACATCTTGTGAACCAATGTTCTGTATGTGTTTTATGGCCTTATTTCAGTGACTTAAAAAATGGTAGTTTTTCACTAACCATGCATAACCATGCATTCTCAAAAACACAATCATGTATAAACTTGCTGCTCACATATTATTGTAGCCCAGTTTGTGCTGATTACAGTGTTATCAGACTTTATCCATTAATATGTTTAAAAACAACTGAAAAAAGCACAAATGTCAGGGCATGTCAAAACTTGTCCAGGGCCCCAAAACACCCTTAGACACCAGAGGGTTAATATCATTGAGGGGAAAATGAATTCCAAAGTCTACCAACATATGCGACAGGATCAGGGTGGCTGTCCACCAGCTGAAACTTAGTTGAAATTGGGTGATGCAGCAATGATCCTAAACTTTCAAGTAAATCCATGTGCATTTTGGAGTGGCCCAGAAAGAACAAAGACCTTAATCCCAGAGAGATGCTGTGGAATGACCTAAAGAGAGTTGAATGTTTAATAGGTACCTTCAATAAAGACATGAGAAATTAGATTTTTATTGTGAAAACGTTCTTTAGTTTAAGCACATTGTATTTGTTTATTGTTTTGATTTAAGTGAAGATCATATCACGTCATGGCAAATTAATGCAGAAAACCAGTTAATTCCAAGGGGCTGACATACTTTTTCTTGCCACTACACTGGGCTGATGTCAGTTATTTTTAGAGTTTGTCTTAGTCGTGAGATTAAAAGTTCATGCTAGTTTTAGTCATATTTAGTCAGACTCATCTTCATTTTATTTTTACCTTTTGCCATTAAATCTGCAAGTGCCAGGTAGTCTGAACAATTGGATAAAAGGAACAGAACAAGAGTAGGATGCAGAAAAGATGAATGGAGAGCAGAAAGCTGATTAATTTCATTTGGCTAGAAAAAATTATAATAAACTAAAAATAGTTAAGTCAGTAAGAGTAGAAAATTAACAGAAAAAATAATAAGAAAAAAAAAAACAAGTGCATAGAAAGTGCAAGATAAGAGGAAGCCTCAAGTCAAAGACAAGACTTTGGAGTAGAGAGGAAGAATGTGAAGAATGTGGGAGGGCAGAGGAGGGTTACAGAAGGAGCGATAGTAACAAAGAATAGAGACAGCCTGCCAGCTCTTTCTCTCTCTCTCTCTAAATATCTTAAAGGCTTCAGACTCATGTATATTAATGGCGCTGCGATATGACAATGGTGACACAAAGCCTGTTTACAGGGAGCAGGCAGACTGCAGCCAGGTTGAAGCTGTTTAGCATGCAACTCCGTTGGGATTTATCACACTGCACCCATGTCGGAGGCTGCTCTACTTAATACAGCAACACAGTTTTTGTGGAGTGCATTTACATTTTTTTTTTTTTTTGCAGGCATTTACGCAGAGCAATGTACAATGACAGCAACATTAGTAGATACTTCTGCATCATCCAGAAAGATTACAAGCTTACAGTGTAAGGGAGGTCAAAGGTCAGTGTGAGGTATCATTTGAGGCTGATAATATACCTGTGACCAGAAAAACATCATGTAAGAGTGAAGTAACCAGGAAACAGGTCAACCTGCAAATTTAAATGTTATGTGTATGTTATTGCATGCATGCTAAACAATCAGTGCTATTCATGTGCATGTTTCAGTTACTTAAGCCAGTCTGCATGGAGTCTGCATGGCAAGTTTGTTGCTATCAGCCACGCTGTCTGCCCTGAGTTTGTACCTAGATATTGTCCGGTCGAGGCAGATGGCCGCCCAAACTGAGCCCGGTTCTGCTGGAGGTTTTTTTCTTCCGTTAAAGGGAGTTTTTTCCTCTCCACTGTCGCCAAGTGCTTGCTCATAAGGGAATTGTTGGGTTTTTAGTTTTAGTTTTTGTAAAGTGCCTTGAGATGATTTGTATTGTGTTTTGGCGCTATACAAATAAAATTGAATTGAATTGAATTGAATTGAATTGTGGTTTTTTTAAGTTATTGCTAACATCAGCCTTCTAACATGCTGACAAAGACATTGCTAAGATACTTGTTTGGCAAGGATATTTAACATATTTACTATTTTATTTTTGCATGAATACTACTATTTGCTTATTAGCAGTAGCAGGCATCTGACTGTAAAACAAACCTTAAACCTGATGATTATACTTGAATATTAAACCAAATGTCACTGAAATCCAATTCATCTTATACACTCTTCCTTTAGTACACCAGATAGGAGGATTATGGTTTTTCTTTCACTTCTTCCCTCTTTGACTGAAAAGTTAAAATTCACTTATCTTACTTCTTTGTGCTCTTTGAAGAAGGGCCACTATGTCTAAGATATGTCTCAGACTATTTCCATGCAATCCTTGGTGAACTGCTTCTGTTAGTTTAGATTTGAGTGGAGCGTTGTGTTTCAAAGACTGCCAAGAATATGCTTTTTGTGAACTATTTGGATTTTTTTTTTCTGCAAGACAATGGTAAGTTTTCTAAACACATTTAGTCCACATTTGTTCAAGGTACTGATCTTCAAAATACTGCTTTCAGCTAACCTCACTACTGAGATTGACAGACAGACTTGTTGTAAGCTCTAACAACAATCAACACTGATGAGAAAGGAAATGCACACTTTAATTAAATAGTCTGTCATGTCCACAGAACTGAAAAATATGTGTCCACAGCCACGGTCTCTCTCACTGGGACCTTGAACTAAATCTATCATCTTCCATATTGCATTGGCCAAACAAGTTGGATATGGTCTGTTTTAATATTCTAGCCTGTTGTGACAGGCCTACTTTTAAAATCATTTTCCATCCTGCCAATCAAGAAAAGTAACATTGGTGAATACAGGATGAGGTTACATCTACACAGAATGAGTGTCTATAATGCTTTTACTTTGGTATAATGCAATCACATTTCTCATACAAAAGAAAAAACTAAATTATGTCAATGAGTCAGCATAATTTAACTTTTTTCCAATATAAAGCAAATAACATCAGTCATCAGTTATGCTTTTTCTAATTTTGGAAACATTCTCTCTCTCATTTCAGCACACATTTTTTTAAACAGTGAAATGTAGCCTTGTCAAAAAAACAAAACCAAAAAAAATTGAAATTTGATCGTTGTGCGTTAATATCCATGGTACTGTGTTTTATTTTTGTTTTTTTGCAGAAAGGACAAGGACAGAGGACGAAGCAACAAAGGGAGGTGAAGGACAGATAAGCTCTGAGCTTTAATCAGTTCAAACAGAGACTGCATCATATTGTCAAAGACACAATTTCACCAATACATTACATTTTACCTGGAGTTGGGGCTCACAGGCGAGCGCCCTGTGGCCAGGTCTCCCAGCATGGAGCCCAGCTGGGCAAACCCTGAAAAGGAGACATTGGGCCGTCCTCCTATGGACCCACGTTGCAGGGGCCTCGACGACCCGATCCCTGAACACTGAAACTGGCTCTAGGAACATGGAATGGCTCATGCTGCGGGGGAAGGAGCCTGAGCAGGTGCGGGAGGTTGAGCTGTACCGACTAGAAATAATCGGGCTCACCTCCATGCACAGCTTGGGCTCTAACTCCTTGAAAAGGGCTAGACCCTCTTCTACTCTGGAGTTACCCTAGGCCAGAGGAATGGAAGATTGACAGACGGATCGGAATTGGCAGCAGCAATGCAGTCGAAGTACTGGTCTGTCGTGGTGAAGAAGGAGCTGAGTCAAAAGGCGAAGCTCTCGATTTACCAGTCAGTCTACGTTCCAGCCCTCACCTATGGTCATGAGCTTTGGGTCATGACCGAAAGGATAAGATCTCAGATACAAGTGGCCGAAATGAGCTTCCTCTGCAGAGTGGCTGGGAACTTCCTTAGAAATAGGGTGAGGAGCTCAGAGTCGAGCCACTGCTTCTCCACATCGAGAGGAACCAGCTGAGGTTGCTCGGGCATCTGTTCCGGGTACCCCTGGCCTTCCCACCGGGAGGAGGCCTTGGGGAAGACCCAGGACACGCTGGAGGGACTATGTCTCTCGGCTGGCCTGGGAATGCCTTGCCATTCATAGAGCTCAAGTGTCTAGGGAAAGGGAAGTCTGGCTGGCTTTGCTTAATCCACTGCCCATGCGACCCTGTCCCGGATAAGTGGCAGAAAATGGATGGAAGGATGGATGGACATTACATTTTACATTTACATGTTACATTTTGGGAAAAGTTGCTAAGTGATGACAACTGAGAGTTTAAGTTGAGAATTTAAGATGTCTTTCTGTTTCCATTCTATTTAACATAAATGTATATCATAGCACCAGGAATTCATTACACAGTTCATTAGTGGGGTGGAAATTGGGAGAATTGGGAAAATTGGACACACACTCCTTTAACAAATGACCTATGCATCAGGGTGATCCCACCCAAAATGATATAGTTCTAACTTGAAGTATGTGGGTTTTCTAATCAAGCTAGACAATATTTCACACACCACATTGAAGACCAGCAAAAACAATGATGGGAAATAAGGGTGCTAATAAAATATTCATTAAAAATGAATCATCAAATAAAACCTCAGCAGTTTGCAGACCAGTGTTCTATAATGACAGATGTAGCTATAGATGTAAATTTTTCTGTGTTAAAAAGCTCATTTATTGTCAAGATAAGTGTATGTCACACTTAAATGATGACTTTATGTACTTAATGACATGGGATACAAAGGGTCATGTGTGGAATATATACCAGTATGTCACTGTTGTGCAAGAGCGTATGTGGTTGAGTGTTCACAGTTACAGAGGTTAGTTGTGCATCCAAACAAGTTAGCTTTGTGTTGTTGGTCAGTGTGCAAACATTCATTAGATGTGACCTCTGTGCAAAAGAAGTGTGGCAAGTTACTTCCAAAATTATAACATATTATTACTAGTTACTGTCATTTAAGTTAGTTGTGTTTTGGTATTACTGTCTATGAATTGTAATACTTTTGCAGTACTTTTAAATTACTTGCAGCAAACAAACACAGACGTATGACTAGGCTTTCTAAAATGGTAAAATGTAGTTTATTCATCCATTGCACATCCAGTGGAGGTCGTGCAATTTTTTCAATGTAGAGAGTTCCCTCAGTGTCACATATAGATTGCACTTGACTATTTCCATGTCGCAAATGTAGAATTTGTCTCTGTAAGTCATCTGAACCATCAAATAGCAAATAAACACACTATTTTACCTGCAGAATTTTTTATCTGGTGCTGAAATGTCTCATGGTGTTGTTAAATTATTACAAAAAAAACACCACTTAAGTTTGGGTTAAAGTGTGTTGTGGTAACGTGCATTACTGAAATTTTAAATGCTATAATATTACCAAAATGTTATTAGTAATTTATTATATTACTGCGTTACAACAAAAAAGTAATATATTACTGTAATGGCATTAATTTTTGCTTAGCCATCAACACTGCTCAAAAGTGATATACAGTATGCCATATATCTCGCATATTTGAAAAAAGTAACAGAATAATCCATCAACTAACGTCTTATAGCTTGAACTTCATGGTACATTCGTCTTGATATGAATCTGCTGTAGTGTTACAGTGTGACTAAAGTTTCATTAGCCCCATCACATAAAGTGTGACATGCAGAAAAATCTGCAAGATCACAGTATATGGGCTTCACCATAGATCCACACAAAAATATGATTTGACCCATACCTGTAGTGTGTAGCCCCCCATTTTGTCTCCAACTCCTTCTACACCAGCCTAGTGAGAATGAGAGTTGTTCTCACCCTCCCACCTCTATGGTGATGCCCCAGTGAGGAGGAAAGCTAGTGGTGTGTGTGTGCATATGTGTGTTAGGTTGTCTGGTCGAGACAGATTCAAGTCTTCATATGGGATGACTGAGAAATCCCATTACTTGTTGATTAAGTATTGATCCCGAGCCGTCCAAGTATTAACAAGTAAGCTAATATGGGCTGACCCATGGGACCACTGGCTTGGGGTGTGAGTGTGTGTGTGTGTGTGTGTGTGTGTGTTTGCGTGTGTGTGTCTGGTGTGTGCGGGTGTGTGTGTGTAACTGAATGAAAAAAGTGAACGATGGAGAAACAGAGAGAGAAGGGAGTGTGCCTGAAAGTGTGACAGGTTGAGAGAGCAAGAGAGAAAGAAATGATCACAATAAAGGCAGACAGCGAGAGACTGCGATTAAAGTTTGAGATGACACAGAGAGTGTTGATTGCGTGAAGGAAAAGTAGAGTGTTAAGAGGTCAGAGTAAGAAAGAAAGAGGGGAGGGAGGTATTTAAGTGGGGCAGAATGGGGGTGGTAGGATGGGGTTAGGTGCTCAAGGCTTTGGTTGAAATGTCAAGCGCTTACGGCCGAGCGAAGATCAGTTCCTTCATTACTCTCTGCGCCTACCATTAACATCATCGCATGACATTTCTGCTGGGAATTGATGCTCCACACTCCTGTTACATACATGCATCCAGACATGGTGACGTACACACGAAAAAAGCATTTCTTTACAAAGCACTGTCAAAGGAATTGCTACGAAATCAATTTTAGAATATGATGTATGAAGTTTTAATATATTATATAATATAAGAGCAGAACTCTTTATGTAGATAGTAACAGTAACGGGATTGGGGTGGGGGGGATGGTGGTGGTTAGGAGGGAGTCACATAGACATGTGGAATGCAGTTACGTTGTGACCAAAGACTGCATAGACAGATGGATGGCCCAACACCATTTCCTACTACTATGCAAAGTTTAAATCAAAATATAATGCATGCGCTAGCTGATTCAGATTCTGCACATTAGCAACCACACGTTGACCAGAAGTTGCAGCTGCACCGAAATCAAAGGCAGTAAATGACCTGAAATACACCCATTTTTCTTACTTATTAAAAACAAACATCAGAAAAATAGCCATGAATCAGCATGATGTCAGCCTAAGATGACAGATATCAGCTTTGTAAAAATTTATTTGATTTGTATTGAATGTTTAGTTTGGTTCATGTCACGGCCACTAACACAGAGGTGGGGTTTATGCCCTATAGTTCACCAACCAGCCAACAAGGGGATGATGGCTTTGCTTCTGGGGAAGTTTGATAGTGATAAATCCAGTGATATGAGTGGCCTCATACATGTTTTCATTCAAACAAGAACACATCTAGGAGAGTACTAATGTTTGTTTTTTAAACTCTGACTGGATAGCAGTGTGATTGGTAATAGGAAGGCCTTGTCAGATGACATCCAGATGCTTTGTGGTTACTGGTGAATGCAATCCCCTATAGGAATGTATGGGGAGGTCGGGTTTTTCACATCTTCTGAAAGTCTCACAAGTTTTTACATACGTTTCTTTTAGCCCCAAAACCCTCACTTCCAATACAGATTTTCACCTTCCAGTCTGGCAGTTAGTGCTGTTATTTTCATATTTTTGCTTCTTGCTGTGATGCAAGAAGGTGTTGGGTTTAAACTTGGGGCCATCTGTGTGGAGTTTGTATGTTGTCCCAGTGTCTGTGTGGGTTTTCTCTGTTTTCATTTGGTGCTTCAGTGTCCTCCCACAGTCCAAAGACATACAGATGAGGTTAGGTTAGTTGATGACTCTAAATTCCCTGAGTGTGAGTTTTTTTTCTCTCTCCATGTGTCAGCCCTGTGAGAGACTGGTGAATCTGCCCAGTGTGTACCTTGCCTCTCACCCAATGTCAGCTGGGATTGGCTCCAGCCCACCATGAGTCTGAATTGGATTTAGTGGTATTAAATGGGTCTTGCAGGAACTAGAGTTTTTAAGTTCTACAGTGGAAAATGGTACACAGGATTTTTATGTGGGAAAATCTTGATACAAGGATCAGTTCATTTTTGGTTTTGGTGTGGGATTTATTAATAGTTAGAAAAATATAGTATTGTCAATTTAATACTTTTATATAAACTGAAGAAATCACTGTTTGTGTTATGTACTGTGTGCGTGTTCGGATGAAGAGGACCCAAACGCAGACGCAGTTGTGAAACCTTTATTAAATACTTAATAAAGTATGGATGCACGAGATGAGTGACGTCTTGGTCTGGAAAGGTGGGGAGCTCGGACTGAGTCAAGTGGTGTCTCAGTCCACGAAGGTGAGAAGCTCGGACCGAGGCGAGCAGCGTCTTGGGTGGGCGGGAAGACAAATCCGGGGGTCTTCCCTGATAACACCCCAGAACGTGGGGTGACCTGAGTGCAAGGCCCCTCCAGCCGCTGTGAGTCCCGGGGCTGCCCAGGAGGCTGACCCCTCAGGCAAACCGAAATCCAGGGAGGTTCCGGAGGACAGCCGCTCGGGTGAATAGGGATCCGGAGTTGCTTGGGAGGAGCTGAGGTCCAAGGCGGGAGACCAGCTGGAGAATGAGGTGAAGAACCGGCCAAGAAACCAGGTGAGTGGCTAACCGAGGCTGAGGTCAAGGGCTGTCTGAGTATTGAAGTGAAGGGCTGGCCGAAGGCTCAGGTGAAGGTCTAGCCGGAGACTGAGGAGAGAGGCTGGCTGGAGACTGCAATGATGGGCTTGCCTGAAGGATTGAGATGAGTATGGATGGGTGAGACGAGTGGCGTCTTGGTCTGGAAAGGTGAGGTGCTCAGACTGAGTCAAGTGGTGACTGACCAAGTTCACAATGCATTTTCAAATGAGTGCAGTCAAGAATGTTTCTCAGACTGTAGTTATTATTTGGAGTATTTGTGCTAGTTCACTGATTGAATATTACATATAGATTAGATTAAAATAACTAGACAACAGAAGCGTACACAATCAGTAAATGGGAAACAGAAGAAACTTTCTTTAGTGTAAATCCATTAATGGATCAAACAGGAACTAAAAATCTAAAAAAAGTGTAACCTAGGACTAAACCAGGTCTAACCCAAATCTAAACTGAGATGAAACCATGTTAAAATCAGGACAATACAAACAAAGACTCAAGGTGGCAATAGTAAACCAGAACTGAAACTAGGTCTAATCCATCCATCTATTTTCTTCCGCTTATCTGGGTCACGGGGGCAGTAGCCTAGGATGACCTGGCTTCCTTCTCCCTGGTCAAGTCCTCCAGCTCTTCCGGGGGGACACTGAGGCGTTCCCTGACCAGCCAAAGACACATAGTCCCTCCATTGTGTCCTGGGTCTTCCTTTGGGCCTCCTCTAGTGGGACATGCCTGGAACATCTTCCAATGGAGGCGTCTAGGGGGCATCTGGAACAGATGCCCGAGCCACCTCAGCTGGTTCCTCTCGATGTAGAGAAGCAGCAGCTCTACTCCGAGCTACTTCCGGTTGGCCAAGCTCCTCACTCCTCTAAGGGAGCACCCGGCAATCCTGCGAAGAAAGCTAATTTCGGCTGCTTGTATCCGTGAGCTTATGACCATAGGGCAGGGTATTGAACAAAGACATGAATCGAGAGCTTTGCCTTTCGACTCAGCTCCTTCTTCACCACAAGAGACCGGATCATTGACAGCATTGCTCCGTCTCAATCTCACATTCCGTCCTGCCCCCACTCGTGAACAAGACCCCAAGATACTTAAACTCCTCCACTTGAGACAGGATCTCTCCCCTGACCCCTTAGGGCGAGAACTAGGTCTAAGTCAAGTCTAAAGTAACAATGAAAATTAGTAAATGATTAAATAGGTAAATACCACCAGGATGTGTCAGTATACAAACTCTAATGTAATGAATAAACAAAAGCAGCATCACTTTTCAGCAGAAGTCACTAGGATTTAAAGACAGAGGTGGCACAATTTCAATGAAATCAAACATGTTTTTATTAAACATTGCTGCATCATATCTAAGCAAAGTTAGTGCTAATTTTTTTCAGTATTCAATATTAGACAGTTCACATTAGAAAAACTACAGACGTGTCTAAACATTAAACTGAAATTAAACCAGGGCAAACTGTACCAGAGTGTGTATCTTTAGGACGTGTAAGTGGGACAAACCACACGCAAACAAGAAACTTAATGAACACGGTCAATTGCATTTCAGTTTCTCTGGAAAAGTAATGAGTAACAAGAGCCTTTATAGAAATGTAGTAAATGTAGTAAAAAGGAGTAGTAGTAAGAAGTATTATATTTATCGTTCAGATGTAAAAGTAATAAATTTCCCCCCAAAATACTACTCAATTAAAGTACAAATTCTCAAAAACTGTACTTAAGTACTTTTACTTTGTTAATGTCCAACTCTGAGCTGTACCTTCCCTGGAAATGTCAATTGCATATGTGACACAAAATGTGTATTCCTCAGTCAAATACAAGAGTGCTGCAATAAATGCAGGAGATAATGTGTTGATTCAAATGTAGGATCATTTTGCAGGGTGTTTGTGCTGCTGTTAAACTGGGCTGCAGTAAACTCAGAGGTGCTGCTTTATCAGACTGCATTAGTTATAGCTACAGTACTTGTACCTAATAAACTGCCAACTGAGTGCAAGCTACCTGTGTAAAGTAAACTCTATTAAACTTTACTTCATTGTAATAGCATTATTTTCAACCGTTGCTATCACCTGTTTGGCTTTCTTTTTTATCTGCAGCCACTGTAAAGATTTCATTTTTCATTAAAAACTCATTACCGCTAAAATCCCTGTGTTTATACAATCACAGAGTATGAGAGAAAAGAGTGTGAAGGAGTGTGTGAGACAGAAAGAATGTAGTTGAAATATGAGGCAAAGCCATAAATAGATTGTGTGCTCTAATGTGATTGTCATCCTGTGGTTGCTCTTTGTCTGCAGAGAATGCAGAGTGATGAGTCCAATGAGAGAGAGATCAATGAAAAGACAGAGAGAAGAGAGGGAGGCTGGTGAAGACAGAGGGATGATGACCAGCTTTTCTGGATGTGTGGATAAGAGAGAGAGAGTAAGTGTGTGTGTGTGTGTGTGTGTGTGTGTGTGTGTCTGTGTGTGTGCGTGAGGGTGTGCGTGTGTGCGTGTGTGTCCGCGTCCGCATTGCAGGCTTGGTGTTATTATTTGCTGTTCACCAGCTTTTCTGTACATTTATTTTATGTGAATATACAGCCCTGGATTAAGGTTTCCATGTCACATAACACCCTCTCTGACAGCCGTGGTGGGGGTCTGCTCCTGAGCAGGCAATTTGTGTTTATGGAGGCTGGTTAGATAATTAATGGTTAATGTGCATGCGTCTTTAATTTTATTAGAGTTCTAAACATGAATGCTCATTATAGCTTGTTGATACTGTGACTGGATAACTATTACTACATTACATTTCAGCATTAAGAGTGGTTAGCAATTGCAGGTAAGTATCAGAAGAGGAAGCAGAACAAGCTATAGGCTGCACACTTATTGTCCCAATTTAATAAGAACAGTGATACTCTTTCTTATATACTGCAAGTCCTATCACAAGACCAAAGCCAAAACAATGGCTTTGATGTGGCTTAGATAAGATAAGATAAGATAAGATAAGATAAGATAAGATAAGATGGGAAATTCAGTAGTTATAGTGGTCCTGAAGTGGGGATGTAAATGTTGTAAAACACCAGAATTTGTACTGTGATAAAACTGGACTCCCTCTCCCAGTTTCTACAGTAGAAGCTGTAAAGTCTGCAGAGTTTAAGTTTATTTACACATCCTGAATCTAGGGCCTCAGTTCAGTGTCTGACAGCTATTGACTGTGTGCAGTGTAGAAAGTTGTACTGGTTATGTTTCAGTGTAAATATTAATAAGCCACATAAAATTTCAGTAATGATGCTCATAAGTTTGCGGCACAAAAATAAGGTCCCCTGGCACCATTGACCAATTGCAGTTTGTCGACAGTGCATGACCATGGAGAGAATGGAGAGAAACACAAATTGAGCCATTGTAGTTGTGTTAAATGAAAGCATTTGGTCAATATGTCACCAAATGTCCAACGCCACCTAGTTTGTAAGTGCCTGTGCAATCAGTATGGTGCACACGGAGGTTAGTACAAAGATTAAACATCTACTGTGTCACAGTATTCTGCAGCTGGAAACAGTGTAGGCTGATAAACTACTGAGCACATTTGTTAATACTGTTCCTAAACCACACTAAAAGAAGTGCAGGTTTTGTGCTGGATCTTTTTGCAGCCTAAGTTCTTTTGTGTGGTGTGTGGGTTTATTGAGACACGGTTTCTATTGTTTGCCTTAGCGTCTCTGTTCTCATGTGTGATTGACCATGCCAGTGTTTGGCATTCGCCTTGTTTTTCAGTCAGTCAATAAGGCAACATGATTATTCAGATGAGCCTCAGGTTTAAATCTCCCCTCCTCATTGCCTTGATGAAGGTTTTAGTTCTGTTAAGAAGCTGACACACTTCATTACAGAGAACATTCCTCTATTGATTAAACCATTTCAGGGTCTGGCCTTTGTCTCCCAGGAAGGATCTCCTCAATATTAACTGTACCTCTCTGAAATACACCCACTGAGCTTTTGAACATAGACACAGGTGATACAGTATGCATAATCAAATGAGTTAAACCCACCAGAGTCAATAGTTCATCAACAACATAAATAAAAATCAATAAAACTTCATAGTTATATAGATTAACTACAAGCATGAATAACAGATAAACAATAGCACCACTTCACACCGTAGTCTGACAATGATCACGTTTACATATTTAGCACTCAAAGCAGGAATATGAGGACATGATATGAAGACCAGTCCATAAGTCGTTGTATAGTTTTCAGGTCTTTCCTGAAAAGGGAGTAGTTTCAAAGTATTTACAGCAGGATGTAAATCACCAAAAAGGTGGATTCTTTGTGAACAGCCAGTAATCTGTACTTTATCAAATGGAGTCTTGACAGTGCAGTACTTGTTGGAGAGGGCCTATACCATCTTCCTTTTGTTTACATTTGTAGGTCACTAAGAGTTTTAGAGCCATAAATTGTCAGAAGGTACAAGTCTTGGAATGTGAACATATTTTCCTGCTTTAGGTCCACTACAGGTGTGTAAACCTCACATTATTGTAATGGAATACATTTTGGTGAGACAGAAGCCCAGTGCATGATGAAGGTAACTGCAGAGCTGTTTACATACTCAATGCTGCCATATGTCTGATGGACAAAACTGATAATTGGTACATAACCTTACTCATCAGTTATGTTTTATGTTTCACACCATGTGTTTAGGGAAGGTTAGTAATTTCTGGATCTAATGTATGTTATTTCACTTCTTTTTTAAAACCAGCCTTTAACAAACATCAATTCCCATGAGTCTAAAACTGTAGATTAGCACAACTGATGGCATGATGGGTTGGTTTCATGGAACATAGGCTAGAACCGTGAAACCACTGCTATCCATAAATACTGTAAAAGCTAATTGTGCGTTGCTTGGTTATAGCCGCCCTTCCTGGATTGCTAAGTTTTCTGGCTGAGAAATCAAGTATAAGTCAGTAACAAATTGCATGTTAGACAGTTTCTGCAGAGGAGTTCTGTTGTCCTGAATTCAGACAGGGCAATCTGCAGGCGACAGCTGCACAGCCAGTGAGCAGCATGACCAAAACATCTGGGTTTGAAAGGAGCAAAACAGGAGACATGGAGAAAGAGCAAAGAAACATTTGGATTTAAACAGCGAAGCTAAGGAAACTGTCCTCCTGTAATGTCCATGTGTCGTTTGTGCCAGCAGGTTATTATGACCAATGGTAACATGTCATAATTAGTGACCAATAGTAATTATGACACAAGCAAAGGAGGACATTCAATTCAATTCAATTTTTATTTGTATAGCGCCAAATCACAATACAAATCATCTCAAGGCACTTTACAAAAACTAAAACTAAAAAGGTGACATCAGGTGACAAATTATATAGAATAGCAAAGCAGCAGCATTCTGAATGATTTGCGGATGTGGAATGCAGAATTTAGAACGGCTTTTGATTTTATTTGTCTATTAAAGTCCTACACACAGATACACACACAAATGTACCTATGAATTATATATGCCATGCTGGTACTCTATATACACTCTAGGATTTTCCAGTCATCGGTATTTAAAAGGTGTTACCTTGTGAAACTAATCACCTGTTTAACAACTTAAAATACAATACTACTTTAAACAGTGTCTAGCACGCACACACACACCCACACACGTGCTGCAGCGGGTATGTACTTGCCAAGGGCAATATAAAATCATTCCAGAAAAATTTGACAGCATGTCTCATAATAACACACATAAATAGGGAAAGTAGGAGAGAAAAAGCACAGAAAATACATAAACAGCATATTATTCTTGTTCATAGAATATTCTATCTCATGTAAATGCTCACTATTTGGTAGGAATAAGTTTTCCAAAAGCAAGATTTATAGGATTGAAAAATATTGTAATTTCATCATCGGCACAATGCATTTTTGCCACGCTGCCTTACTCAACATACAAATGAAAATGTAAACCTCAAAAGTAAAGTTTTTCTGTGTCAGCAGTGTTGAAATGAAAAGTTTATTGGCATTGTAACTGATAACTGAAAGGTATTTTTTTTTTCTTTTGCTGATACAGCTTCACTAAAATCAATAACCATTTAGTGAATTATGTGTTCATGCCAAATTTGATGAGTCTCTTACAGACTCAAATTATCTACATCCACTACTGTCCACATTTCACTGGCAAGCTGCCAATTAATAATTGCTAAGTAATAATGCATATTACAGTATGCAAATATGCTTTCTATGTAGATAATGTCATTAAAGTTTATGCACTTAAATATCTGCTCAAGGAAGATATTGAGTCTGTATTTGATAGATTAATAATTGAGTCAACGTAATCGGGCTCCATATGGACTTGATTAGATGCACTGGCTCTATGCTGAATTAAAATAATTTCCAGTGTCTAAAAGTATTTTTCCTTTGATTTCTTGGAATGTTTAACAAATGTTCTCATTTTTTTAATATATCTTAGTGATAATGTCTTTTATCAGTGATTATAGACATAACATAAATTCCCCAGTAAAAGCCAATCTAAAAAGACAAGCAAATAAAAATTAAAATAACCATATTGCGACTAAAATGGTCACAATTTCGAGCCCTGCCAATAGTTGCTACTGTATATTTGTGTGTTTGCCTCATGGCAGAAAGCACACAGTGGGTTTGTCAGTGCTTTTGTTCTTAAAATAGCTTCCTTCCTGTTGCATCTGGAACCAAAAGAGTGTGCTAAAATGCTCTGTAAGGCTGAGGGCAACTTCAGATTTTGTTGATAGTTTTATGTGAGTTTATCACTGGTAGCTGACCCCTTCAGTATTATACATTACTATACCCTAGCAAAAAATAGAATCCTTAAATTTAATAAAGACTGATCAAACAGGTTTGTTTTAATGTGATTATTAGCAAGATGGACTACTGCCATTTTAAGAAAAAAACATAGTGTTGTAACAGGCAACTTATATTGAGCCTGATGTCTCTCCAGCTTAGCTTTTTTTTTTTTTTTTTTTTTTTTACTTCTGTAGCTAATCCAGTCATGTGGCAAGTTTATGATTCAAAGAAATCCCTTTGAAACCATAAAAGTAAACAAATTTACAGTAGCTGTCTGAGAAGAAAATTAACACAAAAACCAAGAGGGAATAGATACAGCTGAAACTCAATTGCTTCTTGGAATACATGATGTGAGAGCACTCACTGTTCTTCCATTACTTATGACACAGGATTGTCTTCTATTTTGCAGTGGACATGTGATTTCAGTTTGAAATACAGCCCTCTAATGACCACTTCCAAACTCTACTTGTGACCTGAGCTACAGCATTAGCCAGGCGGGATCAGCACTCGCCTACTTTATTGCTCGGTTCTTCATTTTCTGTGGCTTTTGGCCAGCATTTCTCTACAAGCTCCCCAAAAATACAGATACAGCCTTGATTGTGTGGGCGCCACCTCAGTGATTGCCTATTTAGTGAGTAATTATCCCTGTCTTTCTTACTCTCAGCCAACACAAGCACTGATTGAGTTCCCCTCATTGTGGGTAATGTCTTATTTATCATAAGAGCCCAGCATGAGTTTTACAGGAAGAAAAAAAAAGATAGAGAAGGCGTGACGCATAGTCATCTGCAGCTAGGGAAGATAAGAGCTACAAAACAATATGGAGGGGTAAAAAAACAGGAGGTCAATCTAAGCTTGGCATGGCTTGGCACCAGGCAATAAAACTTATTAGTCTGGTGTAAGTTCGAAAAAGTAGAACAAAGTAAAACAAGTCTAATTTATCCCTATTCCAGGCATACTAAACAACATTTTATTGTATGCAGTATTTTAGTGTCAAGGCACCTTGACATTAAAACAAAAAACACTTCTAAAAAAATCAGAAAGGTTTCAGTAACCGACAAGGCCTTGGCTGGTACTTACCCTATCCCAGACAGAGCTAAGCATGCCTGAAGTGGCCTCAGCCCTGCCACTAATCTGTTTCTTTGTGGTTATTACTAAATCAAAGGTCTAATCAGCTCTGAAGCTGCAGAAAAGAGGAGAAGTGGAGAAGAAGAGGAGGAGAGGAGGTATGGGCTATTTTTCAATCTAATGGCCAATTAAGATCAGACTAAATGAGGAGACAGGAGAGCATTGTCTAGTGCAGACCTCAATGTGACTCCAATAAAATGTCAAAATACCACCTCTCACACTCTCTCAGTCCACTCACTTTCTCAACCTATTTAATTCAATTTGTTTTTGCTTTTCATGCCCCCTGTCTAATTTCTTGCCTCTCTTTTTTCTTTGGCATTGTCAACAACACAAACATTCAGTCTTGCATGGAAAATAAAATAAATAAATAAAACCATTTTCTTTGCTACTTCTTCACTCACAGCCGTTATGCACACCCACACACACTGGCTTTCCTCTAATCTTTTGTTTTTTTTTTAGAAGAGCAAGACAGAGAAAGAAGAAAAAATTGAGCTATAGATTGGAGCTCCATACTGTATCAATTTTGCCCAGTCTAAATGACCTAAATAAGGAATTCAATACCTCAGGGTCTGAATAGAAAAGCTTAGTCCACATATTTATTGAATCCAGCCTCTTTGTCCAGTGCCAGTGCACTCTGTGGTTTTAGACTCCTCTCCACTGATGCAATGTGGAATGGAAACTTTATTCCCCCTCCTCCAGTCCTATCCCACCCTTTCCTCACTCTTTCTTTTTTCTCTTTCTGTTTTTCTTCCACCAAGCTCACGCCTGGCAGTGGTGAGATGGAAGGAGGATGGTGAAGGGAGGGAAGGTTGATAAACAGATTTACACAGAAAGCAAACCAGCAAAAAAGACGCATAATGAAAGATGATTGATGCCACAAGTGCATATGAATATAAGGCTTCTATGCTGTTCTCCACTGTTATATGACATAATTTGACATCGGTTTGTATTGATTTCCATGAACTGTTCTCACTTACTTGCCTGTGTTGGCTCCATCTGTGCTGTGATTTTTTAAAAACTTTTTTCCACTGTTCAGTGCTGGGACATTGGTGCAAGAAAAGCACACCGCAATGCTGCAAAATATATGCAGACAGATTTACATGACATCTAATGGTGGTTTCAGCAACAGTTTAATCACACTGATTGATTGCTGAAACATCAAACAAGGATCATGAGAATGGATCTGGGTTGGATGGAGTTTAGTTGTTAGTTTAGAGGTTAGGCTGTCTTCTCCAGAAAAGTGTCAGATATGTAAAAATCAAAGACAAAATATGTGACAGACGCCCTGCCAAGGGGCTCTTGTGACAATGTGCAAAGGCAGAACTAGTGAAGCTTCTTATAGTGGATGTTGGGGTTAGTGGTCAGATCAACAAAGTAAGGTGAGAGTGCTCTTTGAGTCTATTACTACCATCTTGCTGTGTTAGCATGCTAACATTTGATAATTAGTGAAGACAAGCTTTTTAATAGTAAGTTGTCATAAATCCAAGTATTGGACACATTGAAATTCAGAAATGATGATGGTCCTAGATTAAAAAAAAAAAAAAACCACAGGATCAATAATGTTATTAAAATTCATCCCAAGGGGAACATGAATGTCCGTACCAAATTTCATGTCTATCTATCGAGTAGTCGTTAAGCTATTTACTGAAACCCAAAACGTGTCTGATGGTGGTGCGAGAGGAAAAGTCACAGAGGGGAAAAAAAAGTCATTAGGATTCATCCTCTGAGTGTCCTTGCAGTACAAACTAATAATTGCTATCTCAGTTGGACCAAAGTGGTAGACCACACCAACATATAATGCATCCCTAGAGCCTCATTGCTTACTTCCAAAAAAGCAACACTTATTGACAGACCACTTCAATTTTAACATAAAATTTCGTCCTCAAAATTATGAGACCAAATCAAAAAGGGATATCTAGCTGACTACCACTGAGTACTCCCTTAAGACTTACTTAATATGCAACCCCAGTTAACATGTAGCTTTAAATTGTTAACATTTTGAAAAGTGTTTTGATCTGAGAAGGAAAAACAACCTTAGTAAAGCAAGTTTTATAAATTTGTTAGAGCAAGAATGCATGTTTAGTTAATCTAGTATTTTTTTGAAAAGCTTTTCATAAGCGCTAGGGGTCACTGATCTTTCTTAGGCAGTGGATCAAGAATCGAATCAACTGTAGACAAACTTTTCAACCAGTTTTATCAAGGCAACAGCAATCCTGGCAAAGACAATTTTTTACAATTTAGGTAGAAAGGATGTAAAAAATGTTTGTAAAACGTCATTATTGAGATAATACTCACTGAATAACACACCTGTGTTAGAAGTAACGGAAAAACCTGCATGGATAACTGTACAAAGCACCAGAATTTTACTCTAGATCAGAGGTGCCCAACCCATGATCCTTAGGGGCCACTGTCATGCTTGTTTTCCAACTATCCCTGCCCTACTCACCATAATTTACCTGAATCGGGTGTGTTCAGCCAATCAAAAGCTGGAAGATACCAATTTACCACTGCTTTAGATGAAGATAACAAAGGAGGTCATTCGTGTGTGTGTGTGTGTGTGTGGGTGGGTGGGGGTTGACCTTTTTAAGATCCAGCCAAACTGCTACACACATTCCCTCTGTGCCTGTCATTTACAGGTTGACTATTGACATCTTACAGTCCAAGCTCAGGGGATTGACATCCAGCATCATACACGGGGGGTCTGCATCAGGACATCCACACACCTTTATAGTTATGGTTAAAGATATACAAAAACACACCCATAAAAATGTGTTACTCAATCAGAACCTATAGACAAGATAAGCCATAAAATCAGTTGATGTAAACACAGCATTTACAACACAGCTCATATGTGGAATTGATCTCTGCTGAACGCTGTCAAACATCAAGATGCTACAAGATCCTCCTATTGTGTCAGAGACACACAGAATCAGGAGAAAAGCTGTGTTCTGCATCCACACATGCTTTTTGTGATTTTTTTTTGGTTTGGATAGACATTCACCCAAATTAAATCAATGACTGTATACATTTCATCAAAGCCTGTTCAAAATTATCTAATGGCAAATTAAAAAAAAGACATGAGGATCCCTCCTGTGGACTATTACATGTCCCCAGGTGTCACAAAAACAATGGAAATCATGGCCTCTCTTAGCCTCGTTTTTGCCCAGCTTAACACACATACATTTGTCCCCTCTTGGTCAATGTCTCTACTTGCCAGCATCACCTGGGCATGGAAATGATCTTGAAACGTAGGCCCACATGCACCACACTGTTAGAATAGCTTGAGGGGACAATTTTGCTGGGGAAACCTCACATAAGCTCCTTATCACAACACATTAGGAGGAATAGAGGATGGGAGTGCTAGTGTCAGCTGTCCGGCCCTGTTGGAGAAGGCAAGCCAGGCTGAACGTGACAGGTCAGTGAAAAACACTAGCCAAAGGCTTGGGAGGGCAAACAGACATATGTTGCCTTTATTGCTCCTTAGAACCTGCAGCTTATATGCAATTTTTAAGGGCAACACACACATAGGCAAATTACCCACTTCATTCTATGCAAGCCCATGAAACACACTGATGCATCATAATACACCATGGTCCCATTTACTTATGTATGTGTGTGTATTTGTACTCTAACTTCCTCTCTCTGTGTGGTATGTCTGATTCTTGTACTTCTCATGTATCGTCATTACCTTCAGGTTACTGAGCAGCACATCCCTTTTTGAGAAACAACTATTCCTGTCTTTTATAAACCCAGTACATAACTTTATGACACAACACCACACAACACCTGTTTAGAAGATCCCAGCAGTGAAAGGTAATGAAAGTAATGATGGCTGAATTCCATTAACTTGCTTCAGTTTCAGGGTTCTGTTATTGTGACTTACTGTCACACTGTAATGACTAACTGGGACACTTGAATAGAACAGAAGCACAGTTCATGTTATTAATAAGATCTCTGCTTTTACTACTGTGACAAGGCAAAATGTCTACTGTGCAAGAAGCACTACCTCCTTTGATAAACAAAGAAGGTAGAAACAACTTTACCTTTATGTGAAACCCATTTCTCCTTATGGCCTGTAGACATTCCTAGAATAAACCTTAGCTCACCATCAAAAATCAGCTATAATCTACAAGTTAGAAGTCATCATCAACAGACTCTCACTGAGAACCAATCACCTCAGCAGTCTTCAACTCTCATCCTCTGAACTCCAATTTTTGGGTTCAAATAAGAAACAGACAAATGTAGCGCATGGTCCTGGACAACAGGGGACAAAGGGCTAAAAAGCCTTGACTATTTAACGTAGTTCTAGTTTTGATTTCATAGTTTTGTTGTAAGACATTTAATACTGTATATTTGTATGTAATAATGTGTCTGTTTTAGTCACATTTATCTCACTGTCCCCAAGAAACCAAGTGTATCCACATAATATCTTTACTTTAAATATTGCATATTGATTTTCAAATATCAAACCTGGATGTGCCAAATCTGCACTTGCAATGCAATACTAGAAATCATATATTTGCTATAAGAATAACATATCAAGGAGCAACAATCTAGAGCTACCTACCCCTGGAAACTAATTTTAGCTGTGTTTAGGTCAAAACGGTTTTGAGCTGTGTTTAATGTGAAAGTTTTTGCTTCATAGTAATGAACGCACAGAGAATTAAAGATCTCTGCAGCAACCAACCAACCAACACACTCTGCCCTACAGTCATTCAGGTCACAGTATATCTACTGCTGGTTCAATACGTAAACAGGTGTTCACTAATGTGTTACTTTAGATTGTGACTGTTCTGCTGCCCACAACAGGCATCAGTATACCAATACTATTCTATTTAGAGAACAGTATAATTTATCTATCCATTACCTACCACTTATTCTTACTGTCCAAGGTCGTGGTGAACTGGAGCCAATTCTTTCTGACATTGTGCGAGAGGCAGAATACACCATGGAAAGATTACCAATGTATCACAGGGCTGACACATAAAGACAGACAAACATTCGCATACACACCTATTTCACAAATCAAACTACCCTCGATCTGCATGCATTTGGACTGTGAGAGAAAGCTGGAGAACCCAGAACAAAACAATACAGACATGAAAAGAACATAACAATTACACACAGGTGGAAAGTATTTGAACCCAGAAGCATCTCAAGGTGAGGCAATACTGCTAATCATGCAACACCAAACAGGGTCATTTTTGTGTAAATAAAAACAGTGGGCAAGGAGGATTGAAATGCATTAAAGAAATGGGAAGACATGCAGACAAAGGATTACTTCAGCTGAGTTAGAGCTAGACTTACATGTAGTCAAGGCACATATAAAACAGGCTCAACACAAGGACAGAAGTCAGGAATACACAGTACTCAGAAACAGGTATGCAATCCAAATCTATGCACACACTGCATGGGAAACAGACAAAAAGCCAACACAGATGGGTAATCCAAGACAGGTCAAACAGGGAAACAGAAACTGGCAGCTATATCTGAACACTAGGTATCGAGGCACAGGACTGAGGCAATCATGTCGGTATATATGCCCTCAAGCTTCTTAGGGAATGTGAAACAGGTTAGCAGATTCAGGTGATCGTGAACAGGGGTTCCTCTGGTGGGTCAAGGGGAAATGACAGTAATTGTGACAAATGCCATAACTTGAACAAAAGAAAGATGCAAAAATAACCTTAACCTAGCCTTATATAGAATGGATATTTTTTTACAATCCAAATTATTTTTCTAAATATACACAGCATGAGTGTGTTACGGTGGGTGGTGTGGTGGATGATGAAGGAGAAGAGGAGAGGAGAGAACCCAATTGCAGGACACAACACTTTTAATTTAATATGCCTGGATTGACCAGGCTCAGGCAACAGGCAACAACAATATCTCTGCCACTCCGTGAGCAGGCAGGCAACAGCAATATCTCGCAGGTAGAAAGGAGCCACTTAAGGGCCGGCTCCCAGACGGCCCAAAAGTCCAAAATAATATCCAGGGTAGGTGGGTAGGGAGCAAGTCCAAGTCCGGGGCCCTTCTCTCAGCCATATCCTGGTTCCCATGGGGCAGCATCCAGGGTCGACCCCCGGGCAGACGTAGGTCCGCGGTCTCTCCGACAGATGACCCTGGATGCTGCCTATTTGGGTGGCGGCAGTGCCGAGGCTGCAGGTCTGATGGCTCTGGCTGGGCAGCATTGAGGGATTCTGGCAGGGCAGCGCTGAGGGACTCCGGCAGTGAGATTGCCGGCTCGGGCAGTGAGACTGCTGGCTTGGGAAGTGAGACTGGGAGCTCGGGCAGTGAGACTGGCGGCTCAGGCTGTTTCTTTCAGCGGTGTCATTGTCGCTGCAAACTGCAGGCCTGGAAAGGTAGCTGGGGACTCTGGTAGCAGGCTAGTCAGGGGTTGAAGCGAGGCCAGGCACCACTGCCTAGCCTCGTGGATGAGGAGCCACGCTGTCAGGCACGTCCTCAATGTGGCATGAAGGGTGGAGAAGAGGGAGACCATCATGGCTGCTCTTTCCTTCAACATATACTGAGGAGGGTGCTGAAACCAGGAGCACAGGTCAATTGTCTCCTCGTACTCCTCAGAGGTGTGCAGGCGGGTGGCAAACAGTCAGAGGAGCCCCACAACCAGTCTCCCTTCCAGCATCCTCCCCACGGTGTCCGCTGCGTCCATATATGGTCGGAACATTCTGTTCGGTGGGTGGTGTGGTGGATGATGAAGGAGAAGAGAGGAAGACCCAAGTGCAGCACACAGCACTTAATATGCCTAGATTGACCAGGCTCAGGCAACAAGCAACAACAACGCTGCCCCTCAGTGAGCAGGCAACAGGCAACAACAATATCTCCGCCACTCAGCGGGCAGGAAACATAAAAACTCTCCTTCAGCTAATGTGAAGATAACATTAATGTTCTGACAAGGAACAAAGGAATTCAAAACACAAAGCAAAAGATTATTGAACACAGGTGAAAGCAATACTGATAATGAAACATAGTTACCTGTAACTAACATAAGTGCTACACAGTAAATAAAATAAAAGGTTCATAACTGGAACTCAAAACTCACCCCCATGACAGCGTGACCTATACAGTGTATGAAAATTTTGTTTCCTTTTCTAGTTAGATAATTACTAAAAAAGTCAAAGGCCGATGTAATATTTCCATTCATTCATTCAGCCTTTACTCTCTATTCCATGAGTGCCAGATGCCCATACAATAGGACAATGTGTGTCACATAATACATTCTGAATATTTAAGATATTAAAATGGTAAAATAAATAAATCTGACTGGAACAAAGTGTGAAAAGGGTCAAATTAATCAATATGCACTCACTCTGAACAGACACAATGTTTTTCCAAATAAGCTTCAAAAATATATTTTAAGATGTGTAGGTAAAAAGATGGAGCAGAAGAACCTACGTTACTTTGTAGAACTGGGATATGTTATGAATCTCAGAGTTATATTATCAGTGTATATTATCAGGTGAAGTCTAGATGGTGGAGCTTGCACATGAATAATATCACCATAGTCCAGTATAAATAAGAAAGTTTGTCTTTTGTATAAATAATTGTTGAAATTCTTCAACATGTCATTTCAGACAGTTTGTAGTCTACCCACATATACTTGCATATGACAGGAAGGCAACACTACACACAAAATATTGGCAACCTTTGTTATTGTTGTGGCACGTGTGAATATTTGAGTAAATTAGGTTGTGTCATTCATGTGCACTTCAGTTGCAAGTTTGAGTTGCTTTGCGGTTCTATTTTTTTTGCCACAAATAATGCATATATGTCCAGAACAGAGAGGCTAATTGAGATGTAAGATTCACACCACAGAGCAGTAGATAGGAATGCATAATGAAACATGGAGCTGGATCGTATGCTAAATGTAATGACAGAGGTGAGGCTGCAGATCACATTGAATATGAGGCAAGCGGCGTCTTCATCTGCTTGCCTCCCACACACACACACACACACACACACACACACACACTGGTGCACATGCATGCAGAAATAGACACTGAATACAGGGCAGAAACACACAGTTTCATGCAGAAGACCAAACTTACACCATGAGAATGCATGCAGGAAGGTTTTCTGTTGTTGAATTCAGTTGCACACACGCAGTCAAACACACACACAGACACAAGCGCAGGTCAGAGAGTCCCAGTAGCTTAGAAATTGGCAGGCATTCTTACACTGTGCTCCAACAATCCAGCAGGCTTTTCTTTACAACACTGCCAACATGCGTGTCCCCACCACCACCACCACCCAACCCCATCACCTCCCCTATGCACACGCACACACACACATACTCACACACAGCCCATTGCTTTTCCTCTCCCCTCTCCAATCATCCATTATTCTAAGCCCTCACAGGCATTGCAGACAATGAGAAGTTGAATGAGAAAAAGTGAAGCTAATTTGTGGACATGTGCTTTGTTATTGTTTCAATAAAAATTCCCTATGAACATGAGAATTACATAAGTACAACAAAGAGGCTTTTGGCGAAGCCTCAATCATGCCTCCCATACAGATGTCATTTTAGATGTTCTCTAATGGATCATGAGTTAGACTCCAAATAAATATCTCCAAATAAATCAAAAAGTTGCTCTTGATTCTTTTTTTATCTCTGGTTGAGGTAGAATAACAATAATGGTCGATAGAAACTTCAAACTTGGTAGGAGTGGAAGCTTATATTAGAAGTGGGGAAGCATCTTTATATGTTTGCTTGTTTAGTGGATAGGACTTAGTTATTCATACATAAAAGGATTAAAAAGACTAATCGGTATATTTAGAACGGATCAAATGAGCCTGTGTAATGTCAAAGGTATTGCTTGAGCGAAAAACCCACAGGAAATTACTTCCCATCTCTGCAGCTTTTTATTGCTTTGTAGTCAGTTTAGTGACAATAAAGTAACAGTAATGGTGCCTTCACATACTGTTTGTGGCTTTTGGTGGATGTTATTGCATTGTGTATAATTTACACATTCTTCTCTGAGTGGACAGTTGTCTGCGATTTGTTTTCATGCATTTTTTTAATGTCCTGATAACATCAAATATTGTAGAGAAGTGGTAAGTGGAGACTGTAGCAACATGTTTTTCCTCCATGTTGAAATATCATAAAGCATTTAACATCCATCCATCCATTATTTACACCCGCTTATTCCTAACTAAGGTCACAGGGATCTGATGGAGCCTATCCCAGCTCTCTTTGGGTGAAAGGCAGGGGTACACCCTGGACAGGTCACCAGTCCATCACAGGGACAGACAAAAAAAAACAACCACTCATACTCACACTCACTCACTCCTATGAGCAGTTTAGAATCACCAATAAACAAGACACACATGTTTTTGGACTGTGTGAGAACATGCAAACTCCACACAAGAAAGATCCCTGCCAGGTTGCGAACCCAGGATGTTCTTGCTGTGAGGTAACAGTGCTAACCACTAAGCCACCGGCATTTAGCATCCAGTGAGACATATTATTTGGGTGTTGGTGGAGACAAAAGCAAAGCTAAAAGAGATTGCTATATATTCACTGAATCGTCAGAAACTGTTCTGCTGAAAACATACACAGGCAGGCAAACATTTACTAATATAGAAGATAATTAAGATTTTCATGATTAATGTTCAAGTTCAACGCTCAGATGTCAGACGTCCACCAAGGAAAGAAATCTGAGCATATGATTTGAATGTTCACTTTATAAGCATCAAAATGAATTTAACCACATTTAGCTCCTTACACTAAGGTTTTGGCATAACGGCCTTACTTGGTCTGGTATAATCAGTAGCTTGTTTTAGATTTTGATTCTTCTTTACTTGAGGTTTTACACACTACTTTTTTCAGTTGATGAAACTAAACTCAAACTAACCTTGCTGAATGTCTGACTGCATGCATAACCTGTCATACCAATGTTGCTATGTACCCATATAGATCTCAGCAATTGCTTTGATGAATCAAACTATCAAGTGATGACTGATAATACAAAACTAGTTTGTAATAAACTGAGACTGATTTTAAACCAAGCTCAAGAAAGAACAGTGCAGTTTACACACATTTACCCCATTCCTATAATCATTTTGACCCACATTTGCTCGGAGTGGGTCACTTTTACCCTTTTTCACCCTCCCTCTTTCCCTCTACACACACACAGCCTAGGCTGGGCAGCTCCTGGCTTCCACTTCTGGGTTTTGGCTGTATCTTTTGCAGTGTGACACACACACTCTTCTCCCATGCTCTAAGATCCTGTTCATCAGCCTTTATTGTCCCAATCAAAGCCTTGTCTCCCTGACCGCTTTTAATATTCAACACTGCAAGATGGTACATTAGCCGTTTGTCTCAGTCTACATAACCCGCTAAAGGAGGATGTGTGCATGTGTTTGTGCATTTGTGCGTGGGTGTGAATGGGCATGCATGCTTCCACTCAAAGTGGAGCTGTATAGCTGTGAGTTGCCCCTGACACCAAACTTAATTCTCTGAACGGGGGCTGGGGATAAATATTTCAAGGTCATTCTGTTTGCTCTCTGTTGTGTTGTTCCGGGATCACTGACTATAATAGGAATATATGCATGTCTAACAAGGGGCTTTAGAACAGAAATAAACCGCCTGCTGCTCACTCTGCCTATAGGCGTAAGCCAACAGATGAAAGATGACTGACAGACTCTACAGTGGACATTTACAGCCATGTGTCCTCATCTAGCTCAGTACTATAGCAGCATTTCTAGTGCTTTATATTTTTATGGATTTTGCTATGGTAAGGCCTGCCTGATTTCCATGCATACAGTAAATAAATAGGAGTTGCAAACTAAATTCCTTCAAGATTGTAGAAATGATGGGCATTCAAGTGTTAATAAGATTCTGAGGGGGAATTGTGACAAATTACTGTACATAACTCCTATATGCAATTACATGTAAAATAAAGGGACTAGAAATAAAAAGCCAAGGTGAGTGAATAAATGAGTAAGGACATTTTAACTTTAATTTGGATATGAGATGGTATGCAGGTTTAGGACAGATGAGCTGATTTGTTACTCTAAGTTCAGTCAACAGCACAACAGCATATTTGTGTGTTGCAGTTTAAAGTTATTAATGAAGAAAGCACAAAACCTTAAGCAAGTTGACAAGTTTTTTTTTTGGAATACTTGTGTGCACACTAAGGAATCTTCTTTTTACAATATGTGGTAGAATTTTGGTTGAGTTGTGTTTCATCAACTTTGTGCTCTGTCTCTGCCCTAGTTTGTGCACTCTCCCTCTCTGTCTCTTTACCTTCTGCAGGTGTCCTTGGTCCTGGAGCTGTTTATCGCTGATGTGCAGTTACTGGTCCCACCAACCTGCAGTGTCTATTTGTTGTTTATTGTTGCTGTTCTTTTCTCTCTGCTCTATCCACTCACCCCAACCGGTCGAGGCAGATGCCCGCCCAAACTGAGCCTGGTTCTGCTGGAGGTTTTTAATTCCGTTAAAGGGAGTTTTTCCTCTCCACTGTCACCAAGTTCTGCTCATAGGGGATTTGTTGGGTTTGTCAAGTGCCTTGAGTTGATTGTATTGTGATTTGGCGCTATACAAATAAAAGTGAATTGAACTGAATTAAAAATGAACAAAAAAATCTCTCAGGTGGGAGAAAGGGTGTTGCCTGAAGAATCCTGCAACAAGTCAGGTAGTTGTAGGTAAACTACAGGAGTGAGTATTTATTTGTAGTTAAATATGCTGTTAGTAAATATTAAGTACCATTTTAGGTAAAAATTTATGTGAATGAAAGAATAAATTAATGTGCCATAAGGCTTTTTTTATTTGTATTTTTACCACCATTTTTGTGGATAGAAGTGTAACAAAGTCCACAAAGAATACCTTTAAAAGTCATGCAAAAGCCAGAATTCTTTTACAAAGATTGGTAGTCTTTGAGATTCACACAGAAAGATGACAGCAGACCATTCTTAACTGTTCTAAACACTTTTGCCTTCAGATGTGAGGAAACAACACATTCTGCGAACTATACTGTTTCAGCTGTACTCCAGTAAAACCTAAACCATTAATTGAATGTTACACCCATGATTTTTTTTTTTTTTTTGAATTTTTAGCTCCAGCCTTTAAGGCAAAGAGTCCACCATTTATTATGCAGGTGTGTTGGACAGGAGCTTATAAAAAGCTGCTCTTGCATGCGAGCCATTTATAATGCCTCAACATATTACGAGTATGAGGACTCTCCGGAATTTCTGTGGGTACTGAAAAGGTAGTTTGATTAACTGATCAAATAAATGTCTCAAAGAGAATCTCAAATATCTCACTGAGACTCAAATCCGAAGAAGCTCAAATGTCTCAATTTGCTGCACAATGGGAATATCTTCATTTCACAAGCTTTTCACAGCATAGCTACCGTAAGACTAATATAGTTAAGGAAGTGTCCAGCCTATATATTTGATTATAGTTTCACATTCTGGGTTATAACAGCCATCTCAATAACTGATGGACAGATACTTGTAGGCAACCCATTCTGTGCGTTATGCATGACAGGTAGGTGCTGGTTTGGAAAACATCCTGAGCGTAAACACATTCACCTTTATCTTTAAATTAAAATTAATAAATGAAGAAATGTGGCTAAAAATCACCTGGCATTGATACATATAAATAAACTGTCCATAACATTCACACTCTGAATAGCCTCATTGCCAGATTAAACCTCTCCACCCCACCACCCCTTTTGTCTTCTCTTTTAAACAAAACTATTCCATCATTACTTTTCTGGAAATGTTTCACATTTCCATTTGAGGTTAGGGCGAGGCAAAAAGGGGCAAGAACACTAACGAAGCGTGGTCAAAGTGCGAGCAGGGAAAGACTTTTCATCTTGGCGGGAGATGTAAAGTAATGAAGTTGACACCAGTGTCCACCCCATTAGGCTGGGCCTGCATGGACCATTACAGGCAGGGTGAGAGGACAGCCCAAAGCCAGAGGACCCCGCGGAATACACACTCAGACACAAATAGATGGAGGTTTACACACATGGAAGAAACAAAAAAGCACAGTAGGCCACACTTGACATTATTTCCTGAGGGGTTTGTCTATACCTACAAACTCTGTACTTCATGCAAGTGTATGTGTGTATATGTATTTCCGTGGTCGGGTGGACAAATCTTTATTCAAAACCATTGCTATTAGGACATTTAGCTGTTCCTCACAAATGCAAAGGGCTACTTGGGGGTTAAGATTTGTTAATAAAGTTACCGTAAGGGTTGGGCTTTGACATTTAGTTACAGGGCTCCACTAAATTCTCACACTACCCATAATATCAGATGAAGTTATAAAAGTAGTTTAAACACATATATCTATGGTATAAACTGAGCAGAGATTATGCACATGTACACCTGACTCTTTCATTTTTCGAATACTTAAAAGTGATGGTTGTTCTTGTTTCTGAAAAAAAAGATAGAAGGAACATGTCACCCAATGCAGCGATGTGGCATACTGAGGCACTTTTAATAGTTTTTAGATAACAAAAAAGGTCTAGGGTACATATGAATACTAAACCAGGGTCTGGCTTCACAAATAAGAACACCACATTCATTGTAGATACTCTACATGGGATTTGTGGAAAACAACCAAAAACATAGACTGCACACACACATTTGTGATTACTTCCAATGCAGGGACCAAAACCTGTTTACACACTCACACTGAGAGAATTCTGCCTACAACTTGGTTTAAGGTTAGGGCAAGCATTAGGTTTAGGCAAACAGTGGTTATGACTAAGGTTAGGATATTCCTCCAGAAAATAAATATACAGTGGGTACGGAAAGTATTCAGACCCCTTTAAATTTTTCACTCTTTGTGTCATTGCAGCCATTTGCCAAAATCAAAAAAGTTCATTTTATTTCTCATTAATGTACACTCAGCACCCCATCTTGACAGAAAAAAACAGAAATGTAGAAATTTTTGCAAATTTATTAAAAAAGAAAAACTTAAATATCACATGGTCATAAGTATTCAGACCCTGTGCTCAGTATTGAGTACAAGCACCCTTTTGAGCTAGTACAGCCATGAGTCTTCTTGGGAATGATGCAACAAGTTTTTCACACCTGGATTTGGGGATCCTCTGCCATTCTTCCTTGCAGATCCTCTCCAGTTCTGTCAGGTTGGATGGTGAACGTTGGTGGACAGCCATTTTCAGGTCTCTCCAGAGAAGCTCCATTGGGTTTAGGTCAGGGCTCTGGCTGGGCCAATCAAGAACGGTCACAGAGTTGTTCCGAAGCCACTCCTTTGTTATTTTAGCTGTGTGCTTAGGGTCATTGTCCTGTTCAAAGGTGAACCTTCGGCCCAGTCTGAGGTCCTGAGCACTCTAGAAGAGGTTTTCTTCCAGGATATCTCTGTACTTGGCCGCATTCATCTTTACTTCAATTGCAACCAGTCGTCCTGCCCCTGCAGCTGAAAAACACCCCCACAACATGATGCTCCCACCACCATGTTTCACTGTAGGGATTGTATTGGGCAGGTGATGAGCAGTGCCTGGTTTTCTCCACACATACCGCTTAGAATTAACGCCAAAACGTTCAATCTTGGTCTCATCAGACCAGAGAATCTTATTTCTCATAGTCTGGGAGTCCTTCATGTGTTTTTTGGCAAACTCTGTGCAGGCTTTCATGTGTCTTGCACTGAGGAGAGGCTTCCATCGGGCCCCTCTGCCATAAAGCCCCGACTGGTGGAGGGCTGCAGTGATAGTTGACTTTGTGGAACTTTCTCCCATCTCCCTACTGCATCTCTGGAGCTCAGCCACAGTGATCTTTGGGTTCTTCCTTACCTCTCACCAAGGCTCTTCTCCCACGATTGCTCAGTTTGGCTGGACGGCCAGGTCTAGGAAGAGTTCTGGTCGTCCCAAACTTTTTCCATTGAGGATTATGGAGGCCACTGTGCTCTTAGGAACCTTGAGTGCTGCAGAAATTCTTTTGTAACCTTGGCCAGATCTGTGCCTTGCCACAATTCTGTCTCTGAGCTCCTTGGGCAGTTCCTTCGACCTCATGATTCTCATTTGCTCTGACATGAGCTGTAAGGTCTTCTATAGACAGGTGTGTGCCTTTCCTAATCAAGTCCAATCAGTTTAATTAAACACAGCTGGACTCCAATGAAGGAGCAGAACCATCTCAAGGAGGATCAGAAGAAATGGACAGCATGTGAGTTAAATATGAGTGTCACTGCAAAGGGTCTGAATACTTATGACCATGTGATATTTCAGTTTTTCTTTTTTAATAAATTTGCAAGAATTTCTACATTTCTGTTTTTTTCTGTCAAGATGGGGTGCTGAGTGTACATTAATGAGAAATAAAATGAACTTTTTTGATTTTGGCAAATGGCTGCAATGACACAAAGAGTGAAAAATTTAAAGGGGTCTGAATACTTTCCGTACCCACTGTAAGACAATGTTTGTGTGTCTGTACATACTGTGTGGACCAGTTTATGTTTTAGGATGGGATTGAGGACATTGACAGGGGAGGACATTTTGGCCCATCCTGACTTTCTTGCACACATTCAATGGCCTTTTTAAGTTTAGAGTAAGAATTAGCTTTAGATCAGGGTAAAGTATGGCTTAAGGAAGTAGGTAATGGGTTATGTTGAGTGTTCTCACAAAGATACACTTACAAATGTATTGTTGCATGTGTAGTCCTCTCTTAATTGGAAACAAATTGTTAAACAATAAATGCTACCATATTCTTTCATAATAACGTCATAACATGTGTGTAAATGTCGAATCCCTGAGTGTGCCCTGTATCTGTGCATATGTACAGCTTTCCTGAGAGACTGAACAGCAGCAGGAATGTCAATGCACGTGTGTGTGTGTGTGTGTGTGTGTGTGTTGGAATGATATGGTGGCAGGCTTCGTTCTCTCACTCAGCCTGTCAGCGAAATATAATTTGCGCCTTCAGTGCTTTTCACCTGGCTCATATGCAGCATGCAAATTTATTTCTCTAATAATCTGAGTGTGCGATGGCCCTCCTCCAGGATTAATGACAGCATTCCCGGGGCCTCGCTTCCACCCTGGACTGCCACAATCACACACGCACATGCACACACGCATGCACACACACACACAAAGACTCTGACATGGAAAAATTGTGTTAGTTCTACACAGAAAAACGCCAGGGTATTTGTCCTGCTAGACAATATAATGGGCTGGTGCATCATCAGATTGCAATGTCATTTTAAAAAACCTTGAATACAAATAATGGGAAGAAGGGTGGGTGTTGGGGGGGCAGGGGAGGGCTCAGAGGATAGATGGTACGTTTTCTAATCCGGTGGGCTAGTTATCCTTCATTTCAGGTAGAGTGGCATCACGGTGACACACACACACGCAGAAGAAAAACACACTGCTCCGTTATTCAAATGAAGTATGCTGCATTGTGCAGAGCTTGCTGCTTTCCCAGGACACATCCCCTTTCTTCCCCACTTCCACTGTTAATTAATCTTAGAGATCTTTTTTAGCATCCCTCCCTCAACCCTCCCCAGCCCGAGCTCTTTGGCTTTTTCTAAGCTAACAGTATGAAATATGGATACGGGAGAAGTATTAATTATAACCCCATGTGTGGGTGTAGATCTGTATGTGTGTGTTAGGAAAAGGTAGAAAGAGAGGCGAGAGAGAGAGGAGGAAACAATGTGCCAGCGCCACCACCCACCGCCTGGATCTGTCACAAGAAGCTGGGAAAAGAAGGAGGAAGAATCAGAAAGAGGAGGCAGAGGTGTACCAAGACAGTGCAAAAGAGGAAGAAGTGTGTGTGTATCTGTGTGTGTGTCCTATTAGTGTGTTAAAGTGCCACCCCTGTCTATATAGCCCTTCACCTGCAAACAGAGAGTGCCTCCATCACAGGTGAGGCCATACAAAGCCTTGGTAGAGCCTGTCAGCTGCTGCCATCCAGCACAAAGTGGGTTAACTTCAGCAGTGGCTCTGCACCCTGACAGGCCACGACTGCTGGTCACTTATCTTTTTAATTAGCTTTTCACTCCTCCTCAGCTTCCCAGTGCTCTCCTTTCACTCTCCTCCTTTCCTCTTTCTTCCCCTGTCACTAATTCTGAGCAGAACTGAAGAACTGAAGAATTTTGCTTATGCACACTCACCCTTTTCAGACTGTAATATGCACTTTCGACATAAGCTGGGGTGCCAATAAAAATGAGTACATATGTGAAATCTTATCAGATAATTAAGACATATTATAGTATAATCAAACTAAGGGCCTTTTAAGCAAAAATATATACAATTTTAAATTATGAATTAATTGATTAACATAACCTTAACAAAGCCATAATTATTAATTTTGGACTTTGGAACACATATTCAAAAATGTGCACATTTAACTATAATTGGCTACCCGGTTGAATATTGAAATTGCACTTTGTATTGTCCACTGTCTGCTTTGTTCTGCAGTCAATATTGCTGCGAACTCCCACACTTGGTCTAAGGAGGCAGAATAATTACAAGTGCCTAGTGCAGTGATAGGCACATGATCCTTAACTGGCATCCCACCAAGTTTGAAGCATTGCTGCCAGGTACTGAATATGGGTCTTTATTTAACTGACTTTAACAGCTGTAATGTAATTAATGTCAGGCTAAACTGGTACACGTTTTTAAGTCAAAGTACAGTGCCACTAATCAGCACTGTTTCCAAGAGCAGCAGGCAGTTGTTTCAGCAAAAAACTCTGTTGAAGTCACTGGACACAATCGGTGCAGAATAAACTGTGAATAGGCAATATTCAGGGTTAAGGCTTTACTTATATCAGTTTGGTCTTATTTTATATTTGTTGTTGTTTAATATTGCAATTACTGATTTATATTGTATTTCCAGTGTCCATTTTCTCTCACAGAACTCAACAGAGTATACCACTTTTTATTATGAATTCAGAATTCATGTGCTGGAAAAAAGTGTTGATGGTCCTCTTTTAATTGTAAGTTGTGTTTTTTTTTTTTTTTTAACTGCTCGAGGCTTGTTTGCTTCCGCCTGAGGTCAAAACACATCAATTGGAATGGAAATCTAGGACGTGTATTATTAAACTACACTTGACATTTCCACCAATAGCCCAGTGTTGTGATCAACCTAGACTGATGTGTAAGGTGTAAAGAAGGCCCCCTGGCATCATTGGAGAAATTGAGGATGGAGAATGAGCAGCAAAGTGACAGGAGTAAACGCAGTAGCCATAGTCCAGAGCCACATATTGAAGCTTCTACAGAAACATCCTACAAAGGAGAGCGGGACGATGGGAGCATAACCTCAAAGTCACAATTAACAATATACTTTCGAGATACAGAGACGACACCTCGTAGGGAGGTACCATAACCACAGCCATTTGTCATCATGGGGAGAATGGACAATAGATGGACATTGGACTACTATGTTCAGCCAGTGTTTACCAGGCCCTATGAGCCGCCCAAGTGCTATGAGTCCAGAGAGGGGCAGTATATTATGCTGTACAGCCATAGTCGGTTGAGCCGCCATCGTTCACCAGAGCACCAGGTCAGCTACAGAGACTCTCACTACTATCCACAAGAGTACAGAGGACCTTCTTCACGTCATGCTGACTAATATATGGACAATAAGCCAAGAAGTAGATACTCACCTGAGCAGTGTGTGGCCAGACGGCGCTCCTTGAGCCCACCCGATGGTCAAGAAAGGACCTACCGGGGACCTACTCCCACTATTCCGGATTTCAGCCATCCCAACCCACGGGAATTTGCTAGACTCCGCATTGCTCTGGATAACCTTCTCCCCAGGGACACCACTGAGCAGTTTAAGTTCCAAATATTGGTGGATGAAGCACTGCTTGTTGCAGAATCTTACAGTAATTCCGACTATCCCTTCACAGACACTATGGCAGCTTTAAATCAGCAACATGGGCAGCCACACCAACTAGCTCTTCAGCGAATTGCTGAACTCAAGGATGGCCTTAAGATCCAAAGTGGTGACATGAAGTCATTCTGGCTGTTCGCTCTGAACGTCAGGTCTCTGGTGAGCATGGTGGAGCAGCTCAGCCTTAAGGGACGAGTTGAGTTGGACTGTGGTTTCCATGTTACCCATCTACTGGGAAAGCTATGACACAACCTCAGATCCAGCTTCAGACACTACACACACCCACTCCGCATGCCAATTCCAACTCTTCTAGATTTAGCAGAGTGGTTGGAATATGAGCTCTAGATCCAAAAAGATATTGCTCAGTAACGCATAAGGAGGGACATTATTCTCAAGAGCAAGAACTCAAAGGGCCCAGTTAAGTCATCTGCAAAAATCTCAGTTCTCATGCTGGGTACTCAGACCAAACCTGAGGGGGAGCCAGAAAATCAAAAAACTAATCCCAATCAAGCCCCAAGGAAATTCTACCCATTCTGTAACAACAACAAACACTCACTCAATAACTGTGCAAACGTCAGACCACTTACGTCAGCCCAGAAGCATACCTGGATTCAAGCTAATAATTGTTGTTGGTGATGCGGCAGAGAACACAGAGCATCTGAATATGACCTGAAGATGTGTTGTAAAACCTGTAACAACAGACACCTTCTCGCCCTGCACAAGGTCAGTGAGAAAACTTCAGTTAAGGCTGACAAAGGTGAGATAAGGCCTGACCCAGTTAAAGTCAGTGTAGGCAAACCAGTACTTACACAAGCATCAGACGAGGTTCTGTATATCGAGAAGCCACCACAGGGGAACCGTGTCCTCCTCAAAGTCAGCAAAGTGATCCTTCGTAATGGGGACCGAACCCTGGAGACCTATGCCATTCTGGACGATGGTTCAGAATGCACCTTACTTCTCCACTCTGCAGCACAACAACTAGGACTTCAACGGCAACCAGAGGACTTGCCCCTGCGGACAGTGAGACAGGAACTTCAGATGGTTCATGGGACGGCCATTTCATTCACTGTCTCACCAGCCAGTTCCCCTAAACAGGTTTACCACATAGAGGGAGCTTTCACTGCATTACAGCTTGGCTTAGGTGAGCATACTACCCAGTTAGAGCCTTGCAGTGCAAATTTAGACATTTGAAGAAACTACCAATCCCCTTATTCAAGGACATTACCCCATTGCTGCTTATAGGGTCCGACCATCCCTACTGAACGACCCCAGTTGAGCCCGTGGTCATGGGTCCAACAGCAGCACCCATTGCTGTCCAAACATGTCTTGGATGGACTCTCCAAGGTCTGACCCATAATCTCAAGTGGTATCTCATTGAACAGTGCTGCCTATTTACCACCTATGGATCCCCACCAGCTGCCATCTACCAGCACGTTGAAAGACTGTGGCAACTGAACATACTCTCATGGCGTAGTGAGAAGACCAGCATGAGATCCCGCCAGGATCAAGAGGCACTTGATTGCTTAGAGAGGAAGACTGCAAATTGAAGCGAATTGATGGCATTCATCGCTATGCCACACTCTTACTTCGTGTAAAGAACTTTCCTAACATATGTGCACCTAAGGAGGCTGTGCTTCCACAACTCAGGGGCACAGAGCGGAGGCTTTGGAAAGCCCCAGAACTAGCTCAAGTCTACATTGCCGAGATCGAGAGACTACAACAAGCCGGCTATGTGGCTAAACTACAACCAGGTACTAAGAACACCTCAAGCAGCTGGTACATTCCCCACCACCTTGTGGAACACAATAGGAAACATCGGGTGGTTTTCAACTGTTCTTTTCAGTTCAGAGGTATTGATCTGAACAAACTCCTGCTTCCTGGACCAACTCTAGGCCCCTCTCTACTCTGTTCTCCTACGCTTTAGGGAACATTGTGTAGCCTTTAGTAGCCTCTGTGGAACTACAACCTGGACTCCACAGATCACACTCAACCAGACAATGCAGCGAGGAATTCAGTGCTAAGACATTTTTACGTGGACAACTGTCCAAAATGCGTAGCCTCAATCAAGGAGGCAAAGGATATCATCAACCAGCTGCAATATCTCCTTGCTGAAGGTGGCTTTGAGAGGGCTCAAATTACCCTGTAATGGGCTAGTGGGCTAGTAATGACCCTGATACCATCCATCACCTATCTACAGAGGTGAGATCAGCCAGCGCTGAAAAGTGGATAGCCCAAGGTCATCCTGGCCAGGAGGAATCAGCCCTTGACTTACAATGGCACTGCCAAGATATAACACCTTGCCCTTCAAATGTAAAGCTGCCATAGCTACAACTAGAACTGTTACCATGCAGTCCATTTACAAGGTGTTAGCAAGCCAGTACGACCCCCTTGGGTTTATTGTGCCATACACCACAAGGGCCAAAGTTGTGATCCAACACCTGTGGGACATGAAACGAGATTGGCATTACCCAGGACTAACAGAGCACTTGCTCGTGACTTGGAGAGAGTGGCAAATAAGCTGCAAAACACAACCTTACCAAGGTGCTATACTAGCCCCGAAATGGATGCTCCCACCTGCCAGAGGGAGGTTCATGTGTTCTGCGATGCCTCAGAGCAGGCATACGGCTTTGTGGTATATCTCAGAACTGAGAGCCCTCTAGGGGACATTCAGGTGGCTTTCATTACGGCAAAAAGCAGCAGTCCATACCACATTTGGAGCAATGCGCCTCCCTGACCGGCGCAAAAGTTACCAAGCTCCTCAAGTCAGAGCTGACCCTTACCATCTGGCGAGTAGTGCTATGCAATATGCTCACTTGGCTCCAGTCTGAGTCATGTTGCTTAAAGGTGTTCGTGGGCACTCAAGTGGCTGAAATTCAAGACCCCCCACCTGCAAGCAGTTGCAGATCATAGTGAGGAACTAAGGAAACCACCTTTCTTACAACCACAGTAAGTCCCTTACCAGACACAACCCAGTTTCATAGTGGCCGCTATCTGGGGCGGCCCCTCATAAAGCTACAGCCAATGACTACCGCCAAGCTCTATTATCAGTCCTACAACAAGTACAGCTCGACTGCTACCCAGCTGACTATGCTCAGCTAAAGGCAGGAAAAAAATTTTCTAAAAGCTGCCGACTTCTCACCCTGGCCCCAGAGATCCATAGCAGTGATGAGCTCATCCATGTAGGCTGCTTAAGTATTTTATATTATCTTAATTGAGTATTTTGTTTCAAGTGTAACTTTGCGTTATTGGTTATATTTTCTATTTTCTGCTTATACAGAACCACAAACACTGTACTACACGGTATACCAGATCGCTGAATACATCTGTGTGATTCTGACCGATCACCTGATGTGGGTTCTACCTAAGGGATCCAGCACATTATTATAAGTAAGGAAGCATACCCTTCCTCAAATAAGGCATAATAACTCTATAGATATGTTAGCAAACAGCTGTGTTTTTAAACATCTAGCAAATGTGAGTCCAATATTCACTCTCTCTTTTTTTGCCTCTACCAACTTCTTAGGGAAATATCTGACTCACTAGCATACAGAGGGTTTTAGAGCGCTTTCATTAAAAAACAGCCACCTGCTGTGACTGAAAATGATGCAGTTAGAGCAGTGACAGTGAACCAAAAGAGTACAATTGTGGTCCAGACAGTTGAATGATGACTTAAACCTCGCTATTTAACTGTGCTAGTAGCCAACTACTTAAGCAACACCTGGAGATGCACATTAAGTAACATTTTTCAAGGCCATTCAAATGCTCTTTAAAAGCAGACAATAATGTATGACTGATTTCCTGTTTTTACTGAAAGGCCAAGTAACAGCTTAATAAATCAATAAATCACTGCTTTTCTGTTTTGTTTTTTCTTTTATGTGTGTGTTTATTTTGGATCACCTTAATTTGAATACTCACTCTGTCTGCCATGATTTCCACTCCTTCCATTACATATATAAACAATACAACACGCATGGAAAGGACACCAACTAGTAACATTATTTATTCATATATGTATTTGCAAATACTCCACTGGGACATTCATTTGAAAAATACTGGCATATGCCCATGAAGAAGGGCTCAGTAAATGCAAGTTCTCATTTGTGCTCTGTGAAATTGTAAGACCATACATATATATGCTGGCCTCTGCTCTTCTTTTATATTGCAGAACCGATTGAAAGTAGTCTTGTATGCTTCCCCTTTTTGAATTCACTATACGTGTGTACCATCATGTTCACAAACAAATATACTCTGAATGAAGTAAATGGAGGTAGGTGTGTGCAGAACCCTGTGCCATGACTGAGAGCAACTGAAAACAAGGCCCTAAGATAAAAGGTCAGTAGCACAAGGAAAACCACTATGTCCATAACTGGTGAAGTCGTTTTATGTCTGCCTGAACAGAAGAAAGAAAAACAGAGAGAGGATGTGGTGCAAGAATTCCAAAGGCTTTATTTTAGAAACATCAGAGGAAAAGAGGCCGATGGGTTTTTAATTAAATTTATTATTTGCTCAGAATTTTTCATTTATTTTGTAGCATGTCCTCTTAAAAAATCAGCTGAACTAATGAAGCAAATGTATGATGTTTTCAGTTGTTTCACCTCATTATTAGTGATAGGCAGTGGAAATATGCACATGTATCTTGCACAGATAAGCTGATAACCCAACAAACCAGAATAATTGTAGAATTTAGAGTTTCATCATGCTACTACCGGACCAAAAAAATAAATGTACTGCAGTGTCTTTTAAAGCCAATTTAGACTTTATACTCTATATTTATGTTGCTGATTAATCTATTTACTGTTATTGTTAATTATTGAAGACATGGTAGAAGGAAACTCTGATTCAAAAATGACCCTTTTTTACTCACATTGTACAGCAGCAACTGGTAATTACTTTGTCATGGTGACATGATTCCAACCTTATCTAGTTCAGTCTTGTAGAAATTGTCCCCAGGATGAGTCTTGAGCTTCATTCAAGTCTGTCATCTTTGAATATCACTGAAACTTCTAAAAACTCTTGACATATTACCATTATATGGCTAATGTGTTTAACAGTAGATCATGTAGGCACAACAGCAACATTAACATTAGTTGGAGCTATATATGACCACCAAATGAATGTAAATCAAGTGTTACCGCTACTTGTACCTCTGTTTTTTTTCTATCAACTCCTGAGGAATATATATTGCCATTTAACTGCTAAATATTCCATGTTCACAAGGTAGCTGCTAAATCTGTGTGCTTTGGTGCAGAACAGATTAGGTACAGTGCTTTTGTCAGAGCTTCCTGCTGAAAACAGAAAACAAAGTTAATTAGATCACTGACAGTACAGAACAGTACAGGCCCATCACAACAAATACATTACACACAGTTGTTTGACCTATTGTTAATTTAAAAATACTCATAAGTGCAGCTTTAACCTTTCAGCAAAATTTTGTCCAGTTTGAATTTCTTGGTGTTTTTTTGAGCTAAAAATTACCAAATCACTGCTGAATAGTGGTGCTTTTTGGCTCTATCTTCAAGAGGTTGTTCTGTCTAGAGCTAGTATGGAATTGCTTGGTGAACTGTAGTTGGAGATACAGCTGAATACATAAAATATATCTAAAATACATTCAAATTGGTTACGACTGAGGCTACCCCTGCATGTGGAGCCAAAGTCTTCTTTCAACCTTATCCTGTTTATCACTACTACAATTAATTCCCCCTCCCAAGTTTATACCAGGCTGCAGCAGTCAGGAAAACAAAAGGTTATAGGTCATTATGGAGGTCAGAGTCTCCTGTTTCACATCTCTAATGTGTATTCATTATGTGTGTATTAGGTTGGCGAGTTGATAGTTGTTTGGAATTCCTCACAGATCAGCAGAGGTTTGCAGGACCTGGACCATCTCACGGTCATCAGCATTCCTGGGAAGAGGGCAGCTCACCAGTGACCAATTAGATAAGAGACTGTGACTGGTGAGACCCTGTGTGGCCTGGATTTTGTTGATGTGGACCTTTGTGAGGACACAGCGATGGCATTAAAAGGAATGCGTGTTGCGCTGCTGGACCTCCTGAAGCACATAAACACACAGCATCAGGGTTTAATAACCCACTGAACAGCCAATTCTGAGATCACTATATATTGTCCCTTAGCAAAATGTTGAAAAATTACACTTCACACAGGGCAGAAAACATTATTGTTCTTCTGCCCTAACAATGTGGGATTGTTGCATCAAGATTTTAAATAACATTGTGCATATGTTTCAAACCAGAAACACACTAAGGTAAAAGTTACAATCTGACTGATTTCACCTTTTAAGTACAATTCAGTTACAAAATTAAACATGGGCTTAATATTTAAAACACCATGAATTTTAGCTACACTTGGGTTTTTACTCCACTTTGATATCTGCTTATAAAAAAAGCCACGATGTCACCTGTCAGTGTCCATCTAAACCATCAAAGATGTGACAGCCTTTAGGAGACCAGAACACTATTAACACCACGTTTCATCCCAAATGGGTTTTTATTAAAATGAATGCCTAATTAAATTCCAAGATAAGGGGGCAGCGAACAATGCCAGACAGTGGCTACTTTGATTCCCCCCCCCCTTGTTTTAAAGTAATTATGCTGGCCTGACATGAGTGAGCACGCTGCCGGAGACCCCTCTAATGAGTTAAGCAAGAAAAATAGCCACAGTCGCCTTTCATGGCAGCAGCTAATTGCTTGGCCACATTGGGCCACCACTAACACTGTCATTTAAAATGTGCTTTTTTTATTTCTGTGTTTTTTTTAATAGTTTGGTTAATTAACATTTCTGTAGAGGTAGAGTGTAAATAGTAATAAAATATACCTCTCAGATCATGCCCCTGTTTGAATAAGTGGCAGAGGGTGCAGTTGGACAACAAAAAAAACTTCTACTATAAAAGTGTGAACTTTGCTGTTGAGATTATAACATGCATTATTATGCTAATGACCATGTTTAAAGGTAAAACAAACTGCTTATGCATCCTGTTGTATCATCAGCAAACCACTAAACATATGAATAAATCCAATGGAAGTAACCCTAAAAATGAAGTGAATAACCATAAAGTAAGAGTGCAGACTGAAAGTAAATGTAAAAATCTATAATTGTAACACAAGCCTTTATATGTAAATGACGAAGTGTCATGATGGAAAAAATGAAGCAGGGAGTGAATTGTAGTAAGGCCAGTTATGATTCAGTTATGACATTTTAGTTCGCCTCCAGGCAACAATGTCCAAATTTATATTAATCAAAAGGAAAAAAAAAAACTATTATAATCACACCAAAAATGTCACAGCAACCCTGTCAGTAATCCTACTTCTTACACATGTATGCACGCCCACACACACACACACGCACAAAGGTACTTTACGACTTTGCTTTTGGATCTAGAAATGCATCTACAATGCCACCGATAACATTTGCTGTTGTTTCTGGACTTCCAAACAAGGGAATCGGTGAGACAGCACATAATTATTCATATGTTTCACTTAACCTTTAACATGAGTCCCATACAGTGCCCCATCCATTGTCTGCATATTGGTACCAGATTATTATGAGTGAGAAAGGCTAGGCATTTGTCGTTGTTTACGTGCCCTGTTGAAGCATCCTTGGCTGTGCTTGCCTACACTCCAGATGAATAGCATTCCCTTGCCCCCGGAGGCTCCCAAGTTCTCCAGAGACCTTTAAGTGTTTGTTGACAGACTAACAGACTTTGGCTTGTTTAGCTTTCCCCACTCACTAAAATCCAAAAGGTCACCTGCAATTCCTCCACCAGTCATACCCCCACGAAAGAGGATGAAGGAAAAAAAAAAAGACTTCACGAAAGTGCCCTCACGAGCGGACCTCAAGAGCTCTCGGGGAAACAAATAGAATCCCTGCTGCCACGGTTACCAAGTTTACCAACATGTCTCTATGGCTACAAATTAGAAAATAGCTAGAAATGTGCCCCCCCCCCCCAGTTGGAGGAGTAAACAAAGAGGAAGAGGAACTGAACTTTGTACCTCTTACTGAGAAGATCACCCAACGCTGGCATAAAGAAACAATGCACTAAATATTTGTTTGGCTAAAAAATAAAATGCTAAAATCTGAGATAACATACTCCATGTGGCATTTTTGGTAGGTCACTCTCAGTATCGCCACATGAGGTAAACCAGGACAATGGAATTATCCTGTATAACATGCATAATTCCCCTTGTTACAACAAACAAGCAGTGTGCATACCGTTATTTGGGGCCTCTATTGTTGCTCATTATTATGGGGTGTCTGGTTCAGGCCATCACAGAGGCTCTCGCCACTGAGGTCTCTGTGGAAATCGGAGAGCCCATCCCACTGCTTAGCAACCAAGCCCTGGGGCCTGTTTTACACTGCTTAATTCGGATGAGAGTGCCACGCACATGATTGGCTAAGCTCAACCAGCATCTCCCCCACAAACCCCCACCCCTTTTCTTTCTCTGACGCACAGAAACACATGTAGTCATTACCTCACCATATTTCGCAGCAACCTTACCTACTGTATATCCTCTGGTCTCCTGCTGCCTTTATCTACATTTTTGGCTCAAGTCTAAACATTTAATGAAGGTGATTCTACTGCTGGATCCCTGACATGATGGGAGTGCTGCCAGGTATACAGTCATTTTTGTATGACTCTAGCTACTTCCACACTTTTGTATTTAAGTATGACTCCATGATAGCTTTTGGCATTTAATCGTTTTTTAAATAGCAGTAAAATAGCATGAAGCTGCTTTGCAACCAGTCTTATAATAAATCATATAACCACTGTCAATAACAAATTAACCCAACATCTACCATCTCTGCTGAAATACAGTTATCAATGACAGCCTCCTATAACTTTGTTAATCACTGAAGGGAAATTCAGGTAGTCTTGTTGTTAAGTAAGTCAGTAGTGAGTAATTTCACCAGTTTGTTAAGCCGCCTTACATCCTTGTGCTTTATGAAGCCTCCCAAGCAGCACAGCTTGGAACCACCACTCGCTATCTTCCCATAATGCAAAATGATATAACTTTAAAAGAATCCTCCCTGCCTGGTAAACACCCAAGTATTTTAAACTCTGCCTGTCCAGTCTGTAATGCAGACTGTCTGTTATACACTGCTGTCCAAGCCCACACTGTGGCATTACACTGATGTCATCAAGACTGTTTACTAGAACTCACCTGTCCAAAGTGTAGACATGGTAACATCTGTTCTCTTAAATATTTGACTGAATGACTTAGTAGCGGTGAATACAAAGTCGCAATACCCAATAACAACTTACTAGATAACCCCAACTTATCCACATCTATAATCCTAATAAGGAGATTTACAATGGCCCGTAAATGGCTTAACAACATGCAGGACAAGTGGACCTGTTATGACAGTACCAGTACCTGCTGTCCCCCAACGGATTTTGCAAAAAACACCTAACACACAAGGAGAAATTCTGACCACAGGTTGATTTTCATCTCTCTTGAGTCAGTATTGATAATACCCAAAAAGTTATTCATGTGAAGATGTTTTATAAGTTTCTATGTTAAACCAACACCTGAAGTAAATCTTTGCAAACCCTTCTACTTTCACCATTTCACTTTCTTCTTTTGCTTCCTTTCAACTCTCACACCTTCCCTCTCTTCTTTCCACCTCTCTACAGTCACCATCTACCGCTCTGTCTCCAGCTCACTATGTTAAGTGGGTGAGAGTGGGACGAGTGAGGAATCAACAATGGCGGCAGCGACTGAGGCAACCAGCTGCTGCAGTGTTGTGACGGTAATGAGGACTGGGTCAGTGTAAATAGACAGACTGAACCACAGAGGCACACATAGGAGGATGGAGGACAGAGAGAAAGAGAGAAACCAACAGATGCATAGACGAGGTAAAGCCAGGTTTAAGAAAGGAGTTGAAAGAGAGAGTGAGAGCGTGAGAAAGAGAGAGAAGTGGAGAGACAGAAGTTGACAGAAGCCAGCTGATAGGAGGACTCTACAGCAGTGATAGCCTCACTGGGAAAGAACTAAGGTAAGCAACTTTTCCTCCGTCTGTGGCTCCAGTGAGAGGATGTATAACAGTGTGAGGTGGAGGTTTATGTGAGGATACCAAAAATAGATGTGGAGATCTGCAAACCTCTGTTAGTGGTTTTAGCAGGTTGACACATATTAACTCTATCTGCCCACCATATAACCCTCTGAACTCTTTGTTGTGTTTGTTTAGTTTTTCCTCCTTCTATCAAAGACATGTTAAAGGCATTGCATTTCTTTTATTCTTTTCCAAAATAAGATCTTTCTATACACAACAGCCACCATTTAGAATGTAAGTTGTACTGTACATACTCTAGTTCTACCAAATGAAGGGCTTCACAGTTTAACATCATTTAGATTTGGATTAGATATGTTTATGTATAGACGGCCATCGACATGCTGATTAGACGTTCTATACGTATAATGTGAAAAAAAAACAAAACTATTTTACAAGTTATTGCTTTTCAAAGTACATTTTCACTCTGATTGTTTTCCATATTTATGGGATGAATACATTTTGAGATTTTCCCACCAGGGTTCCCATCAAGCCTTGTCTGATGTGTTGCCATGGAGACAGCAATATGGTACTCCATGCCTATATTTCTTTACATTTTGGTGAGTCTGCCACAGGGGTCACAATGCATTAGTGCATTAGTTGTTTTAATATTGAGGGAAAACAATCAGTTTTTAGGCAAGATCAATGCAGACTATAAGGAGAACATCGTTAACAGCAAGTATGTCAGGTGTAGTAATGTGCATTCCATTATGACAGAGTTATGAGTCTGGATTGGACATAAAAGGTTGAGTGATGTGTGAACCAATCTGGGTCCGGTGTATATTATTGTCAGTTGCGGTTCTATGCTGCTTTCCTGAAGTACAGAAATTGTAAAGCTCAGTTCTCCTGTTGTAAATTCTCTGTTAATATAAGTTATAATGCTTTTGTAAATAGTTTACTATCTAGATGTGACATCACACACTTAGAACCTAGGAAAGTAAAAAAGTTAATATGAGTGGTTATTGTGCATTATCAGTTTTTAAATATGTCTTGTTGTGTAACATATAGTATCTAGCATCAAATACAAATTTGTTGAACTACTATTCTATATCATCAACTATATTTGACAAGGTTTAGCTTATATAAATATAAATTCAATGCAAACCAACCTAATGCCTAAACACAACCATTCACATCAAAAATGTCCTAATTCAAACAGGCCTGCTGATTCTGTATAATACAGGCACAGATGTTTGAAATGCTCCAGACTTTTAGTTTAAAGGCACTATGGAAAGATGAACAAATGTCTGACATTAGCTTTTTATTGGACAAAGTGATATATGACAGAGAGCCTAACTTTATATCACTGTTTTTCAAAGAAGTACCTTTTCAGCAATTTCTGATAAAGCATAACAATGTCTTAAAAATCTGTCATTACTCAACTGATTTGTCTATTGTCATAGCTAATTAAAGAAAAAAGTAGCTGTTTATAATATGTATTGTATTTAACAGTAACTTGCTGCAGAATGAAACATCAGATTTGCAGTGTAGTTTTTCTGACTGTTTTATTGGAGACAAAAGTAGCATTTCACACAAGAGAATCAGAGTAAAATGGAATGATAGTGACACCATGGACTCCCGCTACAGACACAGTGTTTAACATCTTCACCCATGGCAGTTCAATTACCTGAGTGTAATTGCAATAACTCCAATACCTCCGCAGTCATGCTTGACAGTTTCCAGACCTGGTCTTGTAATTGCAGATTGATATATGCAACTGGAAATCAAAGGGGTGGGCACACTGGTAAAAGTACAGCTAGGCTATGACTTCCACAGTGGAGCGATGAATCGCTAATGCAATAAAAGGCTGGTGTTATTAGAGGAGTTGTGAAAGGCAAATTGGTGTGAATGCCAAATAGTCAGGGTTAGTATTGAATAAGATGGAAAATTTAAAAAGGGAACTGGGAGGATGAGACAATGGATGCTGTTCCGCTGTGTCTGAGCAGGCAAGGTTTCATTGTGATGGGGCTTAAATACTGTCAGCAACTACAGTACAGATCTATTTTACTCTTTAAAATTCTCTACAATAAGGAGCTGGGTATGTCTTAGAATCGCGGTAGTTTACCCTGAAAACAGCATTTTTCCAGGAAGATCTAGCAGGGTTTCAAGCTAGAGAGAATGAACTGATGAACTGGATCACATACTACAATGATTAGTCAATGAAAACAATATGGAATCTTGACCTTTAAGGTCTCAGTAAAGGTTGCAGAAACTCCTGTTCCGATGTCAGAATCAGGGTGTCGTTGAGTTAGACAATTTGTGTAACTTACTGAAACAGATACACCAACAATAACATCCACTTTACAAGACAATTGACCAGGTGTGCAGAGGTGATGAAGCTCAAGTTGTATTTTAATTCCTTACACAAGTACTACTGCTATGCCAAGAATGGTATAAAGAAGCACCAAAACTGTGCCAATATTCTGATTTGACAATTCATGGTTCAGTCATGGCTCATGGTTACATGAGCCTGGCTTTGTCAGAATTCAGTTATCGTTAATAGTGATTTAGAACCGAATATGAGGTATGTGTATTATGTCAAATAATAGCCTTTAAAAATGGGTTTTCTATTAATGTCTTCACTGAACCATGACTGGTGACAGCTTTACCTCTAATTCATATCCAAATTAATGTGGTAATGAAAAAAATTTAATAGGAGGATGGCCCAGCACAGGAGGAGTAAGACCAGAATCAGCAGCGTACCTCCATTTAAAAGGACACAAGCCACTTGTTTTAGGACAAGAATGAACATACTTTGAACAGAGTGGATATGTGGTTTAAATGAGTGGTCAGAGAAGCAATATAAGTAGGAAAATCCTCCCTTGTGGGGGAAGAAGACACAACCTGTCTCCAATGTACCATGGTGGATCAGAGGGGTCACAAGAGTTGACCATCAGATATTAATGACCCTTGTCTGTGCTCACTTCCACTGTCCACCTAATAAGCCTACTCAGGTCAGGTGTGACGTGAAACCTGTCATGAGGCGGCAGTATCATCCTCCTGCCACGAGGGGCAGTGCCGCCTCCTTTTCTTCCCTCGTGTGTCTAGCTCCCTCTCCTTCCGTGTCTGTGTGTTTTGTTAATTTAATCTATTGTAGGTGCAGCAGGAGAGAGAGCGGGATTACCATCATTCACCTTAGCCATGAAAGCTCTGGTTTTCTTCAGTCATGTCATCTTGTATGCCTTCCCAGTAGTACTGTACCTCTAGCTCTCTAACGATTGATTAAAAGCAACTACTTACCTTATACTTACTCTGCAGGTGGCATTAACTCCGGTCTCCTTCCAGCATCTCCTGCTAACCTGCTACCGTGTTCAGTAATAACCATCATCCTCGGTCATCATCGGACAGCCAACAGTGACTCTTCCCGTCGACAGCGATCCTCTCCGGTCTCAACTGGATTATCGCCAATTCGGAGTTCCAACCAGACACACGTCGTCTCTTGTTTTTACTGCTTTTAAGTTGGTTACCCCGGTCCCAGGCCTGCGATAAATTTGTATTTCCAGATTTATAATAATTTGAATAAAGTTCGACAAACCATATATCAAATTAAAAGATAAGGTCTCACGATTCAAATGGTATAAAGCAATTTAGGATTGAATTATCACAGCGACTACAGTTTCTTAATGTTTAACAACAGTACAAATACAGTACAGTACGCTAGTTGTAACTTTTTTTGTCGTGTTACTTTGTACACGTACTGAAACATCAAGTGTTGCATATCCTTTTTTTCGGTAGAATCCAGGGAACATAGTGCATCCATGTTTTAGTCCAAAAGGCGTATTATCGCTGAGTAAATCCATAAAACCATCGTCCTCCTCATGAAACGTTTTAATCCGGTTCATTTTACGGTTGATTTCGCTGTTTATTCAATAAAGACTGACATAGCAAGCTTCTGTGAATCACACAAGCCCTCAATCAAACATGCCTGTTACGTTTCACGGCGTAACTAAGCATAAAACCAATAGAAATCACCCCTCAGAGCAAATCCCACCCGTGGATAGACCAACCTCTAATGATAGTAGAGCCAGCCAGTCATATTGTTTGGCAATGATGACTGACATATCTTGTAGCCAGTGAAACACCCTTTCCAGCAATGTATTACACTATAGCCGATAAAGGATAAGTGGGATTTAAACGGCCACCACCACTACAGTAATTTGCGTTGGCAACGGTGGGCACGCAGTGGACGAAGCTAGAAGGGGGAGGGGAGTCATATTTCATATTTTACAGCGTGTAATAATAAACTAGAAAGCTTTTCCTTCAGATGACACCAAGGTCATCAATTTTATAACCCTTAAAATGTAAAGACAACAGCTAGTTTAATTTGGGTATGTGTTGTTCGGCCGTGTGCCGAAAAAAGGGGAGGGGTGACTAAGAGGATAATTATTAAAAAGCAATAAAAGACTTGCCAAATAGTGATCTGCATTTGGTTCCTCTTTTCCTCTCTAACTCTCTTAACAAAACCAGCCTGCAGGATAAATTTGAGATCTCCAACCGGCTTCCCACAGACTGAAGAAGCCACTTGTGCCACTTTTCCATTATACAGTTTTAGCACTACTCGGCTCTACTTGACTCGGTTTTGGACATTTTCCATTACAACTGAGTACCACCTCAACATAGGCGGGGTCATCCTAGGATGCCGTGACGTCCTTTATACACAACACACGCACCTCCTCGTAGGGCCGTGGTGTTGTTTAGTGAGCAGTGTTAGCCATTTCCTTCGCTAAAGATTATAAAAATGGAAAAACAACCGACCGCTGTTGCTGGTTTAAAAAACAAAAAAATCGCAGGTTGGATTCTTTTGTAGGATGCGGTCGAACCAGGATCAGACGTCATCAAGAGGGCTTTGGGTCTTGTTGTCATCTAATGAAATAATCAAATAAAAATAAAATTATGTATAGACTGTATGGGTTGTGTTTCAGGGCCCAGGGCCCAGTGTTTCTGCTAGACAGACATTGAAGCACCTTTTGAGAAATATTTTCATAAGAATTTACATTGCACACCACAACTTTATGTTTCGGCAGGTCATAAGCATTTCCCCATGAAAGCTTGGACTTATCTGAGATATATCTTTGTCTTATAGTGATTTCTTGGTTTAAGCCACAATTGGATTGTAGACTACACAATCCTTTAATATCAACACAACCATTTGGTCTTGGTTGGCTGTACATCATCTATCCTTGTTTTAGATAATTTGCAGCAACAGCTGTCCTTATAATTTAGTTTCTCATTGCTTTGGCACTTTTGAGGCTACTTGTGGTCAGGTTTGTTTTGGGACCAAATTTTGTGTGTAAAAATGTAGAGCAAACACTGCTTTTGATTGATTGATGGCTGCAGTGTCATGTGTGACCAGCCTGTATAAAAATCAGTAAAAGTTCCATCAAAAAGACCACACTTGGCGCTACCACTTCACTTTAATGTGGTCTTAAGGAAACCTGAGATGATGTGTGGTTAAGCTTGGCAAGCTAAAGGGCTTTGTGTGATTCCAGCATTCCTCCATATGTCTTGAGATGGTCCAAACCACAGGCCTTGACACAAGCGGTGGTTCCAGAGCTAGCTGCCAAGATCCACTGTGAGGAATATTCCTGTTTTGTATCCAAGAGCACTCCATTAGGATTTATAGCAGGAGAACATAAAGTACTCTGAGACAATCCCTGTCCAGAAAAGGCCCAAACAGACAGAGTTTTCACAGCAGGAGTCCACCAAGGAAAGCAAAGGACATGACTAAAACTTTTAGAAATGTTGGCAACTGGCAACTTGTTAAGCTACTAAAATGTCAGATAGTTTAGAAATCGGTCAGTGGATAAGTTTTGTGGACTCCTTTGTAAAGAACTGCATATAATATAATCTAGCCATTTTACTCATATTTGAATAATGCAGGTGAAAACCTACTGCAGCAAGCACACCACATACCAAAAAATAACTGAATGACAAGTCTTGCACAAATCATCTGTTTTGTACTGTAACAACCCTATTTGTAGTCAACTGCAATATGGAAAATATGAGGACCATTGAGCATCAAAGACACCAAAATCATCAAAAAGAGTGTCAGGAACACAATTGCAGCTCAGCCTCATAGTGACGGTATCTAGATTTTCTACTTACTGAGGACCCCCTCAGCAATTACACTTCCTTAAACAGACTGTTATGAGAGGGAGGAGAGGAGGGAGGACAAAGAAATGTGGCAGCATGCTAGGAATAACTGTTGGCCGAAGTGCTAATAGGCATGGAATGATGACACATATCATGGAATGGATGCCTTGCAATGACTAGGATGGAATTAATAAGTAGGAATGGGTTAATAGTGCATTAAGAGCCAGCAGGAGAACGACGGGAGAGAAGAGGAGAAGCTTCTGAAGTCAGCTGTGAATAATCATCCCATGGCGAGACGTCAACGATTACCATAACAGAGCAATTGGACGTGAAAAATGGATAATAGTATGGACATAGAAGCGTAGGACTGTGTGTGCGTGTGTGTGTGTGTGTGTGTGAAAAAGAGAGGGAGACATAGAGTGTGTATATAATGATGGCTGTGGGGGAGGAGTAAAATGCCCAAATACTACTGGCTCTCCAATTGTGAAAATAGAAGAAGGTGGTAATTTTTTCAAACAAAGACACACACCAAGCATAGTCTTTGCTAATTCTACTAATACCATAGTTATTATTTATTTTTACAGGGATTAGACTGACACATTGTTGTGCTCATCAGCGCACAGTACTGTGTAATGTTATAGGGCTGGATGATGTAAATGAAAATCTGAACTTTTATCTAGCCAGGGCTGTAGCCATAAAAAATTAGCATAAGCCTTTTTTAATTAAGTGGATTTTTAAATATTCATTTATACATTTAGTCGTACAGTTAGTTCAACAACAAGACCAAGCTGCCACCACTTCCCACCAACTTTTGAAGTTCATGAATTTCTTGTTTCTTCTTTCTTTTATTTTCCGGCATGTTTCACGTATCCACTGTAGATCCGTATGGAAATTGAAGACTTTATACAGCTACAGAACCAAAAAAAAAATATAGTAGCCTGAGGATATGATGTAGCTGAAAAACAATATGCCCTGGGCTTTAGACTATTTTCTTCCGGTATGTGTCAGAGAAGCATGAGAGGTTTAATTTTTTTTGCACTGATTACTTTGGTTAGGTTATTATCTCCTGATCAGTCCACATACCTTCTCTAATCAAATCAGCGTTGATCCCTGCGAAGATAGAATATCCAGTCCCTTGAATGTTCAATCATTATGTGATAGCTCAATCATAATGTCAGTTTTATGGTAGTATTATTGTACAGACAGATAATTGTAAGATAATGGACTATAAAAAGACATCCATTGTACATATAGCTTTTTTCTGTGTCTAAACCTAGACACTGTGGACAATCCATTATATATGTATATAGCAAGAGATACATCTTGTAATAACAGATAAAACAGGAAGATGTTGTTCACCAAAAACAATAACCAGAACAAGTTATACAATTCTTTTGTAACTGTACAGTGCATCCATCAAGTGGTAACCAAGAGACCACACAAGGCCAGGACATGAATAAAAGTTAACTATATTGTTAGATGACTTGCATAATATTAATTGAATTTAATTTTATCTAATTTACCAGGAAAGATTTGACGGGCGCTCCCTTAGAGATAGGGCGAGGAGCTCGGAGTAGAGCCGCTGCCCCTCCATATCGAGAGGATCCAGCTGAGGTGGCTCAGCCTCCTGCGTGCCTCCCTGGGGAGGTGTTCTGGGCATGTCCCACTGGGAGGAGACCCCAGGACGTGCTGGAGGGACTGCGTCATTCGGCTGACCTGGGAACGCCTCGGTGTCCCCTGGATGAGCTGGAGGAAATGTCCAGGGAAAAGGAAGTCTGGGCATCCCTGCTTAGGCTACTGCCCCCGCGACCCGGCCCAGGATATGCGGAAGAAGATGGATGGCTGGATGGATGGATGGATGGATGGATGGAGATTTGATGGGCACGGTTGCTTATTACTGAAGCTGAAGAAAGACATAAACATCTCTCAAAATGTACACAGGGTGCTGGGAGGAACCATAAGAAAAAACAACCTTCACACCTCCTAAAGCTCCTGTGTACACGCTACAAGCTATAACATCTCCCATGACTAACTCCTGTGTGTGTTTGCCTACGCACAGTTCATAGAAGTGTAATTCCAGCTTTTTGCAGTCATCTTTTTACCACTGTAGAGCTCCACTGGAGCTGCTGAAGCTTAAATACCTTTTTTGAGGATGTCACATCAGTGGCTTATCTTGTTAGCACTATGTTTGTCTGACTGGAGTTCAAAATGCAACTGATCTTCTTGTTGATGCCATGCTGTCACTCAAAATTTAATAAGACAACGAGCTTTCTGAATATCTGTTGACTCTGACAAGGGAGTGGTCCTTGGTTTGAGACTGTTTTCTCAAGAATTTTAAGAATCTAATATGGTCTGCATAAAATCATGACAGTCCCGTCCATCATGGGTAAGTTTGGAAACAAGACATTATTGGATGTTCACACTGAAGTTCATAAAACTGAATACCAAAACACATTGTGATATTTCAGTTTTTCTTTTTGAATAAATTTGCAAAAATTTCTACATTTCTGTTTTTTTCTGTCAAGATGGGGTGCTGAGTGTACATTAATGAGAAATAAAATGAACTTTGTTGATTTTGGCAAATGGCTGCAATGACACAAAGAGTGAAAAATTGAAATGGGTCTGAATACTTTCCATACCCACTGTACTTATATTCGCTACAATAGTCTCCAAAGACATGTTACAACTGGATCCAATTAGGACATAAGATGGGGAAGGTCCAAGTGCACATCTGCCCCAGGAAACAAGTATTTATGAGTGTCCTCCTTGAGAAACAGACGACTTACTGCTCCCATCTTGATTGCATTGCTGAATAAAACAGGAGAGAACTGACTACAGTTTAGAAGTCATATCAATATCAGCCTACATAAAAAGCCATTCTTTATTGTGATTAGTAAGTCAATAATGAAATGTCGTTGTCCTGCCGTTGGCTGCCAAAGTCCAAGCAGAGACCGACTGGCATGATGTGTTTCTGGTTAGTGTGAGTGAATACTCGCCAGCTACAATACCAGAACAAAACAGCACTTCACCTACTCCAGTCTGTCTGTAGGAGAGAACTTGTATTGATTACAGCAATACACTGAGAGCATTATCCCTAAGCACACAACAAATGTTTATTTATTTAGGCCAGTAAAATTTGGGGAATCGTAAATCTCACAGGTCACTCCTTATACACAGGCATTATTTCTGTGTCAAGTTATTAGCCATATAGAGTGTAAATGTCTTTGAAAACTGAATGATAACTAAACTCCAGATGTTCTGAGATCATCTTTTGTTTCTTATTTTTAACTTAAAATGATAAAATTATTGAATACAGTTTACAGACGCAAGTGCTCAAGCGTGATGAATGAAAATAAACAGCAAAGACATGTTAAATGTAAACATATTCTCTATGTTGCTAGCAAACGTAATCAAAGATAAATTAGGTTTGGCAAAAATGAGAGCGGAGTTTAGTTGTATAGGAATGTAATATTTAGGTGGGATGTTGCAGTGGAGGTTTTAGCCTTAACAGATTGGTAAGTAAGATAAGTTTATAGGGCAACATTTCTGCAATTAGTTTTACCTCCTAATGGCCAAAAAGAATCATGGCACAACAATATGAAATTGAAGGCTTTCTATAAAAAATATTCAGCAAACCCTATGACATGTCGAGAAATTTTAATCTTTTTTTTATCTCAACTGAAGTTGAATAAATTCAAACATACTAATCCAAGGATACAAATATAGGAATTCATATTGAACAGCTCTCCCCTTTTGGGCTAGATGCCCTCCATCCAGGAAAGCACACACTATTTAAGTCTAAAAGATCACAAGTAACCATCTGTGAGTATCTATGACTGCAAATAGCCTGCTAAGGAACAAGTGCAACTAGGGAAAACACTACAGTGCTAAGATCTCGAAAGGAAGGGAGTCAGCCAAAAGTCACAATAGTTATGCAACCTTACACCCTGTTGTCTTGTGCCAAACCAACTCTTACAGTACACAAAATGCTGCATTGGCTGCCAATCCCCAAAAAACAAACTCCAAAGCATTACTTTTAAGTAAAAAGAAAAGGAAAAATACAAGTAGCAGAGAGCAGTGCAGTGCAACAAAGGAAGGTTTGCAGAGATGAGCTAAAGAAACAACAGATGCCTACTGCTTATTATCCACATTCACCTTAAACAAATGCCTCTTATTTTCAATTATTGTCTATTTTTGAAGCCTGATGAGTCACCGGCTGTTCTCTTTTCAGTCTGTCCAGTGTCGCCCACGTTGACAGATTAAGACCCCGACTCCAAACAGAGCATGTGGCAGGGAACGTTAGGTGGCCATGGATCACAGAGTGGCACAAGCATTTTCATAAATTCCATAAGAATACAGACAATGCAATGTAGACAGGATCTGGGGCAGCAGAGTTAAAGGATGAGCGTTATACCTCTGTGTGCATACTGTATGTAAAACTGGTTGTGTGTGTTTGGTTGCTGTGATTGTGGTAGGTAGTAGTAGATATTTTTGCATTAAGGGCTATACAATGCCTCATATGGCCACTGTACAAGTGTCGGCTCAAATATTACACTGTAATCTATAGTGTAGCTGACATCCACCTGGTCTAAAAGGTAAATGTCATGCTAAAGAAAAGAAAGACCCTCAGTAGTTATTGAGAAATCTAACAAGATTACACCACAAACCTTCTGCTCACCACTCTAAATAAATGAGCATAAACATTGCAATTGCATTCAGTAACCCAGAGACTCAATAAATAATGATAAAATTTGACTGGATATATCCCAAGTTCCATAAATTTATTCTGTCTGTAGGTCAAAACAGTTTCTGTTTGGAAAATAAATAGTGTGTGGATGTGAGATTGATGGGTGAAATCCAACATTTAACTATATATCAAAAGATACACTTAAGATACCTATGGGTTTTTCTGTTAGCCATTGTAGTATAAAGCCAGCTATAAAAACATCTGCCTGTGTGACTGTGTGTGTGTGTGTGTGCATGTGCGTCATTTTGCCATATGTCTCAGTATTCAGTGAGTAAACTTGGTTTCTGCCTATGTATGCATTTAAGCATGTGTGTGTGTGTGTGTGTGTGCCTGTAGCCTATGTCAGTATGTGTGTGTGTGTGTGTGTGTGTGTATGCGTATAATGGATGTGGTTGTACTGCATTTGTGTGCATGTGCCCCTGTGACTGTGTGGGCCTGTAAATATCTGTGGCAGCTGTAATGCTACTGTAATGCTATGTGTGGTCCTAGAGGGGCCAGATAACCAGATGGTCAACATATTACTGCCAACCCATACAACAATATTGAAGGCACACAAATAAACACACACACGCATACACACTAGTGAGACCAAATCTCGGAAGGCCTTATTTCAGACCGAGGCCATGGGTAGATCATCAGCCCACTGGCAGTGCCTCACTTCTGGGTAAAAGTCCAGGCTCAGACAGCCTGGCAGCCAGGAGCCACTGGGCCTTACGCATGCCAGCTGAAGACTGCTGGGAGGCTCACTGTGTGTGTATGTGTGTTAGTGTGTTTGCCCTCAGCTCATGTGAGAATTCCCCTACCTCTGGCCACCACATGCTCTGATCAGGGCTTGTGAGAGTTTGGGAGATTTGTATCAAGTTGCAAAGTTGTCTACTTGAAGCATATTGTGGCTGGCTCAAACAAAAGCTTGTTGTCAGCCAAAAAAAAAGTTCAAAGACTGTGTGTGTGTGTGTGTGTGTGTGTGTGTGTGTGTGTGTCTCTGTGTCTGTGTTGTGTGTTTGTGTCGACAGATGTCGAGTACATGCTTGTCCCTGGTGTAAAAGACTGGGAATTTCTGTCTTACCTGAGGCTTCTGTGCAGCTGTCCTGAGCTGATCGCTGTCCCTACCACAGAGGCTGGGTATGTGTGTGTGTGTGTGTGTGTGTGGGCCAAGCAATGAGTATTCTACTCCTTTTTAGCTGAAATAGGTAGCTTGGGGTAGACATGAAGCTTAATATTTTTCTCGACCCATGTCAAGACAGAATATATCTCTCTTCCCACAAGTCCTGTCATTTGACTGAAGAAAAGTCTAAAACATAACCAGCTTGGACTTGGCCATGGACCTTTGTTGCAATGCTCATTGTCTTATCATCTCTCTAATGAAGGCCTGTGTACCTTTCTACTGGAAGCAAAGCAATTACATGCTTGACTGTATTTGAAAATATTTTTAGTATATGTATACACACACACACGCACACACATACACACGCAATTTAAATTGTATTTTTTAAATTGTCAGATTGCAATTTCTTACATTTTTGACTTGTCTTTTGACTTTCTAGAATGTGTGCCTGAGCAACTGACAGAAATGTCTTGTAGTTCCTGTTTATTTTCTGGTTGGATAGGAAAATGGATTATTTAAAATTAAAAATCAAAGTATTTTTACTTCTAGTCATGCCATAAGAAAGCATGATCTTTAGTGAACATTTAGTGGAAAGTTGAGATATTTGACTGCCAACATTGAACATGCTAATTCCTTATAATAGAAACACAAAAGACATCTGACTGAAATCTACAGCCTTGTCCACAGCACTAAATGTTACATTATCATAAATGTCACCAGGATTCTGTATTTTTCTGTATAATCTTGTTGAATTTTCAGTGCATTGCAGAATTTGAATGAATTTAGTTTATAAACCTGCAATGGACTGGTGACCTGTCCAGGGTGTACCCCTGCCCTTCATTCAAAGATAGCTGGGATAGGCTCCAGCAGATCCCATGACCCCTGGTTAGGAATAAGCAGGTATAGATAATGGATGAACAGTTCATAAACTTGTTTATTCCACAAACATATCAGTTTATTAATAGTAGCTTATTAACAGTAACATATCAAGCACCTGGATTAACATGTGGTTTTTAGATTTATATCTACAATTTGTGATTTTCATCAATACAATAATTCATGTGCATTTGACTGTTTCTAATTATCATTTCTGTTTATCAAATATGTCTCAGAGCACACTGGGGGGAAATGTAAAGTCTTGTCTCATGTTGTCATAAGCCACTCTGATTACTCTGTCCAAGAGGTCTTTGCTCTCTCTCTCTCTTTCTCTCCCTTCTCTCGTATCTCGTACCTACCCCATGTCTATGTGTGTGTGCGTGCGTGCGTGTATGTTTGTATGTCCACACGCGTGGCAGAGGTGATCAGATAGGCATGGAATCTATTATTCCATCAGCTCCACCCGAGGATTTCTATTTATGTAGGCGTTGGATATTGGATCAACACCAGTTCGTACTTAGACCCGCCATGGTAGAGATGTACCAGCCAGTTTAGCTAATTACTGAACAAGCTGAATCTGTTTGATACTTACGATCCTTGTCTACTCTCTAACCTTCCAGTACCTGATTACCTCTGCACCACGACGCCTCGTTGGGGAAACTGCAGCAGTAAACTCTCCGTGTCCTCCGTGGTTTTCCTCCAGGATTCCTGGTTGCTGCTAGTCGGTCTCTCCCGTCCTGTTCTGCTCCGGTAAATTCCGGTAATAAAATGGACTTCTTTTTTCTCGCCGCACACTACTCAATTTCTCCAGTTCGTGGATTTGACAGTTTTCCAAGACGGAATATATCTCTCTTCCCACAAGAGGAATTCTACGGCCGTGGATCAGCTCTGGGTCGCTCAAACGTCCCTTCGATAGAGAAATAATACTCCCTGGGTTCTACCAATTTAAAGATAAGCTCTTCACAAAGGAAACCATCTCTTACACATTTGTCTTGAACTCTCGGTGATGAACTGCTTTTGCAACCGCATGAAACAATATTTTTTTAGTGAACCTGTTGCCAGACATTCACTGTGCTGTACATACTATCAAGACTCATTTTCACCAAGAACAATTGACTAATTGATGAATCCTGGTATCTTCTGTTTCTCATTACCTCTGAACACCTGTTTTCCTCTGCCTGTTCCCTTAGGTGAGGGTATTGAGCCATCCAGCGATTTGGAATAGCTGACTGAGATTGAGTGAAATAAATAGACATTGCTGTTATTTGGCTTCATGATCGTATATTACTTCACGGTGGTTCTGCACCGTAACAGAACAAACTGGCCAAGAAATGGACCTCACAAATACAGCTTCATTACAGCAAGCACTTACCCATCACGGCGCCTTGCTAGGGAGACAGGAACCTCAAATTCAACAGTTATCACGGTGGCAAGAGCAAACAGAACAGCGGATCACTCAGCTATCCCAAACATCCAGTTTAGTCCAAGGGCCATCTCATGGTATGATGGGCCGTTTCCCAGACCTGTTCAGCGGTGACCCAAGGAACCTCCGTGGATTCCTGTTGCAGTGACTGAACTTCCAGCGGCATTCCACTGTCTTTCAAAGGGATATGGACAAAATTTCTTTCATTATATGACTCCTTAGAAAAGGTTGGCTGAAGCATACACATCCCAACACCCACCAGAAAGTACTCCCTATGAAACTTTCATCAAGGAACTTAAAAGCATATTTGACCAACCAAACCGGAGTGACGACGCTGAACAGGTCCTACTACAATTTAAGCAGAACCGGCAATCTGTTAGGGACTAACTGGGGACTGTATTTTGACCATGGAAACAGACTGGTCTGATGGAAATCTCAGAGCAATTTTTTTTTTACGAAATCTAACCAAGAGAATCAAGTCTGAATTAATACACTATGATGTTCCAAAGACCCTCGACGCTCTGGTAGACAGAGCCATCAAGATTGACAACCACCTCCGCCATTCCTCTCCACCTTCCAAATTTTAGACAGTACCCGCCTTTGCCGGTCCGAATAACCTCAATCCCTCATCAACACAAAGAGACCCAGAATCTCAGTGAGGAACCAATGCTCTTAGGTCGGACTCGGTTATCCCTAGAAGAAAGAGAAAGAAGGTTCTGCACACGGTCCTGTTTGTACTGTGGACAAAAAGGCCATTTTAGAGTTCCCTGCCCAGTTCGACCAAAAGAGACGGCTCCTCTGTAAGAATGGGGGTACTGGGGAGCTCGATTCTCACCAGTTTCATCCCATCACATCCCATGTTCCAAACCATGGTAACCTATGCAAATTATGATCATGCCATCCCAGCTCTCATTGAGTCCGGGGTGGGGGGTGGAAATTTTATAAGTCAGTTTTGGATGGAGAAAATGCAATGCAAAACTTTCCCCTTAGATCACCCTATGTCTATTCAGGCTGTGGATGGTAGTAAAATAATCCAGATAACTAGCATAACTGAAACACTGAAATTCTATATTTCAGGCAACCATCACAAGTCAATTCAGTTTCTAGTATTCCCTGGGTCTGCTTTTTCCATTATCCTTGGTTATCCTTGGCTAATCAAACACAATCCTCACATCATCTGGGAAAAAGGTATTATTCTAAACTGGAGTGAAGCTTGCCATTTAAACTGTCTTTTCTTGGCCCTTACCCAAACGGAAGGATCCTCCCCTGCCACCACTTAGCACCAGTATTCAGCAAAGAGAAAGCCCTGTCTCTGCACCCACACCGGCCCTATGATTGTGCCATTGACATCTTCAAGGAGCCACCTGGCCATCTTCAAGATTATATCACTTATCTAAACCAGAACTGCAGGCCATGGAAAAGTACATTTAAGAGTCCCTGAAAGCAGGAATCATTCGACAATCTTCATCCCCCTTAGCGGCAGGATTTTTTTGTCCATAAGAAGGATGGTCCACTGCGTCCATGTACTGATTACCGTGGCCTGAAGTCCATAACCATCAGAAATAAATATCCACTCCCACTACTCTCCTCAGCCTTTGAGATACTTCAGGAAGCCAAAATATTCACCAAATTGGATCTAAGAAATGCTTATCATCTCATTCACATCCGCCAGGGTGACGAGTGGAAAACAGCATTCAATACTCACCTGGGACACTTCGAATACCTTGTTATGCCATTCGGATTGACCATTGTTCCTGCAGGATTCCAGTCAATGATAAACAATGTTCTGAGAGACTTTAATTGCTTTGTGTTTGTCTATTTAGATGATATCCTGGTATTTTCATCCAATCTGACTGATCATGAAAACCACGTTCAGGTCCTTCAGTGACTCTTAGAAAACAGGTTATTTGTCAAAGCCGAGTTCCACGCCTCCGGTGTCTCTTTCTTAGGTCACATCATTGACCGAGGCCAACGTATGGATTCAGAAAAGTTGCAAGCAGTCACGGATTGGCCCACTCCAGCAAATTGTAATTAAATACAAATATTTCTATCGCATTAAAAACTTTCATTTCAACAATTCATTAAAAACTTCTCTCGGATACCAGCGAGTTTAGGTAATTATTGAAATTATTGAATCTGTTTGATACTTACAATCCTTGTCTACTCTCTAACCTTTCAGTGCCTGATTACCTCTGCACCGCGACACATCGTCGGTTGGACAATGTGTCCAACTGACACAGTGACTCTCCGTGCCCTATTTGGTTTTCCTCCAGGATTCCTGGTTGCTGCTAGTTGGTCTCTCCCATCCTGCGCTGCTCCAGTAAATTCAAAGGACTTCTTTTTTCTCACCGCACACCACTTGCTTTCTCCAATTCGTGGATTCAACAGTTTTCCAAGATGGACCCTTTACCACAAGAGGAGTTTTATGGCCGTGGATCAGCTCTGGGTCTCCCATACGTCCCTTCGATAGATAAATAATACTCCCTGGGTTCTACCAATTTAAAGATAAGCTCTTTCACAAAAGAAACCCTCTCTTACACGTTTGTCTTGATCTCCCGGTGATGAACTACTTTTGCAACCACATGAAACGGGACAGCAATATTTATTAGTGAACCCATTGCCTGATTCACTATGCTGTACATACTATCAAGACTCATGTCTTTTCACCAAGAACAATTGACTAATTGATGTAAGCATAGACATATCCTGGTATCTTCTGTTTCTCGTAACCTCTAAACACCTGTTTTCCCCTGCCCTCCCTTCCCCTAGGTGGGGGTATTGAACCATCCAAGGATTTGGAATAGCTGACTGAGATTGAGTGAAATAAAGACATTGCTGCTATTTGGCTTCGGGGTCGTGTATCACTTCTCAATGGTTCAGCATCGTAACACATCTGTAACTTGAATATGTATTTTTAATTTGAGTTCAACATAATTAGACTCAGTGGTGGAAAAAAGGCTACATCATTGCTTCATCTCATGCAATCTACACAAAACTGTAAGCTGAAGTAATCAAAGTTGTCCCACAGATGTTGTGACAATGGTTTTCAACAACTCCCTCATTTAAAAAACTGTATCTGGGACCAGGAGTGTGTATCTCTTGCCCTGTCAAGCAACCAAAGGCATGAATAGATTTCCAAATGTTATATTTTGGTGCCTATTTTATTTTTATTTAAAATATATTATGACTGAACAGTCTCCAACAATTTGTATTCTGTTTAGCACACCTAAAAGGAGAAAATGGCAACAGCACAATTAAAAATTAAAAAGACAAATGTGAGTTAGACAGAAAAAAGAAAAGAAATTGAGAAAAACGCAAGAGGGGTTTTCTGTAACTCTACATCCACACCTCTTCACATGCTCACATGATAATGTTTGTTAAATGGCTAAAAAGCTACATGCCTTTGGATTTACAGCCTGGCTATCAGTAGCCACAAGCTCCAGCGCGAGACGGCGTGACAGGTGTACGTTTCAGCAACTTAAACAGGGCGGATTAAGGACTAGTGGCTCCTCTTCATATGCATTCCTTATGGGAGTTAAGGCCATTTGAAATGCAGGGCCAAAGGCAAGATTACTGGCTCATAGGCCCATGGAGAGAGGTGTGCTGCAACTAAAAGCCTGGATTTGAATAATTGTGGCAGGGCTTAGTGCCCGGAATCAGCACAGAACAGAACCAATGGATTATCACACGCATGCACACATATACCCTGACGCACACACAACAACTTTGGAAGGCTTTGACTTGTCTGACTCAATAGCTCACTGCATGACTATGTGCGTGTGTGTGTGTGTAACAGAGTTGTTGGTAAGGGGTTTGTGTCATATCTGTCTCAATGCCATAATGGAAACACGTGACTGATGTTCTGCTACTCCGCTTTTTTTCCTGCTGTTTATTATCCACATAGAGCACGCACGTCCAAGAGGTGTGCATGTGTGTCTGTGTCAGATCATACTCCTACGAATCTGAACTTGTGTTTGCATGTGTGTATTTATGTGTGAATGTAAGCATGCACATAAATAAGTGTGTAGTTATATTGTGAAGTAATTCTGCATGCGTGTATGTGTGTGTGCGTGTGTGTAAGAGAGAGAGAATGCCACCACCTAAACACAGCAGAGTCAGTGTTCCAGCTCCGTACATTCTGACACTGGTTGAAGGCTTAGCAGGGCTCGAGGTGCCAGACAGACTGACAGACAAACAGAACAGAGGGAGAGGAAGTAAAGATGAAGAGCTGCAAGAGGAGTGAAAATAATGGATAATGAAGGAAAAGGATGAGAGAGGTGATCCCATGGTGGAAAGACAGTGAGGGAAGAAGTTCAGTGTATTCAACTGGCTCTATAAAAGAGGGAGAGAGGGTGGCAGGTATGAAAGGGTGAGTTACACCTCTAGAAGGTGGGATCAAGGGGCAGTGGGACACATGCACAACCATTACATTCAATTTTCAGATGCTTTAGCCCAAAGTGACTTACAAATATATGAACAATGACTTGTACAGTATCTTCTAGAGGTGAAATGTTTAGGAGAGCTTTTTTTTTACAAAGACATTTTGACAGACTGTAACAGAAAAAGCACACATTTTTCATCAATGATCACATTCCATTTAAGTGCCATAGTTGATCCTGCCAATAGTATACTGTATGCTTCTCTCAAAGATTAAGCCGTGCAAGTCTAAGTACACACAGCCGATACAGTGAAACTGCGAATGGTTCATTAAATCAGACTTAATTTAATGGGGTACTTAATGGAACTGAGCCATTACTTGATAGAATTAGGTTTACCTGTGCTTCTGCTAGGTCAAGTAAAGATGTCTGTAGTTGTCAGTCATCTCTGAATGTGCTGTTGAAATCTATTGCTAAGTAGAATAAAAGATGGCAACAATTTTATAGTTAAGTGATTTTTTTTGCAAAAAAGACCAAATATACTGAAATTGACTGTAAACTGAAAACTTTATTTTTAAACAATTGGAACTGAATTTAAAACTTTCAACTCAGTGAAGTAATTTTTGGGTCATTATCTCCCTTTATTTGATATGAGGTGGTTCTCTTCTTAACCCCTAAGTCAGGTTGCTGTCCCAGAAAACTATTTTGACAAGATATAGTTTATAAATAGTCACTTTTTTGTCACCTAAAACTATCATTCTGCTTGTACGGAAAGTGACATTTCACAAACCTGAGACACTGGCCCATAATGACAATATGACAATAGACACAGATGCAGTAAAAGCCAACTTAGCAGAGCCATTTTGTAATGTGACCAGCGTCCAACAATATACCAGCAGAGCATGCTTCACTTTAAACATATATTATGGGAACAGCTTTGGAAGGTGTTTTGTTTAGTCCTGATTTTACAAAATGATGCAGGTAGCATTTACAGACAAATGCAAAACTCATATGAAGTTTTGTATTGGAGTTAGTGACTTTTTATGGAAGCTGTACAGGGTTGAAACATTTCCAGGGATGGTGTCTGTCTTACCAGAACTATGTCATTCTTGATGATTTGAGGAGGAGGAAATGCTCAAATAAGGGTAGATAACACAATGGAGAAAGAAATGGCAAGTTATGTAATACAACCTCAAAAAAGCAAGAAAAAGATAAAATAGTTGCAGTAGATAATAAATTCTAAAACTGAAATATGCAAAAACAGCATGAGTAAAAAAAAAAAGAGCAAATAAAATCAAATAAAAAAGTCAGTTTGATGTGTCAATGATCAAATCCCGCCCAGTTGGACTGAGACCCCCAAAACCCCAACATATGCAAAACAGTGTGTCCTCACTTTTTAAATGGTGTGAATGACACTTTGAATGTAGGCGATATCAACACCTGCTGCCAAGGAGAGTTGGAGAGACAAGAGGGCAAACACCAATTGTAACACTCTGGATCTGCACTGATACACCCCTGCACATATGTTGTAGGTGCACACACATACACATCTGCTACCTTTTCATCTTTTATTATGTTAGCTCTCACATGAAGAGTGCATTTTAAAGTAATACAAGTGGGAAAAGTCAAAACATGATCAAAATCAAAGTAACAGAGATATCATATCCTTATGTTTAGTCAGTTGTATGGAGCACAATCCAAAAAGGCTGTGTCATACCGTTTAACTCTCTAGTTATTAAAACTCATGCATCCCATCCCCATGCATTTCTTTAAGAACAGCCTCCAGGTGGTAATGCAGGCTTTCTGTCAAAAGAAATTCTCATGCCCAACCTAATGACATTATCAGGGTTTTCTTTTCAAACTTTGGAAAGCTTTCCCAAAACCACACTAAAGTGTTGCTTTAACGATGACTTACCCATTTATAGCAGTTAGTTACTTTTTAAGCAATGTAATAAACATTGCTACTGAGAAAGCTGACTTTCTACACCATGAGATCAATTATTGCCATTATCTTTGTTTTGTACCTCTGTGATGAAGCTGGGACAGACAGATAATAAAATAAGTGACGGTAGTGGAAATGAAGCAATATGCATGAATGTGTCATCTTACTAACTTCTCTCCTCTGCATTTGATTCCATTTTATTTGTGGAAGGCAGTAACTATTCCGTTTGATATAAGCATCAGATCCCAGTAGCATGCTTAACTAAAACTCATCTCAATACAAGGATGGCTAAAAAATCAAGCAGGTGTCCTGCATAGTTTTTGTTGGCCTAAGGTCAACGGTATCTAAACTCATAGACTGCCAATTACTTTTTGTCCTAGAGCTGTGAAAAGCTGAGTGTCCCAGAGAACAACAGCTCGGTGCTCCCCTGCAATGGCACCATAATAGCACCATAAATAGTTTCACCAATGCCCTTTCTCTGGGACCTGGTGAGATGGTGGAGACAATGTAATACACACAAGTAAATTCATAAAAGCCAGAATAATACCGAATAGTAATATGTGAAAGAAAGTGACATGATTTGAGATTGAAATGAGATGAACAAGATGGGCAAAATCACTCATTTTACTCACTGGCAGATGAGCTCCAGGGGATCTTTGATGAGAAGGGCTATTTCAGCTTAACAATGGTAGAGATGGAAACTTGTGCCTATTGTGTGAGGAGTGCCATCCACTCCCAAAAAAAGGGACATTTTTCATTAAGGTGTGACTGTGCCGTCCCTCTTCTTATTTTGGAGAGGATGACGGTGTGCCTGGACCCTGTCTTTTTCACAGGTCCCCAGACGAAGTCATGTAAATCTATCAAGTCATCTGAGAGAAGCACAGGCTTTGGGTGTGATAATGACTTACAGAAGACTACCAATGGGGAGAGGACATGCCTGACACACACACGCATACACATGAATACACACCAAAGCACTATCTACACCTCTATACTCCAGCCTAGCTGAGCAATCTCCACACTCATCTTATCCCTAACCCCCCCATATACTGAGCCAGCTGCAGACTGAGGTGGCAGCGCCAATCATAATGCCGTGGAAGGGGGGAGTTGGAGGGCACTGCCAGTCCTACTGGAAGCCTGGGTACCGAGCCTGAGCTCCAGGTCTCAGTGGGTGGCTACAGGGAATGGGCAAGCCAGGGTGGTAATAGAGTAAATAACTCAAATGAGGCAGAGTGTGAATTACTTCTTTGATAGGCTGGAGGGGTCCCCGCTGTGAATCCGTCCAGGGGGTCCAGCTAGGAAGAGTCTTGAAAATGTGGGGAAATGGGTCCAGGATGTGGTGAGGTAGTGGGGGGTGCTATGTCAGCAAGGATGGGGTGTGTGAGAGTGTTTAATACAGGTGATGATGGAGGGGAAAAAATTGCTTGAGGCAAATGTGCCACAGCAGGTCTGGATGAACCATAGCAGCCCGAGGGATGAATGGACAGACAGAAAAGAAAAGAAAGACAAATACATCCATCCATCCATCCATCCATCCATCCATCCATTATCTATACCTGCTTATTCCTTAATCAGGGTCACAGGGAAGACAAATACAATCTGTCCTAAATATTCACTTGTTGAAGTTAGCAGGTCTTTTACTGACTGGTCTTATGTATGTCTGGGCATTTCATTCTCAAAACTCACTCTTTTGCGACATACAGTACAATAAAATCTCATGGGCTATGGACCGTATGTAGATATTCTGTGAATGAACAGGACCTGTAGCCCTGTGAAGCCCAGATTCTGAGCACAAAAGAAACTTCAATGCCAAGGCATGATTGAAAACCACTTCAAAAGTGAACCTGCAACCTTGGGCTTCAAAGGGAAGCATATTGCAAAAACTAATACAAGCAGGAAAATATATGAATACATTTTCCCTCATTAGGTGACCTCGAAGTAGGTTACATGGTCATTTCTATTCTGTAGCGACCCTCAAGTTCACAGACGCCTCTGAGCCACCGACAGGCAAACAAAGACTTCAATGACAGTCCCTCAGTGTAGGAAGACTCTACTTATCATTTCAAAGGGACCGTCCCCTTCACCTTACCAACTCTATACCAATGGACAGGGTGCACTCACAGAACAAAAAAGTTCAGTTGAAATCTCAGGTTTAGCAATCAAAAACATGGACCATCTGTCATCAGTATGCTGTGTTTTTTTTTTTTGATAGGGCAGTTGTTTATGGGCAGTTGTTTTCTTGTTTGTGATCTTGTCCTGACCTTTATGATCATCCATAATGTATAGCAGCAGTTTTGTAAAAATGTATGAAAGTTAAATAAGAAGTTGGCTTGTCTGACAGAGGCAGTGGCATATCTTTGACAGGCAAATCTTTAATTTGTATTTAGGAGCAGGGTGTGTAAAGGAGGACTGGATGTCAGGTTAGAGGTGGCACGGGGGACAGCATTTTAGAAAAACTTTGTTCTGATCGTATAGAAGTTATAGTCGACTGACCTTATTTTTCCACTTTCACAACCTTAGTGCTCTAATCTCCACTTTCCCACAATATTTCAACCTCACTGACTCTTCATGGAAGTTTTGTGCAAGTAACTTTCTACCCTCCACAACAGGAGATTTTCACCTCAGTGGAGATCTGTCTTCTGGCAGCAAAGTACAGCTGGACAAGGCAGCAGAGGCCCAAGGGAAAAAAAAGACTCACCACAAAATCCATACACAACCAACCTACTAAACCACCACATAAAGTTCTAACAGTGATGGCTTCCCTCTCTAGATTCATGGGCTCCTACATTGGAAGTTTGCTTAAATAGAGCTCTCTGATAAGAGAGAGTTCTACTGAGGGAATATATTTCTTTGTTTGGTTGGATTTCAGGTGGATAGGCAGTAAGCCATGTAGTACGCAGGTATATCCGGAAGATATGAGATTCATAGAGTCCCAGTTGATGTGGGTTGCGGTGTTTGAGTTTCCTCTGTGTGGGCAATGTGTGAAGGTGCGTGTGTGCGCACAAATACAGGTTGAATTTGAATGGAGCAAAATCATGCTAATTCTCTTGTACACAAAACAAGAAGGTGGACATGTTCATGCACGGTGTGATTTGTGGGCATATATGGCTTGGGGTGGGATAAAAAAGGAGGTGGAATTAAAATTGCTCAGTTTGAAAAACTGCATTTTTTTCATCGTATTGGATTTCTTAGCAGCACAACACATTTGTAGAGGGAAGTAAAAGAAATTAGCAACTGTGTCATCATCCATGACAGCGTCAGCCTGAAGAAAACGGCGACTTTTTAGACAATATGACATTCTGAACTTTGTTGTTAGTGCAAACTAAAAAACACTTGCCCATATCTTATGTTTTATTAAACTGCATGTTTTTTGACACTAATGTGTGGTTAATTTACTTTCTGCAGGATTTTAGTTGTGGCAATGCACTAAATTTATATAGTATTTTGGTTAGTTTTGTTGAATATCTAAATATCTGAAACCAGATATGATGTTTACATGTACATACAACATACACATAATAGTAGTAAGCTGACAGTGAAATCCCATTTCTGATTAATATAATCCAAACATAATTTTTTATATGTATTTATTTATTTTTTAATAGAGATTGTTGTTCTGCCGTTATTTTATGCTAAAGTTAAAAGTGGTGACAAAGTACAGGATTCACCTGTGAAAAAGGACATTCAACAAGGACACATGTAAACAACCAACCCCTCTTTCTTGATAGATCTAAGGGTCAGATGTGGTCTGTATTTACCTTTCCACACTTCCAGGAGATGGCTGCCGCTCACCCTCTAATGTAATTACAGTCGTTTGCCTGCTGTTGCATCTGTGAATGTCTGTTTGTCACTGGCGCCTCTTTCTCCTAACATCCTAACGCCAAATATTCTCTGCTTAATGGTGATTGAAATATGGGTGCTGTCTGTCTTGGAAACCACTTAATGTCAACATGTCAGAGGTATCAGGGGGGAACTAAGTCCAAAACTACTGGACTGTCAAATCATAAACGCCATAGGGAACAGATTTCTTAGGGATCTGCAGGCGATGAAAAGAATCGCTGAGGTTTTGACAGGGATTTCATTTGGCATTGCTCATGTCTCCAAATTAATCCTGGCACAAAATTATGGCCTCCTTTCATCCCCAAAGTCCCATTTCCATAGCTACAGTGTGGGGGAATGTTGGGGTGGGGGTGGGGGACTGGAAGTAAAAGAGGGAAAAAAGAAAGGAGAGGGACATTTTTCATCTTTGATTTAACTTTTCAACTTAGACAACAAGAAAAAAGACAATGTAATCTTAACAAAGAGCACATTACGTTTTAACAGGGCTTTTACTGTTTTATGCAAAAGGGGGAACTGGGAGAAAAGAGTTGAACTCACAAAGAGATCCACTGGCTGGCTCATAATTAAGCTACAAGTTGAGACATTTTAATTACTTCTGTTTTTTTTTTCTGTCTCTGATTAAGATGGTGCAGCAGTGAGTAGGGAAATGGGCCATTAACTACCCAGAAAAGCAGACAGAGGCTGAGTAAAGCACATTTTGACGTACTCCTTAGCGTTACTTCATGCACAAATCCTGCTTGGAATATTATCATTTAAGAATCCTGTTTAATAGAAACCCACTTTGCACTTTTGAATTTCACAAAAAAAAAAAAAAAAAAAGATTCTTAAGTAAGTATTTGAAAGCGTGTGTGGTCAAATGATTCATAACAGCTGTCAGCAGGAGAGAAGTCCCTTCTTCTATCCATGCTGGTAGTTGTCCAAAAACTTCCCACGAGTGTGCGGTAAACTTTGTCACCATAATGAGGTCTCAAAACCAACAATGGTTAGTCAGAGAGCACCAAAGCAACTGCTGACCACCAGCTGGCTATGGCTGTGCAGAAGCAGCTGACCTGTTTTTGCTGGATGCAACGCAGACTGATGACAAGATACAAGCGAACCAGGTACCTGGCATTCCAGGCACCTGAAGACAAGGAAACTGTAAAATCTAACAGTTCCAGCAATTCATCAACAGTTGAAATTTTACGTTAAAGAAAACTGCTTTCAAAAGTCTTAGAAGTTTTATGTCGGCCTGTTATTATCATCCCTGGAAGGATAGAGCTCTACTATTATGTCCCATAAATCATTCCCACACAATTCGAAATCAAAGCTAAACTGCAATGTCAGGCCTTTTCTGTGATGGTCTCATTTGTTTACAGTAGGAGTTTAGAACTACTGTCCAAATGTGGACTCTGATATACTGTAGTCATATTTAGAGGCAGTGTGACTCTTATGTCTTGCATCCACAAAGAAAGTTGGCAATCTCCAGCATTGTATTTGGAGGTAAAACTACACAAATGAACATACAGGGCATCATTGCCTTCTCTGTGTCACTGATGCTGGACACAACCAACATGATGTACATTTTCTCTAAATCCTGTACACATACAGTACACACAAACACAGGGTGGTAACAATGAGGAAGAAACAGACAAAAAGAAAAGTTAGAATAACTGGAAATGAATGAAATAAATGGAAAAATGAGGGATGAGACACAGAGGCTGGGATGCATACTAATTACATCATTACACAGCTTGTTTACTTTCCAGGTAGTTTCCTCTTGCCACCAAACCAACACCCTGCCTGACCTCTGCCATCCATCCCGCCATCCATTTGCTTTGATCCTTTTTATTTAAACCATCTTTCCTTCTTATCAATTTTTTTTTCTCTTCTGCTGAAAAGCAAACAACAAAATGAGGCTAATTTTGGTGTATTTACTTATCCCAAGCTCTGCTGGCAGTAATTCTGCTCATGTTGTGCTTTCTGCTTGGCAGTGTGAGTGTGTGTGTGTGTATGTGTGTGGGTGGCGTTCCCCTCTGTGTAGCCGTTCTTTTTCCCTGGCATTGAACTTGACCCCGTGCCACTCTTCTATAATGAGTGAATTGAAAACATCTCCCTTTGGAATGCTGTGTGTGGAGAGAGGAGGCCATAGCTGCCTTCACTGCCTTCACTGTGTGTGTGTGTGTGTGCGTGTGTGTGTGCAAAAAGGAAGGGTCCCCCTGCTACAACCTTACTCTAAATACTGAATACACATTGTTACAAACACACATATTCACATACACACAGTGTTAGATTGGCTGGTTTCAGGGAGAAAATGAAAAGTAATAGAAGTGATTACCCTTCTTTTAATCTTAGTGGTCAGACTTAAACTAAACTAAAATCATATATTCTAATTTCAACTGTGACTCAATATACAGGGCCAATTTTTTTAATTCTAAAAACATGAACATTTACTTTTTTCAGCCATGAGTATTCTATTCAGATATTTCAGACTTCAACAAGCTCCACAAATCAAGGGTTAGGGCAGCCTCAGAGGTGGAAAAAACTGTCCACAAAGCACTTGACTAGAAAGGTACAGTCTCATAACTTTTCCACCTTCCAAATATATATTGCCCATGAACAGACAAATTCAAGAATGTGATTACTCTGGTCACCCATATCAGAGCTGTGGCATCATACAATATTTTAGGTGGTGAGTAAGACAAGTGTACCTACTGTGTGTAAAACAAACTGAAACTTTGTGTTCCTTAAGTAGTAGTGGAAAGTAACAAGTTATAAACTCAAGTACTATAGTTTTTGCAGTCCTTTCTTGAGATAGGCCTACTTTTTGTCTGGACATTTAGATTTTCTCAAGTACGTGTACATGAATAAATCACTAACAGCAATATAATAATAAAAAAAACTAAAATGTTTTATTTTTTACTTTTGATAGTTCTGTACTTAGAAATTTCTGATTGCTGTTCTCAAAATACATTTATCTGTCTTTTTAAATGTGGCTTCTATAAATTTACTGTTATTTACTTCTTTACTGTATTGTTCTTGAGTTTGGGAGCTGGATCCCAGATTATCTTTGAAACAAATGTTATAGTATCAAAAAATATGAGAAATGAGCATAAATACAGCAGGTTAGGTCATGTGTGTTATAAACAGTGATAGTGTGTGTGAGTGGGTTTGCGTTCATGTGTGGCCGAACAGATCCAGTGAACTTGACAAAGTGTGATGTTGAGCTGTGTTCAATCTTAATCTTGATCTACCATCCGTTGATGCTGTCACCATCCATCTCACACACACACGCAAACACACACTCATACACAGACACACACACACATAATGTCACATATCAGGGGGAGGGGCAAGTGACAGCACGATGAGGCTGGGCTCATGAATAATAAACATGAGAGGCCCAGATGGGGTAGCACGCACACACACACACACACACACATTTATTTTCACTGCTTTGTAGGCACTTTACATTGACTTATAGTACATTCATTTTCTAGAGATGTACCCTAACCTTAACCATAACTACTATCCTAAAGCTAATCTGAAAGCAAGGTATTACCTTAAGGTGCAGTGATTTATACAGTGGTGGTCCCCACAAGGAAAGCTGAATCCCCACAATGTGAGTGTGTAAACAGGCTTCCATCCCCACAATGTGGGTAATGCCAGGTGCGCGCGCACACACACACACACACACACACACCCCATAACCTCACCCCCTTGTTGCCCTCGCCCTCCTCCTTCCTGCAGCCTCCATGTTTATGCATGGCACCCTGTTTCATATGTATCGGCTGCATCATTTCCCCTGTTGTCACGGGAACTGATGACACAGGCTGCATTAAGAATGATGACCCGCCTACAGATTACTGTGCTGTTGTTACACACATACACACCCATTACCGCATGCAGAAATACACATGCACATCCAAATACAAACACACTCTGTGACTAAAAAATATTTCCCAGTGGGACCTGATAACACTAGCATGGCAGTCTACCGTCAAAAATGAAGGGAAAAAAACCCCCACAAAAGTCAGTGGCCAGTCAAAACAGCCACATGAACCTAGGCTTACATCAACTAGTAAACCAAAGCAAGAGATACTGCAGGGTGCATTTATGCAGAACATAACAGCCTTAAATGACAATTTACAGTATATACACCACACAGGTCAGTGAGTGAAATGAATGAATGCCAAGTAGCTAAGAGCAGTACTGATTCCAAAGTGCTGACAGTTTTACATCAATTCAGCGCATTTCAGCAACATTGCTAACTTAGGAAATCACTGGTATAAGAGGTCCAGAGTCCTAACTGTTTAAAAGATACCAGGAGGTAGGGTGAAAGCAGAGATAGGCACAAAGATTCGGTGGGAGGAGAGATGTTTAGCTTACACTTAATAACACTGAGCTCCTTAAAAAAATATGCTTGGATAAAAATATATTTGTGACAGATTTTGTGCAGGATGCAACTGCTCCATCAGCAAGAAGAACAATGCTATTGCTGAGGTGGTTACATGATGGATTTTTATTCTGTGTTGTCATTCTGATTCTTAATGACACAGCTAATTACACTGACAATAAAACCATTACCTTCCTGTTCCTACTCTTAAGGCACTGTAACAGTGTTGTGACAGTACTCTCTGTGTTGATGAGTATGATTTGAGTATAACAATGTATAGAGTTGATGGGTGGTGGTATTGCTTATGAGATAAGGAGTCAGTGTGTTTTATGAATAGTATGAACCACATGGATGGCTTCTTTGTTTTTCAGTGACACAGACATGAAACAGAAGTGGTGGGAGTGGGGGGAGTGTCCTCATTCTGTGTCTGTCGTTTCACATTTTCTATCACTCACCAATATAACAAAGTTTCTTCCTCTTTCACGCTTTTGTAGTCAAACTAAGAGAAAACAACTGATCCTTAGTTTTTCCTTTTTAAAGCTTTCTTCCTTTTTCAAAGCTGTATCTTTTGAAAGAAGAGAATACATAATGTATATCACAGACAAGCAGGAAAAAACAAGTCATTATGAATAATTAATGTGATGTGATGCATATGTATAAACATTTCCATATCAAATAAATATCATATCTAGTTTTATGACTCATTTTTTATACTTTGAATACTCATAAGAGTGTCGGATCATTTGAAGGGACATAGTCTCTTATGTGTGATCAAATGACAGCAGGCTTGAAGCAGGGGGATATACAGGAGCAGTTGTAATAAAAAAAAATTATAATTTGAGGAGAATCTCAAAGTATACCACTAATCTGAGTTTTCCTGGTTCAGGATGAGGTGAGACACAGAAGTTCCTACTAATAAAATATCGGAATTACCTCAAATCTAGTAACATTAGCTTCAAGTAACATGGCATAGCTCAATGCTGTAATCACCCTCTGGTAAACCTATTATATCTTTGGTACAGTTGGGAAAGCTGCAGACTGCAATGCTTCAGATGCTGAGAGTCACACATGAGGTCCATGGGCAATTGTGTAATCGTGCAGCTTTGTGGCAGTGCACACAAGAATGCAAGGACTTCTGTGAAAGCCACGCAGGGGACTGTACTGAAATACCATGAGTCATGTTGGCTTTCTTACAGTCATTACTTCCAGGATTTGACTAAAAATAGTTTTTTTTATGTTACAGATTGTTAATGTGTTATGATTTCACAAAACAGACAAGCACAGTGTGTTCTCTGTTCTGTTCTGCCTGTTCATCCACAAAAGTGTAGAAATCACAAACTCTATACAGACTATATAGAGGGAAGTATGCAGGGGAAGTACTGAGTATAGTTGACCTGAGCCTGTGGGAGTGAGCAGGAAGTAGGAATGTAATCAGTGGTAAGCAGGAGTTATTTGGAGTCCAGGAACCCATCTCTTGGACTCTCCACACTGCTGGAAGCCAGAGATGTAACTTCCAGGCCTTTCAACATTTGGCTCCTATTACATCTAGACAGGTGGGCACCGAGGGAGCACTTTCTCTCTTGCTTCCATACACTCTTCCATGCACATATTCTTCTTCCCTCTCCATCTTACTCTTCATTTTCTACTTTTTGTCTCCCTCTCCTCTTTCTTTACATCTCTCACACTGTTTTCACACACACATATCATGTTCCCTTGACATACATTTATCCTCTATTCAGTTCTACAGCATCTTCAGTTTTCTTCTCTTCCCCATCATAACTCTTGTCTCTGTTTCACAAAAAGTCAAATTTCCTTCTTTCTTTCATTTTACTTCTCACACACCCTCTGTCTGTCTTGTCCTTTTAGCTTGGCTTCGATTGACCTCTTATGTGTGATTTATGTAAAAATGTAAAAACTGACCCTCTAAAAAACCTCATGCACTCTTCTATTTTTTAGGTTTTTCTTTTTATTTATTTTCTTTTGTAACCTTTATACCTATCCTGCTTTGGTTTTCTATCAAGGCACAAACACTCACACAGAAACACACATTGGCCCAATGCCCATATACGCATTTGGACCTGGCTGCAAGCTTCTTAGTGTCTGGGGCCTTATGGCCTTATGTGTATGTGTGTGTGTGTGTGTGTGTGTGTATTTCTGGGACCAGTTAAAAAGCAAGATTTGGCAATACTGCAAACTTCTTGTTCCACTCTGCTCAACACCCTAGACCTGCATGAAGTCAAGGTTATCATGTTCCCCTATCACTACCAGACCCACACAATTGCACAAATGCACACAGACTTTCACTTTACTTTCTTTTACCCTTTCCTCTTCCTTCCACTTATAGCGGCCTCGTGGGTTGGACAGCTACATGTACAGTATGTGTGCAGATTATGTGTGTAAGTGGGGGGTGCTAGATGCTACAACCCTGCCTTCTGCTGGCCAGTAAGCAGAATAAAGGTCTCAATCTCTCTCTCTTTGTCTCTCCCTCGCTCTCTCTCTCTGTCTGTCTTTCAGTCTCTCTCTCACACTCTCTCACACACGCACACACACACACACACACACACACACACACACACACTTCCAATAGACAGGTGCCAATAGGGAAAAAGGAGCTTAAGTTTAAATGCTCTTGATCTTCTCATTGTGATATCTATATAAGCCCAAAGAGATTAAAAAAAGACATGACTGTCTTTTCTATCTACCCATCCTACATACATTTCTATTAATTTTAATCACAATACAATGATCTCAAGGCACTTTACAAAAAACCAAAACAAAAACCCAACAAATCCTTTATGAGCAAGCGCCTGGCAACAGTGGAGAGGAAAAACTCCCTTTAATGGAAGAAACCTCCAGCAGAACTGGGCTCAGTTTGGGCGGCCACCTGCCTTAGCCGGTTGGGGTGAGTGGATAGAGCAGAGAGAAAAGAACAGCAACAATAAACAAAATTTAAACACTGTGCAAGCTGATGGGGCCAGTAACTGCACATCAGCAACATACAGCTCCAGGACCAGGGACACCTACAGAAGGTACAAAGAGAGAGAGGGCAAACTACGGAAGAGAGAAGTCACAAAGTTAGTGACATGCAATTATGGTGAGGGGGAGGAGAGTAGAGGAGAGGAGAGAATGATAGAAAGAGGAGGACAATGGGAGGGAGAGAAAAGGAGAAAGGAGCTCAGTGCAATGATGGGAAGTCCTCAGGCAGTTTAGGCCTATAGCGGCATAACTAAGCCCAACTATACGCTTTGTCAAAAAGGAAGGTTTTAAGTCTAGCCTCAAAAGTACAGAGAGTGTCTGCCTCCTGAACCCAGACTGGGAGCTGGTTCCACAGGAGAGGAGCTTGATAGCTAAAGGCTCTGCTTCCCATTCTACTTTTGGAAACCCTGGGAACTACAAGTAGACCTGCACTCTGAGAGCAAAGTGCTCTATTGGGATGATATGGTACTATCAGAAGCTTGTCTTTGAATGTGAGGAGAAGGATTTAAAATTCTATTCTGGATTTTACAGGAAGCCAATGAAGAGAAGCTAATATAGGAGAAAGACGATCTCTCTTACTACTTCCTGTCACAACTATGGCTGCAGCATTCTGGATTAACTTGAAGCTTTGTATGGAGTTAATGGGGCATCCTGATAATAATACCGAGGTACAGTAATCTATTCTTGAAGTAACAAATGCATGGACTAGTTTATTGGCATCATTTTGAGACAGGATGTTCTATGTGATCATTTTGGCAATATTGTGCAAGTGAAAGAAGGCAGTTCTAGAGATTTGTTTTATCTGTGAATTAAAGGACATATTTTGGTTTAAAAAAGCAACTGTTTTTCCTAGTAGTGCTGGAGGCTAAACCAATGCCCACTAAAGTAGCTATATTGTTTTTTAGGCCCAAATACAGTAACTTTCTCTGAATTTAAAAGTAGAACGTTATTAGTCATCCAGGCCTTTATGTCCTTTAGACATGTTTGAAGAACTAACTGGTTTGTATCATCATCATCAGGTTTCAATCATAAATACAGATTAGTGTCATCTGCATAACAGCAGTAATTAATAGAATGCTTCCTAACAACATTTTCTAAGGAAAGCATGTATATGGTGAAGAGAACAAGTCCTAGCACAGAACCCTGTGGAACTCCATAACTTTAAAATAATTTTTGTGTGTGAAAGGTTCATCATGAACATGAACAAATTGGAATCTGTCTGATAAATAATAGTGGAACCACTTTAAGTCTGTTCCTTTAATCCCAATCACATTTTCCATTCTGTAATAAGATGTTGTGGTCAAATGCAGCACTAAGGTGTAGCAGGTACAGATATGACTCGGTTATCTGAGGCTAAGAGAAGATCGTTGGTGACTTTTCATAGTGCTGCTTCTGTACTATGATGTGCTCGTGCTTGTGTAGTTTCTGTACACAAAATATTTTTTCTTTGTTTCTATATTGTCTATATTGAAGACAATTATTGAGCATCTCTATAAAATAACACATATGGAATTATATGTTATAAGCAAAAACTATATTGCTATAGAGGTGAACTACCATTTTTCTGATAGTTGAAAAGATGATTTCACAACAAAGTTCAACTACTCGCTATTCTGCAATTTTCATATGTCACCATCACAATATCCACATGGAGAGCACTTACTTTAGTTGTCATAGAAATGAAAATGATCAAGTTACTACTTTTTTCTCAACACTTTTCTCATAACTTAGGTCATGAACTCATGAAGTCAGGTGATTTTCTGCTCTTGTTATTTTCCAAATTATAAAAGAAAGAAATTTTATAAAACACTGCCAAGTATAGGATCATGCTGCAAAAGTACAATGTTTGCTAAGTTGCAGTGCACTGGAGAACCAGACATCTAGCACTGAGCTAAACCTCCTCCACAACCACCAAGACTCCTTGCTTCCTTTCTCTATAGATGCAAATCCATCAGGACTTTTGATCAGCAAAATCCCAACACACATCTCCAATTCCAGGGCATCTCTTATTGGGACTGCCTTTTATGATATATGGCCCTCAAACAATCTAGGGGCAAGATAGTAGTGGTCGACCAATATGGTTTTTCTATAACCGATACCAATGCCGATATTTAGAAATCGGCAGCCGATAGCCGATATATGATGCCGATTTTTTTGGCCAATTTGTTTGGCCAGTTTTAATTTTCCCCCTTCATCTCACAAGGTATAAAAGTGCCCAGGAATAAAAAAGATTTGTCATTTTAAACTCACTTTTCTATAATTACATTATTCCATACACATCACAATGCTAATATGTTTTGGAAAAAAACAGGATTGATTTATTGCAGGGTGCCTGTCATGACCCTTATGTTTGTTGACAGACACAGCTATAATTCAAAGGGCCATAGTCTAAGAATATGTGTAAACAAATATGTGCAACAAGTCATTTGCATGTGAAAGTAGAAACGCGCAGTTCAGACAAAACGTCTGGCTAAAACGTGCACATTAACTTTCCTTATTAAAAGTGTATTTTTTGGTGGGAGCATCGTGCCCATGTTGCACAGACACATTTATTCAGGAATGTTATCCTGCGTGTTTTAACGAGAATATTCGTCTGAATTTCAGGCGTTTCTACTTTCACATTTGTTGTGCACATGACGGTCAGCATCAATTCTAATACTCTACAATGTAATTACGCGTTGGAAATGAATGGTTTTTAACGGCCATCAATAACTGAACCCGTGTGTATGCGACTATAATAATTTAGCCACTGGTCTTGTTAGCATGTTTTGGTACCCATGCCTACAGCCTAAACTACAGCTCGCTAACAATACAGACCAGACAGTCGCTCTCCAAAAGTAGCTTCATATTCAGCCAATTAAATGTATAAGACTAAATTAAAAACGAAAGATAAGTACTTTCTTAACGTTTTTGGATGCTTTTCAGCTCACTAAACACTGGTGGTGACAACCTGCTTGTAGCAACACGTCTTTACGTGTTCCACAACAACGCTTAGCTGGTCGCAGATGTGCCTGCCTATAAATCGGCCAAATTTGCAGTGAAATCAGCCGATGCCGATTAATTAAAATGTGCAAAAAAAATCGGCCGATTAATCAGCTCTGCCGATAGATCGGTCAACCTCTACAAGACAGTGTAAAACAATAGCAACACTGCATTGGAGTGGGACAGAATGGATGCCCAAAATAGACCTGCGATCAAATACTGAGAGAAAACAGACCGTAGAAACAATGTTGTACAAGCCAGACACCCCCAACTTTTTCTTCACCATGAGACTCAAATGGCCCGACAGCACTGATTACCACAAAATCTGAACTTAAAGTTGAATTAAATCTGGTCACACTGGCAAGACAGCAGATCCAGAAATGGACCAAAATCATGAGCACAAACTTGATCTGCCCTCCTCTTTCTCTGGACCAAGACATCCAAAATAAAGAGAAGAGCATCTACTTTTCTGAACTTTTATGTTTTCCCAACACAGGAACTCACATGTTGTGTAATAAATTTCTTATTTATGTAGCATGTCAGTATTTCATTAGTTTGCATGTCAAATTTTATGCAGTGCTCTAGGTGTAACTCAGAAAGGTGTTCCATTGAAACTTAAACAAATAAAATACAGTCTTAAGAGACTCACACATGAATACATTACCTGAGTTATGTGAGTTAAATGAGAAAAGTCATTTCTTATTAATAAACTTTTTATCAAGCAACCAGGAGGAATTATGCATGAGTCCTCACTCTATAAAACAGTTTAAGGTATAAACAAAGCCCTTGATTAGTGTGTTGCAGTTTGAAACCTGTGGCTACCTGCCACTTACTCAACTCTGCAGATTAAAGGCCCCATTTAAGCTGTACATCCATGAGTCGAGGCATTAAGATACAATGTTCATACCATTGCAAAATTAGAGGAAAATGCCAACCTGGAACACTCACAAATATACCATATCCACTACAAAATATATCCTTGACTGCCAAATTAGTGTTAAAACATAATTTTCCCATTAACAAAGCTTTCTACAACCTGATTAAGCCATCAGTCTCATTCATCGTCCACTCTCTGACGAATAAAAGAGGAAAATACCTATATTTCTATACAAGCTATTGTGAGAAGAAACATCTGTAGCCTCTGTTGATCTGTTATCCCTTTCTAATCATATCTTTCCAGAAAATAAATGAAAAAGTAAAAAGGCAGATGGCAGAGGAGAGAAAAGAGAACAGAAGAGGTAAATAAAGACTGAGATGAGGTGATAATGACTATGATAGAAGGATGGAGATGAGAGATAAATACAGTATATGAGGAGAAGAGAGAACTGATTAGACCTGACTCAGGAGATGTCATTGATAATTACCACCCCCTCAGCCACCTGCACCACACACATACATACCAACACACACACCCAGTCACAAGTATAAAAATAACACCCACAGATACAAACAAAATTTAGCGATAAAGACTGCTGCAAACACCAAAATGGCCACTTACAAAAAGGTTTGTATAAATTGGGTCATGTTTGTTGACCTATATTAGATGACCTAATGGGGCTGTGTCATTTATTGTCTGCAAAATACAGGTATGATTCCTCCTCATGATAAGTATTGTGAATCAAACATTTGTGAATTGCAATTAATGTCACAAGCCTATCCAGAGGATTGAAATACATCAAATCCCTTCCAACACCTCAAGCACATGCCCACAGGCTGCAGATTGGTTTCATCAGTAACCATTATTCATGAATCTTATCCATAGGCAATGTTACATAAGATAAGATAAAATAAGATAAAAGTTAAGCTTTAATAATCTGTGAAGGTTAACTCAGGTAGTCCTGCATAAAAATAATAAGTAGTAAGTACTAGATTTAGTCAGTAAGTGTCCAGGTAACATTGGTTAGTCATCTGTCATTGGCTAAGGTTGTGTATAGCCTGATGGCAGTGGGGATGACATTTGCAGCTTATGTATATATTCAATTCAACATAAAACATAAACGTCTCCATTTTTAATCATGAGTACAACAAATGGACAACCATTTAGAAATATCTGGTTCTATTATAAAAAGTCAAACGTAAAAGACATGTACGTAAAAACAAAAGTAAAAAAAAAATAAACACATGCAGCTTAAAGCAAACTGTATAACTTCAAATGTTCTAAATGAAAAGTCTCAGTCTCAGCCAAAAAGTTCCAGTTTTGGTTCATCTGTCCAAAAGGCATTCTCTCAGAAGATTTGTGGCTTGTCAATATGCATTTTAATATGCAATTCCAGTCTCGCTTTTTTATGATTTGTTTTCATCTGTGGAGTCCTCGGTCGTCTTCCATTAAGTCCACTTTGGCTCAAACAGCGATGGGTGGTGCAATCTGACACTGATGTCCTTTGACCTTGGAGCTCACCTCTAATCTCTTTGGAAGTTGTTCTAGGCTCTTTGGTTACCATTTGTATTATCCGTCTCTTTAATTTGTCATCAATTTTCTTCTTGTGGTAATGTCCAGGGAGGTTGGCTACCGTCTCATGGACCTTAAACATCTGAATAATATGTGCAACTGTAGTCACAGGAATATCAAGCTGCTTGGAGATGGTCTTAACATGCTTGTCTATAATTGTCTTTCTCATCTCCTGAGACAACTCTGTCCTTAGCTTTCTGCGGTCCATGTTCAGTGTGGTACACACCATGATACCAAACAGCACGTGACTACTTTTCATCCTTTAAATAGGCAGACTGACCGACTACAAGTTTGCTAATTACAGGGCACACTTCAGTTTTTTGTCCACTTGTGTAAAAGGAAGTTGATCACAACAAATATTTTAGGTGAAATTAATCAGTATTGGGTGCTACTTCTTCTGCTAAGTCAGAAGAAGCATACATTTACACATTACACATTTACACATTTGGATGTGTTGTGAGTGATTGCAGTTGAAAGAATCTTTACAATAACCTTTCAAGAAAAATTAAAAGCATAAGCCCTAGAAAATTCCTGTACTAAAACAATATATGGGAGGGATTAAAAGGTTCAAGAAATTGCTTCTTGCTTCCGTCTACATTTCCCTTTCCTCCACTTCACTACACAATTCAAAGCCTGTTAGCGATATTAGCTAGCCCTGCTTGGGCACTCAAACAGCCTGCAGAAGTCCAGCAGAGTCTTGGGCCTTTCTCAAGCTGTGAATGGAATAGCTTTGCAATTTGTCCTGGCAGAAAACAGCATTTTGATCTTAATGAATGGCAAATGGCTACCATTAGAAGTGAGAGGGATTAGTGTGAGGGGGTGGTTTAGAGGACTTGCCTGTGTGTGTGTGAGTGTGTGCATGTGCATTTGGCATGTTATAAGGGTCTGCTCTGATCCTTCATTAAAAGGCTCTCTGCAGGACCTCTTCGTGGGACCCTCAAAGAAATGGGCCATGTTTAGAAGTCATTTTAATAAATCTACAACACACACACACACACACAGACTGCTTAATGCTGGGACTGCTTTGGAACATGTGTGTAGGTGTATATCCATCATTTCTTTATGACTGAACTCAGTGGCAAATACACACACTCCACAGATGACAGCTCACATATGTATGAACCGTGCAATATTTGTGTACATGTCCGTGACTGTGTATAGCTCTGTGTACGTACTAATGACCGGCATGTGAGAATTATTGTCTCTATAGGTAGAATTCTTTTGATGTGTTAGCTTGCTGTTTGTCTCAGTCAATCATAGCTCAGTATTGACAAACTCTGTAATTGCATTACACAAGGCTTGGTCAATGGCTGGAGCTGGAGAGGCAGAAAAAACACATATTCACTGACAGCTGCCAGCTGTGCAGAGGACAAGAAAATCCCAAAGATCTTTGTCCTAGAGCTTTAACACTAGTCCATCCATCCATCCATCCATTTTCTACCGCTTATCCGGAGCCGGGTCGCGGGGGCAGTAGCCGAATCAGGGATACCCAGACTTCCTTCTCCCTGGACACTTCCTCCAGCTCTTCCGGGGGGACACCGAGGCGTTCCCAGGCCAGCCGGGAGACATAGTCCCTCCAGCGTGTCCTGGGTCTTCCCCGGGGCCTCCTCCCGGTGGGACATGCCCGGAACACCTCCCCAGGAAGGCGCCCAGGAGGCATCCGAAACAGATGCCCGAGCCACCTCAACTGACTCCTCTCGATGTGGAGGAGCAGCGGCTCTACTCCGAGCTCCTCCCGGGTGACCGAGCTCCTCACCCTATCTCTAAGGGAGCGCCCGGCCACCCTGCGGAGGAAGCTCATTTCAGCCGCTTGTATCCGCGATCTCGTTCTTTCGGTCATGACCCAGAGCTCATGACCATAGGTGAGAGTGGGAACGTAGATTGACCGGTAAATCGAGAGCTTCGCCTTCTGGCTCAGCTCCTTCTTCACCACAACGGACCGGTACACCGACCGCATTACTGCTGCCGATGCCCCGATCCGTCTGTCAATCTCACGTTCCGTCCTTCCCTCACTCGTGAACAAGACCCCGAGATACTTAAACTCCTCCACTTGAGGCAGGATCTCTCCCCTGGCCTGGAGATGGCAAACCACCTTTTTCCGGTTGAGCACCATGGCCTCGGACTTGGAGGTGCTGATTCTCATCCCAGCCGCTTCACACTCGGTTGCAAACCGCCCCAGTGAACGCTGGAGATCCTGGCTCGATGGAGCCAACAGGACAACATCATCTGCAAAAAGCAGAGATGAAATCCTGTGGTCCCCGAACTGGACTCCCTCCGGCCCCTGGCTGCGCCTAGAAATTCTGTCCATAAAAGTAATGAACAGAACCGGTGACAAAGGGCAGCCCTGCCGGAGTCCAACGTGCACTGGGAACAGGTCTGACTTACTGCCGGCAATGCGAACCAAGCTCCTGCTCCGTTTGTACAGAGACCGGATAGCCCCCAGCAAAGAGCCCCGGACCCCATACTCCTGGAGCACCTCCCACAGGATGTCACGAGGGACCCGGTCGAATGCCTTCTCCAAGTCCACAAAACACATGTGGACTGGTTGGGCAAACTCCCATGAACCCTCGAGCACCCTCGAGAGTGTGTAGAGCTGGTCCAGTGTTCCACGCCCAGAACGGAAACCGCATTGTTCCTCCTGAATCCGAGGTTCGACCACCGGCCGGATCCTCCTCTCCAGCACCCTGGCATAGACCTTCCCCGGGAGGCTGAGGAGTGTGATCCCTCTGTAGTTGGAACACACCCTCCGGTCCCCCTTCTTAAAAAGAGGAACCACCACCCCGGTCTGCCAATCCAGGGGTACTGTCCCCGAACGCCACGCGATGTTGCACAGGCGTGTCAGCCATGACAGCCCAACAACATCCAGAGACTTGAGGTACTCGGGACGGATCTCATCCACCCCCGGTGCTTTGCCACCGAGGAGCTGCCGAACTACCTCAGTGACCTCGGCTTGGGTGATGGATGGATCAGCCTCCGAATCCCCAGCCCCTGCTTCCCTTATGGAAGACGTGTTGACAGGATTGAGGAGATCCTCGAAGTATTCCTTCCACCGTCCGACAATATCCCCAGTCGAGGTCAGCAGCTCACCACTTCCACTGTAAACAGCATTGGTAGAGCACTGCTTCCCCCTCCTGAGGCGCCGGACGGTTTGCCAGAATTTCTTCGGGGCCGACAGGTAGTCCTTCTCCATGGCCTCACCGAACTCCTCCCATACCCGAGTTTTTGCCTCCATCACCGCCTGGGCTGCAGCACGCTTAGCCCTGCGGTACCTGTCAGCTGCTTCGGAAGTCCCACAAGCCAACCAAGCTCGGTAGGACTCCTTCTTCAGCTTGACGGCATCCCTTACCTCCGGTGTCCACCACCGGGTTCGGGGATTGCCGCCACGACAGGCACCCGAAACCTTACGGCCACAGCTCCTAGCCGCCGCGTCGACAATGGAGGTGGAAAACATGGTCCATTCGGACTCAATGTCCCCAGCCTCCCCCGGGATCTGGTAGAAGCTCTCTCGGAGGTGTGAGTTAAAGACCCCTCTGACAGTGGGTTCGGCCAAACATTCCCAACAGACCCTCACAGTACGTTTGGGCCTGCCAAGTCTGTCCCGCTTCCTCCTCCGCCAGCGGATCCAACTCACCACCAGGTGGTGATCAGTTGACAGCTCTGCCCCTCTCTTCACCCGAGTGTCCAAGACATACGGCCGAATGTCAGATGACACGACTACAAAGTCGATCATTGACCTCCGGCCTAGGGTGTCCTGGTGCCATGTGCACTGATGGACACCCTTATGCTTGAACATGGTGTTCGTTATGGACAAACTGTGACTAGCACAGAAGTCCAACAACAAAACACCACTCGGGTTCGTATCGGGGAGGCCGTTCCTCCCAATCACGCCCCTCCAGGTTTCACTGTCGCTGCCCACGTGAGCGTTGAAGTCCCCCAACAGAATTATGGAGTCCCCGGTAGGAGCACCTTTCAGCACCCCCCCGAGAGACTCCAAAAAGGCCGGGTACTCAGCACTGTTGTTCGGCCCATAAGCCGAAACAACAGTGAGAGACCTATCCCCGACCCGAAGGCGCAGGGAAACGACCCTTTCACTCTGGGGGGAAAACTCCAACACGTTGCGGCTGAGCTGGGGAGCTATGAGCAAGCCCACACCAGCTCGCCGCCGCTCACCGCGAGCAACTCCAGAGTAGAAGAGAGTCCAGCCCCTCTCAAGGAGCTGGGTTCCAGAGCCCAGGCTGTGCGTGGAGGTGAGCCCGACTATCTCTAGTCGGTACCGCTCAACCTCCCTCACAAGCTCAGGCTCCTTCCCCCCCAGTGAGGTGACATTCCATGTCCCTAGAGCCAGTTTCAGCCCCCAGGGATCGGGTCGCCGAGGTCCCCGTCCTCGACCACTGCCCGATCCACTGTGCACCGGCCCCTTATGGATCCTCCTGCGGGTGGTGGGTCCACAGAAGGACGGCCCCACGTCACTCTTTCGGGCTTTGCCCGGCTGGGCCCCATGGGGGGAGACCCAGCCACCAGGCGCTCGCCTACGAGCCCGAACCCCAGGCCTGGCTCCAGGGTGGGGCCCCGGCTTCGCCATGCCGGGCGACGTCACGGTCTTCAATTGTCGCTCCATAAGGGGTCACTGAACCGCTCTTAGTCTGGTCCGTCACCTAGGACCTGTTTGCCTTGGGAGACCCTGCCAGGGGCATATAGCCCCAGACAACATAGCTCCTAGGATCATACGGGCACTCAAACCCCTCCACCACGATAAGGTGGCGGTTCGAGGAGGGGCTTTTACAACACTAGTATGAGATGTAAATCAGTTTCTCATACTTTTGAAATAACATCTTCTTGCCTCTCTCTCTGATTCTGTTGTTAATTTTATTTCTGAGCTCTTAAAATGGTCCAGATATTTCCTCAAACCTTTTATCTGACAGATGTCAGCTCTTAAGCTATCACTTTTTTGGGTTAGTAATACATTTTATTTTGAGATTCCCACAGTAATCTGATTTTAACCAAAATCACAGTAAGGTCTTGGAATAATGTCCATTTTTATTAATAGTAACGGCGGGTGCTTAGTCATGCCACACGACAGTATAATCTGTTGAATATTTTTCTTAATTGCATTTGAATCAACCTTGAGACAAAAGACAACACTAAAGATCTGAACACTAAATGATAGCATCTGCCAAATTTAACAGAGCAAGATTTCACTCTAATAGAATTCCAAGATTAATAATTGTGATAATTAATGCATTGGATTTGATTGAAAAATTCTGATGCTGGCTTCTCTATTGAGTTAGTCCAAATTATTATATACTATATTTAAATGTGATACATTTATGTGCTGTTGGAACCTTCATCTTCCAAGAGTTTAAAACTGGAGAGCTGCTGCATTTTTGATGAACTAAATCTTCAAATGTAACTAATGCTTTAGACCAGCTGTTCCTAATATACTGTAAGGGTCAGGATGCTAACAAGAGGTTGCAACCTGACCTGCATTTTTATACCATGGTGTAAAAAGCAAAATCACATGATTAATTGTCTTCCATCTTTAATTTTGTGACACCATAGCTTGTGGGTATATTTCTGTTTGACTGTCTATCCAGCGGTTCACCCTGGGACGTGAATCCATCGACTCATGAATACTGGGGCTTGGCTTCCACAGCTGGATATATGACCAACTGTATGAGAAAAGGGACATTATATAAATCTGTTCTATAAATATCTTCAGTTTCCATATTCAGAACTTGGAGAAGTGGTTTTGCATAAACACAGTAATTGCTTGCCTAGTGGTTTAGTAATCAACAGTGGCTTGCTGTAACTGCAGACAATTTAATTTTGTGTTTTAATTTCACTGCATTTTGCATAAAGGCTCTACTGAGACTCCAGACAAGACAAAAAACATCCTATGCAGATATGACGCATTTTACAAATTATGTTGTTTGTGTGAAAAAACATTCTAAATGGTGTTCTGACTTAAAACAGAGATAAAAATAAAAAACAAAAAAACTGTACACATTATCTATCAGCCAACCACAGGACATTTTCTACCATATCAAAAGGTTTGCTGCAAGCACAGATTTAGATGTATGTCTCATCACTTCTTTTTTTTTCTTGTGAAATAAAATAAGCGTTGATGAAAGGCAGAGATATTTGTTCTCATTTCCAGGCTCTTTCTAAACTTGTCTGTGGCTAGAAGTAATTTTTGTTTGATGTGCACAGAATGAAAAAGGCAGATTAGTGACTTGTGGCCAAGTATGGTGACCCATACTCAGAATTTGTGCTCTTCATTTGACCCATCCAAAGTGCACACACACCCGGAGCAGTGGGCAGCCAATGCTGCGGCACCCAGGGAGCAGTTGGGGGTTTGGTGCCCTTTGATGCCAAGGGCCTCACCTCAGTATTGAGGGTGGCCTGCAACATCCCTTTAACATTTACATGGGAGTCAACTAAACTGGAGTATTTTATACTAAAGTGGAGTATAAAATATGAACATTTATATGAATTACACTGCAAATACATTCATTCATTCATTAACTATACCCACTTAGTCCTAATTAGGGTAATAGAGATCTGCTGGAACCTATCCCAGCTCTCTCTGGGTGAATGGGAGGGATTTTTCAATTTACTGTTGCAAATTTTGGCGAGTTTTAGAATCTATTCAGGAGGTCAAATTTGAGGTCGTTACGGAACATGAATAATAAAAAAAAGAATTTTCAGGCCCATGTCCGCCTGTCAATCACGATATATGTATTTTTGGAAAGGTGTTGCACATCCCTACGTCGATGATTATAATAGTCCCTTTACTTCACCTTCGGTGGGGACTTAGCAGTGTTAGTAGGGTGGTTGACATCCAAACATCCAAAGGGAAATTATCCAACACTTAGCTGCACACATGCACAACAGGCCCAGATCTGAGACAGAGCCTCAGATCCAAGCATAGAGGACATGAAAGAGATACTAGCACTGCTGCTCAAGGGATGGGATTCTCCCCATCTCACTCTTTCTCTCTCACTCTCTTAGTCTTCCTTGCATTTGCTTGTGTTCTCATTGTTTATTCTCTCTTCCTCCTCTTGCCTGTCCTTTATACTTTTCTTCTTCTTTGTGTCCACAAAAGTTTCAATCCTATTTCTGTGTGGTTATCAATGTGTGAATGTCAAACAAAATGTTCAGTCTCTTGTAGGGTGGAATGGGAGATGGTTGGAGGGGTGCAAATATGGTACCCTAGATGGTGAACAAGCCTTTCAAAGTGTCCACATCACAGCTTTTGACTAACAATCCTGGGGACATAGCTTCACTGTCACACATGTACATACACCTGTAGGTCTCCAATGAGTCAGGGGTCACAGCATTTAAAAATAACTTGATGTACACTGGCATGAAAACAGTCCACCAGCCAAAGGCAGAATAAAGGATTGATGATTTTGAAGGCCAATAATGCATATTAGTATCAAGACATTAGAATTAATGATGTGCTGATATTTTGTACTTCTATGTAATCTTATATGGTATATGATAAAAGTCAACTGTACCATATTTTTACAAGAACTTTCATGCTTTGTCATGATGCTAAAGAATATAATTACATTTAGAATAATGAATGTACAAATTTATAACAAAATTAACAAAATATGTCCATATACTGTTATGTGGAATCTACTAGGTTCTGGAAAAGAAAATACTAATTCATTATGCAATAAATATGTAATTGGACAAACTGTGTGACAAACATCATATTGGGCCATTTTAAATTAGCCTACTAAATGATGTGAATTTTGGCAAATTCAAGCCGCCCTAGCGGGTACAGGGCACATTAGCTTCTTTTGGTTCCTACATAGCCCATAATGAAACCAAGCATATTTTGTTGGATGAACAATTTCTGGTAAAGCTTATGTCTTTCAACCTTCATTTTCCTACCTTGAAACAACAACTAAATGTTGTAGGTGTCAGTCCTGAACCTGTTGCTTTCTTAAACTTGCCAAAGCACCTTCAGAGAGAGACAGGAACCAGCTGTCACAGCCAGGGTAGTACTCCTCAGGACAATTAAACTGGTCTTCGCAGTGGAGGGGTCCTAAAAATTGCAAGTGATAACAACACAGATATAGAGGGTGAAGGATCACTGAGGACCCAAAAACTAATTTTTAACCTGTGGTCCTCTAAAACATTTATTTATCCTATCCTGCCTGGTGATTTTTTTTATGAAACTTATTACAAATAGCACAAATGTTACATATTTTCTGTTGTACTACTGATTGACACCATGTTGGGCTTCTCATAATCGACCAATAATGTTACCCAGCTTATATATGTAAGGGATAAAAACAGTTACCTGTAATACCATCAATGTTTTCAATATCTCTGTATATAGATTTTCTGTGTCAGTGTGCGTGTGTCCCTATAATTCTCTTCTCATCCCTCCTTTACTCTCACTGTCTCTCTCCTCCTTCCCTCCCCTCCCTCTCTGTGTGCCCACAGCCCAGCAGTAATTCTGTGTTTATCAACTCTTTATTATGGCCCCTCGCATCATCATTTACAATGGTAGCATCTGCTCATTGCCTAGCTCAAGCATGGGGCAAATTGCTTTTATAGGGAAAAAACAGCCAGTGAAGGGGCACACACACACTCACAAATACACACACAGCAGCGATTGTGTACAAATCAAGACACTGAGCCCCGGCCTATTTACAGCAGTTGTTAACTCTCCTGGCAGAATCGCGCACAAACACACAAACACTTCACTTCTAACAGGATCAAATGATTAGCTGGCCACCATCAGTGAATCAAAATGAATCTAAAATCCAATAAGAGAGCAGTTTTGATTTTTGTTGTATTTCTTTATTTTTTTAACACCTACCTGACGCCACAGTGTGAAAAACAAATATCACATCTGGCCTCAGCACTTTAATTTCTGCATTTGGCTCGGTCTAATTTAGCTACAGCAGCAATGTGGGAAACAGTAGGGAAGCTAAAATGGCAAGACATCCTGTCTTTGTTGTTCGCATTTAACACATTAACGTTTCCTAAATGAGATGAGGAGATAGCGAGGTGAGCATGCAGTGGAACATAGTCATGGAAAGAAAAAAATTAACACAGTGGTTGTTAAAAGCTATTCTCCCAGTGCTTCTCATCTTCACCCTGCAGGGATGGGACCAGGAGGCAACGTTTTACGTATAACAGGCACCACAACTGAAAGACATAAGATCCAAACATACTAGTTCATATGAAAAGCTCTACCTACATATACTACCTGTGAAGAAGTTATGCAGTGTTTTTGAACAGCAGTCACTGTATGATTAAATTCTTTTAAATAGTTTGGAATGGTTGCCATACAACAAATTAGAATAGTGGAGTACTGGTAGGCCACATCAGGAGTTTGTTAAAAAGCATTTTCAGAATCATCGTCTCCTCAGGTTTGGTAGCACAAAATGTAAAAGGCAATGGGAGGGCTATCTATGTGGCACAATAGTGTTAAAACTTTCTCAAAATTAATGTGGTAATGATTTATTGATGAACGTGCAAGTCTCTAGAAGTGAAAAAAACAGTGATTTTTGTTTATTTATAACATTTTATACTTCATTACATTTGAGAGAGAAATGTACTTGCTACTTCAGTACTTTATTGAAGAGTTATATTTCTTAGCTTCTTTGCTGATTTAGATTTTATATAAAACCATATTATCATCTTATGTTGTGTTGCTAGATTTAAATATTTATAGTATATAAAGTGGCTACAATTTGCTCCACGTTGACTAACTTCAAAAGTAAAACATGATGTAGGCCTACATGTCATTTTGAAAAAAATCAGTAGTAATCTAGGATCCAGATTTTTTCCTACTAATATAATATAATAATTGTCAGAGTCAATTCTGGAGCTGGACTTTTCATTTTTTCAGTCTACTTCCTGTTGTTCACTTGTTTTGTCTGGCTTCACATGTTAATCTTCACCTCAATTACATGTTAATCTTCACCTCAATTACATTCACCTATGTCCTATTATCACTGCCTTTCAGCTCAGGGGCTGTTGTCTCCTTTTACTCAGTGCCGGATTGTAATGTGCCAAGTGCTGTTCTTTCCAGTCTTTTAGTATAAAGTTTCAGATCCTGATTCCGCCTCGATTCCTGTTTTGACTGTGCTTCCCTTCCTTTTGACCTTCAATTCTGCTGACCCCTGTTGGTACCTTCACCTGAGTACATTTACCTGTTGGTCTGGCCTGTTTGAACTTCCTGTGATTAAGCAACTCTCCGGGGTTTTCCTACATAGCTCTGAGGAGATCATATTCAAATCTGTTTCGTGAGCTCTGAAGTAATTCTAAAGGTGGTACTCACCCAATCTCTCTCAACCAGTCTGCTCTCCCTCTACTTTTGCAGCCTCTTTGTCACTTGTCCTGCTGGTAAAACAGCTCACTAAACCTCTCCAGGATTTTTCCAGCTAATGTATGGTGTGCCAGCTGGACCAGTGCTCCAAGTGCAACGAGCAGCACTGGACCTGGACCTGTGTCTCCCTCTTTGCTCCCTTCCTCTGTTGTACTAAGCGCCCTCACCTCTGTAGGTTTATCAAACATCTCCCTCCTCTTATGCATTGCTTCATATATTTCCCTTCCAGTCTGTATCTGCATGAGTGTTGTACTGGCCTGGACAGCAGTAAGAGGTCGCTTGACTACACCACACCATCAAGTGTGTTTGTGGCTCAGTGTGTCAAAACGAATTGTCGTGCTCAGTGCTGGCACTCAGCATGACACAATGACATTTTTCTTTGCTGCTGTTTATGTGTGTATGTTTTTACTGATGGTGGGTTTAGATGATGGAGGTAGATCTGTAAAAGATCTGTCACATTCATGATTGCTCAGATACCCAGCAGCTATGTTGTGATGCCATAATGATGATGTCATGCATCAGCTCTTTAATATACACATAAATCCACACACATGCACAGTGGTCACCACCATGTCAGGAGGCTGTTGAGTAATTAACTAGGATGATTTGAGGATCACAAAAAAAGTACAAGATATAACCCTAACTATTGTTCGCCACCACCCTATCCCCACCTGCCCTACCAATGCACTAAATTTACAATGCAACAATAAAGCGCCTTGGCCTCTCCAAGTGATATACAGCTGGCATAATATTCATAAAAGTATTGATTGAAGAGTGCCTATTTTCATATGGAGGCTCACCTTTACACCAGGAGGCTCTGTGTTGTGGATATTAGATTTGGGAGTCCCCCCTCTTGTAAGAAGCAGCTCTACTGAGACCCAGTTCATTCTCTGCATGTCTCTGTAAACTGTAAGTGAAAAAATAAAATAAAATAAAAACATAGAAAGAAAATAAAATCAAACAGCCATGCATAAAAAAGGTACTTGAATCCTGCATTTGGATTTAACAGGAAATTCCAGTATTGTCAAGATGCATGTCAGTTTCATATTTCTACTCACACAAAACACCACACCTACAACAATAAAAATAAACAATCATAGACAACTGTCTGTAAGGCAAACTGAAAATAAACCCACAGTGTCTTGGCTGGTCACATGTAGAAATAGTTCAGTGTTTTTAGTTTGACTTGGTGTAGTTGGCCATTCTTATTGAAATGTTTCTTCAAATGTTTACCAGACAGATTTTGTTGATATTAATATTTCAGTAATTTTTGTAAAGCAATTAGGCAGAATTGGATTTAATTTATATCATATAGAGGCAGTCAGTAAAAACTGCACAGCTTTAACTATACAACTATACAGCTTTTAACTACACAATTGCCATTCATGCATGTGCAACTTTTCTTGTAGTGCAAACAAGGTAAATTAAGGGCTCAAAAATAGAACTGAAAAATACCACCAAAAAATGAAAATTTTTTTTTTTTTTTAAGCTTGGGGACATTTTATGATTTTAATCAATCGCTCTTCCTCCAAAAGGCAGGGAAATTATAAGTGTTTTTAGGAGGTTATGTCCAAGCCATGTCAATAAGGCTACCACCTATTAGCCTGGTAAGCCAAACCCACTCCTTTCTAAACGAAAGAATGTGGGTCTGAAACCCCTGCTATAAAGCATCTTTTCCTCTGGTCTCAAATGAGCCAGGCCAATCTCAGCCGTTTATTTGCAATGGAGTGGGCTTTATGTGTCACTTTTTCAATGCCAGTCCCAGGTCCACAAATCATTCTACAACTGGCTTTTGATTTTTTTTTCCATTAAAAAATATGCACAGAACTGGTGATAACATCAGGTATTCTCATGTTTTTACAACAAAAATGACAACAGTCATCACATTTACTAGCATCTCTATGCTACCGCACACGTCATATCCTTTGTTTCTCTGGTTTATTCTGTGTCCATTGCCCTGCCACCTGGAAATTGATCTCAACCAAAGAGATCCATCCATCCATCCATTTTCTATACCCGTTTTTCCTGAATCAGGGTCACGGGGATCTGCTGGAACCTATCCCAGCTCTCTCTCGGGTGGAAGACAGGGGTACACCCTGGACAGGTCACCAGTCCATCGCAGGGCCTCAACCAAAGAGATTCCATACTAATTCTTAGTATAGAACAGAAAAAGAGTTAGTCTGGCTGGCCAAAATTTAGTCTGGATGACTAAAAATCTGTAGACTCAATGGACATTCACAAGTATTAACTGCTATTAGTGTGACGGTAATAACATAATATACAAATTCCTCTAGAATGAGCTTGAAATATTGACATAACTCAGAGAAAAAGGAAAATAAAATTGCAATGCTGAACCAGTTATATGACACTGGGTGTGTTTGTGTGAGTGTATGTGTAGTATTTGTTCTATCATAGATATGGTGTCAGTGTCAGGTTCTAAGTCATACTGTATCTTCTAGGCTTTGAACGCCCTCCAGATCCCTTCATACTACTCAAGATGCCACACGTGCACACACACACACACACACACACAGAGACACAGAATTCATAGATGTTACAGCTGCTTCATGCCAGCGACAGCCATCTGCTTTATGTAACCAGCTCTAGAGTTGTATGTTTGACCTGTCTGCATGTATATGTATGTGTGTTTGTGTGCAGGACTAGGGAAAGGGGTGAAGGATTTCGATATATGTTTGTGTCAGATTCTTTATTGCACTGCCCCAAACACACTGCACCCTCCAGGGAGTATTCTCATATGTCCTCATTGCAGACTGATAGCGCTGGGAGAAAACGGAGAAAAGAGTATAACGGAAACCAAAATGGCTGAGTAGGGGAGTCAGCAAGAAGTCACACACACATACACCCATTCTGAGATAGAAAATTAATAACCAGAGGATGAGGCTCCTAAGTGACTGGGCTGAGCTCAGGGTGAACCATAAACCATCCCTGTGTTTTATTGAAATGCCAGCGTCCTATTAAATCTCCCAGCCACACGCCAGCCAAACGTCTAGTGAGTCACAACTGTATGTGTGTCTGATTGTGTGTATATGTGTGACCTGTAAAGAATTTGAGAGTGTAAAGAGCGCTCTGAACATTCTGACAACTTCAATCAGCACTCCACAACAAATGCACGAGTGAGTGTATGTACAGCCTCCAAAGGTAAATGTGAGAATTGAGAGAGCCCTGTCAACACTGGGATGGTATTTTAAGTGTACGACTGTTAAAAAAAAATGTATATAAGAATGGCAGGAAGGATGACAATGGGCGAGTGTTGCAAGCTGGAATCAAATTTATAGCAATGGAAATTCATGGTCTAAATATGACTAAATGATTCTAAAATCTGGAAATCACACTGCCATTGGGTTCTCATGCAAGCCTCTTTTACAAGAACCGTGAATTTTGAAGCACTCTATTCATATTATTATGCTCTAAAACATGTCTAAAAAAACTTTCTAGTGGCACCTAAATAAAGGAATGGAAAAATAGAATGCAACCTATGAGGGCTCACTGAATGGTTTGACAAGTAAAAAATCCATGTGTGAATCATATGGCTCAGCCTTCACACTCTAGAATCCTGTTATTGCTGCCAGAAGCTGTTTCCACCAAAATATGAAGCAAATCATTTCAAAATCTGCAAAAGAAAATAAAACAAATGCGAATTAGGTGCGTTTCCATCAGGTGAGCTAACATATGAGGGCGGTGTTGGTAACCTAGCAACCAACAAGTGAAGATAATGGAAACTAGACAGCAATTAGTGTATGCAAATTATAAATTTATTAGCAGCACAGCTTGTGAACGCCAAATGAAATACTATAAAAAGAAGAAGAAATACTGAAATTTTGATGCATAAAAATAGGGCGATGGAAACCCAACTAAAGATTTTGAGGCTCATATGTGACCCTAGAGGCTCTGCAACTTGCAGTTTTTAGAACACCAGTCACATTTAGACTGTGTTATAAATATGAATCCAGCTTGAAACCCATTTCATTCTCCTACGGACCTATTAAGACTCTTTATGTACACTTTTCCCAAGTTAGCCAAATGGCTGTAAGAATGGTGATATTGGTTGGTCCAGCCCAGACTGAAATATTTTAGCAACTATTAGAAATGAAATAAAACTGTTCACCCATGTTGGATGGCTAAAAATCTGTAGGCTTAATGGGCCTAACTAGTGGGCCTAGTATTAACTGCTATTAGTGCATTGTGTCCGGGTAATAACATAATATACAAATTCCTCTAGAAGGAGCTTGAAATATTGACATAACTCAGAGTCCTCAGAGATCTAGAGGTGTATGTTTGACCTGTCTGCATGTGCGTGTATGTGTCCGTGTGCAGGGGTAGGGAAAGGGGTGAAGGATTTCGATATATGTTTAACTTCCAGATTTTTTATTGCACTGCCAATAGCAGTAAGAATGGTGATTTGGTTGATCCAGCCAAGACTAAAATACTTTAGCAACTATTACAAATCAAATAAAATTGTTAAATTCCTGTGAAATACCATTCATAGCCTCTGAAGATGAAATCCTTTATAGATCCCAATGTATACCACCACAAAACTTTTCTTCTTTTCTCATCAAAAATCTTAATGCGGGTTTTCAAATAGTGAATCAAGTGCTACTAGTAGCTTTAATCTTTTGTTTAGATTCAGACTGAAAACTATTAGCCATCAAGCAGCACTGCTAATTAGTCAATGTTAGCATACTAACCCACTGAACTAATATAGTAAACATAATAAACACTAAATATCAGCATGTAAGAAATTATGTTCATAAAGTAGGCTATAACACTAATCTGCTTTTCCATTTTTGTTGTGGTTCTACCATGACTGCATTATCTTAAATTTTAGGCTGCATCCAGATGCTGCCTCTCGCAACACACTGCTCTACCTGGGTACAGTTTGCAAAGCTGCGTGAAAGTTTGGAGACTCCTGGTTCTTTCATTTGTTGACCAAAGATGTTGGACTATGATGCCAAAAATGAAGAAAAAGAAATCTGGTGATACTAGAACACACACAAAAAACATCAAAAACAATGGGAATGCCAATATCTCCTCTAACTCAAAACTATAACTTCTGCATGGTATTGATGTTCATTAAACAACTATAATCACTGTTAAGAATTTTCTCTTCTGTTCCCCTCTTTTTAAATTAGATTCCAAGCTTTTGTAGTCTAACTTGCCATATTTCTAATAGGAGACTAGATCTGTCCTGCAATTATGTCTCTGAAAACAAAGCTTGATTTTCCACATTCTCTCTGAAGCAGCTTTTAACCTGCAAAGAAACTTTGTCTTGGGATTTAATCAGAAATGTGGCCTCCAGCACTGAAAAACTTCAGCATGACAGTGGAAAAGGGATATATCCATTTAGGCATTAGCATTAGAAAGGAAGAAATGGTGGAAATGAGAGGAGAGTAGAAATTGTTTGGCTGCCATCTTAACTAAATGTGCATAGCCAAGCCTGGCCAGGAGAAAATATAAACTCTTTGAGAATAAGGCTTATTTTGACTAGTGGCCAGTTACAGGATAAGACACTGCAAGGGAGGTGTGTTTATATGGGGATATGTGAATTATTGAGCATGCATGCCGTAAATGTAGCCAGTCAGTTTATGTCTTCCTGTCTCAGGTGTATATATGTGTCCAAATCTGCATCTAAAGCCTTCTCCTCCTCCTCAATTTCCATAAGGATAAATGTCATTAACATGGCAACTAGTGGCAAGATGCCACTTTTACTCAGCACGAGTGTGAGGGGTGACTTTGTCCCTGAGAGAGAGGTCTGATCCATGGACCAGACACAAATCCTCTTAGGCAAAAAGAAAAAAAAATAAATAAATACTGGCTTTTGGGTGGCGGCTTACATCGGCCATTGAGGCTCTACTTTAAGACTTTTTGCCTTTCTGTCTAGTGCTAATGTAAATAAATGAGCATCAGTAGGAATCTGAGAGAGAAGTGAGGGCAGAAGGTAGAGGAGGGAATCATATTCCTCACATTGACTGGCCAGTACTGATTCCAGCACCTTGCAGTGTGGGTGGGTGGGTGTCCGTTTGGCTGGTGGTGTGCTGGAGAGAAGAAGGAAAGGTAGGACCCAAATGCAGAACACAAACCAGGCTTTATTTCCTCCTGGGAATACCAGGGCACAGGGAAAGAAATACAAATTATATCTGAACGTAACAGAGCTCTATTATAACCGAATGTAACAATAGTATTTTAAGCATAACACAAGGCACACACAATGCTTCTACAAAACACACAGGGACACAAGGCATATATATAGGGGTGAAATTAAAGATAATCAAACTCAGGTTAAACTGGTTAGGGTTAATCAGACTTAAAGCTGCCAGGGACCAGTGCAGGGAAAAAACAGGAAGTCCTTACAAAGTAAAGGTCCTGGCAGGAAGTCCCAACAGGGACCCATGACATAGTGATACCAGAAAATGCAAGAAATGTTATGTCCTGTGTAGTGCTAGTTCAGTTTTTACATATGAGATTATAGTGGTGGGTTCTACATGGCATTCATAGCCCAAGTGTTTGTGCACCATGACACATGGAATCCTGTTTATGCTTCTCTGACTGCAAGGTATTGTATGTAATATGTCATTACAGCGATAGCGTCAAGGCCTGGTCATAGCAGCCTTTAAAGCCAAATTATGTAACTTCTAAATGTACAAAAACTATGTAATATAGATTTAGATGAAGCACTGTATCTATTGGGGCACTTGTATATGAACAAACTGTGCATAAGCAGACATGCTTGTATGTTCCTGGAAGTTGCCTTGGCATCACTGTCCCTATTTGTTAGCCAGTGACATCATATCCTCATTTAATGAGACTACCCTGCTCTTCTTTTATTGCAAACTCTACATAAACAGCCCAATCACAGTCACAGTCAGCATAAGCATAGCTGGAGGGCCTGCATCAGCAAACACACAGACAGAGGCCATCATGTTCTGTAATCATACCATTGTACTATATTCATATTACAGGCACACACACAGACCCACAATGATCAACCACATGGCGCAGACAGGCAGGGAGGTTCAATGAGCTTAATAGGAAGTGACATAAAACAATGCCAGATGGCCAATCAGCAGTCAAAGATGTTGGATGTTACCGTGGGAACTCTGCAGGACAGTGCTGTCTTCATTTCTTTTTTATTGTGTAGTAGCTGTCAGTGCAGTGCAGCACTTTGAAAAACACCTCATAACATTCAGCAAACAGCAGATCATTTCAATAATACTATGCACCCGTGCCATCCATTTTCTCTCTCATGCTGACTTATTTCTATACAGCACCTTGGGGCTGCAGCCTATCTGTGCATGCATAGGGACAAACAGGAATAATATTGTTAAGCATGAAAATTCATTATTCATCTTGAAAAGGCAATTTCAAAATCATATTAACTCAAGATTATGTATTACATGGTCTTCATTAGTGGCTGGAGTTTGCTAACTTGTCATGGAGGTGGAACTGTTGACATATGAAATCAGTAGCTGTTATGAGTTAAATCATAGTACACTGACCTGTCTGTGTTGGCCTAAAAGTTATACATGATATTGCATTGCAGAAAGCACTTTATAGATTTTAATGTACAATTACTATCTTTCAACTTGTTTTAATTTACTAAATGTTCTGAAGTCTGAATTTATTTGAATGTGGATGAGTCAGATTTTAAACAAATCACAAGGAGTTCATGAACAAAAAAAAATGGTTTAATGAACTGAAGTATATGAATATTTTTTTCTGGTTTTTCACAGAAGTGAAATTTACCACTGGGGCAGCCAATAACAGAAAAACAGTCCAAAATGGTATTGGGCAAGTAAATGTCTATATATTAAAGCTAGGCTTAAGTTTGATGGCTAGTTTGTGTGTCAAAAAGTGATGACATTGCATTAATATCAGCTTGTTTAATTGCAGTTACATCTCCAGGTTAAAGGTTTAGCAGGTTTAATAGGCAGGTTTAACCAAGGGGTTAAAGGCAAGAGACCACACATAAATGAGAAGAGGAAGGTCTTCTAGAGCAATCTCCAAGAACTCTGTCTTTCGTGGCATGTTTGTGGTCTTGATGTCATCAGTTGTACAAATATGAGATAAGTACTTGCAAAAAGTCTCCTTAGAAAGGCATTCATGGTGTTGCATTCAGTTAAATGCACAAAGTGATGGGAGTAGTTGTGAAGAATGTAAAAATAGGGATCTTCAAAATGAAATTCAACCTCAAACAACATGATCGTTCACTGGAAGAAGTGAGCCTGTCATGTTGCCTTTTTCAGAAAGTTACAAATTTACCAGAAACAGACACACCTTTAGTTCTTACCTCAGAACTGAGTGGTAGGAGGAAGTTTGGCAAGCATTCAGCCAGAGATGCTCTAAGTTCAAACTATACTGGGCTGACACTATAATGTAACACCTGATGCACAGGCAAATTTTAAGACACTTTTGATTTCCTTGTTGCATCAGATGTAAATAGATGCTTTTCGTCAGCTAATGGTGAAGAACTGTGTCATCTAGCAGAGGGTACGGCTTTATTTAATTGTTAATGCAGGACTCGTTGAACTTTTGCCTTCTCTTAATGTTTTGTAAAAGCAGCTTCTCATCCTGCCTTGTGAAGCCTCTTCACTGCTCTAAAACTATCATAGTGCAGCCACTTGTGGCTTTCTCTGAAATACACACTGTAAAGTGAAGGAGATGACAGATTATAAGGGCTGGGAGACAAGTTAGGCATTTGCAGTGAATTTTAGACTTGTGAGCCTTATGATTGCCCCCGATCAGCCAAAGTTTTGGGGTAAAGATGTTTTAGAAACACTTGCTAGATGAATCCTCATCAGCTGTCATGCGTGTCAGTGTTCCATTTGCTTTCTGCAGTTTCTCATGCCGTCATGTACTGGCAGCATATCACTGGGAATGAGTGGGGGAGTCATTGCCCCTTTAGAAATTCTGACAAACAACTCCTCAACCTTACTTGGGAGGCTGGCTACGGCCTGTTGAGTAAAGCAACTTCATTGCTATTATGTGTGTGCCATTCATTTCAGAGCTGAGTATGTTTGCTTACCGCCATCTTTCTCTTTGTCATCCGCTCTCTATCTCAGCCCCCTCAAGTCAGCAAGGTTCACATCATTCTCGTTAAGCGTTTGTCTCCAGTCTAACTCACAGATGATTATTCATTTAGCCGCTTTAGACAGCTCCCGTCAGCCACAAGGACTCCGATCATCCACCAAGGGACAAATCAACACTCATTTTTTTCTCGTCCTCCGCCTTCTCCTCCTCCTCAGTTCTTTCTCTACTTCCCGTCTCTCTCCTGGGCTATTACACTGAGTGTTATGTTTACTATAACCCACATGCTTGTTAATTATAAATCACTGAGTCCTCTTACGTTCTATTAATTGGTACCTCCTCTCTTGGTGTGTGCGGAACCACAGGCAAATAAATTCAGGTACAGCTTCATTAAGTGGCACTCTCAAAACAGATCTTGACACACTCTATAGATGCAATAAACAAGGGTGTTGGTGGGAATGGGTGGGTGGGTGCATGTCTGTGTGTTTGTGTAGAGGGTGGAGTAAGGCCTCAACAACTGTAATCAGTGCTTTACAGTTTGCCGACAGCACAACCTGGAGACTGCCACACCTGCTGCAGGAGGGGGTTTGCTGCAGGATAAAGAAACAGTAAGTGTTAAGCTGTGTATAGTGTGACTTCACATTTGACAATGCACAGGACTACCAGTTTTTCAGTGATCAAAGCAACTCATCAAAGCGGCTGAATTATTTCTGATACAGCTGTTGTTTGACCTAGAAAGTGCTGGAAAGTATTCAAATTTTAATGACCGTGGGGAACTGTTGGCATCAGTTATGTAGTCTGAACAATGGCATCTTATTTTAATAGACATTTGATCCAGTGATTTTTAGTGAGCAGATAAAAGCTTTCCTGTGGCATCTATATGAGGAATTAAAAAAATATTATCGTATTTTCCAGAATATAAATCACGTTTTTTTTAGTACTCCGTGTGACTTACTTACTGACTTACTGTTGTTCTGTTGAGTAGTACTAGCATTAGATGGCACTCTTGACCCAATTGAAGATAATGCTGTGCTGCAAAAAAAGTAAAACGTGCCGCCCAATGCCACCCAAAAGAAAGTGAACTTAAAGTGTAGATAATAAAGTCTGCAGCTGAAACAAAGTTTGGAGTCTTGTTTGTGGCCCGTGGTTTTTACTCCTGTTATTTCCTGGTTCCCAAGAAATCGGGAGAGATGAGGCCCATCCTGAATCTGACGTGTCTCAACAAATCAATGCAGGTCAGGAGATTTCACGTTAACAATGGCCCAGCTCCTTCGGTGCACTCACCGAGGTGACTGGTTCATGTTGATAGATCTGAAGGACGCATCTCCATCATTCCCCAACACAGGGAATTCTTCCGTTTCCAGGGGACCAGCTTTAGCTTGGCTGGCTCCGACGCTGCCGTGGAGAGGTAAGCGGAGATGGTGGGCGACCAAGGCCAAATAGGTACACGGTGTGGCGCCTGTCGCGGGTTCTACCGGCCAAAGTGGGCATCCTGAAGTGGTTGGACCAGCTGAAGAGGGACGGGGAGCTTACACCTGTTAGCAGCCGTCATCCAGGCGTGTTCCGCTCCCATGCAGCCCACGCAGCGGGGGTGCAGGTCGGCCCCGGGGACGTAGCCGGTACCACACTCGCCGCAGATTCTGGTGACGCCGCAGTCTACCGAAGTGAGGGGCCCACCCCTGATGGGTGTAAATGAATTTCTCTTCAGTGCGCAGGCACTATGACCCATAGTGATAGCGATAGCCCAGAGGGCTGCGCACCAATGAGACAGAAGTCCAGTTGCCATGACTCAACCTCTAAATAATGTCACCTGGATGACGGATGGATGAATATTCACTCATTATGACGTGTTATCTCTCACGATTTCTCTCAGATTATACCCAAATACCCTAATTGGTCACTACTCTGTATTACTAGTAGTTTGTCACAGCAGTTGCACTACTGCACAAAAATTAGTAATTCCCCCAGTTGTACATTTTGATGATTTGTACATTCCTGAAATGAAACTAGCACCTAATATAGATTAAATTGCTAATTTGACTACATTCTATCTTTTACACAGAAATACAAAGAGAAACGGCACAAAGAAAAATGGTCTCCCCAATAGAGCAACTGAGGGTCTGCTCATGGACCTGAAATGACTGGGTATAGTATCACACTAGAGAGCTCCATTAGCAGTAATTGGATGGATTTTGTATTAATATATGCTCTGTCATTTAAACATTGCACACAGGCTTAACCTCTGCATGGGATTTTATCCCCTGCCAGGTCCTGCAATCATACACTTCACACTGATCATAATGATTGGAATACCGCAGTCCAGAGCAGGCATGATGTACCAGAGTTAAAGGGAAAAAAAGAAAAAGAAAATCCAGTCCTATTTCTTCTTACGGTGTTATTTTTTGCACTTCTTTAATTTTACCAGTTTATGATCAACACTGGAGATACATTTAAAAGACATTGTGCTTCTTACATCATTTATTCGTAGTTATGTAGCTTACTTATTGAGTTAGAGCATTGGTCTCTATGTCTGTAGTGTGTTATTAAATTGTGACGCAGAGTTTCTGAAATTCTGGCAAAAGAGTGAAAAGGCTTCCTTTATGCAAATGTTAAGAAAACATAATCAATGGAACATCTGTAGCTCTGATAAATCTGATAAATCATTGCTGCTTCCCACCGAAGTCTGTACAAATCTTTTTTTGATCTTATGCTAACTTTCTACCACAGTATTGCATAACAATGTTTTTCTTTCCATTCCTGGATATAAGTGCCCCCCTAGAGACAAATCAAAAAATGTGGAAAGTTAGACTTATTCAAGCACTACATTGCCATTGTGAGGTATTCACATTAGTATTTCCAATTTCTCACATTTAATTGCAAATATTGTAATTTTTACTGAAATACCTTTATTTGGAAAAATGATGAAATGATGATGATGAGATAAGTTAGCTACTAGTTACTTTTCACAATCAGAATCCCTCCACAAAAAGACTCCAGTACATTTGGAAATCAGCAGCGACTGTTCCTAAATTGGCAGGGGCAGAAGAGGCCATAACAGTAATGGGAAGACCCACTTCAAAAAGCCCCTTCACCTCTTTACTTTTCCTCTCACTCTCACATCCCTCTTTCTCCTTCTGTTTTGCTCATCAGAGAGAAATCTCTTTCAACTAGCTGCGGAGGTTTAGGACAACTGTGGAGTCGGACATAATTATCAGTGGCTTGGCTTTAATCACGCTCTCTTCTGACTCCTCAGCGCACATTATCTAACACCAAACACAGACGCTCCCCTGCCTGAAACAGGCCAATTTAGCCTAGTAGTGCCACTCAGAAGGCTAGCCATCACAGAGAGCTCAAGATGGACAAAGAAAAGACAGCAGAAAGTGAGAGTGAAGGAGAGGGTAGACATAATTATGCACCATATTTTGGCTTTGTTGTTCCTTTTTTTCTCCCCCCCTTATCCTTTTTATTCCTTTACTTTGTGCACTTTTAATAAGTCTGAAAAGTGTCAGTTTGATTTAAGTCTAACAAAGCTGTGGATGATTTATGTCAAAAGGTGGCAGGAGAAAAAAGAGTGAGGCAAGATTTGAGAGACAGTTTCAAGGTAGCGAAGCTTCAATTAACCCGAGTTACCTGTATAGGATATCATTTGAATGACTACTGAATTAATAAGAGCTTTTTGAAAAATCTCTTTAAATGTGTTCTTGATACATCAAATGTAATCAAAAGAAATTAAATTCCTGGCTTAGAATAATTTGAAGTCTTTTCAAATCCAAATTGTAACTCATCAGGGATGCACAGACTCAAACTTGGGTTTCAAACGTGAGCTGAGACTGGGTATAATTGTGGAATTTCATCTTGTTTTGCTCCACAATCAATGAGGATTCTGTTACTTGCTATTTGGAAATGCTCGCAAATTGATTGTGATAGTGTTTTCTCATGATTTACATTTATAAGTGAATATTTGCAGATGTGTCCCTACATTTCCACCCCTAATTCTAGAGGGGAAAAAATAGGTTGGGCAGTGGTTAAAAGCAAAATGGTGAGACATGTTAATGTTTGGTGTGCAGCTCCCTTCTCCATCCTCAAATGGGTCAGGGAATGGAAGGGGTGGGAGGTGAAGGGGTCAGAAGAGTGAAAGAAGAGAACTTCAAAGTGATGAAAGATCACGAAGAGCAGCACTTAGTAATGTGTTCCCAGGCTACAGCCATTCCAACCAGACCCTCAGACCTTTGATGCTGTCCCTGCCAGACCTTTGTGAAGAAAAAAAAAGAAAGGAAAACAAAGAGCAGCCATCACTGGCTATCAGCAGGACACCACAATCTCTTTGGGGTAATAAGCAATGAGCATAGACTGGGTCATGCTGTTTCAACCTTTGAGATACTGACAGGATTTTTGTGCTCAGAGCCAGGAGACTGGCACAATGCAATCTTCATTTAGCAGGCATGGCATTTCTGAACTGTGCTATCAGTTTAACATATAACTGATAGAAAACCATGTTTTTAAGGATGCAAATTTTAGTTTCTTTCTATCCCTGGAACCAGCTCCTGCAATAGGATATAGATTGGTGCTATAGGGGCACTAGGAGTTGGTGCGGAGACACTTTTACTTCTCCATGTTATATCACACACACAGTCTGCCACTTTTAAAGAGGTAAAGAGAATGAGCATGGCTATTGCTGAAGCACTCCACAGCTTCAACAATCAAAAATTGTCAATATTTTTATCAGCCACTTAAGCTACAGCTGACACCAACAGCTTACTGGGATGTGTATTTTTTTCTTTTGCAATTAATAAAAGCTCTACTTAAGATTAAAAGGGAATAATAAAAATGAAAACAAGTGATTTACATAGATATGAGAAGACAGGATACAGGAGATTTAATACAATGATTAAATAATTTTTTAAAGTGAAATAAACACATGAGGAGCAGTGTAAGTTAGAGACTCAGTAAGAAAAATGTAGGAAAAAGAAAACGCAGGTCATAAGAACAAAGGAAGAAGTGCTCAGTGAGCAAGTGAGAATGGGCCAGGGATCGTTTTTCCACCCAAAATCAGTGGCAGCAGTAACCGCTCTGCCAGCTTGCCACATCAGTTTGAGAAGGTCAAGTCATTGCCTGGCAAGCGATGACTGGCCTGGTCTCACTGCAGGAGGAGCGCCTGTACTGGGCTAAACCTTCAGGCCCACAGCCCACTCTCCCAGCACAGCAGCTTGCACTTCCCTGCACTTCACTCCCTACTCGCTGGGGGCAAGTCAGGAAGCCGCTGGGGCGTGGGGCTTCCAGCTCCAGAGCTGCACCCTTCAAACCCCTGGGAGGCAGCGGAGGTGACCTCGGCTGGCTCTAACTGTCAACTAGCCAGCCAAAGGAGAGGAAAGAGGGGTGACAGAGGCCAGGAGGAGAGCGGAGAGGAGTGAGGAAGAGCTGGTGAGGAAAAGGAGAAAGATGACAAGGGGTTAGGTGTGAACTATCCAGGGACACGTTTGTCCAGCAGATTTATGGTGTGAGGCATTGCTGCTGAGCAGAAGCCGGTTGTTTTCATATTGCAGTGATCAGGGCTTCCTGTGTTATTCTAAAATATCCAAAGAAAAATATGCACTCCAACAGAATAAAAAAATTACCACAGAAAGGAATTGTGTAATTCTTATATAATAATATGAATTTCTGAAAATACTTCTATCTGAAACTAAAGCCCAAACTATTCCCTCACAGCCAAATGTTTTCACTGTTTCCATCTGCTTCTGTCATGTCAAAGATGCCTCATCCTCATCAGTTTGCCATTCCAGCACTGTTTGCGTTACGTATTCCTCAGTATAATCACAAGTGGCACTGAGCCCAATATTCCTGAGTGAATGTTGTGACAACATTGTGGCCAGGTAATCTCTCAGCCATCACAGTTTTAGATTTGTAGTCCAAGAGCCAGGATGAAGAATGTGAATCACCAAAAAAATGACAATACAGATGTAAAGGCTTAGGTTTTATAAAGAAACAAAACTGGAATAACACAAGGCGTAAGACAAAGGCCTTGAGCTACTTACTATGGAGTCTTATGTTTACTGTGGATTATCAAGAATAACAGTTTTTGTTTGTTTCTTTGTTTTGTTTGTTTGCTTTGTAAATGTTTTTCAATAACTGACCACTTAGAGGCAGTGGAAACAAGGTGTGATACTTGTATGATGAGCTCATCTTAGAAACTTGTCTGTTACACTCGCCCTCCATCTGGGGTTCTGTTTGTGTCCAACTGAATGTTTTTCTTAGAGATTTTTCACTGAAATAAAATGACGTTTCTGCAGTCAAAAGCTATGCTGTGAGAGTGGCGAGAGTGAACAGAAATGGAAATTGTGAGAGGAGCTGCAGATATGTGATAATTCTCCGCAGCTTCATCACAAGGACACATTTAACTTAATGTTATATTTATCTGGATTTCCCAGTAAGTTATGGAGCAGATAAAGTGTCATGATGTGTTCATGCACAATTTTTACAACGAATGGATTTTCCGGACAATAAATTGCACATGAATATTACTCGTTTTTAGCAAAAACAGTCTTGTTGAATTAAAAAAAATACATATAACTCACTTTGGTGTATAAGTCGCATTTCTAATTATACCAATTGTAGTCTAAATTAGCCTATGAAGAATGTAGGCTAGGCATAACAACAAGCAAAAGTGCATTATGATATTCACTCATTCGTGCCAAATAACGTTAAATAACTGCACCATCAACTTTCTCTATCACGTTGCCTGAATGCCAACAGTCACTCCAAACCTTGTTTCAGCTGCATACTTTATTAACTGCAGCGAGTTTAGCATGAACATACATGTTTTTATTTTTTCAGCAGTACAATATCTTAATTTTTAGTCTCATTTGTCTAATCTTTACGGCTTAAAGAGGAGTGTGCAAATCTTTAGTTTATTACTGTATAAGTTAATAAGTTTATAGTTTATTACCTACAACAGTGTAGTCTAAAACTAATGTGATTACTGAGTATGTAAATTTAAGATACCAGTCAGAAAACTCACTTTTGTGCTAGAGGATCAGATATCTTGTCATAATAACTACACGTGAACAGTGAAAAACATAAACACACACATGTATATATAGTGGGCGTGGAAACGTCCTTATCATAAATGAGAACTTGCAGATTTTTGAAACATTTTGTTTTTATATATGAGATCTAACGTTATCACTGAGGATGTGAATTATGGTCCCGAGGGGTGGGGGGACAATAACAACAGATAGCCAACTACCTAGATTTCAGTGATGTTGGAAGATTCCAAGTTCTTGGATCACTAAGTTAATAGAGAAACATTGTTAAAACACATACAATGTCTTTTACAACCATTGTAAGGCAGATGAACTACAGCCAAATTTCATCAGAACAAAGTGTTTCCTTGCTGGAAAGAACACCCGCCTCACAGATTCTGCACAGAGACCAGTTTGTGCAACACTGAGGACGGCTCGGGAGCGGGATAGTCGGCAGCTGTCTTTGAACCTGCCCAAAAACTTCCCCATAACATCTAGACAACACCAGTAGAGCAGGAATGGGTTGGAAGTTAAGCAGCAACAGCGTGAATAGGATGGCATAATGCTGGGAGTGTGTCAGGAGGCAAAATCTCACTGCCGATCATTGCCATTTGACTCACGATCTACTCCCGACGGTCCCGTTTAACACCTGACTCACGCTCATTATGCTCATTGAATACCGCTAATTACCCCCTCATTAACACTGGCGGCACTGACACCATTTAATTCCCGTTCTACTCACGCCCCGCCCTGCCCAATCAGATCCGTTCTGCTCAACTAGACTAACTTATGTCGTCTGCGTTGTATAAAACAGACAGCCGACTACTGCTGCTCGATCCGTTTTTGACTGCTGAACAAACAACACCTACAAGTGCCCATCAACTAATCGTTTCTGTTATCACAAGATGCCTCCTCGTGCAAAGGCCGCGAGAGGCATGCACAAGCGTGTTGGTGAGCATGCCAATGTTCCACACACTGTTGATGTCCAGCAGCCGTTATAAAAGCTAAAGGGATAGCTGTATAAAAAAGCGATAGCAGTCTGCTGTTGGAGGACTTCTGTCATGGAATTTTCTTCTAGGTCATGAGAGTTGCTAATTCTCAAGAACAAACACAAGTGTGATGAATCATCTCAGTTTAATTCGTGCAGCACAGAGAGAAGACTTCTACAGCGTACAGCATATCGTGGCGGTGAATTGTTGTGATCCCATTGTTGCCGTGGTTGAACACGTTGTGGGTCTGATGTTTTCCCATCGGAGTTTGAAGAACCTGCGACACATAGCTTCTACTTTCTTGCCCTACGTTTCTATTTGTCCTTTCTTATTTTCCTCAACTTTAGACTTTTCTAAGTTTACCATTAATCCTGTAGCAGATTTTTTCTTTCACTTCTGCCTCCCTTTCCCACTCTTGGAAAGAGTGCCAATTTGTTTTTGTTTTTCCTCTGCTTTCCTTTTCTTATTCACTTCCTCTTTTCTTTCTTGTAACAAAATTCTACAACTGCACATTTACCCCATTTATCTGCCATTATTTTAGCACTGGGACTGGTGCCATATATTCTCATGTATTTACACAGCAGCATTTGATGGTCCTCAGGCAGTCTAGGCCTATAGCAGCATAACTAAGGGATGGTTCAGGGTTACCTGAAGCCAGCCCTAACAATACGCTTTGTCAAAAAGGAAGGTTGTAAGTCTAGCCTTAAAAGTACAGAGAGTGTCTGCCTCCTGAACCCAGACTGGGAGCTGGTTCCACAGGAGAGGAGCTTGATAGCTAAAGGCTCTGCCTCTCATTCTACTTTTGAAAACTCTGGGAACCACAAGTAGACCTGCACTCTGAGAGTGAAGTGCTTCATTTAGATAACATGGTACTATGAGGTCTTTAAGGTATGAAGGATCTTGGTCATGAAGGGATTTGTATGTGAGAAGAAGGATTTTAAATTCTATTCTAGATTTTACAGGGAACCAATGAAGAGAAGCTAATATAGGAGAAATATGATCTCTCTTGCTAGTTCCTGTCAGCACTCTGGCTGTAGCATTCTGGATTAACTGGAGGCTTTTTATGGAGATACTGGGACATCCAGATAGTAATGAGTTACAGTAATCTAACCTTGAGGAAACAAATGCATGGACTAGTTTTTCTGCATCATTTTGAGACAGGATGTTCCTAATTTTGGCAATGTTGGGCAGGTGAAAGAAGGCAGTTCTAGAAATATGTTTTATGTGTGAGTTAAAGGACATGTCCTGGTCAAAAATAACTCCAAGGTTTTTCACAGTAGTGCTGGAGGCCAGGGCTATGCCCAGTGTTCCCTTAGCTCTCAGCAGTGATGAATTTATGAGTTTCTTTACAAATAAAATCACAACTATTAGAGATAAAATTCAGCAGATGCTTCCTATACCTGCAATAAATGAATCTTTTACTACAGTAGCTCTTGAATCATCTGTAGGACCTCAGTTATGTTTAGACTGCTTCTCTCCTATAGATCTCTCTGAATTTACATCAGTAGTTGCTTCATCGAAATCATCAACGTGTCTCTTGGACCCCATCCCGACTAGACTGCTTAAAGGCACCCTGCCATTAATGAACTCATCTTTATTGGACTTGGTAAATTTATCTCTAGTATCAGGCTACGTACCACAGGCCTTTAAGACTGCAGTAATCAAACCTTTACTCAAAAAGCCTAGTCTTGATCCAGGAGTCTTGGCTAATTATAGACCAATATCCAACCTGCCATTTATTTCTAAAATCCTAGAAAAAGCTGTTGCTAAGCAGCTATCAGACCACTTACACAGGAATGAACTATTTGAAGATTTCCAATCAGGATTTAGAGCACATCATAGTACAGAAACAGCACTGTTGAAAGTTACCAACGATCTTCTCTTAGCCTCAGATAATGGACTTGTTTCGATACTTGTCCTCCTAGACCTTAGTGCAGCATTCGACACCATTGACCACAACATCTTATTACAGAGACTGGAGCATGTGATTGGTATCAGAGGAACAGCGTTAAAGTGGTTCCAATCCTATTTATCGGACAGATTCCAGTTTGTTCATGTCCATGATGAACCTTCCACACGAACAAAAGTTAGTTATGGAGTTCCACAAGGTTCTGTGCTAGGACCGATTCTGTTCACCCTGTACATGCTTCCTTTAGGATATATCATTAGGAAGCACTCTATTAATTACCACTGCTATGCGGATGACACTCAGTTATATCTATCTATTAAACCTGTTAACACAAACCAGTTAACCAGACTTCAAGCCTGTCTAACTGACATAAAGGCCTGGATGACCAGTAACTTTTTACTTTTAAACTCGGAGAAAACAGAAGTCATTATATTTGGGCCAAAAAATCTCAGAAATAACTTTTCTAAAATTATAGCTACTCTAGATGGCATAGCCCTGGCCTCCAGCACTACTGTAAAAAACCTTGGAGTTATTTTTGACCAGGACATGTCCTTTAACTCACACATAAAACAAATTTCTAGAACTGCATTCTTTCACCTGCGCAACATTTCCAAAATTAGGAACATCCTGTCTCAAAATGATGCAGAAAAACTAGTCCATGCATTTGTTTCCTCAAGGCTAGATTACTGTAACTCATTACTATCTGGATGTCCTAATATCTTAATAAAAAGCCTCCAATTAATCCAGAATGCCGCAGCCAGAGTCCTGACAGGAACTAGCAAGAGAGATCATATTTCTCCTATATTGGCTTCTCTTCGTTGGCTCCCTGTAAAATATAGAATAGAATTTAAAATCCTTCTTCTCACATACAAATCCCTTCATAATCAAGCTCCTTCATACCTTAAAGACCTCATAGTACCATATTATCCCAATAGACCACTTCGCTCTCAGAGTGCAGGCCTACTTGTGGTTCCCAGAGTTCTCAAAAGCAGAATGGGAGGCAGAGCCTTTAGCTATCAAGCTCCTCTCCTGTGGAACCAGCTCTCAGCCTGGGTTCAGGAGGCAGACACTCTCTGTACTTTTAAGGCTAGACTTAAAACCTTCCTCTTTGACAAAGCATATAGTTAGGGCTGGCTTCAGGCAACCCTGAACCATCCCTTAGTTAGTTATGCTGCTATAGGCCTAGACTGCCCGAGGACCATCGGTGCACTGAGCCCCCCCCCCCCCCCCCCCCCCCCTTCTCTCCCACCTCATATATATTCCACCATTGAATGTTACTAACCTTGTGCTCTCTCTCTCCCCTAGTTTGTGCTCTCTCCCTCCCTCTCTCTCTCTCTCTCTCTCTCTCTGTACCTTCTGCAGGTGTCCCTGGTCCTGGAGCTGTTTATCGCTGATGTGCAGTTACTGGCCCCACCAACTTGCAGTGTCTATTTGTTGTTTATTGTTGCTGTTCTTTTCTCTCTGCTCTATCCACTCACCCCAACCGGTCGAGGCAGATGGCTGCCCAAACTGAGCCCGGTTCTGCTGGAGGTTTTTTTCTTCCGTTAAAGGGAGTTTTTTCCTCTCCACTGTCGCCAAGTGCTTGCTCATAAGGGAATTGTTGGGTTTTTAGTTTTAGTTTTTGTAAAGTGCCTTGAGATGATTTGTATTGTGATTTGGCGCTATACAAATAAAATTGAATTGAAATTGAATTAAAGTAGCTATATTGTTAGAAAAGTTATTTCTGAGGGTTTTAGGCCCAAACACAATGACTTCAGTTTTCTCTGAATTTAAAAGTAGAAAGTTATTGGTCATCCAGGCCTTTATGTCAGTGAGACATGCTTGAAGTCTGGTTAACTGGTTTGTGTTAACAGGTTTCATAGCTAGATACAGCTGAGTGTCATCTGCATAGCAGTGGTAATTAAAAGAGTACTTCCTAATAACATTGCCTAAAGGAAGCATGTACAAGGTGAACAGAATCGGTCCTAGCACAGAACCTTGTGGACCTCCATAACTAACTTTTGTGGACATGGAAGATTCATCATGGACATGAACAAACTGGAATCTGTCCGATAAATAGAATTGGAACCATTTTAATGCTGTTCCTCTGATACCAGTCACATGCTCCAGTCTCTGTAATAAGATGCTGTGGTCAATAGCATCAAATGCAGTATTAAGGTCAAGGAGGACAAGTACAGAAATAAGTCCATTATCTGAGGCTAAGAGAAGTTCATTGGTGACTTTTAACAGTGCTGTCTGTACTATGATGTGCTCTAAATCCCGATTGAAAATCTTCAAATAGTTCATTTTTGTGTAAGTGGTCTGACAGCTGCTTAGCAACAGCTTTTTCAAGGATTTTAGAAATAAATGATAGGTTGGATATTGGTCTATAATTAGCCAAGACTCCTGGATCAAGGCCAAGCTTTTTTAGTAAGGGTTTGATTACTGCAGTCTTAAAGGCCTGTGGTACATAGCCTGATAAAGGTTAATAAAGGTGACTTCATTTAATGGCAGGGTGTCTTTAAGCAGTCTAGTCAGGAAGGGGTCTAAAAGACACATTGATGATTTGGTCCTGATGTGAATTCAGAGAGATCTATGGGAGAGAAGCAGTCTAAACATAACTGAGGTCTTATAGATGATTCAAGAGCTACTGTAGTAGAAGATTCATTTATTGCAGGTATAGGAAGCATCTGATGAATTTTATCTCTAATAGTTGTGATTTTATTTGTAAAGAAACTCATAAATTCATCACTGCTGAGAGCTAAGGGAACACTGGGCTCAACAGAGCTGTGACTTTTTGTCAGCCTGGCTACAGTGCTGAAAAGAAACTTGGGATTGTTCTTATTTTCCTCTATTAGTGATGAATAGTATGCAGTTCTGGCTTAACGGAGAGCTTTTTTATATGTTAATAGACTGTTTTTCCAGGCTAGAAAAAATTCTTCAAAATTTGTGTAATGCCACTTCCTTTCCAGCGTTCATGATGCCTGCTTTAAGGTACGAATATGTATATGAACTAATCTCCTCTGATTCACTAACTTCTTTTTTAGAGGGGCCACAGTATCAAGAGTTTCACACAGTGAGGCTACAGCACTGTCAACAATATAATAAACTTGGTGGGGAGTAGGATTGAGGCAGCTGCCCTCCACTGTGTTGGCACATGGCATAGATGTAAATAAAGATGGAATCATTTTCTTAAATTTATTAACAGTATTGCCAAACATCTACTGTATTGGAATTTTCTTCCAAATGCTGCATGATCCATTATCTTAAATTCAAAAGTTATTAAAGAATGATCTGACAAAATAGGATTTTGGGGGAAAACTATTAAATGTTCAATTTCAATGCCATATGTCAGAACAAGATCAAGGGTGTGATTGAAACAGTGGATGGACTTATTAACATCTTGAGTAAAACCAATTGAATCTAATGTTGAATTAAATGCAGTGCTGAGAGTATTATTTTCAACATCTACATGAATGTTAAAATTTCCCACGAACTAAGCACTGAATCAGACAGGAAGTCTGGAAATTCAGTTAAAAACTCTGAGTAAGGGACAGGTGGACGGTACACAATGACAGTAGAATTGTTTTTTGTATTTTCCAGTTTGGATGTGAGAGACTAAGACTGAGGCTCTCAAATGAGTTATAACTGTTCTGAGGATGAAAGTTTAATAATACGTTTGAGTGGAAGATTGCAGCTACTCCTCCACCTCGACCTGTGCTTCGAGGAACATGATAATTTCTATGACTGAGGGGGGTTGATTCATTCAGACTGACATATTCATCCTGCTGTAACCAGGTTTCAGTAAGACGGAGTAAGTCAATTTGGTGATCAGTTATCAAATCATTTACTACTAGAGATTTAGATGAATATAATAATATAATAATATTTAATAATCCACATTTGACAGTTCTGTTTTTCTGTTCAATAAGAGGAGTGGTCTTAATTTTTATTAGGTTTTTATGAATAACTCCTCTTCTGTTAACTTCTGATTTATTTGATTTATATGTTCGAGGGGCAGATATAATCTCTATGTGGTTTGAGGGGGGTGACGGCTCTAAGGAAACCGCAGAGGCGTTTTAGACTGAGTCCCTGCGTCCCAGTCCCCACTCTTGATTGTCAAACTTTAGGTAGGCTAAAAAACTCGGCCAGATTTCTAGAGATGAGAGCTGCACCATCCAAAGTGGGATGGATGCCGTCCCTCACTACCAGACCAGGTTTTCCCCAGAAAGTGGCCCAATTGTCTATGAATCCCACATCGTTTGCTGGACACCACCTAGACAGCCAACGACGGAACGACAACATGCGGTTAAACATGTCATCGCTGGTCAGATTGGGGAGGGGTTCAGAGAAAACTGGACACTGTTGTGTTCCATATTTAAAAGATCTTTGACTAGATACATAAAACATAGTGTAACAGATTATAATTATTTATCTGCAGCATTGCCTATATATTTTGGTTTCCACAAATGGGCTAATAGGTTTTGTGACACCTGGTGAACTGCACATTATACAGGATACAGGATTTAAACTACTGCATTCCTGACGCAACGCCACCATGCCACTATGGTAAAAAATTGTGACATTTTGAATCACTGCATCTCTAGATGCATATACATGTGTCACATCACAAATTTGTTAGAGATAGAACATAAGTTTTAGTTTTAAGGAAAAATCAGTCAAAAAGAAACTGAATATTATTTTGAACTAATTTTCAACGGCCACCGCATCAGTATATAAAAAAACCCTTTGCATGTGTTTGTTGTGTGTGTGTATGTGCAGAAGTGTGTAGTTTCAAAGAGCAAATGTACATGTGGCTTAATACTACATGCATAATATACATAAGCATGTTTGTTTGTAAACTCTGTGTATATATGTCAATAAAAGTAATGTATGTGTGTGTGCGTTTGGGTGTGTGTATGAAGCTCCCAGTGCCCGGCGGTAGTGGCCTGTTATTGAGCCTTTGAGAGGCGAAGCAGCTGATAAATTCAAACTCTTTGTGTAATTGTCTTTCACATCTGAATACAAATCCCCGCTGCTTATGATTCATCATATTTATTTTTTTATTTCCTCCGGCAACATCTTTTATTAGTTGTGCACTCAGCGGTGAGATTTAATTTCTGCAGGAGGGGACAACAGCATCGGCTTGATGATTATTATTGAGAATGTGATAGTACAGAGGCTGAAATAAAATCTATAGTGCATTAAAGTGACAGATTAGGAGGGGCGGAGGGTTCATTTACAAGTGTTAAGACATCAGTGGCTAATGCCCTCAGTGCCAAATAGCAATCCACCCTGGTCCCTGCTCTGGAGGAGTGGGTTTGAAGAGAAGAGCTTGAGGGAGTGTACAATGAGTGTGTGTGTTTGTGTGGCCACAGGAAAAATGGTTGTGTGTTACACTCAGCAGGGAGCCTCTAGTGGAAATATTTGAACATTGCTAAAAGAGAGTGAGTTCTGGCATGTAACAGTGCCAGAGAGAAGAGAGCTGGTCTGAGATCTCAAAATTACTCAACAACATGAAACAGTGGATTTATCTCCCCTACTGACTGAATACACCACGTGTCTTAGGGGACAATATGTTGTAGAATACAGATCACTTGATGGACATTGTTTTACAGTTGGGATTCATTTATACATGGACAAAATTCTTGGTATTCTTCCATTAAAGAAAGAAAAACCCACAATTGTCACTAAAATAACTTGAAACTGACAAAAAGTAATAATAAATCAAAATTGACTGAAAATTAACTAATGAAACTGGCCTGGACAACTAAAGTGAGTCCTGTAATTAGTATCACAGGTGTCTTCAAACTTGTAACCAGTCAGTCTGCATATTTAAAGGGTGAAAATTAGTTTGGGGTCTGTGGTTCCTGGTATCATGGTGTGTTCCACACTGAATGTGGACCACAGAAAGCTAAGGAGAGAGTTGTCTCAGGAGATCTCCAACCAGGTTGATATCCCTGTGACCACAGTTGCACACATTATTCAGAATTTTAAGGTCCATGAGACGGTGGCCAACCTCCCTGGACATGGCCACAAGACGAAAATTGATGACAAATTAAAAAGATGGATAATACAAATGGTCAGAGCCCAAAACAACTTGCAAAGAGATTAGAACGACAAGGTCAAAGTACATCAGTGTCAATCATCCGTTGCTGTTTGAGCCAAAGTGGACTTAATGGAAGATGACCGAGGACTCCACTGATGAAAGCAGATTTTTAAAAAGCGAGACTGGAATTTGCCAAAATGCATATTGACAAGCCACAAATATTCTGGGAGAGTGCCTTTTGGACAGATGAACCAAAACTGGAGCTTTTTGGCAAGTCACATCAGCTCTATGTTCACAGAAACATAGAGGAGGAGGGCGGTTTGCTGCATCTGGCACAGGTTGTCTTGAATCTGTGCAGGGTACAATGAAATCCAAGGCATTCTGGAAATGTGCTGTCCAATGTGAGAAAGCTTGGTCTTAGTCACAGGCCATGGGTCCTCCAACAGAATAATGACCCAAAACACACAACTAAAAACACCCAAGAATCGCTAAGAACAAAACACTGAATCATTCTTAGTGGCCTTCTATGAGCCCTGATCTAAATCCTATTGAACATCTGTGGAAAGAGCTGAAACATGCAGTCTGGAGAAGGCACCCTTCAAACCTGAGACAGCTGGAGCAGTTTGCTCACGACTAGTGGGCCAAAATACCTGTCGACAGGTGAGGAAGTCTCATTGAGAGTTACAGAAATCGCTTGATTGTAGTGATTGCCTCAAAAGGTTGTGAAACAAAATATTAAATTAAGGTAACTGTCATTTTTGTCTTGGCCAGTTTCAATAGTCAGTTTTTTTTAAATGCTACTGTTGAACCACAAAAACAATGTCTACATAGTTAATTTAGAGTTATTTTTTTATTTATCACCTTTGTCAATTTCAATTACGACTGTCTTTTTCTTTCATTAGTGGAAGGGTGCCAACAATTTTGTCCACGTGTATACAAATTTTAGTAACATAACCATTAAAATGTGAAAGAAGTGTCAACACATTTCTTTATTGGCTTATTTTATAGTAATTAAACAGTAAACAACAGGGCTGTCGCTAGTGGGATATTTATATTAGTTGTATGCCAGAAAGTTTAATGAAAACCACAGAAACATGCAATTTGATGAAAGAAGTTTTCCAAATATCGTCTCTTCACTCCTCCCTAAAAATGGTTTAGTCAGATGCAAGGTATTTATTAATTATACAGTCAGTGACAAACATCTAAGGGACCCAATAAATCGTAAGTCCCACCCTAGCTTGTGAACAGGACCAATCAGTGTCGACGTGGCCGCTGAATTTAGAGATGAACTTGGTGGAAGAGAAGGAGACTGACTGACTGACCGATTGAAAAAGAAACGAAAACATAAATCAGGGTACCAGAAACACCATGAAAAGAAAGAGAGGGAGGCCAGAAGAGCTGCTGTATCCCAGTAGATCAAGACATTCTTTGCCTATTGTCATTTCGTTGCACGATTTATTTTCGTGGGAAAAATACCGTCTACCACGGGTAGTGTCTTTTTTTTTTCATTAGCGGGTGGGGGCCCACTTCAATATTTTTTCAGGTGGCCCAGAATCTTCTACCTACGGCTCTGGTAAGCAATATAGCAACTATTCCATTTCAACACTGTGTTTTAAAGACACAGCTCAGATCAGATGGAAATATACCTGGACACTCAGCGGTTTTTGTTGGAACTACTTTAATGCTAAAGAAATATTCCCTATACATACTGTTTACAATAAAGTCAGATTATCTATCTGATTTTACAAAGAGATGTGGTGCCTGAATTTTTAAAATCTTCATTTTTCTGTGCAGTGACTTGGGCAGATGAAGTTGCATTTGCTTCCTATTTCCAACCATTTGCTTACAGGAGTGTGTAGAAATCTCATTTAGCCTTAGGGTGTTAAGAATAACAATAAAATATAAAAAAAATCAAGCAGAAAAAATTGCATTGTGTTTTGTCTGAACACACATCAACGCCCCTACTTAAAATTAAGGGGGAAAAACATTCTGGTGTTATTTATTGAGATTTTAACCATCAAAGGTTGTCTGCCGTGTGGGTGTGGTTTGATCTGATTCAACTGACAACCCCTCAATTCCTGTCGCATTTTGATTTGAATGCTGCCAAAGTTTGACTGATGCACCAAAGTACATGACATCACTTTGTATTTCCAATTGAATCTCGCCCACTTGAAAGTAGTGAGAAAAGCAAAGACAAAAACTACAGAAATCTCCTGTGAAATCACTCCTCTAACTTTGATCGCCGGTTGTGTCCAACACTGTTTTCAACCATAGTAAGAAGATAACACTGGTGATGATCCATATCCACCTATCTATAATACTGTACTGTACTGGGCTGGAGCCAATCCCTACTGACATTGGGAGAGAGAGGCGGGGTACACCGTGGACAGGTCACCAGTCCATCATGACTGATAGTTACAGACAATCAACCAGTCATACGTGCATGCATTTAGAATCACTAGTCAATCTAAATTTTATGTGTTTGGACTGTGGGAGGAAACCGGAGTAGCCAGAGAAAAACCACGTGGAGATAGGAAGAACATGCAGACTCCACACCAAAAGACCACAGGGACAATATGGCTCAAAACTCAGAACTGCACTACTGGTGAATGTCTGTTTGTCTGAACGGTGGGATCACATTAACATGAGGCCCACATCTCAGTGATACTGGATGTGTTCTTGGTACAGTCCCAAACAGACTCTGGAGTGATTCATTTGAGGTGGGGACATGATCTGTCCTTGATTTGGACCAATAATAAGGACTATGTCTTCAGGTTAGTAGGTTAGAGTTAAGCATGTTGTTGTATAGTACATGCTCATTATTCGCTCTCTTGTCCTGCTCAGGCAACTGTAGGCTGCTCAAGATGTTTTCTCAGAGTCCATTTGCCATTCAGCTGGCATAGTTTGGTATATTTCCCTGGCAATTACCATTTATGAGCAAATGCCACCTATGTTGTTTGTCCATGTTGCAGAGCAAATTTCTTTCTTAGGGATGTTCACTAGTATAAAACATTATGTTTACAGTGTCCTACCCACCACAGACCCATTTAACCAAAGAACAGAGAATGCTCTTGTGTGAGTTGTAGTGATGCATTTTGGTCTGCTTGGATTTTTCTCTGTGTGAAAAAAAACTGAACTAAGTTTACAAACTGGTCCACTGATTCAGACTAGTGTAACAACCTCAGAAGTGAGAAACATCAAGTAACGGGGTCAATGCCATCCCTTCCTTCATCTTAGAAGGTATCCGCTGTCATCAGGAAGTTTTCAGCAGCTGTGGATAAAATGACTCCTGTGTAATGTTTTTGTTATTTGGTACAAATGATAACACAGTAATCATTGCCTTCATGAATACTGGCCTACAAACAGCTTTTGAATTTTAACTTCCTTTATCTAAAAGTGGAAAAATGATCTCCACACACACTTTTTAAAGCCTTTGCTATTGGTGTTTGAAGCTTGTTGAAAATGATGACAATAGACAGTTGTGAATCATCTACATGCGCATCCCCACTAAATGACTAACAATGGAGACACAAGTAGAGGAAGATGAAATTAGGTCTAATGATATAATGGCCAGGCTCTTTAAAGCTGACATGTTGAGTCACTCTGCGACCGGTCAAGTCGCATCGATTTTCATCAGCGGCAGAAACCATATCTACACTCGATCCTCTTTAACTGACTCGTCTCTCACTCAGATGCCCCCAGATATTTATGTCTACTGTCTGATTCTGCTGAGTGGGGGCTTAATCAGATCCAGAGTGAGCTCCATCAGTATTCAAGCCAGCTGCTAGGAAGAAAAGAGAGATAAAGTGAGTTAAGACAGAGAGGAGGAGGGGAACAGAGGAAGATGGAGTGACAAAAGGCAAGGAGGGCAATGGCAGGCAATCAGGCCATGACGGAATGCGTTAAAATAGTTTTGAGATGACAAACAATGTGGCTCCACATACAGTCTGATTGAAAAAGAATCCTTAAAACTAAATGGCTTTAGTACACCTGATGTTTTGGATGTTTAGAAATTATTAATTTGAGTAACAGTAATTTGCACTTCCTGAGTGCTAGGAGCTGCTGCCACTGCTGTTCCTTGTGATACATGAGTTGTTAGCCATGCTATTGCAGAAAAATAGGTCGAGCACTTGCTCAGGGGGAGAATTTGTGCCAGTAATCTTTGCCAGGACCTCACAGAAATTATATTTTCATTGCAACACCACCTATGCGTGTAATTGTAAAGACTTTTAATTTTAATGGGTGTACAGGTTTTGCAAATCTGGTTATATTTGGATGATATAGCAGTTAGTAGTTTTTTATGTGTGGTTGTCCACAGGTCCACCATCAACATATGTACCAAGTTTAGTGAAGATTTTATAAAATATGTAGAACATGGTGAAGTTCAAAAATTGCAGGAAAGGTATAAGTGGATGTGGCCATATACTTTGTCTACATCCAAAAACGCAATTGCAAATAAAATTGCTTTTCTGCATTTCAGTGTTTGCCTAGTATTATTTCTTTAGCATGTACAGTACTGTATGTACATGTACACCCCTCCTTTTTCCAAGTATTGACTTTGAGAAACCTGTGAAATTCTTCCAGTCATTCTGTTGGTAGGGTTTGTTGAGATACAATTCACCCAAGGAGAGTTTTCATCAGTGAGACCTTCTCCCTCAAAGAAGTGAGTCAGATCAGCAAGGTTTTATTTTTACAGTGGTTCTAGAAGTTGCTGCCAAACACCGCTGTCCTGCTGATATAGCAGTGAAATCAAAGTCTTCTTTGTTCTTCTACAAATTACTTAATTTTGTTCTGTCATTTAATTTGAAGGACTTGTTCTAAATCGAATGGGCTACAAGTTTGGTGACGTGAGTATTTAGAAGGCCAGTTGGTGACCTAGGTAGCAAGCTAAAGGCTACCACAAATGGTAGCTTGAAATGTTATGTGTAAGTCAGTCACCGTAGTTGTAGTCAACGGACAATAGTTAGTCAATAAACAGACAATAGACCAACTGTCGGTTACTTAAAAGATGTATTGGTATGTACTACGTCTATTTTGTTTCAGAATTGTCCAGCAGCAAAGACTGTATAAAGAGAGACAAGACTGTTTCCCATGACAATGCAAAAGTGAAGCCAAAATATTAGAATCTGATATCAGGTCTCTAATCAAAAAACACTTGTTTTAATTAAAAACAAATGTGTGTAGTAATATCTATATGACATGTTGGAAATCAGCTTTTGGAAAAAAGAAATTAATTGACTTGTACAATTTTTAGTTTGGCTCACATGTCCACTAATATGAGGAAGCGGGGCTCAAGAGCCACCAGGTGGCAAGTTTTTGTGTGGGAACCATTTGTGGAGAAATTTATATTCAAGTAGAACAAGGTTATAAAAAAAGTAAACATTGTGAAAAAACTGATGGGTTTTAATATATTTGTGTTTGGGTCTCGGGTCATCCGTTCCTACAAAGATCAGCATTGTCAAAGATGGCTTACTATGAATGGGTCTCTGAGTAACGTTATCAGTGAGATGCATGCAGGCAGTGGGTGGAAAGTCACCTGAAAATTACTGAGCTATGAAAAGTTGTTTTTGTGCCCCAAACTGAATGAACTATCTTTTTCAACCCACTGCTGAACACACCTCTATTGTTTGTAAATGGAAATCACTGTTGGTCAAGGAAGCTAATAAGTGTGTGAGATCACCAAATTCATTTTCATTGAAATAAGCTGGCTTCTGAATTTTCCACTTTAAGTGCTATTGTAACCAGCTATGAAGTTGGATTTATCATTGAATAATTCAGAGTAGGCACAGATATGACAATGTTTTGTAACTTACATAAAATAGGTCAACTGAAAATCTTCAAATCAGTGTAGCACCTTCATTATATTGAACTAAGAGTTCCATGTGTCTCCCCCTCTAATTGTTGACATTGTTTAGAGCAAAGAAATCATTGTCCTTAAAGTCCTTACAATTGTGTTACTTTGCTAACAAACTAGAATAAAGAAATGCATTTTTTCCCCTGACACTCATTATTTCAACTGTCACGAAATACATCATCTTAAAATCCATAAAGGAAATATGTACCCTGTTTACTGACCTTGGGCAGTGACCCATTTGGAATTAATGTTACTGATATATATGTACATGTATAACATATATAATATGTTATATATATACACATATATAATGTGCCACTCCAATAACAATTGTGCATGAAGGAGTTCCAAAATCAAAGTGAAAAAAATCAATGCATGTCCAAAACTTTACAGAGCAAACAAAGTAGTTGCATATTTAGGTGATACTTTGACAGTGAAATTTAGCTTTTTTTCCCCTCTACATTTCGCACTCAAATTGAGAAACAGAGTTTAGAACCCTAACAAATCTACCAATGGCAACAATTTTTCCTCAACAGTGTGATCTCTCCCTGCAGAAGGAAAAAAAAACATTCAACTATCACATTTACCATGATTGAAAATTACAAGACATGAACTTCTTGCTTCAGCCCATTCCCTCTTTCCCCCCTTTCATCGACCACTCAGCTGCCACCCGATCTGCAGTCATGCGGAGTGTAATTGTGCGATCTGATTGTGATTTTTTTACCATGTTCTGCTGTGCTCCAGTCTCCCAGTGAACCCTCACTGATCCGTATCAAATCTGCAGGTGAGCTGGGTTTTGAGTACTCCCTGGCGATAAAGCCTTGTTTCACAAATCTGCTCAATATACAGTATATTTCAGTTGATTCACTGCACACAGGATGGGTCTGAGTAGAAGAATGGTCTAGAGAATAAAAAACATTAATCGAGGGGCTACTTCCATCAACACATGTTGGGACTGTATATATATTGGTATGCTGCATATCTAATTTTCCACCTCTTTTTCTCCAGTTACCACCTGATTCATTGTCCTCCCACAGCAGAACAGGAGGATAGGCAGCATGAACTGCTATTATGTGGAGCCCACTGTGCATTAACAACAGCAGGCATCAGCTCTCACATCTGATCACACTAAATCAGACAAATGTGGATGTGAGGTGAAGGGAGAGAGGCAGGAGGAGGAAAAGGACGGATAGTCTAAAGGGACCTGGGAGTGACGAGCTGACTGCCAATGTCTAGGCGAGATGGCTACTGTCCCTGCTAATTGCAAGCAAGTGTACAAAAAAGAAAAAGAAATTGTATATGTATATATATATATATGTATATATATGTATATGCACACAAAGATGACATCCTTGCCTTTTGCCTTTCCTAGACATCAGCAAGTTCATGTCCACTCACATGCTGAGGGCATCTGTTTCATATATTCAGTCAACACCTCATCTCAATTACTTCCAGCAGGTTAAATATATAAATAAATGGAGAGAGAGACAACATAATCGAAAATCAGTATGTAAGATGCCACCCTCCCCAAAGACTCAAGCTTTCAGATCTTCTTTGTCATTTCTGGAGCCGGAAAGCCACTGGGCCTGTGGAGGTCACAGAGCTCAGGCCTCATCAGCAGGGCTAATTTGATTGTCACAGAACAATGGTTAGCGTAGCTGAGCCTGGTGCTGTCCTGCTGACGAGGTGCATATTAATGGCTAGTGGAGAACAGCCCAGCATTGCCCTGCAGAGGACGGGCACAGCGACATAGTGAGGGCTCACTACCTCACATACTCTAGCCAACAGAGCTGCAGTGGACATAAAAAAATCACTTAATTTTCTTGACAAGTAAAATACAGCAGAATTTTGCATTTAAACATTGACAACTGCTGCTTAAAAAATGTTGTGTACCATTACTTTGGGTAGCCTGTTGTCAGGGGTACCAGATCCAATTTTTTTGCACACCCCTGGTTATGAGGTTGTCCACTTTTACAACGGTGACAGACCACCAGCATGCAGATGCTCTACAAGTGGAGCTCTCTGCCCTTCTAAAGACAGGCTGCATAAAAAATTGGATCTGGTACCCCTGTGTCCACCCCTAGTACCAGCCATTGCCCCTGGCTGGAGGTTTGTGGGCTTCTGACTGTCTAGAGGCACAGATATGTCAGAAGGGCAAGAGGCTTCCAGAAAGATCCAATTTTTTGCAGACCCCTGGTTATGAGCTTGCCTACTTTCACAACAATGACAGACCACCAGCATGCAGGTGCTCTACAGGTAGAGTTCTCTGCCTTTCTAAAGACAGGCTGCATAAAGAAAGTGCCCTAAGTAGATAAACAGGCAGGGCTCTTTTCCCCCAGATTTCTGCCCGATATGAGATCTCAGGACATCTCAACAAGTATCTGCACCCACTGAGATGCAAAATGCCACTGAGAGTAAAGCAGGCCATTATGGCTGGTGGCCTGGATCACCAGTATCAATCTAGCATGCCTATGTTCAGATGCTGATCTGTCAAGGTCATTGGTGCTTTCATCAGTTCAGTGGTATTTGAGTTTCAGGTGTTGCCCCATTTCTCTGGCACTCAGAACATTCACCTGCTTCTCAATTATTAGTTGCCTCGCTGGTCTGCGCTGCCTCAGAGGACCAGTGCTGCTACCATGTCTTGTCACTGCTGAAATATGCTGAAGCCTCAGCCAGAGTCTCAGCTAAACCAAGAGCAGGCTCCAGTCTGCCAACCAGATCAGCCAGACAGCACACTTTTCTTTTGTGTCTTACGTGGGTCCTCTGCCCCAGTCATGGCGGCCATGGTGCAGGTGATCCCAGTCACTCTCCTGCAGCTGTGCTCTGTACAAAGCACCAGACCTTGGTCAGGGTGTTGCCTCTTGTCTTAATCCCAGTTTTCCCACTGGATTGTGGACCTCATCTGCTATGCATACGACCAGTCCTGTGTGACCACCTCGCTGGGGGATTACGCCTACTCAGCCCATTATATGGGGGCTTCCTGGTCACTCAGTTGGTGCATGGGTACTGATTGCCCCACATAGTTAACACCTCTGGCTGCTCTGTGTCCTGCAGGCTGACAGCCCAGTTCAGATGTGTTGACTTTTGCATTTACCAGGGTCTCCATTTGTTTACATAGGCCAGACCTGCTCCTTGATGGCTGACCTACACTGTCTGTTCCTCTAGTGGCTCGCCCTTGCATCTGGCAAGACCTCACCCTGGTGGTCATGTATATATACCTTTTTCGATATAGTTTATCTGGGGCTCTAACACAGGGTGTCTTACAGACATGTAACAATGGAGAGATAGTTTCGATTCGTCAGAGAATGTCAAGGTTACACTGTAATATCTCTCCACCTTTTGGAGCTCTTAGAAACAGGTTCTATTTAAAGTATCACTGGGCCCATTCAACTCCTGGAGAGGAAACAAAAGTTTTTAAAGTAACTGAGCATTACTGGGATTCCAACCTGTAAGATAATAACAGAATTACAAATTGTGATTGCTTTGTGTTACTCATATAACATGATGCATTTCTGACACTTAACTAGCACTAGTACGATATTACCTGTGGTCAAATGGACTGAACTGTGTTCACTGTCCGCTACAGACTAATGATGAACGCAGCCTCACACAGCACCTTCTATTGAGAAATGAGCATACTAATGGCTAGTGTAGCTTAGCATAACCCCTTAGTCCCACAGTGTAGCATACTAATAATGTTGCAGAAGCCGTGTGCAGTCCTGTTGCACCAAAGAGCATACTAATTACCACGGTTGCCCTTCTCTATGACCTTGGCAGGTCACTTAGCAGTGATCAGTCCCTGACTCCTAATAAAGATACTTTAACATGGTGAATCACAGGGGTAGAGACTTTTCTTTCTTTTCTCTCTTTCACTCACTTTCTGATAATTTTCATGGTGTGTTTTGTAAAGGCACCATTTCATACAGTCAAAGACAAATTATATTTACACATGTAGTCCTCGTGTAGTACTAAAACGCTTTATCACATATGTCCACAGGCCTACTAATCAGTTAGTTTAAAAGTATTATGTGTACTTGCCCCACCACTCTCCCCACCCACCCCCAAATATACACATATGTGCTATCTGTCACAACACACACTGTCCTTGTACCCTGACCCCTTTCCATTTCCAGCCATCCCACCTCTTTTCTCTCCCCCAACTTCCATCCATGGTGGTGAACACACAGATAGTAGAGCAGTGACAGTTTGGTGCTGGATAATTATCTGGTGTTTGGAGCTCCCCAGGAGTCTGGTCCTTCCAGTAGGGTAGGGGGAACACCGAGAACCTTAGCTGTACAATGCAATGCACTCTGCTAACACTACACTCCAAATCTTACCCACTGAAAAGTTAGCCACCTGCAAAGGAAATGTAAGAAGATGCCCTTTTCAACTGCCTCTTTACCCCTTTTTTTTTTCATGCTGCTGAGCCATAGCCATGCTCTCCCCTTTTCTTTTTTTCCTCTGATGCATCTTCCTCTGTTTACCTGCAAATTCTTCCTCAGTGTTTTAAACAAGACAATTTTACACAAGAAAACACAGTGTAGAGACAGTTATGGCCGGGATTAAGTTAGTGCATTTGTTTGACTGTGACAGAGGTTTTACTTTATGTGTACCTTGCAACTATAATCCACAGCTCTAAAGAAAAGCAAATTAGGATATCCACCATTAGTCATATAAATGCGCACAGACACGCAGATTCAGAAAACTATGTAATATGCTCTAGTGCAAAATTATACTGTTTGGTGTAACCAAATAAAAGAGTGAGACCTAACAAAACGGTGAGGAAACTACCACTTAAATCACACTGCATATGACTCCAATAAAAGTGGAGTGGATTAGGCCACAGGAGCATCCGGTTGCCCAGTTGTCCAGGATCCATTAAGCTAGAAGAGCCAAATTGGGGGATCAGGCAGAAGCCCCTTTTAGTCCTCATCCACTGTTATATCCAAGTCACCCCACCCCCTCTTCCTTAGCCCCTTCCTCAGTAGCTCTCTGAGCCTGAGCCAGGCTCTCCTGACTGGCCCACAAGCCGAGCCAGAGCCCTCATGTCTCTGGAGCTTCCACTACTCTCCACTTTAGCCTCAGCTGCTAGAGATGTTGTCCCTAATTAACAAGGGATTAAGCAATCATCTCGCCTTGTAATACAGTATGGATGGGAATTCCGATATGGAAGCTGTGGTGAAAAAAAATGCAAGAGGAGGGGGCTGGATTGGGTAGGAAGAGAAAGAGAGAGAAACTAGTGGCGTTTAGCAGCTCAGTAAATTACTCTTGACCTGTAGGACTGATGGGAGTCTATCGGCACAGCAAGCCGGTTGCCAATTACAACAGCTAAGGCCTGCCAAAAGTTTTATTGAGTGGAGGGTGGGGGCAAGTTGGAAGGTGATTGGTATGTGTGTGCAAGCATTTGTATATGTGTGTGTGTGTCTATGGATGGGGGAACTCATTTTTAATGGCCTTTCACCATATTACTTTCTGTCCAGATTGGAAGTGTTTGCATTGGGAGAGATATTGACATAATTATGATGAAAATTTGGTGGAGGTTGAAAATGAAAATAGAACTTTCTTTTTTTTTATGCCGCTCTCCACAAGCCACTGTGTACATTACATTGTTAGAAATGTATTTTTGGCTTTGCTTCCCCTGCTGTATCTGATTCTCTTTCCTTCTTTTTTTTTTAAATTGTTATTATTGGTGATTAGTAGTATTAGCTAAGTGCCCTAATTAAATTTGTTAAAATTTGCATCTGGCTCTCCATTTGTTTCAGATGTTATCATACTTTTCAGTTGCCTGTTATCACTTGTTATTACAACCATACTTATAGCTCAGGGACTTCTCACTCTAGCTCTGACAAAATTTTATAGCAGGTTCCAGTGTTGTGTTTTGAACTTAATTAGTTTAGATGAAATATGTGCAAGACCTGAACAGTTTTCTAGCCAATGTGTCTTTTTATTAGGGGATTCCAGGAGGGGTTACGAATCAGCTTTTCTCTTTTCCTCATCCATCTTTTTATTTTTCAACCACTTGTGCCTTTAAACCATATTGAGAATGACTAAATTGGTGGCATTGGTTGGTTGTTTCATGTGCCGATGAGATAGGCCCAGGAAGTCCAGCTAGAGGTAAGGATTTGTGTGTTTAAATCTTGTAAAATCCCAAAATACAGAACACTGATTTGTAATACTCTGAGACAGGACTGCAAAATTCTAGAAACGTACCAGCAGCAAGTGTGATCTTATGTCATGACAGTCTCAAAGTAAATAACAGAAATACAGTGTCCATGGTACAAGTAATCCACCAGGAATACGCACTTGTGCATATGGGATTGGACAGGATTGGATTGTTAGCCTTGCTGGCTAACATCACATTGAATTGCATAGAGAATTTTGAGCCAGACAGAATTCTACTGCACAATGTTGCATTGTTTTGTTGGAGAACCCTGTGGTGCTGGCTTAACTTTTGCATAGTAGCCATAAGTGGTGATGCATTATCCATCTTTATCCCCTATGTATCCTACTATCTATTACAATTTCTCAGAGTCCAGATTGACATATTCAAATTGCTTGTTTTGTTTAATCAGTAGTGCAAAAATCAAAACATAATGTATATAGTTTCATAATTGACTGATATTGAATGATTGGCTGACTCTAAGTAATGCATCTAAGTTAAGATTCATAGTGTTTGTTGTCTTACTGTTCAGCCACTACAGGCTCAGATGCGAAGACCTTATGGTAAAAAATTTTGCCATACTTCCTGTATCTTGAATCACCTATAGTTATCATTGTGGGGCTCAAAGCAGTGTGTTTAATGAGCAGGATAGAGTGCTGTGCAGACATTTTTTGCCATGAGTTTCACCTGTCAGGCAGCTACTATGAATAGTGTCCACCACCTGAATGCATGCAGAAAGTAACTGGGACTAAATGAAAGGTACTGCCACTGTTGCTTTGAGCTAAAACATTTGTCATGATGCTGCTAATATTCTCCTAAAATGTTGCTGCTAGAACTGAACTTCAATCAAACACAAAAAAGTAAAGTGTTGTTGTAAAGATACAAATAAATATGATCTATCAACAAACCTGGTATCTATAATGGGAAAAATAGTTGTTTCAGCATTAAGGCATTATTAATACAAAAATCTGCAGAGCATTATATTACCATTATTACCAAAAGCAAAATAACCAATTTTATTATCATTATTATTATGATGATGATATTATTATTATCATTTTTGCTTTATTGATTTAATGTATTGTATAGAGTATAAATGAACAGTTAGTTACACACGGCCTAATGTCCATGCTGTCTCTAAACAATTTTTTTTAAAACTCAACTAACATGGCAAATCAATAATACCTTTTTGACAGATATGGTGGATGTTTTCCAGTCCTTTCTTTCAACCTAGAATTACAACTCTCAAATCAGTACAAGCAGTTACTATGGGCTGCTTCCCACCAGAATTAGTGTCAGTTTTGGGTCTTAGCCAAATCCTCATGGGAACATGCCAGATGACCTTACTCAGGTTCACATGAGGTTAAAAGGCCATTAGCATCCAAATCAATTCCACCGTTTAGAGTTCTGAAGTGTAAAAGACCATAAATTTGAGGTGATGTGATCTGTGGTCTATTCTCCAGCTCTTCAAACTAGCACTGCCCACACAGCTGTGGGAGTGGGGGCGGGGGGTCCAGCCTGCCACTGTGTCTACTGATGATGTAAACTGATGCAACCTTCATTCAAGACAAAGCAACCCCCCACCCCACCCCCCACCCCCCACCCCGGGTGCAGGATCAGTGTCCAGTATGAATAGCAATTCAAGTGTTTGGTGGTGAATTGCACCATGGTTTCATAAACCGGACCTAATAATTGATGACAGCGATCAAGAGTGCATGTTTGTGAGCGTGTCTGCAAGCTGCAACAGAGAGACTGAGAAAGAAACAGGGAAAGTAGAGTGTGTTTGTGCATGAGGGATAAACACGAAAAGTGAAAGAGACAGTGTGAGTAATGGTGCATTCACACATACAGATATAAAATAGTTGGTGGTATCTGGCCTCTCATCAATCTGTAGTTCTGGGGGTGTGTTGTGTTGAGCATGCAATTTACACACTCTGTTCCAACTGGACAGTTGTTTTCTGACGTATCTGCTGCCTGCAGACACACCAACAACATCACATATTTCAACAGATCATGGTTCTTTTTTATGTCCCACTAACAAACTTAATGTTTGAGACATATCACTGAGGACTGGGAGGGATCAACTTTTCCTCAGTTTTGTTTAAAATTCCTTCACGCTGCCGAGTAGAGTAGTAAACAATTCCATGCCGCGGTTTGTGCTGGAATCAAGATTATTGTGACTGGCTCTTGGTTGCTTGTTGCTCACACTGTATCTGAGAATTAATATAAAGTTGAGCATTTCTCAGCTTTCCCCTGCACCTGGGCCGTTTTTGAATCTGTATATGCAGTGAGGGACAAAAACCTGTTAAGTCAGGTCTTATTCACAGGGAACGGCAGTCATAACCTGCCCAGTTTTATGAATCCATATGTGTGAATGACCATAAAAGTTATGGTTTCTCAGAGTTTTGAGAGAGTAAAAAAATAAATTGTGAGTAATGTGTGTTGTTATCCTATTGGCTTGTTGTGTCAGACGTTTTGGTCTGGATTCAGACAACCTTTCTATAACGGACAAAATCGGATTCAGAGTAGCTTTCAACCAACAGCAGCACTTTGCTGCTCTTCTGAGTGACAAGTCTCTGCTGCCAGTGTACTTATCCTGAGTTCTTCTGAAATATTCCAGATTTATACTGTCACGCTGCTTCTCTTTTATAATGTCATGTGGTGTTATCACGATGTGGTCTACTATGTTGGGCGGAATGTAAGACAAGTGCAGCTGTAATGTTTACTTATTGAAAATTTACTGCATGCTTTGGTTTAGCAAGGAAAATATTTGAATGATGTAAAGAAGCAATAGCAGCTAACAAACAAAGTAAATGAAAAAAAATCATCTATCCTTGAATTCTTTATACAGTATTTCAATTATTTCCCTTCACTGGTTTTAATGATTTAAGAATGAAGTCACATCCTTGTCCAAGAAGTGTTTTTAATACTAAGTACATCTACAGGTACAAACAAGTTAAACTGAAGCCCTTTTAATACTTTTTCCAAGTTAAGTTATTGTGCACATGCCTCGATAGACCCAAGCTCACTCCTGCTGGTGGGTTGATGCCCTGGCTTGAGTTTATTCTTCCCAGCAATGACACTTAAAATACATGTCATAATGTGTTTGATATCAGAGTGTGCACCAGACTCTGTTTGGATACTGTGCCATTTCCGTGAGACTATGATGAGAGTAACGGTGGGTGGATTAAAAACAGTTTAAGTTAAGTAAAATAAGTTTGTCAGCATAATTCATAGAAGCTTAAAAACAGAGAAGGTAGTGGTTACAGACTGTGGTTAAAACAATGATCAAAAACACACGTAAAGAAGGTAACAAGTTCCTGCAGTTGGTCGTTCTGAGTAATGTGAATGCGACTGTTATTTTCATGGTTCTTGTGTCATTTGTGTTTATGCATTATTATTCTGTACAACATGCATAAGGAATAAGTTTATACTGTAAAGTGATACTTTATAGAACTTTCTTGACTGCCGTGTAAAAGTAGAGTCATTTAACATGGGTATTTAGTAACTATGAAAGAGGAAAGGTTTTGGTACCAGGATTAACATGTATCTTTTGCAGTGTATGTCAATGTTCATATGCCGCCTGGTTTAGTATTACTGTTTGTTTAATTTGCATACTTTAACCAGTATACAGAATCGTGGAATCAGTAGATAACGTCAGAGAAGCAGAAGCAGTAGTTAGTATGCGAGTACATCCAGACTCCTCATCTGAACATGTTTTAATATTTTTTACAGAAAATAAAGGTGTTGCACCAAGTGGGCGTCTCGTCATTTCTGAGCCACTGAGACCACAGTTACACATAACACCCTTCTCCATGTAGGTCTGCAGGCACATTTACATATCTTTGCAGAAGCATAATTCTCATGCAGGATAACTGCATTTGACCTTTATTCAACTTCTAACACACTTCTCACATCAATTTTCTCAGCTCACTCTTAGAAAAGACGCAGTAGCTTACTTTTCAAAATGTGATTAATGAGATTGAATCATGTTTGTTGTTTTCAGCACTGAAAAAGTCAGGACTGCCATCACTGCCCTTAACCAAATATGTGGAACACAGGATGCATCCCCAGTATTATGGTATTAATGACCTCAGTTTTGTTCAACCATCCACTTCGTCCAGAAGATATTTGCCAAAGCAAATAAGCAGTACATAAATGCCTTTTATAGGAGGCAGGGCTGACAAGCTCATAATCATGTATTTTATTTTTTGCATGCAGGCCAATCACCAATAATGCATTTATTTATGTGTGTGTGTGTGTGTGTGTGTGTGTGCATGTATATTTCTGCATGTGTGTGCGTGCGTGTGCATATGTGTGCATGTGAAAGCATTGTTTTCTGCTCAGTGAAGCAGTACTGGATTGATGTGTTCCCAATGAAGTGCAATGATAAACAGTAACTGACCTGCTGTTTCCCTTCATTACCTCCCAGTTCTCCATGCAGTGACAGTCTGTCTGTGTGTCTGTATTTGAAAGAGAAACACTGTCAGCATTTCCACAAACACAGATATACATGATATATGTTGAAAATACAAAAACACCACAAAAGGTGGCTTATTTCTATGATGAGCACATGATCAGTGATGCTACCTTATATGGTAAACATGTAGCAGGTATAGACCTGCCTATGCCAGTTTTTTTTCCTGTAAACATGCATGCATGTGCATTCATTCCCCACCATTTTTGTTTTGTTTTGATTTTTTTTTCCTTTTCTTTACTCTCTTGCTCTTTCTCCCCCCTCTCTTCTTCCCTCTGTTTTGCCCTCTCGCTGCCTCCCAGCACACACATAAGGATACAAACAATGCCATTTTTTCTTCTGCACAAGGCCCACCACATATCCATTTGCATAACAATCTCCACTTGTTTTTCTGCTTAGATGGAATTCACAGCATGATGTCGGGATGACTGAGACAGGGGTCATTGCTATGTATATCAGAGAGAGAGAAGTAGAGGGAACAGGGTAGAGAGAGCATTTATGGTAGTGAGGAGGAGGGAGGGAGGTGGCAGTTCCAAAAATACACATCCAGGCACACAAACACTTCCATAAAGAGACTCATTGGCATACATGCACTGACTGATGGAGAGTGGTAAAAATACATCCTGAAAATACAGGAGAGATAAAAGCGTCTGAATGCATACTATCTTTACTATCGTTTTAATGATTTTTCATGGGAGCTCTCTTCCACATGGAGTAGGTGAAACATGATTCGTTGCCAAATTGAACTGATAAAAAGTAGACCCATCAGAGTCCAGAACCTGCCCCATCATAAGTTACATTTAGGAACCCAATTACAATAACCCAAAGCAAATTTTACCCACACAATTAAAGGCAAAAGATAACAATTGGGTAGAAAACTTAGTAAACAGCTGAAGCTGGAGGGGCTGTGTCTTTAAAAAAGAAGCAGTTCTATTGTATCTTTCCATATCTAAAAATGCATTAAACCAGGAAAAGTGGTGTAACATGTTTTTATTCTATCACACACTGGAATTTTTTTTTTTTTTATCTCAACAGGCATCTGATTTAAATATTGGAAAGAGGATCTAGATCTCAGAGATGAATTATAAATCATAGGTAACAACTAGTAGCCTACAATTTAAACTGTATAGACTTGCAATATTTATTTTAGTATTTATAGTCCATGCTCAAGTACACCATTAAAGTGGTTTCTGGACAGTTGATAGGATGTTTTTGCATGCATACCTGGCACCATGCAGACAGATACCACTTTCCATGCATCATTGTTGTCTTTGTGTCAGTGGTACATAATTCTTGTCATGTTTTCTCAGATGTACTGCCTATGCTCACAACAGAATTTTACCATGCTGTTTGTTTTGCCCTTCTTAAACGTCAGTGCTTAGTTTGGTAGGTAGGTAAACAGTTCTCTAAATGAGAGACAAAGATTTCCAGATGCCCTCTAAATATTTATTGTCTACCAAATAAAGAACCTTTAAAACTAGAGAAAAAAAAAAAACATAAAAGAAAAACAAATTGCATGTTCGTTTTGTAAACACAATTGGCACAGTCACTAGCACACAGATTTTAGCTTGATGCTAACGTATAATGAGAAATCCAACGATTTGCTAATGGAAATTAGCACATATGCTGCGACCAAATTATAACAAGAAATGACAAAGTATAACTCAATTTTCTTATTTCACACACTCAACTATAAATAAGAATGCAGCAGTACTTACAGGCATATGTTTCCCTTGTTCTGAAAAAGACTAGTAACCACTTTGCTGAGAACTAATGTCAGTAACAGAAACTGAACTCAAAACTCCACAGGTACCCACAACGGATAGTTTACATTGAACTTTCATAGTGAAAGACTTAGAGACACATACTGTGGGAGGAAGACACATAATGAGAGGACTCTCATTGACTGGTGAAACAAACCCCAAGGGGTCAAACAGACTGTTGACTATAGACAGGACACCTCCTTTAGTCAAAGGTTTCTCCTCTCTTGACACACAAAAGGTAAAGTTGTCTGTTTCCAGATTCCTTTGAGACCTAGACCCCTTTGGAGAGGCAATGGTTCTGCTCCCAAATCCAGGTCCATTAAATTCTTAGCTCAGTCTTCTGGAGGAAACCCTTGCATTTTTGCTGTTTGATGCTGTTATGTGCAGCCAAATGTTTGACTGCATGATGTTGACTGCTTCTTTTTCATGTGGTCTACATAGAAGTTGCGTATTATGAACTCACCAATAGTGGATGCAGTAGTACAGGGCAGCTTGACTAAGGCAGTAGATGGCAACTGCAGGTGAGGGACTGTTGCCAAACACATGTACTGCCATCAGAAACTCTTTCACTGGTCCCTGCAAGTCATTGTTTTCATACCACAAGAACCTTAAATAGTTTCGATGCTCCTCCAACACCGTGAAGTAGTACAACATCTGTTGTAACTGCAAATGGTTCTTTGCAGAAATGAATCAGAACTCCAACATGGGTATTATTGAGATCAGGTCCATTCAGAAGCATGTCATTGAGTGAAACACCTTCAGGCTTAGCACTCAAATCAAACACAAAAAAAAAAAAATCCCTTCTCTTCTAGTTCAATCATTCTCCTCCACCTTTGGAGGTGTGTTCCATTTTGACCTTGGGACCTCCAGCCCATGCACAAATGTTCCTGTACACTATGCTGGCCACTTGGTTATGGCGTTCCATGTATGCCCTTCCTGCTAGCATCTTACAACCTGCTGTTATGTGCTGGATTGTCTCAGGGGCATCTTTGCACAGCCTGCACCTGAGGTCCTGCCTGGTGTGGTAGACCCCAGCCTCTATCGATCTTGTGCTCCGGGCCCGTTCTTGTGCTGCTACAATTAGTGCCTCTATGTTGTCTTTCAGTCCAGCTTTTTACAGCCACTGGTAGGACTTTTCGATATCAGCCATTTCTTGTATCTGTCGGTGTTACATACCGTGCAGGGCTTTCATTTGGCTGTGGGATTCAAAGGTATTTGTAGCTACCCTCAACATCCGCTATGCTGCTTTCTGGCAGTTCAACTCCTTCAGTCCTGACAACCTTCCTTCTCTTTGTTATCAACCAACCACACTTATCCAGTCTGAATGACATTCCAATGTCGTATATCCTGGCGGTGTGGATCAGTGAGTTGATGTCTCGCTCACTCCTGGCATACAGCTTGATGTCATCCATGTACAGGAGGTGACTGATGGTTGCTCCATTTTGTAGTCGGTATCCAAAGCCAGTCTTACTGATGATCTGGCTGAGGGGGTTCAGGCCTATGCAGAACAGCAGCAGGGACAGAGCATTTCCTTGGTAGATGCCGCTCTTGGTGGAGACTTATGCAATCGGCTTGAGGTTGGCCACTAGGGTTGTTTTCCACAGTCCCATTGAGTTCCTTATGAAGGTTCTCAGAGCCCTATTGATGTTGTATAGCTCCAGCCATTCCAGGATCCATTTGTGAGGCATTGAGTCATAGGCTTTCTTGCAGTCAATCCAGGCGGTGCACAGGTTAGTCTGTCTGGTCTTACAGTCTCTAGTGACTGCTTTATCTACCAGTAGTTGATGTTTTGCTCCCCTGGTGTCCTTACCCATTCCTTTCTGGGCCCCGCTCATGTATTGAGCCATGTGCTTACTCATCTTAGCTGCTATGATGCCTCACAGGAGCTTATATGTTGTGCAGAGGCAGGTTATCCGGTGGTAGTTGGATGGATCTGCTCCCTTATAGGGGCCCCTCAGGAGCAGGACTGTCCTGCCTTCAGTTAGCCAATCTGGGTGAGTCCCATCCATTAGCAGCTGGGTCATTTGAGCTGCCAGGCACTCATGGAGTGCAGTTAGCTTCTTTAGCCAGTAGGCGTGGATCATGTCAGGACCCATGTCAGTCTCCAACCTTGCTGTGTCTGCTCTCATGTTACCTCCCTGCCACTAGGAATACACTTTGGATGGTTCTGTGGAGAACACCCTGTTTATTCTCCTTGCTTCTATTTCTCTGGTGTACCTCTTTAGGCGTGTGGCCAGGGCTGTCAGTTGTTGCTTGGCAGTCTCCAGGGCCTCAGCTGTGAACAGCTTGCTGTACTTTTTACCCAGCTTCATCCCACCTCTATGCAGTTCTGATAGTTGGCTAACTTCTCTCCCTGCTGCCCTTATTTTTGTCTCCAAACTCCTTCTCCATGCAGGATAAAGCTCCTTGGTGGTGGTGTTCATTTTGGGCCAAGCATCTCAAGGATCACTGTTGCCGTGGTATATATAAGCTTGTTGGTCTCAGTGACGGTCACAGTAGCGATTGTTTGTAATGCTGCATTCACATCTTCCAGTAGACTTTCAGAGGGTACTTCACTCAGTCTTGGTAACCAGCTACAGAAGTTCCAGGTGTCTATCTTGCTCACGATTGTCAATCTCAGGTCAGTTGTGTTGTATCTCTTCAATCTCCAGTTGTCATAGCAGTTGCCATTTGCAGATGTTGGAACACTGAGCTACTAGTTGTTTTGGCCCTAGTCTAGATGGTGGGTTTCAAAGTTTCCATAGGTCCCACATCATCTTCATGTAACCCCTAAGGGTTACTCATGTAGTAGCATTCCAACAGTTCTCCATTATCAGCCCTTGTCCATGAGTGTCGTGTTCCAGTAGCCCATTTCTCATCAGGTTGCCCTGGTTCCCTAGCACCTGACGTGGACCTTGTTGACCCGGGCGACATCCGAGCCGGTATGAGTCCTGGATTTCGCTCATTTGTAATAAGGTAGGCTAGTAGCGTTAAGGACCTTGCCTAAGGGCCCACACTGGTGATGCCCTGGTCGGGATTGGATCCCCCGACCCTTTGATCTCCCAGCACCAAAGTGATCACTCGGGGGTCGAGTATGATGAACTTCCTGTGGGGTCCTTATTGTGGATCTTCAAGTGGCTGAAGAGGTCAATTCTAGAGCCACAGACTTTCTTGCAGTGTGGGTATGGATATGAGTTACTGCCTGTCCATCTTAGCTGCTGTTTTATGATGGTGGTGAAGATACTATCAATGTTGGTATCTTCAAGGGTGCTAACATTTGTTCGCTTCTCTTCACAGCTTATCCGTAGGCATCCACATGCACATCCTCCAGGGCCCTTAAATGCTTGCTGGAGGTTGTCTAGGTCTCTGCGCCATATGGTAGTGTTGGCAAGTTAAAAGCTTTAGTTAACTCTATAAAAACCACATAGAGTGGTTGTTTTCTCTGCATTTTTCTTGAAGCTGTCTGGCTGTTAAGATCATGTCTGTTGTGCCACGGGCAGGGCGGAAGCCACATTGAGACTCAGGGAGGATCTCTTCTGATAAAGGAAGAAGTCTTTTGAAAAGAATGCAGGTGATGATTTTCCCTGTGGTGGGCACTTTGTTTTTATGCAATGCTGAAATGGCATCAGAAACCTCCATCAGGCTTAGTGGATCACTCAGTTCAATTAATCTCAATTCAATTAAATTTTATTTGTATAGCGCCAAATCACAATACAAATCATCTCAAGGCACTTTACAAAAACAAAAAGCCCAACAAATCCCTTATGAGCAAGCACTTGGCGACAGTGGGGAGGAAAAACTCCCTTTAACAGAAGAAAAAACCTCCAGCAGGCTCAGTTTGGGGGACCATCTGCCTCGACTGGTTGGGGTGAGTGGATAGAGGAGACACCTTCCTTCTTTGGTTTAAAAGATCCTCAAAATGTTCTTTCCAATGGACCTTGATGTCATCCTCTGTTTTCAAGAGAGTCCATGGTAATTAGGTTCATATATGGCTTTGGTTGCACTAAAGAAGCCCCTGGTGTCACCAGTCTCTGCAAGGTGCTGAGTTTCATGAGCTTTCTCTGTCCACCTGTTGTGGACTTAACTGCAACTAGTAGGAAAAAATGAAAATGTCTACTGCATTGATGTGATCTGTGAAGGCTTGAACTTTCTGGGTTTTGATTTTTACCCATGTGGCATCCACATATCTGAACCAATGGGTTGGTGCTCTTCTGTGAAGGATCTGAGAGGTTTCTTTTCTACTTCTTCCATGTACAGATTGGTGACAATGGGTGACACAGGGGAACCCATGGTGCACCCATGTTTCTGTCTGTAAAATTCAGCTCTGTATGAGAAGTATGTGGTGTTAAGACAAAGTTCCAGCAGCAGGTAGATTTGGTCTGGGTTGAGGCTGCTCCTGCTAGAGAGGGTGATGTCCTCTTTTAGTCTCCTCCTAACAGATGTTAAAGCATTGGTGGTGGGGATGTTGGTCTATCTATGTCCAAGTGGAGAAACCCTCTCTCAACAGGGGTGGAGGACTCAGACATAATCTATCTTCAATATACCAGGCTGCCCTTTCATCTGTTCCCAACAAATTAAGGAACAAATCCAATGTTTCTCAGGAAGGACAGACTCTGCAGACAGTTGGAGAATCAGAATGAGTCCACCATTAGATCCTAACGACCCTCACCTGAGCTCACTCCTTTGTTCACTTAATGAGTCTATTCAGACTAGGTGTGAAGTGAAACCAACTCAGGGGCGTGGGTGTAACGACTATCACCTGATTTGCTTAGCTCACATAGTGAGCCTATTGGACTACAGGTGGAGTGAAACTAACCTGGGAAATAAATTTGGAGGATCCAGTCCAGCCTTTCTCAGACTGATGAAGCCACTTGGATGGGTGGCGAAACATTTCAGCCTTAAAGAACTGAAAGTCTAGTTGCCATGACTCAACCTCTAGATAACCTCCCCTGGACGAATGAGAATATTCACAGACATCTTGGATGTTGTGAATTTGTTTTTCTGTCTGAAGAAGGTGTTGGTGATTGTGTTTTGTACACTTAGTCAGGAGGAGAACACCATTTCAGTTGATGTTTCCTACACACTCTTTTCCAATTGTGCAACTCTATGGTCTGTGATTGTGATTCTGTGATCCTGACCAACTCTGGCATTGAAGTCCCCAAGGAGGATGATTCTGGTTGCTGTCCAGATTAAGCCAAATTGTTATTAGGCGTGCCTAATAACAGAGCTTCAGGAAGTTCAGGAAGTTGTCTGACCAAGTTGTTCTTGATGGCAAGGCCAACCCTATGTATTCTGGGTCATCAGCAGACTTTCCCTTCCAGAAGGTGCATCCTCCCTTTTCCTCCTCTCAGTTGTCCTTTTTCTGCCAGTCTGGTCTCAGATAGGGCTGCAATGTCAATATTAAACCTTCCTAGTTCCCTGGCTGCAAAGGCTGCTGACAGGAGCTACTGTCCTGAAGAATGCACACATTCCAGGCACCAAAATGAAAAAATTCCTTGTTTCTGACTGCATGTTGGAGATCCCACTGGACACAATGATTCAGCCAGAAAATTGTTGAGGCAGACAATTTTTAGGACACCTTTTCTAGCCCCCACCCCTGCTGGGGTGAGCAGTGTGGAATCTAAAAAGGTCTGCTCAGTCATGGGTGAAGGTACCGAAGAACTCTCCTGAGAAATGGCTCTTGGGATCTTTGGTTCACACAAGCTTCTCCACCACGACAAGGTGGCGACTCTCCAGAGAGGAGAGTCAAACAATACCCTGATCTGGTCAGGCTTTCTGGGATGGCAGACATCAATTATGGGTAGATACTAGCTCTTCTCGCCCCCTCACCTGGAGCCTGCTGGGCTTGTTTTTCATTGAACATTCTTTGCATGAAGAAGGCACAGGGAGGAGAGGCGTTTTAAAACTTAAGGTCAGTTACTGGGAAGGCGGTTCCATGGTGACTGAAAACCCAGGTGTTGCTACTGTTTTTATACACTTGTTATTTTACTGTCTCCAACATCTCATCTTCCACTGACAAGCCTGCCTTATCATCATTGTGTGTTCTCTGAAACACTTGGATACCAAGATCATCTGTCTCTTTCTCCTGATGTTGTATGAAGCTCTGAAGACTCTGGTTTGGAGTCTGATAGCTCAGCCTCTCTTCAACATGATGTTTTTAGGCATGTAACCAGAAGAGTAGGTCATCCTTTTTGTATGATGTTGGTCCTGTAAACACTAGCTGGCTAAAGACTAGCTGGCTTGTATGTTTCTTTCTTCTCCAACAGTAACCAAACTAAGATCAAGGTCTTGAGCATATGGTTTCATTATGCTGCTCTCTGACTTTATGTACACAGAGAATGTATCTAGCAGGTGAATTAGAAAGTCTGCATCCAGGTCAGTTCTGGGAATCAACTGGCTTGAGGTGTGTGACAAATAATTTCTCATGATGGAATTTCTGTTTTCTCATCAGGTATCATATCACACTCAATGAGAGTGTTAATTTCATGTTGTTTTATCTTTATTTATATGTTACAAATATATTGTTTATTTGTTCTTAAACACCATTGGAGAAAAAGAAATTGTGAAATTGATGTAATTTTATATTTTTTATAAGAAAAAAAACTGTGGCAGATGGACAGTAAATGCAACTCCAAATGTTTATTTGCGATGACTTGATTTGCATTCTTTGCTGTAGGTAGGAGTAACTTGCTTGATGCATGTGTTTTGTTTCTCAAACTGAGTAAAGCCCTTTACTACTTTTAAGTTGCCTAATGGCTAACCATGACTGTAATGGCACCAACCCATGGCAACACAAACTGCATACTCAAATGGCCACACACACGCACCATTACTTGCTTAAATTGCTCCATGGATATATGTTATAAATAAAAGGAATTCTTTTATTAAAATAATACAAGATCATACAAGATCTACAATCATGGAACTGTGGAACTAAGAATAGTTTTTTTAATGTTTTGGGACCATTCTTTGACTAATCAGCAGAATTTTGAAATCCTTTGGAATCTTTTTGTTAGGGAAATTCTCAACAAAATAGACTCAGAGGACGAACTTCAAAGTTTGTCAGTTTTACTTGTACAAGGAGTAACTGTCATAAAGCACAGAGTGAGGAACCACTGCCTAGGCACAGCCAGGCTAGACATTTTATAACTTACTATGACTAGAATTCCATACAAAGAAGCAGTACACTCTTCTTGAGGTGAGGGCCACCATTTGTGAACTTAAGATAGAACCCAGGATGGGTTAGAAAGTGGTCAACCATCTTCCAGATCTAGATAAGAGACCAGAACTGTGGTCTCTAAGACTAGGCACTTAAATGGGTTAAAATATGGTCAACCATCCTGTCGTTATCCTCCAGTCCACAGATGGCCAACGTTTTCTCTCAGACATCTCAGAATTAAGAAACAAACACTATAGTATAGTATACGAGTATATGTAAACAACTGAACAAAATAAAACTTTTTCCTAACACATCCCTCCTGTTTATGCTATGCATAATCACAAATTGAGTATAAAAATGAGCAAGGATAAAAACTACAAATAAATATAAAATCACAATACAAAAACATCACTCAAGTAATAAATGTGACAGTAGAAAGATATAGACAATTGTCTGATCTTCTGTCCTTATGGGCTTAAATACATCACCACAACATAATTCCCTCTTTTGGACTTTCAATGTTGAATTCACAATGCCTTACATTTCAGTTGTCAAGACAAATTGGTCATATTCAGTAAAGACAATTTCAGTCTTGTCATTCTTTTGCTGTTGAAGGACTTCAAGGTCTTCAACAGATTGTACCAAGCCATTTCCTTTACCAAGCATTCCCTCCAGCCAGGAAGTGAAAGGATCATGGATGCCAGAATTCTCTGCTAGTTCTTCTGATAAAGCTTGCAGGCCCTGTAATGCTCGAGTTACAGATCCATCTGGGGAGGTGTTATTAGGAATAAAAGTACAACAGGCAGATCGGAACATTTTGCACCTCCTTCTTTTGCCAACAGCATATCCAATGCCATTCTGTTTTGCATTGCCATCAAGCTGGTTTTATCTAATTGCTCTGCTATTCCTTTGTAGCGATTTTGAATTTATTAATTTTCTTATAAATCCTCAATGAATTACCTTGGAGCACCAAGTCGTTTTCAGGGACTAGCCATTCAAATGATATGAATGCAATTATCAATTTGGAAATCTGAAGAATGAGTTCGATACACAACAGTGACCTTATAGCTTCACAACCTACAGAGACCAGGAGAGAAGGATTAAGGTTTCCACCATTCATTAAAGCTGAGCATAAATGATAGAGTTGTATACGTAAAATGTTACTGCAAATAACATGAATAACAATTGAACTAATCTACCTCTAAGTGATTTTAATTATTAGTAGTCAAAGTGGCATTGCAGTTTGATCACTGACTCTGATAAGAGGAACTAGCGACAGTAATTACTTAATAAATGTGGACAATTAGGAAAATTATTGGGTGCGACAGTAAGTGAGACACCAGCAGATTCAGAGAATAGAGAGAGAGGCAGGTGTAGCCTACTTTGATGTCGTTTTGCCAAGGCTGCCTGCTGGTACCCCACGATGTCGCTATTCTGGGTGTTTCCAAGGCGAACTTCAGGTTAACAAACCTGAAACACCTCTTCATCACCCGGAGGGACAGAAGGGCCCATAGATGCCTTGGGTGCCTGACGATGTAGCTGCTGGAAACTCAGCTGGCCTAATGAGTTGCTGCCATACGTCTTCAATTATTGATAAAAAAAAAAAGCAAAAACATTGCTATCTAACTGGTCATTGGTAACTTGAACATTAAAGAAAAAAAAGATATTTAAAAGTTGCACGCAAAGAATTTGAATTCAAGAAAAAAAACGCAAAAAGAAAAATGGTATAAAGGGCAAAAGAGCTAGAGGAACGAGCAAAGCTGGGAGAGGGGCAGCAGAGCGAACAGAGAATTGTCTCAATTTTCATCTTCTCTCGCCGAGAGGCGGGGGATTCACAGTCATAAATTAAATCAGAGGTAGGACTACAGAGATTGAAAATATTAATCCTTTGTTCACAATTGTGGATTTCAGAGGATCTCATTAAACGCGTGATTACTTCACTGCCACCTTGACTGTTGTAGTACTTTCCTATTACTCATGACTAAGTTAACACCAGTGTTATTTAGAATCTAGAAAATATTCATAACAGCAGTTTTATCATAATACTAATTCAATGACAGTTGTAAATAGATGGTGGCACAATTGATTATTTAACTACACAGTACTTGGATGGCAAAAACACACACACAACAGTTGTGGCTCCATCAGTTCTCTAAGTGGAATCCTGTAACAAAACAGCAAAGAATTATGACAGATGTCTGCCTTAGCTCTGAGGCCTGTTGAGATTTACAGGTCAGAGAACCTGCCCATTGACACTGGTTCTGTGATTATAGCTTGGTTAAAGTGTCTTGTTTCAGGTTTAGCTGGAGTTCAACAGATAAGATAGTCCATAGAATGGTTATTTTAAGGTAACTTCTTGAAGTGTTTATGGTGAGGGTCTGGGTCCTGGACTGTTGAACGCCCACCTCTTGGAATGTTTGAGGCCTAGATCAAAATGGGGTTCTCGTTTTGCTACAGTCCCCCCACTTGGAGCAACAGGTCCAAATCTGTGAGCAGTTGGTTCGTAGGATGGGCAAAAGAAACAGCAATGTTGGGAGGTAGGCATGGTTATCCCCTATTATCAGACTGGTGTCTCAGAAAAAAGGTATTCACAGAGGTTAACTAGGGATATATTTGTTACTTTAACTTGGCTAATGCACTGCTCTACTGTGGTTGTGTCATCTAATCTAAGTGGTCAACTCAAAATGAGAAGAGAAAAAAACATATTGAGGTATATACTGAGGTTAATACATCTTTAGCTACTGGTTAGTGTTTGCTTGGTTCACGTACCTAGAGGATATTCTCGGTGAGCTCCTGGTCTGGTCTTAGTCCAAAGTCAGAAGTTCGAAAACAGTGGGACTATCCCCCTGGCGAATTGGTTCAGTATATTCCTTGAACCCAGTAGTGGGAGCCCGGCTGAGTCTACTTTCCTTTCTCCTGTAAATTCAGCTCAGAGCATTATTACACTTCTCTACCTTGCAGTTGAGGGCTTTTGTTCGCTTCACGTAAAAGAAGGCAATGGCAAATGTCAGGAGGTAGCATAAGCTGACAGAGCGGGCCAGGACTGTATCTGGTGTGGACCATGCATATCCTAGCGGCTGGACTTGGGACCTGATACTGAGAGTTAATTTCCTTAAGCGCTTTGTCAATAGGGCCTACATCAATGATTTGTATGCCTTCGTATTGGACCTTGGTGAAGGTGATTGCATCTAGTTCTAAAGCTTGTTTACCAAAGAAGTCGGGAGTCTCAATCTCACCCTCATACTGAAAAAGGACCAAGAATTCGAATTAAAGAAAAAAAAATACAAAAAGAAAAATGGTAAAAAGGGAAAAAGAACTAGAGGAATGAGCAAAGCTGGGAAAGGGGCAGCAGAGCAAACAGAGAATTGTTTCAGTTTTTATCTACTCTCATCGAGAGGCGGGGGATTCAGAGTCAGAAATTAAATCGGAGGTATGACTACAGAGAGGGAAAATATTAATCCTTTGTTCAAAATTTTAGAGGATCTCATTAAAGACGCGATTACGTCACTGCCACCTTGACTGTTGTAGTACTTTCCTATTACTCATGACTAAGTTTACACCAGTGTTATGTAGAATCTAGAAAATATTCATAACAGCAGTTTCATATGACCAATGTCTGGCTTAGCTCTGAGGCCCGCTGAGATTCACAGGTCAGAGGACCTGCCCATTTATCTCCTGTTCATGGACGCTGGTTCTGTGGTTATAGCTTGGTTAAAGTGTCTTGTTTCAGGTCTAGCTGGATAAGAGATAAGATAGTCTTTAGATTGTTTGTTTTAAGGCAATTTCGTGAAACTCACTCAGTTTCTTGATGTGTTTATGGTGAAGATCTGGATCCTGGAACCCCCATTTCTTCGAATGTTTGAAGCGTAGAACAAAGTGGGGTTCTCGTTTTGCTACACCTTTGACCGCATCTCTAGTATAATTTATAAATCTCTACTGGTTATAATACAGATAATTAATCAGTCCACACTTTTGTTTATGGTCACCCATCAAAACAAGGACTCAAATCCAGCATTTCGTTCCTAGCTTTATAGTCATTGGGAACTCCCCCCAGGGTATTCCAATATCATCAATGTAAACATGAGTATCAAAGCTGCCTGATATTCCCAAGCTACATTTCACATAGTGTGGGGCCTGGGAATTAATGGAAGACTCAGCCATTGGAAATATGTAATAATGCTTCCTCTTGATGATTTTTACAAAGACGCAGTCTCCTGGTTTCACTCTAGCATCTGATTCAATGTCAGGACCCTCCAAAACATCATTGTTAATCAACGTTTTTGCCATATAATCTGCAATGGCCTCTGTCATGTGAGCATTGTCTTTAACAAATGGCTTTAATTCTGGCAGATGATATGGTCTTCCATACAACATTTCGAATGGTGACAGCCCGTTTACACTTTTCACAGTTATGCATATGTAGCATCACTATCGGTAAACACTGCATCCATGTTTTCCCTGTTTCTGCCATTCTCAATTTTGACTTGATTGTACCATTTGTTCTTTCCACTAGCCCTGCTGATTGTGGATGATATGAACAATGATACAATATTTCACAATGTTGGCAAAATGTTTTCGAGTAGTTTGTGAAGCCGTATGCTGTGAACACTTGTCTATCATCACTACCATCCCTCCTGCTGACGTATGCACATTAGCATGCATCAGTACAGCTGCATATCTGAACAAACTTTTAGGTAACACTACTTTATTTTCTTTACATCTCCAGACTTCATTATCATCTAATTTGCACCAATTTTTTATCCATAAATTCTTTTCATATTGTGGTGCACTGTTCTGCATGTCCTTCAGTATTTGCATGTCATGATGTTCAACTGTGGGGGCAGCATGGTGGCTGAGTGGTTAGCACTGTTGCCTCACAGCAAGAAGGTTGTGGGTTCGTAACCTGCCCTTTCTTTGTGGAGTTTGCATGTTCTCCCTGTGCTTGCGTGGGTTTATTACGGGTACTCCGGTTTCCTCCCACAGACCAAAAACATGCATGTTAGGTTGATTGGTGAATCTAAATTGCCCGTAGGAGTGAGTGTGAGTGTGTGAGGTTGTCTGTCTTTGTGTGTCTATATGTGGCCCTGCGATGGACTGGTGACCTGTCCAGGGTGTACCCCTGCCTTCCACCCGAGAGAGAGCTGGGATAGGCTCCAGCAGATCCCCGTGACCCTGATTCAGGAAGAAGTGGGTATAGAAGATGGATGGATGGATGTTCAACTGTAACTGTAGCTTTTAAGGGCAGTGGTTTCTGTGCTACTAGTTTAGCAACTGCATCAGCTTTACGGTTACCAATAGAAATCATGTCTGTCCCTGACATATGTGCAGCACACTTACAAATAGCAACCTTTTCAAGTAGCTGTACAGCATCTATAAAATCTTTGTGTGTAATTGGTTTCCTTGCATATGTTATCATGCCATGATTCTTCCACTGCTGAGCAAACACAGGTACAGTTGAAAATCCATAGTTACTGTCTGTACAGATGTTAATTATTTTATTCTTCCCCAATTTACATGTTTCTGTGGCAAGCGAGGGGGAGATTTTAATGCAAGACTCCACTGGAAACTAGAAAGCTCCAACAACGCCACCCCAGGAATCTCACCTGGAGAAATAAAATATAACAATTCACAAAATAAGTTTGTCTCTCTGCGCCTTTCAGTGAGAGACGAGGTTCCATTTACCACAACTAGATTTATTTCCACAACTCCAAATATAATTAACAGGTTTATTTTTATTAAGCAGGCAACTCATCCACCCATAAAACAAACATTAAAACATTACAAATAGAGTCCAATCCCCATTCATACAAATAAAACCATAATAAGGGTCCCAAAGAAAATGCACACAAAGTCTCTTCCCGTAATGGCACCGCAAACTTCTCAACAGGACAAAAGAGCCCTAGTTAAAGGGCATAAGATAAAGTCTTCGGAGTGCTCAAACCAATGGATCACTAAAGTAGATCATCAGCCTTTCCATAAACCCAGACACAGACCAATCCGGCAGATGAGCGGTTTATGGCATAGAGACAAACAGAAAGCAAAGCAGCAGTGTGACTGCCAATACTGCTAGTCTGCGACTTAAAATGCACGATCATGTGACGTGACGAGCAGTCAGGCCAGCCACATAACCTTGCAGCAGAATACACAGCCACACTGTTACTGTGTTACTGTTACTGTTACACTGTTACAGTGTGCTATCAAGCCCGATAAGGCTTGATAGCACAACAGGAATCCAAGACGCGAGGCGGCACTGGCAGTGCAAAGGACAGCGGGCACACACACAGCAGCCCGGAAATGCAAGAGTTATAGAGGAGGGTGTGAAACAGGGAACCACCATTTATAGTCCCCCAGACAGCACCACAAGTAGACAGGTAAGGGTGTTAACCTGGCAAGCAGAAACAGACTGTGCCCCCTACTGCCACACTTCAGTTAAGGCAATGAGTTTAGCTGCCTGTGCTGATAAATGAGATGGTAGTGGTTCAGCTTTGAGAACATCTTTAAGATTTACAGCAGTATATCCCATAGCATTTGATTCATCTAAATTCTTTTTACAAGAGCCATCCATAAACATGGTCATTTCTGCATTTTCAAAAGGTGTATCAGTTAAGTCAGCCCATGGTAGCACTCTGCTTTCAGTTTCAGCAATGCAGTCGTGTGGTTCATCATCTTCAGCTGTGGGCATTAACGTAGCTGGATTTAATGTACAAAGCTCTGAGATGTGGTTGTGAAAGCAATGTAGTCATACATGACAAGTGTCTGGCTGGTGACATGTAAGCTACCTTATTTTGTAACAACAGCACTGACACTGCATGTAGAACCTTTAGTGCCAAAGGGATGGATGGATGCAAATGAATACTATGCTCTAAACAGATGACTTTATTTATTCAGTCGGAACTTGGACATAAACAGGATAAAGATGGACTGTATTTCTGGTCATATCTTGTTTTGTTCAGATGCTGTATTCTTTGCTTGTTTTACAGTGCAATGAAGCATTGGCTAAACTGCAGCAACAATATAGTGATATACTCCTTCACTGACAAGTGAAACTGGATTATTTATTTATTTATCTGTATTTCTACAGAAGGAATCATGATTACAGTAATATAAATCCTCATATCCTGTGTCCACGTTACTACAATTCATTGATTCATTGATTGACCCATACTGTTGTCTTCGGGTCAATTTGACCTATTTTCAAAAGTTAATATGTGATAACTTTAGTTTTCTTCCATATAATTAACTATATGGAGGACAAAAGGTGGGTCTTATTGTCTTAAAATTTGTGAAAATGACAAGCACCCATGTTTCCTTCCCATCTATGTACAGTTTGCCCAGCGCACACAGTTCATAATGTTGTGACAGCAATATGCCACTTACCATTGAGATAAGATAAACATGTATCGACAAGCATTATCTTTCTATGTATGCAGATACTTTGTCTCTCTACAACACGATGCTTGCTGAAGCCTGGACTGCCATAGAGGCTGCAATAACAGCCTGTATACAAATTGGCATGACCCTTGCTATAGGATCTAATTGAGCAGAATAATAAGCAATTGGGGGCAGCACAGTGGTTGAGTGGTTAGCAGTGTTGCCTCACAGCAAGAAGGTTCGCAACCTGCCCTTTCTGTGTGGAGTTCTCCCTGTGCTTGTGTGGGTTTTCTCCAGGTACTCTGGTTTCCTCCCACAGTCCAAAAACATGTATGTCAGGTTGATTGGTGACTCTAAATTGCCCATAGGAGTGAGTGTGAGTGTGTGAGGTTGTTTGTCTCTATGTGGCCCTGTGATGGACTGGTGACCTGTCCAGGGTGTACCCCTGCCTTCCACCCAAAGAGAGCTGGGATAGGCTCTCTGTGACCCTTGTTAATAAATAAGCAGGTATAGATAATGGATGGATGGATGGAATAAGCAATAGGCCTATTTTTCATCACCACAGAGTTGAGTGAGCACTGAGGTCATATGACCATTCGTAAATTTTTTTGTAATTTGGCAGTCCTAAAACAGAAGTGCTGACCAAAATTTTCTTCAAATCGTTAAATGCATTTCCAGCCTCCGAAGTCCATTTAATCTTGTCATGTGCAGCCATCGGCTTATCATAAATTAGCTTCAACAATGGGCTCGACAGCTCAGAATAGTTCGGAATCCAGGCTCTGCAAAAATAAGTCATGCCTAGAAATGACATCATCTGTCTTTTAGTCTGAGGCTTTGGTGCCTATATATAGCTTCTTTCCTGTTAGTATCTAAAGATCTGCCTCGTTGTGAAAGACTGTAGCCTACACTGTTCTTGAGTTTTTGAACATATCAAAATATCATCTACATACAGAAGGATCTAGCTATTCTCAGGAAGTGAAAACTTTGCTAAATTCACAGACATGAGAAATTGAGAAAAGATGGTCGGGGACTTGCTGTAACCCTGTGGGATATGAGTCCAAGTCCATCTCCTTCCCAAAAATTCAAATGCAACCCAAAATTGGCAGTCAGGGTGAACTTTGAAAAATACATTAGCAACATCAATTACGGTCAACCATTTTGAATCTGGATCTACATTATTTTACAATATATGTGGATCTGGTACTAAAGGAGCCCTTTATACTGCTCTATTTACAGCTTGCAAGTCTTGTACCATTCTCTAGCCGGTGGATGGTGCTGCTTATTTGACAGGGAATAATGGTGTGTTACACTCTGAACATTTGCTGATGATTCCTGTCTTTAATAGTGAATCAAACACCGGTTTTATCCCTTCAGCTGCTTCTTGTTTTAATGGATATTGTCTCTGATAGGGTTTAAATGTACTTTTTGGTGTTAATTGGACTGGTTCACCTGCAGATGTGACATGGTGGTACCTCATTCAGCTGCTGTTCTTCTTCTGCAGTTAAAATGATAATTTCCACTCATTCATTGACAGTTAGATGTTTAGCTTTCTCTGCTACTGTACATCAGTTCAATTTCCTGCTCTAAATTTCTAGGAACGAGTTGTAATAAACACCTGGATTCCCTAGAACTGATTCCCAGGAAGTGACTGTCTCCTCTGCCTGAATTACAAATCCTCCTTCATCTTTCTACTCTGCTGTTGGTGGTTTAGCTAGTGAAACATGAGGACTAACCCACTGTTTGAAGAGTTTCTATTCTTCTGGGTGTAATTTGCATGCAGCTCCTACATATCCTGTTTTATAACAGTAGAGATTAGTTATTCTCAGCTTTGCAATACTGATTTTAAAAAATAGATTCTCACAAGCTTCGTCTGGTCCTGGTTTATGTATGAAGTACATTGTGCAGTGCATATTATCTGGTAGCTGGTTCACAGAAGTGTTTGAAGCTATATTATCTGTTAATTTTTTTTAACTCCAATGTAATTGAGCTTTGTCCCTCAGTAATTAAGTCTAAGGTGTAATAGTGATTTGGATGTTGAAAACCCTCCATTACAAAAATATCACTGTGAAGGCGGACGGCTTTCATTCCATTAGCCGTTTGGTGTATTCCTATTTATAAAGCAGCTAATAAATCTCTCCCTAGGGTGGTGTAATGATCTGCAATCAACTCTGGGGTTTACTGGACATTTGTCAGACAGGACAAACTGATGTTGAAAGCCCTGTTTCTTGATCATGTACTTCAAATGGAACTGGTAGGGGATCAACATGCAAACCCCCATTCGCTGCACGCACCAGGATATGTTCTTGAGTCACCACTTTTAGTTTCTCTGGTGGATTTCTCAGAACCGATTTACAAGCTCCGACTTGTTCACTGGTCAGTCATGCTGTTGCGCTGTCCTGTTGTTCAGAGCATCTCTTACGCTGTGGACACATTTGCGCCCAATGGCCTGTTTTTGCACAGACACAAACAGCAGTCATGATTGCGCTGTTGTTGTCTGCCAGGTCTTCCTCCACCATGACCACGCCCTTGTCCTCGGAACCCAGTCCATGTCCTGCTACTCTGAAAAAAATACTCAGAAACAAGTTCTTTATCATAATTGGCATAAAACGCTTCAGTCGTTTTTCTGCTTTTCTGTTGTGCTTTAGACCTTTGTTGGGGAACAGTGGCTGCATGCACAGCATAGTTTTTAGTATCAGTTAAAGCGCATGTTTGCCAGACAATTTGAGGTTTTCAAATAAACCCAGAAATTTTAGGCTTAAGACCATTCACGAATGCATTCTTTAGCTGCTGTGCATATGGGCCGTTACCGTTTTGTTCCACACCTGCAGGCAGTGGAATGCCACTGTGGGTGTTGAATATGTCTTTCAATCTATTAAAGTAATTTAACACACCCTCTTCTTCTTCTTGTTGACACTGTGGTACAGGAGGGTTAGCATTATTAAGAGGAGTCCAGTCTCCTTCAACCTGACACCAGTCAGGTCCTAATATTATTCTGAAACATCTTTCAATTTCATTCCCATTCAATCTGAAACTTGGACACAACTCTCTAAATTGGTTTTCAAACTCAGTGACACTCTTTCGAGGGTGAGGGATGCCCTCAGTGGCTTTTCTTATATCTTCATTTGTCCATGGGCGATAGTTATATTAAACAGTTAAATTATTATCTCCCCCCTGCCTTCGATGCGAATTAGGAACCTCAATCAGCGCAAAGGTATCAACTGTAATAGCACCATACTGGGTGCCACTTCTTATTTTCGATGTCCCTCACCAACTTTCTGCAGTCATCACAATTTCCTGAAAACCCCTACTTAGTTCTCCATTTTTCTAGTTTTTCTATATGTTTAGGACCCTTATGTTGCATTAATTTAGCATCACCGGTGCTTGTTCTTCCAATTGAGTATTGTTATTTTCCATCTCAATTCTAATACTTAGTTACTATTACCTTATACATATATAGCTTTTAATTTTTTAATTTTTTTCTCGGTGCCTACACACTTGGCCTTGTGCTCCCAAGCACTTTCAATGCTGCACCGGGGTGTTTTTCTCTAGGTCCCCCACAGACCTTTTGACACTTTTGTTTGAGTCTGTTTCTCTAATGAGACAATGAAAGAAGTAGGAAGCATACCAAACAAACACCGTGCGGACACACGCACACACACACGCACACACACACACACACACACACACAATACTGACGTTTCTGTTCTGAAAATCAACAAGTAGAAAGAATGACACTGGAGAGTAAAAAAACAACACACATGGGCTGTGAAGGCAAGGAAGAATCATGTTTTTTTCTTTTACTTAAGATGTCTTACTGACATCAACACTGATTCTTTTCAGCAAAACCCAAGAACCAAAAAGTGGACTCAAACAAAATCCACAACTGGAGTTCAGTTCCATAGCCCAGCCTGCACTGAGCATTTCACAGAAACAGACAAGCAACTGAGAAGACTGATTTAAAACAAAAATCTCCTATTATAAGTGCTATGAATTGTGTTTAATTTGTGTAAGATTTATAGAGTTGGGTGTGGGAAACCCTATCTGCACATCAGGGAAGTAAAAGACGGTGTTTGATGTGTTACCATAACACTGAACTGAAGTTGGGGAGGTTGTTAATAATAGAAGTTAAAAGATATCTTGCAACAGGAATGGTGTATTGAGTCTTCTGTATAGTGCACATTTTCCTATTGTCACATCTTATCCTCTTGACCTTCGACCATGTCTTTAAAATTTAAGAAAAACACTTGAGAATGCCAGTGCCCACCTGTAATACTTCAGCTTGAACCTGAGCTGGTCCCGATACATCTCCAACAAAACATGTTGATCAGAGTCAGCACATACATACAAGTGCATTAATCAAAGCTCTCTTCCAACAGAAAATGATGTTAAACTGTTATTGCAGTCATCGTGAAGGCCATTTGAAATGTCTCAAAGATGACACTTTAGAGAGTTTAAAAAGCAAAAGAGGCACTGAATCAGCTTTGAGATTATTCAGATTTTAGAACTTTAGTCCTGAACGTCTCTTTAGGTACAGAGGTCTGTAAACTCTTACGTCCCTATAAATGTTATTTCTTGTCTGTTTATTGGGTACTGTGATAGATTCCTTTGCCAGTACATGTGAGGGTAGGCTGCAGCTCACTTGACCCTGAATAGGATACACATTTTAGAAAAATGGAAAAATGGGTAGCATCAATTGGGAACTTTGAGGACACATATTTTAAACATATCAATAAACTTGTTTTTCTTTAGAATGCCTGTGTACTAGCACTTGGAGCAATATTGCAGTGCTGGTCCTTGATATGAAGAAAGGCCACCCTTTGAGCACAACGGTAAGCACTCGTTTGACTAAACTCTCACATACAGTGGGTACGGAAAGTATTCAGACCCCTTTAAATTTTTCACTCTTTGTGTCATTGCAGCCATTTGCCAAAATCAAAAAAGTTCATTTTATTTCTCATTAATGTACACTCAGCACCCCATCTTGACAGAAAAAACCAGAAATGTAGAAATTTTTGCAAATTTATTAAAAAAGAAAAACTGAAATATCACATGGTCATAAGTATTCAGACCCTTTGCAGTGACACTCATATTTAACTCACATGCTGTCCATTTCTTCTGATCCTCCTTGAGATGGTTCTGCTCCTTCATTGGAGTCCAGCTGTGTTTAATTAAACTGATTGGACTTGATTAGGAAAGGCACTCACCTGTCTATATAAGACCTTACAGCTCACAGTGCATGTCAGAGCAAATGAGAATCATGAGGTCGAAGGAACTGCCCAAGGAGCTCAGAGACAGAATTGTGGAAAGGCACGATCTGGCCAAGGTTACAAAAGAATTTCTGCAGCACTCAAGGTTCCTAAGAGCACAGTGGCCCCCATAATCCTCAAATGGAAAAAGTTTGGGACGACCAGAACTCTTCCTAGACCTGGCCGTCCAGCCAAACTGAGCAATCGTGGGAGAAGAGCCTTGGTGAGAGAGGTAAAGAAGAACCCAAAGATCACTGTGGCTGAGCTCCAGAGATGCAGTAGGGAGATGGGAGAAAGTTCCACAAAGTCAACTATCACTGCAGCCCTCCACCAGTCGGGGCTTTATGGCAGAGTGGCCCGACGGAAGCCTCTCCTCAGTGCAAGACACATGAAAGCCTGCATAGAGTTTGCCAATAAACACATGAAGGACTCCCAGACTATAAGAAATAAGATTCTCTGGTCTGATGAGACCAAGATTGAACTTTTTGGCGTTAATTCTAAGCGGTATGTGTGGAGAAAACCAGGCACTGCTCATCACCTGCCCAATACAATCCCTACAGTGAAACATGGTGGTGGGAGCATCATGTTGTGGGGGTGTTTTTCAGCTGCAGGGACAGGACGACTGGTTGCAATTGAAGGACAGATGAATGCGGCCAAGTACAGAGATATCCTGGAAGAAAACCTCTTCCAGAGTGCTCAGGACCTCAGACTGGGCCGAAAGTTCACCTTTCAACAGGACAATGACCCTAAGCACACAGCTAAAATAACAAAGGAGTGGCTTCGGAACAACTCTGTGACCGTTCTTGACTGGCCCAGCCAGAGCCCTGACCTAAACCCAATTGAGCATCTCTGGAGAGACCTGAAAATGGCTGTCCACCAACGTTCACCATCCAACCTGACAGAACTGGAGAGGATCTGCAAGGAAGAATGGCAGAGGATCCCCAAATCCAGGTGTGAAAAACTTGTTGCATCATTCCCAAGAAGACTCATGGCTGTACTAGCTCAAAAAGGTGCTTCTACTCAATACTGAGCACAGGGTCTGAATACTTATGACCATGTGATATTTCAGTTTTTCTTTTTTAATAAATTTGCAAAAATTTCTACATTTCTGTTTTTTTCTGTCAAGATGGGGTGCTGAGTGTACATTAATGAGAAATAAAATGAACTTTTTTGATTTTGGCAAATGGCTGCAATGACACAAAGAGTGAAAAATTTAAAGGGGTCTGAATACTTTCCGTACCCACTGTACATTGAATGTACCATACATACTCTGAGACATACTTTATGACACACTTTGTATTGTTTTTTTAGCCTGCAAAGCCTGAGCTCTGCAGGAATAAAGTTATAACTTAGTGTGTCTGGCCACTGATTGCATAGCATTTAATTAGTAGCCAGCATCTCTCATACATAGATGTCATTAATTTCTGGGAGATGCCTGTGTACATTGTTCATCAGCGTTGTTGGGAGATCCTGTATTTGAACAAGAGGATTACTGTAACATGCAGTGTCTGTGTATGTGTGCGTTACAGGTATTTAGGCATTTTCATTAATAAAGGACACCACTTCACTTCAAATAGGCACTATTCTTCCTGAGGAGTAGCAGGGGTGCACTAGCATATGTGTGTCTGTTTGCCCTTGGAATTAAAATTTAATGTATTGTTGACAAATTGCTTAAAAATCATTCAGTAGACTATAAAACCACACTGGAAAAAGAGGTTAACAGGTTAAGAGAGAAAGACCAAAGGGCTGCCAATCACATCGAGTCCAAGGCTACTGCCAAACTCATGGAATGTAAGCAGTATAGTGCTGTTTTAAAGTGTTTCACTTGGACGAAAATATGAGTTACAAGGTTGTGGGACGGAAAACAGAGGAAGCCTAAAAAGGAATGCTTCTAATTATAGGAATAGTTTGGAGAAATTCACTTTTTCTCTTTCCTGAACTTGGATCAGAGTATGATTAGTTTAGCTTAGCATAAAAACTTTATGCTTTTGCTTGGGGGGGGGGGGGGGGGGGGGGCAGCAGCCAGGCTAAGCTTCTAAAACACACCTAGAGTTCCAAAACATTAAAAGTTCATTCATGAATATGTTCTTAATAAATGACAGAACCTGGTGAGCTGATTCAGCCCTGTGATAGACTGGTGACCTGCCCAGGGTGTACCCCACCCATACTAGAAACAGATGGATGGAGAATCCTATGACTCATTACTTTGTTCATCATGAATGTAATGGTAATACATGAATGGCAGAATAAATAGGAATTATCAAGAAAACTAAATTTAGTTCTTTATTTGTCTAATTTAACAACACAAAGAAGCAGTTAAGATAAGATACAGAAGCAGACAAGCATATAATAATCTCTTTCTTTCTCCATGACTGTACAGAATCAACAGCTTAAATGAAGATTTAAAATTATTTGTAGCTCTTAAATTTATGTATTTCTATTTCTTATTTTTAAGCAGTATATAAACATTAATTCAGAGGTTATAAGTTACCAAAGTACTTTGTTTTTATTGAAGTTAAGGCACCCATAAGCAGAAGTTAGTATTTTACCAAAAAAAACAGAGGTGGTAATACAATCTATGTCTTATAACAGAAGCTGTAATTGCTAATAAAGGCTGTACATTTAATAGACACTTAAAATATGCCTGTAGCACAACATTACAGTGCATTATGATCTAATTTACAAATATTTGTCTATTGCTAAATAAAGGGGGAATTAGGGTAAAGTATTGTCCCTACACGAAAAAGCACTAAATAACCCAAGCATAACTGTCATGGTTGGTAGTGGTAGTAAAAGAGACTATATATCTGTAGTAACTAGAGAGGTAGCCATGCCTCCTGTGTGTTATAATTTCTCTAACAGTGCAGTTTGCCTTGGTGCAGGGTGGGAAAGAAAAGGCATTTTAATGGAGATACACTCAGAGTTGATTGCAGGTCATTACACCACCATAGGGAGAGACCAGAGGAAGGAGCTTAATGGTGGCAGGAGAGGAGCAATTGTAAAGCACCGCAAACACACACACACACACACACACAGACACACAGTGAAGCTGACACTCCACAATGAAGACACTGTTATCAGTAAGTGCTTCCACACACTTTCCAACACAGATCACACTTCTCAACACAAGCGGAGGCAGTGATGCACAGGCACAGACACATACGCACACACACACACACACATATATATACGACTCTTCTATGATTTTTTTTTAATGATTATTCTATCATGGCAGAGTTTGTTTAAGACTCCATTAGAATTAAAACGGTGACAATCTTCTTAATCAAGCTTAATTTATTAAAACATCAGCCAGTGCTAATAACATTACCAGGATGAGACGGGCAGAGGCAGAGGGTGGGAGGCCATACCACAGTGAGAGAGGGAGAGAAAGAGAGAAACAAATAAAATGGAATGAAGAGCATACAGTAGAAGAAAGAAGAAGCAATTTGCATTTCCCAGTTTTCAGTCTGTTAAACAGACACGCAGCGTTGCACTCTGAACAGAGGTAGTTTCTTTAGAATTGAGCCAGGCATTTTTGTAATTTCAGCAACCTGTGTTTCATAATTTTAAAAAATACACACATTATACTTCTTGACCTGTTTGACTTCTTGAGAAACCAAAACAAATAAAACATTCAGTCTACGAGTGCCCTTACACCTATGCTGACAGAGAGGGCCAAGAGATGACAGAACTGCCTTGTTGATTTTGAATGAAGATTAGCAGCAAATACTAAATACATAGAATTTAATGTGGAATGTTCTAAGTTTCATGATGTATGTACAGTATATACATTACACATACATTTATTTGTAATGTTGCATTAATAAAGAAAAAACTTTTTACTTCAAAATCAGGATATGAGCAAATGCTTTAGATTTATGTTAGTTTGGCAAGAGTTCAAAGTTTAATGCAAGATGTTGCAAAAAAAAAGTTTCTACATACTACTGCTTCAGGTGGAATTTACTGAAATGTTCAGTTATAAAGTTTGGTTATATAATTATAAACACATTCAAATGCTACTTTTTTTAATTAGAAACTAATGTGCCTTATTAATCACAACCAAATATCACACAATGATTGACTCTTGATTAATACAATCAAGACTTACATTTAAATCAACTGTATTGCAACACAATATTCTGGTCAAATAAAAGATCCAAACTTTTTGAATTTGTGCTAACTCCTTCAGGCATTATGTCCCTCAGAGGTAACATGTAAACATATGCACCAGCTTTAGTTACAAAACAACCATCTTGATTTATGAAAGTTAATGTAAATAGGTACCATTATTAGAAATGTGAGAAGGAATTGTAGGAAAACAGAAGACCTTATATAAAATTGTGTGCTTTAGTCTAAACTCTTCACTGGTGACGGATGGACTAAAAGGCTTCTAAGCTAATTCTAAAATTGTGGGAAAGCATACGCTGGCTTATAGACATGGGATACACTGAAAGATAATAATTATTCAGCACCTCTAGCACTTACCAAACTAACAATTCAGCTTTTATTTGTGATGGAGTGGAAAGGGTTTTAAAACAGCTTTTCAATGTTTGTGTTGGAAAATAAACTTTACAAAAATACAACTAAGCAAAAAAATGAATGATCAAGACAAAATAGAATTTATTGTGTGGGGGGGCTGCAAGTGGTGTAGTGGCTAGCGAGCTCGTCCATGAATGTGGAAACACTGGTTCAGTTCCTGGACCAGCCGTCATGTGTACCATGTATACCACAAAGCTCTCATCTATCCACCTTTATGCTCTTCCCACTAAATAATAATGCTCCTTATGTGTACTGACATACGTCGTTGACAAGTCAATTCAATTTACCTCAGGAAAATGGTTAGTGTTTTATTAAGTTAATTAGCCTCCCCCCTCGGGAGATGTAGGATGACAAGATAAATTAATTTGCAGCTCTCCTGTAATGGCCACTGGGCTAAAGACTCTTGAAGAATTCTATAGTGTCATCAGCCAGCCTCTGAATCCCACACTGTCACATGGCAGCAGAGATAGCTTTGTCAACCAGGTGGTCCCCAACTTAGATCCAGTTGAAAACTCCTATTAGATGAATAAATCAGGAAATTTGAAATATACATGCATGGATTCTATTTCCCTCTAGCTCTACTTCAATGTTGAAATATTTGTTTTTAGTAAAAAATCTTTGAAAACTATTGAATATGCATTTTGTATAGACATTCATGTTTCCTACTGATTGCATCCCAATGGTTTTAATGAATCTCTCCCTTTTAATCCCATGCCCTCAGCACAACATACTTTTCACCTAGCCAAAGAAATATCTCAACATTTATTTGATTATTAAAACATTTTCTACAGATATTCATTGTTTCCAGAGGATGAATTGTAATAACTTTAGTGATCCCCTGACTTTTCCTGTTTAATATGCTAAAATGCTACTTTTTTTTCTAAACTTTATTTAGACAGGGAAATTTCACTGTACACAAATCTTTCTTTCAAATTGGCCATAGTCTACTTTGTTGGCCTCTAATCAACATAAACAGCAGTGAATTCACATTCTCTCTTTTCTAACCTTCAGGAAAACATCGCCTTAACTATTCCATTGTAATTATATGATTAACTTTTTAATAAAAAGCACACACACAGACACGCACACACACACAAGCACGCGCACCCACACATACAGTGAGAAGGATCATGCACCACAGATATACACTTGGTACACAGAGATGCCACCTGGTAGGGTCTGCACATTTGCACCTACAGTGACAGCCTAATGTGTTCACAGCAGCAACCACTTTTCAAAAGACAGCTGACTAAGTGAACTAAGTGAAACAAAGTTTGTCCTCCAGGCTGTTAAAAAGACCTGACAAATGTATTACCAGCTGCTGTGCTAACTAGCAAACACCTGATAAAGGAAAGCATTTTATTTGTTTTGTTTGTAAAAAAAACAAACAAACAAAAAAAAACATAACCATAAATGACACTAATGACACACACAGAGAGACAGTTGCACAGAGCAGTTGTGATGAGGACTGGAAAGGTAACACTGGTCTCCCTTGCTAAAAGTCTTATTGATTGGGATAAAGGTCTTTTGATGAGGCAGAAGCTCATCAGGCTGGAACAGCATGCTTCTCAGATGTGTCGCCTTTTCACACAAGCCCAGGGGCCCATTGACCAAAGCATGGCCATCCTATCTGTGTTTGTGTGTGTGCGTTTCTGTTTGTCTCTGTCTTTAGTGATCACACTAAAGAAGAGCTCTTAATGACTGGAGTAAGGCCATTATGGGTCACCCTCACCTGACCCTAACATGTCCTCTGTTGGTGTAAGTACTCAGCTGGTGGTGGGCAATGTACTTCATGCTCTAGCCACAACAGACACAAGACAATGTCAAATGCAATTAGTAAAGGTTACCAAAAGGTAATTTATTTGGGGTAAAGCACAAGCATCAAAATATGTGCTTTTTCTGTGGGTCAGTAACAGCCAGATAGTAAGAAAAGACATACAGTACAGTACAAGGCAAACAGAGAGCAGGCAGGCAAAAATAGTAAAGCAAGCCAGAACACTAAAGGCTGACAAGTGCCAAACAACTCATGGGCAGGTATATATACTGACGAGGTAATTAAAACAATGAGCTGCAGGTGTGGGTGGGGAAGTCAGGTGATGCAGGTGGTGGGAACACAAAATTTTTTGTAAGGCAAGAGGGAATTGCAAGGTCTGAAAGAACAGGAGAGGTTAAACAGAGGCAAAAACAAGCAGTAGGTAAGAAAGAGGCAGACAGATGCCAGGATCTAGAAGTGGCTTATACAACCCACTGTCAGAAACTACAGTTCATCCCTGGTAAATCCAGGTTAGAGAAGGACAGATGAGATCAAAAATAAAAAATAAAAAAAGACACTCAGGTGAACAGCCATCAGGAGCAAGCAAATTACTTTGTCCTCAATAACAGTCCAAACATGTTAACTTCTTTCCTTTCGGCTGCTCCCTTCAGGGGTCGCCACAGCGAATCATCCACCTCCATTCAACCCTATCCTCTGTATTCTCCTCACTCACACCAACTATCCCTCATATCCTCCTTCACTACATCCAAGAACCTCCTCTTTGGTCTTCCTCTAGGCCTCCTTCCTGGCAGCTCTAACCTCAGCATCCTTTTACCAATGTATTCACTGTCCCTCCTCTGAACATGTCCAAACCATCTTAATCTGGCTTCCCTGGCTTTTTCTCCAAAACATCTAACATGAGCTGTCCCTCTGATGTCCTCATTCCTGATCCTATCCATCCTCGTCACTCCCAGAGAGAACGTCAACATCTTCAGCTCTGCTACCTCCAGCTCTGCCTCCTGTCTTTTTCTCAGTGCCACTGTCTCTAAACCAGACAACATGGCTGGTCTCACCACTGTCTTGTCCACCTTTCCTTTCATTCTTGCTGACACTCTTTTGTCACACATCACACCTGACACTTTCCTCCACACGTTCCAACCTGCTTGCACACATCTGTTCACTTCTTTTCCACACTCTCCGTTGCTCTGGACTGTTGACCCTAGGTACTTAAAATCCTCCACCTTCTTCACCTCTACTCCCTGTAACCTCACCGTTCTACTTCAGTCCCTCTCATTTACACACATGTACTCTGTTTTACTGTGGCTAACCATCATTCCTCTACTTTCCAGAGCAATCCACCTCTAGATTTTCCTCCACCTGCTCTCTGCTCTCACTATAGATGACAATGTCATCTGCAAACATCATGGTCCACAGAGATTCCTGTCTAACCTCATCTGTCAGCCTGTCCATAACCACAGCAAACAAGAAGGGGCTCAAAGCTGATCCTTGAACCTTGAACCTCTCTGTCACCCCTACAGCACACCTCACCACGGTCTTACAGCTCTTATACATGTCCTGCACCACTCGAACATACTTCTCTGCCACTCCAGACTTACTCATACAAAACCACAGCTCCTCTCTTGGCACCCTGTCATATGCTTTTCCAAATCTACAAAGACACAATGCAGCTCCTCCTGGCCTTCTCTGTACTTCTCCTCAGCATTCTCAAAGCAAATATTGCATCTGTGGTTATCTTTCTTGCCATGAAACCATACGGCTGCTCACAAACGCCCACTTCTGACCTCAGCCTAGCCTCCACTACTCTTTCCCATAACTTCATTGTGTGACTCATCAGCTTTATTCCTATGTAGTTTCCACAACTCTGCACGTCTCCCTTGTTCTTAAAAATGGGCACCAGTACACTTCTCCTCCATTCCTCAGACATCCTCCCACTATACAAGATCTTGTTAAGTAGCCCAGTCAAAAACTCTACTGCCACCTCTCCTAAACCTTCCATACCTCCACAGGTATGTCGTCAGGACGAACTGCCTTTCCACTCTTCGTTCTCTTCAACACCTTCCGCACTTCATCCTTACTGATCTTTGCTACTTCCTGCTCCACAACAGTCACCTCTTCGACTCTGTGCTCTCTAACATTTTCCTCATTCATCAACTCTTCAAAGTATTCCTTCCATCTTTCCATCACACTTGTGGTTCCTGTCAACACATTTCCATCCCTTACCTCTTAACACACTCCTGAACTTCTTCATTCCACCACCAAGTCTCCTTATCTACTTTCCTCTTTCCTGATGACACACCAAGTACCCTCCTACCTGCCTCCCTGACCACTTTAGCTGTAGCTGTACAGTCATCTGGAAGAACCTCCTGACCTCCCAGAGCCTGTTTCAGCTCCTCCCTGAAAGCCACACAAAACTCTTCCTTTTTCAACTTCCACCACTTGGTCCTCTGCTCTGCCCCTCTCCTCTTCATCTTCCTCACCACCAGAGTCATCCTACACACCACCATCCTATGCTGTCTGGCCACACTCTCCCCAACCACTACTTTGCAGTCACTGATCTCTTTCAGGTTGAAACGTCTGCACAAATTGTAATCAACTTGTGTGCTCCTGCCTCCACTCTTATATGTCACCCTATGCTCCTCCCTTTTCTGGAAAAATGTGTTCACTGCAGCCATTTTCATCCTTTTTGCAAAGTCTACCACCATCTGTCTTTCTGCATTCCTGTCCTGCATACCAAACTTACCCATCACTTCCTCATCACCTCTGTTTCCCTCATCAACATGTCCATTGAAGTCTGCCCCAATCACCACTCTCTCACCACTAGGGATACTCTGAATCACCTCATCCATCTCCCTCCAGAATTTCTCCTTCTCTTCTAACTCACATTCTACCTGTGGGGGATATAACCACTGACAACACTCAACATCACACCTTCACCTCCAGAACATTCCTAGCAAATTTCTCCTTCAGGATAACTCCTACTTCATTCCTCTTTCCATCCACACCATGATAAAATTAATTTCCTATTTATCTCACGGCTTGCTGCTTCTGGCTCTCTGCTGTACTTACTGTTGCAACAATGCAATTTCCCCATTGCGGGACAAATAAAGGTTTTCTTATTCTTATTCTTAAAACAGCTTGAACCCTGCTTCTAATCTATAGGCCTTGCTAGCTTTCCACCTGGTCTTCTGAACACACAAGCTATCCACCTGTCTTCTCTCCATCATATCAGCCAACTCTCTAGTTTTCCCTGACAAAGTCCCTACATTCAAAGTCCCTACACTAAGTCCTACACTCCTGCCCTTCCTCTTCACTCTTTGCCTACGAACACACCTTCCTTATCTCCTTCTTTAACTAACAGTAGACCAATTTCCACTGGCACCCTGTAGGTCAACAGCACCAGTGGGGGTCATTGCTAACCCCAGCCGCGACCAATCCGCTATGTTTGATTTGGCTGAAATTTTACGTCGGATGCCCTTCCTGACACAACCCTCTGCATTTACCCAGACTTGGGACCGGCACATGAAGACACTGGATTGTGTCCCCTTGTGGTTGCATTAGACCAAACATGTTAACTGATGACTCTAAAATGTCCATAGATGTGAAGATGAGTGTGTCTGTCTCTATGTGTCATACCTGTGACAGACAGGTGATCTGTGCAGGGTGTACCTCTCCTCTTGCCCAATGTCTGCTGTGATTGGCTCTAGCCCTCCACGATCCTGCATCTGCCAGGATAGATAAAGGTTGAATGGAAGTTTGAGATCCAGATCCCAGATGGTGGCCCCTTGGAGGTGCAAAAAAATGACACACAACCTATTTTTAGGATTATATTAGTAGAGTTTACTGAAGAATCATTCTTGTCCCCAAACTGCACCAGGTGAGGAAGACAGGGAGATGATTCCTGCAAGTAGTCTTCATAATGCACATTTCCATAGCCTAATCTCTTCACGTGTGGAGAAGAAATACAGTCGACCCTACAGAGGCCAATGCACTGTCATATAGTTGATGTGGATATAAAGAGGTGAAGTAAGCCATCATAAATAGCTCCTTCAGGTCCAAGTTTTCAGTGGGAACAATGGAAAGGTCATGAAACTTGGAAGCTGAAAAATCTTTTGTTCAATTAGAAAATACTATTCATTTTACTTAAAGTAACAATGAGTTGGATATATGATACAAATAATGCAGTTCTGCCAAAGGCTAAAATATAGTACTTGCTGCTATAGAGAAGACACAACCTCGTACAAATTTGCTTGAGAAAGACAGTAAATTACTACTATGTTATTTGACTTTCATTTCAAAGCCTCCTATTTGTCTCCATGCTGTTCTGCTTTTTCTTTTTTTTGCAAGGTCTTACAGTGCCTTTGCTCATCCTTTGCTCCATTTGTTTTCACTTCCAACTAAGCTGTTTCAACACTCTGACATCTAGGTGAAAAAATGCAAACAATATATGACTATCAGCTCATCAAAATCACAAATATTGATGTTCCCTTCACATTTGTTTTTTTTTTTTTTTTTTGAGAGGCTGTGGCACTCATAGTTGTCCACAGAAGAAGTGGACTCTATCAATATCCATCAGCCCAACCTACTGGCTCTCAGTTTTGTACCATTGCTAAGATACTCCAGCGCTTAATAATTGATTAGGATTGATTTTAACCCACCCCTGACCTGCACCAGGCAGGATGGACAGGCAGTGCCCTCCAAGCATGAAAGCATGAATGTGCGTGTTTGCTTGTGTGTCTTTATGTGCATTTGTGCCTGTGTGGTGTGCATATCTGCAAACACTCATGGCAGGAGAAAAGAGGGCAGTGCACACCTCTTTAAAAGCTCTAGACATGTTCCCAGAATTAAATATTTAGGCAGACGAAGCCTTGACCTCCCTTTGCTTGCAGAGACTCCTGGTTCCCATTGACTTCTGACAAGACAAGTGGGATGGCATTACAACAAAATGCACTATAGCCAGCCGCACATACCCTCTGACACTTTCACCAGCTTAACTTCTCTACCAGCATTTGGTCACTGTGCATGTGTGTGTATACACTGCAATGGCCACTACTCAAGGCTTTCTTTCTACATGTTAACCGAGACAGGACTTCACTTTTCAGGACCACTGACAAGTAAAACTTAAGTGGAAAATTAGCTCTCTAGTAATATCCCACCACACACTCATCATTATAATGCATGTGTGAACCCCAATCATGTACCTGGCTGGAAGTAGATCAGAGATGAAGAGTAGAGAGGCAACATGTCAGTATTCTTCCACCTGAGATAAACACAAAGACAGAGTAAGAGCCAGTTACGTAAAGAGATCAAGTGTATGTTATTTGTAATCCTTTGCAGTTAGCTAGGATATAATACATGAGTTATTCAAATAAAAGTGACAGTATGGTAAAATTCCATCTCCTGTTTAACACCTTTCTTTATCGCTCTGCAACTGTCTCTAGTATTTTGAGTTTGTCTTTTTTATCTTTGATTGTCAAACTGCAATACAGCAATCAGAAAGGTTTGGGATGTACTCAAATGTTCTGGTCTTTCTCTATTCAAACATGCTCTGTTCTGGTGAGGAAATGTGCAATAAACAGAACAAATATTAAAATGTCAGGCCATTTCTTTGTCTTGTATAAACATTCTTAAAATCTACTATTTTGCAAGCTTTTACTTGCGTTTTAGCAATGCACCTGTCATTCACACAGTGGTAAGAGAGCATTTCTTCTCAGCGGGGTATGCCTATTGAAAGACTCCTAAATTACTGTGAATGAATTGCGGCTTGTTTCTTGCACACAGCAACATACATTTGAAAAAAACAGTCTTAAATGCGGTGACTTTGTACAACTTCCAACCAAATTAAGTACAGACAATGATACACACACCATTTATTATAAAGGAAAACTTAGGATCTATAATTTTGCTAATGTTGTACTCACTGAAGAAATTACTGAGTTTTCAGAACAAAGTGACATTGCTCATGTTTCATGCCCAACTGGCTCTATCAGCATTAGCATGGTTTATGTCCTGTTGCTGCTCTGTTTTGGTCTCCACCCCATCGTAAAATAACAGCTTTTTCTGTTAATTGTTCCAGTATGTCCACCATGCTGTTCTCTGTCTCCTGCACAGTAGGTGTATTTCATTATCCAGAAAACAACAAAAAGAGAGAGCTGTTAAAACAATCGTTACTGCTATAAACAGTGTAAGTCCTAACTGGGGGCCTTAAACTTGAAACAATGAAATGAAAGATGGTAACAGTTTACCAGCTATTTTTGCATGAAGCTGTAAAGCTCTCTGATCCCTTTCACATTAAATATTTTCATTTCACTCATTGTTTAAAAAATGATATTGAAATATATATCAGTGCTAACAATTACCTTATAATCTTGCCCTAACACAAAGCGTTTACTACTTTACCCACATCATAGACAAACCACACCAAACTCAAATGCAGTGTTCGTAATTGTGTATCTTGTGTAAGCACACCACATTTAGGCCATAATATGTGCCCTGTACAAAAGGTTAATCATAATGTGAATTGAAAAGACAGTGTGTTCTCTCTTTGTCTGACAATGGTAGTGACACAAATAACAGAAAGTGCATTTTAATCCCACCTCACAATGCTTCCTGCCCTGCCCTCAAAACTCTGATCCCCATGAGACTGATCTCTGGACAGACAGATGCCCCAGCTGGAAAGAACACAAACAAACTTAGACAGACAACATGAGTGTGTTCTCCAGTATTCCTTCCCGGTTTGGACACACACTTCTGCTGTCATATACATATACAAATGCATCACAACCCAAAAGGAAAACTGACACAAAGTGCCCCATACAGCCTCAGTGCTATTTGGCATATATGACTCTACACTACTAGAGGAGTGAGCAATATTCTTTTAAAACATATTCCCTCATTTGGAATTTTGTTGATGTGGAACACTGTCTGATATATTTGAGTCATATTATCAGTGAACTGAAAGTACAACACATGCAGTAATTAGGGGCCTAGGCAGAGGGAACCCATGCAGCAGTAATTGAAAAAGGTGTGAGAATTATAAAGTTAGCTACAACTTCACTCTAGACCCATAAAACCTTTTCTGGATATTACACTTATATCCAGCTAAACTGCAACATCAAAGTGTTTCTGCCATTCCCAACACGCAAACATACCTAGTGTTGTTAACTGCTGAATATGTTAAATAAATCCATAATTTTCTGCCTATTGTTAAACACTGAGGATTAATAAGGAGGTCCACTGTGCAAACAGAAAAGCTTGTGTATAAGTGCCTTTTAATTGTTACTGAGGTAAATGTAACAATCTTGCTTTTGATTTAAGGTGATGTTGTTGAGCCATGAGCCGTAATGTTGGATTTACATCATGGTCATACTGAAAGCATCTTGTGAACCCACATTGTACTTCTCCACTTATATTTTCTGTAATTTGTCACATATATGTATTTCAAAATGCCAAATGTTATACTGCATCTTGATAGCATCCCTTGTGATTCATTTTAGTTTAAAAAGCAAATCTCGAAAAGCAGTGGAATAACCGCTCCTCAACCTGTAACCACTGCTTACACTGCACTCACTTCATATGAAGACCTAAAACTCCGAGTAGAACTACCCATCACAAGTTGATCTCAGTTAGACCAAACAACTCTCCAGCGTTTTTCTTCTCTCTCTTTCACCTCCCAGCATCAATTCCTCATTCCTGCTCTTTCCTCCCTCTCTAACACTCCTGCAGCTCACATTCCCTGGACTAATCTCCATTGGTTCAATGCTGTTCAATTAGGTTCCAGTTGACATTCATTGGAAGAAGGCAGTCCTCCTCGTAATTCAGCCCTCTTTATAGCCAATCTATTTTTTAATAAAGGTTCAGAGGAAAACATTAAAGTATTGATCTTTATTTATCGACCTCAGCCCAAAGCATAGTTAAAGCTGACACAAATCAATCAAAATAAATTTAAAATGATGATAGCACATAGGAGGAGCCCGGCCGCTTGTTTCGGGGAATAATTAGGGGGCTAGGCAGAAGGAACCCAAGGCAATAAGAGTAACAGTAACACACACATGCATACACAGCCACTGAAAGAGCTGCAGAACTGTTTAGCAGGCTACAGATTAGAAATTTGTTTTGTATTAAATGAGACGACTAAAAGGCAAGGTTAATGAAAGGGCACAGCACTTTGGGGCAATAGTAATCCACTGAAACTCTCTCTTCAGTGAATCTAATGTGCAGTCCATACAGACACACACATTCATATACACACAGACACACACCCCTGTGAGGCAGCCTCTGGGACATCCTCTGCTTAGCAATAACAATGGGTATTAATTTTAAAAAGTGAGTGAGAAATGGCTGGTAGATGGTTGTGTGGTGTGATGTGTGTACGTGTGTGAGCTTCTGAGTCAACTAGCCCCAAGCGCTATTAACTTATTTTAATCTGCCTGATGATGTCCACTGAGCAGGGCGGTCACGAAGTGCTCCCAAGGGATTTAACTGTGTGTGGATATGAAAAGCAGCACATTCTGGGATGATCCATAAACTGGCCTTTCTTTTGCACGGACATCCTGCCCCAGTTTAGGTACACTTTTATTTCAAATTAAAAGGAATTGTCTCCTAAAGTGTAGCATAAACAATGCATCAGGAGTGTGTCATGATAGATATATGAACGTGTGAGTGTTTTGCATACAGAAATGACACTGGAGTCTTAGAAATCCCTAGATTTTATAATAAGTGTGATACGTTGATTTAATGATTCACTGTTACAGAGGTTACTCTTCCACTATTCAAAGCCATAAAATGCAAACAAAGACAATAATAATAATTTTGTCTAATACTGAGTCAGCTGTCTGTTTATATTTGCTTGATAAGTGATTTTCAATCACTTTTTTCTTGTGGCTCCATAAAATGAAACAGTGTTTACAAAGGTAGCAAAGGACTGGTCTTAAGTGTCAGATATAGATTAGTCAGAACTATATTTGGACTACTCATTAACTCATTGAACATTAGATATCCTCTGGTTGCGTACTATTAAATTTAAGCACTTTTACCCATGCCTGTAGATGTGAGCTAATGATAATGCATTTATTAAATTCTTTCTCCTAGAGATAACATTTATATACAGCTAATTTACAACAGCAGATACCTGTATGTTTTGAAGGAAACATAATGCCAACCAGATTAGGTTTTAGCATAATGAGGAAATAATTTTAATCAACATCTGGTATCTGCATAAACATAGTCTTTACTGATGTTATTTTGCAATACATGTTTTTTCATAGTGACCATAACATTACTAAAACACACAAAATGTGAACCATGCATGTCAGGAGAACTATGCATCTAACAATATAACAAATTGGAACTGGAAGATATTTTTACACATTTGCAAATTTTGAATTTATTTTTAAATCACTAAAAAAGCATTTGTGGCCACTTATGAGAAGAATTTACTCCCATAGCACTTGGTCAAAGAAAGACCATGGTTTGACCTTTCCCCTAGACTGAAAATATTTTTGTTGCTTAAACTTGACCACAGGCAGGTGTGGATTATAACCTCAGACTGTGATCAGGTCTTGTGCTCTGTGTAGTCATCATTCACCCCAGCCACCTCTCTGTGACTCTCCAATATATGCAACACTTACTATGATCAAAAAAATAAAAAAAGAAACATTCTTTTTTAGATTTTATTGACTGGAATTCTCTGAAAGGGGCAGTATTTTGCCTTGATGGTTAGCACTGTTGCCTCACAGCAATAAAGTTCCTGGTCCAAAACCCTGCAGTGTCCCTTCTGTGTGGAGTTTGCATGTTCTCCCTGTGCTTGTGTGGGTTTTTTCCAGGTACTCTGGTTTCCTCCCACAGTCCAAAAACATGTATGTCAGGTTGATTGGTGACTTTAAAATGCCCATAGGAGTGAATCAGGATATTCAGGGTATACCCCTGCCTTTCACCCGAATAGAGCTGGGTTAGGCTCCAACAGATCCTTGTGACCCAAAATAGGAACAAGCAGGTATAGATAAGCCAGAGACCCACCACCCAGATGCAAACAGGGCCTGGGCTGGAGGCCTCGCAAGACTGAACACTGCACTCCCCACCAACCCCCACCAAAGAGGTCCTACACCCCAAACAGCACCAGTGGCCAGCACCTATCCTGACAGTACCAGCCAGGGAGCCCCTTGCCCCTGCATGTCTAATATGCATTTAAAAATGTGGGACAGACATTCAAGAGAGTAAACAGAGGGAAGAACCACTCTAGAGCAGCCCCACCCATCAACCCTCCCCATCCATCTGCCCCTCAAGGCCCTAATTGTTTGTGTTGAGCTGAAGGAGAAAGGTAGGGGTCATCAAAGAAAGCAAAGCAAGGCCAGAAACCCCAGACCCACCCACACCCTGGAGTCACCCAGCCCAGGAAAGAGGCCTGGCCCCACTTGAATTCCAACTATAATACTGAAATTACTATATTTTCCACATTCAGTGATGGTTTTTAAAGTACACTTTAGGAGACAGAGCTGGCATGTAATGTATTTTTGCTCATGTCTTTACTGGAGGTTTCACTTGAAAAGCTACATTAAGCCATTTCTCAATTGAAGACATCCTGCAGCCCATTTTGACCAGTACCTCAACCCTCCATTTTGACTGTATACCTTTCCTTCTCCACAAAAATCTCTCCAGGTTCCTTTTTAAGAAAACACCAGCAAGCAAACCATTTCAGCTCATGTGCGATATTAATGAGTTTACGAGGACCTTCCCAGTCTAATTATGTAGAGCAACTGCTGTCTCTTACTGGGCCATGGCTCCCAAGGGAGAACACAAATCTACCAGGCAAGCAAAACTTGCCTACTTTTGACAAAACACTCAACATGAAATACAAATAACGCCAGGCATCCTACATTGCCACTGGGGCGATGTTGCTGGTGAGATTTGTATTGCTGCCCAGCATCGCCACCCCAAATTTAACCTGAAAAATGCCCAACTTTAGCAGTAAAACAGCAGCTATTAGTGAGGGGAAGGACAGAGTGTTGAAGTACAGAAAGGAAGTGGAAGTGTAGTTTTTTGTAAGTACATGTAGCAGCATTGACACAGTCAAGTCACAGGTGGTCAGCAATGAATTATAAATGCAGAAGTAGGGACACCTTGATTCATTTCTTTTTTTGGCAATAGTGAAGTGAAGTATGGTGATGTACTATAATCCAATTACTTTTAAAGTTACCAACACAGATGATGAAATGTGGCAAAGAATGGGTGAGCATATACTATATTCATATCTAGATTCTGATCTATCATGTGGCTCCAAAGAGGGGTTTTTCATGTTTACCATGCCATCATTAATCTTCAGGGCCCCATGACAAGATCACCTTCTAAACCTACCCTGTCATTAAGTGCACATTCAATACATCCAGTGGTTTCACAGGCACTGCTACAGAATGGGCAAAACGCTGATCTTGATACGACTAATTACGGTTAATTATAGTAGTTACACTGACTGCCAGTATTTTCACTGTTCAGCAACACTTGTCATGGTGCATTGAATACCTGGAGGCAATGATACTATCCTAAATTGCTTACTGTCTACCCTACTAATATTACCAGTTACATTACCTTAAGAAGAAATACCAACAGCAATCCCTTCAGACTAAATTTGCAACCTCTATGGCACTTCTTGGTTAGTGTGCATTTGCTGGAAAGTCCTCAGGGACATCACATTCTAGAATTTGCACCTCAGCAGATGGTAGAAAAAGTCTTGTAGCTCCTGAATTTTTCACTCTTTTTTGATATATTGAACAACTATTGTCCTATTTCAACTAATCACTTATAGATTACTGTGGGGGGAAGATTCTAGACAAGAGACGACCTGACTTTACTACAATGGAGAAAATCTGAAGTGTATCATCCTATTCCAGCTCATCCCATCATCATGGGGAAGGTTAACTGAGGCAAGGGGCAAGGCAAAAGTTGAAGAACTTGCTTTATTTGTGGACAAAAGATGGTGTAACCATACTGTCAAGGAAAGGATATGTTGTCAGGACATTGAGCTTTTGATAGTTGGTCTCAGACCTTTATTCTGATCCCAGGAAGTTTAGTCATATTGTCACCATACTTGCTTACATTCAGCCAAGAGCTAATGATAATGTTCCATATAAAGTCATCCATGAGACTGTTGCCAGGATACAAACTCAACATTCTGATATCAGGAGATTTTAACCATGTCAATATCACCTCAGACCTGACTGGATTTTCTCAGTTGTCCCACCACAGAAGGTAGAACACTTAATCTGCTTTACGCAAATGTCAAGGAGCACTTACCACTACTTGGCAGGTCAGATCACAACCTGGTCTTCCTGCAGACCTCTTGTAAACCCTATGTACTGAAGCAACCTGCAACCACCATCACAGTAAGGAAATGGATAACAGGGGTGAGGCTGCAATTACAAAGACTGTGACATGGGAAGACAGCTGACCCAGATGGTGTATGTCCAAAACTGTCTCAACCTGAGTCTACAGTCAGAGAGGGTCCTGGAACTATACAAAACACCTTGTATCGTTCTAGTACCTAAAGTAAAGTGTCCAGTTGAACTAAATGACTACAAGCTGGTGGCTCTCACATCCCATATTATGAAGGTCCTGGAGAGGGTGATTCTGCACCTACTAAGACTTGAGGTTAAACACACAATAGATTCCCTGTAGTTTGCTTACAGAGAACAAATTGATGTGGATAATGCTGGAATTTGTGAACATGCTTCACTTGTGTTTTGTCCCATCTGGAAGAACCTGCAAAATAGGATTATGTTTCTTTTTTTTCAAGTGCATTCAACACCATCCAACGAATCATTCGCAGAGACAAGCTCAAAGGAATGGGGTGGTCCCCTCCTTTGTTTCCTGGATCACTGATTACCTTGACAGAAAGGCCACAGTTCATCAGGCTAGGACACTGCATCTCTGGTAGAGTTTTGAGCAGCACATGGGCTCTACAGGGCACTGTTTTGGCTCACAGCAGACTTCACGTACAATTGTGTTGCCACATTCTGAAATATTGTGATGATACTGCAAATGTTGCATGTATAAGGAATGGACATGAAGAGGAGTACAGAGGCCTGATAAATCCTTCAGTAACTGGAATCACAGAAACTGCCTCCTCCTGAACACCTATAAACCAAGGAAATGGTAGTGGATTGTCAAAGGTCTAAACCCCCTCCTTATCCATTCAATGTCTGTGGTGCAGAGACTGAGCCTACAAATGTCTAGGCATGCATCTGAAAAAGTTGGACTACTCACTGAACACAGATATTCTATATAAAAAAGGGCTGAAACAACTTTTCTTCCTAAAGCTTAGGTCCATAGACATATGCAGGAAGATGCTACACTTGTTTTACCAAGATATGGTAGCAAGTGTGCTGTTTTATGATGCGGTCTGCTGGGGAAGCAGCATAAAGCAGAAGGATACAAGGCAGTTCAGCAAACTGGTGCAGAAAGCTGGTTCAGTGATAGCGAATATAGATATATATATATATATATATAAGGTTGTCAGGACTGAAGGAGTTGAACTCCCAGAAGGCAGCATAGCAGATGTTGAGGGGAGCTACAAGTACCTTGGAATCCCACCGGCAAATGGGAACCAAGAAGAAGCCGCAAGGAAAGCAGCCACAGCCAAATACCTACAGAGAGTAAGGCAAGTCCTAAGAAGTCAGCTAAATGGGAAGAACAAGGTCCAAGCCATCAACACCTACACCCTGCCGGTCATCAGATACCCCGCTGGCATAATAAGCTGGCCAAAAGAGGACATAGAAGCCACTGACGTCAAGACAAAGAAGCTCCTCACAATGCATGGAGGACTTCACCCCAAATCCAGCATCCTGAGACTATACGCTAAGAGGAAGGAAGGAGGCTGGGGACTGGTGAGCGTCAGAGCCACCATCCAAGATGAAACAGCCAAGATCCATGAGTACATCAGGAAGATGGCCCCAAGCGATGGAATACTTAGAGAATATCTCAGGCAACAGAAGCCCGATGCAGAGGAAGAAGAGCGAGAACCATCATGGCAGGACAAACCCTTGCACAGCATGTACCACCGACAGATACAAGAAGTGGCTGATATCGAAAAGTCCTACCGGTGGCTGGAAAAAGCTGGACTGAAAGACAGCACAGAGGCACTGATCGTAGCAGCACAAGAACAGGCCCTAAGCACAAGATCGATAGAGGCCGGGGTCTACCACACCAGGCAGGACCCCAGGTGCAGGCTGTGCAAAGATGCCCCTGAGACAATCCAGCACATAACAGCAGGTTGTAAGATGCTAGCAGGCAGAGTGTACATAGAACGCCATAACCAAGTGGCCGGCATAGTGTACAGGAACATCTGTGCCGAGTATGGGCTGGAGGTCCCAAGGTCAAAATGGGACACATCTCCAAAGGCGAGGGAGAATAACCGAGCTAAGATCCTGTGGGACTTCCAGATACAGACTGACAAACAGGTGATGGCTAACCAACCGGACATAGTAGTGGTGGACAAGCAACAGAAGAAAGCCGTAGTGGTAGATGTAGCGATCCCAAGTGACAGCAACATCAGAAAGAAGGAACATGAGAAGCTGGAGAAATATCAAGGTCTTAAAGAAGAGCTAGAAAAGATGTGGAAGGTGAAGGCAACAGTGGTCCCCGTGGTAATTGGCACCCTCGGGGCTGTGACCCCCAAACTGGGAGAGTGGCTCCAACAGATCCCAGTAAAAATATCAGAGATCTCAGTCCAGAAGAGCGCAGTGCTAGGAACAGCTAAGATACTGCGAAGAACCCTCAAACACCCAGGCCTCTGGTAGAGGACCCGAGATTGAGGAAGACACACACACACCACCCATAGGGGTGAGACGGGAATTTTTTTTTTTTTTTTTATATATAATTTCCGTCTCACCCCTATGGGTGGTGTGTGTTCTGCTCTTGTACATATATATATATATATATATATAATATATATACTATATATATATATATATATATATGTATATATATATATATATGTATATATATATATACTATATATATATATATTACAAAAATTAGTCTTTATTCTAATATATCTAATATGGATAATATGGATAATATATATATATATATATATATATATATATATATACATGAAGGTTTATTATGTTTGATTATTATGTTATTATGTTTGGTTTATGAATAAGGACGGAACACAAGATTGACCGACGGATCAGGGCATCGGCAGCAGTAATGTGGTTGTTGTACCAGTCCATCGCAGTGAGGAAGGAGCTGAGCCGAAAGGTGAAGCTCTCGATTTACCGGTCAATCTACGTTCCTACTGTCACCTATGGTCATGAGCTTTGGGTCATGACCGAAAGGACAAGGTCTCAGATACAAGTGGCTGAAATGAGCTTCCTTTGCACAGTGGGAGGGCGCTCCCTTAGAGACAGGGTGAGGAGCTTGGTCACCCGGTAGGAGCTCGGAGTGGAGCCGCTGCTCCTCCACATTGAGAGGAGCCAGCTGAGCCGGCCCCGGGGAAGACAGAGGGCATTGTAGAGGGACTAGGTCTCTCGGCTGGCCTGGGAACGTCTCGGTGTCCCCCCGGAAGAGCTGGAGGAAGTGTCCAGGGAAAAGGAAGTCTGGGTATCCCTGCTTAGGCTACTGCCCCCACGACCCAGTCCCGGATAAGTGGAAGAAGATGGATGGATGGGTGGATGGGTATTATTCTACAATCTGAGGGAGAGTTCCCCGATTCAGTGACATTTACTGTGTGAAATAACATTAATGATGCCAGTCATAGATGCCATTTAAAGATTTATTCAGCTATTTACAATATATACTGTACATGCTATTTACATAGGGGGAAATGGAGGGAGAACTGGTCAGAGAAACTACATTAATTAAGAAACAAAACATTATAACAGCCTAACTGGTTATCTGCAGCAGTGGTAAAGAAATTTTGAATTTAATTTATGTCTGAGGTCTAAACACAGTTTTGGAGGATGCTCTAAGTAGTTAATTATGGAGACCAAGTGAGATTGGTGTGAGACAACCATCACAGCCACGGGGTACTTGCTTGACCTCTGGGCTTGACGTTCCGTTCTGGGCTGGTCTGACTGCAGTATGCTTGCAGGTTTCCAGGAGAGATGTAAGCGTTCCCCGGAGTCCTCAGCTGCAAGCCTGGAGTCCGTTCATCACCTTTTCTCGCTCTCCCTCTGGCTGCTGCAGTTGTCCCATGGACTTTGGTTGATGTGAGAAGGTCAGCTGGAGGTGAGCTGCAGGACAGCCACATGCATGGAGGATGTCTTTGTTTCTTTCCTCTGCGTGGGCAGTAAAAGCAGTTTCTACTTCATTGTTCTTCTGTAGGTGCTCTATTTCTGCATGTCTTTCTCCTCAGAGCGAGAGGATCTTGAGAGTCCCCGCAGATCTGGAAATCTCTTAACTTTTCTTGGGTGTGTCTGTCTGTGTACTGTCTTTTTGTCTCTTGCTGCGCTGGTCGGGGAATCTGTCTGGTTAGTCCATTGACTGTGCTTGACACAATGTGACTGGCTAACAGTCTCACTGGTCTGTGTGAATAAAGACTAATTTTTGTAAGCTTTAGGAATCTTTTTCAAAGATGAGAACAATAATTTCTTTTTCCACTCAGCAAAGTTCAAACACTTGACAAACTTAGTAACTAACCAGAGTCATTAGTTCATCAATAACATGAGACTCAAAACTTCATAGTTATATGGATTAACCACAATCATGAATGACAGATAAACAATAGCACAGGTTCTGTATCACACCGTCGTATGACAGCAATGCTCTGTATGAGTTTGTACACACGTTACATATTAAGCAATGAAAGCAGAAATATACAAGAACAGGATATAAAGACCAGTTCATAAGTCATTGTATAGTTTTCAGGCCCTGTCTGGGAGGGAGTAGTTTTAACATATTTATGGCAGGATGTGAGCAGGGGAAACTGTTTGTTAAGAGCCTGTGATCTGCTCTATGTCAAATGGAGTCTTGACAGCTGCACCACTTCCTGTTGTTTACCTTTGTAGGTCACTAAAGGTTTTAGAGCCATGAATTCCCAAAAGGATATAACTCCTGCCTCAATCAGGAATGTGAACATATTCTCCTACCTTAGGTCTGCTACAAGTGACTGGTGACTGATGCTGGACTCACTGAAGGCTGTGGTGGAGATGCACACAGAAAAAGGTAGAGACCATCTTGGAATACAGTGACTTTCCCCTTCACAACATCCTGAATAAATCAAATATTTGCTAGTAAATGTAGTGAACAAAAACTGTCTCAAATTGAATTGAATTGGCTTGAACAACCTGCTCAGAAACAGAAAAAACTAATGTCAACTCCTCAGCAGTATTCCCATCATACTTATCAAACAAACTAATCTAACTGGCCTCATGCACCAAACATTTGCTACCAAGTGCTCAGATCAGCAGTAGCATGGTACCCTATACATCAAAGTATTCAGCTAGCCTTTGCAAGTAATTAAGATCCACACTGTCTTGAGAAACCCTCATCCAAACCAGACAACACTCCCCTCCAATCTTAGCTTGCTCTCACAGTATTACTACCAAAAATGCTGAAACTTAGTAGAGTTCAAATCAGCTTCATGCAATTGCCAACATCCAGGTTTACCTGACAGTCTGAACACATGCTGGAGTATATAATTTTATTCAGTCTATTAGATCTGCGCTTACCTACCCTTTCCAACTGAGAGACCTTTCTTCTCCAGAGCTACTCATTGAAGTTGGCTGCATGTCAACCTCCTCCTCCCCCTCCTCCTCCTCCTTCTTCTTCTTCTGTCATTTATTAGTGGTTTGCAAGCCAGCTATGGTGCATTAACACCACCCACCAAGCTGGAATACAGAAAAGCAATGATCCAAAGGAAATTTCCTCTTTTCCCTTTCTTTATCTTTTCACCTCTTTCTTTTTTATATTCTATTAAAACTCCTATGTCATTTAAAGTACCCTATTAAAAACCAATATCTAATAATTTAGATATCTAATAATATCATACATTTTCCATCACAGTCTGTTGGTTGGAAATGTGCAGCAGTAGGTCTATAGTACCTTAATCATTTTGCTGTTTGCCCTTAATTTCCTTTCTAAAATGGTTGAACTACTTGGCTTTTTTAAATCATTGATTGCCAGACTACTCATATTTTGACCTGTTGGACTTAGTCATTTCAGCCATTGTATTCCTGGACCTGTAACCTGATGTCAGTGATAGTTCGGTATAATGGTGTTAGTACCAATGAGAATGAGAAATAGTCAGCTTAAATCCAGTTGAAATTCTGGATAAAAGTTTAATCAAAGTTTGAACAGCAGGAACTGAAGTGGTGTCCACTTTGCAAACAGTCAACCATCATTGAAATGCAGCTCTGAGGACCAAATGACATCATCTCCATACCTTATGCAAATATCCAGCAGAATCCATTACACAGCAGGAGAGATAAGTACGTCCAGAGCAGAGCAAGGCCCACTCACACTCACAGCTAACCTCTTGTACAGTATATTTTCACTTGCACACACATATACAGTAATGGGTAGAGCATTAGGCACAGGCTTGCGTGAATACACACATACACACACTTATCTCTCCCCCTCTAATACAGAAATAAGACACTTGACACTGCAGTGATGGTGGTGACACTGTGCATGGTGAAGGTGATGAAGTATAATGGCCTTTTAAATTTGTATTCCCAGAGGAAAATAGAGAGAGGCTAGCATTGAGCTAACTTCATCTGCACTTAGAGGTTGTAGTTACACAAGCAAAGTAAAGGATGACATAGTTTGATGTGGACCCAGTACTTTCATGTTTTCTTTTGTACATGCCATCTGTAGTTTTTAACATGACTGAATATTGAATATGTTGAATATGTTTTCATACTTTCAAGAATTAGCATGAAACAAATAAGGTCACCAACTGGTAGCCTGTATTGGCCTTCACCATATCAAAAACTACAGTTCCACTTTGGTGCCATGGGAAACTGCATCAGGAGTAACCTGTCCTCTAACTTTACTTCAACAAAATTTAAACTGCACCTGCACTTAGTCTCCTGGATTGACATCCGGTGGGTGAGACATGAGAACAATCACATGGTGCCATGAAGAATGAGAACCTCAGCCTTATTCAAGCCTTCATTTATTTCAGTCTTCATTGTGAATAGTTTTCATTAATTGCTATGATGATTATGCCCATGACAGCAGAGTGCTTTACAACCACTCAAAACTTAGCTTTTAAATCATTCATATATTGCTACATCATTAAACTATCAAGTTTACAGAAACAACAACAATGTTAAAAGTTTAGGAGATCAACACAAAGTTAATGAGATTCTTCAAGACAGGAATCAAATTCTTATTCTAATTTTGTTAAATCCCACTGGTGAAGAAGTTTGTGACTTTCTGACCTGAATTTCTACCTTTGGCAGAAAATTTTGTGCTTAAGTAGGCCCTTACCTAACATAGTAGGAAACAAATTTTAGTTAAAAAGAAGTCTTCTGTTTATCCAGCCAAAAGCTTTACTGCTCTAAGAGGGGCCACAAAAGCAACTGTCACTGTGCAATCTTTTCATTACCATTTGATTAATTAAAAATTTAATGTAATTTACAAGTCACTAAAACTACACCAACATAATAATGACAAATCTGTGGGGCCCTGACTTCCTTATGTCAAAATCTGTAGGAGAGTACTGGTTGGGTTTTGTGACTCTGGGCAAAATATGAGGAACCTGCCATGTGCAGTCTGTTGTGTGCACTATCCCCAATGGATGCTTGAAGGCAACAGAACACACAAATGCAAACAGAGTTGGCTGGGTGTACAAATGGGCCCACAACTCCGTTCTGCCCCTTGTCTTCTAACAAGGTAATCCATTTCTGGTTATTTTGAACATGAGAATCCCCTGATGTGGAGGCTAAGATGGTGGAGGCAGGACAGGAAGCTTATTGTTTGGACCAGACTGAAAGTCAGTGTGATTTACTCATTTGCTGCACTTCAAAGTCATCACAAATAGATTTGATAATGCTACATGCAGTACCTGTATGTTTCAACAACATCAAAACCTCCGCCCCTTAACTACAGATATAAAAAGAGAGGGATGAGAGAGGGGTCAGTGCTGGCCACTGTTTTTTTTTTCTTCTCATGCCTCAATAATAGATGTTTTAAAGTTTAAGTGCTGCCAGAGGGCTGCAAGCCCTGCTGTTCATTAAGTCAGCCACCGCCATGGAGCAGCATTTACATCGTCAGTGCTCTGAATGCCTGCACTGTCTGAGCAATTACATCTATTCTAACGTGCTGGATAACAGTCAGGGAGAGGAAAAAAAAGAAAAGAAGAAAGAGCAGAGATGCTAGGTTGAAAACTAAAGATGCCATAATGAAGGGAAAGAGGAATTTTGTAACACACACACACATAAACATTCTCTCTCTCTCTCTTTCTCTCTTTCTCTGCTTCGGGCATCATTAAAGTGCCATGAGAAACCAAGCAGCTCACACAAAAAACAACAGCCCCACATTTGTCACCACACACTCACTCTGAAAAGCGAAACACAATCACTTGCTTGTGTAGCCACAACAGGGGAGGCAGGGAGGATAGCCCTCGGCGACATATGTCTTCTATCATGCTTGTCACCACAACACGTTTCATCTGCTAAATACGCTCTACCAGACAACAAATCCGCCAGAATGCTAAGAGCAACACAAATTTGTTTACATTTGAAGCAATGTCTCACAAAGACATCCTGAGGTAGACGGAAGACAACAGCGAAAGATAACACCGGTACTGTTAGGAAAACACTTCTTTCACTTGTACTCCCTTTGGTGACTATTTTTGAACTACAGGATGCAAAGATCCGTTATTGAACTGAAGGTGCTGCTTTTGAACTGATTTCAGTATGCTCTGTCATTTATGAATCCTCTTAAGTTGCAGCTCCTTCAATTTTATAGTCATTGTTTTCTAGCTTAGTGGTTCCTGATTTTTTTGGCTTGTGACCCCTTAAAACAATGTTGTGAGTGGTTGACATTTGCTGCTGACCCCTGAAAACTACTGTCCTAAGCAACACACAGTTATTTTTGGTATCTCTTTACTTATTAATAAAGAGTTCATAATATTTTCAAGAGTTTTCATTTACAGCCCTGAAAATTTATTCAGTTAAAAAAAGTTAAAAATTAAAGTGTCAAATATTTTCTTTCTTTCCTATCCCTCAGCCACATGAGGCCTAAAGCTGCAATCCTAACACCAAACTATACAAACATATATGTTTATATGTAAATATATGCACATAAACCCACCCATGTATAACTCCAAATGAACCTTGTATATACAGTATGTAGTGACAGTCTGACCAGTGTATACAGTAGTAGCCCTTTTCTATATAACAGCTACATTAGTGTGTTAGTGTTGTAGGTTTTCTACTGGCTGGTTGGTTCAGGTGTAACTGAGAACATCTGACCACTGTTCTGGGATATTTCTGGGATTTAACCCAACCTGCCACAGCTTCATCTCAAACATGCAGATGCATTCAGGCACATCTTTATACTAGTGATACTGACTTCCACACCTCAGGTCTATTGTTTATTTTTCAAGTTTACTGTTAAACCACAGTGTATCTCCCTCCTTTGCTGTGGCCTAGCTCCCTAGGTCAGACCCTTTGACCAATAATCCAGGTTCTGTTACTTGATCTGATGCTTTAAAAATGTGATGATCTTGTAACTGTGACATGAAATGATTTGGTCTAAGGCCTGTTTTTTCTGTCTCAGTGTACAGCTGATTTTTTTAAGTCCTTGTTTAACCACAGCTAGTATCCTGACATAATTGACAAGCAGATGAGTAATGAGCTAAGCCAAAACAGTCATGCAATTTGTTTGGAGAGTTGGTTTTGGACATTCTATAATACTAATGAATAAACCAAATTTTACCTATATAAGATGTGTCCTGTAAATTTATTATCTTTATCCCACAGCATGTTAAAACACCCAATATTTATTAAATATTATAAATAATCTATATTTGGAGTTATGTCTGCGTCCACCTGATGACTCTAGGTCAGCATTCACTCTCTTTAGCTCTGGTTTGGTCACCACTTTGAGAGATACCTGGTTTTACGGTGCATAGATTGGCTTATTCCAACATATTCACCAAATAGTCACTAACTTGTCTGTCTGCTGTCTGTTGTGTTTCTCTAGGCTTTCCAGGATCCAAATGCAGACACTGGAGCAGGGTAGGTTTAGTTAAAGTGACATGTCTGAAGTCAAGGAAAACAGGCTAACAGCTTGGTATGCTGGTGGAGCTGATGAAAGAATTAGAAGTAGTGCGCAGGTGGGTCATGTGCCTGGTAAAGGAGGGGAAGGTCTGAGGGCATCTGGTGGAGAAATAGGGGATGACAAGGTCTGAGGAGTTCAGTGAAAATGCTGTTCAAACTGAACTTCTGCTGTGAGCACCACAGTTTCATTCTTATCCATTGTGTTAGAGGAGGGAGGGAAGGGTGTTTTTTGACAAATAAAACCACATTTGCCTGTATGAATAGATACAACTGGAAGTAAGGAAGGAAATGGATTTTTTGTAAATTGGGAACTGACCCTTTAAGGGATTAAATGAAATTCATTGACTTTGAAAAATAAGAACACTACGATATCGTCACAAAGTATTGACAGGTGAATTGGCCACTGAGTGTTCAACAGCTTTGTATTATAGGCAGTAATTCCACTTAGTACAGATGAATAAAACAATTCCTGTTTCATATTGGACAGTATAATTGATGGAATGTAACTGATTGGTGGTCTGGTCTTTTCTAGAGAAAAAGCTTGCTTTAGGCATACTCCTCAAAACACTGAGGCACCATGCAAATTTGCCACACCACAAAATTCATTTGTCCACATTGTCTCAACTTGGCTGTATGCCTGACCACATTTGAGAACCCCATTTTGGTGATGTTTTCCACACTAAAATAGTACAATGCTTAAGAAAAAAAATCCTATTTAGTCTGAGTTTGTCTTTGTGAGCATGGCGTCATGCTAAAAACCCTATTTTCACCAGGAACGGCCACCCTATCACAAACTCTGCAGGGGAGCCACATTAGAGGTAATGTCATCCACAGTTTAGCCCTCCACTCCTCATTCCTCCATCTCTCCCCTAATGAACTCCCACTGAATTACCACTTCACCAGGGCTCTGCGTTTTTATGATTCTATTTGTCTATCTCTGATTTCCTCTCGTCTTCCTCCACCGCCCGGGCACGCACCAGCTCTTTAATTTTATTGGCCACCGTTAGCAGGCTGTGAGTCGAGGTGTTTGGCTTGTCAGATAAACCCCCCACCCCACCTCCACCCCCACTGGTGAGATTAGCAGATTAGGGTGCTCATCAGTCAGGGGTGGCCCCCCACCGTGGCAGGCAGCGGCCAAATCACACAAACATCTCTGGAAGGCATTGTGTCGTAATTGAATGCACAATAATTTCCCCCCATTAATACATCGCTCATATTGCAGCTTACGCATGAAATGTCCACATTATCTGTTGCACTTTTTTGTTCTCTTAATGTCTTCACTCCACAACAGTAAATTTAATAGGAAGACTAAGAGTGGAATGGGTGAAAAACAGCAGAGAAAACAGTATAGAGGCTTTCTCATTTTTCACTTATCTGGTCTAAATAGATGTCAGAAAAAAAGAGGAGAATGATCCTAACTGAACTGAAGTGCCACACCCACTGAGGTTCACATACACTGACTGATGGCTGCTTGACATTTATCAGTGATTAATATTGCTTCATGTTATTTTGAATAATTCTGCTTTCTATATTCTTAAAGCTGAATTAACAGAATATCAGTCTTAATCCTTTGTCCCAAAAAACGTTTTGGACTCAATAACATACAGCAGCTGAAGTGGACGACACAGGCATATATGTGTAGATGTGCATACACACATGTTCAGACATACTATATAGGCTACATGATAGCCTATATAGTATGTCTGAATGTGTCAGTAATGAACAGTCTCACAAAATGCAAAATTATGGATAAAAGCGACTGACGCTTTTTCGAGAAGTCAGTTTACATAGAAAGTGCATATACTATAAAATTACTTTCAGCAACCTGCATTGAATACTTTTTCACTTATCTTTTTAATTTTAGAAACAACATTTAAGGGTTAATAATATGCTACACCCTCCAAAGTGATCTGAGTGAGGGGTCAGTGTCCCCCACCTGGCTTTGATGAGGCAACACATACTGTACCACGATAAGGATAAGGAGGAATGAGGAAGGATAAGGATAAGGAGGAAGTTCATACTGACACAATCATTTCAATATTGTGAACAGTACTTTGACTAAAACCTCCTTGTCTCCAGCATCATATGCATTCACATTATTGTTTTCAGTAAATCTGAAATCCAGAACACAAGTCTTTGCTGCAGTTCGAGAATACTGGGGTGAAATATATAAAAACTAAGGTCCAATATTTCACACAAAAGTATCAGTATCTTGAAAATGTCTCACTAAATTTGAATGTTTCACAGACTTTTTTCATTATAATATAACATTTTTTGTATTTTATTTTGGAATTTTCAGTGGCCCTTATACTGAACTGTATACAATAATGCAGAGATAAGATAAGAAGATGCAGATAAATCTAAATGTGTATAATCTTTTAACAAGAACAAAGTAGAAGAAAAAGAAAAAAATTAATCAACCAAAGCTGATGCATGCCATGACTGACTGATTAATAATGTTGAATCAATGGTGTGCAGTGCAGTAGCATCTCATATAATCTGCACTATTGTATTTCTCTGCTTCGTAGCCAACTTAATTATTGTGCTAAGTAATATCCAGTCTCTGTGCTTCGACATGTTCCTAAACAGGCAAACACCAAAGCAAACTCTCACAGTTCCCACCCATGCTTGATCCTGTAAATGTTGCCATGGTTTTGCAGCCTAGCGACCTTTGTGTAGGTGTGCATGAATGCTTTACACACACACTCACCTTTAATTCTTTCCCTTCAGCAGCCTGCAAACACTCAGGTATAAGTGCTTGACGTGCTGGCTGAACAACAGACACATTACCTCTTGCAGTGACTGCTGGTGGGGGTGTTGGTGGGTTTGTGTTTACACACTTTATAAAAGGGCTGATAGGATTTTAAAGAGTCGGTTGTCCAGATTCCCCCGTAGAAGTCGCCAGAAAAAAAGTCAGGAGAAACTGAATAAACATATTAAGATTTCTTATGATTTTTTTCACAGCATCATGAGAACATATATATATATATATATATATATATATATATATATATGTGCTGGGGTGCAAATGAAGTCTATATAATGGGATACAACATCCCAAGAATTTTTCTGACTGCCTATCAACAAGGCTTATAAAATTAAGTTTTTAAAAATGTATTTAAATATATATATGTTGCCTCTGTCCTCTCATCACGGCTAAAAAAGTCAGATTTAAAGCTGCACCATTCCATAAATTTAATGTGTAAAGTGAAAGATGGTATATGTAGTGACAAACTCATGAAGAATTATCACCAGACCACAGTTCTTTTTAGCTCTATGGAGCATTTTCGCCTTTGGCTCATTGTTTTTATCCAGTCGTATCAAAATCATTTCCAGCTGCAGCAGCAGCAGGCAGATGTTTAAAGAAAAGAAAAACTCTGAAAAACCCTGCTGCTTGGTTGGTACTTGATCAGCGTCAAGCAGCAGACAATGCTAGTGACTAGCTGGTGAAAAGAGTGAAGGATTATCAAATAAAGCGCCATATAATGTCATACTTACTTACCACATGTAAATGAAAAGTAAAGAAAACCTAAAAGTATACACAGTAACGTACATTATATGCACATTAAAGGTAAGTCATGTTATGCTCAAAACCACCCTTGCAAAATCAAAGAATGATAAAACCAAAATGCCACCCCATGATGTCTATTCAAACAGCTGTGAGCACATCTGGCAATATGAATCAGTGAAGTTTCAATAATGGTCCAATTAAAATAAAACAGCATGAAAAGATAATATAAAGCCTATACTGCTTTTATGTTGACATTGTACTCTATGTACAGAGTCATCTATGTGAAGTCTGCTAACATAGGACGTGTGTATGTCGATCAGTCTTTATGCTCGTCCAAATGTGTTAGTGTGTTACATGTGTGCATGGCCATGCTCAGGGAAGCACGCCTCCCCACAGATGACACTCAGAATGCATTATAACCATTAATGAAAAAGTTAATGGGGCATTTTCTTATATATCAATTTACATTTTTACTATTTGGGTGCGCAAACGATGTCTGGGCGGTTGTGGCCAGTGCTACTCGACACCAAATCAGAGGTCTAATGTGTTTTTGTGGACATCAGATGTTGTGAATAATGATGCATCCACTGTATGCAAATCAGATAACACTTGATAGGCCATGATCAACAGTGCCTTCATGAAAACTTTCACCCACAGACACAACGAAACAGAAGAGGAAAGAGACAGAACTGCTATCAGCAGGACACAACATTTTCCCGCTGTATTACACCTTTCAAATATGATGTAATGCTTCATTTATTATCTTGCATAAACCACAAATCCACATATGCAAAATATGCTATTATTTGTACAGAAGGTAACAGATTTGCAACACATGCACACACTCCCCATAGGTTTTATGTAAGAAAGAGCATAACATAATGCTCCCTAATGCATGACACAGTCATATCCACACTGTTTGTTATCATGTGGGGGAACAGTGTGTAGTGTTGCCATATTGTCACCTCTTAACACCTGGAAGATTTACAGCAGTGGAATTAGCCCTGAGGGGTGGCAATGTCAATTTTGGGAGCCATCTGCCTGAGGCACAGAGAGAAATATACATTCACATACAAAAATGAACAAAATACTAGAATATGAAAGTGAAATAATTTTTATGAGAGGCCATACAAGACATAATTCATTCTGACCCTCTCACACACACACATATATTCTCTTTCACATACATACATACATTCAAAATGCTAAAGTCTATGTGAAGTCGCAATTGGAGGAATTAGAACTAACTCACCCATTTTAAGAAATCTACAGAAAACATTTAAGTTTCTTCAAGGTAGAAGAAACAATTCGATTTTTTTTTTGTCAGAATCACATTCAGCAACATACAGTATATTCATATTAATCAAAAAGTATGGCCCTGAATAATTGATTAGCACTTACATTTCCAAAATATCTTTAGCTGCACTACAAACCAACAGCAACAGCAGTTCTTGTAGTTCTTGCTGAGAGATTCATATGTACAGCAATCATTCAGACATAGAATGTCATGTTTTCCTCTGTATTTAAACTACAACCAGTTTTACCACAATTTGCTCAATAACATTTCCTGTTTTTTAGGTAAGATCTGATATTTAATTAGCATTTCCTTTTACACATATGCGTTATCAGAGTTCTCTTTTACATATAAGCTCCTCAGAATCTGATTGGTTGATTCCCTTTTTACACACTAAAAACTTTATTGAGTGTGTGTGTATGTATGTGTGTGTGTTTATATGTGAGTGTTGCACATCTCTATTCTCATTTTCTTTACCTCATATTGCTACTTATTCCCCTAAAATGGAAATCTCACCTAATACTTTACATAAACAATTGCAAATGAAAAGCCACCCTGCAGTTTCCCCTTTTCCTCACAGCATTCCCCTCCCTCGCACTCCTTGCAGGCTCACCTCTCCCTCATTATTTCATTCCTTCACTCGCCCCCCTCCACCACTACCACACCATCCGCCCCCACCTCTGTTACTGGCGAGTGGGCGAAAGCAATGGGCAATAACCCAGCATGCTGCTTTTTGACTTAGCGCTACCCGCTATGCTAATATCATTAATCAATAGGGCCCAGATTGTCTTTGCTGTGATTCGAAGGATCTAAGGGTCCCAGCGGTGAACAGGTACCTTTTTTCTCCCTCCTCTTCTCTCTTGCTTAGCCAAAAAAAAAAAAAAAAGAAAAAAAAAAAGCTCATCCGTAAAGGCTCCCAAGATGGCTGACTTAATGATGGCCACAGAAGTTTTTCCAACAAATTTCATGGGGCATGATCCAAAGATAATAGCTTTTCAGCCCCAATGACAATCCAATTACCATGCCAATCAAAGCCCACGGCATGCTGTCTAATTATGATCAAATCTGGCTGTCAGCTCAAATACTAAAACAGCAGCTTTAAGTCCAACAAATCACAGACGGAGACAGTTTGTTCATCCATGATCAAGGGAAAAAACTTTAACAAAAAAAGAAAAAAAAGAATGTCTTTTTTTTTTAAAGAATGTAGTGATGTGATATTTTACACAGCAAACTCAATAATCATCCTGAATAACATTTTTAATAGACTTCATTACTCATTCATTGCAGGGCATGTGAGGTAAAAAGGTTTTTATTTTAAACAGAAATGAAAGACTAATGTTTGTCAATTTACTAAGATCTCTGCAACGCACACAAACACACACGGATGCAAAAATAGAGACATAAGACCTCGATAGTCGCTCAAACTTGCTAACAAACAAAAAGGCAGCATCAATAACACAAATGATTAAACATTCATGGCCTTTTCAGTGGAACATCTGTTGTGTATGGGGCTCTAGCCTCAGGGACTGGGCAAATCAAGAGGATTCCTCCCAGAGAAGCTCAAGAAAGCAATAAGATGGGGGAAAGGCGGCATGAGATTTACACACAAATACACACACACAAGCACACGCACACACGACTGCAAGCATGTCTGCACAAACACATCCGCACACTGGTAAATACAAGACAACATGGATAGCGAATCAAACAAACAGGTTTTACAGCAAACTGTGGAATATACACTGATCTGAACACCATCCTAACATACACACAGACACTCACACACAGACCACTGCATACCATGCTTACCTTGAAGAAAGCTCATATACAATGGAGACATTTTGTATTTTGCTTTGAACTCATGAATCTAAGCTTATAAAGTGCAGGAATCTAAAAATATAAATATTTGACATAGTCTGTTACCAAAAGAAAGACTTTTGTAACCTGTGTAACATAATGATATGTCGATGGAATTTCCTGGCATTGAGCAGAGAGATTTATTTAAAATGGTGAAAAAATATTGCTGTATAGCACAAAATAAAGCCACTGGGTTGGGGATATTCTCAGTAATAGATGTACAGCCAACATCAGCTCGCATCACAACAGCTCCTCTCATTGCTCTGTAAAAGCAGCAGACAGTGTAATAGTTTAATGACTTGACAGAAGGGTTCAAGCTGGTTTTCTAGCAATAAAACTTTTTTCCTTCAGATTCATTTACATCAGTACACGGGGAGTATATTAATATCTGGATTATTATCATTGTGAACTTCAAATATTGATATACAGCATTTCATCTTTATTACACAGCACCCCAAAGGGCAGATGATGCTCAATATACATATCATGAGAAACTTCTCTTGGTGTGTATGCACAAATGTAGGGTTACAGTACATCTAAAAACATGTTTCCAAGTTTTCCAGTTTTAGTGGGTTAAATACGTTGATGAAAAATTAACAATGTTGTTTTCTGTTATCTCCATCTATTATCTCTACCCGTTTATTCCTAACCAGGGTCACAGGGATCTGCTGGAGCCTATCCCAGCTCTCTTTGGGTGAAAGGCAGGGGTCCACCCTGGACAGGTCACCAGTCCATCACAGGGCCACATAGAGACAAACAACCTCACACACTCACACTCACTCCTATGGGCAATTTAGAGTCACCAATCAACCTGACATACATGTTTTTGGACTGTGGGAGGAAACCAGAGTACCTGGAGAAAACCCACACAACCCAGCCCCTTCTTTCTGTGAGGCAACTGTGCTAACCACTAAGACACCGTGCTGCCCCTGTTTTCTATTATTGACATCAAATAGATGTACATCACCACAATCCTGTCACTTCCAAAAATAGCTCTGCAGACACAACATTACTTGCTGAGGAAATGCTATTCCATGATCAAGTACTAAATGATTTCACTTGAAACAGTACTAAGGGTCAATTACATTTCTATTATTAATGTGCTGGAAGATAAATAAAATTATGCAGTGTGAATCTTCCTGCCTAATTATTGATTTAAATCAGCCATGTTTATTTAGATGTTTATCTTCAACCTGTACTATATGAACAAGTACAGAATATAATCCTCTCAAAGTCAAAGGAGCAATTTCAAATTTGTGAACAAAGAGGACGCTTTTGCCTGGAAAAAATTCAAATATTACTAGGTCGGTACCAACGTTTGTGTTGTGTTTCTGCTCTGTGGAATCGGATTTTAATGCCACCATACAGCACAAAACAAACACATTAATACACTAAAACAAACTACTTTTCACAGACAGTAGGATATCCAACAAAACAAAAATGTTTTCAGCAGTGCTGCAAGAGTTCCAAAATTTAAAAAATACCATATAATATTTGAGCTATGGTTGTTTGTGCTGTTGAAATTGGTAATTAAAGAAGATGTAGTGTTGATTTTTTTTTTTTTTCTTAAAGGAGGTTTCAAGGATCAAACACGGCTCCCTCTTAATGAATGCCTGGAATGTATGGAGGTTAAAAAAACTACTTAATATGGTTTATTGATCTACTTATTCGAAGATATTGTAACACTATACAGCACTGAGCGTTCCATTCCCTTTACTGCATTGTAATTGTGTTACTATGCATTTACACCTTGCAAATGAGGAAAGCAGCTACTGTATGCTTTTACACGCACACACATACACATATATGCATACATCCTATTAACCTTTCCTGAGGCACACAGTACCACAGGAACAGTCCTGTGAATTATTTCAATTCATAAAGTCGCTCATGTCCAGATTTCATTAGCAGCACATTAGCTGCAGTTTTATGTTTTATGTTTATTACAGACCTGACATGATCTATAAATAACAAGTTAAGCGGGTGCGGACATTGGGGACAACCATGGCTCTATAAAGCTAAAGGGATTTATCATTACAGCTGACAACTGCTAATAGCCAGCCCCCTGGGTCAATCACTACAAATTACAGTGGCTCAATTACATGCTATTATTTCTGGGTGTCCAGCATGAGAGGTGTATGGCAGGAAGTCCTCAGGTAACCACAGAAGGAGGGGTTAAGCATAGATATCAAGGTGGGCATGGTCTTACCCAGGTGTGTGATGTGTACTTTTAAAATTATCTTGTTAAACATCTGTAGTGGCTCCTCCCTTAGCATCATGATTCACATCATTATTTCACAACATACTGGTAGGACTGTGAAGTCATATGAAGTTTTCAAAAGCTATAACTTGTCCAGCAAAAAACGCACCACTCTTGAAATTCTTTGTTCAGTCCAGATCAAGTCAAAACAGTTCTGCTTCCATTTGAACAAACATATCACTCTTTTCATCATCAGTAAACTCAACCTGGTTTTATTATGAGCCTTCCAGTTTCACATTTGCCACATAGTACTAAGTTGGGTAGTGGTGATTCTTTTGCCGATTGACTTCCTGACATTAGTCATTGCAGTAATTCCTGCAATCACACCATTCAACAAGATCTCCAAACATAACACAAATATACGTTGGTTGTCCCTACTGTCATAGAAGTTTGAAAGTTTGCCAGCAAAACTAAGGACATGAATGGAATGAGAAGAGAGAAGATTTCCACCTGGTAACAAGTGAATTCCTGAATTTCCCTTCAGGGATTAATAAAGTTTATCTTGTCTTAAGTAATAATGCTATGAAAGTAATATTATTTAACGCATTTTATTTTTCATGCTACATCACAACTATACGGTACATAAATATCAACTATGAATTTAAATTGTGACACAGTGCCACTGGATCTTAACTATATTAATAAAGTATGTTTTAATCTATTAAAATCATTGGGGTGTTATAATGAGTCAGCACAATTCTTATCGCTAGGCAAAGAAATTTTAAAAAATCTTCATCTGTGGCAGCAGCATGGCTCAAAAATGCTCATTTTACTCAACCTGAGAAAAACCATTTGATGGCCTGTCTGCCTTTCAACCTATGTCGTCCTTGCACAGCAGAGCAGTCTCATGTTACTAACATAAAAAAGTTTGTTGCTTTTGTGAAATGCTTATTACTAATTTGACAAGACTAATATTTAAATGTAGTGCTACTGCAAAATAACTACAGCTGTACTGTACATTAAATACTTTGGGTATAATGAAGGTATATTCAAGTATTTCTTAATTTATCAATATGCTTTTACAAGTCAATTTGTTCTTAACTCAAGCCACCTTCCTTACTTTTCTCTAATACGTCGGAGTCAATATTAGCTTAGATGTCTAATTGGGTATTTTTACACTATTCCCTGGGATGAAAGAATTCACAGATAAACAAGCAAATCCTCTATTCAGCAGCATTTGGCCACTAGCGCATGGTAATTTTATGCCATGCTAATAATAATGATATTTATCGTTACATTCTGATACCGTAAAGCAGCAAAATGTCATGGATTGAGATTGTCACATAAACAACTCTTCTATATTTTGACACATGATGTGTATAATGTGCAGATTATGTGCTTTCCATTTTAGCTTCCTCTGTGTCTGTGCCAGCCGACAGAACAAACACCTTTAATAATGCCACAAAGGAGAGAAGGCCAAATTCACTCCCACATGCACACAAATATAAAACATCATTAAACATACAGCCACACATGTGCACACATACAGCCATGAATACTATTGTCAGTGAAACCACATTTAGAGTCAGCTTATGTGTGAACATGAGTAGTCATTGGACATCCAAAGAGACACGCACACTTAAGATCTATACCCACAGCGACAAAAGGCTTACAATGATGTGGTTAATGCCGTACAGCTGAAAAGAATCCTTAGCCTCAAACATAGATTCACGTCTCTGCCTCCTGCCAAAGCCATGGACTAAAAATGACTTTAATTGCAAACATGAGCAGAGCTTTAGTAAAAGATTTCTCAGAGGTTAAACACTGTTTAACTGTGAAAGTGTGGTAAACAGACTCAGGAAGAGTGGCAGGTAAAGTGTAGCTTAAATAGACACTTATAAAACTTGCAGGGTTTAGGTTGACAATATGGAGCAGGGATATCCAGAGGCTGAGTTAGAATCCACATAAGGGTTAGAGGCATCCAGAAGGTAAGGATGTACATTTGACCCTTGAAGTCCAGTTCATTTGATGAGTGTGAATTGCTCTGTGCCGTGCACGGGCACAATACAATGAACCATGCACTGAGGAGGTGGGCCTGGGCATAGTTCCGTTGGACTCACGCACAGTATACATAGTGCACTGGCCTGAATCATTTCAAGTGCAGTGTTACCTCTTTTAAAGCAACACAAACAGTTTGTTCAGAGTTGATGCTGGAGCCAGTTCAGAGCTGGTTCAACTTACAAACCTTCTAGGAACTGGTTTGCTTTTCCAAAAAAGAAACACAAAACAGAATCTTGTATTTACAACACTGTATACACCCCAGTCGAACAAGCTCAGCTATGTCTATCATCTTCTAAGCACACACAGCAATTTTGCTAGAATAGCTATAAATGTGCTCCATACCTCCAGCGTGATACCTGAAACCACATGATATACAGGCTGACATTAGTAAATAACCCTTAAATAAATAACCATTAGTAACTACACTGCCACAGTCGGTTCATCTATTGCAGGACCAACAGGAAAACAAACACTTTTCCATCTCTATCTTTCCCCTCTCTCCTCATGTCAAAACACACGGAACACAAAAATATACCATGTTCACAGACTGTGAATGTATTTTTTTTTTTTTTTCAAAAATCAGATAATTTTAACAATATTTGTTTAAAATAAATATTCATGAAAACTCACTATTTGTGCTTTGCTGAACACCCTATTAGGATTTGGCACTTGTTGACGCACAATAATCTTTCTTTGGCTGTACTGGTTCCAGGTTCGGCACTGGCTCCAAATCAGCCCTGGCACTGCCTTGGTGGAAAAAGGGTAGTTATGTGAGTTCAGGCTAGTGGGGGTAGTAGAGGGGAGTAATCGTGTTCAGTTGCAAGGCAACCATTCTCATGCCTGGTGTTAGTACACCCTAACAGGGCAAGAAAAACAACAAGCAGAGACAAAGGCTGTGACACAGAATTGCCCATCCAACTGTTGGTGGTGAAGTTGCATTTTGGATAATATAGGCAGCAGCAAACGCCACACGGACTGACTCAGTGTTGTTGTTGGTACTTCAATGTTGCTGAACCCAGAGCCTTTTTGCTGTGAGTTGACAGTGCTAAGGAAAAATGCCCATAATCAAAATGTGAACATAATAATCCATTTTTTTTAACTGTGTAAAACAATTGTATAGGAGGACAGAGCTGCTCTTTTAAGATCAATGTTTGGTCAGTGGTCCCTGCATGAGGAAAGCCATTCTCAATCAAGTCAAGTCAGATTATTGTCCCTGCACAGGTACGTTGTTTGATGCCCATTGAACTTTAGCTTCTTTTCAAATGAAAAAAGAAGCAACACTAATCTTGCTGTAATAATAATAATAATAATAATAATAACACAGGTTAAAACAATAAAATAAATAGAGTGAAAGATTATTCAGATTACATTCATTTGTGGCAGTTATCAGAAAGTAAATAGTCTAGCTGATATAAGGAAATTCAATCGAGTGCTGAGATCGATTCAGGCACACCCAGTACTAAACAAGTTCTTCTGACTCTTGGCTCTTGCTGATTGGTAACATAGCAAGGTGAATTACCCAAAATACCACTTCAAAGTGGTATTAAATGATATGGTATTCAGTAGTATTGGATAATAGCTTCACTGCTGAGTCCAGGATTCTCTCAACAGTAACAACAGTAAACACTTCACTTCATTCTGCTCCATTCCTTGGTGTGATTGTCTGAGGGATCCACCAGGGAATACAGGGCTCTTCTTTCATACGCTTCTCAATATTTCACACTAACATCCATATGGCTCCATTTAACGAGATCTTCCCTCTCGTTTTGATCCAAAAAAAGGAAAGTTGATGTAATTAAATATGCATTACGGCATGGTTAAATTTGTTGCTGATTAAAAGAGTAACAGAGTTTTTCATATATTTCTTCTTTGGAAAGTTTTATAGTCACTTTGTGCCCAGCCTATACTGTCTACATTGCTAAAACCTAACCTTCATCTTGTGACACAGTAGGTTTAAAATAATCAGTGGTACATCCATAGTTCTAATAGGTTTTCAGGGTATAAACATACATATACATAAAATTACCTAAAATACTGCTTAGAATGGAGAACTGTCTGAAGGAACAGGTAATATGCAGCCAATTTGGAAATAAGTCCATTCAGAGTTATATTTGTGGATTAATGGTTCAAGTTGGTGTTAAAACATTATCTAAGTATCTTTAATGTATGTATGCAAGAATAGCTCTTAGTTGCTCTACTTGTCGTGTGTGCTTGGTGAGGAACTTGGACCGAGTGCAAACTTTCAGGGTCAGGGAACAGCGGAAGTGATCTGTTCTCACGTACATAAAGATAACCTCAGTTTTGTTTTAACACCAACATGAAAAATCCTGAACTATTTATTTAGGTACTGCACTTACACAGAATTTCACAATGTCAATTTTAAAACTACCATATGCTGAAAAATTAACTTGACAGCAGCTGAATCTGGCATTGCTTTGGCTTTTCACCTTGCTGCAGTGGTGGAGATGTATACTAAAATGCAAAGAACAAAGTACAGAGTACAGAGATGTTACTCCACAAGGGCAAGTATTATACTTTTTGTTCCACTACATTTGTTTGACAGCTAAAGAATGGATCTATCCATTCATTCATTATCTATAATCATTTATACTTTATTAAATTATATGCGTGGAAAAGTATGGTAAGCAGTTAAACTAAACTGTGGAGGACACTTGGAGACTATGAAAAACAGAGAGAAGCCCCAGTATATCAGCTCTGACATACTTTTGAGTAAATTGTATATAATGTTACTTTGTCTGATCATTTTTGTCTTTTTTCATTTGTCCATAATTCCCAAATATGCAGCCGGACCTACATTTGTTCAAAAAAGACTCATTAATGATAACATCAGGACACTGTTTATGGAGATGACTAGGTTTGAAAATACCAAATTTTCTCTCATTGAAGGTTTTCTGAATTCATATACTACTATATACTACTAAGTGTTCTAAATGTTATGGATGTGATTGCTCCTGTCAAAGATAAAGTGATCAAGATCAGGCAAAAGGCGCCATGAAGTAATGATGACTTGGTCAGGGCACAGAAAAGGGAGTTCCACAATGCTGGATGAAAATGGCGTAAATGAAAGCTCCAGGTTCATTATGACATTTATAAACAAATGTATACGTTCAGTGAAGCTTTGAATAGAACAAGAGAAATGTATTTTTCTGAAATCAACAACAGCAGTAACAACTCACTTGCCCTGTTTGCTACAGTGAATAGATTAACAAACCCTCTGTCTCCATTGCCGTCAACTAATTTCAACATCTAAATGCAATGAGTTTGCATTATTTTTTTAATGACAAGGCTCAGGGTATTAAACAAGCAGTACACTGCACAAGACAGATAACAACTCCAGCCATCCAGGAGAAGAATTGATACACTCTACACCTGTCAATGACAAAACAGTTGCATTCACCAAATAAATCATGACACAAAACTCATCTCCCCTACATGAAACTACATAAGCCAGTTTTATTAGTAAAAAAGTATTGGTATTGGTATCGGCAATATTAGTCCTATATTTACTTGGTATTGGATCGATACCATATTTTGCAGTATTGCACACCTCTAATTGCCAGAACCAAAGGGATCATGTCTAAACCAGACTTGGTGATACTCATCCATGCATTTATCTCCAGCAGGTTAGATTACTGTAACGGCCTGTTCACGGGACCCTCAAAATAAGCTGTAAGACAGCTACAGTACATTCAGAACGCTGCTGCTCGGGTCCTGACTTGAACCAGGAAGTACAACTACATTACTCCTGTTCTCAGATCTCTACACTGGCTGCCTGTCGCTCAGAGAATAGATTTTAAGACAGCACTGCTTGTGTATAAGTCTCTGTGAACATTAGGGACAGGCCTTCTGCTCATTCACAGAGTCAGGACTAAACAAGGAGAAGCAGCGTTTCAGTTTCAGTAATAGTCTTCCTGATGATGTGAGACAAGCCTCAACTCTGACAATGTTGAAGTCCAAGCAAAAAACTTTTCCTTTTAGCTATATTCTATTTAAAATCAACATTTTACTGTTTATTTTAATTCTTGCCTATGTACTTCTAATTTCACTTTTGTTCCTGTAAAGCAGTTTTAGTGTGTATGAATTGTGCTAGAACTGCCTTCTTTCACTTGCGCCAATACATCCTGTCTCAAAACAATGCAGAAAAGCTAACTGCACTCCATGTGCGCCTGGCAACTCAAATGAACCAGCTGCTAATGGATGGGACTCACCCAGAGTGGCTGACTGAAGGCAGGACAGTCCTGATCCTGAAGGACCTCCAAAAGGGAACAGTCCCATCCAACTACCACCTGATAACCTGCCTCTGCACAACATGGAAACTCCTGTCAGGCATCATAGTGGCTAAGATGAGTAAACACATGGCTCAATACATGAGCAGGGCCCAGGAGAGCAAAATATCAACTACTGGTACATAAAGCAGTCACTCAAGAGTGTAAGACCAGACAGGCCAACCTGTGCACCGCCTGGATTGACTACAAGAAAGCCTACGACTCAATGCATCACACATGGATCCTGGAATGCTTGGAGCTATACAACATAGGACTCTAAGAACCTTCATAAGGAACTCAATGTGACTGACTCAATGGGAAGCTCTGTCCCTGCTGCTGTTCTGCATAGGCCTGAACCCCTCAGCCAGATCATCACTAAGACTGGCTTCTGATACAAATATTTATATTAATGGTGACAAAATACTAAAAATTATATTTTTACAGTATGTTGATAATTCTATATGATTTAACATCCATAATGCAGACATACTGTATCAATGATCTTGTGGGTTTAAAGATATGCAAATTTCCTCAAGAATGCAAAGTACTTGTACTTATGAGCCTGGTCAATAAGATACTATCACAGCCATAACACTGTAATTCTCCCAATGATGTAGTAGTGCCTGAATCCAATTAAATTTGTGTGAGATCTAATTATTATTCCTGATTTTTTTTTTCAATCATAATAGATTGACACCAGTGTTACCTGGGCTGCCTGTCAAGATGATTGTCAAGATTTACGTGCAGACTGGAGTCCAATTCAGTACTTTTCCCAGTCTTTGCAGATTTGGCAGCATTCACGAATCAAAGAGAGCTACAAACTACAGGAGTGCTTCTTAATACAACACAAGAAATGAGGATCTTTTTTGGTATATCAGTCCACATGGTCTGCCTCGGCTATCCCATAATTAAAATGTTTGGGGCCAAAAAAAAAACAAAGGTACCAGTAATAAGCAGCAAAATGGCAAGGGATAGGTTCTTCAAGCTGAGAAGCGCACTGAAAATTGTTGATGACCTGGCTGTAACAGAGGAAACAAGGAAGGCAGACATTCTTTGGAAAGTCAGGCCATTACTTGACCACATAAGGCAAGGCTGTCTCAGCCTCCCAAAGCCAGAGAAGGTCTGCAATGATGAGCAAATCATCCCTTTCACTGACCGCTGTCCTGTCAGGCAATATGCTCCAGGCAAGCCAAACCCTACTGGCCTAAAAGTCTTTATCCTTGCTTCTCCAAATGGTCTGATGCTGGATTTTGAAGTGTACCAGGGGAAGAATACATTTAGGGTCCAAAGATTGGGCGTTGGCCCAGCAGCAGTCCTGCGCATGGTTGAATCCGTACACACAGGAATTCACCTATTCTTCAGTCGATACTTCACAACAATTGATCTTATGGATGCATTGCTGGCAAAGGGCTTTCCAGCAACATGAACCATAATGAAGAGCAGAGTCCCAAAGATGTGCCAGACAAGCAGATGCTTGGAGGAGGGAGAGGAGCATCAGTGTCTGTGGTCAGAAAGAACCCTGAGCTGGCAGTAACAAAATGGTATCACAACAAACCAGTACTGATGGTTTCCACTGTGTATGGAAAAGATCCTGAAGATATCTGCACAAAATGGTCCAAAAAAGAAAAAGTCCAAGTCCAGGTGAGAAGAGTTTTTTTATCGCATTTCAAACAGGACCAAGAAATGGACGTTGCGTGTGATTACTCACTTCGATGTTGCCATCACAAACTCCTGGATCCAATACAAGTCTGACAGAAAAGCCTTTCACAGGTCAGCAAAGGACATCCAACAGTACCTGGAATTCAGACTGCTCCTGGTTGAAGAGTTGATGGCAAGCCCAGCACTTGATGACAGCAACGGTGACAGTGAAGAAGAGTATACGCCACCAACAAAAATGAGGATCCCATAACCAGATCCATCTGTGCGCAGACTAGGAGCCACGCACATGCAGGGATGGTGGATACCAAGCATGCAGAAAGATGCAGAAATAAAGGATGCAAGGCAAGACGTACAAATGCAAATGCAAATATGGTAATGCAAGATGTTTCTCTGCATTATCAAAAAAAGAAACTGCTTCCAGGACTATCACCGCTAAAAGTAAAACATGCAAAGGAAGAAATGAAGAACAATAAAAGACAAAATTAGATTTGTTTAGGTTTATCAAATAACTACATCACAGTAAGAAATATGTCTTTTGTACATTTATTCTACTTTTCACTGTTCAAAAAAACATATTCAAAGGATTCAGCAAAAGGACCCATCAAAAGGTATTGACCTAAAATGACAATATGTTCGGCTTTAACATACTGCCATTTTTGCTACCAACAACAACAATTGAAACAATCCAGAATAACTTTGTTTTTTACTCATCTTGGATGTGTTCTTAGTTTATCAACACTCTACAGCCATAATCATTAATCTGTTTCTTATTTTTTATATTCCAAGCTTGGATGTCTTTTCACACAAAAACGGTCCTATGGTCCACTACAGTGGACATGCTATAAAATTAAAAATAAAAATAAATTTAAAAAAGTCTAAATTGTAACATGTTTTAACCAAAAATAGGTAGGAAATTACAAAAGGAATTGGAAGACACTTATTTTCCTTGGTTCTCAGGAGGGTACATGGATGGCATCAAGCTGTACGCCAGGAGTGAGCGAGACATTGACTCACTGATCCACACCACCATGATATACAGCAACAACATTGGAATGTCATTCGAACTGGACAAGTGTGGTCGAATGATAACAGAGAGGGAAGGTTGTCAGGACTGAAAGAGTTGAACTTCCAGAAGGCAGCATAGTGGATGTTGAGGAAAGCTACAAGTACCTTGGAATCCCACAGGCAAATGGGAACCAAGAAGAAGCCACAAGGAAAGCAGGCACAGCCAAATACCTACAAAGAGTAAAACAAGTCCTAAAGAAGTCAGCTAAATGGGAAGAACAAGATCCAAGCCATCAACACCTTTGCCCTGCCGGTCTTCAGATACCCCGCTGGCATAATAAGCTGGCCAAAAGAGGACATAGAAGCCACTGATGTCAAGACAAGGAAGATCCTCACAATGAATGGAGGGTTTCACCCCTAATCCAGCACCCTGAGACTGTACACTAAGAGGAATCAGAATCAAACAGAAATGCTACAGAAATGCTACAAAAAACTAAAAGAAAAATGCAGATAACCTGAAAACAGAATGAAAGGGGAACTAATTGGTGTGCAAAGAGCATAAAGGTGCCAGTGTCATAATGCAGGTGGTAGAAGGGAATGGTGGAGAGCTAGGAATTTAAGAGTTGGATGGCCTGAGGGAAGAAGCTTCCTTTGTGCCGGGCTGTCTTGATGTTTGGAGCTCTGAAGCGCCGGCCAGAGGGTAAGAGCTGGAAGAGGTGGTGGCTCGGGTGGGTGGCATCCAGAGTGATTTTCTGAGCTCTTTTTCTCACTCTGGAGGTGAACAGGTCTTGGAGGGTGGGTAGGGGAACACCGATGACCTTCTCAGTGGTCCAAACTGTCCTCTGGAGTCTTCGGATGTCTGATTTAGAGGCGGAGCTAAACCAGACAGTGATGGCAGAGCACAGGACAGACTCGATGACCACTGAGTAGAACTAGGTCAGCAGCGTCTGTGGAAGGTTGAACTTCTTCAGCTGGCGCAGGAAGTACAACCTCTGCTGGGCCTTTTTTACGTTGGAGTCGATGTGCAGGCTCCGCTTCAGGTCCTGAGAGATGGTGGTGCCCAGGAACCTGAATGACTCCACTGATGCTACAGTGCTGTTCATGATGGTGAGAGGGGGGTGGGTGGGTTGGGGCATTTCTCCTGAAGTCCACAACCATCTCCACTGTTTTGAGCGTGTTTAGCTCCAGGTTGTTGTGACTGCACCAGAAAGCCAGCTGCTCCACCTCCTGTCTGTATACAGACTCTTCACCGTCCTGGATGAGACCAATGACAGTGGTGTCATCTGCAAACTTCAGGAGTTTCACAGAGGAGTCACTGGAGGTGCAGTCGTTTGTGTAGAGGGAGAAGAGCAGTGGGGAGAGGACACACCCCTGGGGGGCACCAGTGCTGGTGATGCAGGAGCCAGAAGTAAATTTCCCCATCCTCACTAGCTGTTGCCTATCTGTCAGGAAGCTTGAAATCCATTGACAGGTAGAGTCAGGAACGGAGAGCTGGGAGAGTTTATTCTGGAGGAGTGATGGGATGATGGTGTTGAACACCGAGCTGAAGTCCACAAACAGAATCCTCACATAAGTCCCTGGTTTGTCCAGATGTTGCAGGATGTAGTGCAGCCCCATATTGACTGCATCAGACCGATTGGATCGGTAGGAAAACTGCAGGAGGTCCAGGAAGTGTCCAGTGATGTTCTTCAGGTGGGCCAACACCAGTCTCTCAAAGGACTTCATGACCACAGATGTCAGAGCCACCGGTCTGTAGTCAATGAGTCCTGTGATTTTTGGCTTCTTGGGGATGGGAATGATGGTGGAGCGTTTGAAGCATGCAGGGACTTCACACAGCTCCAGTGATCTGCTGAAGATCAGAGAGAAGGTGGGAGCCAGCTGGTCAGCACAGGTTCTGAGGCATGTTGGTGAAACCCCATCTGGTCCTGGTGCTTTCCTTCTCTTCTGCTTCCTGAAGAGCCGACACACATCGTCCACACTGGTCTGAAGTATAGGAGCGGGGGAGAGTGGGTTAATGGTTGAAGGCGTTAAAGGTGTTAAAGGTTGCTCTGGAAGACAATCAGAGCGCGTGGGGGGTGATTCAAATCTGCAATAGAACTCATTCAGATTGTTCACCAGGGTTTGATTGCCTATTGAGGAGGGGGGTGAAGTCCTGTAGTTGGTTATTGTCCTCAGGCCTCTCCACACTGAAGCAGAGTCGTGAGCTGTAAACTGGTTTTCCAGCTTTTTGGAGTAGCTCCTCTTAGCTGCTCTGATCTCCTTATTCAGTGTGTTTCTGGCCTGATTATACAAGACATGATCACCACTTCTGTAGGCATCTCCTTTGGCTTAACAAAGCTGTCTGAGCTTTCCAGAGAACCACGGTTTGTCGTTGTATGTTAAAAAAGTCCAGGTGGGAATGCACATTTCCTCAGAGAAACTGATGTAAGATGTAACAGAGTCTGTGAGTTTGTCCAGGTTTGTGGCAGCAGCTTCAAAAACACTCCAGTCAGTGCATTCAAAGCAGGCTTGTAGCTCCTGCTCTGTTTCCCTGGTCCATCTCTTGATAGTTCTCACTACAGGCTTAGCAGATTTGAACTTTTGCGTGTATGTTGGTATGAGGTGGACCAGACAGTGGTCAGAGAGTCCTAAAGCTGCTCTGGGGACAGCGTGATATGCATCCTTTGTTGTGGTGTAGCAGTGGTCCAGAATATTCCCCTCTAGGGTGGGGCACTTGAAGTGCTGCTTGAATTTGGGCAGTTCGTGGCTCAAGTGTGCTTTATTAAAGTCTCTGAGGATGATAAAAACAGAGTCCGGGTGCTGCTGCTTCGTGTTTACTATTACAAGATGGTGCCGTGGATGGCTCGGTCTGGAGCGCTCCAGTTGTTTTGTTATTTTTGTTAGTTTGTCCTGCACTTTGTTTCTCTAACTTATTAAGTTTCACTCGGGCTGAACTGCTAAACATTCGGCAGCACTCCCAGGAAGGAAGGAAGGAGGCCGAGGACTGGTGAGCATCAGAGCCACCGTCTGAGATAAAACAGCAAAGATCCATGAGTACATCAGGAAGATGGCCCAGAGTGATGGAGTATTTAGTGAATATCTTAGGCAACAGAAGCCCGATGCAGAGGAAGAGGAGCAAGAACCATCACAGCAGGACAAACCCCTGCACGGTATGTACCACCGACAGATAGAAGAAGTGGCTGATATTGAAAAGTCCTACCAGTGGCTGGAAAAAACTGGACTGAAAGACAGCACAGAGGCACTAATCGTAGCAGCACAAGAACAGGCCCTAAGCATGAGATCGATAGAGGCTGGGGCCCACCACACCAGGCAGGACCGCAGGTGCAAGCTGTGCAAAGATGCCCCTGAGACAATGAAGCACATCACAGCAGGTTGTAAGATTCTAGCATGCAGGACATACATGGGACGCCATAACCAAGTGGCCGGCATAGTGTACAGCAACATCTGTGCCACGTATGGGGTGGAGGTCCTGAGGTCAAAATGGGACACACCTCCAAAGGTGGTGGAGAATGACCAAGCTAAGATCCTGTGGGACTTCCAGACACAGACCGACAGACAGGTGATGGCTAACCAACCGGACATCATAGTGGTGGACAAACAGCAGAAGAAGGCCATAGTGGTAGATGTAACAATCCCAAGTGACAGCAACATCAGAAAGAAGGAACATGAGAAGCTGGAGAAATACCAAGGGCTTAAAGAAGAGCTAGAAAAGATGTGGAAGGTGAAGGCAACAGTGATTCCCGTGGTAATTGGCACCCTCAGGGCTGTGACCCCCAAATTGGGAGTGTGGCTCCAACAGATCCCAGGAACAACATCAGAGCTCTCAGTTCAGAAGAGTGCAGTGCTAGGAACAGCTAAGATACTGCGAAGGACCCTCAAACTCCCGGCCTCTGATAGAGGACCCGAGATTGAGGAAGACACACGCACACCGCCCGCAGGAGTGAGAAGGGAATTTTTATACCCTATATATGCAGACATGCAGTGAGGAACAACCTTGGATTCACACACAGACACACACGCACATACACACATACAGTGATTTCTGTGCACAGTCTTACTCGCCCTCACACAGCTCACTTTTAGCCCTCAGGCGTTGCATTTAAGAATTTCATTTACTTGATTAAATCATATTTGCATATGGAAATTGTTTGAAAAAGATATTAATTTGTTATATTCAAAAGAGAATTACTTTCTCATATTAAAGCTAAATCAGACAAAGGCGGCCAGAGTGACAGGTGATGATATTGAACTTTGCTGAGTTTAGTCCCGTCAGCAGAACCACACACACACACACACGCAACTGTACACAAAGCATGTGTATATTTTGTAGGATATAAATTAGTAATTTTTAAATTACTTAATAGTTTATATCTTCCTGTCTCAGGTGGCCAAATTTGCTTCCCCCTCTTCCTCCATTTCAGCAGAGGTTAAGGTCATTAGCTCTGCAGCCCTGTGTGCTGTGTCCAGGTGTGTGTGAGTGATGGAGCTTTGTGAGATGCCACTGTGGGACAGATCTCCTCCTGAGCCAACTTAACTTATCAGGAACATGGACCAAAAAAATCAGGCTAATTAATTAAGAACAGTATTAGAAGTAATGGGATATTATAATATAAATTGCTACATTCTGGAACCAATTTAATCCAATTACTGGAACCCCTCATGAATATAATACCTCCAAAATCACTCTGTCAGAGTCCAAAGGGAGATGTGTCTGACTACTTAGAATGAAAGAAAAGGAAAGAAAAAAAACTTGCTCCCTTTTAACAGAGAACACCAATGATGATATAAATGGTTGAGGGGAACTGTTCATTTGAGTAATAAACCTAATGATGATTTTTTTTTCTAATTGACACTTTGTCCATTTACAACCTGAGTAGGTTTTTGTTTGAGCTCCCTAGTGTTTGATAAAGATGAATGACGTTAAAGCCTGATTGTTCCTTTTTCTCTTAATGGCCTCTACCCAATTTAAAAAATGTCTTAAAAAAGACAAAAGAGTACAATTCTGCACAAGCTAGAGTGGAGTGCTTTTTGGAAGAGTGAATAGGACAAACTGACATTAAGAATCACAGCAACTTTAGAAATAATTTCTTAAGAAATAAATCCACATTACCGCATATAAAATAACACATCAGTGCTTTGGAGGATATTTAGAGAAGCTGGCACCACTGGTGCTGAACATTTTATAAATAGAATCAGGTTTCATATCAGCGTGAAAGTAAAATTTCTTCTTTTTTCTTAATGTAAGGCAAAGACATTCAAAACATGTTGCAGTATATTGATTGTCCTTGCTTAGCAGGGTGGAAGATGTATTCAGATTCTTTACATATGTGGAACATATTACATGTTGCATTTAAAATATACCTTATTGAAAAGAATGTAATGCAATATTTAAAGCACAAGTACTCATCTTGCAGACATAATGGTTGTATTATTATTCATCATATTATTTAATGATGCATTTAGTTGTAAAAAGCATTTTATAGTTGGGGAGGTGAAGCAAATTATTTTTACTGTTGGTTGATTTACTTATCAATAGATTAAACAGTTTTATATGAGAGGCCGTACAAGACATATTTCATTGTGGCCCTCTCACACACATGTATTCTCTCTCTCACACATATATTCTCTCTCTCACACATATATTCTCTCTCTCACATACATATATTCTCTCTCACATAAATATATTCTCTCTCAGATACATATATTCTCTCTCACACACACATATATTCTCTCTCTCACATACATACTGTATATTCTCACTCTCACATACATATATTCTCTCACACACACACATATTCTCTCTCGCATACATATATTCTCTCTCACAAAAATATATTCTCACTCTCACATACATATATTCTCTCTCACAAAAATATATTCTCACTCTCACATACATATATTCTCTCTCACATACATATATTCTCACTCTCACATACATATATTCTCTCTCACATACATATATTCTCACTCTCACATACATATATTCTCTCTCACATACATATATTCTCACTCTCACATACATATATTCTCACTCTCACATACATACATTCTCACTCTCACATAAATATAATCTCTTTCACTTAGGCAGATCTTTCAAGCATGATGTTGTTTTGCTGTAAGTGGGACACGAACGTATCCATTTTCTCAGTTAGCAGCTCAATGGCTTTCATAACAGCATTCATACCTGCCGCATCCTCTAGATTAATGTCTTTTCTTTTAGTAGCAGGTTGGGTTTTGACCGGTGAGAAGGGATCTTTCCTTTTAGAATTACAGAAGCTCCCATCTTCACAGCATAGTCATGATAAATGGAGGGATTGTTACCGCAGACCACAACAGGCATCTTTCTCATTGTCATTAAATGATTTTTGAGGGGGTATCTTATCAAATGTGTGTATAAGCACGCATAAACGGTTCTAAGGTTAAACCACTGAGGGCTGGTGAAAAAAACATAAATGCAACTGGGACAGAAATATAGAGTTCAAAAAATGTGCCGCATCGGGTCCGCCATCTTGCTGGAAGCTGATTACACTCAAACCTGGCTGCTGCGCTTCTCAGCAAATCACAGTGCGACAAAAGATCTGCCTTCCATTAATATCTCAGGCAACAGAAGCCCGAAGCGGAGCCATAGTATGTGTTAATAAATGACATACTGTAGTGATTGTTTCAGTGGATTCATGTGTCCAGTGGTGTGGTGTCATGTTTTCTATTTTACCATGTGTCATATGAGTTTCTGTCCAGTGATAGGACAGTATTACTTGCTGGCTAAAAGCTTTATATTTAATCTTTTCCACTGGCCTGCAGCAATGGCCTTAGACACAGTCATATTTTTCACCACAGCTTGTCATACCTCACTATGAATAATTTGGAGCTATTCTTAGGGACACTGCTATCGCTCTTCAACTGGATACAGCTGTGTGAGACACACAGACCAGGAGGCGTCAAAGCCAATCAACCCTACTCTTACAGCTGCCATTTTGCAGCAGCCATTTTGAATTTATCTTAAATCACTTGGGAGTGTACAATGGTGCAAACCAAAACAACCCTTGATAAATGGTGGTGACAGAGGGCAGTATGGAAGTCTTTGTCAAGGATTCCAGAGTTTTACAATTATAATTTAGTTACTATATATTTTCTGTAGGTTGCACCATTGTTCAGTAAAATTTAACATATTACATAGGCAAAGTAGTGCGGCAACCAATTTTAATATTTGTACTATATTTTAAGAATTAATATCAGTTATGTTTTTTATTAATCCATTAATCATTTTTACAAAAGAATATAGTCTGTTTTCAATATTTTGTTGGCAAAATATGAACCTTAAACAAGTTTGCTACACGTAATAGAAAATCGAACAAACTTGAATTATTTTTATATGTGATGACATTTAAACAGATGTTCAATTTTAGCAATTATGTTTAATTAAATTGTTACTTGTTTGCTACAATTTTAAAATAAAGCAAAATTCAGTGGCACATTAACTCTAATGAAGCAACAACAGATAATGCTTGAACAATGTTAGAAATTCTCCTGGTGAGCTGCATGGAAGAACAAAATTGTATGAGGAACATGGACCAGACATTAGCTGGACTTTGTTCCTAAGAGCTCCCCTGCAAAACGTCTGGGTAGTGTTGTGGTGTACGCCAGTGGCAGACAGACCATCAGAAGCACCAGGATATGTCTCGTCGGTCTGTGAGCTGTTTGGCTTGTCATGGACAGTCAACAGTGATAAAATAGCAGCAAGATACCTCTCAGAAGCCTCACATCAAGCACAATTTTCACTTTCTCTGAAATGTGAAAAAAGACATCACTACTGTAGCTAGTAGCAGAAGTCTGTCTGCTAAGTCAGATGCACAAGTTACTATGTTAATTGGACCGAGAACTGTAAACATTTTAGGCTAATTGATTAGAAAAACTCGAACAAGATGGCACCACTGCTATCCATAAAACAATGTAAAAATTACTTATGTGCTTTTATCTTCCACTGGCTCCCCTGAGGGCTGTGTCCTTTCACTGCGTTTATTTGTTTTATATACAAATGAATATCAAAGTCACTACCAGGGCAGGCACATTTTCAAGTTTGCAGATGATTCTATAACGTTGTCTCTGCTCAGTGACAATGAGCATAGTCGCTCCTTCCTGGACATCAAGGAATCACTGATTTTGTCCCCTTTGTCCCCAACCTATATTCATGGCCAGGCTTTTGAGGTGGTGCAGCACAATACCACTACTTGGTTATTGTCATCGTTTCTACCCATGTTCCTTGCCATGTGATTCCTCTGTGCCATTGTCTTCGTTTGATCCTCACTGCCGTGTTGGTCCAAACTCCTGTTTGGATTACAACCTCAGCTTTATGCTTTGTTGAGTTTATGTTTACTTCAAAATTATATAGTGTTTCTTAACTGTATTATTTCAGTTAAATAAATCTTCTGTCATGATTCCCTTCTGGGACTTCCTGCTGGGGACCTTTACTCTGAAGACACTTCCTCTTTCTCTCGCACTGGTCCCCAGAAGCTTCACCTAATTGATTTCACCTGTTGTTAATCTCCTTTGTTGTCTCACTATATATACTTCCCTGTTCCCTTTGTTTGTGCTGAGCTAATAATTATTGCCTTTTGCTTGATTGCTCAGCGTGTGTGTATAGTGTTTTATGTTCCCATTTCATTCGGTCATCTCTGGTTTTTCCCGTCTCATTCGGTGATCTTCAGTTTCCGTTTCATTCGGCTTTTTGTTTTTCACATTTTTCTGAATGACTCAGTAAAGGCAGATTTTGAGACCCCTATATAGTATAGGTGTAATGTGCAAGCTGTGTGGGGCTCAGACAAACTAATACTGTGAAGATAAACACAGAGGCAAATGAACTCTTGGAGAACCACGACGGGTTTCCGTTTATTCTCGTAAAACACAAGCACCCTCCAGCGTCTGCCTAACGACGGCGGGGAGAGAGAGAGAGAGAGAGAGAACATGTAATTCCCAACAGGACTACGTAAAACAGCGCAGGCGCACATTAACACAGCTCAGACACCCACATAAGGAATCCTTTGAATTTCCTATATAAAACTAACAGAGGTTACCCCTGGTAGACTATTATCGTGAATTCGCCTTAAACCGCTTCTGATCTGAATGCAGCCAAGGTGAATAAAGCAAATCATTTAAAAAACACAAATAATTTTTTTTTTTATATAATTGTAAGTAAATTTGGGCAGTAAGGTGTTAAAGATAACCACTCATACTATAATGAACCATATTAAGAGTGTAGTTTCAGTAGTTTGCAGATTGTGCTAACCACCTGGCCATTCAGTGATTGCTTCACTAGTTTTGGACAGTACAGTTCTAGACTTTCTTCGAATTGCTTGTGAAAGATCAATACTGACAATTTGTAGGTAAGCAGGCGACAAGGTATGAACAAAACTGTAGATTTATAGGTATCGGTAGTAGTACTTCATTTTAGAATGAGTATCAAAAGTAAAATTTTTAATGTTACAGATTACAGGAAGCCAGTAAGTAAGTAAAACATGTTTGTGAAGCATGCACTTGACATGTTGAAAATGTGCTTTACAAACCTAACGTCTTTACTATGTTTGGATTAAACTCCTGTTAACATTTGCAAAGTTCTATATTTTGATAAATCCTCTTTTACACCAAATTTCAACAACATTCAGTAATTTCTACCAGATTTTATTGAAAGTATATCAAACATACATTGTACTACAACAATGGAAAAATACATAAATACATACATTTATTATAAATACTCAGAACACAATGTGCAAATGCAAACAACCATGTAAACATTACAAGGAATTAAGAATAGTCTGTTCTAATACTGATTTTTGACCATTTTAAAAGCTGAAGATCTTTTTATTGCAGGGTACGTGGATGACCTTATGACCTTATGGAGCTAATCTTTGAGAAGGTTTTTCTGGACCCAGTCTCATACACAGATACAGTGATGATGATCCCCATCCCTGGCCTCTCTGACTTCAGTAGTAGAGTAGTTTACAGTAGTTTACTAAAGGCAATGATGATAATGTGACTTTAAATACTTTGATGTTTATACAGTAGTTCTAATACTTGTGGTATCTCCCTGCAGCAGACATAGTGGCACAATTTCCACATGCGCCAGGACAGAGATGAACAGAATCACTACATTACAAAGTAGTGGTGGGGTGGACACAATATCAGACACCCCCTTCTCAGTCCTGCAGTAGATCGTGTTATTGTAAACCTGTCAGCAGAAAGTTTGTCTACTCTATGTAATGAAACCTAATTTAGTGGATGATATGATATTACTTTTATGCAGTCACTTACATTTCCTTCTATAGTGTAGATGGTAAAGTTAAGGGCACAGTACAACTAAAAGCTGCATTATTAACATAATTATGTAATGGTCAGAAAACTGCAGTTCAGTAGAAATTTAGAAATAAATGTTTCCTGTAAGTTCAAAAAACTTTTGAAAAGATTGACATTGTTCTTACATGCAGTTAGTTCCAATAGGTAGTAGCACACAGAAACCTCCCTTATTTACTCTGATAATACGTTTGACTTTATTGCCATTTGTTTCCTAATACACAGCTGTTCTAATCTAGATAGATAGCCTAGGAGAGTGTGTTCACTAGCTAATGTAGCTACGTACAAAACACAAAATAAATGAAAGAGACAACATTTATAACTAACCTTGCAAAAACTTCCTGTTGAAACCAAGAGGTCCCAACTGGTTTGGGAGTGCTGTCTCACTCTGGGTCAGACTGGGTCAATTATTGGTTGTAATGTTCTGCTTTCTCTGCAGGCACATCTTCTCTTTAGCCTAGCCTTTAGCCATCGGTACTGGCACCCCTCTGCCCCCCTCTACTTGAAGGATGGAGAGGGGGAGGGGCCAGGTCAGTGGTTATCCTGGATTGAAGCCTACACACCCCTAACACAAGTTTTTGTGCTTGTGCTGGCTGGCAGTCATATCTTCTTAAGACCACTTTGCTGTAGCTTGCCCATTGTGGGGGAGCTGGGACAGAGAACTGATTTTATTGTGCGAAAATATAGTGTATACTACAGCACTACAGAGGAAGAATCAGCAATAAAAAGATAGGCTTAGGTAGACTAACTCACAAGATGAAAGTGATCAGAAAGAGAAATGGATTTTGAAACAACAATAACAATATTCAGGCAGTTCATTGACTGCGTGAGTGAACATGGTAGCAAAAGAATACGACTGAATGTCTTGGCATTTCCTAGAAGAAACCTATCTATTGTTATGGCGATGAGCAGCAGGAATGTAATTTGACATTACATGAGGTTGGACACTGGCAGCTTACTGGTGTGACACAACCATGACGTGCTTCGAATTAACATGCAATGGTGTCAATTAAAAGCATGAAATGCACTTACAGGAAGCTTGAATGATTTCCCTGTGCCCAAGATAAAGTGACAGATGATGGGTTTCTGCTGTTCACAGGAAGTGTGTGCCAATGACGACTGAGCCGGACAACAGTTAACAAATGGCACAATGCAAAAGAAGTGAAGTTGTAATGAAAAATTACTTTTGCACCTATTGTCTTACACAGCACAGCCACCTACTACTTTTCTGCTAGGAGTGAAAATACTCTGAAGCAAGAGCATGCACATTTGGTTAGCCTTACCTCAACAATATTTTACTGGCACCGTGTGAGTGCAGATTTGAGCCCTCGTTGCACTATACAGCTGTGGTGTTTGTACAATGATATTCTATTTTTTCCACATCCCATTGTTGTTGTCTTGCTGCGTATCAAGTCACAACTGGGATTCATATGAGTGTGGAATTGTGTCTTGGCTTGACGTACTGAAAAAAACACACTCACACACACACACACACATGCATGCATTCAAAAACAAAGCAATGAATGCAGTCCAAGGCATGGATAATGATGGACAAGAAAGCAACATGCTTGCATGAGAAAGAGCATGAATGTGTGTATGTTGTGGAGCGTCCGTGTGTGCGTGTGTCTGTGTATTCACCCTCAACGCTACAGTCTTACACAATCTCAACTTCTGCTCCTCATCGTTTGCGGTGTAATAACAATATCACTCATCTCATATCATCAGCTTACTTTGCTTCCCCTGCCACCACCACCCCCTCGCTCCACATTTATCATGTTCATTTGATATTCAGAAATAAATGTAGCAGAAAGAGAATAATGCACCTCCTGTACGCGATGTTCATTACAGATGCATTTACATGGGGGGTTTGCCTTCATGGTTTCAAATAGAGCACTGTACATTGGTGTTCCTCACATTTTGTTGAGAAGGAGGGGTGGGGGCAGCTCCCTTCACATTAGTTCTATCAGTGAGCGATGATAAATGGGTCGATCTATCCATCTCTGCTGTCACATTCATAAAAGAAATTTGGCCTTCGTCAAGGGAATCAAGCACAGAGCTGTAATATCCTCAATACGTATCCATCAAGTTTAACTTGAGATGTATCGAAACACTATAGCGAATATACCTGAGTGAGTAATACTTCACCCATGATAATGCAGCAAATATCCACTGGAAAAAAAATCTGCATTTTTCAGTCTCAGCTGTAGAGGATGGCGGAGGAGGTGGGCTACTGATCATATTCAATCTGGAGGCGATCATGTAAATAGCCCTCCATCTTGGGAAGGCGATATGCAAAGTAGCCCGTCTCCCCTGTGTCAGGATCAGATTAATGGAAACCTAAAAGTGGGAATTACAGCCCTTATCCAGCACGGCGTTCCAGGGAGGGGCTGGGATATGGTCCCGGGGGGAATCTGCCTGGTTCAAAGCCCATTCCTCTGGTTAAGGAACTCACTAAGATCCATGCACTGAGGTGAAGGGCAATTTCCTTTGATATTCAGCAATGTATTACAGTAGGTAGTGTGCAATTGGTATGTCCTACTGGCATGTGTGTAACATGAAATCATAAAACAGCTAAACAAAGAGGTTGGTGCATTAAACAACATTATCAAGAGTAGGTTTAGCACTACACAATCATGGTCTTATGGTATATCAGGATATCTGTGCCAAGACTGGTGCTTTGACCTCCTTGAACAAAAACAATAATCACTGTTTAACATATGACTGCATGACTGTAGTTTGGAGCACAGACCCAAGTCCTAGTTACGTCCAGCTCAACTGGGATTTGATGCTTGTTAGCTTGTTAGCCTTGGCCTCCTTAAAAGTGCAACAAGAACAGTAACTGAAAGTATTAATTAGTACCATATGTAACCCATGAGCGCATTGTAAGTGCAAAACAAAAGAACTCCAAACATGTAACCTACAGCTGTGAATTCTTCTCACTGAACATTATCACCTTCATGAAGGAGGATTTATTGTTATACTGACTTAGTTTTACCTAGGTGTACCTAATAAACTGCTAACTCTGTGTGTGTGTGTGTGTGTGTGTGTGTTGAACTTTGAGTGGTCTTGGCATAACCAATATCAAAGGGCAGCTTTTCATCTGGCTTGATCCTCAGGGTTGGAGGCTTTGTGCGCTCTGTGTGGATATGACAACAAGCCCAAATCTATTACCTGGAGCCCAGTGTGTCTCTCTTATCGAGGCTGCCCATGGTGTGAGGCTCTGCAATATGCACTGCCACCTGACTTGAAGGCGCTCAGCAAGGATAGGTAATATGGAATCACGCACACACACACACACACAAGTAGACATATACACAAACAGAAGCTTCCCAACACACTTCATTCTCTGGTAAACTCCAAAAGCTTAAGGGGAATAACAAAAGAAAGGTAGCAGTTGGATTTCATTAGTGTGTATGAAGTATTACAAAAAGCTATCCAAATAAATCTCTGTAATACATTATATATAAACATATATATATATATATATATATATATATATATGTCTTTTTTTCTCTGACTTTCATGTCACCTCACTCACGCTGATAGTCTCTCTTTCCGACTCTCCGGGTTCCTCCACTCCCTGCTGACTCTCTCCTTCCCTCCATCAGCCTCTTTACTATTCATTGAGATTCAAACATGTTTTTGGCAATCCTCCAGCCCCTCCTCTCTTCATCTCTTTCTTTCCTTTGGCTTGCTTAAATTTGAATATAACATGACCTGGCCTGGTGGTGACATCACCGACATTCACAGATATATATACTCTACATATCAATGCATGTAAACAATCTGACTGAAGATTAATTTTCTTCTGTGTACATTCTAGATGTACAGCTGTATACTGCCAACAATTCATCAACCATGGGCCAAGTGACACTGCCTACTCCCTATATGTGTGTGTCGTGTTTGTTTTTCTCAACATATTCCTGCTGTTTTTTACAGTATACTTCCATAGTTATTTTTTTCCAGTATGAAAGCTTCACGTGTGTGTTTGGTCACCTGTATGCCATGTATATATATATGTGTGTGTGCGTGTGTGTGTGTGTGTGTGTGTGTGTGTGTGTATGCTTGATGTAGTCAGAGCATCTGGCTCTTCTCTGCTTCTCGACATTAGCACAGACAAGAGAATCAGTGGACTATTGAATGCAATTACAGTGTGCAGGCCAGACAATAAAGATTGATAGTGCTTTCGCCTTTTATCACACACCAAACATACCAGAGGTTAAAGCCTGTGAGCCTTGAGCTGTTGGTATTCTAATAATGATTGAAAATATGCCACCAAAGTGAGGAGGTATATTTATGAAAAACATACAGCAATGCATAAAATAAAAGGGGATTTTTTTTTTTTTTCACCTGGATGCTTTGGATGTTCTGCTGTATATTTCACAGCGATCACATCATGAAGGAAAATATTTTTCAGTATATGCCTTTGTTTCAGGTGGTTCTGAGTGCGAAATAAATTTTCTCCCAGAACCAAAATTGTGACTAAAATGATGTTGCTGCAGACATGCAAAAAAAGAGTTACCTACAGTGGAGCTGAAAATTAAGTCTGTAATTAAAATTCTGTATATTCTCATTGATGAATAAAAAAATAAAATCATACAGTTTCTCCTCGTACACAGCTGGGTCATCCTCCCTGTTACACACCTGCAGTGCAGTACAATCAGTTTTGGAACTTTGGCCTAGCTGCACCCTATGGGTCAGGCCCTCAGCTAAGTGAGACATGTAGAGAAATAATACCAATGATGATTGCCACAGAAAGGAAGAGTGAGTGTATGAAAGGTAGCTTGTATTCTGCCTATGGTAGTGTTTGTCATAATGACACTTCTTATGGTAGTCTTACCCTAAAATCAACATGGTAATCTGAATAAAAAACTCAGCATATAACAGTTCTACAATTTTGTTTTTGTTTTGTTTTTTTTGCAGCTACAACACGCTCAATATAAATGGTGCTCATTAGTACTGACTGATACTGTTTTTGTTCAAACTGTTCAACAGATTCAACTGCATGATCATATTAGTATATGTAGTTTTATTATTTATTAAGCTTTGAGCTCTGTTTTTGGTCTGCCCCATCTCTTGTAAGAAATGTCTAGTTATAATTGCTAAATGCTCCACTATATTCACATGCTAATACCTCATTTTGTCTGCCTGCTCTTTGCTGCTGGGTAGTTAGTGTGCAGTGGATTTGACTTTGCCACAAGGTGCTGCCTACTGCTGGCAGAAAGTATGTCAATGAAAGCAGTGAGACCGAACTAGAACAGTAGAGTGACAGGTCCAATTATCAGAAGGTGCTGAAATTTTCAGTAGAACTTAAAGATGGTCAACCACAAAATCGGGTAATAACTCTTTGTAATTCATCACAATGAGCAGCACCTTTCACATTAACCATAAAAAATTGTTCCATTGTAAATATAAAAATATTGATTAGTGCAGCTTTAATTTTGAGTAAAATGCTGTCATCCTACACAATTTGACTAAATGTTCACTGTGCAGTGTTTTTATCTATTCATCTAAAATGTACAATTGTCCAGTTATAATCAAATTCACTTCATTTGACTAATTCGATTTTAGGACTGAGACTAAATTTTAAAAAGTATTTTAGTTTCTTATAGTGAAACAGAATTATTATTTTTTTCTTCAAAATAAGACAGGAAATATTGGATCCCTCTGTACATATTCAGTAATAGCTGTTTCTTTGCATAAAACACCAATGAGAAAGGTTTACTCATTAATGCTGTCCTGATCTACAGTTGACATGATTCTTAACATACATGGACATAGCACAAAAACCTGTTCAGATCTACTGAAACGCTTTTTCAAAGATAGCTGATGTGATTCATCACTGCCATGCCATTTATCCAGACTTCCTTTTCATTTGAGTGTTCACAGGACAAAATGCAAGCCAGGAAGACGAATTAAAATAGTCGGTTGCCAAAGACGTACAATGCATCATGATGAAGGAATAATAGGAGACAGTGACCAAGGACAGATATGAGAGAGCAACACTGGAAACAAAGAGCAGGACAGAAAAGGAAGACAAAAATGACAGGAAGAGAATAAAGGACAAAAGAGGATAAAGATTTCTGTGTAATTTTTAAATGGAGAAACAGTCACAGGAATAGCAGAGAATGAATGACAGAGAGATTGTTCTATTATGTGGCTGACTGGCCACAGCCCTCTAACATATGAACATGCATGTGTGATGGCTTTCTTCAAGTACTGCTGTTGATTATTTCTGTCCTATTAGTGACATCCTCTTTCAGTCACTCTGCTTTTCTTTGTGCTTGAACAGTGTAAATCCACTTTACCTTGATACAGAATAGTTTGCCTTTGATAAAAACCTCTGTGTTCTACAAGGAATAACAAAATCATACTTGATGCCTGTTGAAAGCATCCTTGTGACTGCTTTTTTTATTTATTTGTTTATTTATTTACTTATTTGTTTGTTTTATTTCATTTAATTTTGCATCCTTGGGTCAGTGACATTTTCTTCCTTGTTTGGTGTTGTGCTGAGAACTTTTCAATTTCTGTTTTACTGCTCATGGTATATAAATTATTTTGATTTGGATGCATGACATGTTTTTTCAAAATTGTTTAACACTATTGCTAAAAATCAGAATCAACTTTATAGACCAAATATGTTGCTGCAAGAAAATACGTTAAACTTCACAGGCAAGAGACAGACAGAAACACAGATTATTAACATGCATCGGCAACAAGACAGGATTCCCATTTAAACTACTGCTCTACATAAAAGTCTTCCTCAATGTCATAATAGCTTATTTATTGATATTCAGTAAGACAGTCAGTATATTTCCATCCATCCATTATCTCTACCTGCTTATTCCTAACCAGGGTCACGGGGATCTGCTGGAGCCTATCCTAAAGGCAGGGGTCCACCCTGGACAGGTCACCAGTCCATCACAGGGCCACATAGAGACAAACAACCTCACACACTCACACTCACTCCTATGGGCAATTTAGAGTCACCAATCAACCTGACATACATGTTTTTGGACTGTGGGAGGAAACCAGAGTACCTGGAGAAAACCCACACAAGCACAGGGAGAACATGCAAACTCCTAACAGATAGGCCCCTTGCTTGTTTGCTAACCTGGGCCCTTTCTGGGAGTCAAGAGTGGTAACCACTCAGCCACCATGGTGCCCTGTCACTATATTTCATTTTCGAAATTAGAAATTTAGTGCCACCCTTTTTCCTCCAGACCCCTTAGACGTTACAGTATCTAACCTATACATATATTCAATAATCTATATTAGTTACAGCAACAGGGCTGGTGTAGCCTGGGATAGTGATGAGGGCTTTTGTCATCAATTTGGAGAGAAACAGGAAATCTGAGGTCAGAGGTGCAAAAAAGGAAAAGAAAAAGGCTCTGCAGGCAGATGCCACAAAGTGTGCAAAAATAACTGATTTATTAAGCTGGTTCTAATCTAGTTCTGTGTTGAAACATGAAATTGTGTAACATTTTTTTGTGTAACGATCATAATATCAATCATCAAGTTAAATTAGGTGCCAGGTTATTATTAAACTAATCAGATTGAATTTCTTTCTTTACATATATATGATGAGCAAAACTTAAAACAATGGACCGTACTTTCCAACTAAAACCCTATACAAATTAATTGAATAATGGTATTTTGTTACTTAATGATTTGTTGATTAAACATTGCGGTGACAGTTTCAACCATGATGTGTCATACTGGGATCATTTTACAGCAAACGCCCAGGCTGCTTTTCGTTGCAGATATATTCTCGCTGGCAGCCGTAGATGATCATGAAAAGAGAAATTACCTCTTTGATTTTTACAGTGACAGATTTACCAGCAAAACCCATCAGTCTGCTCCTTTAACAGAATTTTCTTTTTTATGATTACTTGTAAAGTCTTATACAAGTGCAAGACATATACATTTCTGCATATATCTGGACAATCTGTCCATTCTGTCCCACATGCCTGACTATCTGACTCCATACTACCAATCCCCTCCATCTGGTCATCCTCCCGACCTCAGCCTAGAAAATCAGGTATACGCCAGATCAACCACTCTGTACTAGCTAACATCCCCAGAAACATGGACTCGACACCTTTCCACAACACTCATTTTGGGCTTCTTAACGTTCGCTCCCTCTCTCAAAAAGCATCCCTCATCTTTGACATTATTCTTAAACACAATCTCGACATCCTGTGCTTAACTGAAACCTGGCAGCAGCCCAACGACTTCACTGAACTTAATCAATCTATTCCTCCTGGCTTCACATATCTCACCCATCCACGCCTCTCGGGACGCGGTGGCGGCCTCGCCATACTGTACAACCTTAAATACAAAATATCCATCCACCCCACTATCACCTTCCAGTCCTTTGAAGCTCTCATAGCACGTATTCATGGTCACACACCAACCTTCTTGGCCACTATCTACCGCCCACCAAAACCTAACCCGACCTTCTTGGACGAACTGTCTGACCTCTTAGCTGACCTCATCTCTCTGTCAGCCAACATAATTCTTCTTGGTGATTTTAACATCCACTTCGACAACCCCAACAACACCGCTACAAAAGACCTAATTTCCTGTCTGGACAGCTTTGGGCTCCAACAATACATCACCTCCCCAACACATTCTCTAGGCCACACCCTCGACTTAGTCTGCTGCTCTGGCGTCACAGTTCAGTCATGTATCACCCTCGACACCTTCTTCTCCGACCACAAACTAGTCTGCTTTAACTCCAAACTACCTCTCTTCAAAACCCACCTCTCCCGCACCATCACCTTCCGTAACTTAAAGAACATCGACCTCCCCTCCTTCACTGCTGCTCTCAACAACCTTTCATGTACTAATTACACACCGTCCCTCTCCAACATGTTATCCAATTTCAACTGTGAGCTACGAAATCTACTCAACACCTTCGCCCCACTCAAAACTAGATCTGTATCCTTTACGCACTCTGCTCCATGGTACACACCCGAACTCCGCCTCCTCAAAACCCAAGCCCGTCGCCTTGAACGTCTCTTCAAAAAAACCGGTTCATCCACCCACAAGGACTTATACCTAAACCACATACTGAAGTACAAGCAAACCATTACTCAAACAAAATCTGACTTCTATGCCTCGCTTATTGTATCCGCCTCTGGCTCCACGCGTTCCCTCTTCTCCACTGTCAAAAATTTATTGGGCCCTCCCGATACTCCTCTCTTCCCCTCACTCTCCACCACCTTGTGCAATAACTTCCTGGATTTCTTCTCATCAAAAATCGAAAATATACACCAGCAATTTCCCCCCATCTGTGACACTGCGAACTGCCTCCACTGTACCCTTCCCTCTCTACCAGTATCCTCCCTGCTTTCGAGTTTTATCATTCCACCCACCACGGTTATCTCTTCCCTGATCCTCAAATCCAAACCCTCAACCTGCAAACTTGACCCCCTACCAACCAACCTCGTCAAGCTCTGTCTCCCCTCTCTCCTTCCTCATCTTACCCACATTATTCACACTTCCCTCAGTTCTGGCATCGTACCCCCATCACTCAAGACAGCCATCATCTCACCAATTCTAAAAAAACCTGGTCTCGATCCTGCCGACCTTAACAACTTCCGCCCTATCTCCAATCTCCCGTTCCTCTCCAAAATTCTCGAAAAAGTTGTTCACCACCAGGTCCATACCCACCTTTCCGCCAATAGCCTATACGAACACTTTCAATCTGGTTTCCGCCAACTTCACAGCACTGAAACTGCCCTGGTCAAAATCACCAACGACCTCCTAGTAGAGGCAGACTCTGGCCTTGTCTTCATCCTCATCCTCCTTGACCTAACTGCAGCTTTTGACACCATCTCACACAATATTCTCCTCCATCGCCTTGCTTCCATCGGCATAGCCGGCTCGGTCCTCTCATGGTTCACCTCCTACCTATCTGACCGCACCCAGTCCGTCCATCTCCAGAACTTCCACTCCCAGCCCTCTACTGTCAGTTGTGGCGTGCCTCAGGGCTCTGTCCTGGGGCCCCTCCTCTTTATTATTTATCTCCTTCCTCTCGGAAATATCCTTAGGCAACATAACATCAATTTCCACTGTTATGCAGACGACACCCAGCTCTACCTCTCTGCTGCTCCATCTTCTACCCTCCTTACCTGCTTACATAATATCAAATCCTGGTTCACCCATAACTTTTTGAAACTCAACCCTGACAAAACTGAAATTCTCCTCGTGGGCACCAGATCCACCCTTTCTAAAACCAGCACCTTCTCCATTCAAATTGACAACAATACTGTCCTCCCCTCCCCCCAAGTTAAAAGCCTGGGTGTCATCCTAGACGGTACTCTCTCCTTCACTCAGCATATCAATACCACTACCCGGTCGGCCTACTCCCATCTCCGTAACATAAACCGCATCCGTTCCTCACTCACCACCGATAGCACGGCAATACTCATTAACGCCTTTGTCACCTCTCGTTTGGATTACTGTAACTCACTCCTCACTGGTCTACCTCTCAAATCACTTCGCAAACTTCAACTTGTCCAGAACTCTGCTGCCCAAATCATCACCAGAACTCCGTCCTCACATCATATCACCCCTGTCCTTAAACAACTTCACTGGCTCCCTGTGTCCTTCCGTATAAACTATAAAATCCTCCTTCTCACCTACAAAGCCCTCCACTCTATTGCCCCACCATACATCACTGAACTACTTCATATCTATTCTCCGCCTCGTCCTCTCCGCTCCTCCAGTTCCACTCTCCTCTGCACCCCTACAGCGCGCCTGGCCACCATGGGCGCTAGATCCTTCAGCCACACTGCGCCCCGCCTTTGGAACATTCTCCCTCATCGCATCCGGTCGTCTCCGGACTTATCAACTTTTAAATCATCACTCAAAACATATCTGTTCCGTATAGCGTTTTCCACCTAACTCTCTTAACTTCTCAAAGCAGCCCGTGATGTCCTACCACCCTCTGCCTATTTCATATTGTCTCATACTGTTTCATATTTGTTGTTCTGTCATCTGGGTTTCTGTATTTCAATTTACTTTTACTGTACTTCGCCCACTTCCTAGATAATCCACGCTTTTGCCTTTACATTCTCTCCCGCCGTTTATGTATTCTTGTTACTGTGGTTTTAATGCACTCTATGTATATCATGCTGTATGCTTCCTTTTCTATCTGTAAGGTGACCTTGAGACTTTGAAAGGCGCCATGAAATAAAATGTATTTATTTATTTATTTATTTATATCTGCGTATCCATATGGGGTTTTGGATAGTTGTGGCTTTAACTGGTAATGGCAATGCAGCAGAGAGGCTGTTCTCTGAAGATATGATTTTAATAACACACCTTTTTCTCCCTCTTCTCAGCACAGTGTAACTGATACTTAATCAGTAACATTACAGTAAATTCACCTAATTTCCTTATTTTTTATTTAGTAACCGAACTGCAAAATGCTTCTAAGTGAATGTGGTTAACTTAGTAATCAAATTAGTTAGTAAGACACACACTCAGCTGGTGACCTGTCCAGGGTGTACCCCTGCTTTTCACCCAAAGAGAGCTGGGATAGGCTCCAGCAGATCCCTGTGGCCCTGTGGATGGATGGGATGGGATGGATGGACACTGAGACCAGTTAACTGTAAGTTGAGTTTCATTTGACACTCACTGGCCAAAGGACAAGAGTCAGTGTAGGAAGAACCAATTATAGTGCCCCTATTCTTTGAATTAAATTTTGAATTACACTGAGAGATTGGCAAAGATCCTACCCCTCTTTACACACAGCAGTGCAGATGTATGCAGATATAGTAAGTTGTAAATTAATGTGTTCTGATTGTCTGATTGCTTGGACTCTCTCTTGGCCTTTGGTTCTCCCTCTTCCTTGTATAATTGTAAATAAGCTGTTTGATTTTACTTGCCAGCTTCCCTACCTTTCTTTCTGCACTTGGGCTCTCAGTCTTCCCATACTGTCAAAGGTGACACAGAATTTGACTGAATGAATATTTATCAGATTCTTGCTGTAGTATAGTTTTTCAACTTTTCCATACTTAGAGAAGTATTTCAGATAAAATACTCAACACAGATTGAATTGGTGCCCGAGTGGGGAATTCACATCCTAGAAACCCTAGAATAATGGTTTCAACTGGCAAGCCAAGTTAAATTCAGCATTGTTTTTTTTAATTTTTGAATAGTATTTCAAGAATTGTATGACATAAAAGCTAAATGCAAAAAAATGTTAACACTACTTCTTGTGATTGTGGACATATGAATTTGGACATGCAGAGAAGGACACTTGATGGCTCTACTATATGCTGCAGCTCTAATCCATTTGGGAAGTTTTCAAATTTAAGAGTATGTTGCATGAGCTATTCTTCATTTTTTGTACCTAAACTGTGTCTACAGCTATGGATTTTCATGTTGTTTTCCTATTTTCCACCATGAGTTCTCCTGGTTTAAGGAAATAGCGATTCTCTCTACATATGTTTGTTCAAGCCATCTTCCACCTGTTTCCTGTTTCCTATTTATTCAATATTAATCTACTGTCCTAGTGTACTGGCATATATAAATTTTAAAGAGTGCAAATTGAATATTTATATTCTGCATGACACAATTGGAGACTTTTTCATCACACCTCACAGCTTCAGCTGAACCTGTTCAACTAAACAACCAATTATCAGGCCTTTGTCCTTGCTGACCAGTTATTAGAGGTTGATCTATAATCCAAGGATAATTTGTTTGTGTTTACTCCCAGGCACAACCTAACACAAACAGGCAGTGCAGCAAATGCCTAATCTGCTCAAGCAACGGCGGGTACAGTAGATGTTTTACCACCAGACAGTCAACATCATGCTTACCCCATTTCCAAACATATTTGCATATGAAACAGTGTCCTCCGATAATTCTCCATGAAATATTAGCAGATTAGGAGCGGACAGGATTATGTATGGTATTACGGCATGTTCTGATACAGTGGAGACGCACAGACCCTGTGGAGTCTGCATGTGGTGATGAAAATCATCAGCAGAAACACACACACACTCCTAACCCCTGTCCCTCACAGATATACAGGAAGCGGTATGACAAGGGTTCACTGATTGCCCGATAACAGTCAAATCCAGACACCTATTTAAAAGGCTGATATTTTAGTAGTAAACATGTGGAATTCCTTCATTATTTGACAACTCCCCCATCTGCCTAGTTGGGAGCTTTCCGTTAAGATGCTTATCTGAAATGTCAAAAAGAATTATGCTGATAGCGGTCGGTATGAATAGGGCCTACGGCGTTTCCTGATAAGAACACGTGGACTCCAGCATTCTACTTGTCAACACTGGATTTCCTGCACATCTAAAAAGTTCGACATTAATATGAATATTGCCCACCCATCACCCCCTCTAGCCGCCAACCTCGCAGTGGAGAGAATTGTGGCTACCATGAACCAATCCACACTCCCCTTACCTCTGTGATGACAAAAATGCCACGGTAATGTCAAGCGAGATGTAATGATTTAGATTCTGACGATTGTCCCGTGTCAGCACCACATCCGACGGCCCGGGTGAGTTGATTAGAGTTGGGACATCAAAAGAGGCTCAGAGTGGAGATAAGAGGGAGGGAATCAGGGTGGGGTTAGGTAGGAGGTGTGATATTAACGTGTTTTCCATTAGGAATTAAGGCATCGGAGGAGTTTCAGCCAAAGTTCTGTCTGTCTCACCTTCTGCTATCTTGAAAGTGTTGGCAGTGACTCAGGCTTTTTTGCATAAGAGCCAAGATAATCTGAGCCTGCTTACATCAATTAAAGAAGAGGTAGGACATACAGTAAGTAAAGTGATGAGGGTGTGCAAAAGTCAGCTGTGTGGATATGAATATGTGGTTTGTGTGTCCGTACAGTATCAAGAAAAAGTTAGTAGGGCCTTTTGGAACAGCTAGCATTTATGTATAAATCTGTCCTAAAATATATGGAAATCTTTGTTACCTTAACTTACTTACCTGCTTTTACAGTGCAGGCAAAACGTATGTGAAACTCCAGATCAGAGGGGTGAGTTAAAGCTTTGACAGCTGATGTGGACAATGTCTCACAATAAATAAATAAATAAGACTTACAAAAAGCAATTATTGATTTGTTTAACTAGCCTACTAATCAGTTTAGATAATGGGTGAATAGAGGGATGAGTCAGTCATCAAAGTTAGTCATCAGTCTACAGTTGGACAAATTATATAAACAGAGATGATCTGGTGCTCTGCCTGCTCTCCCTGGAAGTGGATACCCAGTAAAGTTGCTGAATTTCTACGTCATGATCAGTAGCTACTGAAAGTGCTTGGTTGAAGTTATTGCTGCTAAAAAAATGGTTCAACCAATTCACTTACTTTTGTACTGTATTTTTCACTTACATGAAGATCACATGATATTTTTAATGAATTAATGCAATAAACCATTCAAAATGGTCCACATACTCCATTGCTGTGTGCCTCTTTATTGCCACTGTACCTTCTCACTGATAAACTTAAGCCTGACATCGTTTTAGTGCAATACATCCTACAGTGAGAGTTGACACCTGTGCCTTAGATGTACTTAAGTGACACGTGCCATATTTTTTATTTTATTATTTCTCATTCAATTCAATGGTAAAGTGTGGTCAAACTTTTGACTGATAGTGTATATATATAATATATATTTTTGATACTGTGATGGACTGGTGACCTGTCCAGGGTGTACCCCTGCCTTTCACCCAAAGAGAGCTAGGATAGGCAGAACACTCCAGCAAATCCCTGTGACCCTAAATAGGAATACGCGGGTATAGATAATGGATGGATCAATGGAGATAATGGATATTTTTTATGTTAACAAATAGAACTGCAGTGCTTACCACAAGGTCCTCAGCAATACAAACATGTACAATAGTTATTTCTTTTCCTCCACCTTGTCTGAAGTTGCAAAGTTTCCCAATTTGCAAGCATGTATGTTTGCTGTCTTCTTATTTGTGTGAATGTGTGTGTGTGTGTGTGTGTGTGTGTGTGTGTGTGTGTGTGTGTGTGTGTGTGTGTGTGTGTGTGTGTGTGTGAGTGTGAGTGTGTGTGTGTACCAATTACCCCAAGTATATCAAGTGAACACTGCACCCCTTAGAGGTCAAAAAGACACCTTGGCACCAGCTGTCCAGCCTAAAGAGGATAAAGGGGTTTTGTGTGTGCGTGTGTGCGTGTGTGTGTGTGTGTGTGTGTGTGTGTGTTTTGGGGGTGGGGGAATCATTAATTATACATAGTTGCTCCCCTCCTCTGCCCCCTTCACACCACTGTCAGGCTTTAGTAGGTTCAGAAGCAAGGGCTACATCCGCTTCATGATAACATCTCCAATAACAATTAAGGTTGAAACATGTAATTTACCAAGGAGAGAAAAATAGTCAATAGACTCTGTTACCTTTGCATACTAAAGACTAAGTCTAAAGTGTTGGTTATGTATTATGACCCAAGATTCTGTGAACTGGGCACAGCCCAATGTGCAATTGCTAATGGCACCAACCTGAAATCCTCCATGCCTCACGGGGCCCGACAACCCAGCAGGAAAACCCAAAACACTAATGTCTGACCCAAAGCAAACTCCAGGTGGGGAACATAAGCACACACATAACTGGAGAGCTGGGCATTTAACAGCAACAGCCCACATCAGTGGGCCATGTACCAGCACCTCCACAATGAGTGGAGAGCCAAGTGCAACCACGGTTTCCTGGCTTGGTCATGCCCTGGAAGCACTCAGGACAGAATGTGAAAAAAGGAGTAATGCACAATGTCCCACAAATAACAATCAAAGGAACATGGAGAGGCCACCGCGCAGATGATCTCTACCGCTGTTCGTGGGAGGAGACACTCCCCGTGTGGAGTGTACACGAATGTCAGCTGGCGGCTCTCTTTGTTCATCAATGTGAGCTTGTGTGATAGTGTCACACATTGAATGAGGCAACCACTCCGCTGAGAAAGGAGAGGGCAGCCAACTGACTGTGTTGGCTAACTAGTGTGAGGGACTACCACAAGACATAATGTTCACGGCTGCCTTTCCCGTGTTGGGTGAGCATCGTTTTGATTGACAGGAGGTGTGCATGATGATAAGCACAGCATAGGAGACGCGATGAGTGCATGCCACCTTGACTATTCATATGTGTACTGCTTGTGTTATCCGTCTGACATGACTGTTACTCCACAATGGAAGAAAATGTTGAAACACTTTCCACACCGAGTAACTATAGCCCATTTATGCGTGCCATTTATGTGTGCTGTTCATCAGGAGGTCATAACACCCTCACAGCTCGGTGAGGGAGGCATCAGTACACACCAACGCATGCGACATAGGTTTGCCCTGGGGAAAACCCCTGCCTCTACATGAGGGGGTTCCCCACATACAGAATATCCAGACCGCCCTAACGGCACCTCCAGTTGTACTAGCCTGGTAAGGAATGAAGACATGCAGCAGAGGTGAGTGCAATTCCAGAGAGGAGAGCCCTCATAAGGAGCACGTTAGACTTCACACCCAAATAAACAAAAACCTGAATAGGCTGGGGAGAGCTCTTTTCCTCACTTAACGTGACACCCAATGCAATCAGATGGGACACTAGCCCTGCGGTCTTTAGTTATGGTTCCTCCTGGGAGTGAACTAGCATTCCCATGGACTTGGAGAAGATGCAGGGAGTGAGCTAGAAGTTGAATGGTCGAAAGTTATAGTGCTAACTCAGTCCCTGACGGGAAATCGGCCTATTGTTGTAATAATACGTGAGCTTGCGCGTAGTGGCATGAAACCACTGCCATGCTTACTCTCGCCAGCCAGCATGAGCACAACAGTGGTGGGGCTGCCCATTTATGGGGGGATGCATGTGCAAACACTACTAAGGAAGGGAATCTACTTCATCTCCAACATAGTTCATGGCACCTAAGAATGGGGACCAGACAGGTTGTTGCTACCAGCAGGTCTCTCCTCACCGACTCTGGGATTAGAGTGGTGCAGCCAGATGCGTTTGGTCCATGGTCTACCAAGCGGCTATGTAGGTTGGACCCACAGCAATAGGGGCACTAAGAGTCACTTTGCCCCAAACAGCAAAACTTTGCTTTAGGCTAGGCACGGTGGGAAAACTCATCATCATTACACCATTTTCCTGGATAATGTGCAAGAAAATGGAGGCTAGCCACAGAAGAGAGACACACTGCAACGGCAGGAGAGCAAGGCCAGACCGATACGCTGTCAGAAACTGTGAGACCATACCAGTTAGCCACTGTCGGTTAGCCACTAAAAAAAACTACTCATGGCTGGAAACAAAGTGGAGGCCAGCAAAACATTAGCTCCCTCGCCTAGCATACTAACTAGCATGCCACTGCTCCGGCTCCCTAGACAGGTAGGGGTGAGGCAGGTTGGCCTCTGGAGAGGGGCTAGGAATGGAGGTGGAATTTTCCGATTCCAGGTCCAAAGTAAGCTCGAGTACCCGGTCCAACTCTACTCCTAGGATGGAGGCGGAATGGTTTTAGTTGCGGGGGCACCAGAGGGAGCAGAGAGAGGAGATGGCTCCTGATTCAGCTATCACTCCTCAGGGGAAAGTGTGCTGTCATAAGCTAACGTTAGTTCACAAGTTTTATGGTGGATGGCCTTCCTGACACAACCTCAGTAGCTGAGGCTAGGAGCCCCTGGTCTTCCATCCAAGTACTAACCAGAGTCGTCCCTGTTTAGCTTCTGAGATCGGATGCTATCGGGCATTCGCACTTGGGTGTGGCCGTTGTGTGTAGATCAAACACCCAGAGAAACATTTCATTGACATGTATCAACATATTGGCAGCAAAATTGCCAATGTTAAATTAACATTCTGAGTTTATTGTTTATTTAACACTGGCAATTTTACTGTGTAGGGATATAATTTTTAAGAGACTGTCAGTAGTATATACAAAGTACAAAGTTTATTGTTTATTTAACACTGGCAATTTTGATGTGTATGGATATAATTTTTAAGAGACTGTCAGTAGTATATACAAAGTTTATTGTATATTTAACACTGGCAATTTTGATGTGTAGGGATATAATTTTTAAGACTGTCAGTAGTATATACAAAACAATATAGTTTCAGCATGGCTCAAATGAGACTGTGCAATGTAACTTATTTTTCAGTGTATACACTGACTATCTTATATTTTACTTTATTTGTAGTGTTTATAGAAAAGCATGGTGGCTGAGTTAGGTTGATTAGGTGTTTGTCTCCTTGTGGCCCTGTGATGGACTAGTGACCTGTCCAGGCTGTACCCCTGCCATATATATATATATATATATACATACATGTGTATATTAGGTATATTATGCATCGGCCTCCTCTCTGTAACAAAGTGGATGCCTTGTAAAATCAACTGCATGAACTTAGAGATAATGTGGATGCAGATATTTAATGATAACCATGACATTACACCATTACATGTGTGATATGTGCTGCCATTTGTCAGTCTAGGTGACTGTTTCTGTTCTGTTGTCTGTAAAAATATTTAAAGAAGTTAATAGAGCATATAAAACATATAAATTGACCCCAGCCTTACTGCCAGAGCAAGAATTTGCGTTTTCGATGCGAAAGCATTATGCTTTGCACCTTCGCCAATCTCTCCTACACTGCTGTTTCTTAGGGATGGTGCAGGGTGACTGAAACTTGAGTTTATTTAAAATAGTCAGTGCAGTGGCACAGTGTTAAACGTCTGGTTTTCCCTCTCTGTGGACAGTTATATTGTGTTTTAATGAAGCCCAGTTGACAGTATTTTTGTTGATAAAAGTTGAGACAACATAAAGTTGTAACAACAGCTGTGTGATATATCAGATTTGAAATGAGTGTTCACAAAGATATTTTAATTCTAGCAAACTGTACATGGTATTTACTATTTTAGTAACTTCTTCTGCAATGTGGCATGTTGGATTTTTTTTTTGTTCCAGTGCAGGATTCAAACCGCTGCATTCCTGACACAAAGTCACCACCAGGGCACCACAAATATACCGTGGCAGAAAAGTGTGACACTTTAAATCACTACAACTGCAACTTACTTCCAAACCTACTTATATTGTGACTTTGATTGGAGGATAACAGGAAGATGGACATAGAGGCATAACGAGGACTCAGATATACAGTTACTCTATAGTACATGGGTACAGTAAATTAGTAACTGGCAGGACAAATAGGCACCAGAAGGATTTCTAATGCCCTTTCACATATTATGACAAAGAAATTTTTGTTTTGCACATCAAGACTGCAGCGGTATCAAAAATTCACAAATAACACCTAATGACATTACACATCATTCTTGTCTTGCAAATAATAGCCAACACTTCATGTCTGTCATTCAAATTGTACAGCCCCAGCATGCAGCAGAACACCAAACACTAGAAATAGCCTTATTTGTTCTCAGGTCATTGCCTTTACTTAGTTTTCATAGAAAACCTTCAATCCTGTGAATACACCTACGTATGTCTGCATGTGGGGGTGTGCAGGGCAAGTACACACTCACATTCCTCCATTAAATGCTGTAATATTAAAGGTTATTGAGTTGAACTGAATGCAAGAGTAGAGTGTCCATTGCCTTCAGAACACTTAATGAATTGTGAACATGAGGGCTGCTTAACTGTAAGTCTTTTTTCCATCTTAGTAGTAATCTAATGATATTTACCTTGTATGATTATGTGTTAAAATATGACATGTGACAGTAATTCTACATATAGGAATAAAACAGCTCCTCATCTTTTCTCTTTTTCAACCGTTGTGAAGAGACAGACCTACTGTACATTCATTCTTCTTACTGTACATTAAAACCTGCATCTATAGGCATTCCATCTTCCCACTACTGGGAAAACACCCTGATCCTTTTAAGCATGTATCTCGACTGACCCTATCTTTTCATCAAAAGTGATAAAAGCCTCGCCTTTACTTCTGATGCCATCTTCCCCCCTAGCTTCCCACCTCCTTACCTACAGTCGCTCTATGACTGCTACATCTGAATCAAGAATGCAAATGGGGCTGGAGCCTCACAAAGCCTGGGGTGACCTATATTACAGCTAATGATAGGCCACAGTGTCGGAAGAAGAGCTGGAATGAAAGAGAATTTGAATGAAGCTGACCCACATACAAAGGCACGACCAGTCGAAAAGGCATGTTCCTTCCTACTAAGTAGGCCACAATGGGCTTCAGGATTATGCAGAAAAGTTCCCCTTTCTTTCTGATGGATGGAAATGGGAAAAGTGATAGGGAGCTCATGGAAAAAGGAGCTTTTTTCTTACATAGATGGCAAACAGTAAGGTGAAAGTGCCAGCTTACAAATCAGCAGCTAAAGAGAGTGTGTTTATGTTATTTGGTATAACCTCAATAACAGAAATAAGGTGTATAAAAAAACACCTTTCAGTATAAAGCATCATTAATGTTTTTATGGTTATACTTAATACATCTGTTTAAAATTAGGGAACAGCAGAGGTAAATACAGAAACATTCACCTCTGAATAAGATCTTTTTTTTTCTTTTAATTCCTGTTTATTAAAACATGCTACCAGTGAGTTCATTTTGCTTTTTAAATACCCATTCCAAGTACAAAATCAAGTGAGTGTACGTACTCCACAAAAGTATGTGGATGTGTGTGTCCCTCTGCAGAGGGCTGCAAGTTCTCACTTTGTCTGAGACACAGGTAGGAAATGTTTTATTTCCCGAGCTCGTGTGGCAGTAATTGGTCTGGTGTGTTAATCCTAGGATAACAAGTGTTTTCCAAAGAGAGTCAATGATCATCTTACAAGGTCAGTTTAGCCCCGTGCGCCATGCATAATGGAGAATGCAAAGGCTAATAAGTACATAATCACATCACAGACACACACACACATGCACGCACACTCCAACTCATACATGCTTGTATTTTATACTCATTTCACAGCTAAGGGTGGTGTAGTAAAAAAATACAGTGATTTTTAACTGCCATCTTTCCTCTCTGGAAGGCTTTTCAATCTAACAGGGCCACCCTGCGGTCTAGCCAACACTTTGCCGTTATCTTGGCGGGGAACCCTTCCCCTTCGCCTCTAGCCAATGGGATTACAGCTGGGAGGTGGTGGCGGCAGCAACCACGCACCGTGACCCGTCCGTTTTTTTACGACTTCATTATTTTCCCTTCCTGCCATGCTCGTTTTCATTTGCCAGAGCAGGGCATAATGACTGTGCTATAAAAACGCTGCTTTAACGTTTGCATACTGTTCTCATTTGGTCCACCCCTCAACCCTTCAGCTAGCATATGGCAGGTAATCAGGTCTGCAATCAGGGCTGCACGTTACACAGGGCCCCGCTTTCAGCACAGGGGCTATTACCCATCTGTCTCATGACACACACACGCACACACACACACACACACACACACACAAAACTACACATGTATTCCTGCAACCATGCTAAAACAAAAAATGCAGATACTTGCACACAAATTCATCCATTCTCCACATAGATGCAAATGCTTAAACAAACACAAGCATCTACAGCATCCTATGTACATACATAAATTCATGCACTATCCCAGTGCCTAGCCTATAGAAAATCACTATATAAAAGTCTTCAGCTAACAATTTTCTATGAAATGTGCATTAATTATAAATTGTGTGGCTTTTCTTCTTTCACATTTCATTAGTAGCAAATGACCTGTGATTTCACAGTTTCACAGATCTATGTGACAAAATGCCTGATAGTATGTGGAGCTTAGCTAACAAATCTGGTCATTTATGAAAGAACTTTTGCACCTCACCTCTGCACACATTGGAATAATAATTTTACACATATGAAGACACATATATTCCCAATAGCTTTAGCATATGGTTCCATCATTAAGTATGAAATATATGCAAAGCCTGTAAAAAAAAGTCTGCTTGGGACACTTATTTTATTTTTTTATTGTGGATTTTTCTCCAAAATCATCTGACAGAAATCTAACAAACCCAAAATATATACATTGATTTTTAAATAAAACAAAATGTGAGCCTTGTGAACATAATTTTGACCAAATCTGGCTTGTTACACACAGATCTGAAGACCTTTCCTTCCATCCTTGAATCACTTACTGATGATGATGCAATCCTAACATGTTTAGGATCAATGTGCAAACTGATTTATGATGCCATTTTTGTTTTTGGCACACCAAAAGTAGTTCTTAACCTATTGCAGCTGATGGACACATTATACACGGCTGCATATGGGATGCGCGATGGAATGAAGAGGCCTGTGTGATGATGATGGACTTAGTGTGACTGGCATACTACTGTGCAGTCCAAAGGTCATGGTTACAGACAGGAGGGTAGAACCAAGAGGGTCTGTTTCATTTGGCAGGCAAGAATGGAACTTCCAAAACTCCAGCCAAAGACAAAAGAGACATTTCAGTGTAAAATGCTACAGAGGCAATTCAGAGGGCAGCCAAGACAAAAGATAAAACATGGTTGTCAGTAAATACAGCAGTGATGATAGGACAAACCAAGTCTGGCAACAGGAATAGAAACCATTACTCCCAACCAGACGGGAACTTTAAAGATTGGAAGAATCTTGTGGTGGGATATCCACCTCCAACCAGAAACCCCAACTTTCAGATTGTACAGATGTCCTGCCAAACAGTCTGCACATGCGTGCGTGTGTGGGGGGGGCGGGTCCATCTTTCATGTGTGTGCACAAATCCACAGTGTACACACATATTCTCCATCTTGGCTCCCATGTTTCATCCTCTCTGCTCGTCCTGTGTTGTGTTTGTCAAGCTCTCAGACCCAAATCCATTATTACCTCCTGAAATGACAACTCATTTCCACAAATGTAATCCCTTGCATTGCCTGCATGAGGCTGTAAAGTAAACACAGACCTCTCTCAACAAAGCACAGTGCAAGGGAGGGTACAGACGTGCTACTTCAAATTTGCATAGGGAACTCGAAATGGTGTACACCAGACTCGAGGGGTGAAAATGATAAAGACAGGGCATTTGGAGAGGTTTATTCTAAAGCACCACTATAAATATGGTATATATGTAGTTAATATAGCATGTTTTCTGCTATATTATGAATAAATAAATTAGGGTCGCTACCCTTAAAAGTAATATCATCGATTGAGTCCTTTAATTATCTTTCTCTTCAACTAAACAAATTCAGATTGAACTAATTCCACTCGAGGCAGATCAGCCATTTGTAAGAGTTCAGTTTCAGTTCCGTTTTCTTAAATCTGTCATTTTTATCTTAGTTATCTAACAGTGCAGCAACAGCTTTTATTTTAGAAAATCACCTTGAAGATCACCTTTTATATCTCCTCTTTGTACTTTCCTTTAAGCAAGCATCCAAAGCATTTCTTTTCAGAATCCTTTAGTCTATTAAATGCCAGACACCTGTGCAAAATCATTATTTTCCAGACCCCGGGGTAACAGGTCAAGATCCCAAAAACATTTAATAACAGCAAATCTCCACATGGGTAAAGCTGGAATCAGAGAATGTGTGGTATTTTTGCTTCTGGGCACACATAAACCCAAAAGCACAACTCCAGAGACACAAGGCAAAAGTTAAAAAGCCTGTTTATCTTTGGTAAACACATTCACACATTGCAAACACATCAACTGAATCTGTTTTGTGAAAAAGTCACAAATCAGGCATCCCCGCTGCCACAATTTGAAGGTTGGACGTCACACATCCACACATACACAGTTCCATCCTCCTAGACACACAATGACAGAGATAAATAACAATAAAAATACATCCTGCATCAGCCTGCCCACAAATTCATTCTTCACCCTCAGCCACATCATATGTGACTGGTTTAATCGCAGGCCAATCATTGTCAGGTCACAATTAATAAAAGCCACAACAGCCACAAAATAAACAAGTCTAAATTGCTGCCTTAATCGAATGATGCAAACATCGGTGAGTTACAAAAGTTCACTGCCGCCACTGACAATTTCCTAATTGTATTCACTCATTCATGGCAATTTTATTAACATGGAGCGGATGTCTTCTGCCCTTCCACTGTCACAGCACCAGGGATCTAATTTCATTATTTTCCACAAGATTTGCTTGACTACTGCCGCCATGTTAGTGGCATGCCATGGCCAGATGTTTATGCTATTTAAATGAGGAAGCAAAGCCTGTTGGGTAAACATAATTAAAGAAAGTTGAAGCTTCTTTTTTTTTTTTACTACTCCTCTTACTTGTCCTCTGTTTGTCTCCCTGTCTCTCCTATGACGCTTTCTCTCTCTTTCTTAACTTTACTTCATTAGACAAATTTCAATTAACATCAAAGCCACATATTTCTCTGAGCAGGAGCACTAGGCTTGCATGGAGGGCTGGGTACGCAGAGAAGTGTGACACAGTGGACAGCTATAACATGCACACACATACAGCATGCACAGATGCTTAACACTTAACATGCAAATATGCTGAGTTTGTCCACAAATAAACAAACATCAGTGAACAAGTGAAGAAAAGTGCAGAACAGAAAAAAAACAAGGAGCTGAAGTTTTCTTCACAGGAGATGTTGAGCTGTTAAAGGGCATCTGCTGAAAGTTGTGTGTCTAGCATGCTTTTGAATCATTCACAGCTCTGTCCTACAGTACCTGTGCAGCTGATGAATCCAAATACTGTTGACCTGTGGCGCCCTTGGCGTGTGTGTGTTTATTAAAATCATCACCCAGTGCGGCCCAATCACACAGGAATTACTGTCCACCTCTGCCGCATGCTAAATAAGAAAAGAGAGAGAATAACAGAGAGAGAGAGAGACTGAGGGTAAATTAAATCGCTCATGTCATGGCGCTAATAGGCCAGTCTCACTCTCCATGTAATTCCAGAGGCCAGGACTGAAAAATTAAGTTTAAGTTGGGTTAAAAAAATACAGTAAGAACAATCTATTAGGGCCAATATGACAAGCACTGTGTTATAAGAGGTCATTACAAGATTATGTAAACCAAGAGAGAGTGTTTCCATGCAGTGGTCATTTACATTGTGATTACTGAGTCAGAGTTACGCAGTGATTATACAGGGGGTGCCTGTGTCACACTTTACCCACAAACTCAGAGTATACACACACACTGACTTATGTCATGAGCGTATATTAAGGAGGATTTGATCTGCAAAATAAAAGCAAACTCACAACAACTCCTGTCTGTTGGATGCCAAGTGAGGATTTATTCACCATTACCCCTATTTTGAAGGGTGATTTGGGGGACACCTCACTCATAAAAGCTCTCATTCTAACCGCCAGAAGCAGAAGCATTCATTAACTCAATTTGATAGAACACACTCCATTCTAGGCGCGCATTACTGGCCTGTGCAGCCAGCTTGATGGCTGAAATATGCTTTGTGGCTTCAGCCATACCGATGCTTTTTAAGTATGCAGCGCGCAACACATTCGATACCCTTTAGTGCACACGAACTGAGTAGCTGTCAAAAATACAACAGGCATCTCAAGTAATTATGCAGATTTATGCAAAACATTAACAAGAAGAATTAAAGGCACAAATGAGGTGGCTACACTTGAATTGTTAAGATTATGAATAATTACCATGAATCTTTTTGCTCTTAATATAACTTGTTTTTGATAAACAAAGCCTTAATTATCAGAATACTTTGGAGGATTCCAGTGACCTTCATTAATCTTAGACAACAAGTCTCCGGTGAGACTTGAGATGAGGCCTACACGCATGCATACAGACACACACACACACATATGCCCACACACACCCATATAGGGTAAACAGGCACGCATGGCAGCGCATATACTAACTATCCACTCCAGCCTGGAGCGCGGAGACAGGTATGTCTCCTAGTTAAGCCAAGAGAGCTTCTCACACTCCCCGGAGTGTCCAGGTATGCTAAGCCAGTAGGACAGATGCGCACACACACAGACACACAGCAGGTGATTCAGATGCTCCTTTGAGAATTGGCAGCACCAGGTCCTTCACTAATTACAATTGCATCGCACTTCCCTCCCCTTTACACTTTATTCAAACTTTGTACATGAATATTCCAATGGAGCCATTGTGCATTGGACACGCTGCTCAAAATGTCCCATAATTAAAAGCATGATGTGCGAGATGAAAATATTAAGAGTGTTGAGACTCTGCTCAGATCTCACTTTAACTGAGGAAAAAAAATTATTTTTTCACACACAAATAACAGTGGAATGGAATGGAGGAGCTTAGTCTGTATATAAATTTGTTTTTTACCTGCAGCCACAACACCAGAACCGCAACGTTTTTCTACATGAATCCTATTGTACAGTATATGTAAGTATAAGTATTTTCAAATCACAGATTGTATAAAGTTAATTCATTAAGCTGGGTTTATAAATCAATGGGAACTGCGGAGTTATTAGATCCTCTGTGTAAGCCATGGTTGTTTGGGTGCATCGAAATTAGTACTACAACATAATATTAAAATTACAAGTTAAAGAAATCAACTGGATTGAAAATAACGTGTTTGAAAGCAAAGTCATTTGTTTATTTGGGCACAGTAGTGGGACGAACAGTAATTTAACAGATCAATAGAGCACATATGATACTGGAGACCACACCTGAACACTAACACCAGCTGACTACTGGCACAAAATAGCAGACAGCAAGTAAGAGGTTCAAAAACAATGGCTTCTGAGCCTGAGCAGAAGCCATTGTGGCAGACAACAGGTGAGTCTCAGACTGGCAACAAAGACTAAAGCTGCATCTGAAATCACATACTTCTCTACTATATAGTATGCGAAAAATAGTAAGCGAGAAGTACCCAGATGACCTACTACTTCTGCCCGAATTCTGAAGTGTGCATACAATGGACACTTTGCTATCCCATGATGCCACGGGAGAGGAGTCATCAAATTTGAAAATGGCGGAAAACGCAGACGTGGCCCTTTTAGTGTACCACTGTGGTTAAATTTCACTTGTTTAACATAATCTAAATAAATGGCTGATTTATTGACAGTTTAAACAATGTAAATTGATAAGATGATTTTGTGAATCGGCTGTAAAAAGATGTTTAATTAGTATTCCATTTGTACTACACAGATTCATACCATATAGAACATACTTTTTTAACGGGCAGGAAGTACGTTCTTATTCAAATGTAGTACCTACTAGAGGTGTGATAACAGGAACACTCTAGAGAGGAGTAAACAAGTCTTGTGTTGCTGAATTACAGGGTATCTTCTGGCCTAAACAATTTTCAAGGAGACATGGAGTAATTTTTAGCCAACACAAACTTACAGGAAGTTAAGTTAGTCCATCTTACATGAAAAAGATGAAGATAGTTTCAGTGCTGGGAAGACTAAGGTAGAGAAAACAAAGCAGTAGAGATGGTGTGGCAGTATCCAGGACTGACCCGTTTTAAAGCTAGTTAAGGCTTTTGAAACATCAGTCATGCAACGGATGTGTCATGTTTCCATCTACTGTTTAAGGTTTTTGCCACTGTTTTAAAAAGGTTAGAACCATTTCAAAATATTGATTGTTTAATGTGTTGATACTGTTTTGATAGTTCAAAATTGCCATCTCTACAAAACAAGCTACTGGCCAGGTTTTCACAGCAGTTCATGCACCAGCAGGGTAGCAGTACCAGACAGGCAGTAAGCAGAACAGAGGTCCAGAGCAACAGGGAATGCAGAGCACAAGTGAGTAGGTTGGAGAGTCATAGTAAGAATGGAGAGCCTGGTTTAATTGCAGATAGCTGGCTTCTATGCAGGCAGGCTGATGACCTGGGATGGAATGCAGGTAAGCGTGGGTGGGCCTGGCTAGAACAAGTAAAGTTGGGGCATAGACTGACCTGGGTAGGGGGCAGAACTGTATCAAAGTAAAACATTTTAAAAGGACATCCTGGAAATCATGACAAATAGAGCCATCATTACCTCATGTGTAATGGCAAAAGTGACAGTTAACCTGGAAATCTCTCATTAAATAAAAAGTATGCATATACTTTATTAGTTTTGACTTCTTTTTCACTTATGATAGAAATGACACACTGCAAGAAAATCACATCTGACAATGATGAAAATGCCAGACACCAAAAATGATCCTATTGATTAAGTCTCCACTGTTAACCCACGTTAGATACGATTAACTAACAGCTGCTGCTAAGCACTGAATACTCTCGGGCTCTCAATCAAAATAATGAAATGCACAGTATTAATATCATGTGCTGGGATGTAGCACTTTTCATTTTGTCATGAAAAAAATGTTAACTGACTTTGACAAATTCTTTTCTAGCTGTTGCATTAGTGGGCTCTGGACAGAACCTGAAAATGATCAAGAAAAGTGAAGACAAATGACTCAATGATCAGTTTAACTTACTCCACATAACAAAATCTCAAATATGTTAACCTCTGACAAAAATTGGAATATAACAAAACATGTAGCATGCAAGAGTGGATCCAAATGATAGTGTGTACGTTAGTATTCATACACACAGATAATCAGTGTGCATGTCAACCAGTCAGTCATATAATGAATTGTGTATTTTATATTTACATTTACATTTTAAATTTGTCTCTTAAGTCATTTTAACGAGATGCACACGTATGTCACAGTTCATCTAGTCTATTTATTCTATCTATTATTCTTTCGTGTCTGCCAATATGGACACAGTCAAATTATGTCCTGTCAAAACAAGTTTGTCACCCAGGGCTACATCATTCAAGCTCCAATGCGTGGGGTCCATAGGTCTCCACCTGGCACACGTACATCCTATGAACCAAGAGTGAACAGCGACTCCGATGCCAGTGCTGCAGGCTTGCTATCCAGTTGGGGCTGCTTGAACCCATTGAAGTGAGCACCCTTGATGAACCCCTACTGCTGTTGCCCTCTCACAGACTATACAGATTGCCGTGACAATCCTAGCCCTGTGCTTACCGCATCCCTTCCTACTTTCTAGGTCTCTTCCTTCTTCATACCTCTCTCTTCATCCCCTGGAGCATATGGGAAATCTCTCTCTCGCTCTTATATACATATATATGGTTAATGATGTTTTCCCTATGGTGTGTGTCAACTACAGATGTAGCGTTTCAAAGTGTCACACTTTTTTTTTGTGGTATGGTGGTATGTTTGTGGATGCCCTGGCAGTGGCTTTGCATCAGAAATGCAGTGGTTTTAATCCTGCACTGGGCTAAAAAAATATCAAATGTTCAGTCCCTCTTTCTGCCACTAGGTGTAGCAAAACATATTAGCCTCTTGTGCATAATACACAAATATACAGGTACTGCTGCATGTAAAAAAAATTTTATCTGTTACACCAGGTTTCTTGTATCTAGTCAAACATCTATTAAACATGGAGCACAACACCATAACTTGCTAAAATAGTAAACACTATGTACAGGTTCCTAAAATTAAAACATCTTTGTGTCCATATCTGATAGATCACACAGCTGCTGTCACAACCATATGTTGTCTTTAATTTTATCAGCAAAAATATTGTCAACTGGGTTTCATTAAAGCACAATATAGCCCACCACAGAGAGGGGAGACCAGACATACTGCTGTACAGTTTCAAATCGACTCTCCCAAATGACTATTTTACAGGCTACTTTTTCAATCACCCCCATGATATTCCTATAAGAAACAGCAGCATGCAGATGATTGTTGTGAAGCATGGCAAAAGTACAAAGTCAAAGTATGGCATTATTATCCTTTCAAAATTCACAAGCATCAACTGATAGTTTGGGAGTGTAGTTTTCCTCTGCTCAGGCTTGCACACAGATTCTTTCTGCATGTGCTCAAAACTTTGAGCTTGCACACAGATCTTATTGCTTGCACGGATTTCCTCCTTTCGCACAAAGCTCTGCACACACCTAACTTGCAGTGATACAACCCCATCAAAAGGCCTATATCAATAGGAACAGACTTCTGTTTGGACCAATGAAATTATTGCTGTTTAGGCCTCACGTCTCCCAGGCATCCTCACTGGTTGCAAATTCAGCTGCAATTGCTCCTCCAATGTGAGTCCACCTGATGCTTCCACTGCAATAAACAAAAATCGGACAAAAAACAGGCACACACATTTTAGCTCCTTGTAAAGGAAAAATTAGGTGTGTATGTCAAATAAAGAAACCAAAATTAAAAAATGAACTCCAGACTTTACATTCATTCACTTAGGCAGACGTCAAAGCAACAAACCAACAGGATACAACCCAGGACATGGGATGCGATAAAGGCATGGGGTGCTGGGTGTTTGAGTTTGGTATACATGTGAATGCATGTGTAAAATAGAATTTTAGAAGCAAAACACATGTGCAATGTTAATATGATGTTAATGTGCAAGAATGGAAAAGCCCATTAAAAAACAATGCGATGCATTTACACCATACAATGCCTGTAGTATTGCTGACTGTCTGGGCATGACTTAATCAAACTGATTATTGATTAATTCAAAATCGAAGACAATTTATTTTTACTGACATGCTAGATGATTGAGCAACAAAACAAAAACACTGTAAGAGAGCAGAGCATATAAAGTGACGTGAACTAACGCGCTGTACAGTATTGTAATTTGTCTCAGTATAGCTATGTTTATTTCCTGTCTCTTGCATTCTTACAATATTTTCCAACATCGGCAGTATCTAGGCAGTAGGCTATCTGTTGTCATCCCCTCGGGGCACGGTGTAAGTCGCAGCCTGGGTAGTAATGTTAGGCTCTCAAATGGGAAAAAATGTACATGTTGTAAATTCCCTGTTGTTTTCCCTGTTGTTACTTGTTCAATTAATATTACTCTGGCAATCTGTAGTGCAACCAGAGTGAGAGAGAGGGCCTTAGGGAGATTTTTTACCGGGATTGTTGTTGTGTCTGTGACATGACTGTGGACTGATGTTCCAGAATGCGTTCATGAAAGGAGTAAGTTGTATTACATAACTACTGCCATTACACAACACGATGTTGCACATATCTATGATGCACACTATTTAATAACGGTTCTTAAACTTGTTCTAAAGTGTTCTAAGTCAATTTCTCTGTATGTACCGTGAAGTTCATTTGCTAATCAGACTAATGCTAGCAGGCTACCGCAGCAGAGCGATCTACACGACCATGGACGTAAACAAAACACACAACTGGACACCGAAGTCGAAGAGAGAGGGGCCACTGAATCCATACACGCCCACCATCTAGTCTCTGAAAAGGCAGTAGTGAATTATTTGGACATACTAATTTAAAATCAAAATCCTTCTAAAACAGTTTTGAGGCTATTTTTTTTCACCTAACGTGAGGGAGACACTATTTAATGTTATCATATGTTGCATTGTACTGTAGAAGTGTATACAGCATTATAGTAGAAGATGGAAACGTGCTTTAGTGTTTTGAGCTATTGTGATGGTCTTGTGTAAAGCAGCACATAGAAAAACTGATGCAGGGTTGCGTTTCAATGTGTATTGAGGTTACTATTTTTTTTTTTACTTGATGAAAACTTTTTATTCATAAATAATGTCATGCTGGAAGGCCAGAAATCTCAATACCTGGTCAAGTACATGACTTTGATTATGAATTCTTCTCCACATGCTGAGCCTCTGCAGACAGCCTATGTTATGTTCATTTTTTTACTTAGTGCACTATTAACTGTTGTCACTCCAGGTCCATTTTGATTGTCAGTCATTTGACTTGTGTTGTGGTGGAGGGCACCCCTTCCAAAACCAAAGTGTTTTATATTATAAATGGGGGATCTTTTGAACTCTTCTGAAAACATTTATTTGTAGAAATTATCATGATTTTATGATGACCATCAAATTTGGGGCACTATTTCTCATCTGTTTACTTAGCGCCAGATCACTGATATGCAATAACAATGTAGGCATCCAGTATGTTTGAAATATTTCATATTGCCATGATTCCACTAGGACTGCTGTTGGGCCCAGTCAAAATCCTATCCTGGGATGTTTGAAGAGGTGGCAGCTACATATAGCAAATCTGTGTGTGACTGCCCTTGTCGCCCTAATAAGCAATAACTTGAACAGTAACTCTGGCCTTCCCCTATTGATCATGAAAACACAGAATTCCTCATTTAGAGGAGAACAAAACTAGTCAATATGGCTTTCAAATGTTTTACTGCCCTCTAGAAAACATCAATGCAGGAATATTGGCCAAGTTTACATAGACAGGAGCAAAGGAAGGGAGAAAAAAAGATGGCTGCCGTTAAGCTGTTAGTCAAGAGAGCCAGATTTACTGTTTCTCTTTCTACATTTTCTCTCTGTGGATCGATTGAGGAGTCAGCTCATTTTCTCCAACATCAATACTGCAGTGCCCAGTGCAGTTCACTCTCCCCTTCAACTTCCTTTCATCCTGGCCACACTGGAGCTTGCAGATGGTAGTTGTTGCCCTCCCCAGCACAGGATCAGTTCACACTCACCTTTCCATGCCTTAGCTGTGTGGAGGAAAGGAGAGAGGGAATCAAAAAAAATAGCTGACCTCTCATGAGTGGTTCGGGGCAATGTCTTCCTCCTTTGTAGTCAGTCGGTGGACTTTTGAAGACCTTTTCCCACTTTCTGCACAGCAGCAGGATGCTAAATGTTGGCCAGCCATCACATTTCCTGCACTTTCTTCTTACTATGGAGGTGTCTTGCAGAACGTCTTTTTAAATGCCTTTGGAGGTGCATGATACCCTCCACAGCAGCTCTTTTCAGCTTTTCCACTAACCCTCAAACCTTTAAGCAGCACAGGGAGAGAAAGTTGAAGAAAACTGGCCTGAATGGCAGTGCTCGAGGGCAGCCCCAACCTCCATCTTGGCACCCTGACCAAGGCAACCGGTGGGACAGTGGGGGTGGGGGTGGACTTGGCACACAACTTTGAAATTGTGGTCCAAGGTGTTCACAGGAAATTGTGCCCCAGGACAAGAGTTTGGTTTACATGACTTTTGTTTGATGCCTGTCTTTTTATATTTTTATTTCTTTTTTTGTTCGTTTCATTTTTGTTCTTTCACAAAAAAGGGCACACGTGCAGCCCGTGAAATCAGTCTTTTTAATATGTTTATTTGTTTTTGATAGACAAAAGCTTGGTGTGAACACTGTTGTGAAGAATCTAATAACAGAAACATTTTGTTACACTTTTTTATTTTTTAATGTATCTTTCACTAAAAAAAATTTGCCTGGAGATAATTTATAAGTTATTTGAACTGGTTAAAGGCACATCTTTGTTGACAATATATGTATTTCTGAGCTATAAGTTGCTTTTAGCAAAAACAGCTTAACAGCAAAAACAACTTATTGAACAGAAAAAAAACATATACAAGTCACTTCGGTGTAAAAGTTGCATTTCAGGTTATATTAATTATAGTCTAAATTAGTCTATGAAGAACGTAGGGTAGGCAAAACAACCAACATTGGGGTGGGGGGAAACGAAGCGGTGTATCTGAATGTCTGAATGCCAACACTCACTCCAAACTTTGTTTCAGCTGCAGACTTTACCTGCACTTTAGAGTCTGCAGTATACAGTGGGTACGGAAAGTATTCAGACCCCTTTAAATTTTTCACTCTTTGTGTCATTGCAGCCATTTGCCAAAATCAAAAAAGTTCATTTTATTTCTCATTAATGTACACTCAGCACCCCATCTTGACAGAAAAAAACAGAAATGTAGAAATTTTTGCAAATTTATTAAAAAAGAAAAACTGAAATATCACATGGTCATAAGTATTCAGACCCTTTGCAGTGACACTCATATTTAACTCACATGCTGTCCATTTCTTCTGATCCTCCTTGAGATGGTTCTGCTCCTTCATTGGAGTCCAGCTGTGTTTAATTAAACTGATTGGACTTGATTAGGAAAGGCACACACCTGTCTATATAAGACCTTACAGCTCACAGTGCATGTCAGAGCAAATCAGAATCATGAGGTCGAAGGAACTGCCCAAGGAGCTCAGAGACAGAATTGTGGCAAGGCACAGATCTGGCCAAGGTTACAAAAGAATTTCTGCAGCACTCAAGGTTCCTAAGAGCACAATGGTTCCACAAAGTCAACTATCACTGCAGCCCTCCACCAGTCGGGGCTTTATGGTAGAGTGGCCCGACGGAAGCATCTCCTCAGTGCAAGACACATGAAAGCCCGCATAGAGTTTGCCAAAAAACACATGAAGGACTCCCAGACTATGAGAAATAAGATTCTCTGGTCTGATGAGACCAAGATTGAACGTTTTGGCGTTAATTCTAAGTGATATGTGTGGAGAAAACCAGGCACTGCTCATCACCTGTCCAATACAATCCCTACAGTGAAACATGGTGGTGGGAGCATCATGTTGTGGGGGTGTTTTTCAGCTGCAGGGACAGGACGACTGGTTGCAATTGAAGGAAAGATGAATGCGGCCAAGTACAGAGATATCCTGGAAGAAAACCTCTTCCAGAGTGCTCAGGACCTCAGACTGGGCCGAAGGTTCACCTTTCAACAGGACAATGACCCTAAGCACACAGCTAAAATAATAAAGGAGTGACTTCGGAACAACTCTGTGACCGTTCTTGACTGGCCCAGCCAGAGCCCTGACCTAAACCCAATTGAGCATCTCTGGAGAGACCTGAAAATGGCTGTCCACCAACGTTCACCATCCAACCTGACAGAACTGGAGAGGATCTGCAAGGAAGAATGGCAGAGGATCCCCAAATCCAGGTGTGAAAAACTTGTTGCATCATTCCCAAGAAGACTCATGGCTGTACTAGCTCAAAAGGGTGCTTCTACTCAATACTGAGCACAGGGTCTGAATACTTATGACCATGTCATATTTCAGTTTTTCTTTTTTAATAAATTTGCAAAAATTTCTACATTTCTGTTTCTTTCTGTCAAGATGGGGTGCTGAGTGTACATTAATGAGAAATAAAATGAACTTTTTTGATTTTGGCAAATGGCTGCAATGACACAAAGAGTGAAAAATTTAAAGGGGTCTGAATACTTTCCGTACCCACTGTAGCTCCTTCTGTTGGGAAGCATTTTCACTTGTGTTACACTAGGAATTATAGTTTACCATGAGCATAAGCGTTTTTACTTTTTCAGCGGTACAGTATTATCTTCAATTGAATCAAGAGTGTCAAGAGTGCCATCTAACACTAGTGACTACTCGATAAAATTACTGTGTATATAAGTCACTTTGCTGTATAATTCGCAGGACAAGCCAGAGGAGTAAAAAAAATTGCAACATACAGTCCAGAAAATACAGTATATATATTTAAGTTGAATGCATTGTTATCACTGCATTAGAATAAGGAAATTTTATTTTTCTTAACATGTGAGAAAAAGAAAAAACATAGATAAAAAAAATAACAACAAACCAATGGGATACGGCATGGGGTGCTGGGTTAGTTGTAAAGAAAGTGGTATGACCCTTAAACACTATGGGCCTGATTTACTAAAGGTTTGCCTGTCGTCGCACAGATGGCTGCTGTTATTGCAGCGAGGATGAGGAGACGTAGAAACGGCAGAAGCAGAATGTCTGATAAACATACACCACATAAAATAAAATGTTTTTGTTGAGTTAAAATTGGACAACTGTGTTCATGTTTGCCACTGAAAGCATTTTGATTGTAAATAAATAACAGACTTTCAGGAAAAAAATGTTTGACTTTTGAGAGCATAACTTGTTCTGCAGTTGGCTCCAGGGAGTCGTACCCAGGTATTCCTGTCACCTGCTTATCAGTCAGTCAAAGCTGCACCTACTGCTCAATGCTGCTTAGGGGCATTTCTTCCCCCGTCACCCCACCCATTCACTGATGCTTTGTTACAAGCCGATTTTTCTTTTGTTCTTCGCTTTAAATCTTGCCTTCTTCTTTTGATTTCATCTGTTGTTCTTGATGTTTTCTCAACGGCATTTACTTTTGAGCAGATACCATCCCATATAGCGTCTTCTTGAGAAACAGTTACATTGTTTTGCTGTAATGCCTAACACCTATAATTCAGTCGGTTCAAACTTACTTTTCCTCTTGCACTCCAAACTCTTCATGGTGGAAAATGTTAAAATGCACAAAATCCTTATTTAAATAGGGCAGACTGCACAAGGTTTGCATGTGTTGTCATTTGCTAAAGTACTTTTAGTTGATTACCCGCACATGCAATTTAGTAGTCGTTGTTTGGGAATTTACTAAATCAGGCTCTTTGTCTATCATAACATCAATGATATGTCATCAGTTTTTTTTTCTAGTTTCTTTAGATTATCCTTTTGCAGAGTAATTCCACTTAAACAATGGAGTTATAGCAATCCACAGAGGCATATGTGCAACATATTGCTCAGACTCTGACCCCACCACCCTCGTAATTGGACATACGCAAAGTATTGTTGTTGTCTTTGAGCCCTCTGCCTTTGCTTGTGGTTACTTGCTCCAACACGGACTCTACAAAAAATAGCCAGCACTACTGCCATTTGGGTTCTAGTGTGTTTGTGTGTGTACCTGCATGCTCCCATGTGCCCCCCGCCTCACATATACACAAGACCCTGCCGCCTCCTCCAGGCAAACAGATGTCCCCCATAGCTGGGGTCCACATTTACACACAGAACACACATTTGAGGCAAGACGTGTAGTCACAAAAGATGTCGCTTGGCTGTGCGCTTCACATTGCTGCTTAAACTGTCCCACTTCAGATTACTTCGTTGCATATGACACAGATCTTTCCATGTTCAGAGTTGTGTTTTTGAACTACATGAATACAGAGTTACAATTCTCAAAATTTGAGTTTGTCAAATTTGCCAATCCAATAACTAAATCTGACATATAGTTGTGCAGCTCAGATAGCCATCCTAATTTTAGCATGCACAACACGGGGTTAGCATGGAAAAGAGAAAACAGTGTAAAGACAAGAAGTATTTGATTGATTTGCAGAAATATCCTCTGTCAGAATTGAACTTTTGTTACTTTTACACTATGCACATCTTTTCAATATCAATGTCAATTCACAGTGGTATGAGGTTACATCCTAGAATGGACACAGGTGGTCTCTTTTTAGGATTACTGAAAGAAACAGATATAATAAAATATGCTTTTGCTGGAAAATGTTGCCAAAAAATTTGCTCACCACCAGAAATGATATGTAGTCTATGCACACATACAGTCACACATATGCAGCAGTGAGTGTGATTTAGCCATTACAGACTTTATATGCATGTGAATGTGTATAAAAAAAAAGAGATTGTGTTTGTAAGTGAGGCTCGACCTGATAAATGTATTCAGTTCTCCGCAATACTGCCAAGCCCCAAAATTCATGTAAAACACCACAAAAAGGGATAGGCTGATACAAGATAATGAGACTTGAGCTTGATCATGGGAGCCCATCCCTATCAAATATCCTATTCTCTTTTTTCATTTTCATGGCTTTATAAAAAAAGAAAGAAAGAAGAAAACAGAAGACCAATGTACCTGCAAGCTGAAAACACACAGCCATACAGAATCTATAGCAACAGAAATGAAACAGATGGAAGTAGAGTAAGTGCTGAGAAAAAAGGAAAATATCTGTGAAGATGCAGTAAAACACAGCAACAAAACAGAAATAGACTCTTGATTACATCATCTGTAATGCACCATAATTATATGCAACATATAAAAAATTATTCATAATTATTTTCAAGTCCTTGAGTAAATGACCACTGTATACTTTTGACACCATTATTTTCTATTATTGTAAACCTTTCATTTATTTATTTATTTATTTTAACTTGATGTGTGATGAAAATAGGTTTTTAATGCTAGTTGAGATTTTGAGCATAAAATTTGTAGTATATAATCAGGAGAATACATACTTTAAATAATGATCCACCTTTTTTTTAATTCTTTAAGAATAAAGTTATTCGAGATATAAACATTTTTATATTTCAGTCACTTAAATGTATAAGTAAAATACAGTTACAACAGGTCTATAAATTCCAATAAAAATGGGAAAATAATTGTAATGCTTCTTACATGAGTAACATCATTATTTTAAAACTGTTTCTAATGTGCCTTTCATTTATTATTAGAGAGTTTAAATGAAAGATAAGACAAAGGACCCATTGTTGTGCATCTTAAATAAATAAATATTTCTACTTGTTCCCCACAGTTTCATCTGTGACAGAAAGAAGTATGTTCATGTCGTAAACAAAAACAATGTAAGAGAAATAGCCTCCTGGTCATGAATTTAAATATTGGAAGTATGGGAAATATTCCTATGATGATCTGCACGCCATGATGTCATAATATATTCTAAGAATTCTGTGTTTGACAGGGCACATTGTGAACTTTGCCACCTCCTGCATGTAACTGCCTGTCACAGCAATTTTGAAGCTGCTACCTTTTGATTCATGTCTATGTTTTGAGGTAAATTAGGCTCTCTGTTGCTGTATCTAAAACCTACAAGCAATGGTGGTATATGGAGTAAGAAGTGGGGGATGAGAAGGGGAGAAAAAGTAGAGGTCAGAAAGGAGTCAAGGCAACCATGTCCTTGTATTTCCCTCCAAGCAAATTAGAGGAACACAAAAGTCTGCTTTAGGAGCCTATTGGATTCATGTTGATACGCTATGAGATAAATATGCTAAAACATTCATCTGTGAGAAGGAGAAGGTGACAGAAAACAAGGATAAGGTGAGAGAAGAAAATGGAGGTGCAACAGGCACACACATATTTAGAAGTTGCTGGTAATGTGCAGGCATTCACCTATTGGACGAACATCTTTCACTTTATTAGCATGACAAAGAACACAATCATTTTGGATATGCCTGAATGCCATTTTCATTAACTTCCCAATGATTTATTAACAGAAGTGTCAGGAATGCTATGAAAGCTGCAGGCCTCGTCTAAAACCACCCAAAAAATAAAATAAAATAAAATTGAACAAGAAACTGTAAAAAAACAAATAATGCAAAGCAAATGAAGGAATGCCATCTTTAGAAATGAATAATGAAAGAGCAAAAACCTAACAAAGAGAGGTTACAGTGGTGAACAAGGGGTTAAAAGGTAATCAGTTTTATAATAGCCGATCCCCATTCTGAATGAAATATATATCCAGTTAATTATGACATTCATTAGGTTTTAACACAGCACATTCAAACTGAGACTCCCAGCTGGGAAACATTCTCCAGTTGGCTAATAGGAGATTCCATCAGCCATGACAGAAACTGAAACTCATATTTTATGCTGCTTCACAGAGTCTACATATACTGTATTCAACAAAAAAAAAAAGACACACAAAAAGATCATTTGCCTCTGACCCTGCAGTGGCCTTTTGGGCCAAATGAATTAGGACTGTTTTCACTTGTTGGAGCTGATGGTCTTATAACTGCTTAAAGGTTTGATCTCACTCATCAGTCTAGATTTTGTCAGAATTTTCAGTCTCTATGTATTTATGTTTTTTCTTTTTTTTTTTTTTTTTGAATGACTTGAGAGAGAACAGATGTTTTCCCCTTTACACCTTTCCTTCTTTGGCATCAATTAACATGATGTGAGTTGATTAACTCAGCAGATAGTATACTGCATGTTCATTTCTGTATTTGCTTAAAAGGTAAACTGCATACTCAAATTCTGATAGAACCCCCTCTCCCAACATATTTTACTGAGGCAGCAGAGAAGTGAGGTTGCAACTACTGTAGGAGGTGTGGCTTTGTGGCTCAACAATGTGGAGAGTTAGGGAGAATGACTGAACACCCCTCACTGTAGCATACACAGAGATGCAGAGCTGACTTGATCAACAAAACACTAAAAACAAATCTTTTCATTCAGTTCATTAAGCTCTTTGACTCATCAAAATCTGGTAAAATGATGCTGACCCAAGTATTTTCCTCTACAGATATTTGTTACTTTGCTTATAAGATCTTAAGATGATTAGACATATAAAACTTTGATATACAAATGCATGCAGTTTTACCTTTTGAGTTTTTAATATATACGGTAATATAAGCTGAACAACAACCAAGGTCAATGGAACAGGGGGTTCTCACCCTCACATCATTAATATGTTTCCTTTTATTTTGTTCAAATGGTCACATATCAGCACAAAAGGAAAATGCCTTCTTCAGTGTGCAATAGGTTCAAACTGAAGGCATCAGTATGTTTCTCTTCTACACATAGGACACATCATTGGTTCAAAATCGCATCACAAATGAGTTCACTGAGCTTAAAAAATGAAAAATTTGTGAAAAGTGAAAAATTTGAATAAACTTATAACTTGAATCAACAACTGGGCAGTCATGCTCACAGATGTTTCAGATAGATTTCCTTGCCTTTTACATTTTTTGATATTGAAGTTTTTCATTTAAACTGAAGAACTTAGAGCTGCAGTTGCACCTGCTGGAACCTACCAGAGTCGGTGCACACACAAAATTCAAAGCTGCCCCTAGGTACCTCATTAAATTAGAACTGTATGGTAACGGAATCCAATACTGCCATTCACTATGATTCAAACTGTATCCATTATTATTAGAAGAAACAACTATGACTCAGTTTAACACATTTTAAAGTAAATGGTCTTATACTTATATAGCACTTTTCTACACTCAAGAGCACTCAAAGCGCATTTTGCACTATTTTGCCCATTCAGCCATTCGCACACACATACACAGGCCCAACACGTGGACTAGTAAAGCCAAGGATCAAACCACCAATTATTTTGTTGGTTGACCTGCTCTATCACCTAAGCCACAGATACCCTGAAACATTTAGATCTAAAACATGACACATTCATTGAAACCCAAGATGCCAAAACAGACCACTTGATCAATTCCACAATCAATATGTTGTCCAACTGCCCTCTATATCAGGGTTGGATTGCACTAATATATTAGACCAATGCAAGCTTAATGCATCAGTAAACTGCTCCAGTACACCAGTAAATGAGTAAAATGCAAATTATCATTAAAGATTGAAAGTATTAAGCCTCTTTTAAAGATCAGATATTCACCACTTCAATTTTTGATTATTTTCTACATAATGAAAGTAATATTCTTAATATACTTAAGTACATGTATCTTTAGAGAAGCACATTGCATTCACAAAGAGAAAAAAATGGAGAGATCTGGAGCACATAATTATGAGATATTTTTCAACAGTTTGATGGTGAAAGAGTTCCCTGAGAATCATCAGGTTTTCATGATTTCTTTGGTATTACAGAAATGTGGTGATAGGTACATCCATAATGAAAACAAGTTCTTTGTTCCAAAATGTAAATAAATTTAGGCTAAAAAACGAGGTTCAATTTACAGCCCAGAGTTTAATTCAGTATACGCTTGGACTGAGGAAAGAATTGGGGCACTTCAGAAATGACCCGTGAATTATCAGGATTTTAAGATTTTTTTCAGTATTAAAGCAACATGTTACACGTTAAAGGTCTTCACACTTTTGGACAGATAAAATGTCTTACAAGAAACAGGAAGTGGACCAAATTGACTGTTAACAGTTTGTTTTTCCTAGTACCACTGGATGTACTGACAACTATGACAGAATTACAATGCATGGAGTGAGCTATTTTCAACCATAATGTAGAAATACTGCTAAGTGAAAATAAGAAGGTAATATTTTATACAACACTAGGTACAAAACCCATCAAATGAGACTTGCCATGCATATTTCTACAATAAAATATGAAGTGAAAACTGCAGCAAACCAAAACTGATTCTTCTCTTGCTTTCAGTGTTTCCTAAAGTGCAGTATGACTAAGTTATGGTCAGAAGGAACCATAAATGAGTCACAGACCTATTTCATTTGGCTTTCGACTTGATCATGACATGCTTTTATGAGTACACTTTTCATTGGTGTGAAGGTGTAACAGCGCATGCCAGTATTCTTAACGGTCTGCCTGGGAGTCCCACATCACCATCCTCACCAACAACATAAACACTAACAATGGAAAGAAGAGAAGTTGATTCTGAGAAGACAAGTGTTTTAAAGAACTGTGCTTTCCACCACTAAGCTGATGAATGACTCTCCCCGTCCCAGTTCCTCAGAAAAAAACAGCCAATGAAAATAAGCTCAACTGTGCAATTTAGAGGGCCTTATAAATCAGTCCTAGTGAATACACATATTTCCGTGTGGGGAAAATTTATATGTTTAATTACCGAGCGCAGGTGCCAGGCCTTGGCTTTACTCATTACAGTAAGATATATGAATGGTGGCGAGAGCCCGGATAGCACAGGACAAAAGGGAGGACAAAGTAATTAGCCAGCTCTTATTTAATGGGACCCTTCCTCAAGTCGTTCCCGGCTCCCGTTGCGGCTTCTCGTCCATATGCTTCAATTCAGAAGTCATTTCATAAAAGACCACTGGTGGCAGGTAGCACAGCAGCAATTAACACTGGCAGAAAATAGAATCGGCAGGGATTGAAAATTAAGTGTTAAACACTGTGTAATGTTTGATTGTCCAGCTTTTCTTACCACAGCCCTTCTCCTCTGCTTCTCTCCCTTTCATCTCACATGGATTTTCCCTGAGATGGAGAACTGAATGCTCACATCCCCTGCTGAGCAGAGCTGTGTTGCAAATGCCTTTGGCCATAGAGTGGTCGAGGTTGGTTTTGGCTGCATATGTGTATTTGGCAAAAATGTGTGTTTATCTTGTAAGTGGACTTGGCGGTGGAATCACCTTTAGCTGCATGTGTGTGTTTAGCCTAGTGGCACCTGTCCTGTGTATAAAGGATAGCTGAGACATTAGCCACTGCAGCCACTGTGCCAACCACAGGCCTGTACCATCTTATCTCAAGGACTCTAGACTTGTACCAAGCACGTCTGTGCCAAAGGAAAGCACTGACCATCCAGAGTGGGGTTACCACTGTTTTGATGTCTTAAGTATGAATGAATGCTTCATTATCTTTCTTATGAGGAATGCAGAAATAATGAATGATTTGTAGAAGTGAAGGAGCAACCCAGAAGCATTTTTTACTCAGTACTTTTTGAGGTTTATGTAAAATGTGTGAATGTGTCAAAACATCAGGAAATCCATTGCCGTTCTCGAAAGTGACTGGAACGTTTTTACGTCAGACAATCCACAGTGATCAGTGAGCATCAATAAAAAATGCTCCAAAGGAACAGACACTAGAAATAGTAAAAGAAAATCGATGTGCCAAAAAAATATACAATAATTTAAAAATACTGGTAATAAAATAAAAAATATAAATACAAGGTTAAAATAACATGAACAGAAAAATGAAGAAAAATAAAAAGAAATAAAACAAAGTAAAAATGCCCAGGGCATATTTCAAGTTGCATATTAAGTCAAATCAAATAATCAACTTCTGCTGTCTTTTCTCTATCTCATACTGCAGCACTGCTGCCCTTTACCACAGCAGGAGTGCAACATTTCTCTGCACATGCAAGCGAAAATTAGATTGTGAGAATGCATTCAAGTTAACTGGTGTGTCTGAGCTCTGACAACCAGGCTGGCAAAATACACACTCACTAAGCTTCCACTCTAACACCCTCTTTCTCATTAGCAGAGATCAATGTACAAAACTTTCAGCTTGTAGCGCTTTACTTGTAGCCAGCACGAACCATCGCTTTCACCGGTTCAAATGACAAACATCAGTGACAGTAGGTCATGTCAGCTGTTGCTAATTAATACTAATTCAGTTGAGTAACTTGTTAACACACCAAAATGAGATTCTGCTGTTTTGAGTATGTGCACTTTCTAATAATCTTTTGTGAGGGAAGAGTCTCCATGGATCTACAATGACTATCAACAAACTATAACACAAAAGTATTACAAATAAAGCCTTAGACCTTTCATTACCTAGTTGGCTACAGCAAAGCCTCAACAAAAGGCGTAGCATCTCTTTCTTTCTGTCTGTCCACACATAGACGTACAAAGACACACACACCAATCATGTTGAGTCAGTCCAGTAAGCCTGGGGCTGTTGGTTGGCCAGGGTATCCCTCACTGGACACCACTTGGCTGCTTCTGACCTCTGTATACTTTCCGTCTGGCTACAGGCTAGTAGCAATTGGCAGGCTTGCCTTACTCTGTGTGTGTGTGTGTGTGTGTGTGTGTGTGTGTGTGTGTGTGTGCGCACGCGTGCGTGTGTGTGTGTGTGTGTGTGTGTGTGTGTGTGTGTGTGTGTGTGTGTGTGTGTGTGTGTGTGTGTGCGCGCGCGCATCTCTCTGGCACATGTCAGCTCTGAGATTATAGCTTTTGACCTGTGTGCTCAGAGGCTGTGTTTGGCTCATATTTACAAACATTAGACTGTGCAGCCAAGGGCCAGTTTGGCCTGAGCAGCCGTGTTTAAGGGGGAATTAAAACACCTGATGTTCTCAATCTGTCTCAAAGCCAGTTATAGGCACTGTCCTTTGGCAGTCAGGACCCATGGTAGATAGCATGTGGACAGTAATGTTAAATGAAAGCAGTGTGCTTCATAACCAACTTCACAGTTGGGAAAATTCCAGCATAGTATGACCCTTTATAAATTGAAAAAGAATCACTTCATACAGTATATGAAACTCAGCTTAGGATACATCCACACTGAGCTGGCCTTAACTAAAAACACACACACAGTTGGTGACTGCCATCCACACAAACAATGTATCTGTCACACCCATCTTTCAAAACCTTCTCCAGAGTAAAGATCTTTACAAAAACAACATCGGCCAGTTTCAAGTAAGCAGACTTTCACTAACTATCTAATGGACCTAAGACAGAAATACATGGCACAAAATTAAGCCTTTTAACAAACTAAAAAACAATCACAGAAATGCATCAAACCACACAGGTCTTTCACATTCTGGCTGAAAGTTTGCCCTCTATAAAAAATCAAACAACATTTTACTAGAAATAGAAATAACTTCTATTCGGGTGTAGCTTAAATTTCAGCTGATTTCCAGAAAACAACAAAAGAAAATGTGAATAGATCCACTACTGTACTACTACTATACTAACATTCTTCACTTAGCAAAACAGCTAAAAACAGATCATATTAACTGACATCAACAGTATTTCTATCATATTCAGTACTGTAGAGGGGACAGATAAAATGGAACCAAAGTAGTAAATCTTTACTGCAGTTAACATACTTTGTCAGCAAGCATGCAAGCATGCAACGACTGTCCCTCTACCTGTCTGAGAACAGTTGGAAATCCTCAAGTCAGCCTGCCACCCCGGCTGCCATGTCTCCTCCCAGCCACCCCACCCAGGCTCCATGACCCCATTTACACTCCTACTGGGAACACAACCAGACAAGAACCAGAAAGAGACAAAAAGTGGAAGCAGGCAAACAAAGCAGAAGACCATTTGATGCTGTAAGCCATTTTCACATAGTAATACTGTTCTTCCTGTAACACTTACATATGACCATTTCAACATCAGTGAAAATAGCTGTTGCATATGATTCCTTGAATTAGTTTTATATCTAAACAGTAGATTTAAGCAGAATACAGTCACACACTCAGAGTAAATGCCCCTTCGAACCTTTCCTTAAACTACATTTGTGTAATATATACAATGTTATTTCATTGATGCCTCCCACCTAAGATGGTATTTTCCTCCCTCCATCCCTGAGACCTCATCTGTTTTTACTCTTTATTTCATGCTTTTATGCTTAGATGACTTGCTAACTCTGAATAACATATGTCATGAGGGCTTTGTCTCAACCATAAGAAGAAAATTTAGGTACTTTGACATCAAGGTGATCAAAAATTCTGTTTTCATCAGCCTTCATCACACCTTCTCCTTTTCAGTACATCAACTTTTTCCACTTCAGCCAAGTGGTAAAAGTTTTATTTTGTAATATTTGTTCTATCCACAAAGAACACTGAGCATGTGCCTACAGAGACATACTTTGTCTGTTTGGTAACTGGGCTGGCACAATTTTTGAAGGGAAAATAAGTTATTTAAAAAATGTACATCCCAGGTGGTAAAAGGTTCAGGATGAATTGTTTAATTGTTTTTGTATCTTGGTATGTCACCTTTTTAAACAAACAGAAGACCATTTTCCCAGTTGTGTTTTGTACAAATTTTGACTTTATCAGGAACTTTTATAATGAAAGAAAGTTTTAAATAACATATCTAATATTTAACTTACATCTTGAAAAGAGAACATGAAAATAACATTTTAAAAATAAAATTGGTTAAATACTATTAACGTAATAAGCCACAAAATGGAAATCTTTAGCATTTCCTGTCCTTTAACCTACAAACGAACCATGATCCACAACACACATATTATGTTAAAGGAAAAAAAGAGAGAAAAAGGCATAATGCAGGAAGAATAGGGAAAAGAAATAAGAAGACAGAGATGGTGTTTGGGGGAGTGTATCAGGAGGAGGAGTAATGAATTCCCAAAACTAATCTGAGTATAATCAGGGCATTGCCCCTGTGTCCTCAGCCCATCTACACGAACCAGAAAGACACTAGAGGAGTTCTGCTTACCCATAACCCCCAGTGTGTCGGAGGTGGTGTTCCCATGACCCACTTAACACATCTGGGTTAGCTGTGTTCAACCACCAACTAACACACACACCCACACAGCCAGGTACATAAAAAAAGAACAAGGCACATGAAGCACAGGGGTTCAAGTTTCTTTGTACACTACTCATGAGGTATGTTTAAGAAAAAAAGACTGCTGTTCCACTTCTCATTATTGCTAAATGTAGCATATCTATGACAGCTATCCATACCTCAGCATCCAGAGTTCACCAGTAATTGTTTTTTCTGAGCATTCACCATCAAACTCGGGAGGGGCCAAATGTGCGGCCTCACTTCACTGTATATAAACAGCACTGTGAGACAAACACCTTGAAGAGGCAAAAGGTTGTCTCGCTAGTTGTAGTGTGCGATGTAAACTAGCAAGGATTTTTTTTTTTGCTGAAGTGGGGCCTTTTTGCAGAGGCAGGAAGCGAGTAAAGGGCACATGAAAAGAGCGGTTAGTTTCTTTAAATGCAGGGGTAGTTCTGCCTGTATCGGATCCAAAAATAAAAAAAAATAAAAATAAAAAAAAAAAATGTTTGAAGTGTTTTTGTCTTTCAGGCAAAGGAGCAAAGGTGTGCTTTTACGTTTGAGGCAAAAGGCAGTCGTGTCTTCAGCGTTTGTGTTTGTATGTGTGTGTTTAAGTCCCTCTTGCTAGTTGAAAACTATCCAGAGCCCAGGTAAATGGCATGCCGTCCTCTGCACATGCCCAGTGGCTTTCTTGTTCTCTTCACAGAGAAGAGTTCAGAGGGCCGGTTAGCACCGTTCACAGTGGACCCCAAGGCTTGGTTCAAACACACGCACACACTGAAATTCATGCACAAAGATTTCTTTAAGCACACGCATGTAGCATACACAATTCCACAAACACATTCACACATGCTCAGCGGCTTTCATAAATTCAAGAAGCAGCAGCAGCTGTATACACATACACAGACGTGCACATGCACACACAGTTGGCCCATGGCTACAGTGTTCAAACAGGCGTTATATTGAAATCCAACAGTAGGGAGAACCTTGGGTTTTGCTGAGGTCTATAGCAGGTTATTGATCAAGGTTAGTTTACTGTGAAAACGCTGCCTGTGGCCAAGGGCCATTCACACCAGAGGTGTGTGTGTGCTTGTTCCCTTCTCTCCACAAAGTAACTGTTTCTTCATCACAAGCATAAAATCGTAGGGGAATAAAGATTAACCAATACTAATACAACACAGATGCCTGCCTTCATCAGTACATCAAATACAGACCCAACCTGTGTGAAACTGCAAGAAATTTGTCAACATATACATATGGGTTGTCTGTGTATGTACATGTCTCTACAACCAGGGTTGTTATGAAAGTTCAGACCTCATTCTAGGTTCAGGTTAGAATCAGTATTAGGTTAGGATTAGGGTCCAGGTTAGACATTTAGTTGTGATGGTTAAGGTCAGGTTAAAAGGTGATAGGGAATGTAGTATGTCCTCACTTTAATAACGTGGCTCACATCCTCCGTTTTCCCACCACCTGCACTAGGTTGAGAGGACTACCCTGGACACCGGGCTGTCTTCCTGTGCCAGCACACCACTCCATAAAAGATAGCTGCTGCCATCACTGTGTTGAAGAAGGTCCGGAGGAGTTCCCCCTAAACGACCTTAGCCTCCTCAGCCAGTGCAGCAATGGCCTTACTTATAAAGACTAGAGCAGGCTTATAACCAGTGTTATCTGACCAGTCCAATTTATTGTTGAGGTGAACACTCAGGTACTTAGAAGAGTTAATTCTCTCAGTGTCCATTCCCTGGATGTTCATTGATGTCAGCAAGCAGTTTCTGTGCCTTTGATCTTCCCTGCAATTATCTAGATGTGGTTCTGCAGACTTCCACAAAGTCCTAGATCACCTCTGTGATAACAGAGGCATTAAAATGTAAGTTAATAGGTAAATGAAAAGGCCATCCATCTATCCATCCATTATCTATATCCACTAATTACTAACCAGGTTCATGGGGATCTGCTGGACCCTGTCCCAGCTTTCTTTGGGTGAAAGGCAGGGGTACCCACTGGACAGGTCACCAGTCCATCAGAGGTAAATGAAAAGGCGTCACTACAAAAGAGAAGATCTGAGTTTGCATGTATTTAAGTAACCTGATTACTCAGAGAAATCAGATTACATGGGTCATACATGTTTACCTGCCCTTTTTATTATCTATTCTATACATGCATCAGTCAGGAGACAAATAAGAGGTTAGTATCTACTGACCTATTAGTATCCTCCTAGTCTATAGAAAGGTTGTTGCAGAGCAGCTGACTGCTCTTGCTTTCTAGAGGAAATTAAATCATGTCTCGATCATGGAGGGGTAGTGGAGCTGTCTTCCTTTACTAGCACAAGGCCTTTGATACTGTCATGATATCCTATTGAGCAAACTGGAAAACTATGGACTTTCCACACACACACACAATAAACTGGATTAAATCTTACCTAAGTGGCAGTCAAAAGTGTGTGAGGATAAATAATACTATGCCCTCTTAAAGGATGCACCATGGGAGTGCCACATGGCTCCATTTTGGGCCCTCTGCTTTTCAGAATGCACATCAATGTCCTCGTCTTGGTGTGTGATGTTATCATGTATGCTGATGACACTCATGGGAAAAATGGAACACAGGTGGCAATAAGATTAACAATGGAAATGCAGACGGTTGGTGATTGGCTGCAGAATTTTTGTCTCAAATTAAACATTGAAAAAACGACTGCAAGGTTTTTTACAGATATAAACTCTTAAATTGTTGAGATATTTTCTCACATATCTCAAATCACAAATCTCACATATAGCTAAATTCAATGATTCTTCCACATTTTTACTATGGTATGATGAGCTGGTTGCAGGCCTGTAAAACAGCTTTGAACCCTCTTGAATCATTACATAAATGTGCACTCAAGAATCATGATAAGAAAATTCAACAGTATCATCACTGTTACACACACACACACATACTTGTTGAATGTAATTTTTTAAACTTTGAAAATCTAATAATACACACTAACATCTGCCTTACTTTTCAAAATCATTAATGGTCTTACTGCTCCCCCTTTGAGAAGGTTTGTCACACTGAGCTAGGAAAAAAATAACTCAAGACACTTTCCTTTATTGCCATGAATCAGTGGAACATTTTCCCAATAGAAATTACAGCCTGACAAAGCAATGGCTAATATCAAAACAAATTTTTACCATTTGTGATGAATGTGTGTGTGTGTGTGTGTGTGTGTGTGTGTGTGTGTGTGTGTGTGTGTGTGTGTGTGTGCATGTGCATGCATGCGTGCAACATTTACGCATGTAAATTGGAATGGTTTTAGAAATAGCATTTGGTTGATGGGTGGGACTACAGGTGGAAATTAGCAACTTTGCTATAACCTGGTACAATGCATTTCCTTCTTTAGAGGTCACTGTAATATTGTCCACTGTCCCTGTATAAATAAAACTATACCTATACCTATACTTTGCTCTCTCATTTTGCTTTAGGATTTTTGCTGTTCTATTTTTTTCTAGGAAAGAAGGTATGACAAAAACGTTTCCAAATAGAGTTCATTGAATCAGATCTTGCCCTCATTTGGCTTGCTGTGTTCCTGTAGTTAAATAAGTTTTGTCTAAAGCTACCTTTACCTTTAACTGTGACATCAGCGAAGCCACATAACATCCACTGGACCAAACCCACAGCCAGATAAAACCAAGGAGGATAAAAGAAGGAGAGGAGAACTTAGTCCAGTGATGACAGCTCTTTTGTGTCCTGCAGCCACCATAGTGCTAGGAACTCCACAGACTCTTCTAACTCCATTGGTATGAGCCGAACTGTCTCGAACTGGAGTCTAACTCCCTACAGCTTATTGATGGCAAAGGAGCTGATGTCTCACTCTGTCTCCATCTTAATTTAATTTAGAGCTCATAACTCTTGGAGAGGAAAAGATTTCTGAATTCTAAGTTATCATTTAAATCTCAGAACTTAGACCCAAACCTAACCTGATTTTTAAGTACCTTTCTCCACCATTGCAGAATCACTTGTTAATTTTATCCCTCACCAATCTGTTCACTGTATTTATCATGTCATAACATCATTACTCACTTTTACTTTTTTTTGGAACAGAGTTCAAATAAATATCCAGATTGTACAGAACTGGCGAGCCTTAATGTTCTTCATCTCAATGAACATCACAGTGCAGAATTCTTCCCTTCAGATTATGAAGATCTAATATTGAGAATTGTTTATCATTTACGGCTGGAGACTGGAAATCTGCCTGATGCCCCTGTTAATTGTTGAAATATTAGTTATGAGGTAATAATATTTATAAAATGACTTTTTGATCAGTACAAAAGACAAGTTACAACAAATGATATAGTAAATCATCCAGAATCAATCAATGAGCATCAATCAATACACAGCTCCTTCATAAACAGCAGAATACAGAGTAAACCAAAGGTTTAGATATTTCTAGAATTGTATAGGGGTTGCTTTGTTATTGTCATTTACAGGTGATTTACACATAGATCTAAAGGCACTATGCTCTGAAATAGTACTTCTCATTTCTTCTGTCAAAATACACCAAATCCCACTTTGCACTGCTTAATTTGAATGAACCTCATCCATCTCCACCTCTCTTCCCTCTTATGCTTTACCATGGAAACTTAACTATTCGACAGCTGTGCAAAGTGAATTTCAAGGTCAGGACATTAAGCACTGATTATACTGGTTGTTGTGCCACCACAAAACACATCCCTATCTCTGCTCATCTTATAGCCTCTTCACAATGGAAGTCTTTAAAGTAATTCACTGGTTAAAAGCTGCAGCAACCACTAATCCTGCAGTGCAACGTAAAAATGCATATCGTTACAGGATACAACACAAATGGTTCAAGTGTGCTTTGCCATGATCACTCTACATAGCAGGCCCAAGGCTTAATCTTTGGAATACACTATTACTTACCATAGTTTATACAAGAAAATAGAGCTGTTGCCTTGGTCTACAAAATGATGTTTTTATAATTTTGCTTCATACATACACTAAGTTCACTATTGGTCCAGTTACCCCAAAACCTTGTTGAATTTCTTTAACCCTGAAACCATAGGTCAACCCACCAAACTACAAACTGATGAACAGCCAAAATGCCCTCCTCTAGGAACACACTCCCCCTGAAGGCCTAAAATTCAAACCAGTTCTCACAAGGATAGGAGTGCAAGAACACACATACACAGATACAAACACACATACCCCCACCCCGGCTTTCTTCTGTTTGGTCACTAATGGATGGTGAATCTGCTGCTTACTCATGCATAAGGCTGACAAATTGTCCCTCTACGATCATGGCCCCGCTGCTGTGTGATTTGTGAAAGATGGGACACGACAGCATGAGTCGGCAGCTCAGAGCTTGAAAAAGGGCACCAAGAATGCAGTCAAACTAGTCTGAAAAAGCTGCATTTGAAAAAAAATTGTATATCTGAGGGCTTACAGGCCACCAAGATGTGGATGAGCTGCTGCTGTGTGTGTGAGTGCATGTATATCCGAGAAAGACACATTTCTAGCAATGACCTTGCTGTAAAGTGAGCTAGGAGAACTTTCATCTGATTATATGTCTAGGGTGGGATATGAATTTACACAGGCTTCACCAACAAAGTCAGAATCTCAGAACATATATACACAAACGTGGATAGTCGGCTAACATATGAATTAATTTGACTGGATTTAACTGAAGGATAGCCCACATAATGCCAGTTTTCATAATGCACACTAGTCCCCATTTGAAGGGTATTATGTGTAATATGACCCACATACAGTCCAGCAGTCCCTGCTTACAGTACAATTTCACATAACATACTTACTGCTCTACAGGCCAATTTTTATAATACATGCCCTTTCCAGTCGAGTGTTATCTGGGAATTTAGTATATACCAGTAACCTGATTTCTTGTCTATGAGTGCATGCCAAAAGTAAAATATCTTTTTAAAAACCAATATTAATATTTGCATGAAAAAAAAACGTCATGAGTTCATGATGAGTTCAGTTTTCTTGGTTTGCTATGAAATCTATATGATGTATGAATTGTTTAGAGATGTAGGACATGACAAAATTAATTATTTGGGGTAACTATGTTGCATCATCAAGTTAGTTTTGCTGCATTGAAAAAGTAGTATAATTTTGAAGAGATCCTTTATTGCTCTGTGTAGGAAAGCTCTTATAGCTCTTAACAGAAATATTTAAAGGTCAAAGTCAGATACAGAGTGACTAGGATCTGGAATCTTGCTCTTGGAGAACAGGTACATCATCATTCAGTCTAAATCCAGGGCTATTTCAAGCTAACCAAAAAGTTGTTGTAACTGATACCCAGTCTTTGCAACTGTTAAGAGCATAAAGTCATCTCAGAACACACAACACATCCAACTCTGAGGTGGATAGGCTATTGTCCAGTAACAATTCTCAGCTTGCAGTAGGCACAGGCTCACAAGAATAGGACAGTTGAAAACTGAAAATAAAAACATATCCTGGTCTGATAAAGGTTGATTTCTGCTTACAAATTAAGGCAGCACATTACTGATCCAAAGCTATAGAAATATCATAATCACACATACACTTTTACTTCAGGATTTTCACAGATGACCTGTTTGCTGTCCTCTCTTTCTTCACAGCTTAGAGAGAAAACATGAGGACATGGTTAGATGCTATGGATCTTCCTATTAATGCACACACAACAAAGTTGTTGTCCTTTTAGAATTTCATTGCAGATTAGGATTAGGATTTTAAAATTATTTAAAGCTCTCTTGCTAATTCAGAAACTACACTTCTACTAAATCTGTGTCTCCTTTCTAACCCCTTTCTCTCACCTACCCCCAAAACCCTGTCTTCCAAAGGCCCGTGGAGAGGCAGCAGCTTTCTTGTCATAAACATCTAGCGGTCAGGTCGGCACTAAGTCTTACAAAAGTTACACATTTAAAAAAAGCTGCTTCTCTCCTTCTCTGCCTGTCTGTCATTCCTTCAGAGCAGAGTTTAGGCTGTGATAGAGATTACGACAGTAGTACTACTGCTAAAATCTATGCCAGTTGACAAATCTGGTGGGGCAGGTGTCTGGGGACGGACTGTTGAAAAAGAACTAGAGAGGTGTTTTGACCTGTGGGTCAGGGAATGGAGCATTTTGAACAGGTCCAAAATGGTTGATAGAGCAGACTGATCAGTTACGATACAAGACAGATGTAGGGCTATTGCACAGCTGATTTAGGTTTAATAAAAATGTGTGTTCATGTGCTGCAAGTACAGCACATCTGCATCTGCGTGTGTGACTGTTTAAGGCTGACTCCACAATCTGTGTACATAAGAGGGTGTCACTGGTCCGCAGCTCATAGGGACTCTCAACAGTCTACACTTGCAAAATGCTGAATTCACAACACTTCAAGAGCCACCCTTTACCACAGCAAAACCACGTTCTACCAGTCGCCACTGTCAGACACAATATGGTGTCCATATGCCTATGATGGCATCCAGATGAATCAATGTGAAGGGGAACTACATGGCATGGAGCCATGTTGGGTCTGATTAAACACTCAAAAGATAGGTGCTCAAAAGAACAATGAAAATATTTTTTGCTTGCTGTAGGCTTTCTTGATAAGTGATGGGTAACAAAACCACGATGTGCTATAAAAGATTTATGTACACATTTACTATACACATCAGAATCTTATTCAGTGGTTGGTTATCTCCTAAAGCTAGTAATTTTAATATAAATTTCCTTGTTTGTGCTTCCACAGATGGTACCACTATACTGAGGGAATTTCATCCAAAAAAAGAATGTAACTTGAGAAAATATCCATTTGGTTTGTCTGTACATTATAAGAAAATGCCATTTAATTAAATTAAAGCTTTGGTCGTATTTTTGTATCTGTGGCCATTGTCAGTTAACATCAATCATACCACTGTACTCACTAAAGTAATTTAGGAACTCTAGGAACACACAGCAGAAATGAGCAGCCAAATAATCCAAGTCATTTTATCTGATGTAATTCAAATGTGAGCACACCTTAAACATAGGAAATAATCTATCACAGCAAAGGCTGGATTACCCTCACCTGGGGCCCAGCCTCAAGATCTATTCAGACCACAATATTCCTGGTTTGGTTCACTCTCACCATTCTCCTAGAAGTTGATATCACAATGATTTGTTCACAACTTGCCACCAAGTGATCAAAACATTACTTATTGCAGGATTAACATAGATTATAAAAAGTATTATTCCAGAATAGGAGATTGCAATAATGGGAATTTGCATTACTGGGTACAATGATATTGCATACAACAGAAATCTTTTGACCTGGGGCCCCCAAGAATATTTATACACCCATGAGCATTGTATAGGAAATTCTGATGCTGATGGAGATCATAAAAGAGGAGAATGACCAAGAAGGAATACCTGAGTGAAGATTTTTTGGTCAACAGATGACAAAAAAAAATGCACTTTAACTTTATTGCACTGTTTGTTTATCAGAGGTAACACTGCCAAAGCAATATGCAAAGTGTAAGTCAAGTTAATTTGGTTTGGAAGTATTTATTATACAAGAATACGCAGGAGCAATTTCTATGATAATGTAAAACAACACAGAAATGTAGCTCTGCAGATTATTCAAAAGCAAAAACAAACTAATGATTATTGTTGGTGTGTACATGTATGTGTGTGTATTTGATCTCACTATATTGTAATGTTACTCTGTCTCACTTCCTGTCTCTGCTTCTCTACACCCACCACCTCACAGTTGCAGATTTGGCCGCTTAGCGCTCACCATGGAGCGACTTAATCACCAATGAAAGAAAGGGGTTGAGAAGGAGGGGATATGAGAAAAAAAGAGAGTGAGAGACATAGAAAGAAAGGAAAGCAGTGCTCTACTGCCCCCCACCTCCCCATCCAACCATCCGACCCCTGCCAATCCCACCCCCATACTGCCCGCGGGGCACCGTCACGGTGACAGCAGTATGACAGTAATCTTCCAGGGACACTTTTCTGTTTTTTTTTTTTTTTTTCTCTTTTTTTATGTTTCAATGGGTGAGGATGGGGTGGGGGTTTATTGTCAGCTCCCCCAATACTACCCCCACCCCTTCCACCCCATCCTTACTCAGAGGTACCATGACACTTAGACGATCGCCCCTGAACAACACGTGGGACAATGATGAGTGTTGCCGGCACTGGCACAGCTAGCCAGGAGCATCGACATGCCTTCCCTCCCTCTGCCTCTAAAAATACCTCTACACAATGAATCTGATAATAGGTTTATGCAATGATGTACCAGTGCATGGTAATGTATCCACCCCGACATCACCCACCATCACCTCAACTGATGTTAACCCAAAAAGGTTTAGCTATAGCCTGAAAACAACAGTATGTCAAATTGCATCTTAAGTGTATATATGAACAATTATCACAGCATTAAAAAAAATCAATGTCATTTGAGGATTTAAAGGATAAGGGTAGTGCTGTTTTATATTTTTCCTATTATCAGCAAATCCCATTTTAGTCCATTTTTTACTTTCCTACCCTGACATTCTTTTTCACTTAAATATTTAAAATGGATCAGAAGTGCAAAGCTTTTTTTTGGTTGTTTGGCCTTTTAAAAATTGTTTTTATTTATTTAATTTTTTGCTCAGTAATTTCCTGAAGCAAACAGGCACTCTAGTTTTTCACAAACATCACTCAGAAGGAAAACATACATTTGATGGGGACAATTTTCAGGTTTGGATTCATACACCGAAATTCAATTACAATGTGTGTTCATGGTAATGAAGGAACTTCCCGTCTGGTGCAACAGTGTGGCTCACCGATATATTTATGGCAGTTTTTGGATAACAGTGGAGCTCTACGACGTGCATGAATAAGAGAAGACTTTGAACACGTGCACAATTGTTGGGATCAAATGCTTGTTGGTTTTGTTTGTCAATGGCCTTTGCTGACAGTAAGGAAAATGTAGAGTAAATGTAGAATATCACAGGACAAATGTGTGACGTTGAGAATGCATGTGGTAAAAGGAAGAAAAGAAATAATAGAGGTCAGACAAGCACAACTTTTAGCCACACACTGCACTGAGTTATGATTGCAAAGCCACCTGTTTAGTGTAAGTTATTCTCTATATTTGTTTGAATTGGTGCACACGTAAGAATTTGTCTCCTTGTTGAGCACAATGAGGAGTAATGTGTCTATGCATGTGTCGGTAAACAGAAGGTAGAACTCCAGACAATAGGAAAAGAGCCAGATTTAAGAGCACTGTCACTTGGAGTGAGCCAAGCATCTCCATAAATCCTAATACACACTTTCCCTGTGGAAAAAAAGGCAAAGAAAGGGAGGGAATGAACGCATTTTCTTCTTATCTATCTGTCTTTCACTCTTTTTCCCCAGTGAGAGAGACAGAAGGGAATAAATGACTCCTCTCTCCTCGGTGTGGGCTGACAGCGCAGCAGATGGTGGTTTAAGCAGTGAATTTATGAGCGCCACAATCTTAATGTTGCAGAAAGAAAAGAAAAGGACTTGCATCAAACGCCACTGACAAATGCACTTGCTAATATTAATGCACTCCTCATTCATCCAATATGCTGCCTAATTGCTTTTCTGTACACAGTAATATGGCACCTGCTGCTCAAGTCCGGCACTCGCGTCGGGAAAGGGGAGATTGGGGGTGGGTGACAGAGAAGGTAGAGATGTGAAGGTAGAAAGAGATGAGAAACAAAGTCTCTCTCTCTTTCTCCCCCTTGTTTCTGTGATGGATGCAAGGTTGTGGATCATGCGCCAAACCTGTCAGTGTTCCTAATTAAAATTTTATACTTACAGGCTCAGGGAAAAAAAGGTGGAAAGCACTCAGTAAACAATCAGTTATAAGAGGAGAGAAAGGGAGAGGCCATCACAAACAGGTCTGCACAGTAGGACACGCTGAGGCATGCAATCCAATTTTAAGTACAGCATCATGTAGTGAAAATCCTTGGACTTTATTAGAGCACAAGGCCATCATGCCCACAGATCAAGCCCAAATCTAAAGCAGTGAGTTGGCCACCTTTGATGTAAAAAAAAGTTTTAAAAAGTCTCTTGTGGACATGCCTATTGTAATAAAAGCACAAACTGTTAACCTGTATAGTAATGTCACCTTCAAAGTATCAGTGACTAAAGCAGTAAAGCAATTTCAAAGAAATGAGCCATAAAATTAAGATGTGCCTTAAATTTCTTCCTAACTAGCCACAGTTGCTGTCATAAGCAGCACCGATATTCATTGTACCCTGAGTGCAAAATCATCATTAAACATCAAAACAAATATTTTGATTAGAACTCAATAAAAATAATCAATACCTTATGACTTCACAAATATTATGAAATATTCAGACCTGAGAACTTGCACATTATCTCTATTAGGTGGCAAAAATTCCATTTTCTACATTGCCAGAAACTGGTGTCAAATTTGTTTTATGTCATTATAAGTCATGCCTTTCTTTTTCAGAAATTTGACTTTTTAAAGTCAGACAAAAGGATATTATCATTTTAGTGCTTTGCATCATGTTTGGTGTCCATCTGGGGCCCATGTTAGCCCCCTATAGCCCCACCATTATCTGCCCTGCAGCTGCTGTTAAATGCACTAAATTGTAAAATAATGAGTTTGTAAATTGAACACAATTATGGATGCAAATTGAATAAATCCTCCAAACTTTAGATTGTCCTTTCTCCTCACATCAACACTTAATGCCTAATGTTTGATGGAGAGTAGAAGGAATTGTAGAGTAGAAAAAGTACTGGGATAAAAAAGTGAAAATGCATTTTGCTGTTTGAGGTGTCTAAGATTGTAAAAAAATGAATTATGATTTGATGGGACAGTGTACCAGTTATGGAATGAGAGGTGCAGTATGCATAGCTGGTTCCATGGTGAATGATCAATGCTTCAGATGAAGGAGTGCAGTAAAGCAAATCAACAACTACTGAATCTGCAGGAGTACCTGAACTGAAAACACACACACACACACACACACAGACACACACACATGCACAAACACACGCACACACACACACACACACACACACTGTAGGTCAGTGATTTCTGCGCTGGGGGGTGCAGTATAAATCTTAGGTGTCATTAAATGATTAATAAATAGGTGGAAATCATAAACATATTTCTAATATAAAAATGTATTTTACAATAAAAATGATTTTTATTTTGACCTCTTTCTTTTGTGAAATACTGCTACTCTGAAAAGTAATTGAACAAAACAAGTTGACTTGTTTCAGATAGACCGCTACTAATAAACATTAAACCTGTGATGTAGGGTCACACAGAGAGGTTGCTACTTGTTTAGGGAACAGTGCTACATATATTTATTGCCACAAAATAAAATGTAAAATCTCCACACAGTGCAAAACATATTTCAACATGAAAAAGTGAATTTCAAGAAAATTTGCATTTATGCAGAATTCAAAAAGATTATGCTAATGAGAAACTAACTGATATGAAAATTAATGACAGTAAATCAGCAGCACATTTTGAAAGGACATTAGACAAGTACCAATTGAAATATAAGGGGAATAAAAATACAGGAAAGGCAACTGAACGATAACCATCATGAAATGGGCCTCTATTATTACATTCAGGACCATAGCCAGGTTTTTAGAAGTTCTTAGGTCACAGTCCCCCCATAATCCCCACATCACAGTTTTTGAAAAATTTGAAACCAAAATAAATGTTTGAAGCAGTTAAACATAATTATACTTTCTGTAAATTATTTCTGAAGTTGATGGTCTAAATTATTTTTCAAAACCATCTTGCGCAAATTAGGTATTTATTATTTTGATGGTCTAAATTTATAAAAATTTAAATATAGTGTCTTCTCTAAAGGAAGATAAATTATTAAGCTCAAAAACACTGTGTGGAAGTTGAAATAATGCAGCAACAGACACCGAAACATCAGACACAATCAATCACACAGGATTCACTTTGAGCATCTGCCATGCATGCATGCACACACACTGACACACACACACACACACCTGCTTTTACCTCTCCTTCCCTCTCTGTCTGTGCATGTGGGTGGATGTTTTGCATTCATTTATCTTGTCTCTGTGTGTTTGCATGTACCATATGTGAATAACACTTCTAGCTTCTACTTTCAGCCACAGGCAGCACTGAGGTCACCACAAACCCTGTGGTTTTACAGTTTGTGTTTTAGGGAAGAGTAAAAAAAAAATTAATAAAAATTAATCACTGGCACATTTGCAAGTTGTAGGAAGACCAGAGCATTGCCATCATCATCTTTGCTGGTGATACACTACCCACAATCCTTTTCCACAAGCCGACTAATTAGCCGCAGAAAGGTCAAGTAAAGTCAGAGTGTGATTAGAAAGGGTGGAGAGAAAGAGGGAGTGGGGGGGATGAGGATGACACAGACAAGAAGAAAAAGAAATGCACATACATCTAGTTATGGGACGCATGCCAGAATGACACCCTCCCCACCCCCCACCCCATGCCCCCCTCCCCTCCTAATTTTTTTTATTCTCTGGTCTGTTCTGTTCCTCCTTTTACTGTCCACTTCCTAAGAGCTTTACTACAAAACACTGTCTTCAATTTTTAATGAAATGCTTATGTTGCTGCACCTGGAGATGTTGGCAAAGGTGGCCTATCAGGTAAGGTTTCCCAGGGGGGTCATTAAAAACAGAGATGCCACACAGATCGGATCTGCCTTGGTGCCAGCCATGATGTGAGGCCTGCAGACTCAAATGCAGCAGAGACAGGTGTGTTTCTGTGCTTTTTTATGGAAGTATATGCATAATTTGAGATATTTTAACTTTTTTACATTTTTGGTTGTATTTGTAGTTGTCATTGCTTTATGCTTCATGAATTCGGATTCAAGGTCACAGATAAATTGCTTGCTACTTTAATTACTACTTTATAACGTATCTGTGTGTACATATCCCTTTGTGTGTCTGTATTTGTCAGGTGCACATCTCTGCACATGCATTTGTAGGTATTTGTGTGTGTAGTTTGGTGCCAAGTGAAAAGTTGTAGGACTGCTGCTATTCCCAGTAAGCCGCGTACGGTGGTCTTGCCCCAGGCTTCTCCGCTGGCTCAATGTTGAGTCAAAACATCTTCTGTAGTTCAGGAAAAAAAAGTTAAAAAAGAAATACAGCAGAGTGTGCTTCCCTGTCTGCAGCAAAATATGGCAACATGTTGGATGACAATGCCATTGACACTGCACCTACTGTGCACTCCCAACCTTTAGGAATTAATTGGAATGAATACTCAGAATTACAGATCCAAATGATGTACAGTATGTGTCATTCTGCAGGCTTTTCCAAAGGAATGTGTGCTTTGCAACACAAAACACAGAGCTCACATATGTACATACACACAGACAATGGCTGTACACTTGCCCCTCTACTTTTAATAACCTGATCCACAAAGAGAGTAGTGTTTTAAGACATTCTGGCACACAATCTCACACACAGGCACACACAACACAGACACATGGTAAGTGGACTTGCACCCTAATGGAGTTTAATTACTCCCAGCACATCCATCAGGAGCTCCAGTAGGGGAGTGGAGTATTTTATCACCACTTTTAAGGGTTATTAGTACAAATACACTGTCACCCTGCATTACCACTGCAGCGCTTTAGGGTGCCATGCCCTCACCACATTCATTACAATCTCTATCAATATCTATCAGAACTAAATGCTCCCTCTTTGTCCCTCCACCTTCCTGCTTCCATGTTCTTTCCTCATACACTCACTGCCATTTAAAGATGAAGACTGACTTTACCCCACTACCCTTACATCCTACTCCTCATGCCTCCATCTCCCATCATATCATTTGACATGTACCTCTAAAATTTCACCTCATTAATCGTCCAGCAGACTTCCGCTTCAACCAACATAATGAAGTCTGGCAGCAGGCAAGGACAGACAGTGACTTTAAGAGTACAGTGGTCACTTCAAAGGAAATAAAAAAGGATTGGAGGACTGGATGGGCACATTATTCATTTTATGCAATTACCAAGTGCACAAAGGTGAGAGGATTAAGAGAGATTTGCCTTTTTTAAGACATGTAAAGTAAAGGGACAATTCACAGGATCTGGGACCTGACGGCTGAGACTGACATTTTGACTATCTGGAAGGGATGTTCTTGTTTAGGTCTTTTAGTCAGCCATAAGGTACATGCTATAACTTCAAGCAAATAATAACAGTCATAACACCTGTATATTGTCACAGTCCTTACACTGTAGCAGACATAGCAGCAGATAAAGACATAGTTGCAGCAGTCGAAGGGTGCACACTGGGAAAAGGATAATTGCAGTTCAGTACAATTTTTGGTACTGTTTTTACAGTTTAGGCCATTATTCCCAGTAGTAATACTAACACTGTCCTCACAAAGATTACTGCTGCTACTAAGATCTTGGAACAACATGACAAAGTCAAATGAGGACAAGGAAAATTTTTAATTGAAAAGGTTTTAATTATACAATCTGTCCATGGTGTACCCCACCTCTGGCCCAGCAGTAAATAATAGATGTATGTATGGATGTGTTTTAACTGAAACCCCCAGTTAGCTAAATTTCAAAAAAGATAAAAGAGAGAGAGAGAAAGTCGCAATGGTCACCCAGACTGTCTGACCACCTTCTTGGTTCATTTTTTACCTACATCCTGTAGTTTTCCAATACAGTAATGAATTATTATAACAGCATAATTGGTACACTCACTTTTGTTTCTATGTCCAAAATGAAGGGTAGACTCTTAGATTCTCTAACTGCTCATATTTCTTGCCCCTTGACCGTGTCTCCACCTGACTTGACTTTTTCACAAATACTACATCACACCTACAAACCTGCAAATACCACATTAAAAACTTCATAATCTGCGACTTTGACTGTGTGGAAAGTCTTTCCAGAAAAGAATTAACTACTAATAAAAAATAAAACTACAACAGGAGTAATTTACCTTGCTAAAACTAATTTCAATCTTGTTGCTACTAATTGAAATTGAATTATTGTAAGAAATTAGTTAGACTGCATGAATTTCCCAATTTAAATTAGCAGCACAGTTATACTGTATCAAAGAAAAATAGTCAGATAGCCTGATGACTGTAAAAGGAAAAACAAAGTTGAATCTGTCATTCAAGGAAATCAGTAACATCCTACCTGACTCCATATACCCCACGGTGCGATTACTGAGGTTTATCAGTTAGATTATTGCACTTAAAGAGTTCTCCCTCAGAAAAACAAACATACAGGTTTACTCAAAAGTCCAATCTGCCTTCTTTTATCTATAAGTCCAATCACTGCTACATCTGACTCCCCCCATCTACAGCATTAAATACAGAGCTCTGAGTCCTGATAGTGCTACATAGCAACTGTTGGACACAGGTTCCATGGCTGGGGAAGGTTATTTGGAGGTAAACCCACACAGCTTGGGCTTGCTAAGTGGCACTATTATCGTGGTTACACAGTGTTTAAGTCCATTGCACACACCTGGCACAGTTGCCTTGGTGTGCATTACTGTATAAGCCAACATCTTGAAAACGAATATGAAGCCCCAACCCCCTTCCCCTGAAAATAAGAGGAGCAATTTAAGTTTGATGTTGATGTATAGCAGCTTTACAGACTGCATATGTGTGCATCTGCATTTACATTGAAGCACAAAAAGATGTAGCGATTGTTGAAAGGCAGCCTTCACTTTCACATGGACTCCATATGTTCGACCCCCACCTCCCACCCCCACGGTCCCCAAAACACACAAGAAAATTCAACTGTTGCAGTTATTTTTCTTTAAAGTTCCTGTTTCAGCCCCCACCCCTCCCAACTGACCAGGTGGTTGTTTATTCTCTTTTAATTATTTCTTCTTTTTTTCCCAGGATCATGAAATAAAAATCTATACTTGGATTCCCCAAGCTCTCGTTATCCAGTTGCACATATTTTATAGTGAAATAAAACAGCAGCATATTGAATGTTGGAATTTGACCCCATGCTTTTCAGTCCATGCAAAGGTCGGGAAAATTAATTTTGCCCGCTATTATGGGGGAAAGACAGAGAAAAGTACTATGGAATGGAGACAAGCAGAAAAGGTTATGAATAAAATAAGACATTCTATGTAACTTGAACCTTTCAAATTTCGTTATTCAACAGTTGATGAGTTGGTTTCATGATTCAAATTTTCATGTGTTCATGTGTGTTGCTGTGTATACATTGTGAAATTTGAACTTGTAGACTTGGTGATATGGAAGTGTATCTTTTCAGTGCTCTTTAAATTTAATCTACCTCTAAAACGTTGTTAAGGATGTGTATGTGTGTGCATGTGTGTGTGTGTGTAAGAAACACCTCAAGTGCTGCTGTCATCCTTAGAACAAAAGCACTCAGCGTTACAAGCCGGTCCAAGCTGAGTTCTGCCCTGTTATTTATGGAAAACGAGGAGTGTATGGATTAAACAGATGATGCCAAGATGAACAACAACAACAACAAAAAAAAGCTATGATTCATTCCCAAACCATGGAAAAGAGCCAAAGGACAAACAAATCAATGGCAGTTTGGATGATATCTGGCCCCAAGCAGTGACAGGCCCTGGAGTCTTTGGCATGAATGTAAATGTGAAAAGTGGAGTTTTCTTTATATGCAAGGAGTCAGGCCAAAGCTAAAACATGTGCTATTTTATCCTGATTAACATTGCTCAATGCATGCATTTGAAGCAGCTGTAGTAGTAGTAGTAGTAGCAGCAGTAGCAGTAGTAGTGAAGCTTCAAGCAACTGAGGTGTGCTCTTTTTCAGCTGCAGAAATGATGCTGACAACAGTGAAATTCATCGAATTAGAAACCAGTCAAAACAATCAAAAAATGCACTGAATAAATTGTCATACTGTAAAATCTATGGCAAATTGTCTGGACAGAGGACCAATGTACATTACTACACTGGACTTTGCTTATGTAAATCAGCAGGAATGTGAGAAAGTGAGCTAGTCCTCAATATACAGCGGCAGCAGTCTGCTACTATTTTCTCAATGTAAATTTTAATGTGTTTGTGTGCTTACAGCGGCCGCGTTAAAAGGCACATGTAAGGGAGGATGAGAAAGAGGAAGAAAGAGAGCAGAGGGAGGAAGAGCGGAGAAAAGACGAGCCCTGGCTGGCTGCCACTCATCTGGGCACCTTTTCTAAGCAGGGCAGAAAATCAAACACGCCAGGAAAGAATTAAAGGAGAGAGGGAGAGAAAAAGAAAAATGATTTTTCTTATAAATAGCAGGGCTTGCCAGAAGGCAGAGGAAATGAGAGCAAGTGAGCGCTGGAAAAGAAGGGCTTGAGCTTGACACGGGGCTTAAAATTGAGAGGGGGCGGAAAGAAGGGACCCACTGCGCGAAAATGTCTCCAACCAAAGCAAGGATTAGTGTTCCAACCTCCTCCACCGCCAAGATCCGCCAGTACAACTAATCACCTTCACAGCTTCTCTCACTCACTCTCTCTCTTCTTGCTGTCCTTTTTTCACTCTTTTCATTCCTATCTCTTTTTTTGCCTCCACTCTGCTCTTTAAAGGATCATTTTGCCCCTCTCATCATCATTATAGCTAAAATTAAAGCAGAGTATGTTCTGCCAAGCACGATTAGCTGCTGCAGCCTAACTGGGCACAGTAAGGTGCTTGGGGTTTTTTAGTCAATCTAGTGTGCGGGTGCACGGTACATTACCAGGCACAGGAACACACTGCAAACTTCAAAAGGCATCTACATATATGATGACAAGGGATGTCGCAGAAACCCCCCCGCACCCACCCCCCATTCACACACACACCCTCGTCCTGCTTTCTGTGTGCCAAATCCCCTCTGTCACTCCATCGCTCACTCTCTGATAATATCACACCCCCAACTCCACCTTCTCCACCTGTCAGTCCATCCTTCTTTCCTTCACCTCTTTCCTTCTTCTCTTTTCCTCCCCATCACTGCCATCATTTCCTCTCCTCTGACAAGGCTCTTCACAAAGATGGCGACAGTGACAAGAACGGCAGTGTAAAAACATAAACAAGGCAAATTGATCACACAGAAGATGAGCCAGGCGGTGGATTTTTGATGGGTTTGTGGTGATGGGAGGTGTGTGAGTTGGGGGGACAATTAAGCTCCTTTCTCTCTCTTCTCTCTTTTACCCAAGCTCAGACTCTCTTTTTCCTCTCGTTGAAGGAGTCGGGAACACTCTGCATTTGCAGAACCAACCAGAGAAAAAGCCACTTCATAAGCAGATGCCTGGCATATGATTGCAGTTGGGGGAGTGTGTGAATTCATTCTCCTCCACTATAAATACAAGCCGTGTCTCTGTATAGGTGCAAGTTCAAAATGTAATTAGGCAGTGACGCAGAAAAGCAAGCTGCCTTTCTCTGTGTTTGCATATTTTGTCTACGAATAATGTACTACAAAGGCAAAATCGCTCTTGAATATTCATTTACAAATAACAGTTTGCTGATAAGGCCAAGGCATGTGATAATCAATTAGCTAAATGTTCTACAAAAGCCTGGCAAGAAGGAAAAAAATGTAATAATAATAAATATGCAAACACACAGGGTATGTTGCTAAAGTGAAATGTCAACTTCAGCAGAACTCTGAATATCCATACCACATTAGGCTAGATAAAATATCTCAAACAACAAAAAGGGAGTAGGATATGTATTTCCAATGAGTGCGTTAGTTTCAGGTGCTTGTATGAGAGAGGGTTTGCTTTACATATAGTGTGCCTAAATGCACCTGCCGTTGCCTGTGTAAAGTGTGAGGGATTAGGAATATTACAGAATATAGACACAAATAGAGTGTAGCTGGAATATGAAGCTGGAGAAACAACACAGTTCATGTGTCTCTGTGTGTGTATGACCAATTGTCTAAGTGGTCACTTCATCAGGATGACACCTGGCACAGTACTGCAAGTCATTTTTGTTTTGCTTTATTTGTTTTCAGAGTAATAAATTAAAATAGCACAATCGCAGTGGTTGAAAATTGGTAAACCTTTCCACCTTGCACTCTGTGGCCTCCACAGAGTGAAAATTATCTCTGTAGGGCTGTAACTAAATTATTTTCATTATCAATTAACCAGAAAATTATTTTTGGAATTAATAAGGGAATACTTTCAGTGTATTAGAGTGTACTTTTATGTCATCACATGTCCAAAAAACCAAAGATACATTTATAAAGATATACAAGTGTAAAAGGAGCATATTTAATCTCATTTTTTCAGGGAAGTTTTAATTAAAGCCATTTTGCAGGAACGTTCTGATCACAGTCACCTACTTACGGACATTCATACCTGGAAGCTGCCCAGTACAGCTGCAGTCTGACCTGCCAGACACTGAACAGCTCTGCTAGAACGTTGCGGTTACTGCTGTAATCAAAGGCACCTCATTGGTGGCAAGAGGAGAAAGTTACTTTTTCACTTTTTCTCATTTTGAGGTGCTGAAACGACAATGTTTCACATTTTTGGTGTAAATGATTAATCAGTGATCAAAACAGTTCCATGAAATGATTAATCGTTTCTTTGACAGAATGCTTCACCTCTAGATCTCTGCATACAAGCAAGTCATTTCGTGCTAAATTCCACAAGTCTAATTGTAAAGCATACCCAAAGGCAGTGTGGCAGTATCATGCATTACAGTTGCTACCACTGTACTGATCTGAAACCAATTACAATACTTGTAATTTGGCATTGTTCCTATTAATAACTGCTAGCAAATATAAGCAGCTGGTTTTAACAATAAACCACCAAGGCTTCTTCTCCTGGCCCTGTGCCCTCTACGCAGGGCATGTCATCCTCTACTGGCCAAAACATGAATTACAGCTGACCCTGCCTCCTGCAGCTGACCTGGCAGAGACCAAAGAAGTAGTGCTGTGCCAAAGAAGCCTATCATTTTGTCCTCTGGGGGGCAAGGAGGAAGAGGAGGGAAAGCTTCCTGGTGGTGGTGCTGGGGGGCTCTGCTACACTGGAGCAATGCAGCTGAGCTCTGCAGTTGACTCCCAAATGGCCAAATCTTTCATGGTGGGGTTGCAGAAGTGGTGAAAAGGTGGGTTGAATGGGTAGTGTTTGTTGGCACTAAGGAGTGGGCTAGTAAGACATCTGTCATCCTGTCATCAGTGCTGTCACATCATAAAACAAATAGGCTGTGGTTTTTGTACAGCCCAAAAACAAGGACAGCAAAAGGTGTCAGTTAGCTTGTGATCTATTAATGTTCTGTTCTGCCTTTCTGAATAAGCACTGGACAATGAGCTGCCCCTTGTCAAAGGGTGAGGAAACAGGATGGAAAACAGTTGCTAAGTGAGGCAACAACACAAAGCTAACAAATCAGAATACAATATTAAATTCCACTCAGTAGGCTGTTCTGCATGTGAATGTCTTTGGCTGAGGCCCATAACCACATTTAGGGGTGTAGAACTGCTGCTTCAGAGCGAGGATGAAGAGTGAGAGAAGGGAGACTGGCATATTTAATTTCCCATCCCTACCCCACCACCACACCAACACCCCTTTTTTTTTTTTTTTCTAAACAGGCCGCTGTACAAATGCAAGGTCTTTTTTAATGACACCTTGACTGTAAAGAACTTCACCCACTCTGCTGTGCTATCTGGTGCCTGCATGACAAGACGTCTGGCTTTGTTGCTGAGAGTGGAACAGAGCTTTGAACTGCAGACTGACAGCATGGGGGAAGCCGTTCCAGGCGTAAATAAAAATTATTGTTACTTACACATTTAACCCAGCACCTACATTACATTCCCCCATCCACCTACCCCTTCACTACTCACTGACTTGCACTGGGCTATGGAAGGAGGTACTGGTGGAGGTGGAGGGGGGGGGACAAATCTGACATTATGTTGCCCTCTTTTGGTAGGTGTTTGCAACTGCAGCTCACTGTCCTAACCACCTCAAAGGCAACAACTCAACCTGTTTTCCCAACTGCAGTGAAGCGATGACACAAAACATGGACAGGAGATAATCTAATAATTGAATAAAAAGGCTGACCAATAGAACAAGCCCCAGAATGTTGAAAAATAATTGAAACTGCATTGTGTATTTTAACTGTCTTCATAATGAGCTTGATTCTAGATCTAGATTCTAGATTTACCTTAGAAAGTCTGACCTCAGACCAAAGTGGGTCGAATCTCTATGTTATCGTGACAATGAATTTCACACCACTGCACCATTCCATTTCAAATGTGATTCATTTTCTCCTCATGACTTGCACCAATTTCATCATCTTTTTCTTCATCTTAACATTGTTTTTCCTTTCCTTTGTTAAAGCCAAAATCTCAGTGAGTTTAAATGAACTTACAATAGAAACATAATAGAAAGGCAGCACAAGACGACTGCTACAACAGTGACTACAAAAAATTGTAAGCAACTGCAACATGTACTAAAATAATGTAAAATTAAGCAAATAAATTCATTAGAAGCAAAAGAATGATTTTACAGATCCTTTTAAAGTGGCTTAAATCTACTGAAAGTAATGACTTCTACCAATTTTATTAATATCAGTTATTCTATGTGTCGTACCAGGAGGAAGAAACTGTGTTAAACTTTTATTTATAGAACATTGTGAAAACACAAGCCATATTGGTTCAGGTGTCTACACGTGTCCACAGGTAAGGAGGAATTAGCCCAACAACAGCATTCAGCCAGTGGGTATATCTATACACAAACAGCAATGGCCTCTCAGCTATAGCACACAAACTGCAGTCTGTTATACCATGGTGGTGGTGATCTTGTACCAAACAACGTCTTGCAAGCATATTTAGTAAAATAAGTATAAGCTAATAAAGGAAAATTAAGTGATTCTCTAGCTCCTAGTGTGATGTCTTATTTTTGTGTATTTTGTGTATTATTTTCTCAAAAGACAAGAAAAGAAAAAAATGTACTGTTAAATCAGTAAATCAAATCTAACCAGATGATGGAGAAACAGGTGAAAACTATAATAAAGCTTAATGACTGACCCTCAGATTGGATTTTAAATATGAAATGGCACTGAACAGGGATTGTGTTCTGCTGTTGATCATATTTTGTCACACACAGAGCCGAGCACACTGGCAGCGCCTGTCGTCAGGCAAAGCTCCAAGCCATTTCCCCTAGATGCATCTCGATTGAATCAATAGGGCTCTTGCAGCATATCATTAGACATAAGTATTATAATTACTTGTGTTATTAATTTTGCCTTAATACCAGGGATAATATGATATGTAATTCAACCCTGTTGAGGGAAAGGCAAATAAGATAATCACAAATGCATCTCTGATGAAAATCAATGTTGAAATGGATATACCAATAATGCATATGCACAGGGGCAGTGCATGCATATCAACCAAAAATGTTCTGTATTCATCTGGAACAAATATATAAATATGTCCAGCATATTTCACATGAGCACCCCTGTACAAGGCAAAACAATATGGATTTGTGTTGCCTCACAAACAATTTTAATAAAAAGCTATTGATTGAGGATCGAGCGGCTAGCCTGTGGGCGCTGAGCACCAGACCCCAGTGGGTCCAGATCATTAAAGTCCTCAACTGCTGGCTTCACTGGTGCAAATTTGTTCAATAAGGGTCTGGCACACATGCTTCAGGGTTTGATTTTGATACAGCTACGTCAAGCTGTTTTTGCCTGTTTCCGGCCAGAAACACTTTTAGTTAAAGCATGATAGTGAGGATGATGGTGTTTTTCTTCTTTATAAATATTACAATAAATTCCAATTTAAAAAGTTGGAGAGCTCAGACAATCTGGAAATGATTAATGAAACTGAAGACATATTACTCCTGCTTAGCCCAAGCATTCATAGCAAATATCACCTGAAGACTAAACAGGTTTAGTCAGAGAAATGTGCATAGCAATAAGAGACAACCTACAGCAATTCATGGCTGCTTTCACAGAGACACTGTAGAGCTTGTCATCAGCAGACATTCTCCTCAAAAAGGAAAAAAAGAAGTGCAAAATATACTCATAGTCTCTGCTTTATGTCAAACCTCAGCAAAATTTGTGCAGCCACAATATCTACATCCAGGCAGAAACAGACTTGCATACACTTTCTTGAGCAGATATCAAAGCCTCAGTGCACTGAGACAGTTTTAATTACCAGGTATTTTCTATATGCTTATGATTTTAATTTCTCCCTGCAAAGCTGGTAATGATATTCAAAACGCCTGCTGGCGACTCCAACTCCTTATTCTCCCCTATCTTTCCTTCACACTAAAATATGAATACCCTGGTTTATAAGCTTATTTGTCCTCCAGTCACTTTGTAAAGTCTTTATTCTGCCAAACATATCTTTTTAAAAGTGAGCCTTGCTGGAAGGAATGGCAATAAAGATTTTGGGGAGGGGGATGGGGCGGGGGGATCAATGCAGAATTTATTAGCCCACACTACTGAGACCTACTTCAATAATAAAAGAATTGATCCTTCAAAGTGAAGCATATTCTAGGCCGGCATGGTAAAGGAGGATGGTCCATTCCAATAGTGCACAGAACAGATGGAGAATCACAGCAGGCTATTTCACCCTCCCCCAAAATTCACATTGTATTTCCAACCCCTATTAGACTGAGTCGCACAATTACTGAGAAATTCCTGTTGAAATGCATGCATTATAAAAAAGCATGTCCAATAATACAGCATATGGAATAACATTCAATTGTCACTACTTTATTTCAAGTAATAAAGAGGATGAGAAAAACAACAAAAAAAAGATGGGCAAAGATAGCAGATCATTTGGGATGATATATGGGATTATTAGAGGATATATTAGTTACTATTATTTCATTTACATAACATTTTGTTGATTGTGGTGTCAATTATTTTTATCTAATTTTCTAATCGTGTTTTCAAAATAGGAACCACCAATATTTCCATTAGTCACTGGACACATCAGATCCCAGTAAAATGTGTGCACACAACCGTCAGTAGTAAAACACCAGCAGTAATCAAGCATGAGGGCTGGAGACGTAACAAGCACACTTCACACACTAATCAACCCAAGTGGACATGCACTGCATCCACATTCCTGGGATTGGTTTCTGCCTCATGGACATGAGCCGTGACTTAGATTATGAAATAATCTGGATCTTATTAGCAGGTAAATTCATTAGTAAGTAAGTCAAGATATTAGTGGGGAGGGTCAATTCTTGTGGTGTTTAGTGCTGAATGCAATGTGGGGATCAGACGCCACAGAGGAAGTATGTATGCCATGCTTTTACTGTGCAAATTCCAGTGATAGCTCTATTGATCTTCCTAGCCCTCTCAGGGTTTCCAAATCAACACATTAAAAACTATTACACAAAAATTAGGCTGAGATTTAATTTTGGGTCTATAAATAATCAGACATAGTAACCCCACCAATAATAATTGGTGGCGTTACTATGATCCACTGATATCTTCAAACGTCTTCATTTTCTGGTCAACAGTCCAAAATATTGTATAAATTATTAAATTCATTGTTCAATGCAAAATAATATTTGAGAAGCTAGAGGCAGCAAATATTTGCAGTTCTGGCTGATTAACAAGTCCTCCTATCTAAACAACCATACACATCACTGGTCCCTACCTTTAAATCTACACCATAGCATGCTTACCAGTTTGTCGTCATGGTAACAATCATTAATACAAGGTTATGATTATGGAATCTGCAGCGTTTCTTTAGGGTTATGCACAACTTTGTTAGATTTAGGAACAAAAAATACTTGGTTAGTTTTATTTGAGTTAAATAACCTCTGTCATGGTTGCAAAAATAAACAGGCAGTTAAGATTACAGAACAGTCATAGATTTGAAAAACACACACACATTTCACACAGGACTCAAATGGCAGTCTCCTATAAGAAAATCCTGTGTTTCCTGGCCCCACCACCCATCCAGCCTCCTCTAACATGGACTTTTTCAAAGTGGCAGGTTAACCTACTTGATTAATCAATTTATCCAGAGTTTAAACTTAATTCTACTTACTACTTACTACAGCTGTTAAGACTGTAAAGCTGAACTGAGCCCAAAAAAATTCATACGAAAAGAATTGAGTTACTTCATTAGTTTTATTTTTATATATCTTTGCCCCTTGTTAAAGTTTTGATTGAAAAAAAAACTTTAAAAGAAAATGTTACATGCATACTTGCATAAAAATGTTATGTAAGTTATAGTGTGTGCTGCCAGGTTATAAGCATTGCTGCCTGGTTTACAGTTACGTCAAATCTAGTATAAAGATATTAGCTAAAAAAGAAAGGGATTTCAGTTTTACTATGTCAATCCTTAATACTTAATTCTATATAAAATGTTACAGCCACAGATAAAACAAAAAATTATACTATTTTATCAATATCTAAGACGGGGAAAAAAATGACATAGCAAACACAGACCAAGTGTAGGAGTGTGCATCTGCCCATGTGCAATTTTTGACAAATGTGCTGACATATTACATATGTTTTCCCAAAGAAAATTAAATAGATGATGTTTTGTCCACTAAAAAAAGAAAATCTGGCAAATAATTAATTTGTTAAAATAGAAATAACATGAATTACGTGGTCAGAATGCACTATGTTATTCAGATTAAACAGAAAAGAGAAAAAAAAAACAAGTACATAATCAAAATGGTGCTCAGAAAAGGACAAAACACAAGATAATCTACAACTGGGCATGCACAATATCCTAAATGTCTTCAACTCATTTTGCTGTCAGGCCATTCAATCAATCACTGGTCCAGGCAACAATATGTCCCATTATCATTCAGATACATGCAAAACGGCAGGAAAAAAAAAAAGAACGAGATAAAAAGGCACGTCGGACAAGGCACCCCTGCTCACGTCTTGCTTCAAAGAAAGACAGCGAGAAAGGGAGGGAGAGGGGGAGGGGGAGAGAGAGAGAGTGAGAGAGAGATGCAGGGTACAGGACCCACACGGTGTAGTTCCAGCCAATTGCATTCCAGAAAAGTGACCATGGCCAGTGATAAACAAAGCACCATAGATCATTCCTCTCCCAGACGGAGCCCAGTGCTTGAGGCAGCGGAAAAGAGTGGTTAGAGAGAAAGAGAGAGGGGGATGAAAAAAGAAGCAGACAGAGACAGAAGACGACAGAGAGCTCACCGCCTGTATGCATCTGCCCCACTGTTATCCTCTGATGCTACATTTTGACGCCCTTTTTGCAACTGGGATGCCATTAAACCCGGCCGCACTTCTCGCCTGCAGATTTACTACCTATGACAAGAATGAGAGAGCGAGCCAAAGAGAAAGAGAGAGAGAAAGAGGGAGGGAAGAGTGCCGCTGCTGCTTCTTTCTTCCACTGTCACTGTGGCGATGCATCATATTCTAAAAACAAAAGAGCTTTAAATTGTTCGTGTTCCCAAAAAGAACAAAAAAGGGCATTCAACACTTACCCACTCCCAGACACAAGAGTTAGATTCAGTTTTCATTTGAGCCCAGTGTGCGTCACAACAGAAACTTCAGATATTCCTCCAAAACAGATGTGCATAGAGGAGCAGTGAGGTTCTCCCTCTTTTGTTTGTGAGTCTGTCTGGCTAGGTTTCTCTATTTGCATCAGCCAGCTTTTTTACAGCTTTGAAGCAGGTGGATGACAAGAGCATCAATCTCTCCAGGCACACTGTGTGGCATGCACATTTTGACACACTCCCCTCACCAGCTACAGTATAATCACACATTCCTATTCTCTCCTCACAGTTTCACAAATGAATATGGGCTCAAAGGAAACTGAAGGACAAGTGTGCATTGTTGCAGTGTGCTTTTGTAGTAAACATGTTTTGATTAGACAAGGAATTTTCTAGATTTCTAGAGTTCCATTTTCCATATGTTGTGACAATTTTCTGCACACTGGTCAAGAAAGGACACTGACAGATGGATCTAAGTTAGCAGCAGACAATTACCATGAGCCAAAGTCACAAGTTTTCCCATTAAGTGTTTTTCCTCTTTAAACTACCTTAATGCATTTAATCTATTTGTATGCTTAGGATGTCTTTAGTAAAAAAAATAACATAAAGGTAAATATTGAGTAACAAGACTGTAGTCATGCAGTCTGAGTATGTGTGTCTTATGTTCATCCAAACTCAACTGAGTCCAAATTGGGGTTAAGTGTGAGTCGAGACAGAATGGCAGCCAAAGAAGTTGGTGGAGACCAAAACAGAGATGAAAAGAGGGTGAATATTGAATTTAAATTCATCAGATGGCCATAAACCAACTCATAATGCATAACTGTATGCCACTATAACTGCTGGATATGTAACTGCAAGGCAAGGTAAAAATATACCAATGGTCCATTTTAAGTTTGCTCCACTGCCACCAGGTGGCCAAAAAATCTAACAAAAAGAAAATCAATGAAGGTACTTTCACACTGTGAGTGGTTGTGGCTGTAATATCAGGAAAAATCATCTAAGGTGCTTTAAAAAAGTTTAGCAACTAACTTTTCAACATAAAACATGTTTTCATTGGTTGTCGCTGCCAATACAATACAATGACAAGGACATTGGCAGCTCCTGTAAACAGCTGCTACTGTCTACATGAATGCTGGTAAACATTTTTCAATGTCTCTTTACCAGCAGTTAACAAACATTTTAGCTGACAAAGAAACATCCTGAATCAATGTATGGCATTAGCTAAACATGCTGTATTAATCTTGTTATATTTCCCGCCATTTTCTATTTGCTCACCATTTTCAATTTTGCAATAAATTCCATTCTGCTGGGTAAAGGCCTATATATGGAAGCCCGTTTCCTCCATTGGGTTGAAAAATGAAACGACCCTCTAAGTCAAAATAACGAAATTCAACACTATTGCAGTGGCATATTTTCATAGTGTGCTTGATGAAGGTGTAACTGCCTGGAATAACCATTGCATAAGAACAACCAACAATCATCAAGCTCCTAATAATCGCCCTTCCATTATGTATGCCATTCCCAACCTTTATGGGGGTCAGGATTTCTTGCAGCCAGCTGATCAACTTAAAATAGAAATATGTGGAGAAGCCATTTTAAGGACTATTGTGATGAGGATGTGTTTCATTCATGGATAGAAATTATGGCTGAGCACAACCTGGAAATGTCTGATGATGTGTATGAAGTTACTGAACTTTATATACAACTTCATCACATGGTCACTGCTGGGCTGGAAGAATGAGGTATGTGATTTGAAAAGAAATCCCAGCTCAGCCTATCGTTGTACTGCCCTAATGCCCTAACTTGCTGATTGTACACGACACTTGAAATATACACACACAGGGTGATTACATACATGACACTATTGCTATTACTATAAAAGGCTTTTAACATTTTTCTTACGCTATACGTTGTCTAACTAAATTGTCTTGGCTAAGCATTTTAAGCTCACTGGACCAATACAAATAGATAATCCATGTGTATCTGTGTATCTGTCCCCCATTGTTAGGCTGTGTTTGTATTTATTAGGGATCTGTTTAAAATGCTTTGTATCATTTTTAAACAGGAAAAACTTAGCTGCTAGTGCTTCCACCAAAGTAGTTGTAGGACAATATTCTTCTGTGGTCTGTTAGCAGATGTAAAGTGATGGGCGCTGTAGAACACCTCCCCAGGGAGGCACCCAGGAGGCATCCGGAACAGATGCCTGAGCCACCTCAGCTGACTCCTCTCGATGTGGAGGAGCAGCGGCTCTACTCCAAGCTCCTCCCGGGTGACCGAGCTCCTCACCCTATCTCTAAGGGAGCGCCCGGCCACCCTGTGAAGGAAGCTCATTTCAGCCGCTTGTATCGAAGATCTTGTCCTTTCGGTCATGACCCAAAGCTCATGACTTTAGGTGAGAGTAGGAACGTAGATTGACCGGTAAATCATGAACAAGATCCCAAGATACTTAAACTCCTCCACTTGAGGCAGGATCTCTCCCCTGGCCAGGACCTCGGACTTGGAGCTCGGACTTGGAGGTGCTGCTTCTCATTCCAGCCGCTTCACACTCGGTTGCAAATTGCCCCAACGCGCGCTGAAGGTCCTGGCTCGATGGAGCCAACAGGACAATATCATCAGCAAAAAGCAGAGATGAGATCCTGTGGTCCCCAAACTGGACTCCCTCTGGCCCCTGGCTGCACCTAGAAATTCTGTCCATAAAAATAATGAACAGAACTGGTGACAAAGGGCAGCCCTGCTGGAGTCCAACGTGCACTGGGAACAGGTTTGACTTACTGCCGGCAATGCGAACCAAGCTCCTGCTCCGTTTGTACAGAGACCGGATAGCTCTTAGCCAAGGGCCCCGGACCCCATACTCCTGGAGCACCTCCCATAGGATGTTGTGAGGGACCCATTCGTATGCCTTCTCCAAGTCCACAAAGCACATGTGAACTGGTTGGGCAAACACCCATGAGCCCAGCCAGTGTTCCACGACCGGGACAGAAACCGCATTGTTCCTCCTGGATCTGAGGTTCGACCACTGGCCGGATCCTCTTCTCCAGCACCCTGGCATAGACCTTCCCAGTGAGGCTGAGGAGTGTGATCCTTCTGTAGTTGGAACACACCCTCCGGTCCCCTTTCTTAAAAAGAGGGACCACCACCCCGGTCTGCCAATCCGAACACCACGCGATATTGTACAGGCGTGTCAGCCATGACAACCCAACAATATCCAGTGACTTGAGGTACTCGGGGCAGATCTCATCCACCCCCAGTGCTTTGCCACTGAGGAGCTGCCGAACTACCTCAGTGACCTTGACTTGGGTGATGGATGGATCAGCCTCCGAATCCCCAGCCCCTGCCTCTGTTATGGAAGACGTGTTGGCGGGGTTAAGGAGATCCTCGAAGTATTCCTTCCACCGTCCGACAACATCCCCAGTCAAGGTCAGCAGCTCCCCACCTCCACTGTAAACAGTGTGGGCAGAGCACTTTCCCCCTCCTGAGGCACCGGACGGTTAGCTAGAATCTCTTCGGGACTGACCAATAGTCCTTCTCCATGGCCTCACCGAACTCCTCCCATACCCGAGTTTTTGTCGCCGTCACCGCCTGGGCTGCAGCACGCTTGGCTCGGCTCTCTTGGAGGTGTGAGTCAAAGACCCCTCTGACAGAGGATTCAGCCAAACATTCCCAACAGACCCTCACCGTATGTTTGAGCCTGTAAAGTCTGTCCAGCTTCCTCCTCTGCCAGCGAATCCAACTCACCACCAGATGGTGATCAGTTGACAGCTCTGCCCCTCTCTTCACCCGAGTGTCCAAGACACATGGCCGAAGGTCGGATGATATGACTACAAAGTTGATCATCGACCATCGGCCTAGGGTGTCCTGGTGCCATGTGCACTGATGGACACCCTTATGCTTTAACATGGTGTTCGTTATGGACAAACTATGACTAGCACAGAAGTCCAAAAACAGAACACCACTCTGGTTCAGATCAGGGAGGCCGCTGTAGTCTTTTAGGGCAAAAAAAAACGTAGCTGCAATAAGGTAACATTATTTTTATTGTATTTTCCATAGCCTATAATAAAGACTAGTCTTATATCTGGGTGGAAATGGTCTTCATTTATCATTTAACCATAGCAACATGTGTAGCCTATTTTTAGTGTAGTAGTAGCCAATAAAGGAAATTACTGTAACATGCATCAGCACCATGGACAGCACAACAGGTGTTACCTGACCATCAGCCAGACATCCTTCCCAGACAGTCTAGAAAGGGTTTCTTTTTGTATTCATCTCTTTAAATAATAAAGAGCTGAATTTCAAAAACAGAGGGGCAACAAGGAGTCAGTTATTTGCAGTAAGTGTACCTGCCACCTTGACATCAACATACCGAACCCTCATTTACTGAGCTAAACCGTGTTGCACGGGTCAAACCGTGGCTGCATTAAAAATTCTAGTGAGCAGGATGCTGACCATGGTGTTGAATAATTTACCTACTACAATTTGTACGAGGTTGTCACTCTGTACCTCATCTGTCGCTTGAGAAGGAACATTTGCCACATCGTCAGAGGTGAGTTTTCTGGCTCAGCAGCTTTATGCTTCTCTTTTGCTCTCCTACGCCTCAAAGTTCTCGACAAAGGAGTAGGACTAAGATCTACCTGAGGACTTAACCTCACTTCCTGTCCTAAGGGCATGACTTTGGTTGGTCCATTACCCTCAACAGGCTTCAAACGGTACATTGGAATACCAGATAACTGACATTTCAATACATAGGGAATAGCACTCCACCTATCTTCAAGCTTTTGTTTTCCCTTGAGTCTAAGGGTTTGAATCAGAACTCTGTGTCCCCCTATGATAGCGAACTTTCTGATCATACCTTGCTTTATTACCCTGATTCATCTTCTCAGAGATAGCTTGAGCTAACTGAAACAGAAGCTGTCATTTGACTCTGTGTTCACTATGCCAAACATATCTATAGAGCAATCCATTATCTACTAACAATTTTTCCCACTCTTGTTTCAGAATCTTTATGTTGGGATGGTTGCGTTGGATACTACTGGCCAGTTTCTTATCACTAACTGCCCTCCACACTCCTCCAAGGAGCGAATCATCTCTCTGAGCCATCTGAAGCTCACTTAGACTAAGCACGGGTAAGTGAGCTGCAGCCACAGCAGTAGCTCGAGAGTAAGTTTTGGGGACAGCAGACATATGTGCCCTGGCCTGTTGCACTACACATGGGGAAGAGGCAGTACCTCTTCCCCGCTCTACAGACAAATCTGACATAGAGCCCTTACACCCACAGCTGGAATTATTTGTCACTCGTCATCAACCCTTGGGTGAGTATGTGGACGCCTAGATAACCTATCTGCATTAACATACTTGCGGCCAGGTCTGTATTTCAAGCAAAAATTGTAGGTGGTCAATGCAGGTCTTACGTCATGTTTTGCTGACTTTGTTATATAGGTTAGAGGATTGTTATCAGTTCTAACCTTAAACGAAGCACCGTAAAGATTACAGTCTATCTACAAGAACCCACGTCAGAGCTAAAAACTCCAGTTTATGGGCTGGATAGTTCCTCTCTGAAGGGGAAAGGCTGCAAGTGATGAAAGCAACGAGGCATAACCCTTTCTCATGTTCTTGATACAGAACTCCTCCAAGACCATCTATGCTCGCATCCACATGCAAAACATATGGCTTTTGTGCGTCTGCAAAGGCTAGCACTGGAGCTTGAGTTAGACAGTTTTTCAGGGTTTGGAAGGCTGTATCACACTAAGGAGTCCACTGAGATCTGAACAGCTCAGAAGACTTGTAGAAAGGTTTGGCAGATGCAGGTAAAAGTTTTGTATGTTTTCTTTGCAGTCCCTGCAGAAGATGGATATTCCTGCAGCAATTCAGAAAGAAGCCAGCACAGCTTTGAGAAATACTTCACAAAATACCGATAATATCCACGGTACCCCAAGAAAGATCTATTCAGTTTTTTATTCAATTCAGTTTTATCTGTATAGCACCAAATCACAATTCAGCCATCTCAAGGCACTTTACAAAAAAGAAAAAACCCAACAAATCCCTTATAACCAAGCACTTGGCGACAGCGGAGAGGAAACACATTCCCTTTAACAGAAGAAACCTCCAGCAGAACTGGGCTCAGTGTGGGTGGCCATCTGCCTCGACTGGTTGGGGTGAGTGGATAGAAGAGAGAGAAAAGAACAGCAACAACAGATAGACGCTGCAGGTTGGTGGGGCCAGTAACTGCACATGAGTAATATACAGCTCCAGTACCAGGGACACCTGCAAAAGATACAGAGAGAGAAAGAGCACAAACTAGGGGAGAGAGAGAGCACTGCGTTAGTAACACTCTGAGAACAAAGTGGTCTATTGGGATGATATGGTACTATGAGGTCTTTAAGGTATGAAGGAGCTTGATCATGAAGGGATTTGTATGTGAGGAGAAAGATTTTGAATTCTATTCCATATTTTACAGGGAGCCAATGAAGAGAAGCTAGTATAGGAGAAATATGATCGTTCTTGGTAGTCCTGTCAGGACTCTGGCTGCAGCATTTTGGATTAACTGAAGGCTTTTTATGCAGATACTGGGACATCCAGATAGTAATGAGTTACAATAATCTAGCCTTGAAGTAACAAATGGCAATGGCAATATTGTGTAAGTGAAAGAAGGTGGTTCTAGAGATTTGTTTTATGTGTGAATTAAAGGACATATCCTGGTCAAAAATAGCGCCAAGATTTTTCACAGTAGTGCTGGAGGCCAGGGCTATGCCACCTAAAGTAGCTATATTGTTAGAACAGCTGTTTCTGAGGTTTTTAGGCCCAAATACAATAACTGTTTTCTCTAAGATTAAAAGTGGAAAGTTGCTGGTCATCCAGGCCTTTATGTCATTGTTCTTGTCCTTCATACACACCTGAAGTCTGGCTAACTTGTTTGTGTTAACAGGTTTCATAGATAGATTAAGCTGAGTGTCATCTGCATAGCAGTGGTAATTAATAGAGTGCTTCCTAATAACATTGCCTAAAGGAAGCATGTATAAGAGAATCTGTCCTAGCACAGAATCTTGTGGAACTCCATAACAAACTTTTGTGCGCGTGGAAGGTTGATCATGAACAACAAATTGGAACCTGTCCTATAAATAAGATTGGAACCACTTTAATGCTGTTCCTTTGATTGCAATCACAAGCTCCAGTCTCTGTAATAAGGTGCTGTGGTCGATGGTGTCAAATGCAGCACTAAGGTCTAGCAGGACAAGTATAGAAACGAGTATATTATCTGAGGCTAAGAGAAGATCATTGGTGACTTTACAGTACCGTTTTTGTACTGTGGTGTGCGCAGGATATTAGTCTATAATTAGCTAAGATTCATGGATCAAGACCAGGCTTTTTGAGATCTGTGCTCAGTCTCTGGCTGAGGTTAGGATCTTACAGCCTCGATCTTGGAAGGATCAGTGGATATTCCATCCTGTGACACAATATGCCCTACATAAGAAGTCCTACCGAATTGACACTTGTCTCGGGAGATCTTTAATCCCTCATCTCTCAATCTATCAAAAACTTTCAAAAGGCGCTCTTCATGCTTTTCAATGGTTCGTCCAAAAACAATTTGATCATCCAAGTATACTAGCACTTCCAAGAAGTTCATACCCCCTACTGTACGTTCCATTACTCTTTGGAAAATAGCGGGGGCTCTGCAGATGTCCTGGGGCATATGCTCAAACCCTGCCAGGCAGATGTGCACAGTCTTCTACTTGTTGCCATCACTCATGGGTATTTGATAGTACCCACTCCTCAAGTCAAGAACAGTGAACCAGCTACTTCCTGAAAGACTATGGAGGGCATCTTCAGTGTGGGCCACAGTATACTGGTCGGGTATGGTCCGGTGGTTGAGAGTTTGATAGTCCACACACATTCTAATTTTCCATGGCGTTTTACGCACCACAACAATGGGCGAAGCATGGGGACTATGGGACTCGGATATAATGCCACTACTCTGCAAGTATTGTAGATGCTCTCGCACCAAGGCGCTCAAAAGACTTCATGACCACAGAAGTCAGGGCAAGGGATCTGTAATCTAAGTCCTGTGATACTTGTCTTTTTGGGGACTGGGACAATGGCTAAGGTCTTGAAGCAGGCTGGCACATGGCAGGTGTTAAAAATGTCTGAATACTGGGGACAGCTGATTGGCACAGTGCTTCACGTTAAGTAAAGAGCAAGCACAAATTGGTCGAAGCCAAAGGTAGTTACTACCGGTGAAGTAGACTGACAAACTGGCGAATGGGGTGAAGATTCTGGGCTTTTATGGTTCAGGAGTGGTTTGTGAAGTGCGTGCCTGCTCGCCTCGCACACCTGCAAATAATTAGACAAATGAGACAACAAACACAGAAGGGAAGGGAAGAGACACAAGAGGAAAAAAAGGGAAATGAGATGTACTTCCGCCTCATGACAAAAATACTTAATTAAAAGAAAACAATTACACATCAGTATAATAAACAATAACATCACCCAGAGAACTTGTGCTGTTCCGCATAATTTCAAAGGCATTATATCATAGAGAAACCGATAAATAATAATTGGTAGCCTGTGTGAACAGGGTCTATGAGCCACATCTAAAGCCCTACAGTCTTACTTACACACAGGGTCTTTTTGTGCAGACGTTGCAGACTCCACAGAAAAAAAATATATTGCAAAGACACAAATAAGCGTATTGGGCTATGGAGCCAGACTGCTGGAAGTGGGGGTACAGTAGCGATTCTGCAGAACGTTCAATATATTCCTACAATGTTTCTAAAACTGTCTTTCAGTAAGTTGAATTCAGTCAGTCAAATTTAGTAGGGTTAAGAGAAACTAACTTAAAAGCATCTTTGCATCTGAAATGTTATGTTATCAACAGATTTAACTTTTTATCATTTGTATAATTTGATACACATTACCTTCATGACACTCTCATTTCGACAGTGCAGCTATCAATGCTCAGTGCAGTGAAATGACCGAATACTATCTAGTATTAAGAAAGTATCTCGTTATTTTAACTTACCAAGTCAGAATATTGAGAAAGTATCTGTTATGATGTGGTTAGTGAAGGAGAGGTGCAGGACCCAATTGCAGGACTACACAGTTTCACTGGACACACCAGGGTCAGGCACACTGGAGAACACTGGACACACAAATAAAGCCATCAAGGCTACCCTGCCACTCAGCATTGGGACAAAATGAATACTCCACCAGACGGCATGGAACAAGACTTGGTAACTTCGCCACTCAAAAAAACCCCAAAACTAACTTTGCCACACAGCGTACAAACAAACTCTCTACTACACGAACAAACAAAATGTTAACTAACATGACCAACATAAGCAACAGGAAATCAGAAATATAAAATAATTATAAATAAATAAAAGTCCAAACAGGAAACCAACACTACAGACTATGACATGATCACATTATTTTGAATTACCAAGTCAGAATACTGAGAAAGTATCTCGTTATTTGGACTTAGAGGGTCGTTTTATTTTTCATCCCAGTGGCGGAAACGGGCTTCCATATTTATATGTACTCCACGAGAACAGAGAAATTTGTTCTCTCTCCTAGAAAAGAATGATGTCATTTTCTCACAGCCGTGGTTTGGGAGTTCTCACAGCTTGGTCTTGTCACATCATTGGGGCAAACCTTTCTTCTCATATGGTGTCCGACAACTATTTTGTAATTGGTCAGAAATTTAAAGTGGGCGTGGTTAATACAAAAAGCAAAAATGTCATTCCCGGTTTTTCCGCTGGCGGTTAGCAGCATTGGATAGTTTTGAGTTGGCTGGCAGAGGCATTAAGGAAGTATGAAAATCTTTATAATAGAAGACAAAATTGTAATAATTTGTGAAAAGAGGTACCCTAAACGTTGTGTACGGAGGAGAGCATCTGTCGTAAAAGATAGCGATATCCGATATCTTATTCGCTGTATTGTAGTTTCTGTCAGATTCCCTACAATGCTTAGCACATACAGTGGGTACGGAAAGTATTCAGATCAAAAAAGTTCATTTTATTTCTCATTAATGTACACTCAGCACCCCATCTTGACAGAAAAAAACAGAAATGTAGAAATTTTTGCAAATTTATTAAAAAAGAAAAACTGAAATATCACATGGTCATAAGTATTCAGACCCTGTGCTCAGTATTGAGTAGAAGCACCCTTTTGAGCTAGTACAGCCCTGAGTCTTCTTGGGAATGATGCAACAAGTTTTTCACACCTGGATTTGGGGATCCTCTGCCATTCTTCCTTGCAGATCCTCTCCAGTTCTGTCAGGTTGGATGGTGAATGTTGGTGGACAGCCATTTTCAGGTCTCTCCAGAGATGCTCAATTGGGTTTAGGTCAGGGCTCTGGCTGGGCCAGTCAAGAACGGTCACAGAGTTGTTCCGAAGCCACTCCTTTGTTATTTTAGCTGTGTGCTTAGGGTCATTGTCCTGTTGAAAGGTGAACCTTCGGCCCAGTCTGAGGTCCTGAGCACTCTGGAAGAGGTTTTCTTCCAGGATATCTCTGTACTTGGCCGCATTCATCTTTCCTTCAATTGCAACCAGTCGTCCTGTCCCTGCAGCTGAAAAACACCCCCACAACATGATGCTCCCACCACCATGTTTCACTGTAGGGATTGTATTGGGCAGGTGATGAGCAGTGCCTGGTTTTCTCCACACATGCCGCTTAGAATTAACGCCAAAAAGTTCAATCTTGGTCTCATCAGACCAGAGAATCTTATTTCTCATAGTCTGGGAGTCCTTCATGTGTTTTTTGGCAAACTCTATGCAGGCTTTCATGTGTCTTGCACTTCGGAGAGGCTTCCGTCGGGCCCCTCTGCCATAAAGCCCCGACTGGTGGAGGGCTGCAGTGATAGTTGACTTAGTGGAACTTTCTCCCATCTCACGACTGCATCTCTGGAGCTCAGCCACAGTGATCTTTGGGTTCTTCTTTACCTCTCTCACCAAGGCTCTTCTCCCACGATCACTCAGTTTGGCTGGACGGCCAGGTCTAGGAAGAGTTCTGGTTGTCCCAAACTTGTTCCATTTGAGGATTATGTAGGCCACTGTGCTCTTAGGAACCTTGAGTGCTGCAGAAATTCTTTTGTAACCTTGGCCAGATCTGTGCCTTGCCACAATTCTGTCTCTGAGCTCCTTGGACAGTTCCTTCGACCTCATGATTCTCATTTGCTCTGACATGCACTGTGAGCTGTAAGGTCTTATATAGACAGGTGTGTGCCTTTCCTAATCAAGTCCAATCAGTTTAATTAAACACAGCTGGACTCCAATGAAGGAGCAGAACCATCTCAAGGAGGATCAGAAGAAATGGACAGCATGTGAGTTAAATATGAGTGTCACTGCAAAGGGTCTGAATACTTATGACCATGTGATATTTCAGTTTTTCTTTTTTAATAAATTTGCAAAAATTTCTACATTTCTGTTTTTTTCTGTCAAGATGGGGTGCTGAGTGTACATTAATGAGAAATAAAATGAACTTTTTTGATTTTGGCAAATGGCTGCAATGACACAAAGAGTGAAAAATTTAAAGGGGTCTGAATACTTTCCGTACCCACTGTATGTGTGCAGTGGGAGCGACTTCCCAGGAGTTCTGCACTTGAGTTTCTCATGGAGTATGAGATGTTCTGGTGAGAACTAACCTTGTTTTTGTTCTTGCCACCTTTAGAAAATGAACAAATTTCTCTGTTGCCTCATGTTTACAGCATATACGAATGTACGAACATTTACATGCACTATTGATTTTTATAGCATATATAACACTGACATGCACTTTATTTTCATATTTATACTATGTAAGAATTATGCACTCTGCAATAAATTGTAACATGAAAATCATCAAAATAGTTTAACCAATATATTGAGATGTGCCTGCCTATTATTAGATTACCTACGTGGTACACAGCAAGTTGTATTTTCAGCACTATTTTCGAAATGATGTTGAGTATTGCAATATATGGCACTATATGTTGGTATCGTATCGAATCATATCGTATCATACCATACCACACTCTATCAAGGTATGTATCATATTGTTCCCCAGGTATTGAGGCTTCGAGGTACGTATTGTATCATGACATTTTTAATGATACCCAGACCCTACTGCTGTACAGTATTTCGAAAATAGCAACCTGTAGCATGTTGTACAGTAGGATTAGATGGTGCTGGCAGCTGAATGGGCAGTTACACTTTGCTGTTGTGCTGCAGAATACACTCAAGCAGATGCAACGTTATCACTTGCTTCCTAGAGGTACCTTTATTTTTGGCTATAGCCATTGTGATGTAACTGTGATCACTTGGTATATTATTTGAATTTAGAAAAGTTTGAAGGAATTTAAAATCTAGACACTTTCAAATCAGTAACGGAAGTTGGAAGTGCGAAAAGTAGCATTTATTTTCACCCCATGTACATTTTACCAACTTTTCATTGGCGACAGGAACACCTCTGATCAATCATAATGTAGCTTGTTGGAACATCACTTAAAAACATTCAACCTGGCAGGCCATCTTACTAACTTTGCTTCAGCTAATGGAGTTCTTAATGATAAAAAGGACAAAAGTCTAAACACAAACGAATACAAGATTAAGCAAAGGGGCATCCTGCAGGATGAATGGAAAAACACTAAACAGCGATCCAATTCTTTCTTTCTTTCTTTCTTTTTATTTGTTCCTTTCATGAAGCAACAGAAAATACAAAGCCATATGCCATATACAACATATTTTTTTTACAATTTCATAACTGGAAAGGAGCAGTTAGAAGAATAACATTCTTATTTTTTATCTGCCCCTTTGCTTAATTGAGAGGAATATATATCTTAGGTGGCCCCACCATTAGCCATTTACTACCCACACAATCAGAAAATGAAAAATAAAACAACATAACACTAATTACATTTAACATAACTCTCAAATTTGATCTGTCGATACATTTTTTTAAACTGAAGAATATGTGTACATCTTTTCAAATCATTTTGTTGTAAATTCCAAAGCTTAACACCAGTAAAAGAAAAACACTTTTTTTTTAAAGTGGTGCGAGCAACTTGATACTTAAAATTATATCTCCTTCTATGATTTAAATCTTCAGAACTAAAAACAAATAGCTTTTGTATACTCTCTGGCACCACTCTATTTTTAATTTTAAACATGCTTAATAAGGTTTGTTGTTATATCAAATCTTGAAGCTTCAGTAAGCCAGACTTGATAAATAATGTATTTGTATTTTCCCTATATCCAACTTTATGTATTATTTGAATGACTCGTTTCTGCAATAAACACAATGGCATTATATTAGTTTTATATGTATTTCCCCACACTTCCACACAGTATGTAAAATAAGGCAATATAATTGAACAATATAACATTCTCATTAGGTTGCAAGATAAAAAATACTTTTTTTCAAAACAAATATGTTTTTGGACTCTTTACTTTTAACATATGATATATGAGATTTCCAAGCCAAATCTAATATAACCCCAAGGAATCTAAACTCATATAATTTTTAAATTTTTACACCATCAATAGACAGTGTTACATCCTCCTGTTTCTTCTTAGCAAAAACCATAAACTTGGTTTTTTCTAAGTTCAATGAAAGCTTATTTTTGTGAAACCAGTATTTAAGTTTAACCACTTCATTTTCAACATCTTCTGTTAAATGTGTTAAATTATTTCCTGAACAAAAAGAAGTCGTATCATCTGCAAATAAAACAAGTTTCAATAAATTTGAAACTTCACAAATATCATTTATATATAAGATGAAAAGAATCGGACCCAAGATTGATCCTTGTGGGACTCCACATTCAATACCCATGCATTTTGAGGTGTGGCTCGCAAACTGTACATATTGATGTCTTTTGTGTAAATAACTTTTCAACCAATTTAGGGCCACTCCTCTTATACCAAATGATTATAATTTTGAAATTAAAATGAAATGATCAGCAGTATCAAATGCCTTCTTTAAATCAATAAAAACTCCTATTGTATATTTCTTTTCATCAATTGCCATTGAAATATCTTCTATTATATTCATTATTGCCAAGGCTGTAGATTGATTTGACCGAAAACCATATTGACTGTCATTTAACAATTTTTTTTTTTCAACAACACAATTTAATTTTTTAACAAACAACTTTTCTAAGATTTTAGAGAACTGCGAAAGCAATGATACTGGCCTGTAGTTATTAAAACAATGTTTTTCACCTGTTTTGAGAAATGAAATAACTTTAGCAGTTTTCATACCATCTGGAAAAGTACCTGTTTTAAATGAGAGATTGAAAACATAACATAGGGGTCTAATTATACAATCTATAGTCATTTTTATAATTTTCATGTTTTTTAATTTTTGCACCACAAACAGTATTGCATTACCTTATTCTCCCCTTTCCAACCTTCATTCAAATATCCCTGTTTACTTGTAATTTTATTTGCTAAGTGAGGTCCTATATTTATAAAAAAATGAATTAAATTCATTAACCACTATATCCAAATTTTTTATTACATTATTATCTGTTGTAAAATAATTTGGTAGTTCTAGTGGTCGTGTCTTATTTCCCATTACCTTGTTAAGAATATTCCATGTGGTCTTAATATTATGTTTATTTTCAACTAAAATCCTATTATAATATTCCTTTTTTGCTTTTCTCAAAATGACAGTTAATTTGTTTTTGTACATCTTGTATCGTTTCTCAAAAGTCTCTGTTCTAAATTTTAAGAAATCCTTATAAAGTTTATTTTTCTTTTTGCAGGCATTATATAAACCCCTTGTTATCCAAGGGTTTTTATTAGTGCTGTGTTTATTTTTACATAAAACCTTTGGGCAGTGCTTATCATAGAGAGCTAAGTAACAATTAAGGAGTGACCCATATGCAGAATTTACATCATCTGCATACACTCCTTCCCACTGTTGTTTTAGCAGGTCACTTCTAAAGGCATTTGCTTCATCAGTCCTGATCCTTATATATCTATGGCAATTAACAATTTTCCTTTTTGGCAATTGATAATTAAATGTTGCGACTACAGGTAGATGGTCACTTATATCATTTATTACTAAACCACTAGTTATATTATTCCCCAGAACATTTGTAAAAATATTATCAATTAATGTTGCAGGAGTTGTAGTAATTCTACTTGGCTTTGTAATTAATGGGTACAACCCTCTACTGTATAATGCATCCAAAAAATCTGAAATTTTTTTCTTTGCCTTTATTTTTAGCAGATCTATATTAAAATCACCACAGATAATTAGTGTTTTATTTTCATTTAACCCATTCATAAGATCATCTAAGCTGTCTTTAAAAAATTCCACATTTGAACCTGGTTTCCTGTAAACACACATGACAATAATATTTCTACTTTTCTTCTACAGCAACACTCTCCATTAAGTCATCAATTACAGAAGTCATGCTTTCCACTGGTCTACATTTAAAGTAACTGTCCACATAAATAGCCACACCCCCTCCAATCCTATTCATTCTATTGCTAACATATAAATCATAACCATTAATATTCAAATCAGCTATTTTCCCTTCATTTATCCATGTCTCGGATAAAGCAATTAACTTAAATTTACTTTTAAATATATCCAAACAATCATTGAGTTTAGTGAAATTTTTAAATAAACTTCTACAGTTGAAATGAATCAATGAAAATGTCTTATCTAGTACCATACTGTCATTAATTTGTTCATTTGTGTAGTATCTGCAAGAATCTTTTATATTATTAAAACATGAAGTTCTGGATCCAAATCACTCTCAAAATCATAATTGCTGTGTTCTGTACAACCAAATCTTGAAAATGTTTGAGTATCAAATAAATCAGTCATTTAACGAATACTGTGTTCACAGCCAAAATAATAATGTTTTCTCATTCTCAAACCCCCAACACAAAGTTTCTCACCAAGACTACATGCCTTGACATACATAAGGCAAACATAAAGAGCAACACCTAGGGACCTGGCCCAACTTTAGAGAAAGATTAATAATTGAAACCAAGCATGGGCCAATAGATGTAATGGATTTCATAACCAAGGGTGCAGGTAAAATGTCCACAGAGCTTTGGGAAGGTTTCATTGTACTCACTATCTTAATGGTATCGTTTAAGGAAATTGGGCAAAAGGAATCCAAAATTGGAAATATTTCTGAGTTAACTGTAAGAGGGTTTGCTGATGGTACAATGCTAGCCCTGACGGCCATAACCTTGCCCACAAAATGAAATAAAAAATGATTACAGTCATCGTTAAAAACACGGGAACAGGCAATGTAACAGAAAGCACAATGCTGGTAATAGTCTCAAACAGTCTTAGGATTCCTTTTGCAGGCGAATATCAGATTCTTAAAATAAGATGCTCTAGCATCCTTAATCAAATCAATCATCAAATCTGATGGGAGCTCTTTAAGATATAGGGAGTGGACTTGGAGCTGAGTAGCTTTCCACAAATGCTCAGTCTTCCGACAGACACGCCTGAGGCGACGGATGGCATCGTATTAAATACTTACCTTTAATTACCGAGGATTTATTCGTAGTTCGCCGAACTTCAGCCTCTGCCACCTGCGCCTTCCAACCCCGGAGATTCTCCTACGCTCCCATTGACAGCATTGCTGGTCTCCACCTGGCTTTCCAGCCTACCATATAGCAACCATCGCTCACCTGGTAGTAGTCTCCTTCCTGGACCGAGACACCATTCGTCTTAGTCTGAGCTACCCCTCATTCCGTGGACCAAGACGCCCTACATCGAACAGAGACTATTTAAATAATAAAACGCTATTTTTCTTCACTGTATCTGCATGTGGGTCCTCCTCCCTAGCATACACCCAACAGACATAAGACAATATCATTTGAAATAAGAACTTTGCTTGAATCAAACGTGGTTGAGAAATTCTCAACAGCCAACTGGCTGATCCTGCAAGAGCAGGACACCCACTTAACAGGCAGTGGTTCCTCATTACAAGCAAGATCAAATAGAACACATTTGTGATCACTAACATAAACATCTTCAATACAAACAGCACCAATGTTTAAACCTTGAGAGAAAACTAAATCAAGCATATGCCCCTTACCATGCATAGGACCAGAGACATGTTGAATAAAATTAAAAGATTCCATTGTGTTTAAAAATTCAGAAGCAGTATTGCAGGCAACATCATCCATGTAAATATTGAAGTCACCAACAATAATCACTCTGCTCAACTTAATAATAGACGATAGAATCCCTCAGAAAATGGGGTCACTGGTCCAGGCAGCCAATAAAGTAAAATACAATAAAAAGAGTATGATCGACCGAGGTGAAAAGAGAAAGAAAGAGTGTGGTGAATCCCCTAAGTAACATTCTAAATGCCCAGGTGAAATCAAACAGGTGAAATTAGGTGGGTGGAAAGTGAAAAACAGTGGCCAATCTACTGCCTGACATAGAATTTGTCTTTGACTTCCCCTTTGGCTGCCCTGATGCAACCATCTTTACTTGGTAAGAGTTTGGTTACTTTCCCTACAGGCCACAGGGCTCTTGGCAACTGCGAGTCAGCATTCCATTCCATTCAATTCAATTCAATTTGTATAGCGCCAAATCACAATACAAAATCATCTCAAGGCACGTTACAAAAACTAAAACTAAAAACCCAACAAATCCCTTATGAGCAAGCACTTGGCGACAGTGGAGAGGAAAAACTCCCTTTAATGGAAGAAAAAACCTCCAGCAGAACCGGGCTCAGTTTGGGCGGCCATCTGCCTCGACCGGTCGGGGTGAGTGGATAGAGCAGAGAGAAAAGAACAGCAACAATAAACAACAAATACACTGCACGTTGGTGGGACCAGTAACTGCACATCAGCGATATACAGCTCCAGGACCAGGGACACCTGCAGAAGGTACAGGGAGAGAGGACAGATAGAGAGGGAGAGAACGAAGTTAGTAACTATCAATCGTGGAATATGCATTTAAGTGGAGGGGAGGGGTAGGGTAGGGGAGGGGAACTTAGTGCACCGATGGAGAGTCCTCAGGCAGTCTAGACCTATACCAGCATAACTAAGCCTAACTATAAGCTTTGTCAAAAAGGAAGGTTTTAACTCTAGCCTTAAAAGTGCAGAATGTGTCTGGCTCCTGAACCCAGACTGGGAGCTGGTTCCACAGGAGAGGAGCTTGCCTCCCATTTTACTTTTGGAAACTCTAGGAACCACAAATAGACCTGCACTCTGAGAGCAACGTGCTCTATTGGGATGATATGGTACTATGAGGTCTTTAAGGTATGAAGGAGATTGATCATGTAGGGATTTGTATGTGAGGAGAAGGATTTAAAATTCTATTCTGGATTTTACAGGTAGTCAATGAAGAGAAGCTAGTATAGGAGAAATATGATCTATCTTGCTAGTTCCTATCAGGACTGTGGCTGCAGCATTTTGGATTAACTGGAGACTTTTTATGGAGATACTGGGACATCCTAAATAGTAATGAGTTACAGTAATCTAGCCTTGAAGTAACAAATGCATGAACTAGTTTTTCTGCATCATTTTGAGAGAGGATGCTCCTAACTTTGGCAATATTGCCAAGGTTAGGAGGTTTTTCACAGTAGTGCTGGGGCCCAGGGCTATGCCATCTAAAGAAAGTTATATTGTTAGTAAAGCTTTTTCTGAGGTTTTTAGGCCCAAATACAATAACTTCTGTTTTCTCTGAATTTAAAAGTAGGAAGTTACTTGTCATCCAGGCCTTTATGTCAGTTAGACACGCTTGAAGTCTGGTTAACTGGTTTGTGTTATCAGGTTTCATAGATAGATGCAACTGAGTGTCATCTGCATAGCAGTGGTAATTAATAGAGTGCTTCCTAATGACATAGCCTAAAGAAAGCATGTACAGGGTGAACAGAATCAGTCCTAGCACAGAGCCTTGTGGAACTCCATAACTAACCTTTGCGTGCTTGGAAGGTTCATCATGGACATGAACAAATTGGAACCTGTCCTATAAATAAGATTGGAACCACTTTAATGCTGTTCCTTTGATTCCAATCACAAGCTCCAGTCTCTGTAATAAGATGTTGTGGTCAATGGTGTCAAATGCAGCACTAAGGTCTAGGAGGACAAGTATAGAAACAAGTCCATTGTCTGAGGCTAAGAGAAGATTGTTGGTGACTTTTAACAGTGCTGTTTCTGTACTATGATGTGCTCTAAATGCTGATTGAAAATCTTCAAATAGTTCATTCCTGTGTAAGTGGTCTGATAGCTGCTTAGCAACAGCTTTTTCAAGGATTTTAGAAATAAATGGCAGGTTGGATATTGGTCTATAATTAGCCAAGACTCCTGGATCAAGACTAGGCTTTTTGAGTAAGGGTTTGATTACTGCAGTCTTAAAGGCCTTTGGAGTGGTACGGAGCCACAGGAGAGAACTGGTATATTCTACACCATATGATCACACAAAATGGTAAAGCCCACCTAGTGTTCAACTGTTCCTTTGAATATGAGGGGCTGAACCTTAATGACACCTTGTTACCTGCTCCAATTTTGAGCCGCTCTCTCCTGGGTGTCCTCCTACGGTTCAGGGAGCATTGTGTAGCCATAAGTGGTGACATATGTGGGATGTTTCATCAGGTCCTGTCCTGCGGAAAGACCACTTCTTCGTTTCCTATGGCGTTACCTCCGGTGGGATAATCCTCCAGATATTTATGAGTGGCAAGTCCTTCCCTTTGGGACTACATGCAGCCCCTGCTGTGCAACCTTCGCTCTGCACAGTGCTCCTGATGAGGATGTGAGATTCTCAGTGGATAAATGCTTCTACGTGGACAACTGCCTACAAAGTTTACCTTCTATACAAGAAGCATGCCAGCTAGTGGATAAGCTACACGCCCTCTTGTTCTTGGGGGTTTTTGACATCCGACAATGGGCCAGTAATGTAGTGGAAGTTGTCAGCCATCTACATCCAGAACCCAGGTCCACAAAGCTGGAGTTGTGGCTATCTCAATATAAAGCCAATCCCTCAGAGTCCACCTTGGGCCTGAGCTGGCACTGTGAATCAGACCAGCTAGGGTTCAAACATAGACCTGTCACATACACTGCCTTCATGATGTGGAGCATTTACCGCGTGCTCAGTCAGTACAACCCCCTTGGAGTCATCCTTCCCCATGCTACCCAAGCCAAGGTGATCGTGCAACAGCTATGGGTGACCCACCAGGACTGGGACAATCCACAACTCCCTAGTGAGCTCCGGCAGGCCTGGATAGTCTGGGAAGAGGAGCTTAAATACCTTCTGCAGGTAATGCTCCCCAGATGCTATAAACCCTCCTATATGGATCATTCAGGCATATGCTGGGAGAACCACATCTTCAGTGATGCCTCTGAGAAGGCATATGGGGCTGTGGCTTACCTGCTTTCAGAGGGTCACCAAGGGGAACTACACCTTGCCTTTCTGCTAGTCTGATCCAGAGTAGCCCCACAAAAGCAACAGTCAATACCGAGACTGTAACTCTGCGCCACTCTGATAGGTTGATAAAGTTGATAGCATATGAGCTCAGTTAGACAAGACCAGAGTTAGACAAGACCACCACTGGACTGACTCCACCATTGTGCTCCACTGGCTCCATTCTGAGTCTTGCTGCTACAAGGTCTTTGTAGGCACCCGGGTAGTGGAGATCCAGTGGAGTTGACCATCAGGCAGAATGGCGTTACATAAATTCTGAAGGAAACCCAGCTGACGATCTGACTCGTGGCCCTCTCATCCCACCTTGTGCATTCCTGACTCTGAAGATACCCCTGAACTAAAAGCAGGGACATTCTGTGGGACAACTACCACCATGCTTTGATCTCACAGCCGAACACTGCTTATTAAAGACTATGACACTAGGCTCCATCATCCAGGACCTGAGCGAGTGTTTGCTGAACTCCGCAGGCAAGTGTCGATTCTGAGAGGCAGAGAGGCCGTTAAGAAACATCATAGGTCATGTATTGAGTGTTGTAAATGGAGGTCAAAACCAGCAACTCAACAGATGGGTGATCTCCCCCTTCCCAGACTCAGATTATTTAAGCCTGTGTTCTATTCGGTGGGAATGGACTGTTTCGGACCTTTCATAGTAAAGCTGGGACGTTAGACTGAAAAGAGGTGTGGTCTCTTATTTAAGTGTCTCACCACTCTTTGCTCAACTCTATGGACACTGACGCCTTCCTGCTGGCACTGAGGAGGTTCTTTGGACGGTGTGGCCTGCCTGCCGAACTGTACTCTGACCAGGGCACAAATTTCCGAGGGGGAGACACCGAACGCCGAGAAGCCTTCAGCAAACTCTGTCCAGACCTACAACAGCTGTTGGCCAAACAATGGATCAGTTTCTACTTCAATCCTCCGGCTTCTCCACATTTTGGAGGCGTGTGGGAGAGGGAGATCCGGTCGATAAAAGCTGCTCTTTGTGCCACGCTAGGATCAGAAACCATATCAGAAGAAGTAATCCTGACAATTCTGATTGAGGTCGAGGCCATCCTGAATTCAAAGCCCCTAGGATATCTCTCGTCAGATATAGCTGATCGGGATGCAGTTACACCAAATTGCCTGCTGATGGAGCAGTCAGATGGGTCACCACCCAAAGTGGTGTTTTCCGAGTCTGAACTCCTCACAAAGAGGAGATGGAGGTACTCCCAGGTATTGGCCGACAGATTCTGGACTGCATTCATAAGGCATTACCTACCAACAATGCAGTCCAGAGGAAAGTGGCAAAGATCCTCACCTGACCTTGATCCTGGCACTGTAGCCATGTTAGTAACTACCTTGGTCCTTGTGGCAATTTGGACAGGTAACATGGGTCTTCCCGGAATTGTTCCAGCTGTTTTTCACAAACAGTACTTTACTATTTCGAATAACACAAATGAGAATGGCAGATCGAAGCACTCTACATCATTTGACAGACATAACCCTGCAGGACATGTTCTCCTTCCTGTCCATAATTGTGTACATGGGCTATGTGAAATTCACTGCGCTGACAGATTATTGGTGGACAGGAAACTTGTATAATTTCCCTTACCTACGGCAAGTCATCACCGGGAAGAAGCTTGTAAAAATCTCACAGGCTCTTCACATAAGCAGCACTAAAGATAGTGCAGCAAATGAGGGAAAAAGAGGCACATCTTTTGCCTGTCTGGGAAAGATCAATCCCTTGTATAATGAAATGAGAGAAGCCTGCTGCCATAAATACCATCCAGGCTAGGAGATTCCCATTGCTTCAAAAGCTTGTGTGCTTTTCAAGCAGTACATGAAGAGAAGCCTATGCGTTGGGGCTACAAGCTTTGTAACCACTGAATGGTTATACATGGGACGTTTTTTTTTATGAGGGCAAGAATGGAGAAACCAGTGGCAAGGGGCTGAGTTATGATTCATTTATGAGACTGGTCAACATCATCATCATGCTGGGCACAGAATATAAACTCTTTGAGGACAATTTTTATACAAGTCCAGCCCTATTTCATGATCTACCTCAGCAGAGGATCTGTGCCTGCGGTACCATTAGAACAAACAGGGTGTGCTACCCAAAAACAAAAAATAATGCCCTGGGCCAAGAAACTCCTCGTGGCAGCATCAGGTGGCTTGGGGCAGACGCTTTACTGTTTGTGCAGTGGCTAGACACGAGACGTCTTCCTCTGCTCCATGGGATGGAGACAGTTCAAAGAAAGATGGAGGATGATGATGGACAATGTGCCAGTGCCTCCAGCCATAAAAGACTACAACCGGTATATACCACACATTATATGCAGATGGGTTTTATGGTTTTTGAAATGTGATTTGTATGCTATGTATTTGTCATTGACTCAGGTACATGAGTGGCGTGGACCTTTCACATGCACTCATTGGCTACTATCATGTGCTGCATAAGACCAAAAAATGGTACAACATGTTCTATTACCATTTTGTCAACATTGTTATTGTGAATGTCTTCCTCCCCTACAAAAACATTTGTAAACTGAAAGGAGAGGTCCCAATGCATCAGAAGGCATTCCGAGAGACACTCGCTGTTGAGCTTTCACAGGTTGGCTCCCACAGAAGCACGCCACTATAAACTCCTGGCCCTCATGCACATCATCAGCCAGCATTCATCAGTGGTCACAAGATGGCTGGCCAACTAAGAAGCAGAAAGTGTCACTAGAAGACAGCCATAAAATGTGCTACTTGTGACAAGCCCTTGTGCTTTGTCCCCGATCGTGACTGTTACAACAAATGGCCCATAAGCCAATGTTGAAACTGTAAATATGTAAATAGTTTGTTGTGTGTGTGTTTTATTTTATATTGATATAATTACCTTTTTGGTAAGCACTTGTTCTGACAATGTTTTATTGTGAATAAAGTTTAGTTTCACTGTGGAAATGGCCATTTCACTGTGTTTTGGCTTCAATATCCTTATTTAAATAATACTGAGAGGATATCTGGATATGAAATATGATTCATATAAGTGTAAGCTTTCCAAGTCCATACCTCCCAGCTGCAGCTCTGTACAAAAAGAATTCAGGCGAGAAAAAAATGTTTTTTATTTCTATATGTTCCAACTCCTATAAATATATACAAGTTACACTTACAGTAAATCAGACTGCTGGGGTAAAAGTTCAGATGATTACCTTCACTGTTGCGCCCTCGTGGCGGTGACACGGGAAAAACAGGTGAGGACCCAAATGCTGGACAAACAGGCTTTTATTTTCCGCTACTCGGCGGGCAGGCAGACAGGGGGAACAGAAACTTATCAACTCCTTTCAGCATGGGTACAGTAACTAATGTTCCGGCAGGGAACAAAGGGAAACGGAGAACTTAAATACTAGAACCCAAAACACAGGTGAAAGCAATCTACTAATGACAGTGAACATAAAGGCACCTGGAATAAGACACAGAACAGGAACAGGAAGTTAACCAAAATAAAGTGCAAAACAGGAAACCAGGACTCGGGGCTTAACAGTACCCCCCCCCCCCAAAAGGCCAGCTCCCAGACGGCCCAAACAGTCCCAACACAATGTCCAGGGTGGGCGGGCGGGCGGGAGCAAAGTTCCATACTAAGCCCCAAACAGCGCAGAATCTTGGGTCGCTCTGGGAATCGACCCCTGGGGCACACAACGTCCGAGGCCGTTCGGGAGGACGGCCTCGGACGCAGGCGTGGGTCCGAAGCCGTTCCGGGAAGTCTGGAGACTCTGGAGGCGGCGGCAGACGAGGCGGTGCTGGGGACTCTGGAGATTCCCCAGCTGCCGCCTCAGCGGGGGCTGGTCGGGGAACTCTGCAGACTGCCGCTGCGGCTCTGGGAACTCGGCTGGCTGCCGCTGCGGATCTGGGAACTCGGCTGGCTGCCGATGCGGCACTGGGAACTCGGCTGGCTGCCGCGTCGGCGGTGGCTGGTCGGGGAACTCCACTGGCGGCCGCTGCGGCTCAGGGACTTCGGCTGGCTGCCACATCAGCGGTGGCTGGTCGGGGAACTCTGCAGGCTGCCGCTGCGGCTCTGGGAACTCTGCTGGCTGCCGATGCGGCACAGGGAACTCGGCTGGCTGCCGCGTCGGCAGTGGCTGGTCGGGGAACTCTGCTGACGGCCGCTGCGGCTCCGGGAACCTTGCTGGCTGCTTTTCCATCAGTTTGCACAACTTTGTGTAATTCAGAAAAATAGTAAAGGTGTGTGTTAATTTCTGATTAATAAAAACATAAATTAGCATATAAACATTAAATTTTCTTTTAGTTAATGAAGAAAAATGTGCATGATTGGAATGCTTAATGGGTATATAAAAAATTCATAATAATTTAAAATACTCATGTTAAGGATAAGTGTTTTACATGACAAATTGGCAGAAATGATGAAGAAAGCGTGGCGGTTTGAAACATTTTTCCCAAAACTGTATCACGTGCTATCACATAGCACAGGGGGAAGTAGAACTTGTTGCTGGTAGTGGTTATTGTGTGGTTGCGTTTTAATTGGAATTTTCTGGTGTTTCGGCCGTTTTTTTGTAATTTGTCTGTTATACTTCATACCATTATTCGCAGGATGCCTTGATCTTTTCCGACCATAATTTAATTACTTGTTGGGTTGGACTGAACATTATTAGCTATAGCCTAACTCACTAGGACACCTGCCCTGTTCTCCACTCATTCTCCTGACACCACAGCTTGATTTTTCTCCTGTTTTTTATTTATTTTTATTTATTTTATTATAATTATATTCAATTCAATTCAATTTTATTTGTATAGCGCCAAATCACAATACAAATCATCTCAAGGCACTTTACAAAAACAAAAAACCCAACAAATCCCTTATGAGCAAGCACTTGGCGACAGTGGAGAGGAAAAACTCCCTTTAACGGAAAAAACCTCCAGCAGAACTGGGCTCAGTTTGGGCGGCCATCTGCTTCGACCGGTTGGGGTGAGTGGATAGAGGAGAGAGAAAAGAACAGCAACAATAAACAACAAATAGACACTGCAGGTTGGTGGGGCCAGTAACTGCACATCAGCGATATACAGCTCCAGGACCAGGGACACCTGCAGAAGGTACAGAGAGAACAGAGAGAGAGGGAGAGAGCACAAACTAGGGGAGAGAGAGAGCACAAGGTTAGTGACATTCAATGGAGGAATATATATGTGAGGGGGGAGGAGAGGATGAGAGAGGAAGGGAAGAGAGGGGAGGGTTAGGGTAGGGGAGCTCAGTGCACCGATGGTCCTCAGGCAGTCTAGGCCTATAGCAGCATAACTAAGGGATGGTTCAGGGTTACCTGAAGCCAGCCCTAACTATATGCTTTGTCAAAGAGGAAGGTTTTAAGTCTAGCTTTAAAAGTACAGAGAGTGTCTGCCTCCTGAACCCAGACTGGGAGCTGGTTCCACAAGAGAGGAGCTTGATAGCTAAAGGCTCTGCCTCCCATTCTACTTTTGGAAACTCTGGGATCCACAAGTAGACCTGCACTCTGAGAGCAAAGTGCTAATTTTGAGACAGGACGTTCCTAATTTTGCAATGTTGCACAAGTGAAAGAAGGCAGTTCTAGAGATTTGTTTTATGTGTGAGTTAAAGGACATATCCTGGTCAAAAATAACTCCAAGGTTTTTCACAGTAGTGCTGGGGGCCAGGGCTATGCCATCTTAAGTACCTATAATTTATTGAGGTTTATAGGCCCAAATACATGTTTTTTGATGCGGAAGTGAAATTTCTCAGAAAAACATATCCTACCACCAATCCAGTGAATATTAAATTTTTTTTGTTATGAAGTGGGTGGTGTGTGGGATGAAGGAGAGGTGCACGACCCAAATGCACAACACAGTTCTTTATTAGCCTGGACCCACCAGGCACAGGCACAGGGACGTTAATTCCGCCACTCAGTGAGCAGGCAAAATAACTACGCCACTCAGCATTCAGGACAGGCAAAAATAACTACGCCACTTGGCATTCAAATGAAAAACTCTCCCTTCTCAATTGGTAACATAAGCGTACACCATGTAACCCAAGTTAATGCTCCAACAACAAACAAAGAACAACAGGGGATATAAATAGACTCAAGACAAAGGCTAACTAAACACAAGTGAAACAAATTCTAATGAACATAAAGCTACCACAACATAGGCGCTACAGGAAACTAAACGCCAAAATAAATGTCCAAACTGGAAATCAAAAATCCATCCCATGACATTTTTCAAAATCATAAATACAGTGATTTTTCCTACACCCAGATGAAATTGGTACTCCAACCTGTCATATAATAATTATATTTTATTATATTACTATTTCATCTCAAATTCAATTGAAATAATAAGGTGCAACAATTAGCTTATTACATATCAAGTGCGAGAGTAGCTGTATTGCTGACCTTTGCAAGAAGTTGGCATTATTAGCCAGACGTTGTTGACCTTTTAAGGTTTAAGGTTGGGTTTAGGGTTTAGAGTTATCAGGTGGCAGGGGGAAATGACGTCATTCTTTTCTTGCAGCCCTGGGAGAGAGAACAAATTTCTTGCTTCTAGCGGAGTATGTATAGGCCTTTATGGTCATGGCTAGGATAAGGGGTCAAGGTTATTTTAACCATAGTAGTAGTTCAGAAAAAGAAAAATATTCCTCTAACACAGTGCATTTTCGTGAAATCTAACATAATTTCTTAGGCGTGCCGAGATAGGGTTGCCACCCTTAGGGTGTCCCCCCCCCAGGGTCCCCCCCCCCACCTTTGCGCACACAGACACACACAAAGGGTGGCAACCCTGTGCTGAGATAAATGTTGGTGAAATAGACAGAAATCTACCGTATTGTGGCTTATTTCAGCAGAATAGTTTTTGCTGTGGTTAATCTTCTACCATTTCTTCATGTTAATACCACAAAATTCGTCAGAGGTTCAAAATCATATGCTCCTTTAAAGTGTTTTTGGATCAAACATGCCCTTTGGAAAGAGTTACTCACCACATAATAGGACATTAGAAACTATATAACCACTGACTTTTAAACATCACGCCATTGCCCCTGTCTTGTCGGAATTCCGACATTTTTGAAAGTCATTGAAGGGAACTAAATGACGTCACTGTTTTGTTTTTCATGGCGGGATGCGGATGCTTCGCCCTCGACTTTGTATGCCGTCTTAGAGTGAACTCAATCTATGTGACGTCTTCTGTTTTCAGAGGCGTTAACAGCTAGCTGCTAGCTGTGGATTAGGTGGCGACGTTGTTTAAAGTTGTAAACTAATTTCTAACATTAGTTTATTCTGCCAAGTTTGCTAACATTAGCTATCGAATGAGTTCTGCATGTAAGTTAATGCATGTACGTTTGATGGAAAGTTTACTGGCAAAAGACAACCCACTGCTATTACCTCTCAACAAGGAGAGAACTTTATACGACGGATTTCTTACTGTTCAGGTACCGTAACTTAGTTAATGTAGCTGTATGTGGGATGTTCCTTCGCGAACATCTGAACGACTGTCCAAACTGAACTGAATCGATTAGCTAATTTAGCGTTAAAGATTCTGTTACTTGTGTGGGAGACTATGTATATAACTTCCCACATTTGACTAATGTCCAGGAACCTCTGGTAAATTCTGCCTCTGACTTAAAAACTTTGACATTTGCACCCACTTCAAGCTATAAGTGTGCGTGAGTGTATGTCAGTGTTACCCGAATTTTGATAATATGGTAAGCAAAGATATAAGGCGATATTTTATTTAAAGAAAACTGATATTAACTACTTGCTTTACATCGAAATAAATGGCTTATCCTTTTGATTCAGACGTGGTCTGAAAAGTTGTTCTATTCTGTATGTATATTTTCTACAACGTAAAGAAACTTTATATTATCCAATTTCTGAATGGGGTTCAAATTTTCGTCACTCATGGCCCAATGGATAGAGAGTCGAGCAAAAGTTTTGGGTTTGACTCCGACAGGGGGGAGTGAATAGCCAGCGCCATTCCACGACTGAGGTGAGACCCTTGGGCAAGGCACCGAACTCCCAACTGCTCCCCCCGTTTGTTCGCTGCTGTGTGTGCACTTTGGATGGGTTAAATACAGAGCACAAACTCCGAGTAACCATACTTGGCCACAAGTCACTTCACATTTCGATGGAGGTTGAATTTTTGTCATTAGTGACTTAGTTTTAGATGTTATTGCTATTATAACATTGCACATTTGTTATTTAACTTAGGTCATGTTATGTTTTTATAGGAACAGGACTTCAGAATGAGAATACAACTCCCACCAGATCGCCAAATCAAACAGGCCAAGTATAAATGATCATCTCTCTTTCCATGAGACCCGTCTCAGACCTATTTTTGTTGTCACAAATTGTAATATATTATGTAATGTTAGAGTAATAAAGAGTGTGTCTAATTGATAGTGCTTTCAAAGCCACATAATGTGTTTTATGTACTATTTAATATTGCTGTAAGATAACCGTTATTAACTTTGTACTGTAGGCTGCACTGCAGTTGGCAGTTAAAGCACCTGTTGCGTGGATATGAGCACATAGTGAAGCAGGTAAACATGTGTAAACTGTGTTGTAATATGCTGCTTGTTGCGTCACAATATTTTGTGTTCTGTTGTGTCAGCCGTCTTTGACTGAGATCACAGTGATCATTGTGTTTCATGTTTTTTTGTCATGTCATTTTGACTCCTTTGTGTATGCTGCATTCGGCGTTCCTGTGCTTTCTGTCACTCATCAAGGCTTGCCTCACTCAGAAGCAGAGAAAAATATTTTTCACTGTTTAATTAACATTGCCTGGAAAATGTCCCTATTTGTTATGTAGCCCCTCAGGGTTATTTGGATGAGATTGATATTTCACCCCGGGCTGCAAAGTTCATTATTTTCACAGCCTCTAAGCTATCATTAATTATTAAAGCTGGTGGCAGCCCCCATTAATCACAAACACTGTGTTTGATTTGAATGGCTGGCTAGAGGAAAAAAATAGACACTATCACTTCATTATCCTCCCATTCAAAGATGTCTTTTCTCTCTTCTTTGACTACCCACAGAGGCTGCAGCAGTCGGCTGATCTTGTCAGTTTCATTCTGGAGCTGAAGACTGTCTTGGTAAGGAGGACAGTGACACACTGGCTAGCAGAGTCACTTTTACATTGTTGCTTTCTGAATACAAAGTAAATGGGAACCTTCAGGTTCTATCAATAGCCATGATTGTGAGGCACAAATGTACATGTGTGTTTTGTTAGATTAATGAAAACTGTAAGAGCTTTCCACCAAACAAAGACATATGACTTATTGCCCCCGGTTCAGTTTTGCTGCATTCATCTAGTTCGCTTTTTGCAGAAAGACGATGATGTAGTGACGTTAAGTTGTGATATGATGCACATACAAACCTAGACTTAAATAAATAGCGTTCTCTCTCTGCTATTGCAGGAATTGGGCCTGAAGAGAAGTTCTGAGTGTATCGCCATTCCACCTCCACAGTATTACTCACAGCTCATCTCTGAGATGGAGACCCTTGGATGGGACATGTAAGTGGGTAACTAGCAGCTATAGCTCTGGTTTTGTCTCTGCATTCTTTTCACTAGTAGTGCAAAATGCATTTATGAAAAATGTTAATCACGTTTGTATGTCGGTTTCCTAAATATTTGTTTTATGTTTAGAACTAAAATATAATGTTTAGATCATTTTCTGGTATAAATGAGGGGGCCTTAATTCTCAATCTGCATGTTACTTTCTCAAGCAGCAATTCATTATTTTGTCTAGAAGTGTGGAATGTGCAAAACAATGCAGAGCTTTTGGCCAGTCAGATAAATTAAAGCATGCATTCCTGTAGAATTTTTTTTTTACTATGGTCATAGTAGATGTGAGATAAGATGGAACATCCACTACAGTGAGGACTTTAGAGAGTTGGAAAGTTGGAGAGTTGCACAGCACACCCCATCAGTGCAGCCTGTGCTAAACCCCCACTGCAATGTGATGGAAATTGAAGTTTAGAAATGCTCAAATTTCCAAACATTAAGCATCTAATGTTGACAAACCAGTCACTATGCTGATACGTAGATTGTGTTGCTACTTATTAACCATCAGATGAATCTAGTAGATATTTACGCTAATTTCATCTAAGGTTTAATGTCTCTGTCAGTTTAGTACAAATGACCCTGCAGTGTCATCTACAGGCTGCCCGTGGTGCATTTTGCGTTATTCTTGCATTATTCTTCATCCATGTGCTTTTATGTATAGTACATATATACTGCAGCCTGACCATGGCTTAGCTCCACTCTGCTCTATCTTATCAGGAATCAGTAATCAAACAATGGCGATAGGTTGAACTAAGAATATAGATGATATCCCAACCTTACTGTATTTGACCATAAGATGTTAACAACATCACTCACTAACACTCATCTCACTGCATGTTTATGAACAAGTGACAGAATTATTTCAAATCTGCAGTTGCTTCAGTCCACATGCTCCTTCATATAGCATGTGCACTTTGGTATACAATGCCTTGGTGTCGTGTTGTGCGAAGGAGGAGGACCCACACACAGATATGAGTGAGCAAATATTTATTAACAAGTTCAATTATCGGAGAGGACGAAGGGCGTCTCAATCCGGGGAGCTTTTTCTCTGGGAAAGCGGGAGTTTGCTGGCGACCGGCAAGGAAGGAATGGCCGGGGAGACCACGAGCGGCGTGTGTCAGACCTAGACCAAAATACGGGGGTCTGGCCCAATGACGCCCCAGGGTGTAAGGTGACTCACCCATTAGGCAACTGAAAACCTGGGAATGTTCAGGAGGGCTATTTGGGGAAAAAATCTCACCTGAGATTCTCCAGTGCCGAAGCAGCCAGACCCCCCAGCGCCGCCTACTCGGCCAGTGCTGTTTGGGAAAAAATCTCTGGGAAGGCCCCTCGGGTGAGCTGAGGTCTGAGGTGAGGAGCCGGCCGGGAATGGCTGTGAATGGCTGGCGGAGACTGAGATGAAAAGCTGGCTGAAGGCTCAGGTGAGGGACTAGCCGGAAACTCAGGTGAAGGGCTGGCCAGAGGCTCAAGTGAGGGGCTAGCTGGTGACTGAGGTGAAAACCTAGCCATGGACTGAGGTGAGTGGCTGGCCAGAGACTGAGGTCAGGGGCTGGCCGGAGACTGAGGCTAGAGGATAGCTGGAAACTCAGATGAAGGGCTGGCCGGAAACTCGGGAATGACTGGCCGGCGACTGAGACAAAGAACTAGCTGGAAACTTGGGGAAATGGCTGGCCAGAACTTCTTCGGGGATGCTGTTGTCGGCGCACAGAGGCCCTGGAAGCAGAATTTGAGCCTCATCAGGGACGCTGTCATCGGCCGACTGAGGCACTGAGGTCTGTCTCTTCGGACGATGGCAACGCTGTCATCAAGGCTGCAGAGCAGGGGAGTCTGGTGACAAGACTGGAGACTCTGGCCAGCGGCATTGGAGGCTCTGGCTGCTGCAGCTCTAGAGGCTCAGGCTGCTGTGGCTCTGGCTGAGGCGGCTCTGGAGATTGTGGCCGAGATGGCGGCGCTGGAGCCCCTGGCCGAGTAGGCGGCGCTGGAGACCCTGGCTGAGTAGGCGGCACTGGGGGTCTGGCTGCTTCGGTGCTGGAGACTGGCAGCGAGAAGGCAGCTCTGGGCTCCGGCTGCGGGACCTGAGATGCGGCTTAGCCCCTCTGACGGGACAAGGGGCTGAGGGAGTGAAAGCTCCGGCTGAGGGAGTGAGAGCTCAGGTTGGCAGGTTAGGCTCTCTGGTGAATTAGCTGGAGATGGAGTTGACCCATTCCCACGTTACCTTCGTCATCACACTGTGGGCGTGCAGCTAACGGGGACAGGGGCGAGGTCCCATGGAGTCAGGGGCTGAGCCTTGAGTTCCTGCCATATGGCATATGGCGTTGAAGGCTGGAGAACCGGCAAGAAAACCTGGGGAACCGGCAGTGAGGCTTGGAGAGCTGGTGGAGAAGCCAGGGAATCCGGTGGTGAGGACCAGAGATCTGGAGGTGAAGCCTTGAGAGGCAGCGGTGAAGTGTGTAACGCCGACGGGGAGGAGTAGAAAGCCGACATCGGCAACTGAAGAGTGGAAGGTCTAAGCACCAGCGAAGAGAGGTTGATACCCGGCGGTGTGGAAGGCTGAAACGCCTGCGGGGAGGGGTCGAGAACCGGCGATGAGACCAGGGCAGGCGGTGGGGAGGGTTGAAGTGCCGCGAGGCATAGCTGCTTTGCCTCGTGGATGGGGAATTGCTGGCTCCTGCACGCCTCCAGCAGGGTGTATAGGGAGGAAAAAAGCAAAAAGAAAACATCTGTGCCCCCTTTTCTGATACACCGAGCGCTGAAGCAGTCGCTTCTGCTGGGCACATGCGGCCATTTTGAGGCAAAGTTGGAAAGCGGCGAGGGACTCCCATAAGGGATGCTCCCCGAGTGTTTCCCTTTCTGGATCCGCTAGGTCAATCAGTGGCCAGTTTGTTCTGTCGTGTTGTGCGAAGGAGGAGGACCCACACGCAGATCTGAGTGAGCAAATATTTATTAACAAGTTCAATTATCGGAGAGGAAGGGCATCTCAATCTGGGGAGCTTCTTCTCTGGGAAAGCGGCAACTTGCTCCTGACTGGCTGGGAAGGAATGGCCTGGGAGAACATGAGCGGTGTGCTGGCAGCAGGTGTGTCAGACCTCACCAGGTTAGAGATGTGCAGGTGACCTGCAAGGTAAGTGGGTGGTAGGTATATGTTTAGCCTTTTTCGTAGAAAGAGAGCCGTGAGTAGTTTCTACCGAGGAATTAAACTGACGACCTGGCGACGTGACTGGAGAAGACAGAGGCTATTATGGTTGTGGGATGTCGAATGATTACACGCCTCCTCACCTGGCACACCTGTAAGTAATAAACTAAGAAGAGAGACGGACACAGAAGAGGGAGAGAGACACACGAGGACAAGGAGTGGGGCTGCATTGTTGCCTCATGACACTTGGAGGCCTGGCAAGAAAAAAGAAAGAAAGTTTTCACCACATTTATTTCAGTGTACCAGCATAAGCCTCTAGAAATGATTCAACTGGTTTTCAACAAGGTATGAAAACCAGAGAGATGTAACTATGATCAGTATTACAACAATAAACTACTGCTGGAATACTATTGCAGGAAAAACCACTAAATGTAAATTGTAGTTTAAATTGCTTTACAGCAAATTCGTATCCACTTTCAATGAAAAACATGTTCCTTCCCATTTACATGGTATCAGGACACTCTGAAAGTAATTTGCTTGCAGACTTGCTTGCTGTATATCAATACTATGTTATTTCTATTTCTCTATAGAAGCTGAGAAGTAGAGAAAAAATAGTCAGTTATAACCAACTCATATGCCAGAGATGAGGAGGGGTTATAAATGAAACGGTAACTTAATAATAATTATGAATATTATGCTTTTAACTTTTGCGTATTTTCCCAATACGGCTGAAAGACTCCACTGATATAAATGGCTATATCAAGAATTCCTTGTCTTTTTCTGCCAGCAGTCTAAACTAAGCTTCAGCAACACAGCCCCACATTAACAAATGGCTCTTAATGAGTTCCTTATTTTTAGTTATTGAGTTAGAGTTAAATTCAGGTCACATTTAATAACTCTGAGCCCACGTGCAGCGACAGGCCTGGCTAATGCTGTCAATTCCACTCGTCAGGAGAGAAAGGAGATGGGGAGGGGCTGTTGATAGGAAGATATCTTGGATTAAGCCTTCACTGCTGGACTCATTTTCCACTTTCCTATTAATGATCATGGCTGCAATTATGATATTAGCAAAATGCAAATGGCCCTAATTGAAGACTCTCTGGTTGTAATGGTGGTGGTGGGGAGGGGGGTATGCAGGTATGTTTTACACTGGAAATGGGACCAACATAATTTTTAGTGTCATGTTACGGTCAGGAGGCATTATACACAGTGGCCCTCAATCTCCAAAGCACTTGAGATTCGCTTAGCGTCTTAATTGGTATGGGTTGTGCTAATAGGCACCAGGGGTTTTCATCAGAAATTCTGTCTGCTGATTGAACCAGGTAACAGAGTCTGTCTCTCGCATCTCTCTGTCTCCATTTCTGCATTTGCGAGTGTGGTCATCTTAATTGGCTGGAGATGGCATACCATGTGTTAATTAATAAAAAACCAAGGTCGAGTAGGTCAGAAGTTGCCCACCATCACACTGTGTCACCCAAATGTAGCCCTCAAAGCTCATTATGGGCACAGCTGGCCTTTTGGTGAATGCACTGAGCACTGTCAGATTGTTTCTCTACTCTTCTGAGGCCAGTTAGTGGTGGCTCACTGACTACAGGGTTCTGCAGGGTAAGTAAATAGGTGTGTCTCTAGAGTTTGTAAAATTTGTGCATTTCTTGTGCACTCTCTTTGCGCATACATTATGTTAGTGTGCATGACTTGCATTGTCTTCTATTCCCTCAGTCATACCCTGTGTATGCCATCATTATAAATATGAATTTCAAATGCAAGTCAGTTAAGAACTACATATGTGTTAATCTCACTAGTCGTTGTCAATACGAACAAAAAATAAAAAAATCAAGTACAAATGTGCATAGTCTGCAGCAGCTCACTTGACCATGTAGTTGCAAATGGGATGCTCTCATCAGTCTTCCCAGCAGGACGTCTGACTTTCATGCTGTTTCCATCATAACCAAGTAACAGGTGCCAGCTAGTTCTAACTATACTGGGTTTGAGATGACAGAAGAGAGGGGATGGAGATGGGTGTGTCAGCAATACACCTATAAGTTTTGTAACTGTCAATAATGTTTGCAGAGAACTAAACCTTTTAAGGTGGGCACTGGTTTGAGTTTTCTGCTCTTAATACAGAATTAAATAAGTGGTATGATTATGTCTCTTTTTATGCCAAAATTTTCAACAACTTTAATATCCACTTGAAAAGTGACTATTTTGCCAGACAATTTTTTTCTTAAAGCAACACTAAATTTTGCTCACAGTTTCCCCCATCTGGTTGAGAAGCGCAATTGTCTGTTACCAGTGTCGTAAATACTGTTGCTGTATTAGCTTCCCTATGGGCAGTGCAGCACATGTAAATTTGTTGACTAAGCTGACAGAACTGGTGAATCCAGAGTGTAAGCCTGTCCGATATTGATTCAATTCAGTTTTATTTGTATAGCGCCAAATCACAATTCAGTCATCTCAAGGCAGATCCATGCTCAGTTTGGGCGGCCACGGCCTCGACCAGTTTGGGTGAGTGGATAGAGGAGAAAGAAAAGAACAGCAACAATAAACAACAAATACACTGCACGTTGGTGGGACCAGTAACTGCACGTCAGCGATATACAGCTCCAGGACCAGAGACAACTGCAGAAGGTACAGGGAGAGAGGACAGATAGAGAGGGAGAGAACGAAGTTAGTAACAATCAATCGTGGAATATGCATTTAAGTGGAGGGGAGGGGTAGGGTAGGGGAGGGGAACTTAGTGCACCGATGGAGAGTCCTCAGGCAGTCTAGACCTATACCAGCATAACTAAGCCTAACTATAAGCTTTGTCAAAAAGGAAGGTTTTAACTCTAGCCTTAAAAGTGCAGAATGTGTCTGGCTCCTGAACCCAGACTGGGAGCTGGTTCCACAGGAAAGGAGCTTGCCTCCCATTTTACTTTTGGAAACTCTGGGAACCACAAATAGACCTGCACTCTGAGAGCAACGTGCTCTATTGGGATGATATGGTACTATGAGGTCTTTAAGGTATGAAGGAGATTGATCATGTAGGGATTTGTATGTGAGGAGAAGGATTTAAAATTCTATTCTGGATTTTACAGGTAGTCAATGAAGAGAAGCTAGTATAGGAGAAATATGATCTATCTTGCTAGTTCCTATCAGGACTGTGGCTGCAGCATTTTGGATTAACTGGAGACTTTTTATGGAGATACTGGGACATCCTAAATAGTAATGAGTTACAGTAATCTAGCCTTGAAGTAACAAATGCATGAACTAGTTTTTCTGCATCATTTTGAGAGAGGATGCTCCTAACTTTGGCAATATTGCCAAGGTTAGGAGGTTTTTCACAGTAGTACTGGGGCCCAGGGCTATGCCATCTAAAGAAAGTTATATTGTTAGTAAAGCTTTTTCTGAGGTTTTTAGGCCCAAATACAATAACTTCTGTTTTCTCTGAGTTTAAAAGTAGAAAGTTACTGGTCATCCAGGCCTTTATGTCCTTTAGGCACACCTGAAGTCTGGCTAACTGGTTTGTGTTATCAGGTTTCATAGATAGATAAAGCTGAGTGTCATCTGCATAGCAGTGGTAATTAATAGAGTGCTTCCTAATAACATTGCCTAAAGCAAACATGTACAAGGTGAACAGAATCAGTCCTAGCACAGAGCCTTGTGGAACTCCATAACTAACCTTTGCGTGCGTGGAAGGTTCATCATGGACATGAACAAATTGGAACCTGTCCGATAAATAAGATTGGAACCACTTTAATGCTGTTCCTTTGATTCCAATCACAAGCTCCAGTCTCTGTAATACGATGCTGTGGTCAATGGTGTCAAATGCAGCACTAAGGTCTAGCAGGACAAGTATAGAAACAAGAGTATTATCTGAGGCTAAAAGAAGATCGTTGGTGACTTTTAACAGTGCTGTTTCTGTAATATGATGTGATCTAAATCCTGATTGAAAATCTTCAAATAGTTCATTCCTGTGTAAGTGGTCTGATAGTTGCTTAGCAACAGCTTTTTCAAGGATTTTAGAAATAAATGGTAGGTTGGATATTGGTTTATAATTAGCCAAGACTCCTGGATCAACACTAGTCTTTTTGAGAAGGGATTTCATTACTGCAGTCTTAAAAGCCTAAAAGCCTGGTATGTAGCCTGATACTAGAGATAAATTTACCAAATCTAATAAGGCAGGTTAGTCAGGATGGGGTCTAAGACACATGTTGATTTAGATGAAGCAACTGCTGACCTGAATTCAGAGAGATCTAAACATGAGGTCTTATAGATGATTCAGGAGCTACTGTAGTAGAAGATTCTTTTATGGCAGCTATAGGAAGCATCTGATGAATTTTATCTCTAATTGTTATGGTTTTATTCTTAAAGAAACTCAAAAAGTCATCACTGCTGAGAGCTAAGGGAACACTGGGCTCAACAGAGCTGTGACTTTTTGTCAGCCTGGCTACAGTGCTGAAAAGAAACTTGGGATTGTTCTTATTTTCCTCTATTACTGATGAATAGTATGCAGTTTTGGCTTTACAGAGAGCTTTTTTATATGTTAATAGACTGTTTTTACAGACTGGATAAAATTGTTCTAAATTTGTGTAATGCCACTTCCTTTCCAGCCTTCGTGATGCCTGCTTTAAGGTACGAATATGTAAACTGTACCATGGAGCTAATCTCCTCTGATTCACTAACTTCTTTTTCAGAGGGGCCACAGTGTCAAGAGTTTCATGCAGTGAGGCTACAGCACTGTCAACAACATAATCAACTTGGTGGGGAGTAGGATTGAGGCAGCTGCCCTCCACTATGTTGGCACATGGCATAGATGTAAATAAAGATGGAATCATTTCCTTAAATTTATTAAGAGCTTTGTCAGATCTGCTGTAGTGGAATTTTCTTCCAAATGCTGCATGATCCATTATCATAAATTCAGAAGTTCTTAAAGAATGATCTGACAAAAGAGGATTTTGGGGAAAAGGGTGTGATTGAAAGGGTGGGTTTATTAACATTTTCAGGGAAACCAATTTAATCTAATATCGAATTAAATGCAGTGCTGAGACTATTATTTTCAACATCTACATGAATGTTAAAATTTCCCACTATAATGACTTTATCTGAACTAAGCACTAAATCAGACAGGAAGTCTGGAAATTCAGTTAAAAACTCTGAGTAAGGGACAGGTGGACGGTACACAATGACAAGTAGAACTGGTTTTTGTGTTTTCCAGTTTGGATGTGAGAGGCTAAGAGTAAGGCTCTCAAATGAGTTCTAACTGTTCTGAGGATGAAAGTTTAATAATAAGTTTGAGTGGAAGATTGCAGCTACTCCTCCACCTCGACCTGTGCTTCGAGGAACATGACAATTTTTATGACTGAGGAGTTGATTCGTTTAGACCGATTCGTGTTCAAGCCTGTGTCTGATCTCTCTTCTTTTCTTCACTTCCTCTGACAAAACACTCTTTGGTTTCTTTGCTGGCTTTGCCATGGCGTTGGTTTTGAGAATTCTGTGTTAGATTGTTTCGTCTTATAGTTGGCTGTTGGCTAACAGGTCACACACTCTTCCACTGGCAGAAGATGGGGGGCTGAGTGATCCTACCTGAACATGAAAGTTACATAGTGCGGATGCAGCTCAGGTTGCAGTGGTGGTAGAATTCGTCCAGTTAAGAGTTGTTCTTCCACTGAAATCATTTTAAAGACATTATTTTAAGGTCGAAAAACTATGTGGTGTTACTTTTGCTAACATACATAGTTCCTCTGTTTTCACCATAAATTTCAGTTTGTGACATTAACCTATAAATTATTTTCTGACATTATGGCTAGGCATTTGAGTGTTAGCTGTAGCCCAAATGATGTGCAAATTAGAAAGCTGAAATTTAATTAGCAAATCATTTGGATTCAGTAAGCAGATTCAAGCTTCATTTGGGTTTGATAATATTCTCTCAAACTCAGCTCTGTCAGTGTAGAAAATATACATAGTCTTTTTAACATAATGTGTGAGAGTAATTGCAGTTTGTACTATGGTGCTAGCATGCTGCAGGTAGGACAGTGTGAGTTGAAAACTTGCAGAAACTTTGCACTCTGCCTATTAGACTTAACAGACAACCACAGAAACACCCAATATTTAGTGATTTACTTTTGAGATAACCAGTACTCTTTTATTCATGCTTTCTGCAAACACCAGCACTTTATTTTGCCAGTTCAACGACTTATTTGTTTTATTCATGTATTGGATCCTTGTCACTTTGTTCACTTGCATAGATTTATTTACTGTCTTGCTTGACATGTTTGTATTTTTAGCAGAAATGGGTATTTTATGGTACCATACAATGTTTGTCTACCTAAAGTAACTTGGGCATTGTCCATTCAAAAAGTTCTCAGCTGCTACTAGTTTTGACCTTCTAGTTGTACTGATATTGGTATTGACATATCTTTTTATATGTATATGTGTGTGTATGCAGGTGGTTTTAGTGATAGCTGAGTAAGTGTGTTAGCAGAAATTTGTCTCAGGTCAGCATGCAACTGCTTTGTCCAACTGGCAAAATCATATCATGTGTATGTATGCATGGATGTTTGTGTGCATATGACACTTCAGCAATGTTGGCCGTCACTGGGTTTTGATTGTAATTGTGTGAACAAGCAGACAGCTTTATGAGTCGGGCAAATCGGACACAGCGTCCAATCATTCCATCACTTCCCTGTGTGTGTGTCATTCCTGAGCACACCACTCACATCACTTTTCTCTACAACACTTGATAAATCCCCAGCAGATATACAGCCATGTCAGCCTCTGCACAGAGCATCCATCGTGATGTACTGTAAATCTGGAGGAGGACTTTTGTCTTAGATCAGTCTTTTGTTTTCAGGACTCAGTAGATGACTGAATAGGGTGGGGTGGTGGGCTGACTAGAGCAACAGTAAATTTAGCAGCACTGTTCCCTCCAGCTGGCTCATATTACCTGTAGTCATTTGAGCCATTGTTTAGTGCAGGTTTGGGGATGTGTTGACACTGTTCAAAATTCATTTACACCTGAATGTGGTAGGTTCTACCACATTTTTTTAAGTTTGATTTAGAAGAAACAATAAATGGTAACATATTCTAAAACAAGGTCAGGCTTCTTCTTTTCTTTGTCGCTCTTAACAGTGCAGTGTGGTTTCATGCCTACAATTCCCACCATTCAGGTTTTCCTCTAGAATATTGCTTGTTTTGTCATTGTGGAAGAGTTTCTACATCATATGGGTAGTCAAGAGACACGCAGAAGCTTTTCCTTGAGACCCTGACTAATCAAATCCTTCTAATTTGTGACTTTTCAAGCAGGATGACCATTAAGCTATTCAACTGATATGATTTGACTAGGTTGTTTTCAGTTATTTTCAAATTGTAACATAAACCTAAATTATATTTTTTTCAAATGTCTTGTGTTTATCAAAATTAGTCTTTGAATTTGTCAATGCTGATTAGTATAAAATTTGAGCATTATTTTACTGTGTGATGAGATGTGTGTAAGTGATGTAAAGATTTGCAGTGGTATGTATCAATGAGGTGATGTGCTGACTGAATGGTCCTCAGATTAGTTACTATTGTACATTTAACATGTACATAAAGTCAGTGTGTATCCTTGCAATTTTATTAGAACGCATAAAACCCAAGGCAGTTCTGGTGACCCAGGTTGAAAGAAATTTGCTCTCAGCCTCAGCATAATTCGATGTGTTGTATTCCAATAGAGGAAAAAATTTAATTAGAGGAAAAATGTCTGTAGTTATGTCCTATTGTATTTGGGTCTAAATGTGGAACTGTAGCATGATGTAATGTCACTATGTTGATATCTGGAGTGATAAATCTAAAGGCAGAGTTGATGACTCAATATTGCTCCCTGCTGCTGTGATTAATGATGGATGATGGCTGCTGTCAGTGTTCAGTGTTATATGTAGCCTTCTGTGTGAATGCACGTTGATTTATGGCATATGTATTGTGTGTGTCCATCTTCAGGCTGCTTTTCATAGACACTGAGTTCCAAACGTTGAAACTGAAGGCAGAGGACTCCTCCGGAAGGCAGCACATTCTCACTATTAAATTCAAGTCCAAGGTAAGACACACACTTGTATGCACAGGAGCATACACACAAACACACACACAGAGTTTACAGTAAGGACTGGATCATTTTAACACAGAAATTATTCATCATCAAATGGAATACTCTGCATCTTAATGTTGACCTACAGACAATCTAGATCCAAACAGGTCGACTTCACCAAGCGCATACTGGATCTTGATAGCAAATGACTGATTTACATTTGTATCCCAATATCCAGGTCAAACTGGAGAAGGTGTGCATAGACCTGATAACCCACTGTGACTGAGATATAGCACAGATAAAACATCTCCACACAGACCTCAGCATGATAGAAAAGCTTCCTCTATGCATAGGGAATTCCAGTATACCCACACTTATCTGTATAGCTGTTGTTTCTGCTTGCTCCTTTTCAGAGAAGCACACAAAACCTTTTATGTGTCAGTGAAAGAGGGAGAAGGACCCAAATAAATGCAGGACACAAGTTTATTAGGCGTGTTACGAAAAACACACCCTAGGCTCTAGCATGAACAGCACAACGCTAACAACAAACACTAATCTGGTGGTGAACAAAGGAAATGGGCTGGTATAAATAGTCTCTGGAAAAGAGTCCAATCAAACAGGTGAAACTAATGAACATTAAGGATGTCCCTATCAACCCTTTTCCCCTGATTCCAGTTTGGGTCATTTAATATTCAGTCCCAATTGGATTTCTCATTATTTAATAATTATTGAGAAAGCTGCCAACTGGACATATCACTATAAACTGTAATTAAATTTGCAAGGTATTTAGGTGAAAGTATAAACTATTATTATTACAGAAACTTCATGTACTTGAAACTAATATTTTACTGTTTATACTGTCGGGATATCTTTCTCACTCCTGCATCTCTGAATAAGTTCCCTTAAAAGGTTCTTTCGTGTAGTGACACAAAGGCTGTCAATTTACCTGGAGAGTAGAGAGTAAAGAGTTTGACACCTCAGTGCAGAAAGCTGGAATCCCAGGTTTTTCTGGATGCTTGGAGCACACAAACATGATCTGGCACTCAATTCAGTCAGCAAAGAGAAAAAAAAATAGACTTGCATGTGGTTTTCTTAGATCTAGCAAATGCCTTTGGACCTGTACCACATAGTGTACTGTGGAAAGCACTACATTACTTTAAAGTACCAGAGTTAGTAAATGGTTAGTGACATCCAGGTATGCTTTACAACAAAAGAGTTCACTAAAGTATGGCAACAATTAGAAACAGGCATTATGGCAGGATGCACAATTCCACTATTAGTTTTTACTATGGCAATGGAAGTTATTATTAGGGCATCTAAGTGGGTTGCAGGATAGGAGAGGCTCCAGTCAGGACAGCGGTTACCACCAATTACTTGCATACATGGATGACATGACAACCATCACTACCACTGTACCATGTACAAAGAAACTATTGGATAAGTTGCTTTCTAATTTGAAGTGGGCCAGGATGAAGATTTGCAGACAAGAAGTTTTGTCGAGATGGGGAAGCAATTCCGACAGCGTTAGAAAAACCAGTCAGAAGTTTAGGCTGGTGGTACATTAGAGCTCTCAGTGATAAAGAGCAGGTCCAGGATCTGAGGAAGCAGGTGATTGATGGCATTAAAAGAATAACACTCATAGTACTACCAGTGTTTGGTGAATTTTATTTCTAGCAAATAGTGTGGTGTTTGGGCAGGTAAAGTGCCATGAAGCTTTGGGGCTTTCCCTCAAATTGTGCTGGAAAAGATTCAAAGCTTTGGGGTTTCAGAGCAGTGACATCTGGTGGTGGACTGCAGTCATGGCAGCCTGTGAAGAGCTGGACCGAAGCACAGACAGTGGTTCACCGTTTCACGCCTATGTCCCATTTCAGCAATAAAGGTTCAGTTAAGACTGTGTTCATTTTACTCTACTGTTGTTCTTTGTAACTATAAATAAATACCTATGCATCATTACTTCATTATACATAAAGAAAATTATTTCTAAATGCATTGCTTTATACTATATGTTTGAATTATTAACCATTTGGGAAATGGCAGACTTATAAGAGAATTCTTGTGCCCAGAGGCAGTGTGAGGGCAGAGAGGTTTTTCATAGGTTTTTATTCAAAATATAAAGCCACAATATAATATGTTTTCATCTGTAGCAGGCTTTAGTCGGTTCCTTCTTTGGCATACTATTTTCCCTGCTTTTGAAAATGTATGTTCACACAGAAAGGATGACACTGGAATACAGAGGTACTTGCAAGCCAATTTCCACAAGTGGGGATAAAGTGTCCTGCGATGTTGTTCTCGCATCATATGAGACAGAAAGAGAAATTATCTATAATGGAATAAAATAGTTTACATTTCAGCAATACCTAGTAAAAAAAACACTAAAATCTGAATTTTCACCATGATACTGGCACATGCATTGCTAACATGGTGTTGAGCATCCACATGGCTGTGCAGCAGTGCTCACAGGTCGTACTCTTGGTCTTGGTTGTACCCCCCCAGTGTACAATGAGGCTCAGTGAGTGCCTGTGGACACTTGCTATCGGTGTGCATTTGGAGGTTGCAAAACCTAACATCCTTGAACCTTGGGTCCAAAATTGTAGCCACAGATAAGGGTGTTACTTTTTCAAGGCCACTGAGTTTATCTGTCAAATAATTTTTAAAATTACTAGCCAGTGAACCACCAATGCCAGAGACCATTTGGGAACACTGAGCAGAACTGAAATGTTTTAACATTTTGGTGAGTGGAATCACCTTGTACCCTGACACTCGTTTCTCCTTTGAAATCTCAGTTGTCTGATGAAATGGCCTGAGTACTGCGATTTATGGTTTATGGTGTCATATTTATCAGCACTGAAGGGTGTTATGTCAGCGCTCAGCAATGCCAGTGCTGCCCCCAGTGGTTCTCTCTGCTCATACAGAAGCTGAAACAGAGAAAAAAAGTGGTGTTCCATTGGGTGCCCACCTCTTAAATCAATTTACTCTGTTACATGCCCTTACTGGTTTGGATTGCACACAACTTTTCTTTTGCTGTGGTGCTTGGCTTGAAGTGTCCCATGATTTTGCGATTTAGCTCCGGAGTGTGGGAAAGTGATTTCCTCACCCCCAGATTCAGCATGTGTTCATAGCTGTAAATGTGTCTGATGTTCAATTGATTGACAGTTGTTATGGGCTCCATTGGTAACCACGCCACTAACTTTGTTTTTTATTTCTCACTCAGCCAATAAAGCACCAGTAGCTTCTTCTATATGAGCTTCTGAGTGGGTCAGGGGAAAATGCTGTAGCCATAAAACTCTGGCCAAATCCAAATCTTCCTTTAAATAATGGCTTGTAACTACCAGATACGTATCCATATTAATGGATGTCCACAAGACCTGCTTCAGCCATGGTCCTCTCCTCTGTATCTTGCCTTCACCATTGCCTTCACAGATTTTCTGCCCGGAATGATGAAAAGGAAAGTTTCAAAATCCTTTGTTCTCAATCAACGCTCAACATTCACAGGATTGCTAGCTTGCTGTACATGACTGCTGTCATGCCTGGCATTCAGATGTCTCAACATGGATGAGGTTTTATTACTGTAAGACAACTCTTGCGTGCACAACAAGCAACACACCTAAAGATAATTATATTTTTGAGACCAATCTAACATAGGCAAGGCAGTTGGCACAACTCAACAAAACATCATTGAGAGGGTGCTCTCAGAGCCATATTGATGTCCTATTTTGAAGTAATAAAAGCAATAGCATTAGTACATTAGCAAAGAGAGGGCAGAAAGCAACATATGTTATGCCACCAGGTTTAATATAGGGAGTGCTGGAGCATGATCTGGTCATGGGGCCTAGAAGATATTTGACGGTGTGGCCTGATAACCCCCTCTTTGGGGCCACATGACAGGGCAATCTAGATAGGGAGCTTCCATATGAAGGCTCATTCATTTCATGGCACATTCCATTGTGTATTTTGGTAACTGTAAGGGCAATCCTGTATCTCAAGCAGGTTTGCATATTCTGGGCATGGTGAGGTGGTGCTTACCAAAGCCCAAATGACATTCACTGGGGACAAAAGAGGGTAGTGGGACCTCACTCTCGGTGGGAACAGGGTAAAAATAGATCTGAGTCCTTCCTATTGTTCCAACTGCTTCCACCAGATCCATCGCCAGGTCATCCCTCACCAAGCACAGCTGGGGCGGAGGCAGCACTGGCACAGACACATGAATGCTTGGCTTGGCAGGCATGAGAAAGGAAGAGCAGAAGGAAAGGACATAGTGTTTTGTGATGTTAAAGGTGAAATGAGAGAGGAAATCTGGCTTGTGTATCCTGAACAAGCTTTTTATTGATGACTTAATGAAGTTTTAGTGTCATATTAACTGGCTGGCTGGCACTGATGCCAGGATTTATTGTGTATTCCTAAAAGATTGATGATATTCAAATAATGGCTGAGTGACAAATATTGAATATGATCAGATAGCAAAGACCAACTGCTATTACAAGCAAGTTAGTAACCATTACTGTTAAGTGGAATTACCTGTACTTTGATAGCTAATCTTGAGTGAGTACTGAGTTTGCATTGATAGCAATTAGTATAAACAATAAATAATCTAAAATGGTAGCAAATCAAAAAAGAGAGAGGCTTCTTGATAAAATATAATAAACTTAATCAGTGGAAAATGAGAAATAAAAGCCAGTTTCCTATATAAGCCTCTTTCAGATAAAGGTCTGGTTCCCTGTACGGTTAAAAGCAAATCAATTATTTACATATAAACATCCACCCATCCATCAGGGGTAGAGTTTTTGAGGCTTTATCGATCTTACAATATGCCAGTTAACATAGCATGACCACATGAGAAGAAAGTGTAAGGAGAGCTTTTAAAAAGAGATTTTAATACAGGGAGGGCAGTCAAACCTGGTATTCTGTCCCAGAGTAGGTAAAATCAAGGATTCAGAAGATCAATTAGTATTCATATTTAAATGAAGTCGTAATGTGTGCTATATAAACCTTCCCTCTTGTGCACCCACAGCACCCTGCTGAGGCTCCTGAATGCTCAGCTGACCTCCCCATCCCTCTGGCCATAACATGGACCCCACAGGTATGTCCAGGAACTGTATGTACCGGTTTTTTCATTTTTTGTATCTATTAAGTGAAGTTGTAGTCAGCATTTGCAGTGCTGCAAATAAGTGTTCTGTGATCAGGATTGATGCAAATAGTTGAAATAGGCAGGACTAATTTTCAAAACTCAGTATTAATTTAAAACCATTAAAACTGCTGTCTATTCATATTTGACAAAACGTTGCTGCAAAGTGTTAATGTAACACCTAATAATCATAAACCACACTGAACCACATTAAAATATGCTGCTTTTTATGTATGTCTCACTGATTTTCTAACTACATAACAGAAACCCTGAACTCTGAAAATAATATTTTCTATCTAAGAAAAGCACTGAATTAAACATCAGTAGTCAGCCTATGATATCGCTTTCTGAGGTCAAATATTTAAGTTTGTTGTAGACTCAGTTTAAAGTTTGATAAAAGTGAAAATTGTCAAGCCTGTATAACTTCAGTTATTAGGAACTGTCATTTCATGGAGCTCAACTCTATATGCATTTTATGATATTCTCTAAACATTTCTCATCATTTCAGACAAGGTCCACTGTGATTAAATCTCTATAACGGCAACACAACAATTCACAAAAATTTTCAATTAAAAAGTCACTCGTCCTTAGAATGTTTCATTTAACTTTAGCAATCCATAGCTCACCCAGCTGTACTTGATGTACAAACCCAACCTAGAGAATCATATTGAGTTTCATGAATAAACAGTATTTTTTCAGTCCTACATTTCTCACTCTTTATATTGCTGCATGGATATTTGGAGCTGTGGGTTAACAACACTCCCATGGTAGATCAGACCACTGTCAGATGTATTGTGTAGCACCAGAACTTACTTAATTATAGTTCCCATAATAACTACGTTTACAGTTGTAGCGATTCAAAACGTCACACTTTTTTTACCATAGTATGTTTGCAATGCCTGACAGTGGCTTTGCATCAGGGATGCAGTGATCTAAATCCTGCACTGTGGTAAAAAAATAAATAAAATAAATCTAATGTGCAGTGCCTCTGTCTGCCACCAGGTGTCACAAAACCTATTAGCCTATTCGTGGCCTATTCGTGGTTGCGTGAATAGGTACAGCAGCAAATAAATAACCTAATTATAATCTCATGGGCTTCTCAGGTTTGATGTATCTAATCAAAGATCTATTAAACATGGAGCACCACACCATAGGTTACTAAAATAGTAAACACCATGTACAATTAGCTAGGATTAAAACAGTTTTAGGAAAAAGGGTTGGCTGATTGTCTTCATAAAATCAAGTGAAAAATTCCTAAATATTAAAGTAAAACACGATTCGCACACAATAATCTGTTTCTATTTAACAGCTACTACTGTACATTCTTTCATTTACTTTGTGATATAAAACAGTGGTGGACATGCATGCAATGGTGCATAAAAAAAATCTGACTTCCCCCACCTTCCCCACCATCCCGAGTAAAAAATTATGTTCATGCACCAGTGATATGAACCCAAACTGTATTTATTTCTGAACAATCACATGACCTTTATTATACTTTATATACTAGATATTTCATCTCTGTAAATAAGGCAAATAATAATGGCAAACTGAATTGTGATCACATTCTTCATTTGTAAAAGGTCATGGTCAGTAGACATATAGTAGACATTTCAAGGCTACGACAAATGTCCAGCTATTATGTCACAAGCATTATGCCAAGCCTGTCACATTTTTGTATTATACAAATATGTTTGATATTTTTGAAGGGTGATGTTTCCACTTAATGTTTTTAGTGTGATGTTTTGAGGCCAATTGAGACTCAAACCGTGATTAAGAGCTACACAAATCCACTTGAGTCATCCTCTACTATCTATTGCATAATTTGACAAAACACTTCTCCACCTGCCGTATTAAGACATTTTCTTCCAGCCCCTCAAATTTAGTCCAGTATAATTGGCAATACAGTGCTTTGATGTAAAACCAGCTGTGAGCTCTTTGTATCTCTTTGCCTCATTATTGTTGTTTGTCGTCTTGCTTCTTTCACTACAGCTCCGCTTTTCATCGCTGCCTCTGCCTCTGAGGCTGTGTCACTTATTTACTCTCTCTCTCTCTCTCTCTCTCTCTCTCTCTCTCTCTCTCTCTCTCTCTCTCTCTCTCTCACACACACACACAGTCAGTCACAGTCACCTTGTCCATCATAAACTATTGCACCATATCTGAGCACTGGTCTTCCAAGAATTTCAAATATATTACGTGTGTGTATGCGTGGATGTGTTTGACAGTGTTGGCAAATCAGAGAAGAGGTAAGAGAGAAAGAGAATTTGAGCAGAGATATGCTAATGTGTGGGTGTGTGTGCGCGTGTGCGTGTGCGTGCGTCTGTGTGTGTGTGTGTGTGTGTGTGTGTGTCTGTGTCTGTGTCGTTGAGCTGATACATGGCAGGCGTACAGTGAGGACCAGCTTAGAACAGTGCTACCGTATGGAGCCTGTCTGCCTGCTGGGCCGTTGATGGATCTCTCCCACACTGCAACATGAAGTATGTGTGTTTATGTGTGTATATACCGTATGTGTATGTATGTGCTTGCATTGGTGCCAAGTGTGTGTTTGTCTGATGTGTGAAGGATGCGTGTGTGTGTGGTGGAGGGGGAAGGGCCTGTCTGTCGGCAGTCCTGACATGTTCATTTGAATGAGTAATTATTGCCTGCTCTGTTGCAGGGCCAAGACGTGCCACACTGCGTATGTGTGGAACTAGAATGGAAAGAAAATAAACCTGTGTGTATGTGTGTGAGTTTGTCCTGTATGTGTGTGTAATTTGTGTATAGTTTGTGGCCTTTGTACTTGTAGACTGTGAAAAAGGGGACTTTTAATAACCAAAACCTGCATGTATTAAGAGACTGAGATGTGAATAAAAAGGTGGATGTGTGTGTGGGTGCCTGAGTAGTGGTCACCAGAGCCAATGTTGAATGCGCATCATAATTGACTTTACAGTATTTGCTGTATATGTCTATTGCCTTGTGTTTAAGAAGCATATCTTGTATAGCTTGACAAGTTTATTTAGTAATTATAATACAATGATAGCTGAAGATTGACACTACCAGGAGTAGGGCTAAAAACATTGTTTAAATAAATAAACATTAAGCTGTGATTAATCGTTACATCTGGAAAATTTCAAAAGGAAATTGTCTCTATATTACTTGTTTTGTCTGATTAAAAGTCTGAAACACTAGTTCTCAACCCAAATGATAATATTGCCTTTTTAACTTGACAGACGGGTGAAACATTTCAGCAATTAATGAGAGCAAGATTTGAGAAAAAGCTGGTTCAAAATGTGTAGAAGAATGTATTTCATCTTTGCTATCCTATTAATCATCTATAAGATTTAATTTGAAAACGGGTAAAAAAAATCCCAAGTTTTAATTTGTAATAGATATGAACATTTCACTCTTCAGAGGTTGTAACCAGTTTTTGTTGTTTCATTTTATCAGACCATTGTGGCCAAAGTTACCCAAGAGCAGAACTGTTTTATTGTACAATTTTTGAATCTATGTGATGATGGACCTTTATTTGTGAGGCTTTAATTGTGTTAAGTAGGAGTGAATTCTTTCAGCATGACTGATTTTCCCAGCTAAAATGAGGTCTGTCAGAGATCATCAGTATATAAAGAGGACTGAGTGAGATGGCCAAGGAGCAAATCACAACATAAGATTTAGTGTCACTCATACTTTCTTACAGCCTTCTACTCTCAGCCATGTTCTTCTCTCAGCTAGAGCAATAATTCATTTACCAGCTCTTCTTCCTTTTTGTCCTTTCTGAACTGGGCCTAGCGTAGTTATCCTGAGCTGTAACCGTAATCATGCCACTGGCATTAATTGGGCTGTAATTGCTGAGGCTCTCAGCACCTGGACGATGCTTAATTGTGTGCACTGTGCTGGCACAATGACCCATAATTTTTGGTTCATTTTTTCCCCTAATTTTTTCCCTCTCATTCCATCTGTATTGCTCTCCCACACTTCTGTCATACTCCCCTTCTCTTCTCTATGTGTCTTTTCTTGATGAACATGTATGTGCCTTAAGTTGTTCCAGTTTTCAGTCACCTGGTGGCTTGTCAACTGCTCTTGCAGTTCACTCTTCTTGGCTCAGATAAGACAGTAGAAGGTATTTTGTTGTAATCAAAAATGTATAATAAAATTAAAGGATTCTGGTAAGTGCACTCTCTTGAACATAAACTTAATCACAGTTTTACTATCTCCAATCTACTGTGGGAATTAGCTTTATGTACTATGCAAATACTAAACTTTTTATGTGACTTACCAAAGAAGTGAACCTAGATTCAAACACCAACACAGGGAAACTGTTTACATGCTATAGTGTATTAAACTCTGTGAAGATATATTTCGTAGTAGTGGGTCTCTCCACAGGCATAAATAAACTTGACGACCTCACTGCAGACAAACCTGCAGAATGTAACTGTAACCAGATTCTGGTAGCTAAGAAATAGCTTGCAGTATCTAGCTGCCCAAAAACCCACAGGTTTTCATTTTTACATTTCTGTTTGAGCTTTAGGGGTGTCGGTGAGCGCATTTGTGAACTTTGGACGGAGCCAGGCTAGCTGTTTCCCCTGCTTTCAGGCATATTGCAAAGATAATCATTCCTTTGAGCTTATCGCAGACATGAGAGGTCTTCACATCTAACTCTCAGAGTTGATGTACATAAGTGTGTTTCTCTCATCCATTCAAATACAGGACTAAGCAGTTTAAGCAAAACATTATATCCACAAGTCCTCACCACTATAATTAAGTCTACTTTAAAACGAGTCAATCAGAGATTAGACAGCTACTAAGGCTGCAGTAACAGAAACGACAGTTACAGTTTGGGCAATGACGAAGATACTCAAAACAGAGACTGCTTCTGGCTTCAGTGTTGTATCTGACATCTGTTTTGCTCTGACTTGATAGAGTACTCTGCAGCAGCTCCATAAGCAGTTCATGCTGGTTTTGGAGTCCCTGACAGAGTTTTGGGATGTCTTGGACGAGATTGACAATCAGACCTGGATTCTGGAGCCAGAAAAACCCAGCCGGTGTGACACCATGAGGCGGATCGCCATTGGTAGAGTGCAACATGTGCTGGATTTCACCCATTAATGTTGATCAACACTAATTATCACACATACAGAAATGCTCTACATTATAAAAAAGTAAGTTATTGTTGAGGTACATACCTGTGTGTTTGTACAGGCAACAATGTATCCATCAAAGTGGAGTTGGATCCCAGACACCCTAAGATGCTGCCAGAATGCTGCCTGCTGGGAGCTGAGCATGGTGCGTAGGACCCCAGAGACATTGCAACACTTCAAAGCACAAGAAGTGTATGCACCATTACACACCTAAAATGGACACACTATATTTTAGCATGGGAAATCCTCTCTTCCCTTTTATAGTCTTGAAGTGCCCTTGAGTTTTGTGAGTAAGCTGTACACTGGCAAGAAAAAGCTTGGAAACACCTACACATTTATGTATTTTTATTATCTTTGGTTTTATCAGTTCAAATGTTTGAAAATGGATCACAAATCACAAAACAAAACCAACAATTAATTTTAAAGCATATCTGAACACAGAGCAATGGTCAAATTTGTTTGTTTACTTTCCATCAGAAAAAAAAAACAAACACCCTTTGCAGTAAAAAATCCTGGCATTCTTCTGAACACCACAAACTTGGACTTATCAGTCCATAAGACTTGGTTCCAGTTTTGTAAAGTATGCTGAGCTTAGTGGTTTTTACTTGCCAACTCTGTCCATGAGGCCAGCTGACTTGAGTCTGCTGTGTACAGTGCCTATGCACACTGGTTTCTCTTCTGTTTTATTCAACAATGCAGCCAAGATGGGAGCAGTGAAACGTCTGTTTCTCAAGTGGGACACTCGTAAGTACTTGTCTTCTTGGACAGATGTCCACTTGGGCTTTCCACTTCGTCTTCTGTCCTGATTGGATGCAGTTATAGCATGTCTCTGGAGACTGTAGTGTGAGAATCTAAACTAAAGAAAAAAAAGGTCATGCATGATCCAATGTCTATAGCTTTTCTTTAATACTGCTGTGGACTCGTTCTAAAAAGTAAACTCATCTGGATTTTGGCAGCTGGATAGTCACTGGACACTGTTTGAAGTGAAGTTACTGTGTAAGAGTTTGGATTTTAACACCTGAGGGTGATATGCCTCCCATGAACCAGGAGCAACAAGACACCTTTCTTGTTGCAACCACGCACACATCCAGGCTGAGGGAGAGGACGCCACAGAGGGATCATCACAGCTCAGGACCGAGACCCCCAGAAGACCAAACAGGCAGACCTCAACCCAGCCAAAGACACACCACCCAAACACAAACGGACCCTGGGCCCGAGGCCCCGTGAGTCCAGACACCGCACACCCATCAAGCACGGGGCCAACCCCCACCAGAGAGGCCTGCGCTCCACACCCCAATGGGCAGCCGGCACCCACCACGACAGCACTGGCCAGGGAGTCCCAGGAACCACTGTGCAGGAGGACAGGCAGGAAGCAGAGGAGGAAGTCCTGCTGCAGGGAGCAGGGCCGACATACCACGATGCCTGCAGGTGGCGACCATCACAAGTGCCAGCAGCAGCGAACAGTGTAGGGGTGAGCTGTGGACCCCCGCCCCATTCACACACACATTTACTGATCCCGAAAGAACTGCCCTAGGGCCACCCCGCCCTTTACCCAACCCTCCGTTCATCTGCCCCCAAGGACTTGTGTTGAGCTGAATGAAAAAGGTAGAGGGAGTAGGGGTCACAAGAGGAGGCAAAACATGCTCTTTCCATGAGCCAGCTTCCCAACTGGTCCCAGGATATGACCCCAGACCAGACCAGGAAGTGAAGTCACTCCGCCCAGGCAGGGTTGCCTGGCCCCCCGAGGCCCCATCCCCAGCAGCGGAAGTCGAACTTCTGCAGCCCCCTAACCCCCCAGCCCACAGAGCCCACACATAGCCTCTCTTTTAGACATTAAAACGTAAATTTTAGATAGTAGTTTAGGAGTTGACAGGTTGATGAATTTGCTTACCATTGAAGGTAGGGATAAGTAAAGTTGGTTACCTTTGAACTTAGCTCGAATAATGGATTTCAGTTGTTAGTATTCAAGGAATTTATTGCTACTAATTCCATGCTGTGTCCCTAGTTCCTGGGATAAATGTTCTTGATTGGATAATACCTTCAAGATATCTTATACCTTTATCATACCACTTTAAGAAACTTAGCATTTTCTTTCTTATTTAGCAGGAGGTCAGGATTGTTCCAAATTTGTGTAAGTTTTAAGGAATTACCATCAGGCTTTCAGAGAAGTGTTTATGTTAATGTTTAAAGCAGCTGTGTTCTTTAGAAGTAGAGCTGATGAAAGGTAGGTTACAGTTGATTTTTTTGCTCTATATACCTCCAGGAGTTGTCAAGTGGATTACGATGAATCCATTTAGAGATATATTGTAATCTAGTGGTCATCAACCTTTTGTCAGCCAAGATCACTTTTCATGTCAGACAAAAAGCAAAGATCTACCGTACCTTTTAGAAGTTTAAAAAATAAAATCCCATACAGAAGATCAATTGTGGAAGAATATCTTTTTACTAGCAAAACATTTTGATCACAAATGTGACAGCTGATGTACAAATATAGAACACAGTATCTAAAACTTACACTGCACTTCACTGCAGTTTATATTGGCTTCCAACAACTGAAGCATGTCCAGAAAGAATGACATGCCAAAACATTAAAAGACCAATTAATCTGTAATAGTGCTGACAGAGGTGTCTCGTTTTCTGTGTGTATAGCGAAAATATATTATACATGGACGGATATTTGACCGTGTGGGCTAAACGTGCACACTTAATGTGACTACTTCAATACTGATAACAGCCCTGTTTAGGCTGGACCTTATCAATTTAGCCCCGGGGCTCGTTTGATACCAGGTCTTGGTATCCATCCCTAAGTATGAAATACTGACAGAAGGCAAAACCAGGCTCTTCTGGTAAAACTCGCCAGATTGTACGCGGCGCAGTGCTGAAAATTTGATTGGCACACCATTGAACCAATCAGTTAAATGGAATATTGGTCTTATAACAAACATATTTGCAGCAGTGCTCTGATTGGTGAAACATAGTAAGTAATTTTTGACCCTTAACGACTTTGAATGGCATAAAGATTAACTTGTTGATCGTGATTGACGGGTTGACGACCACTGTTATAATCTGTTTGCCAGGAAATAACAATAAAAATCTGGTAATTCTAGACCACCACAATCTTTTGCCTTTTGTAGGGTTTTTAAACCAATTTCTATAATAATTTAGGAATTTGGTCCACTTACTTGAACCAAAGAGGTGAGGGTTTAGGAGGATTTTAGGGAGGATCATCATTTTTATGTTTGTGATTTTTCCTATGACTGATATAGGCAAAGTGTTCCATCACCCGAGGTCATCCCCTTATCGATTTCAACAGAGGTGTAATTTAGCTCTATCAAGTCTGACAATCTGGGAGAGATATTACCACCCAGATATCTAATGTTGCCTGACTGAAGAGAAGATGTAGACAAAGATTGGAAATCGCATTTGTACTACCTAAAATGGTAATACTGTGAATTTAGTCCAATTGATAGAGTAGTCTGAGAGTTGAGAATTTGTCTATAACTGATTGTTTCAGAGTGAGTGCTTTGTGAGATTGAGAGGAAAATACATCATCAGCATAAAGGCTTTTTTTTATGTTGTACATCTTCTGTTTGAACTCCGAAAATATAATCTTGTTGAATAGCAGCAGCTAGAGGCTCAATAAAAAAGGTGATTAGAGAAAGAGAGTGGGCGACCTTTGAGGACTGAACCTTGTGAAAGTATGATCATTTGTTCTGACAGATGCACTTGGAGAACTATACAGTGCTTTCATCCAACCTATGAAGGTGTTTCTGAATCAAAATTTTTGTAATGTGGAAATACGGAATCCTGTTTGATCGGGGTCGTCACGGATCTTCCTCGCCTGTTCTGGGATGCCCAAAACGACCAGATTATGTTTCGAGCTTGGAGCTCAATAATGGATTCCTTATTTTCTTCTGAGATCTTCATGTCCTCAGTTAGAGATTTCACTGAGCTTCAGAGCTCTTCTCAGATGTCAAGTCAGCCACCTGATTCTGGTTGAACTCCAGAGACTCTCGCAAGGCCTGAAATTATTTGTGGAGTGCTTCCACTAAGGAGAACCTGGTATCTAGGCTGGATAAATTTTTATTGATGCCCAGTGATGAAAGGGCTCCTGGGGAATTCTGGGCCTTTTCAAAGGGGGATCTGGCATTACTTCCTTTCATCATAACTTCTTGGAAGCACTCCTTGCTGTAGTCAAAGTTCCTCCAGAATGGTAATGTTGGTGATAATAAAGAATATAATAATTTTACATAACTAAAGCTGTTTTGTTCTATCCTATTAGTTGATAGACAGTAAATTAATTAGTTGTCTACTGTCTATCACCTAATCAATTAAAATTCTAATTGATTGGCCTTAATGGAAAAAATTGTGTCCTGTGCCCCTTCGAAAGGATGATATCACTGTAACAAACAGCAAGTTTGTAATTACAGTGATCTGAAGTATCACAGTGTACAGTGAAGTACAAATTCTGCCTATGCTGCCATTATTCAGATCAGAAGTTTTTCACTGATTTCCGCAGCTTGCCTTCAGTCAGGCTAGTTGGATTGAGTGTTTTGTATTTTCATGTCAAAAGACTTGCTTCCAGAATGGCGCGTTTTCATTCTTGCCATGCCAACATGGAGGCCATCAGTGAGCTTTAGCTTTCTATTTAAGTTCCTGTCAATTGTTGGCCATTGTTTCTGTAAATCCAAGGTCATGCAACTCCTAGCCTGTTGCCTAGCAATGCAACGCCAAAGATATTAAAAACATACGCCTCAAGATGGGAGGCAGTGACAACCATCAAGTGCAAGGATCACACAAAATATTGCTTTTTGCATGCAGAAATAACTAATAATGAAAGTGATGAGTGTTGCACAGAGACCAAGCTCCCCTTGGAACAGGTGAAGCAATGATGCTTCTGCTTGTCTGATGGTGGTGACGCTGATTGTCATGAAGGACATTGTTGTCAAATATGAGCAACATTTGAGAGCATACAAAGCATGTTTTTACAAGACAGTCTAATTTTCTGAGGGCTTATAAACAACAATAGCACATCTGCAGGCATTTGAAAAAGGGTTTTAGTGTTTGTAGAGTTATGTATTAAAAATATAAAATCATTTCCTTTCTTTTTTTTGTTGTAGTGGTTACTCCATTGCGAAATAAGCTGAATTCCAACATGCACTTGTGGTAAGGTTCTCTACATCAAGTTATACTTGAATGAATGACTGGATGTAGTTTAAATTTATTCATCACTAATCATTGTTGGTTTTGCTGTTTTTCCTGGATTTCATGAGCATTCCCTACTTTTTAATAGTTAAATGCAGTAACATTATCAGTGCCAATCCCTGCATACCAGGTCTACTGCTCTGATGGCAAAGAACCATCTGATTGCAGATGAAGACATAATTACTCTTCATTTTGAAATACAGGGCAGATTAAAAATTTCACCACAGGTTTTAACATTTACCTCACTGCATGACATGTCTGAGGAAAATCTGCCTGCACCACTGTTCAGTTTGAAGCTGCAGAAATGCTCTGTATTTTTTTTTTTCTACTTTTTCTTTTTTCATACCATTGGTGAAAGCCTCCTAATCATCCCCCAGTGTTTTTTGCAGGCTCATTTGCATGTGGTTAATTAGTGTGTGAAGGAGCTGTCTGTGGTCTGCTGGCAGGAACCCGAACTCCAGCGTCTTGCACAACCTCCGTGATGTTTTGAAGATCAAATTCCCGTCACCTGCCACCCACGAAAAATCTGTATGTCACACAGTTGCCCCCTTTCCATTTCAGAAATGTCCATTCATATCAGGATTACCTCTAGGCGTGTGTGTGTGTGTGCGCGTATGTTTATATCTATGCATGGATACTCCTGTTTATCTCCTTGAGCTTCAAGTTAAGGGGGCGGACATACAGCACTACGTATTTTTCTGTCTATTTCCATATTTTTCTTTCTCTGTTTTGTTTTTCCAAGAGGTGGGCAGAAATTCTCCTTTAATTGGGTTGTTTACAGATAAGATCATTAGAATAACAAAGATGGCAGAATTCTCTGCACTATCAAATCGCTTTAATCATGCAAAACCATTTATCTCTCTTTTTTTAACACTTGTTTTCCCCTCTCCTCTCTGCGGATGGGTTTAAAGGGCGTTGTGTTTATCCGCTGTCGCCGCGTGATTAATGCCTTAGCTTCATTAACATTCAGAGGAGTGCAAAAAAGTTGAGTTGGCCAGATGTTGATTTTTTTTGTTTTTTTTTTTTAAATACCTGCCATCGTCTTTCTTAATGGTTGGCTCCTGAAAAACAGGACCTTCTCATTACACCAAAATGCAAACAAGAACAGTGAGAAGGAGTGTGTGAGTGTGTTGAGACAAACAACCTTCTAGTTATACTATTTCTGATATCACAGTATTAGTGGTTACAGAGGTCCTGCCCAAATCTTCACACCTGTACCAAGCCTGTAGCTTAAAAAAATGTGCTACTTATTTCCATTCATTGATTTCATTGAGTTTGTGTATACAGGACTTCAGCGTCGAGTGTGGGATCTGTTATTCCTACCGTCTTGAAGCTGCCATCCCTGATCAGGTGTGTAATGACCCTCGCTGTGGCCAACCCTTCCACCAGGCCTGCCTCTATGAGGTATGAAACCCCACCCACACACACACACACACACACACACACACACAAACACAAAAACAGGGAGTGCAGCATCTACAGATTTTCCACTCTCTGTCAGCACCAGACTGCCTTGCTGAGACACTCTTCAGCGCTGATCAATGAAACGTTATGACAAGAATAGACAGGAGCATTTGGTCTACATTATAAAAAATGAAATGGATACACTAATAGGTAATTTGTTAGTGCTCCTCAAGCAAATGTTACAGGTTTAATTTTAGCCATTCGTATAAAACATAATAGCTTTAGTGTTGGTCTATGGGAAATTAACCAGCTGCTGTCCACCTTTGTTGTGATGGATGACTTTTGTGTTCAGATACAAATGTATAACATTCACTATTTATAATACACTAGTTAGCTGTGTGAGGCCTTGACCCTAAATGTGATTTATTAGTCAGAATCTATACACAGCATGCAAATGTATTTGTCATTAATTGATAATCATGTTTACATACAAATGTGTGCACTGACGTACTGATTTGTTATATAAATGTCAAGTTAAGTTGAATAATTTTTACTGAATCATTTTAATTATTACTCTTTTCCAAGCCAAGTTACAAAACTGGTTTTGCTAATAAATGACCTATTGAGATTATAGATGAGACATGAAGCCTGATATTTGATCAGAATGTTTCAGTAATGATTACATTTTGCAACAATAACAAAATATATCTCAGACTACAAAATACTGTAGTACAAATAAATGCCAGTTGGGTTAGCAAAGGTCTAAAACACATTAATGGTACCACTGTATTTCTGGAACACATATTTCTCCACTTATGCAAATAAACTTTCTGTCACAATTTAATTTTAAATGGCTAAAACTAAATTTTGCCATCAGTCTACACAAACACAGGCCACTTGTCCAGGGTGTCCCCTTGGCTTTTGCCCAAAGAGAGCTGGGATAGGCTTCAGCAGATCCCCTTGACTCTAAATAGGAATAAGCAGGTATAGATAATGGATGGATGTATGGATCTACACTGAAACCTTAGGATCTCAATTGTACACTAAATGACAGTTTGAATCAATTTGGAATTATTTTGGCTTATTGACTGGCAGGCAGAAATGGAAATTTGACCCATTTATAATTTAATCCTAGAACAGAATAAACAGCGCAGATGAAAAATTCTGTTGTTGGAAATAACTATGCATTACAAAAGACTCGAGGCTGGGTTTAATATAACACTTGACCTCCTACAAGTGTTGTTTCTGGAAATTAGCTGTGATGCTACAGTAACTTTGTGTTTACATAGTTAATTGCTTTCAATGGCATTACAGATTCCTAGAAATGACTTGACATTTCACTGTTTACCAGCTTAGACATTTGGTTTTAATGCTTCACTGAGATCTAGTAAGTCACTAGTTTAAAGCAATTAGTTAGGAAAGATTTGGTGGCATTCTTTCAAACTGTGCTGGTAAAAAATCTTTGGACCAGAAAAAATTGCATGCAGCCCAAATTGTTTTGTACAAAGTATTTCTGTCATCCAACTGCTATAAAAAAAAAAAAGATAGTTTACATGGACAACACACAGCGTGGTTACTGATGTGCACAGTTTTATTGCATTATTTAAACAGACCTGTACCTAGGTCTTAGGGCAGCCAGCCAACAATTAATATCATGATTTGATATATTCAGTACATTCCTTGCTTTCATTGCTGTGACAGATGTAAATAAATTGATGTCACTGAGAGAAACTCCTGTACTATACCAGCTGAGAGTCAGGTTGTTTATAGGTAAAACCAAATGTGCTTTTCAGCACACAGCCGCAGTGCTGGCTCAGGTGACAGTGGAGTATGAGGTCACAACACATATACGGGGCTTTCTGTTTGGCTCTCAGAGGCAAAGAAGGGCATTGTTCAGGTGGACTGATGCTGGTTGATAACACTTAGCTTTTCCATGTATCAGCACGACGAGGGATTATTATATTATTTTGTTCATATGCATTGTATTCAATGATACTAGGCTGAGAACTTCTTTAAAAGCCATGGGGGGGGGGGGGCATTCTAAAGTTCCTCATGAAAGCCCTTAGAATGCTTCAAAGTCTGAAACAATCCTGAATATGCCTTTTAAAGTGTGCAGTAATAAGTGTACATTGAAACAAGTGTTATCACTTGACACTGACACCTAAGATCCAAGGCAGTGATGTGACAAAATACTCTTTTTGCTTTTCCTTCAGTGGCTGCGAGCACTGCCCTCCAGCAGACAGAGCTTCAACATTGTTTTTGGAGAGTGTCCTTACTGCAGCAAGGTATGTGTGCAGCTTACAGTGTGATTGACAGCTGCTGTCTGTTCTTCACCAAGGCCTTCACTGCACAGTCAATAGATATTCAAAAAACTTAATTAGAGGCTCTATACATCATGTACCCTTCTCTTCTGAAAGGCTGCTGAACGTGTTTATAACAATATGTTGCATTCAGCCTCTTCTATTGAAGCTATTTCTTCTGTGAAAAGGATTAAGTGTGTAATACCGGATGTCTATGAATGCAGCAAGTCATTGATTCAAAGTGAAAAGCAAGTTTTATTTGTGCGTATGATTTTTGAGCTCCTTCATCTAAAGTTCAGCCAGATATGAGAGCCCACTTAATTTTTTTATAAAGTGATCCTTCATACCGCATGTAACTATAAAGAGCATTTAAAATGCAGAATAAACAGCGGCTTCTCTGTCTGTTGCAGCCTATTACTGTGAAAGTGGCAGCCCAGAAGTGCTGAGAAGTGGCTTTGTGTTCCAGTCAGCGTTGTTTCGACTTCGGCAAACTAGCGGACCTCTTACCTGCTTGAAAATTAGCTTGGCTATCCAAAGGTGTTCAAATGCAGTTTTGGATAATTACAAGAACAAAAAAAACAATGACAGCCAGAAAGGCGTATCTGCACAACAGTCTGTTCCTCTGTGTGGCACCAGCTTTCTGTCCCGGCTGCTGGAGAGCAGAACTTTCCCAATAACCAGCACTCTCTCTGTGTTCAGAACAGAGGTTACTGGTCCATCTCTGATGGCTGTAGCCTGTTCTGTGATTTGTTAGCTCTTTATCCCATCTTTCTGTGTATTCCATCTGTGCCTGGCTCATAATATGAGACTCCACAAATAGGTGTTTTCCACTCTGCAGGTAAATTTGATGTTCGTGTCTCATTGCGGTCACAGTCAGGTCATCTGTTTTCCTGGAGGTCTTTTTGGAATTATTGTTCTGTTAAAGAGGATAATTCAGGTGTTTGCTATTTAAATACTGGCAGCAACAACGTATTCTTCTGCTGTGTGATGTGTATTAAGTGCAAATAAACTTGTGACAGATTGAATGCTTGCTGAATACTTTTTGTGTTTCTTTGTAATAAAAAGTCCTAAGTCCTATACAGTGTATACAAACAGTATACAGAAAATACTTGTCTTGGAGCCATTTTTGTCAGCTCTAGCAAAAGTGTTGATACATTTTTACACAGCAAAAAAAAAAACACGATGACTCTGGCTGTTAACGTCGCCTCACACCTGTTTAGACTGAGTTTTGGGACCTATTGGAGGGCCTCTGAGATAGCAAGCAGCAATGGGTCGGGGTCTCTCCTTCTCCTCATCCTCATCCTCATCAGCATCATATTTTCCACTTGATCTCGGTGATTTTCTGACAGCAGGGAACCCCCGCTTTTCCTTCTATGAGAAAACAAGAAGAAAACATATACTTATATGAAGCACATGTATCTATGGTTATAGCCTTAAGGAGTCCTCATAATGAAGGTAAAATATGGTTTAAGATTTTTTTTTTGTCAAACAGTCTCAAATTGATGACATGAAAATAAGCACAAAATGAAACTGAATGTGTAGGTTCCTTGAATTTCCCTTCAGGGACTAATACAGCTTATCTCATTTTAGTATTGACTTGTTTCATACTTTACCTGTTGTGACTGAAGTTTATTTGCACCAGACTTCATGCTCTCCTCTACTTCATTCATCTCTGGACGGCTTGCTTTGGAGGATCCTCTGGCTCGTCCTGCTTTCTGCCGTTACATAAATGTGACATGATTTATTCCTGAAGCCAGTTAACAAAGGAAAAAAAAAAAAAAAAAACTTTATGCTGTTTTGTTTCTCTTCATGTGTGTTTCTCCAGGCACTTCAGTTGTTGCTGACCTGAAATATCTGCACAAAATAAAGTATATACTTTTATACCTATCCCAGTTCCCAGTTTCTCTTAAATAAAACTTCAACTCTTCAAAGCAATTGTCAGATATAACTAAATTTATTTGTGAAACACTAGCGGCACATGATTCAGTGAATATGCCCACTGAACGGCATTTATCTCAGTTGACATTTACTCTTCTCGCTAAACCGCCTGTAAATGGCCACTTCTGTTTAACTAGAGATCAAACTGGCCAATCCTTTAGCATGGAAATTAAATGACAAGAAGAGGAGAGGAAATCAGGAGCATAATTGGGGACACCCTGTGCTGTGTTAAGTGTGTGTCATCAACTTCCTCAAATTGGGCCATTGAGAGGGCACTCTCTGGACCCAAGGGGTCAAGAAGTAATTCTGGTGAATTTGAGGAGAATCATGCTGCCCCTCCAGCTTTAAACTTGACCACCCCTGGCTGACATATCCATTGGTGAGGGGGTTGGGGTCAGGGGGAGGTTAACCCTTGCTGTCACATTTCCCCACCCTAGGGTTAAGAGACTCAACAAAGAATAGGAAAATTTCTGTCTGACACTTAATTTGTTAAATGTTCACCGAACACAAATACCATTTCATGTAGTAAATGAGTTTTATCCATTCAACATTAAATTTACAATACAAAGTGTGCAAAAAATGAAACTCTTAAAGGCCCTGTATCAAATATATTACAGCATAGTTAAGCTTCAATAGTGATTGTCACTGACACAATCTCAAACTTCAATGCATGACTCTAAAGAAAAAGATGCAGTTATGTAGTGATATGATCTCACATAATACAACCCACTCAACAGCTCTTTAGACCCATGTGTTCTCACCTTTTCACTTGTGCAAGGATCTGCTAACTTGGTGGGCAACGCCCCTGCAGGTCCTTGAGGCATGGAGAAGTCCAGCTTTCCTGAGACTGCACTGGCCAACAGCTCTTTGACATGCTGGTAATCCGGCTTGTCTTGGTAGCCCAGAGTTTTCACATACAGTAGGAACACAGCTACTTCATCTAAAGACAGGAACACAGTGGAATCAAGCAAAGCTCAACAACATTAGATCAATTGGTATAATTTGTGGTCGGACAGGCAGTTTATTATCAGTAGAGTTAGATTTTACTGTGAAGCCGTTTTATGCTACTACCAGCTTTGGTACTGGTGCACCCTTAGCATGAAACCATTTCTGGCAGACGATTGAGTCATGCTGTAGCAAAGGCAGGTCACACCTGAAGGTGTCACAGTCCAGATAATACACAGCCTGGCAATGTATCTCCCAACAGAGAATAGATTAGACATGCTCACAGTTATGGATGTGCATTGTGTGTATGTGTGGAAGTGCCATTCACAGTCAGCCTCCATGTATCACACGCTGGTCAGACAATGTATATGACAGATTCTGCAGTAGGGTTTGTATCTCTCCCGCACACAAACACTTAGCTGATGCCTACCTAGGCTCTTATCTGTGGTGGCCAGCCGGGCCTTGTCAGCAGAGGAGCACCTGGTCCCAGCCATACATCACACACTCTAAGCCCTGACACAGGTGTGACCTCTCCTCATAAAGAGGAGTTAAAACACGACAAACTTTGAAATGCATTCAATGGGACAGCTGTTTAATTGACTAAAGTATTCTAGAGCCTCAGATTTCATCACTTCACCACCACCTAAAACGTCACACCACCACCTTTTTTTTTTTTAATCCCAGTGCTGTTTGTAAGAATGAGCTAAGGTCACGCACTAGGAACTGAAGTCTTGCCAGGAATTCTCTGGTCCTGTTTCCTGAGACAAAAAAACAGGAGGAGCCTGGGACTTAAACGTGCCTGTCCCTGTATGCTTTACATAAGTACAGCATAAGTATTGAAACAAGGACAGCCTTCTGCAAAACATTACCACCCTAACATAACAACAAAATGTTTGAAATACCACACTGTAACAGCTGCAAGAACTGAACTGAGAACTGAAATATGACATGTTGAGGATACATTTCCTGCTTTTGTTGTGTGGACCTAATTCAGTGGCTTAATGGTAAGTCCAGAGTTGAGTTTTATCCCTCCAAACAACAGGAACAGCTGTGGCCACAGTATAACCTCATACAAACAGGGTGCTGGTTTAAGGTATCTTGCTTATGCATCCAGGAATAATGGTGTACAACAGCCATCGCCCATGTGTGTGCCCTGAGAGTGTCAGCCCGCCACCTGAGTTAGTCTGAATTAGAAGTTGCCCTGTGGCCCCGGATTACCTGTGCTGGCTCTGCTCACTGACAGCTGCTGGACTGAGTCTGGGAGGTTATCCATCAGTCTGAGAGGAGTAAAGGAAGATAACATGGTGAGGACAGGAGTGTTATGAGACATGGAGTTCAGGGGTAGTGTAGTTTTGGATTTTGTTTTCCCTTAATAATACAAACCTTCATTTAAAAACTGCATGATGTGTTTACTTGTGTTATCTTTGACTAATATTTAAATTTGTTTGATGATCTGAAACATTAAAGTGTGACAAACATGCAAAAAAATATGAAATCAGGAAGGGGGCCAACACTTTTTCACACCACTGTATGTACACCCTCTGTCTTTACTTTTCCTTATCCTAGCAGATATTTGGCACCCTGTTTTGTAAAACATATTTAGATTGTAGGAATACCTCAGACAAACACAAATTAAAGACGGACATTAAAGGGGCATATAAAAATCCTGCAAGTGAATTTAAGAATTTCTAAATGGACAAGCTATTTCTTGTACTGTAACATACAGTGGAGGACTGCAGAGCAACAATAACCTAAAACTTTAAGCACCTGTAAGGCTTTGCCGCTATGTTATGCCTTTTGTTTCTACTGCATTTTATACATATAGAATGTGGGTAAACATCATTAAATACAGTGGGACAGCATCATTTCGAGTGTGTGGACATCTTATTATCTTATATTTCTTTCTTCAAAAAACATAAGATAAATTCAGGTAAAAAATAAAATAAAAAGTGCAAAAATCAGAAACATCCAATGGATCCCCCTAGAGAACCAAGCTACAAGTTGCATTATGTTTGTACAGCTGACCCACCTAGCCTTGGCCTCCTGGACCTGAGCTGGGTTTTGGAGAACACTGTCCCAAGGCAGAGACCCACACAACCAGTGAAGAAGACAAAAGCCCAGAATCTGTAGATCACCACGTCTAGATGGGGCTACAGTGAGACAAAAAAAAGTCAGACATGGTTAAATGGTTAAAAATTCAAATGTGACTTATATTTATCAGTCATTCATATTCTTTTACATGATGCTTATATCTTTTATCCACAAATTATTCCTGAATCCATCACAAGCTTTTATATTTGGTAATCAAAGCAGCTTTCCATATCTCTTCAATAATGTGGCCCTGTCCACGGTGGACTGGTGACCTGTCCAGGGTGTACCCCTGCCTTTCACCCAAAGAGAGCTGGGATAGGCTCCAGAAGATCCCTGTGACCCTGGTTAGGAAGATATAGATAGGTATAGGTATAGATAGATAATGAATGAATTAATCTCTTGAAAAATTCCACAGGCTAGAGGAAAATAAAAAAGCAGTGGAGCAAAAGTTGGCTGTCAACAAAACAATCAAGGTTGGACACAAGTACTATCTGAGCAGATTCCTGATTTACAAAACAAAGAATAAGTGAAACTCCTGCAGCACAGATACTAATTCATACTATTGCATATAAGTCTTTTATTACTCCTGAGGTCTGATAAATTGCTTTGAGTGAAGTTAGAAAAAAGAGAGCTTAGCAGATCAAAGCACTACTTGCAAAACACACCTGAATTTGGTGTTCAAGGTGCATTGTGGGAAATGTAGGCCGCAGGTTTTCACAAGGAAGAAGAATGTGTGGAATAAAGACATTATCTCTGGTTCTACCTCATGGATTTTTATCCTTTTTTTCCTGTCTGTCCAAGTCTGACAATTTACTGGTGTGCTATATCAAAGCAACTATTTGGGATATATGAAGACATGAAAAATCTATGTATGACACTTGAGGTTTCCCATGAATTTATACTTCTTTAAAAACAAGTCAAGAGTGTGTTTGCATCGTACTGTGTGTTTGTGTGAATGATTGCATGGATCTACATTAATGTGTTAGGTTTATCAATACTTGTGAACCAAGTCTATCCAGAGGGGTCGGGCATGGCGAGTTTTAGCAGCTCGATACTGTAACGGCCACTCCACACGTCTCCGGAGAAATTACCTATCGACTGGTTCCATCAGAGGGGAGAAATCTACTCCCTAAGCCCCACCCAGCATTGATCCTCCCCAGCCAACAGTCTAGTCTGAACAGGAAGCATGGTCACAGACACACAGCACATTACACGGAATGCCAGGCAATCTGATTACACATTAACAAATTTGTCGTATATGAAATACAAGCATTCCAAATATTTAAGCCATTACAGATGGTGAGCAGAGTGCAAAGGATGGAAACACTTCAAGCCAACAAATTTCCCAGTTTTTCCCAGCAGGAAGACTGAATGCTGACAGAAACTGTACACTGACTGACACAGACTGAATTTAGTCAGTGTATAACTTTCTTTTGTTTAAGATATATTCATGTTAGTGCATAACTGCTTCATTTAATAAAATGGATAAATTGATGTTTATCTTTGGCACTTTAATCTCTCTCTTACATAACTAATAATGTAAATATTTATTATTCTAAATATATTATCAAACAATTACTGATTTACAATGCATTGATTTACAGAATTAGTTTGTAATCATTAAAAGCACTAATTTGCTGATAAATCCAGTGGTTGCCTGTTGAAACCAGTGGCTCAGATTGCCGATTTGGAACTGTATGAAGCTACATGTACATGAATCATATGACCTGCTGCAATTTTTGACCTCTCAGTGTCAACTCTTTAGGGCTCGGACATAGTGACCCCTCCAGAGTTCTGACATCCAATCTGTTTTCTTGACTATTCTCTTGGAGTGAACTTGTGGCAAATGACTGGACATAGTTCAGAAAGACACACATTCACTTCAATTCACTTTAGGACAAGAACACTAAGTCCAAGATCAGGGAAAGGGTAAAAACAAACAAACAAAAAAAAAAACATTTCTCAAACTTTCAGAATTTTTAGGTGCACACAAAGAAAAGTGCATTAAATGGCTGGAACACAATGTATGATTATTTAAATATGATAACTGATCATTTTCAAAGATAAAAATATTGCCTTTGTATGACAGCACCATGAAGTGTGTAAGTGTGAAGTATTTGATGGGTTTAAAAAGTAAAAGTAAAAAGTGGTGCCAACTCTTTAATGTGAACAAAGCTGTGAAGACAGCAAAAACTGCCAACTTTACATTAGCTTCATACATGAAACTCTCACTCTCTCTCTGTTACACTTCATTTCAGTAACTGATAGTAAGAGTTAGGTCTTACTACTAAGTCAGCATTACGGTGTGTGTTCTGATTGTTGTAAAAAATTACATAGCACTTCATAGCTACTAAAAGCCTGTTGAAGAAGAATAAAGATGAAAAATGCATGCCATAGAGAAAGTGTTGCAATTCTCAGAGTGCCATAACAGATTAACAAATAAAAAGATCAACAACTATATAAAGCGTTGTTGCCCTCAGTGCATGCTCTGAGCACGTCATTGTAGCTCATAACAGTGTTGTGTGTCTGCTCTTCTGTATTTTAATGTGTTTTGCCCTTATATGGGAAATGGTATGGTACAGTGCAGAAATATGTATGTGCACATACTCAAACAGCTCACAAATGAGTTTTGATATACTTAAAAACACATACACACACAATCCATAAATACAGAATACTTTCTCTCACAATGCACATTCTCTACATGCTTTAGAGTTGATGCAGTGATAGTGTGGTTGTTAATTATCTACTATTGTTATTCAGATTCCCTAAAGTACACTGCAGTGTCACACACTTAACCCTTCTGCTTCACAGTCTTATTGTCTGAAGACGGTCTGCTGTCTGCTGGACGCCCACCGAATGGCAGTAATTACACCGTTTAGCTCTGTGTTCAAAGGCATGCTACTTACAAGCTGCGTTCACCAAATGTCACCATGACAACCTGTCAACATATCCATGGGTATTGGTCGATCAGGTCAAAAGAGGACAGATAAGGGTCTGGTGCTTGGTCATAATCTCCATGTGTCAGTTTCTTCCAATGGCTGTACATTTTTTCTCATAACTGTTTCCTTTGAAGGACCAGTGCAGGCCTGTGTTTAAAAGTATGATTATCATTATGTCTGTCTGGCTTCCAGCGATCTTGTGTCTCCAATGAGGGCAGTTCCTGGGAAGAAGGCTACTCACTTACAATTTGTTGCTTCATGTAAAAAGGCATTTCACAATTTTTAGAGCTCTGCTGCACCATCCCTTACTGCTTCATAATTCTATTACAACTGTCAGGATTTCCATCTCATAGCAAGTGCTGAGAGGATATTTTCTTCCCCTCTTTTATTTATTGATCACATTGGTAGAAACACTACTGCAGCGATTAGCCTGAGCCATGCTAACTCACAATGTCGAATTGGTGGGCAGGGAAGTTCACCAGCATGGAGCTCACAAAGGTTATCTGTGGCTCAGGTCTCGCTCTAACCAAACATCAAAGCACTTAATTAATGGAGGATGAATACAAGATGCAGGTTATGACTTCAGCTAATTAGGGAATTGTTCAACAGAGACGGTGCTGGGAAATTCAGCAGGGGCTGTAGATGGAGAATCGATGGTCAAAGAAGAGTGGGAGCATGTAGGCAATTTGCCAGTTAATGAGTTCCCAATATCAGCTGAGGGAAGCTGAGGGTGGCAGGGCAGAGAGACTGTTTTACATGTATTGACAACAAAGACTGCAAACTCTAGGGACAAAGATTTTAGTAGTGTTAATAAAAATGCTGTAAAAACACCAAAATGCTATCAGTTGTGAAAACTTGCCATTCTGAACTTTAAAATACTTCCTTTTATGGAGCAAGATGTAGAGATATTTTGGTAATCATTACCCCACATCATCTTACCTTACTGCCAATGAAAAATGAACTGCTTATTTCTTGTTTGAGTCAACCGTAATACAATCAACATTATGTGTGTTATTTGAAGAATCTTGGAGATTACTGTAAATACTACTCTTTTTTTGAGCAAAAGCAGACATGCACCAGCTAACACACTACTGGATACAAGTGAACTGTTTTAGGTAGAATTTTGCTTGATGGACAAAATCAGCTGCTCCCTTGTAGGGAAAATTCACTCCATTACCCATAAACCCTGCTGTGCATTGTGACTGCTGCAGCACACTCTGTCAATCAGCTAGATTGCCACAACATATTCAAATCAACTGACCATTATTCTGCTCACCACATGTGAAACAGCACCATCTGAGATTTTTGTGCTCATGAATTGGAAGGCTTACCAACTCCTTTGTGTGCATCAAGGCTGGTGTACTCAATGGTTCCATTGTGCCCCTTTTTGGGGTTTTCCCGGTATTCTTTATGGTCTCCATCAGGACAGTATCTGTAGGACAGCCCATAGTCTGCTAGATAGACCTACAGAACAAACAATATTCATAAAGTGTAACACAGACATCATTACTATGCACATGCTAAATAATTAATAGAAATCAGGAATCTCCAGTGGACTAACCTTTTCAGGTTCTCTGTAACCCAGCATGAGGTTGGCAGCCTTAATGTCTGCATGGACATACTCATTCTCATGGATATACTCCAGTACATCCACCTGGCACAGGAACCAGTGACAGAGGAACCAAAAAAAATGATGATGAGTAGCGCATAATAAAACAGTACTGATGAATACACAATGTCATGGATATGTTCTGCTGACCCTATGCTAAACAGAAGTCATTATCTGGTAAGGTGACCTCTGACTCTGAATTTAAACAACAATCAATAGACATAAAATGCACCAGTTCTTGTCCAAGCTGGAGCACAGTGGCTTTCTTCAGTCGACCTCCATTGCGATTGCAGATTTTCTGAAGATCACTGCCCAGTCGGTCCATAGCCATGAAGCGATACCTGAGTGGGAAAGATCACGTCAACATGCCATTCCTGAATGACAGAGGAGAAACACATTTTATAACAAAAAATATGTGTGGACATAAAAGCAGGTCATTGAACCAATTCCAGAAAAACACAGTGTGTGTGACAGTGAATGAGTCAACAGATAGTTCGCCATTTGGCTAAGCTGTAGATCAAAGCTGAAAGCTGATAAATTTGCTCTTAGGAGAGCATTAACAACCTCTTAACATTTCTGTTAGCTGTGTGCATTTCACATCAGGGCCCAGAATTTACCTGATGTACAACACAACAAACAAAAATATTGATGCTCATGCATAGACAAGTGTAATACAATCAAAAGTCAAGTTGGCCCTGCACGTCATTTCTTTTGCATTCCACACATTTCACATTGTGTAATGTACTTTAAATTTTGAGGGTCCACACATAAAGTCTATTTTTTCTAACTTTAACAAACTATATGTTATTATTTGCACCTGCTAACATGTTATAAAAGTTAGATTCAGACACAGTATATGTAAATAATCTACTGATATTACTTTTACACTAATGAAATGAGCAGAAATATTAGAGATCACCCAAATATCTGATAAAGCTGTTCACCAGCTGCGGGCTACCTGAGGTTATTATATTCAGCAAGTCCTGATCCCCAGTATGTTGGGATGCCTAGGAAGTTCAGATTCCTGGTTCTCATCCATGTTTGCACTGGAACAAGATTAGAAAAGAAAGAATTATGTAAATGTGTGTATTCATTCTAGTGTTTTTCCACTCCTGATATACATTAAATGGAGTGCCTGAAAAAACTGGAGCCTCAGGAGTTAAACCACTCATTAAAGTGAAAGCACAACTGTAGTAACGAGAAAGCAGAAAACCCTCCCTTGGATCACTTGCAAATCGGTGCGGGGAACTTTTAATGACATCTACCATTGGAACTTCAAATCTTTCGTTGTATGATTTCTTTACCTTGATTTTAACCTCCAGTCTAATACTTCTCCTTTTCACAGAGGAGGCTGAACAAAAGTATGGAAAGTAGGCAAATGTTATGCCCAGAATTCAGACTGATCCTTTTAAGTGTAATAATGGATGCATACAAAATCAATATCAGTGCTGACGGTACTAACACACAACTACAAACAAATACACAGGGAAGTCCCAGACAAAGCAGTGGGTCTGGCTCAGCACTTGATGGCGTCTGGCCTGACTGGCACTCAACCAGGCTGGCAGGTGGTCAGGGGCTCAGCGGAGGCCCAGGCATCATTACATGTGAGTGGCTGCGTCTCTCTTGCTCCTCCGCAGAAGAAGGCATTGGAGAGCCCAGACAAGCACAGAGAGGGGCCGGTGAGAGGGGGGTTGGAGGGGTCTAACTGCCACCGAGGTGCATGTTTGCTTTGGCTTATTATTAATTACTGTGCAGCAGGCAGCAGAGCCTCTGTGTCTGCTGCCACTTCATCAGTCAAACACACTCATGCTCCAGCAAGCTGCTGGGACGCTGGATGGGTGGTGCTACTCACTGTTCTCTGGTTTGGCTGCCCTCTGGTAGAACTTGAGCTCTGAGAACAGGGGGCCATTCTCATGGTACTCCTGCACATAAAAGAACACAATGTCCAACTATTTCATTATCAGCTGTCTGTGCCTAAAACACAAAGTGAGGCTATAATAACAATTACTGTCGCAACCAATGAGCATCTTTTCCACTTTACCACTACAAATAAAAATATTCCTTCAGTTCCTTTTTAAGTAGAAAATATTTGGAGCATCCATCCCAATTAAATGAGAAGGGAATCTCTCTTCAACCACAGGTGCTAATACAATACAACTTTGAACTTACTGACATGTTATAAAAATCTGGTTAAAAACCTACAGAAATCATCAAATCATCATCAGTGAATCTGAGCTTATCAATGAATGAATCAATGAAGGCTGTCTGCAGAGTAAAACAGCCATCTCTGACCTTTGTATTATGCTGTTCTATATCTTTGCTATGTCAGGAATTTACCTTGTGATAGTTCTGACAGAGGAACACCCTCTAAACTGCTGCTGTTGCTTCATCAACCACAATTGAAGCTATCATGTACCTTTCCACTGGGTGACTGTAGCTGCTCTGTAGGAAGCCAGTTGAGCATTTGAAGCTACAGATGCTGCTCTAGTTAAGTAACTGTCGGCCACGCCAGGTTCATTTTTTTCACTGAGAAATCAACTGGCTTTGATTTGTATACAGGATAGAAAGTCTTCAAGCAGTGTCTTAACTTGTTCAGCTTTACACTGTCAGCAGCTACTTTGAGACACAACGCAGTGTTTTGATATCTGCGACATATGGAGCTGTCAGTGTTAATTCATTGACTGCTTCAGCTGGTAGTTCTTTCACAAACTTCTCCATGTCTGCAATGGAGTATTATACATTATTTACATTTAGCCACTGCCTTACCTCCCTGGAGACGCCCCCCATTTTGGGAACAACCCAGCAAGTGACTGTCTGATGCATCTATGCCATTTGAAAAAATATGCTACTATTCCTATAAAGCACTGCATGTCTAAGATAGCGTCACACTCAAAGTTCTATTCTGCTACATTGTCAAACATTACTTCTGTTCATAATTTGCTGCAGTTTTCTTACAATGTCTTCAAACTTAAGCACATAATGTTTGGTGATGTAAGAAAAGAGGAAACATCACTCTGCTGCAAGCAATTTCTCCATGCATTATTGTCCATAATCCTAGTAATGTCTGCTTTCTCCTTCACAGCAAGGGCATCTTCCTATACTAAAGTTTCAAAAAAAAAAAAAAAAAGCATTAGCAAGTCCCTGAAAATGGATAGGGTGTCTTTGTGGTCTTTGTGCGGCAGAGATGTACTCACCACTTTAATAACAAAGTCAGTATCTGCTGCAACAGGCCTGCCCACATCCTGGGAGGCTAGAAAATAACAGGAGAAAGTGAGGAAAGATGAGAGAAAAGGCAAAAGCTACAAAACTGTAGTACTTTACTTGTAAGTCTTAACTCTGGATTCAGCCTTGGCCAGGAAGAAATTTACAAAATGCTGTATTGAGCAGCTGATTAGAAAACAAAGGTCTTCACAGATTAGAACTGCTCACTGTCAATGGTCAAATTCTTCCACAATCGATTTTTTTAAAATCAGATTTGTTCCAACAGCTATCACAAGGGGAAAAAGACATAAAGCAGTGCAGTGGTACTGTGAAGCATGTATGTATCTGGCCTGTACCTTACATAGCCCACCTCTGAGGAAGTGACTGGGTGTGTGCCTGTGTGCAAGTGTGCAAGTGTGCTCATTACAGTACCGAGATAGATAAGTCCAAAACCACCATGACCGATGATCTGCCCCAGCCTCCATTTCTTTCTCTCAGTGTCAGTCAGAATGAAACCGTCTGGGAGTGGTTTCGGTAAACCACTCTTTCTGCGTGGTGCCATAGAAACTAAACAAGTTTCAGAAAGTATAGGTTAACGTTATATTGCCAATGCCAAATTAGTGAAACAGATGAACTATCAAATCTGGGTGACAACATTAGTTTTCAAAACCAAATGTAAGGGAGGTAATAGGTGAGCAAACTGCTATTTTCAGTAGCGTTATAACATGAAAACAAAAGTGAACAACACTGAGTTCAACATCATACCTACTGCCAGAGTGCTTAGGAGTTTAACTAGCTAAGCTAATCGTTTGGTAACTTTAACAGCTAACATTACATAAACTAAGCAGCAGATTAGTCATTTAACTTGTGCACTAAGAGGTAATTTGACATGACTTACAGAAGGAAATATACGCGACCTCCGAAAGGAATCGAAACTGTACGTCGTCAGTTGGCCGTTTTGATCAGAAATGTATCGGTAAGCTGTTTCACACCCTGAAGTCAGGGCTTCTTCTCTAAACTGGCTGGTTTAGAAACAGAAACAAAAATCGCTTCCTGAAAGTTTTCCCTCCCGCTAAACCGCAGAGCCAATCGCTTACAAGAAAACGTTTCTCAACAACCAATAGCTAATAAATAGAATATTAGGGGCGGGAACATGCAGTAATAGACATTCGGCTGTGTTCGAATGTCCCCCCTACTCCCTATAGAAGGAAGTACGCTATTTTGTAGTGGCGTCCGAATCGCTAGTAACTGAAATTAGTGCCCCCCCCCCCAAAAAAAGAAAGAAAGAAAAGTAGTGCCCTCAAAATTTCCCACAATGCATTGTAAAGGTAGTGAGCAACGATGGTCACTAGACAGGCAGAATAGATCGGCTTGCATTATACTGACAAACTTGGTGCACATTACTTTTGAAGAAGCAAAAGTTAACGCCTCATTTATTTCAACATTTATGTATTTCGTTTAATAACTTCCATGCCTTTGTGCATTGTGTTGAACTTGTAAAACATATTGAAGATAGAACATTGTCATTACTTTGGCTCCCCAACATATAAAAGGTAGCCTATGGCCTAGATGAACATATTGCCCAGTAAGATTCATGCTTTCATTAAACATGTTTATTTAAACTTTTAAACTGTGTTGTCTGCTTTTGTTTATTCTGTTATATCCTTAACTAATAAGACTATATACATCACACAAATATCACGCAGACACTCCCACACACACACACTTCTATCTTTGTGAGGGCACTAATTGACATAATGCATTCCTTAGCCCCTTACCATAAAATCAATTATTTGTTCATTTATTTATTTAGTTACATTACAAATTTGACACTTAAAAGGCCTAAACCCTGTGATTTCCCTGCTACTGAATAGCCACAGTCCACCCTGCTTTACGGAGCAGATTATTATGCTATGATAGTGATGTTAACTTTAGTTTAAAAAATATATTCTACTGTGTGCGAGCCTTGTAAAATTTAACGGTCAGCCGAGGTGTCATCCTTCAGTTTCACACAAGGCCATATACAGCTTTGTCACAGTTGGTACTATGGTTTCATCTTCTTCTACACAAAATGGTCAGTACCACATCAGGTTAATGAACACAGGCTGCAGGAATAAAATGCAATGCTGGAACCAGCGGTGGACACAAAAACACACATTTTCTCCACTCATCGCTCCAAATCAAGCTTGTTTTATTCCAATGAAAGGATAGGGAAAATGCCTACTCCTCTTGTTCCTGTCAGTATGCACCTGCAGTGAGCCTATCAATCTACAGGCACCCTTAGAGCCTCATTTAAGATTCAAGGATTTTGTTATGAACGGAAGAAAATAAAAGTGGATGAACATCAGGTAGTCATAAGGAAAACTAGGGGAAAACTGAGTCCGCTTTGGATTGAAGTCATGTGCGATGTTTGTCTGAAGATCAGTGGCATAACACTTACAGTGAATGCAGTCTAATTATTGTATAATAGAGGCTATGGTGTATCTGAATGCCTGTTATTTACTGAGCTTACATCTAATTGGCTGAGGAAGGTTTTTAATTGCGTAATCACTCCCTAACACATTTTCACAAATGTGTACATCATCAAGTGAGCTTAGTATTAATGCTTTTTATTTTGTTGGTGATATGTCCATGCAAAGGATCATGGGCAGTTTTGAACTTAGTTGAGTTTTCAGCTTCAAAGTAAGTAAAGTGGCTTATAAGGCAGGATAACATGGCATCTGCTGTTTCCATCTGCCTTTTTGAAAGAACACTAAATCACTTGAGTACCATTTTTAAAGCTTGCCTTCCCATTGTCTGTTGAGTTTGTGGTGTTTGGAAATTTTCTTCATGCCAGTGTTTGTTATACCAGTGGAATTCATGGGGCACAAACTCCACAGGCAATGAAGCGGGTATTTTCAGCCTTTATGTAAAAGAAGAGGAATCTTTATGGAGACATTTAGATTTCTTTTTGTGTGATGCATGTTGATTTAGTGAGCTTCAGAGGTGTTCGGTGTATTTTTGAACTGTGTCAGTCTAGCAGTCTCTTCTGTCTGTTTACTCCCAGTATGCTCTTTTTCTTCTTAATAATCTTAATTCTATCAGAAAGGTTTACAGTCAGGGTTAGGGGTTAACTCTAATCCAACTTCCAGAAAAAGCTGACAACTTGTGACTGATGCTGACAGTGTGCAAATCTTGGTAGCAAATGAAAGAAATGGCCCAATCTCCACTTGCATTTGTAAAATGGGCATGTTGCCCTCTAAACCTCAGATCAACTGGCATTCTGAGCAATAATTATTAAGTATGTACACTCTGATAAGACAAGAAACAGAAAAGTCTTTTGTCGTAGAACTGTCTTTTTTTAAGATTACTAATGTGATTTCTAAACTCGGGCACCCTTGTGTCATGACTTACAGGACAGTAAGTAGAACTGTTTTAAACTTATGTGCTACAGGTCATAAAATGCATAAAGCATACAGCTCCATATAGGATGTGATTTATGCTGTAACATCAGACATTTGTGTTGCATAACTGTCAAAAATGCTCCTGCCTCTTTGCAACTTGTGTTTGTCCACTGGCTACAGTTATTTTCCCAAAATGATGAATTATTCCACAGACTAGTTTTTTAATGAAATATTCTTAACTTCAGTGAGACCATCAGAGGTTAAATGTGCTGAGTAAAGTCTTTGTCCTTGTCCACTAGAATACAGCTGTACAGCCTCACACCAAATCAATCCAAGCCATAGATGTTAACTTCGTTGGTAACCCCTAACTGTGACCCTGGTTTTAACCCATGCCTCCCTTGATCTCTCTCTATTTTCTCTCTGTTGCCCTCTCTCTTTCCACTTGCCCTCTAATGCTCTTGCTCTCTCCTCTCTCTCATCTCCCTCTGACTCTGTCACAGTCTCACCCGAGGTAATTGTTCTGTGAGCTCAGAAGTGCCAAACCACATTGCAGTTTCCTTTCCCCACCTCGCATGACACCAATCTCTGTGAGGGCGCAACACCATTTTATGTAACTGGCCCTCATGATGGAGATGGTATAATTGTCCTAATTAGAGGGGCCTGGATCAGGGCGGCTGTGGCTCTGACCCACCCCGGCCCGAATCCAAATGGTGGGAGGCTGATAATGAGCCAGTGTCTGCCAGTTAATGTGCTGTGTCTATCAGTAAGAGATACTCAGTATGGACACTGTGCCAAAGAGATGGAGAAGGTTTTGCTATTTTTGATTTATTTTTCATTCCCGCCCTTTCACCCACTCATGCACATAAATTTACATTTTGCCTAAAAAAAAATTAAGTGCTTAATTATGTACAGAAGTCATACCTGTCAGCACAATAGTGGGTGTTACAGTTTGTCAGTAATTACAAACATCTTGCCCTCATATCATAAATGATATTTGTGAACTGTTTCATTTTATGAATCATTTGTTCCTGGCCTTGTGTTTGAGCTCCTATCATGCAAGTGAGTCACTATTGCAGGTTGTGACTTTGTTCCCTGCATGAATATGAGATCTATTGCCAGTTCAAATGAAACCAATACAAATCTAATGGCCAGTAATAAGATGCTGTTTCACTGTTACTGAATGTGCGCTGGGTCCACGCCAGTGTCTGCTTCTATAGATGTACATGTCTTTCTATGTTTAATGTAATCACATCATTGGTCAAGGACAGGATTGGTCCAGAAATGATTGTTTAAGGGTTAAGACTTAGTTTTAGGGTAAAGGTTAGAATTAAATTAACATTAGGCAAAGAGCTGGTGTTTCGTTATGATGATTAAATGGGTGGTAAGAGGCTAGAGAATGTCATGTGTCATGTCAAGTGACCTCACAACTATAGAAAGACAAAAATGTGTGTGTGCATTCTAAAAAGCTGTGCATGATTTGATCCTAATAAAATCATACTTTCTGCTCGACGGAGCAAGCACTGACCAGGATTCAAATTAGGCTTTAATGGCTTCCATGCCTGGGGCTAAACTGAAATGTAAAACCCCAAACCAAACATCATTTAGTCCTTACATTCCTTGATACGGCCCAGCAAGTAGAAATTGGAGACAAGTTGTTTAACTGTAATTTGCTTTGTTTCATGCAAACATTGCATTGAAGAGGCTGCTCTGCTCTATGTGAGCAAAGACGGTCATCTGGATATGTGTTGTGGTGCTATTATTGTTCATTTATGTTCATTTATGTCCACTGATCTCCCAAACACACCAAATCATTGATTTACGTTGTGTTTTTTCCTCTGGCGTGAAGAGCCAGACAAACAGATCAAATAGCATTCAGAAGAAGGTTTAAACAATCCAGGACTTTTGAATACTATTTAGGCTGAACCACTACTATATTCACATATATCCCAAAAAAGGCTGGAAAAATGCAGCACAGTGGATTGGTGGTTAGCACTGTTGCCTCACAGCAAGAAAGTTCCTGGTTAGAAACCCAGCAGGGGCCTTTCTGTGTGGAGTTTGCATGTTCTCCCTGTGCTTGCGTGGGTTTTCTCTGTGTACTCTGGTTTCCTCCTACAGTCCAGAACACATGTAGGCCTATGACAGGTTGACTGGTGATTCTAAATTGCCCATAGGAGTGAATGTGAGTGTGTGAGGTTGCTTGCCTATGTGTGGCCCTGCGATGGACTGAAAGATGCACTGTATCAGATATAGCTAATAGCATGTTAATATCTGTAGTCCCCAGGTAGTCCCCACGTGTCTGCAGGTAGACAAAATATATATTAGGTAGGCAAATTCAATTTGCAGAGCACTATAAACCAAGTAGGACCATGAATTCAACTGTTTAAAATCCATTCACTTCACCCACAATTGCATACTCCTACCAAGCACACCACCACCTCTCTACATGTACCAACAAAACCAATACCTCTACAGAGGTATGTAGACTGTTCTCATATCCAGACAAGCCCATTAGGGTGAAAACAATGGACAAAATTTTGTAATGCATTGGCCACTGTGTTACTGGAAGAGAGGTTCAAGATCTTGGGAGAAGTCAGGCAGACATGTAGTTGCAAACACTAAAGAACTGATGTAGAAGTGTTAAACTATCAGCAGCACTTTTAAGTTATGGTGGACAATGAGTCATAGATTGACAAAAACCTGCGCTGATAATGAGAAACCTGACAGACCAACTATCAGCCAACATGATCACCATGGTATTTTTTGCATGAGAAATGCACCTGAGTCTGCAATACTGACCAAAAGGGCTGTCGTGCATTTAAAGGCTTGCACAAATATTATGGTTATTTTGGATCTCTACTGGCTCCATCTTTCTTTGCTATCAGACATGAAGATTTAATATTTATTAAAACCTTCCCAAGCCTTAGCAAACTTATTTTATGTATGTGATGTGGTTTTAGAGAAGTGTGCACTTGGTTGTTTCAGGGAAACACTATTTTTCATTGGAATGGAAAAAAGTCTGAACTTATTTTGTTACATCATTTTTTATTATTATCATTATAATGTAGTATATTCAAGCTCTAAAAAGTTCAGCAGATAAAACAAGATCCATGTCAAATGGCATTAACCTTTACTTTGTATTCTCTAGCCTTGTATCTTCACAGCATTACTGTATTTGTTCAGTGGTTCTCTGAGAATAGCCAGTTCTAACATTAATACACGCAATATCAATGAGCTCTTTGGACAATGATCAATACATTACCACTAGGCATGCTCCTGTCAAACATTTCCCAGCAAGCTGCCACATCTACATGTGTGGAGAAAATGTGATAAGACAAAGTTGAGCGAAATCATCTTATCAGGTGCATAGAAGGTTGAAGCAGTGGCCTTTGTTACGTGACATAAAAAGCAGTGTCCAAAATGCTCTAGCACCTGATGCATTCAGTAACTAGATGGATTTAGTTGAATGACATTAGCCAAGGCATAACCAAGTCCACTGTCAAGCTTAAGAAAGCAAAGTCTATGAGTTCTTTGCAGTTGTACATGTACTACTACAACTACTGTTGTTTTTCTAACACAGCCAAAATATTACCTTCACCTTATATAGTATTACATATTGTGCAAAATCATGTTTTAGTTTTGTTAATTTAGAGTTGTTCGTTAATTAAATTGATTAGTTCTTATAAACAAGTTTCAGCTTAAAAATCACTTGCTCACATGTCAATGAGCTGTGAAAGGCTGGTTAAGTGCAGTTGCTGGTAATCTTTTCATTTTCAATTTTGTTTAAGTATCTGTGTTTTATTTTGTAACACAGTTTTTCACAACCACAACGTTTTCAGAGCAGAGTTGGCATAATAGCCTTGCTACATTTATTGAAGAGACCTTGAATAAATGTGTGTTTATGTGTCTACTGAACATTTTCAGTCAACATTGCATGACCTGCTGACTTACCTGCTCTAACCCACTAATCAGCCTGTTCTCATTCCCAGTGCATCAAATACTAATGCTTTGTAAAGTACCTTTGCCTTGCATACAAATGTTATAGAGTACCTTTGGTGTACCCTATGACATGCACAGGCTATATAACAGAGAACAATGTTAACACAGTAGTACCAGTGCCTATATATACCCACAGGTTTTATCCCTAAACCTAGTCACAGCTTTTCTTTGTGCCTGTACTGTACCTAGTCACATAGTTTGTGTGTTTAAACAGAAAAACCTTGTAACATCTTGTTGTGTCTAAACCTAACCACATCATTTTTGTGAAGTAGCTTTGGCATCTCTTATGAATGTATCAGTTTGAATCCCCAATGTATTCCTGACAAAGCATCAATATTTGACATCCTGTGAATAAAATGTGTTGCATAAATCTAGATACCAGTTCACTTCAAACCCACCAACACACTGAGAGAGAGACTGGTTCAGCCTAAAGACTGGAAACCAAAACAAAAGAGGAGCAATGTAATGTATGCCATACAGTGTAAGGAAGAATGCTCAGACCTCTACATTGGAGAAACCAAACAACCACTTAACAGGTGGATGGCCCAGCACAGAAGGAGCAGCTCCTCTGGACCACAGTCAGCTGTGCACCTCCATTTAAAAGAGAGAGGACACTCATTTGAAGACAGTGATGTACATATTTTGGACAGAGAAGATAAGTGGTTTGATAGAGGAGTCAGAGAAGCTATAAATGTTCAAGTGGAAAAACCCTCCCTCAACAGGGGTGGAGGACTCAGACATAACTTATCTTCAATCTACCAGTCTGCCCTTTTATTTGTTCCCAGGAAATTAAGGAACACATCAAATGTTCATACTCTGCAGACAGTTGGTGAATCAGAGGGGTCACATGAGTCTACCGTTAGATCCTAACCACCCTCACCTGAGCTCACTTCTTTTGTTCACCTAACGAGCCTATTCAGACCAGGTGTGAAGTGAAACCAACTCAGGTATGTGGGTCTAACAACTCTCACCTGATTTACATAGCTCACCTAGTGAGCCTATGGGTCAAAGGGGTGGAGTGAAACCAACCTGAAAGATAAACTGGAGGTTCCATACCAGCTTTCTCTTAGACTGATGAACCCACTTGGATGAGTACTGAAATGTTTTGACCTAAAACTTGAAGTCCAGTTGCCATGACTCAACCTCTAGATAACTTCACCTGGATGACTGAGAATCTCCACAGACATTTTGCATAATGTCTCCATTCTTCTAAAGCTAAGGGGCTGCAAAGTAGTATAATTTTGCAGGACCAGATGGATGTACTGAAGGTGCGCAGCCAGATCCTGTGAAATGATATCAACAATGTACACAAATAAAAAGCTAAAGTCAAATGATGCTAGGACAAAATGGGTCATATGTAAGTTTCCAATCTGGTTGTCTATGAAAAGAGAGATTATACAATCCACAAGTGGGTAGAGGGGTGTCTGACAACAGGTCTATAGGTCAAGGTGAAAGCGAATATGCCAAATTTCTACTAAAAAACTTACCAAGGTCAACTGAAAAAATAATGGAAAGGGGCAAAGGCAGAATAAACTCCAGCTAACAACTTTACCAGGTGACCAGTTAGTTTGTGGGTGAATTTAAATATGTACATGTATTGAACATGAAGGTTTATTATGTCTGGTTTATGAATTATGCGTATCATAAACAATCTTAATAATTTGGGGCAGCAGATCCTTTAAACAGAAGATCAAACAGTAATACAGGATATCAGTTTACAATCTGAGGGAGAGTTCCCCCAATCCAGTAATGTATTTACCGTGTAAAATATCATTAATGATGCCAGTCAGTTGTCTTTTAAGATATTATTCAGCTATTTACAATATACACATGCTATTTACACAGGGGGATATGAAGGTAGAACTGATCTAAGAAATTAGCCACAGCTTTTCCTCAGGTTTACTGAGGTTCAGTCCGTTCCACTGTGGGCTGGTCCAACTGCAGTCTGATGGCGGGTTCCTATGAGAGAGTAGACATTCCCCAGAGTCTTGGGCTGCAGGCCTGGAGTCCGTTTGTCGCCTTTCCTTACTCTCCTCCTGGGCGCTGCAGGATCGTCTCATGGAGTTGGTTGATGTGAGATGGTCAGCTGTAGGCCAGCCACACGCAGGGAGAATGTCTTCATTCCCCCTATTTGTAGCCTGTAAAACAGTCTCTACTTTATGGTTCTTCTGTAGCTCTCTTTCTGTGCCTCTTTCTCCTCAAGGCAAGAGTACCTTGAGAGTCTGGACATCTCTTAACTTTCTCTGAATTTGTCTGGAACTGTCCATTTCTGTTCTCTTCGGGGTGTTCAGTTCCAGAGTTCCATTCTTTCAGAGTCATCCTCAGAGAGTTCATTTTTCAGAGTTCAGGGTGTGTCTGTCTGTGTACTATCTTTTTGTGAGTTGCAAATCCCTGCTGGGCAAGATCTGAATTGTTAGTTTGGCTGGATTAGCTAAGATGCCTAAATGTCTGCTAGTGGCAGGATGGAGATTTTTGACAAAGATTTGTTTAAAGTGGACATCTCCTTCCATGTTAGGTTCATTTCTGGAGCCAAAATAGACTCGACGGAGTCTGTGGTAGTATTCATAAGGAGGCTCCTGGCAGTTCTCTTGGACTTAGAGAACAGCAAGTAACACAGTTTAGTTTAAGTGATCAGTGTAGGACTTTGTTGTAGGCAGTAGCCTGAGGAAATCGTTGCAGATAGATTGAAGCATTTGATGTGTCGTGCAAGTTTATCAAGATCACACATTGTGGGATGCTGATCAGGATGATCAGAAAGGAATGGAGTGCATGCTGGTGATGATATCACAGGAGGATCATGGATCCTTAAAGAAACATGCTGAGGGGACAGCTGTGCACCTGCTCATTGGGTTTTCAGGTCCACTAGTTATGCTTTTACCACAGTAAGCAGGTGTTCTGTTGCAATCAACTCCTCCTTGTGTTGGAGAAGATCATCTGCTTATGATCATAATTCTGTTCTCTCAACTCATCTCTTTCTGTTTCTGCTGTCTAGTTCTGCTGGAGGTTTTTTTTCTTCCGTTAAAGGGAGTTTTTTCCTCTCCACTGTCGCCAAGTGCTTGCTCATAAGGGAATTGTTGGGTTTTTAGTTTTAGTTTTTGTAAAGTGCCTTGAGATGATTTGTATTGTGATTTGGCGCTATACAAATAAAATTGAATTGAATTGAATTGAATAGTTTTAGAGGTTAGCTCCTCAGGGAGTCTTTGTGCACTGTGTTGTGCATTTTCTGACAGCAGGATTTCATCTTTCAGATTTGTAACCTCTTGTTTGCGTTCACACAATCTTTGACTTGCTTATTCTAACAAGTAGTTAGCTTGTCTTAGCCTAGTAGCCATGTTTATGGCTAGGCAGCCTAACATTTTAGTTAGGTGCCGGTTATCAAAGGTCTCTGTTTTAGCATCAATTCAATTCAATTCAACATCAGACTAGATAGAGGGGACTGAAAATCAGAGGCACTGCTGTTTGGAATCTGTTCTGCATATCCCAGTAATAGATCTTTAGTTAAATTCATTAACACTGCTTCATGCTCAGACAGGGTGTAATCCTGGCTGGGCTTCATCTTTGTGGTCACATCTCGTGGGTTTATCCCAATGAGATGTGATTCTTTTCTGAATTTTTTTCACGAAGAATGTGTTATCAGACTTGAGCCACTAATATGTTTAAAAGCAACCAGGAGTTCTAGGATTTCATCCTTAGGGAGGCTTAGCCCTCACTATTGTTGTTGATAACACTACCTAGGAAGGGCTATCACGCATGTGCAGAATAGCAAAGATAACCAGAACGGGAATTTCCTGAGGAAAATATGTGTGATTGCTGAAAGCATGCTGTTATTGCCGCTTGCAATATATGTCAATCACTTCAGAAGTTGGAGATTGTATCTCATCTCAAACATTTAAAAAGGCAACCTTAGCTAGGAGTGAACCCAAGTATTCTGCACAACAGACACACACCCTACCCAGTGAAAAGTGACTACTAAGTGAAAAACTGAAAACAAAGCTGTTTATATGGCAGAAAAAGAGAGACACACTAGCACTTATTTCTTAACCAGGGTCATGGGGATCTGCTGGAGCCTATCCCAGCTCTCTTTCGGGTGGAAGGCAGGGGTACACCCTGGACAGGTTACCAATCCATCACAGGGCCACATATAGACATAGAGACAAACAACCTCACACACTCACACTCACTCCTATGGGCAATTTAAAGTCACCAATCAACTTAACATGCATGTTTTTGGACTGTGGGAGGAAACCGCAGTACCCAAAGAAAACCCACGCAAGCATGGGAAGAACATGCAAACTCCACACAGAAAGGCTGGGTTGTGAACCCACTACCTTCTTGCTGTGAGGCAACAGTGCTAACCACTCATGCATCATGCTGCCCCTTAGTTATTTTCTTTTTTATTTTAAAAAGTAAAAATTATGCTTTCAATAAATTTGGATAGCTTGATAGTTGATCGTTTTAGGGGGGCTGAAATGACAGACGGGGGCTAAAGCCCCCCTAAAGAGGGTCTAGAACCTCCCCTGACAGCAACTGAAAAAAGCACAAATGTCAGGGCATGTCAAAACTTGTCCAGGGCCCCAAAACACCCTTAGATCCCAGAGGGTTAAGCGGTACTGACTAGAGATATTCCATATACAGCTTGGGCTCTGGAACCCAACTCCTTGATAGGGGCAGGAACCTCTTCTACTCTAAGGTTGCCTGTTGTGAGAGGTGGTGTTCTGTTGTTGGACTTCTGTCCTAGTCACAGCTTGTCCATAACAAAGATCATGTTTCGAGCATAGGGGATCCATCAGTGTATGTGGCATGCCTGGTCAATGATCGACTTTGTGGTTGTATCATCTGAATTTCAGCTGTATGTCTTGGACACTCAGGTGAAGAAATGGGCAGAGCTGTTAACTGATTGGATCTGCTGGGGGAGGAGGAAGTTCTACAGACCTAAATGATTTGAGGGTTAGGAAATGTTCCCCTCTTGTCAGAGTCTTCAACTCCCAACTTCGTGAGAGCTTCAACCAGATCCCAAGGGTGGTTGGGTATGTTGAGTCAGAGTGGCCCATGTTCTCCACCTCCATTTTAGACGCAACTGGTCGGAGCTGTGGTCATAAGGTCTCTGGTGGCTTTCGTAGTGGCAACTCCCAAAGCTGGTGGTGGACACCAGAAGTATGGAATGCTGTCAAGCTGAAGAAGGAGTCCTGTTGAGGCTGGCTGGCTTGTGGGACTCCTGAGAAACCTGAGAGGTACCGGCAGCGTGCTGCAGCCTGGTGGTGGTGGACGCAAAACCTTGGGTTAAGAAGGAGTTCGGTAAGGCCATGACAGAGGACTGTTGGTCAGCCTCAAGGAAATTCTGGCAAACTGTTCGGCGCCTCAGGAGGGGACAGCAGTGCTCTGCCAATATTGTGGTTGAGAAAGCAGAATGTGGTGAGTGGTGTTAGAGAGGCTGGTGAGTTGATAGCTACAGACTTGTGACATTGAGAGGACAGGGTAGGCATAAAGACAGTGGAAGCTGAAGACATCCAGCACAGAAGGGGCTGTTTGTAGCAGCATGGAATGGTCAGACAAAGTAGGGATGTCCAGGCACACTGAGAATGTGGACAGACAGGGACTCACCCAGCTGAAGCTGCTGGATGAGAGAAAAGCAGGCAGGCTGACACTTGAGCAGAGGTGAGTTGGATGGTGGAAGCAGGAAACCACAGAGCAGAATAAACACACATCTGTTTAAATGCTACTCCCTGGAGTGCACACAAAAACATGACTTAGAATAATAAATACAAACAGAGATGTCTTCCCAGGTCCCCAGAAATGTTCTATTATTAGTACATAATGCTTCCATGCTATAAAATATATTTTCATAAGTAGTTAACAAGGTAAACAGTAGGTGTACATCTACACTTCTGCCATTTTCAATGTTTCGGTTCAGCAAATACAAGTGTATAGATTCAAGTAATATGTATTGTAATGTGCTCAGATTTTACAGCTTTTAGTTTGTTTTCTCTCTGTGTTGTAAATGTGATTGTTGTTATTTGTGTAGTACATGTAATTGTGTTTATTATTATAATTATTTAACATTTGATGTAATTTATAATCAGGGTAATTCCCAGAATTTAAGGTCCTATGCAATTGAATAGTTTTTAAAACAAAACATAAAATCAAATGAGTGGGTATATGAAGGCATGCAATCACAATGCAGAGTGATTGCCAAGTGGCAAATAGAAGACTGAAGAGAGCAAATAAAAAAGTGCAGTTTACAGCAGTGCCCAGTTTCCCCAGTGTAACTGGTGCTATTGATTGCATTCATGTTACTATAAGAGCACCAAATGAGAATGAATTTGCTCTCATAAAAAATATTTTCATACCCTCAATGTCCAAATTATATTTGATGCGGATGTGTTACCAACAAATGTAGAGCTCATATTGAGACACAGTGGTGTTGTGTGCAGACTCAAGGCTGGACAATGATGACACTTAACCTCCTAAATTGCAATTGCTAATTTCAGTGGGTCCAACCTTCTGCACCAGCAGCATTTGTGGTATCCACCAATTGCAGCCATTCCACTGCACTGATAATGTTCACACTATGTCTAACAAACAGCACTTTGTTTTTTGCTGCAACCTCCCAACAACCATGATTTTACACTGAGTGAACTTTCTTTTCTTGGACTTCATATTTGCCATGTGTGTCAATATGACTGAATATTTATATGGGGTGTTTTACAGATTATAGGAAAATATGGGTGGGACAAAATGCTCTTTCACGTATGCTAAATTTCAAGTTGATTGTGATTTAAAATGGGAAACAGGCGAGTGGATTTCCATGTGCACTGCATTATAAATTAGGATGTTGTCGTTCATTCTGTTGTTTTGTACATCACCTTTTGATGTGAATCCTGCACAGTTGTAAAAATGAGGACACAGAGCTGGAGTGTATGAGCTGCAGATCCTGACTGGTGGCTTGGCACAGGTATGCTGTGGAGTTTGTGAGACATGCTTGATTGAAGAGTCAAAAAGAAGGTCATGGACTGCCACGCCCCTCCAGCCACACATACAAACATTCCTACACCAGAAATGTCTCTTTATTTTGAATTAAGTCAAACTGGCTTGCATAGTCACTACTCGATAATCCAATCTATATGCAAAAAAAATCTAAATATAAGGTTATTTCACTTGTTAAAAAATTTTATACTGCAAAAAAGTATTTCCATTTGTGAAATATAGCAAAAATAGTGGCACAGTGATTAGTATTAAAAATCTTGGGATGGGTCAAAGCCAAAGGACAAAGTTTGTCAAAGGGATGGACAATGTGAAGTGTAGGTTTCTAGCCTACAAGATGAATTATGTCACTACACTTGAATGAGTAATTGGGTGTTGAAGGGGAATTTTTATGTACGGAAAATCTGAGGCAGCTCCAGTTTTTCTATTTCATGTGTGCTGGAGGTCAGGCAACAACTAATATTCAGCTGTAATTTGAAAAGAAAAAAAGTGAGTACATAAGTATCTCATCTAAACTCTATACAAAATATGCAGGAATGTAAGTGCAAGCATGTATATAAGGTATGAACGTTCACTGAGTTAAGAGTGTTGCCATAATTCTTGTGTGTCTACTGTCTGCACATTCAATTGAAGCATTTTATTTCTTCTGATATGTGAAGCAGGAATATATGTAAAAGAATGAAAGGTGTGGGGGGCATAAGTATATGTTTTAAGCAAAATTGCACTCAAAGACATAAGGTTTCAGCTCACATACAGAATCCACAAAACCATGTCTATTTTGAACTTGCATGTTTTTCCCACATTGCTTCTGTAAATACCTAAAGCTGCTTCACACAGCCTCAGAAACAGGAGAAGCCTCAGCAACACTAAGCATCCAACATCAAGCTGCCTTTGGAAAAAAAAATCACTACACACAACAACAAAGGAACACTGCTGGCAAGACACATTTATTGATTTATTCTCTATGCTAACAAGAGTTTGTAGTTGAACAAACAAACAGCACTTTGCTTTCCTTTTGTTTCATCCCAAGTCCCACCCCAAATCATTTTGACCCCAATAAACAATATACTTTTGAAAACACAAAAGAATCTCTGATGTTGATCCCAAAGTTTCTTTCCAATTTATGCAGGTGCATGTATGTATGCAGACTACAGGGGATGCAGAGATCCGGCCCTACTCTCCTCTCACCTGGGGCTCTAACTAGCTTAGAGAGTATGGTCATACAGCTCACAGGTACTGCAGGGCAATTACACAAAACTATCATTTGCCAGAGACTGCCTTTGTCTTTGATGTTGATCCTCCAACAACAATGGCTTCTCTTTCTTCATCCCTCACCAGTATTGACAGAGTGTTAATTACCAAGGCAGTTACAATCTGCATCCAAACTGCTGTTGCCCAAATGGTGGGTTAGGATCCTGATTAGGGTCGCACAGAGTTCTAAAGAGGACTTTTAAGCAAAGGTCGCAAAAGTAGTCACATTCTATACTTATGTAGAAATACATATACTTGTGTGAAAAAAATATGAGTACTGACTCGACTCTGTTATTCAAGTAAAAGTAAAGAAGTACAGGGTCTGAAATGTAGGCTGCTTAAGTAAAAAAGCAAAAATGTTTTTTTGCTGTTAATGATTCACAATACATCTTTTGATAACTCCACAAAGCTAAAAAAGTTTGACACAAAACAACCTGCACGGTGCTGGTACAGGGAAGAAAACACAATCCATGAATCATTCTCAAAGACGATAACATCGAACAGTTCTTTAAAATATGGCCATGGATGGGGAATGTGGTTTTCCGAATCTGCTACATTGTTGTCGGACTTGCCAACACTCCCTGGATCCCTTTGTTCCTCCATGTCGCACTGCAAGTTTTCTCTCTATCATAATTTGTACACTCACTCGATTTCCCTCACTAGCAGGGCCGGATCTAGGCATGGGCAGGGGTAGGCTTAGCCCGCCCAAACATCAGTCTTGCCCACCAAATAATTAGAATTTAGTAAAAGACAGAATTTGTCTATGAGTTTTTACGATTTGTGCTTTGGTAAAGGCGATGTAAGGCGGGCTGGGTGTTAAGAAGTTTGAGCGATAGCTATAGACCGCCCCAACCAATTAAAAAAATAACACCATGCAGTATTTTCTTTGTTTTTATTAGTTGAAAGCTGGTATACTCTCCACACTTGCAACTCGCTTTCAGTGCAGAGAAGCAGATTCAGTTTCTGACAGACAAGAACACGAGCGATAACAAGAAGGAGTATTTGCATGCAATGCATAGATTTTTGGTGCCTATAAGGAAGCCTGTTAGTGGCTCCAGCAGCCACGATGCTGCTACCGTTCTTTCACAAACTCCATCTTCCTACCTCACTTCAGAAATAAACCCGTTTCCCTCCACCTCAGCTACCCAAAGTCACGCCATTGGTAGCAAAATATTGGACCTGAATTTAAACACACTGTCCAAGCCAGTATTAAATATCTACCCCAAATGTATATTTGGGTCCATATCGCAGTCATTTAATGCTGGGTAGTACTGTTCGCGTCCATGGCTTGAATACAGCGTTTAGCAGGACGCGTAGTTCTGTTTTCCTTGTCGTAAGTTCAGTGTTGCTAACGAGAGAGATATCGTTTTTACTTCGCGTCATTATACCAATTGGAAAGCAGCACTGGAACGCTATTTTTAAATAGACTCTTGAGCAATAAAAATTGGTCAGAACCACTAGTAAATTACACATTCTGTTTAGTAGTCTATTCAGAATCATGGAAGCATTGTAATGTGTGTTAAATGAATAAACAAACAAATAAATAAATCATTATTCTGAATTTATCTTAATAATTGCCCACCTAGGATATCTGCCAGCCCACCTTTCCACAGCTGGCAAGAACTGGCCCTGTTCTCTAGTTAGTTACGTCTTTTACATCGTGTTGTCATCTGCAGAGGTTAAAAAAGTAACAAGCCTGTTTTGATAAGGAAGTAGAAAGTACAATCATTTGTGTTTAAATGTAGGGAGTAAAAGTAAAAAATCATCAGAAAATTAAAGACTCAAGTAAAGTACCTGAAAAATCTATTTAAGTACACTAGCGAAGTATTTGTACTTTGTTACCTCCCACCTCTGCTTTTAAGTATAGGTTATCATGTTGTCATACTCTGATCTACTGGCTGTAATTTTGGTTTCAAATACAAAACCTACAGCGGTTAAGTTAGCAGAAAAAAGTAGGTGGAAAACTACAAATCAGATTATTTGACAGAAATATAGGCTTTGCGGCATTCTGCATGTTTTCAATTTCCAAAAGAGGCCTTTTTCACAGAAAACATTTCATTTTCTCATAGAAGGAAAAAACACACATGGTAACAGTGACCCAGCATGCACAGTACCAGGGCCCTGAACCAAATCAATTGAATGGAATTCCACAGTCCTTCATTTTATTATTTTTAACAGTTTCTCTGATATTGTCTGGCTCATGAGGAAGCCAGCCCTCTTGAGTGAGTTGTTCTACATAATTCCTCATTCAACACCCCGACTAAGAGACGGGAAGCAATGAAACAACCCATATGCCTATCATATGTTTACTTCTTGTTTTACATTTGGGATACTACGTGTGCCCTGCTAAAACATGGTGTAATACCAGCATAATTATAAGAAATGTCAGTAGTAGCATCGGTTACACAGCAATATCTATTTACCAACATTATCTACCATAAGCTACTGGTAATCCCAGACCAAGCAGCAAAACCACTGAGGGTAAAAGACTGATATAAGTGTTGTGACTGCTTGTGAATTCATTCAGAAGTTCCATAGTCTCATATAGTATTTTGCATAAGGTTTGCATATTTACTATAACTCATATACCTTTTACATCATAGTGCAAAGGTTTTTTTTTTTTTTGTTCTGAAACAAAAGTTCCAAAACTCTAAATGTGATCTGTAGTTAAAAGTTTAAGTTAAAAGTAATTTCATTTTACCAGTTCTGGTTACTACCACTCAGACTGTGAAACAGTTGTAAATATAAACTAATGTCATTGAGGTTTTTCATGTCATCAGGGTTATCAAAGCTCATACCCAGGTGCATAACTAAATTGCTGAGTGACCCCCAAAAACCATGCATGTCTCTTTTCACACTCACTCTGCAGGTATGTCACATATTCCTTTCATGGTGGGATAAGATTTCTGTTTCTGTGCTGAAGCAACCTTTTGATATGTGTACATGTATTTTATGTGCAAGAAAATAGTGATGTTTCGATAAATGAAATCACCATAAGAACAACAGACCATCTGTATGAACATAAAACTCAGTACTTTCATAAACTGTCAGTTTCAGTCAGAAGAGGTGGTAATTCTTCCTAAAAATCTCTGGTTAAACTGAGTCATGCTTGGTTTACCTTCCATTATAAAACAGACACACATTCACATACATTACTTTTTGTCACTTCGATGCACAGTATACACAGAACACAGATATGACTAGTTTCTTTTCTTTTCTTTTTTTTTTCCTTTTTAGGCTGAGCACAGTGGGAATGCATTATTCAAATAGATCTTTGTTACTCCTCCAAGATGATTGTGGCACAATCAGCCATGAAATAAGTTTGCTGTTTTAAAAGTGTTATTCTCCCTCCAGGTCTCTCAGGTGTAGCTTTGTATTCAGGTCGGCTTGCCTGCGCCAAAAATCAATCTCAATCAAAGGTGGCAAGGAGTTTATCATAAATTATCATGAAAAGGGTTCCCACTCAGTAGATGCTTAATTACAATCTCATTTGAATAAGTTTGCATATTAATGAGTTTGGAATGAAAATGGTTTGTGGGGTTTCTAATGGGGGGCTGCAGGGTAACCCATGGTGATAATGGCAGTCCTTTAAAATGTATGCAATGTTACTGCTGTTGGAGACCTGCACACTCTCACAGACAAACACAACCACATATACATGTGAACATATGCAAGTTCCTGTAGAAACACAAAAGCATATATTCCAACACACTCAGAGACACACAATCACACACACAGGCTACACATATTAGTGTGAGCACACACACACGCACGCTACAGGAGCGTTATAATATGATTAATGGCAGAGTGTCTTTGACATTAATAAACTATAACCAAATTAAAGACTTCATTAGTCTCAACTTGGGCTCAGTGTTTGGACACACAGTGAATCAGCGCTGTATGATATTTGCCTTGCATGACTTTTCCTTTTTATTTTCCTTCTTCCTAAGCCACAAAAGTTTACTTTGAGATAATATTCTACCTTCAGATTGTCTGTTAAAGATGTTTGTGTACTGCAGTCATAAGACACCTGTGAAAAGATGAGATTTTAGAGTACGAAAGATGGTGTCTATTTGTGTGTGAAATAGATATATAGTGATTATAGTCAAAGTAAATGAATAGGTATTTTTTAAAGTAAAGCAAAATAAGGTTCTTGTCTCTATTCATTTGGTTATTGTGAAACCCCATTTCCAAGATTGCATTTTTGTAAGTTCCATAGAGGAACTAGTAATAGTTTGACAAATTGCTAATAACACATAGAGGGAGTCTCAGGATGTGTGTCTACAATTAAATATTGTCATGTATCTCTGCATGTATGTAAAACATACATTTATCTGAAATATTGGTTTTTCCTAAATTAATTATAAAAAACTGTCTTATGTTTTTTGCTTAAAAAGTAATTATAACCGGACAGCTATTAACTTGTTCCTTATTTTTCAACCAACAATATACAGTTAATATGTATAATATCAACAATATGTTTTTTTATGTAACCTCCCAGATAAGCCCTTCATATTCACCAGTTCTGTCGAGAGATGTTTAATCAGTTGACACATCCTGCAGCACGATGACTCCAATCAGGTGTAATGAATCAAGATGCCCAGCTTATTCACCTCTGACAGACCTTTTAACTTAAACCTGCATATACAGATGCTCTAGACTCTCCCTTTTCTTCTTTCATATTAGTTAAAAATAAAATCCAGGGTGAAACAGATTACATCACATATGTCCCAAGGTGTTAGTTCAGCAGGAAGAGGATGCCATCTGCATGACAGTATCAAACTTCACTAACGAAGATGGATTTAATGGTGGATATGCACTTAAACCAACCCCCACCCCTACCCTCCATCCTTTCACATTATTTTTGGCACAACATTTGAACACAGTTATTTTAATGTTTTTCTGAATATTCAGTATCAGTACAGCAATATCAGGAGTTTATCCCTGCTGCTAACCTGTGATGACCCATTTATCTGCAGCTCTGTGGGGAAATAACTTGACTCAGTGGAAAGAAAGGTGAATCTCAGAGCTCACACCTAGTCAATGTCTGAGAAAACTCTTGACATACAAGACAAATATTTAAGGCAAATATTGAGTTAGTAGCATCACAATCTCGAAGAAAGAAACAATGCTAATATACTGTAAAATGTTGTGTGGAGCAGGGAGCTTCAAATCTTTTATTTGTATGAAAATTTTCTATATTTTAAAAAAACTTTGAGTATAATATTTGTGAGTATAAAAAATGTCAGTTTGTATTTGGTATAACATCTAAGACATTATCTCAGAAAAAAACTAATAAAGATTAGAAGCAAAACCAAAAATCTCCAGGTGCAAATTCAGGTACATTCATATTCACTATAGATACAAATTGAATGGTTTATCAAAAGAAGACTTTGTAATATTACGTGGCTGACACAAGAATTCATTTTATTTATTCTTTATTTATTTATTTATTGCAGCAGGTTATATATTTATAAAGGCAGGGGCATGGGAATCCAGTGTTAAGTGTGAAAAGTCAGTCTCATATTTGACAAAAGAATTCCACAGTATTTTTAGAATGTTATTTAGGGGCCTCTGTGATAATGAATAAACACATAGTTTACCCTAACCCTAACCTACCCTACCATATCCAGATATAATGGTTCAAGTATGTAATTATTGTAAAGAGTTATCTGATTGATATCTATTTTATTATTATATAACATAATATTTTAAACAAAAACACACTACAAAACAGTGTATATTCAGTATGTCAAATGTTAGTTTTTTTTTATAAAGTAGGACACATAGCCTACTTTTAAACTATTCCAGTGGGCTTTTAAATGTTTTATTAAGCTAAGGAGACATTTAACCCTGCAGCTCTTCTGCCAAATTGCCTTTTTTTTGACAGTGACATCTATTGACAGGTTAAAAACTATGTTTAAAACAGGTGAAAATGTTGAATTTCAAGGTTCATTCATAGTAAATAGATTTTGGCTCTATGCCCACTTACCACATTTTCTGCAGAGCTTTCAGCTGCATTTCATGGCCTTCATTATTGCATGGAATTTGATCTGTTTTTAAGGACGTCTTTACAAATCAGGAAATACTTAATTTATGAATATATCACATATAATAAATAACCATTCTGTAATTTAGATTCAAAGACTAAAATATTTTCTTATATCAACCGTTCATTACCTGTTATAGGTGCCTGACAGACATTAATATTGACAAATATAGGAATAAACTTCAGAATATTTTCTTTTATTGTGTCTCAACATAAACCCCTATAACATAATATATTTTACAATGCTGTAATAGTATTTAACAATGCAAAAGTCAGGTTTAACCTGATTTTCAGAAAGTAGATATAACCATATCAGCTTTTTCGGTATGTTTTTGCATATAATAGTAATACTAAGTGTATTATTATTTATTATTTATATTTATAAAATAAATAATTAAGTGATGGTGACATTGAGATGTTTACCTGTAAAATTCAACAAAATGCAACAGAGATTGATTTACAATGAAAATTCCAAGTAGAAAATGGTGAGTATAATGGATAAAGGTGCCTGGATCTTCCACTCCATTTCTGCATTTTAAGCCATAATGAGTGTACTGTAAATATGTAAATATTATAAAATACTCTATAATGCATAATGCTCCACATAATGCTTTAAGTAGAGTGTCACCTTTGTTCTCCATAGGAATGTCCTTAGTGGAGCTCAATTGTTGTGAACAACATGCCCTTTCCCCTGCAATGGAACAATACAGCTGTCAGCATGGGCTGTAACAGCACTGTATGCGTAGTTAGGCAGGAATTCAACACTGCCTGGGAGACCTTGAGCTTTCAAGAAAAAGAGAAATAAAAGTGAGAGAGGGAGAAAAGTGTGCAGTGTCTAATCCAGTGATGGAGAGCATCATTCATCCTTGATGCAACAGCAGAGACTAGTGGCGAAAGGCAGCAATGTACTCCGGCTTCTCTCCCCTGTTTCCATTTTCCTTACATTCTCATCATCTTTGTTTACTTCTCCTCACTCTCCTGTTGTTTCTTCTTCATTTCTCCTGCTCATTCCTCCCATACTCACCTCCCAGACTTGACCTTTTCCTCTGTTTGCAAGATTATTATGGCTACAATTATTACAGATTACACCAAAGGAAGGAGAGAGGTGTGTGTGTGTGTGTGTGTGTGTTCCTGTTTCTGCACCTACACACACTCACATAAAGCAGGCTTTTATTAGTTCTGTACAATAGCACTTATTGACTTCTCATATCACCCAAAAGGCAACACCCATGAAATAGGAGAATTAAATTTCTGTTGTTTTTTATTGAGTATGCATGTGGGAAAATGCAGTAACAGTAACTAATTTATGTCAACCACACTTCTGCACATTTTTTTTTTTTTTTTTTTGAATTGGTTGTTTCCTGTCACACAGAAACATAAATCATCTTAGATCATCATTTTAGAGTGTGCATTTTGTAGAGTTTTGAATCCAAGTGATGGGAAGTAGAGAATGTTCATCTGTGTAGAGAATCTGCCCTTAATCAGATATGAGGGCCAGCAGATTAATTACACACACACCACCTAAAATACACACTCCATGATCATACACACACACATTTGGTAAATGGTCTTATGCTTGTATAGCGCTTTTCTACACTCAAGTGCAACTCAGTGTCTTGCCCAAGGACACTTCAGGCTGTGGACCAGGGAAGCCAAGGATCAAACCACCAACCCTCTGGTTCATGGTCAACCTACTCTACCTCCTGAGCCACACCTGCCCCCAACATGAACACACACATGGCTAATAAAGATGACATGCTAATGAACGGGTTTATCTCCTCTTAAAGAAAATAACAGAGCGAGAAAAAAAAAAAAACAGCAGCCAGCCAAATAATTCATAAAGTCATATTGATCTGTGACTAGAGACGTTAAGCTTCAATTAAAGGCAACAAAAGGAAAGCATCAGGCTTCATCAACAAGAGAAGCTAAAGAGAGAAATGTGAGATCACAGACAGATTGTCATTAAGCATGTCATGTGACATCCTCACACACGCACACATTTGTCTTGTTTGCACTTGTGCACGCAAGATCACAATGACAGCAATGCATGCAGGAAAGTGGATGTGTGCTGTGCCCATGCAGAAGGAGAGGAGAGACAGAGACAGAAATGGGAAAAGACAATAATGAAAGCTTAAGAGGAGGAGAAGCAGAACAAGAAGGGAGGGCTCCTCTAATAAATCAGAAAAACATGCAGCTCCCGTTTGTTTGGTGATGGACTCAGCCTGAGCTTTTATGAGTGTGCTGCGATCCTGCAACACGCCTCATGAATACTAATCTTTACTGTTAAAGAGCCTCAACACACTCACCATGAGAGGATGGGACTGAAGCAAGCACACTACACCACATACATGAAAAACTAACTTGGTGCACATCGATTCTGTGGCATTTTGGAATTATTATTATTATTATTATTATTATTGTTTCTTGAACTTTAAGCCTGCACTACACTGTGGAATAGTCTCCCTTATGTACATCACAAGTTAGTAATTTAACTAGGTGCCCCAAAGCTTTCTGAATAATATTTTTCTGAGTAATGATGAGTAAGTTGCATCTATTCAATGATATTTGGTTGTCAGTGTTTCTGATTTGAAATTCTAACTATTATTTGGGTGAAATATATATGGTAATGTAATTGATGGTATGGTGCAATTTGGGTCCTAGACCTGTATTAAATCACATTGTCGATTTGAATATATCTGATTATAATAATAGCAATGTGAAACCTTACGGTATTAGACAGTACTAACGATACTGTCAAATTTTTAAAAAATCAATGAAGGCTATACATGCATGTTTTTCTGAGGATTACATGCACATTATTCACATATAGGTACTTGCCTGTGTCTTTGATGTCTGTCTAATGCATACGGTACCTGAAAAATTATACCATGCAAGTATACACATCAGGGGAACATCTAGGCTGCATCGTCCAGACACCTAGGTATCTTCCTCGGGAATGTCTGATTGTGTCCAGAGGTTAGTGGAGACCAAAGCAAAAAGGAGAGATTTAGATTCCTAGATCTCCAAAGGAATGCTAACATTGTTCTCTGTCTGCTGGACATGTAAATGATGGCTGTTTGCAACAAAGCTATTGATGGAGCTAAAAAAGAGCTTTAGAAAATGCAATGTGAATAAATATATTTATCATACTTAAGTGTATGTACAACAAAAGTATCAACTGTCAAGGCTGTATGAAGTCTCAGTGTAGTACAAAACAACAGAACATACTTCAAATAGCACCCCTGGGATAAAACATTTGAGATAACTGTTTATTTAATTATATCATTCAGCAGAGTTTCATGTGTGCCATCGTGGATATCCCTTTACATCAGCATTTGGGCTATTGTGAAATTTTTACAATTTCATACAATAACTCTTAACACAAAAAAATGTATCAGCCATTGCTGGCTGCCTGATGTACAAATTTTAAGTAATAAAATGTCAAAACTGGTGAGACATTACTGGACACTTAAAGCTATTTATGTGTGTGCATTCAGAGTAAGTGCTGTCCTATTAAACTAGAAAACGAAAATACAACCTATTACTTGATGAATCAGAGATCAATCAAAGAGCATTCTGTATATGGAGAATGTGAATACAAAGCTAATACAGGAGGTATGTGCAGTATTCACAAGTCTATTTCTCCATTTTCACACATGTATACACATGCACAAATACACACATTCACACAATCTTTGGCTCCTCTTTGATGCATCAGAGTGATTGAGATTACCCCTGCAGAGGCCCAAACCTTGTTTTAGGTTAAACCCATGCTGCGAGAGAAGAGCAGAAACAGAGAGCGATATACTACATCCCAGCTCGCATTAGGCGACTCGAGGGACAAGTCAAATTGCAATTTGTTTCCCTTGCATCCAATAAACAGCTCATTCACTGGTCAATCAGTCACCTCAGTGGCTGTTCAGATTAAACCCAGCGGAGGCTGACAGAAAGAAGGGAACCCAGAGTGAGGAAGAGGTTTAGAAACAAAGAGAGGACAGCTGAGACAAAGAAAAAAAAGAAAAATACTACATGTAAAATATCAGAATTGTCATTTCACATAAATCCACATCAGTGTTGTCTTCAGTGACTACAGCAGATCGGTCCTGTTTACTGGATAAGTGATGAGAACACCCCCTGGTGGATCGTACACTGTAGTGTTTCATGCTAACACGTTATGGCATGATGTCGTGTGTAATGACAGGTCATCTGAAATGAGAACGTCTCAAGCAGCTATAAGTGCAGAATCATTTGAAATGAGATTTGGGTAATTTATCTGATGTGTAAATGAGTCGAATACATTCAGCAGGTAATACTTTATTTAAAGTAAGAGAGAGCAGTAGGTGAGAGTACAGAGAGTATGCACAGATAAAAGTCATTGTGCAGCAGTTTGTTGCCTGAAAAGACTTGCAGAAACATACCAGTGTGTTTATGTTATATGTAATGCAGGACCTAAAGATGGCAGAGGCCCTTCTGTATGCCTAACAATGTGGTCTACAACTCGACACTAGTCCACACCAGTGTAGACTGGCCAGCCACACTAACATTATCTGGATGATATATGCATATTCATGGTGCACAGAGGGTAAGACCTTGTGGATTTGGCAACTTTCAGTCCTTTACTTTTATCTCTGCAGAATAGATACAACATATGACCAAGAGTGTTTCTATTTGTTTACTTTCAGTGGGGGCGTTTTTCATTGTTTAGGATGGGCCACTACAACGCTGCAACACTGTACAAAGGGCAGTAAGTGTGGTGTGACATTGGATTTGTAAGCAAAAAAAAAGTTTTTGTTGGCAAAAATATTGTTGAGACAAATGCAAAAATAGTCTGCAAAAGTGTACAAAAATAACACATGCTGCCGTCTCATAGCAAGTTGCTGCTGCACTTACTGCTGCCTAGTGACCAGGAACTCTTCATCTCTAAAGGCTTATGGTGCTGTCCAACCAGATTTTGCCATTTCTATGTGGAGTTGAGCAAGACAAATGATTCAACTCCTATTTTAGATTGAACACTAACAGCAAAACTGCAAATCTCTCCAATAAAATAGCAGTTTGACAGTGGGTGCTGGGACAAACATGACATATTGATTAATATTCATGTAAACTGTTTGACTGTTTAAAAAAGGTGTGTAGTAAATTTGAAGACAGTTTCATCTTTTTAGTGAACTTGTTTCCAACATATTAACTTTTGAAAATGGGTCAAATTGACCTGAAGACAACAGGAAGTTTAATAAAATATTTAGCAAAATATTTACTATAATGCATTACTAATAATAACAACTAATGAGACTGTGCAGACTAACCATGCTAACTGTCACAGTTTGTTCCGGAGCATAGAAGCATTTTCTAATCTCTAATGTCTATCAACAGAACAACATAAATAATCTCATTTTAAAATGCTATGGTGAAGCTTTGATTAGGTTTAGCTGCATAAACAATATGGTTAGTGAAAGCTCATGGTTTGTTTAAAGATTTCTTCGTCATCACTGACTGGGTTTTTACTTGAGTAACCAGGTTACAGTTGGCTTTCTTCAGTAAGGTGAGTAAACACAAAGCCTTGGGTCCATAATCGGGGAAGGGGATTAGAGAAACTTGAATTCCCCAGGTAGATCTCTCCTGGAGACCGATGACTTTTCTGCCACGTATATGGTTGTCTAATTGGCTTTTTACAAATGTGCATGTACATAACAAAGACTGCAGACGGGGAAAGCAGTGAAGTGTTTTGGTTGAAAGAAAGGAAAGATCATCACATGGAAGGATGCTTCATTATTTAAATCTGCCCAAATTCTGACTTAAACTGAAGCTAACACAAAGTGGCCTGTAGAAGTCTAAATAAATTTCTTTCCACCCCTGAAGTGTTCGTTAAATTCAGACACTTGAAAATGCACTGTGAAAATGAGCTCTCTTCTGTCCGCCTGTTTTGTCTTACTGCCCTGTCAGTGTGTTCGCACACAGGCACAGCAAAAACAAAAGAGTCAGGAAGTCTTCTATCACTGTACAGATCAAGTCGGTGAGGCGAGCTTCCAGAATAAGTTCAGGTAGAGGAGAAATTCGTTTTCCTGAGCTGATATATGTATACACTGAGAGAGTATCATGTCTTCTGGTGCACATCTGTGAAACATATTATCATAGGTATAGAGTATGTAGTGTATTTATTGAAACCCTGCTCATCCACTCTGCGAACTAATGAGTTTGCCTTAATGCTGCATAATAATGTATGTAATAAAGGAAGGTATTTAGAGTGATGTGAGAACGTGTGAATTTTACTTGTGTGTGACTTGTCATACCAGTGTAGTATGAAAAAATTTTCTAAACATGCATATTTCAGTGTTCATAGACATGAGGGAGGAAGGGTTAGGTGTGTTTCTGCATTTCTTTTATTTGTGTTTGTATGATGACACGTATATTTTATTGTATTCTGTTTTGTGTGTGTGTGTGTCTGTGCATGTGTCTGTGCGTGTGTGTGTGAGATGGCTGTTGTCCTTGTCAGAACACCTGCTGTCTCCTCCCCTCCTCTCTTTCTCCCCTTGCTTTCTTCTGACACTTCATCAATTCACACACACACATGCACCCACACGCTAGTCTTTCAATAGTTGTGAGAACACTCTGGTGTAATACATTCTTCATCCTTAATCCTTAACCCTAACTGTAACCATAACAAATACACGTCTAACCCCAACCCTTTATTCTTACCTTAACCAAACGTGCATTCTATCCTGAACCCTAAAACCAAGACTTAAACCTCAAACAGCCCTTTTAAGTTACGAGGACCACCCGAAATGTCATCACTTTCCCAAAATGTCCTTACAACAGTGGTTTTATACTAAAATTTGACAACACAACCACAGAAAGACATGTACACACATTTCTTTCTCCCATCTCCCGTCATTTTCTATTCTTGCACCAGCTTCTTTCATTCGATTTTCCATGTTTCCACCTTTCATGCCTTTCTCTGACTCCCCCCTCTATTGCTCTCTTTTGCTCTTCTATCCATCCTTCCATCTCTCCCTCCCTCTCTCATTACCTTAATTAGATCCAGCAGATGAACATCGTCAAGTCTGTTGGGGAGGAGGCTAGGCCTTGATGATGCAATAAGGCTCATTTGCATCGGCAAAGTTAATTGCGGGAGCGGAGCAGGTGTATGGCAATAATGATCATCACACATGACACTCACCTGTGACCAGAAGCAAACATGACACACACACACACACACGCGTGCCTGCAGCCATGTTTTTTAGTTTTATATATACACCAATAACCATTCACATACATACGCAATAATCTCTTGTTTCAAAGTTTTTATTTCCTAACTAATCCCCCAAATCCTTCTGGTAATATGTATTGGAAGATGGCCACAGACATTCATATTGGAATGACACCCAGTGGGCAAGTGAAATATCTGTAAAATATGAAGAGCACATTCACATGCGATGCAAAGTAGTGAATAAAAGTCTGGCAGGCTGTAAGTGGTAAAATATGGCAACAGGGACCTAAACAATCTGCTGTTGGACAGAGATCAAAAACATTAAAAGCAACTGTGGAAATGAACTCCACATCCCAGAGATCAACTGTCAGTGTAATCAGATAACATGGACATGGGCCATATTAACTTTAAGTTTCATCAGTCCACAAAACATCTAACCAGTAGCCTTTTGGAGTGGCAAGGTTCTCATTAGCAAACACCAGGCATGCAGGTATGTTTTTTGGAGAGTAGTTCAATGCAACCTTGCACCATGAACTGCAATGATTTTAACCAGCTGCAGTTATTCCTTTAAGACAAAAAAATAACAACAGCACTAAACCTAATCCTTAATGTATGGACAGAACCATCAGTGTATGATAGTTAAAACAGAATGTGTTTGTTCACAAGTGTAACTTAGATGAAAACACATTTATCCTTACATATAACAAATTCCAAATGGTTCGCTTACTTTTTCTTGTCACTGTTGGTCATTGTGACTACTATTACTGCTCCATTAGTGTGTAAGCAATATTTTGTTGTATTTAGTCTAGCTGGAGCTCATTTTAACTATGAAACATTCTGCATTCAATTTTTTGTACTTAACATCAAGTACCACAAGTAAGCACACTCATTATGCAGAATGTCACATTTCACATTGATGAAGAGTGCCCACTAAGGTTTGGGCACACTTCCTCATTCAATTTAATAGGAAAATGTGTCCAAACCTTTGAGTGGTGCTGTGCATTATATTATTTGATAATAATTACTGACGCATTATTATGTTCACCATTTTAATGTTTCAGCTGGTAAAGGTGAAATTCATTGCCTTAAAGTACTTTAGGTTGTGAATTTCCCACCGTGGATCAATAAAAATTTATGATAATCTCATTTAGAAAAGTAATGACAGATGTCAACAATGCTGTGGAGTAAATAATACAATGTCTGGTTCTGAAATATAATGAGGTCAAAGTATTAAGTAGAAAAAAAAAATGCTGTGAGCAGCTCCTGTTTCCTCTGCCCATGTCATTGTGGGAAATTGTGGTTGCAATAATTACTCATGTTGGGATAGGCTTTACACTATATACTGATATCCAAACCTGATTACATTTTGATTGTATTTCTGTCACATTTGGACACACTAAATATTCCAAACCTGCTTAAAATGATAAAGTTGCTTGAATCTGGGACCAAAATATTTTTAGCCAAACTGTTTTTGCACCAAATTGCTGCTAGTTATCCCCTAATAGCACTGTTTTCTAGAACTAGAACATTTTACACATTTTCTTCTGTGCTTGTTTAGTTCTTATCTTATTGGGTCACTTTCATCCTACTTCACAGGTGATCACCAGATAATTTGATTTAAAAAAAACAAAACAGAGAGTTCTAGACTGCTGCTGGCCTTGCTGTCAAGAAAGGAAACTAATGGGTTCATCATCGCCATCTGACCTGAATAATTTATAGACCAGGAAGTGAGGATCACACCTCTGTGTTGCCAGGTTGAAGGCTTGGCAATGTGGCTCACACTTGTGTGTTGCCAGGCTGAGTGGACAGGGTGATGGTGGTGATGGTTGCACCTACACTAACAGTGTAAGATCAATTTCGCTGTGCATATTTAACACCACTGGATTCAGCACTATTTCAAGCCGTGTTTAGATGCACTGAAGTGTGGCATTACACACTCACTTAAAAATAGTTTATACTTTAACAGGGTTTAGGGGCAGAGAGAACATACAAGCTACTATTTCAGCTGCTTAGTTGTAGGCCATGTCCACAGATACATATTAGGCTTTAATCTACACAGGTTGAAAAACTGCCATTTAAAAAACAACACACTACTGAGTGATCTGATTTGAAATTCCTGCTCACGTGTTGACGGAGAAAAATTTTCCGAAATGTTGAAGTATGATTGAAAACTTTCAAGATATTGACAAGCACTTGCATTTAGCAGCAGAGCCAACTTTCTGCCACTGCTACCTCTCTGAGTAATTGCTCCATTAGTGCACTGCAGCTAATGTCAGATGACTGTGTGAGTATAAAATAGTGACTTGATCAAAGGTCTCAGTGCAGCAGGCCACAAACTGCAGCAATCCTTCTGAGCAGAGGCTGAATCAAATCCACCTTTTATACCCGTGTAGTTGACTGAAAGACAGAGGCATATATTATTACATATTAGGCATATTTAGAAAGAGCTATATGGGTCAATGGCCCAATCTCAATTCACTTTCCCCTAATCCTCCAATTTGTGCGAGTGTAGAGGTAGGGGTATCCCTGTTCTGTGCATAAGGGTGTTAAAGTGTTTTCCCATTTTATAGGGGCTGGGGTGTCATAGTGTACTGTAGCTTGCATGCTGTTTTTAAGTAACACATTGCCTCAATCCCACATATTTCTAAGTTGAGGCTTAGTTACATGACATTTCAGTCCCAACTTGGTCTTAAAACACACACAAAGACAACTATTTTGAGACATATCCACCCTCAAAGCACTTTATATTAAAGAAATACAGCAACTGGCCTATATTGTGTTCTATCGGAGGCAATATGGAGGAGCAACGAGGCAGAGCGGAGCTGCCTCAGCCTGTTGGTTTAAGTGTGAGAATTTGAGGATTGTCAAAGCAAAAATGTGATGATCACACCAGATGGTGAGTTTTCCATATCACTTCAAAAAGGCAGGGACGATGCTTTGAAGGCATTCTGCCGACTGCTTCCCTTTTCATGTGCAGGTCAGAGATGGTCAGTGATGCTCTGTCTGAGCCTCTTCATTAGACTGCTATTTCATTCATTATAGACTGTAGTTTTATTTGTTTCTTGGTACTGTACACATATTATATTTCTGGCAGAGTTGCATTTTGCTTTGCATCAACACTTTGTCTGGGAAACAAAATGGTGCAATTTATTTGAAAAAGTCTTTGCAGGACCAAGGACTTTAAGAAAGTGTTTACTTTTTGAGAATGAACAATTGACAGTTTGCTGATCATTATACACACAGTACAGTATGGTTGTGTGGGAATTTTGTGGGCCTTTAGCTGTGTCACACATACATTAATTATTTGAGAAAAGACAACCATTAGACCCACTTACCTGTTGTCTGGTATGTTTAGTATGACAGTCCTTCTTTTGGATCTGCTTCTTCCAATGCACCAATGCATATGTGAAAGGAGATACTTATTTTAGTATATTTTAGTATTTATTTTCAGTACAAAAGTGAAGAAATGTAAGGAGATTTAAGATGAAGTCTCCTCCTCACCTTATGCTGACCCATCATTCAAATGGAGGAAAATAATTTTACTGAAAAACCACACAAACTAAAGTGAACAAGCTCTTCCTCCATTTAATGCATTATTTATGGAAAACAGGACAGGGATGAGGAGTAGGTGAGGGTGGAGGAGTGTATGGAGGGCAGCTGAGTTGTGTGTGCAGTACTGTCTGTGATGTCCTTTGTGTATTATTCATGAATGCTGCAACGTCCCTGTCTGCTTAACATACTGTATCACTGCATGCAGGGCTCATGCAGTTGTGTGGTCAGTGAGAATACAGGAGCAATTCAGTTAAAGTTATTTTGTCTTTTGTATTGTATTGGTCAGCGATAATGGAAATATCAAACAGCATCATATTCATAGACATATCATGTTTTGACAATGTGTAATCTTTGATATTTTTATTATCATTATTTTTAAGTAATGCAAAATAAATGCACAGAATAAGTCAACAAAGTTAATACACACAGAAATAATATGGGTGGGTTTACTTAATGTCAAGTGTTATTTTCCCACTTTCACTGGGAAACTGAGCATATGTTTATTGAACTTTCTCTCTCATCCACACACACACACGAAGTCGAGCAGTGACCATTGCAGTTTCTTATATTGCCCAACAGGATTTCAGTGTGACAATAGGTGTCCTATCCAAAAACAAATAATTGTCCACTAACACAAAACTTTTAAAAATTATTTTACCACATATTAATTTGCAAGCTTCTGGCCAAGTTTCTCAGATACAGACCAATCTTCTATAATTCTCTCTGTAATACCTCAGTAATTTGGTGGAAGCTGGAGAAGGACAGTATTTTTGCATGTGCATATTAATTTGCTTTTATGGGCTTCTAGGTAAAGTCACAAAAGTTATATGCATTGATTAGCAGCATTTCAGGCTGAGAGGACAAATAGCAGTAGCAGGCTTTAGCTGTGTTTGCACAGCTGTTAAAGTAATGCTACCTCATTCCTCTGCTCTGGAGGCCAGGCTTGCAAGGATTGTAACACATTGTTCTCCCGGGGCTCTTTTTTGCCATCTATGTGACTTGCATTAGCTCTGCCATTCTTCCTCAGTAAAAGTCTACTTTTATCCCACTAACCTTTCTCCTGAATTTAGAGCTGCACCCACATGAATCTTCATATTAACTTTGGATTGTAAGGGTCTAAGAGATGAAAGGTATTGGTTATAGTGATGAACTCAACTCCTTAAGCTCTATAGAACAGTTTAGACTCAAAAACTACTTGTTTAAATTGTGAAAAAGATTGTGGTTTGGGTAAAAATAACCTTTGCCATCAGGGTTACAATAACAAGCATGTGATTAATGTTGTGCAATGAGGTATTGAAATAATATGTCTATGGTATAATTTACCAACTCACAAAAGTGTACTTTAAGTACTTGCTACTTTTCATTAATTCCAGAGCAAATTTGGACTAGATGAGGAAAAGCTGTATGTCTTGTCATGTTATTGGCCAATATGCAATTTTAGCCTGTCTAATCCTTGAACTTAAAAAAATTAATTTGGTGACCAAATAACATAGGGTTGTCCAATAGTTGGTTGTTTTTCATCATTTCAAGCACAGTGTAATCAAAGCATTAGCACACCAGTATGCAGTCCACAGAGTGACTCTTCTTTCTACCAGTTGGTCCCAGGCTTACTGAATTGAAATTGTAAATTAAAAACAAATTATTACAGCAATATGCAGTACTATTTTTTCCTCTCTATTATCTTATGATGCTTTTCATAGGTTTTATTTTAAAAGAGAATAGCCTTTATTTATAGTCTTTTTACTGGCTTGTATTGTCATGTCTATACCATGGAATTTGGCTCTTTACAGTCTGACACCGTCTGTTTTAGCTAATCTGGCTCTGTACCGAGGCACTAATGAGACACTGGGACTTCGACACCGGGTTCAGGGTATGCAATGACTCAGAGAGAAAAATGGCCCATCTTGGGAATTGTTATTGGTCTCATTCCACCTTTGAGCTAGAGAGTTTAGTTTTTCCCATTAAATGAATGACATCATTCTATAGCCTGTTTACAGTAATTACAAAATCTGATATTTCCCAAAGCTGCTAAAATAAAAGGATTCACTGTCAAATTTTAGTCCACTGCAACTCATACTATAGCCAACAGGGTGGCATTGACAGCTAGGACACAGTGAAATGAGCAGAGCAGGACCAAAAGAAAGGGGGTGAAGCTGGGGGTATGCAATAGACTGTGCTTGCATTTTTCCCCATTGATAGCGGGATAAACAGGAAGCATTGTGGTAAATTCTGCCTGAAGAGTGTGATTGCTGACAGGGCTGACCCCTGCGATCTCGCCATGTTTCCCCATAACTCACAATTAACGCACACATTAGAGCATCCCAAGAGGACCGGCTGGCTTTTTTTTCCCCTCCCTGCCAAAAGCAGGGCAGCAATTTAGCTGGAGCGACAGCTATAGCAAGAATAGAGGATGGAGGGAGGTGGTGGTAGAGGGGTACCCTGAGCACACTTTGGGGGTTTAGGGTTGTTATGGATATGGCTGTGGTAATTACTTAGGGCTTGTTATTGCCCACGCTGCCACACCTGCGCCCGGCAAAATGCCGGTAGAGGCGTCCGACAACATCTGAAGAAAGTCAAGGATGGCATCAAGCTGGATTAGTCAGAGTATACCCAGTGATATAAACACAAACACTGCTGGAGAAGAAATTTTTATAATTAGGTTGCTTTGTAATCACACAAGTCTTACCAGTTGAAGGCTTTACATTGTTATGGGTTATTTTGGACAGGCGAGTTTTGGCACAGTCCTTTTATTTGGGAAAATAAATGAGCACCTGTTCTTCGACATGCCAAACTCAATCTCACGGCTCGTTAGCGGGGCCCCTGCACAATAACCCAGCTTTAGCACCGCTTTGGCTCCTAATTCCCATCTCTGGGCTGTCACACAGTGTCACCGCCACAGTCATTCATGTTTTTATTCATTTCACATTTCATCATTTATTTATCACCTAGCCAGCCTGGCACACTAACACTAGGACCTTGAACAGGAGGTATGGAGAGCCTGACAGAAGACAACATTATTTCAGCGGAAAATCTGCTGACCACTGACAGAGAAGGACAGTGGAGCAGAAGAAGCAGCCTAAGGTATCATTCCATATCTTATTTTAATAAGTAGCCTCCACATTTCTGTGACCATTTTTAACTGAAAGTAAAAGAGAAAGCTTTAAAGCTACACTGTCATCACCCTGAATCTGATTTAGGTCCATGCATACAGCTAGTAATCATTTCATTTCAGCATGATTGGTAGCATTGTGTCAGTCTAGAGTGGTGTTTGTTACTGTAACATAAGGCTGCAAAACTGTTTTTGCTGTTGGTGTTTAGCAGTAATTGCAATCACTGGTCACCGGGTAGTGTCAGAAGGAGGCCTTTGACAACCTATAGTAGGGTAATTCATCAAGTATGTAAGAAGAAAAGTCATAATGTTAAGTTACTGGTGGGATTTTATGATATAAGAGGTAGATGTGTGTGATTAAAATGTGTGGAATATCACATCATTTAAGGAATGGAAAATCATGATATGGCTTATTCTAGCTGTCATTTCTGTAAAATGTAAACGTCATCACTCTTTGAGTCAACGTGCACCATTGTTACCAGTATAGCTTACGGTTTGTTACTTCAAAGTACAGCTAATATGTTTTAAGTATTGGACAGAAACTGTCACAGATATCTGCAGATTTTATCCATGAATGTCTGCAGAAATATCAATAGCAATAACCAATTTTACAATGTTTTTATACGATATTTTATGTCGGCAGCACAGTGACTTGGTTGTTAGCACTGTTGCCTCACAGCAAGAAGGTTCCTGGTGCTTTCTTTCCGGATACTCCGGTTTCCTCCCACAGTCCAAAAACATGTATGATGGTTCTAAATTGCCCATAGGAGTGAATGTGAGTGTGTGTGGTTGTTTGTCTCAATGTGGCCCTGTGATAGACCGGTGACCTGTCCAGGGTGTACCCCTGCCTTTCACCCAAGAGAGCTGGGATAGGCTCCAGCAGATCCCTGTGACCCTGGTTAGGAATAAGCAGGTATAGATAAAGGATGGATGTTTTTATGTAATTATTTGCTCAGTTTTTTTGTAACATCAGTGTGCAGTAATTCAGTGCAAACACTCTTATAGTGTTTAATAAATGTGTGCTCAAGGGTCCCTTGCAGCCTGTTCCTGGTAGTTTATGTTGGATATGTGAGCATTGGAAGGGAAGCAGATGCCCTTTTACCCTCTACCCCTCCCAACTACCTTCCCATCTCCCACTCAGGTAACAGAGCTGTCACCCTGCTCTTAAACAGATCTGAACGCGTTAACACCCTCACCCTGCATGCTGTCTCCCAGGGGACATGGACCATGGATGACAGCAGCATTGCCCTCCAACCACCATTCTTTTGCCAGTGCTGGCACATGAGGATTGGCTCAGCAGGGCCGTGTGGTATGGGCTTGCATGCATTGGAAGCTGTGCCCAAAGTCATTCGGCAAGCCCTGGCGTGGAGCCAGTCAGTTGAGCCAAGGCCAAAAATAAAAAGACAACCAGAGAAGAGGGGAGGAAGCAAGGGACAGATGACGAGAGAGGAGAGCAGAGCAGCAGTTCGTCTTTCATTTAACTGTCCAACTGTTTTTCCCTCTTATTCTAATTGATAGAATAAATGCACCTGCCACTATGGGGCATCACAGAAATGAGTTCTGTTGCCTGTAGTGACAACAGGAGGGGGAAGGTTGATGTAAGGAGTGCAAAACAAGGATCAAATGCTTTAGTGCATCACACTTACCTATCGCCACAAGTGCAGTTATGTTATTCAATAGTCGGGTGTAGTGACCTCACACTATACAGGGATATTTGTGATCACTTTTAGCAGATTGTGGAGCAGAAGAATGAGATAAACTGGCCAAATCCAGTTGTATAGGCCTAGAGCATGTAGAGCTTAGGCTAGGGACACACTAGACCATTTTATGACCAGTTTTCCCGCTGCAGTGATCGTAGGGGCATGGCCCAATTCCAGGCTTGTCGTGACTTATTATTTGTCAATACTCAATCCTCAAGTGTGTGGTGTCAACACGATTATTTTACTGCTCTTGATCGGGTTGGAGCCTCGATGGAATTCTTGGTCGGGGAAGCTCCAATCAAATGCCCCCAATAGCCAGTGAGAGTGAGCAGCCCGGAAAACGTCACCAACCAGATGTCATGTACCTTTATGCCTCGCAAACATGATACCAATTCAAAACAAAACCAACGCCAAAAGGAGCATTGAAGACATGCTTGTTGAATTATGCTGCAACACTAGTGTCTTATTGCGCAAAAAATAATGTTACCGCCATCGGGTCGACAAAAAAAAATGGAGTGTGTCATGAAGTCACGTTTGATCTTGCGAGTTTCATGTCTGTGGAATCGCCAACATGAAATCGTTACTACAAATGGCAGGTGTGTGGTCTCCCAGTCTTGTTGAATCCTCTAGTGTGTGCGTTCAAAAAGATTATAATATTAAAAACTGGCTAAAACTGTACTTATGTCTTTTAAAATTGGTAATGATTTTGCCCGATTTGACCCTTCCAGTGATCGTGAGGACGTGGCCCACTTCGAGGCTTGTCGCAACCAATTATTTGTCTAAACAATTCTCAACTGTGAGGTATCAACGCAACTGCTACTATCAACTGCTACTGATGGGACGGAGCCTTGATCATTTTTTACTATTCCTGGTCGAGGAGGCTCCAATAGAATATCCACAATAGCCAATGAGAGATCCCAAAAAACATCACCCACTGGATGTTGCATACCTTTACGCCTCAAAAACATGGTAGCAAGTCAAAACAAGAGTAGCACCAAAAGGACCATTGATAAGTGAAGACATGCTTGTTGAATTATGCCAACAACATGGGTGTCTTTTAAACGTACTGTGCAAGGCATTACATTAACACAACAAATCCGACAATGAAAAGGCGTGTGTCACAAAGTCACGTTTGATCATATGAGTTTTGGTGAAATCTCGTTCCTGTGGAATTGCCAACATGAAATCATTATTACAAATGGCAGGTGTGTGGTCTCATGGTCTGGTTGAATCTTCTAGTGTGTGTGCTCAAAAGATTATAATATTAAAAATCAGTTGAAACTGTCTATATGTCTTCCCGTGTTGTTGGCATAATTCAACAAGCATGTCTTCTTTATCAATGTCCCTTTTGGCACTAGTTTTGATTCACTACCATGTTTGTAAGCTTTAAAATGCACATCCGGTTGGTGTCGTTTTCCCGGCTCCTTGCTCTTATTAGCTACTGGGGGCATTCCACCAGAGGGGACCCAGGAATCGTAAACATCAAATGTTTAATATTTATGATGTAGGCTCCAACCCGATCAGGAGAGTAAAATAATCGTGTTGACACCACACACTTGTGAATTGTTTAGATAAATAATCGGTCGTTACAAGCCTCAAATCGGGCCATGTCCCACGATCACTGGAGGGAGCAAATCAGGCATAAAATCGCCTAGTATTATTTGTAAATGCAAGCATAGACTGATAGGCAAAATGGAAATTATGTCAATTGAACATAACAATCAAAAGATTAAGGGCCTGAATATCTTCTGAAGCAACTGTACAAGCAAAAACTATGAAACTGGTACATTTGTATTAGGCAGTTCCTGCAAATGTGCCAGAGGAAATATACATGTGCTGTGAGGAAACAGGAACTACCAACCTAAAATATTTTTTGCAATTATATTGATATATAAGACTGGAAAACATGTGCCTTGAACTGATTAGTTCACCACTGGACCATCTTTATGGATGTTTATAACATAATTTTAAATAACTTATCGCTCCTGTCACTTTCATTAGCTTTTTTCCTTCCACGTTTTATTCTTTAAAACATTATTTTAATTGTGATCTGAGATTGAATTTCAGTAAAAGTGAAGTAGAAAAGAGAAAAAAATGACTTAGTATGTGTGTGCTTTTGCTTTATAAGCAAGTGTGCAAGTGTGTGTGTGTGTACACTTTACACTTTGCAGTTATGTGCATGTGTGTGTTGAGGCGTCTGTGTTTGGGGATGGAGGGGGGGGGGGGGGGGGGGGTGGACTGGACAGATTCCGACGCATAATTTAAATTTAATTGGACTGGGCCTGACTGGCTAGGGTCAAAATGAAGAGAAAATCAGTCACATTAATCAAGATAAAATTATCAGCTGATTAATCAGTGTTCTAATTATGGTGCCAGCGCTTCTCTTCTTTGTTCTGTTTTAATTACTCTGCTTCATTGTCTTTTCCATATGGCCAGCATGTCCCCCTCAAAATGCCCAGTGAGCACACAGACATGGAGACTCTAACACACACACACTTGCACATCACCACTAACAGCAGAAATAATTAGTGCATGTTCAAATATGACATGAGATTTGCTCTGTAAGGACTCATCTTAAATACAAAGTGCCCTACTTTCCACTTCCTTACTCCTGTCCTACACGTTTGTATTTGTCAGGAACTTTGCTTTCAGACAGCATATTTTGTAAAGGGAATTAAAAAAAATTAACATATCTGGTAAAGCTTTATCTCTCTGTAGTTTGTTATATGTTAGAATCATAGGTTTAGTGGTGAGTGTTTCTGATTCTGTGTGCCAACACATTTTTGGAGTCACTGTTACATTTTTTACTATATGGATTCTTCATGCACTAAGTAGTAAATAGAACTGAACAAATCTGTAAGGCATACAAAAGATAGCAGTGCTGGCTAATAAATGCGAAATTAATAGCCTCAGGTACCTCTTCTGAAAACTAATGCCAAAAGGAACTGACAATTAATGTTACAATTCAAAGCAATATGTACTATGCCTTTCATGCAATCATGACAAGCAATATGTGAAGAACACAGTTATTATCTGCTAAAATGCTAGGGCACACTGTTACAGCTAAAGAGACTAAAAGCATAAATAAATCAGCAATAATGATATGTTATTGCTGAGTTGGTATTATATAAATAAGCAATGTTTTGTTCAATGTTTAGAAATAAATGGAATCAGTTGAATTTAGTTTACATTAGGACTTAGATAATAGTTTGAGAATAAAGATATATAGGAGTTATGGGTGAAATATTTAATACATTTTCCCTCAAATCCTGATAAAATGTTATTAAAACTAATGGCTTATAATTTGTGTCTTGTTAGCTTCCCTTGTTTTAGCATATAAGCCCTGGGTTTTCCTGTGTCTCTGTGTGCCTGCTTTGTCACTGCATTGTATGGCGGCGCCCCGTGGAATAATGCTGGCCACCCCACTGCCCCCCCAGAGAAGCTCCACTCTTTTAATAAATTATATTCAGTGCATACAAACCATACAGTCACCTTCAATCAAGACATAAGTGCAAAGCCTAAAAGATTAAATAAATAAATCATAAGTAAATGATTCATGAAGAGAATATATATACAACCCTGTGCTGCTGCCCACCAATTTCAACTGACTGGTAACAGCAAATCCAACCTGCAATAATGTCCCAAACGGCGTTTAGTGCTTCTACAGAAGAAGAAGCAGAAGCAGTCAGCAGAACAAGAAGAAGTATTGTGTCCGATATCCATAAGGTATATTAATTAGAATGCACACTTTTTTGTAATCTGTAATAACTTAATTTAATTGCCTTACACATTTTCACTCTAATTTCCTCTCCAGGTTGTCCGTTTTCAGAATCTTCTCTTTTTCTGAGAAGGACACTGCGGCAGGCTAACACTGGCAGCTGGCTGCTAGCTGCCAGAAAGCTAACCAGTAAGTAAATGAATGCTGTAATATTCATTTTAAGTAGTGTCAGCCTTAAATGTCTTTTTAGTATGATTTTTAAACAGGTGAGAGAGTAGCGTCTACAAGCTATTTTAGTCAATGTGCGTGCTGACCGCAGTGGTGTGTCAATTTACAGACATAAACAACTACAACAAATCAAGCTGTTTTAAAAAATTATGAAACGTTTTGTTTGATGTATATTGTCTTTTTAATGGAAAAGTGTCAAGGACCATGCATCGACAGCCATGAGGTGAACTCTGAGGTACCACTTAGAGGCCCAATTTGGTGTGCCACCCCAAGATTTTCTCTGGCCCCACTCTGGCCACCCCTGTGAAAGTTTTCTGGGGGTGCCACTGCTCCTGTGTCTCCAATCCAGCTACCTGTGTCTCCATCCTACACCACTGTTGCCTGAGTCTTGCTCCTGTTGCCTGAGTCTACACCTCTGTCACTTGACATGGTTCATCCCATTCTGTTCCTGCCGGAGGTTCAGCCACCTCTGCCAGCCCCTGTTACTGCTTATGAGTTGGCTGTTCCTGCCAAGACCATGCCTGCTCCTGTTTTGGAATCCTATTTCTGACACCACAATTAACTCTGTTTCTGTTTGTGTTGGTGGGTGGGGAACCAGAGATGCCATCGCTACACTAGACTCTAATCCTGTTCCTGTTAATAGTCCTACAACTCAAGGCGCTGTGACACTCCTCAGTTCTTGTCCCAGTTTAGCCCAAGGTAGTTGCTGAATGGTTTTGGCTCCCCATTTGCCTGCGGGCCTGCCTATCAGAATGGCCTAAGCTCCCTGCTTGCCGCGAGGTCCTCCTTCAGAGCAGCCACAGATTCCTGCTTACCTATGGGGCCACCCTCCTGGATGGCCCAGGTTTTCTCTTCACCTATGGGGCTGTCCTCTGAGGTGGCTCTGGTTTCCTGGTCACCCTTCGGGCCACCCTCCTATACAGCCCTGGCTTCCTGACCATCAACATTAAGAATTATACCACTGTTTGCCAGGTTTGTGCTCAAAACAAAACCTCTAATCAGAGTCTTGCTGCTTTGCTAAACCCTTTATCTGTCCCTCATTGCCCCTGGTCTCATATTGCAGTCAATTTTATAACTGGATTGCCTCCTTCTAAAGGGAACACTCTTATTCTTACAATAGTAGACCAGTTTTCCAAAGCAGCCCATTTTGTTCTCTTTCCAGAACTTCCATCAACCACTGAAACAGCAGATTTGCTTATTCATAATTTTTCAGACTTCATGGAATCACCTGTGATATAGTCTGTGATCGTAGCCCAGAGTTTATTATTGTAGAAGAGTTTCTGCCAAACATTAGGAGCTAAGTCTAGTCTGTCATCTGGTTTTCACCCACAGACTAAATACTAAACAGAAACTTAATCAAGAACAACTCGAGTTCTGAATTATGTTTGGTTGAATACGCACATAATGCCTTATCTTCTTCAGCCACAGCTCTATCTCCCCTTGAAGCATCATTAAGATATCAGCCCCGGTTGTTCCCATCTCAGGAGACAGTACCTTCCAGACCTTCGAACAATCATTGCTAAACCGTGACACTATATCTCTTCAGTCCATGTAAATGATACCTTTTGTTTTCATATTTCTTCTTTAGCTGACCACTGTGTAACTTCTGAATTTCTGTCCTTGTGCCATATCCCACAGAAGCCCACTAGAATTCAAACCATAGCATGTGAAAGAGGGGAAAAATAAATAAATAAATAACGTACTGTGGGTAACGTCCACCGTGACACAGACAAAGTGCTCAACACCAATGTGCAACATGCTCTCAATAGCAAAAGGCCACTAGAATGGGTGTTGTGTAGTTTTGTGTTTTTTACATGTGTGTTTGTAATATCTTGTTATATTTTGATCATACTGATTTGAAATGGAAAGTTTTACTTGCATTTCCCAGCAGAAAGATAAATAGCTTTTATGTTTTTCCCTAGTATTATGCATAATGACAAAAAATGTTTTTTTTTTCCTCTCTACACTGTTAAATAAAGGCCTACTGACAATACTATATAAGAAACAGTAACACTTCATATAAAATAAATGAACAAAATGAAACTTACCTTTGGCAAACTTTGGCTAATAAGTTGTAATAAGTGTTAGCCACTCTATACAAGAGGCATACTTATCTTAAATGCAGGATCAAACCTCTTCAGCTGTGTTTCTGTCTGTGTTTCTAGAATCAAGTGGCTAAGATTGTGGGTAATGTAGGCAGGTTTAGCCAAGGGAAAAGAATGCATGCAATAGTGACAATGACATCACTGGTTCTGCTATAATGGATTTGATTACATTTTAAACTGCCATCAAAGGTCCAATGAAGTTGGTGCCGTGTTTTGCCAAGACAGACAAAGCAAAAATCAGAGATGAATTAGATGGTTCAAAATCCAAAAGTCATGTTACTGTACTTGGTACTGCTCCATTTTCCATTCTGGTGTGCCAATTTAAGGCTCTAAATATTTGCATGTGTTTAGAGTCTCCAATTTCTATTTTTGTGTTTTTGTAACTGTAAATCCAGAAAGCCATCTTAATCTCCACTGTGCTCTTTGGCGTATATTGTATATTTGATTTCACTGCAGTCTGTTAGCTAAAACTCTTTAGGTTACTAATCCCAGTTGATAGGTGACAGATTTTTCACAATCCCACAAAGAAAAAGAAGTAATTTAAACAAACTATATTCGGGTAATCAGAAATCCATGTTAGTTTTATATTCCAAATTCTAAATCAGCTTGTCAAAAGTACATTATTAAATACATTAATATCTGTTGTCTTAATGGGTTTGATTTGTGTACAGACAGACATGACATCTGAAGTGGGTTGAAACACTGCTTGTTGTGTTTTACTGAGTTGTCAGTGTTTTGGAGTTGAATCAGACCACTCACACTAGCGCTAGCGACCAAACGTCTCTGAATATGTAATTAGCTGCAGCAGTACCAGTGCCTCATGAATATTCATGATCTTTTTAATTAGGTGGGTCTCTTCACAGCTAGTCGCCACAAAAAGTTACCTCCTTGTCACACACTTGGTGTGTGTGGTGTGTCTGACAGTATTTATCTCTCTATGTGTCTGTGTCAGGAAAAATGATAAAAAAAGACAGGTAAGTAAAAAATAAAGCAATGGTGACCTGCCTATCGTGTATTTCAGCAGTTTTCAATTTTACATTGGATGAAGGTCCAAGACAGAAGCAGTGTCCATAATACTGTGGGTAGTCTAGATAGTAGTGATGATAGAAGCGAACAAGTAATACTTTTACAGAAATAGTGTGACATTTAAGAATTGGGATTTTTGTTAGGCTACATTTCCCTTGTTTAGGTAGTTCTATATCTTGACAATTATCCCTCCCTCCAGCACTTCTATGGTGTGTCTCCAGCTAAAGCATTGTTTTCTAGAAAATACCTGTTTTAATAAAAGTCTTTGCACATTCATGATGTTACCAAACCAGGAAACCTTAGACTCCAAGAGGCCTCTTGAAATCATTCCATCATGTAATTCTCTCTAAAGTAACAAATTGTTTGTACACTTCTTGTGTGTGTATTTCCCCAGTGTCTAGTCTTCAAGGTAAACAAACTTAATTAAATGCCCAGCTCTAGCTATAGAAATAATGAACACCGACATTCAGTTGGTATCAGCTTTCATGTCTCAGAATGAAAACAAGTGTATTTCCCAAATTTTAAAAAGTTTCTTTCACAGTTAATATTCTTAATGTGCCTTTGAGGAAGGCAATTGACCTACAACACGTCATCAGCTGCCAAGTGAAAAATGTACATAGTAATGCTTAAAGAGTTATTGTTCCTTTCCTTGAGTAAAAAAGACTCACTCTGTATAAAAGATCCAAAGGTTAGCTTATTTATTAAATGGCCCATCAGGAACATGAGGGCTAAATGGAGAAGGCTGATGGTAGCTTCCTATTACAGCAGCCAAGCGATCATCCCATTAAACATCCTGTGACTGACATGTTTATTGCTGTCACAGGAAAAGAAGCATCAAAAAATATTACCAACATTCAATCTCATAAGTGATCCATAGTGGCGGGAATGATATCAGCATAGTGTTTGGAAAAGTGACTTTTTATAGGTGGAGTTGGTGACATATAAAAAATTTTGAGTGACACTTGTGCCCACAGAGTCGTGGAGGTTTATTAAGAATTTGTTGTCTCTACATCAAATGGACATATCTCGATTTATTGAGCCTTAGATAATTCTAATGTATCTCTGAGCATGATTTTTATATGTAAATCTGGTCCAGCATGTCACTGGCATCAAGATATCACTTCATACTTGTGACAAGATGCGATAATTTCATAATATCTGCTACTTTCTAGATTAAAGATGTGTTGGTGCTGGAGGTTCATTACAATGTAATTCAGCTGGTCTCTGCTTATTTAAAAGAAGTTAACTTTGTTTACAGATCATCAGAGTAGGGGAATTATAACTTGATTGCTTCTTTAGATGGATCACTTTCATTTATTCTACAATGTGCCGTATGATTAGAAATTCTTCTCAACTAGATCAGGCAATGTGCTTCTGGTTCAAGATTTAAATATTGACCATTTCCATCTGCACCAGGTGACAGGTCTTTTTGTTAGTCTTAATGGCCTGTCTCATAAAAACTACAAATACAGTGATATGCCTGTAAAAGTACCAGAGATCCAGCGAAAATGCAGGGCAAGAGCAATCTCTTGTGGATATTTAATGTCAATACAACCAACAGGAGAAGGAAAAGTGGACCACAGAGAGGATATAAACTTAAAATGAGGTCACAGCTTTGTTAAACTCCACATAAAATTTTCTACCAATTCAGTTGTAGAGCCAAATGATGGAGATACAGATTACAGATTTAATTTCAGTAGGTATTGGAGAAAAACGGCACGTTTTCATAATACAGCTATGAATTACAGCAACAAAATAGATTCAGTCTAGTGACCAGAGTGGTACTAGCACAAACTGAACATTAAGAGTTCAATGAGGATTCTACTCACAGAAATAGGACATAGCATTCATAAATATGTTGTCATTAGTGTGTAATCACCAAACATACAAACAATACCAACCACTGCTTTAATCTTAGAGTGAGCCTTTTAAATCTACATATAGAGGCCAGGTTCACTTTCACATAGGCTCCCATGTGAGCCTCCCATGTTGTGCCACTATGTTTATACAGTAATCCAGAGTGGAATGACTCTAGAAAGGGAATCATGCTTTGTTTTAAAGATGACAGCCACTGCATCTTCACTCATACCTGGAAACAGTGCAGTGAGCCTTTGGATTTTCTCACTTTCTCACAACAGCAAACTAAATATTTGAAGTGAATGAGATAGTAATTATAAAATCCCAGATCTGCAGTCTGATTTGAACAGTGCCGCACCAAAAGAACTTAGACTGGAAAATATTAACACGTACCTCCACACATCGGACTGGTGTGCTAGAACTTGATACAGTATTCTGCCTTTTTAAAGAGGTACACTGGATTACTGAAGTTCATCATTTCTGTGAGCCACTGCCTCCTTTGTAACTTAACTATTCTTTACTGTTGAATTGTGTGATGGTGCGAATGCTGTTGTGTCACATTTTAAGATATGATGTAACCATTTGTGACATACACTTGTCATGAGGCGGCAGCACCGCCTTATTTCCTCCTTTTCCCTCATGTGTCCTTCCACCTTTTCCTTCTGTGTCTGTCTTTTCGTGTGATTTCGTGTGATTTCCCGCAGGTGTGCTAGGCGGAGGAGGCATTCACGTCAGAACCCATCTCTTCTGCTATAAAACCCCTGGTCTTCTTCAGTCACATTGCCAGTTCGTCAGTCTGCCTCATCGGTAGTAACTCACCTTGGCTTTATACTTAAAAATATTTACTCACCAAGGGTTTTTCCGCTGGTCGCCATCTTTGCCTCAGCAACCTGCGTCTCTTACCTCGAATATTTCCCCTGCTCCCGGCGACAGCTTCCCTCTGGTCTCCTCCTGGCTTTCCAGCCATCCAGCCAGCAACCACTGCTCACCAGGGAGCAGTCTCCTTCCTGAACCGAGACACCACTCGCCTCAGTCCAAGCTGACACTCCTTCCCCCGGACCGAGATGCCATCCGCCTCAGTCCGAGCTCCACTCCTTCCCCGGACAGAGACGCCATCAGCCTCAGTCCGAGCTCCACCCCTTCAGCAGACCAAGATGTATCTGTGTGTGGGTCCTCCTCCCTCACACACACACGACAGCCACATTGTAACAGAACGAACTGGCCAGACATGGACCCAGTGGATACGACCAAGGAGGATGGACTGATCTCCAGTCTCCTGGGCACCCTGATAGACATCGTCCAGAATGCCCAGGAGTACAGCGAGATACTAGAGTTCTGCGCTGGGCTAACGAGTCTCCAGCCAGCCACTCACCTGAGCTCACACCTAGCTCCTCGCCTCAATCGCCGGCAAGCCCCTCACCTGAGCTTCAGGCCAAGCCCCCTGTGTTAGTCTCCGGCCTGCCTCTCATCTCAGTCTCCAGCCAGCCACTCACCTGAGCTCAAAGCTAACTCTTCGCCTCAGTTTCCAGCCAGCCTCTTACCTGAGTCTTCGGCAAGCCTCTCACCTGAGTCTTTGGCCAGCCCTTCATCTCAGCTTCCAGCTAGTCCATCGCCTGAGCTTTCAACCAGCCCTTCACCTCAGTCTTCAGCCAGTCACTCCTCTGAGCTCACAGCTAGCTCTTAGCCTCAGTCTCTGGCCAGTCATTCACCTGAGATTCCAGCTAGTCCTTTGGCTTGGCCCTCGACCAGCCACTCACCTGAGCTCACAGTTAGCTCTTCGCCTCAGTTTCCATCAAACCCCTCACCTGAGCTTCAGGCAAGCCCCTCGTCTCAGTCTCCAGCCTGCCTCTCATCTCAGTCTCCGGCCAGCCACTCACCTGAGCTCACAGCTAACTCTTCGCCTCAGTCTCTGGCCTGCCTCTCATCTCAGTCTTCAGCAAGCCTCTCACCTATGTTTTTAGCCAGCCATTCACCTGAGTCTCCGCTGAATCTCATCTTCTGGCTAGCCCCTCACCTGAGCCTTCGATGGACCTGAGAGGCTGTCCTCCTCCCAAGCGACCCCGGATCCCTATCCACTTGAGGGTATGTCCTCCGGAACCTCTCCGGATTCCGATTCACCTGAGGGGTCATCCTCCTGAGCAACCCGGGACTCTCAGTGGCTGGAAGGGTCCTTCACCCGGATCACCCTACGTCCTGGAGTGTTATCGGGGCAGACCTCCAGATTTTGGTTGGACTGAGACGCCATCTACCTCAGTCTGAGCTCCACTCCTTCCCCGGATCGAGACACCACTCTTCTTGTCCCACATTAAATCCTTCGATAAACTCCTGTTTCACTATTGTATCTGGGTGTGGGTCCCTTGCACACTTGAACTAAAACTGAAAAAGCATCCTTTATATTGCTGCAATCAGAATTCAGTATTTGACTGAATTTGTCATTGTTCACTTGTTTATTCATGTCTGGCTGCAGACTGACATATGACGCTGACATCTTAACAACTTATCTTACTATTGATATATTCCTTTATATTTTTATAGTATAATTCTGCTCTGTTTTGCTTTCCAAGCTCTAGTTTGGTATTTTTATTGTGATTTTTTTGCTTGCCACTTTGCTATGTTAGATTTTATCACAATAGTGACACTACTTCTACTGGAGTCAGATTACTGGCTCTCCTCCATCCCCTCTCTCCCTCATCTTTCTGCTGTCTAATCATCTGGCCTCATTAGGCCCCTGCTTCTCCATTAGGGGCCGGTGGCTTGGCACAAAATGGCCACCCTCAGGCCCTCCTGCTGTCTGGCGAGGAGCTGCAAGACAGTGAAACTGCTTTGTGATGTCTCCACCACCTCGGCAGAGCTATCCATCACTTCACCATTTATCACACTCATCCACTGGCAGTCCTATCCATCAGAGCCTAAAGTGTCAGGGCCTGCTGGAAAACTCAGCAGCTCCTGTGGTAAATAAAGAAGAAACAGCAGGATCACAGAGGAAAGAGAGGGAGGAGATGGTGGGAGGAAGAGAGCAAGAGGAAAGGAAAAGCAAATGGAGCAAGTAGTGATGACCCAAAGTGAATGAACTACGATATTCTACCAGTATTAGCATGAGCTCAAAACAAATTAGGTTTACATTGGTATGCCATCTGATATAGTCATTTTATTATTACACTCTAACCTTCTCCCACATCAGTGTAATCGTATACAACCTTAAACAGTGTTAAAAACCTAATTCAGTACTGTAAAGTTTAGCTCACTCACTGCTGAGACCGCTTACATTGTTCTTAAAATGTTCTGGGCCTGAGCACATTACCATGAGAAGCACTAGGTCATAGCACAACGGAGTCCAAAGATTTATTTACCTTAGCTGATGTGGAATCATGTGACACATGACCCCTTTCCATGCCTTAAAGACTGACCAAATATGCAACATGGAGTGTTTTGTTAGCATAGACTAGTTTAAGATAATTTCTCAAGAATAACAAAGACTATTGATGAGAAAATATACTGTACAGCAGGGTTAGCAAAAGTCCCTACTGTTCCAGTTTCTGACTGGCTGAACACACCTCATCCAGGTAAATAAAATGTTACTCATTTTTTAAAAATATTGTCATTGTCTTGTATATAGATATTTTAACCTGGTTAAAACATCTGGCTGTCCTTTGGTAATTTTTAAGATTAGATTTATTTTTGAATTATATAGTATGTTTTAATATAGTGTTAGAAAAGCCCAACTAGGGACAGGAGTTGCAAATTAGCTATGGCTATAACCTCTTTGTGTAGAACATTAGTTGGATACATTGTATTGTAACTATGTGAACTGCATTATCCCTATTAAATAAACAAATAAATAAAATTAATCAGCAGTAGGTAGGGCAGGGATATCTGGAAAACAAGCAGGACAGTAAGGCTCAAGGACCAGGGTTGGAGACCCCTGCTGTACAGTCAGTCTCTCTCTCTCTCTCCTTCTCTCTATACATCCGGTATTTGTCACATTATGGGAACTGAACCCTGCTTACATAATGAGGACTCTGCATTCACTGAGGAGACAAGATTCTGACCTCCACTATGTAAATCAGTTAACAGAAGATAACTTGGTCTGTTAGGATTAGGATTAGGTTAAGGTTATCAAATGGGAAAGGTTGGTTTAAAGTTTAGGGTTAGGGGTAAGTTAGAGTGAGGTTGAGGTTAAGTTTATTCAAGCATAGTTAGGGTTCCAGTTAGGGCACGTATAAAGGAAATTAATGTAAGTCGATATAAATAAAAAAAGCAAATGTGGATGTAACAACAATGAATAAGAGAGAGAAGAAGCAGTGTGTGAGTAGTAAATGTCTGAGACAAAGGATCATGACCACAAAAGGAGAGACCTAAGTTTCCAATTTGGCCTCTAACCAAGTACTGCTATAATAACAAAGTACAACACTAAGATTTCAATAGTCAAGTTTGGATAAAGATCCCTCTGAGTGGAAATAAAGAACCTTACAATGAGCAAAGAGTTGGAAAAAGACCAGAATAAAACACATATCAGATCACAATAAAAGCATCTAGCATTGCATTGCAATCATTTAGCATCAATTAATACACAATCTTGTAATATTGGTCAGTCAGTTTATTTTCTCTGTATAGGTTTTGTTGGTACCAATACTTATTGAACATGTCCAAACAGACATCTACATTCAAGTGTTGGTAATTACAGAAGGAAACTGATTTTGGTTCTGTTGTTGAGACACACCGTCTAAGGCAACATGAGAAAATTAAACTAGGCCGTCGGCCTGGTATGTCTCTGCCCTTACACTTTCTGTTTTCAAATGTTTTTTTGTACATGTGTCTTGACTGAGGTTAATAAAAGCTTCTGTGGGTATGCATCATCTAGGAAGACATTCAGTCCCCCTTCAGACAGTAAATCTTTATCTGCTTTATCTGTGAACATTTGATTGCTTTACTGCTACTGTCAAAGCTTGGAGTACAAACTGGAAACAGAGGTTAGGGTTCTAGTTTGTGTGCTGTGACATTTTAGACTTGCAGAACACAGTGAGTGATATTCTCTTGCAGACAAATGTGTCTGACAGGTATTTAAATTATCAAGTGGCTCAAACCAGAAAAAATTGGTGAGTCACACACAAAGGTGAGGTTAAATTAAAGAAAATCATAATTTAACAAAGTCAAATATTTACAAAAACAATATTGAGTGTCACAGTTCCCCTATCTTTCAGTACCTTCATCATTATTTCAGATCATGTAAATGTCCTATGGATTTTATTTGGCATTCACATTCAAAGTCTTTCAGCTCCAACCTTCCATCAATATTACTATAGATATATCACAAAAAATGATAAAAAAAGGGATAAATCAAAAAGAAAGTTATACTGGGAAAAACCAAAACATGTATGTCTTTTTCTGTCCCATCCTCATTTGTTCCCCTTCGACAGAGAACAGATGCTTAAGGTCATCTTCAAGGTATCCTCATTTCAGTCTCCTACTCTTTTCCCCAGTGAACTTTCCTCCTCAATAACAGCAAAGACAGAGAGGAGCAAAGAGAGACAGGCGTGAAAGTCCTGAGTAAGCATTGCCTACTGAGAGAAGTTTTTCCCCACCATCAATCCTCTGTTGCCGTCTGGCTCCCTCGCCTCGTTAGCTAATTGAATAAATGAAAGATTGCTCTCTGCTCCTTGAGCGTTGTGTGTCCCTTTGGCTTTGAGTTTTTTCTTGACATTCTTGTTCTTCATTTCTGTCCTCCCCTGCCTATTTTCAAGCTGAACTCACATAAAAATAACATTATAGTAATGACACTAGGGGTAGTGTGTGTCTGTGATCATATGTGTTATGCAAGTGGGTTTTAATGTGTATGTGTATGTGTGTGTGTGTTTGTGTGGTCCTGAAGGGATAGATGCTTCAAATGGCATCTCCAGATGTGCCCATGAAAGTGAGGAGAGGAGGAAAGAGAGGAAAGATGTGACAGCAAAAACAGGGACAAGGAAAGAAAGATCAAGTCAGAGTAAAAGGGAAAAAATAGTGGGAAAAGAAAAGGAGAAAGAAAATGAAAGCAGAGGAAGAGTTCTTTTTTTGATTGTAATCTTTTGAACACCCCAGGAATCATTATTGAAAGAGTCATGGTAATGACTCTGTGTTTGTAAACTGTGTGTGTGTTGCTATAATAATGCAAAGCAATGCTTCTGCCATTAAACACTGACGTGCAGATGGTGGGAGCCTGCTAAAGTGCTCTCACCTCAGTCTTCGGCTACATACTTTATTTTATGACCAGCCAATGTAATGCACTGTCAACGAGTCATTTTAATCAACAACCTCTTCCATAATGTGTCAGCTCTCTTCTTTCACTGACATCTGTTATGCTTTTTGTCACAGAATCAGTGATAACTGACCCTGAATAACAAAGTGCTTGGCTGCAGGAATGTTAGAGAAAATGTTTTATCCTCAAGTAATCTGAGAAATCTAATAGCTTGACTTACTGATAAAGACTCTTGGTATCATAGCCATATAGCTTTCAGGTGAGAGTGACTCCTTTTTCTCTTTTCAGGATCTTATGGCATTACACTCCATATATTTTGAAATTGGGAGTGTCTCTTGTTTTTTGTTTCACATGTTATCAGTCAGTGACTCTCATGCTGTACCAAGGTGCTGTATGACAGTTATTCCTAGCAAGTAAAACTTTTATATAACCCAATACCATGCACAGGTGAGTCTGGGATTCCTGATGTAAAGACCATCACCCCGTTCTCTTAGGGGAATGGTTTAGTGATTTGATAGGCCGGGAAATCTGCTGGAGGAGAGACGAGTGGCGTGATCAAATTTTGAGAGAATTAGAGACCAGAGACGAATTTCTGTAAGGTAATGCAAACACGGGGGGGGGGGGGGCACAGTCTAGTGTCTTCATGTGCCGGTCCCAAGTCCAGGTAACTGCAGAGGGTTGTGTCAGGAAGGGCATCCAACGTAAAAAAAATTTCAGCCAAATCAAACATGCGAATCACAAATACTACTTCCATTGGTTATGACCCACAGGTAGGATGTGAGTTAGAAGAGAAGGAGAAATTCTGGAAGGAGATGGATGAGGTGATTCAGGGTATCCCTAGTGGTGAGAGACTTCAACGGACATGTTGGTGAGGGCAACAGAGGTGATGAGGAAGTGATGGGTAAGTCTGGTATGTAAGACAGGAATGCAGAAGGACAGATGGTGGTAGACTTTGAGAAAAGGATGGAAATGGCTGTAGTGAACATATTTTTCCAGAAAAGGGAGGAGCATAGGGTGACATATAAGAGTGGAAGCAGGAGCACACAAGTTGATTACATCCTGTGCAGACAATTCAACCTGAAAGAGATCAGTGACTGCAAAGTAGTGGTTGGGGAGAGTGTAGCCAGACAGCATAGGATGGTGGTGTGTAGGATGAGTCTGGTGGTGAAGAAGATGAAGAGGACAAGGGCAGAGCAGAGGACCAAGTGGTGGAAGTTGAAAAAGGAAGAGTGTTGTGTGGCTTTCAGGGAGGAGCTGAAACAGGCTCTGGGCGGTCAGGAGGTTCTTCCAGATGACTGGACAGCTACAGCTAAAGTAGCAGACAGAGTAGAAGCGGAGTTGAGGAAGAAGGACAAAAAGAATGACAAAAGACATCAAAAGAAAAGATTAAAAAATAAAGAACAAAGGGAGATACTGCAATATTTTAAAATGGAAGGAACTCAAAAGCAAATGGTTATGCAGCCAGAAGAAGTACCAGACAAAACAAAACCAGCACCAGAAGCAGAAGTACATACGCTTGAGGATGTGTGAGGGCATACGTACGCTGTATGCCCTCGTGGAGTCGAAGAGGACAATACCCCTTGAGAGTAGAGAAGGAAATGGATGGATATATAGAGTAGGGTGACCATATTTTGATTTCCAAAAAAGAGGACGATCGGCACGGCCTCCAGACGAATTCAGACAAGCTTCTTGGTGGTTGATGAACATTATTTATTATACTTCAATGGTGCAGAATTAACCTCTGTAATAAAATAAAATGAAATCTGTAAAAACTTATAACAAAATAATAGCTCTCTTAGACTCTTCAAATCAATAATTAAATATTGTTCTAAATATGAACTATTCTGTTCCAGCTTCAAGAATATATCTCTTAAATGTAATAAAATAAATAACAGAACAGTCTCACAAAGACAAAAAAACTTAAAAAGAATCTAGACTTTTCATCTTTAGTTTTCTTCTTCATCCTGCTTCTCTTCTTCATCCTCCTTGTCAGCCCATCCATATTTTGCTGTAGAGCTGATCTTTCCTAGCAGTTTTCGATAGCTTAACAAATAAGCATGAAAGTCTTTGCAAGACATGTCTTTGAAGTTGTACTGAACTAGTAGAATCCCCTTTACTGACTCTACGGAGAGCTGGTTCCTCTCCTTGGTCCACTGGCTTTGCATTAGTGAAAAAAACCCTCTCAACATTTGCATTGTGAGAGGGAAGTGCAAAGACAAACTGTGCAATTGTCAGTAGCTCTGAGTAACATGCAACGCTTTTTGCCTTTTCAAAATATTTGGTCCACTTCTGGTGTACCTGCAGGCCACTGAAGTCCTCATCATGGTTGCACGTTTCTGTGAATTTCCTCAGATTGGTGACCTGGTCAAAACACTGAACATATTCAACTGCCACCCCCTTCTCTCCAAGATAATTGATGCATGCCTCCACATCATTCAAGTTTGGTGGCTCACGCAGATCCATCCACATGAATGTTGAGAACTTTTCCATGGGAGTCATCCACTTCTCCAGATACTCCAGACATGCACTGTACATGCCATGCACATCTGCACAGAACTGGTCACAGCCTTTGTCAAGTCCATCTTTGCGCTTCTGTGCCAGTAGTCCCTTAACTTTAAGGGACATGAAGTTGTTGCTCTTGCGTTGAAGAAGAATGGTATGTATATTGTTTAATATCTTCTTCACTTCCATAATGGACATGTTCTCCTGTTCCATTTCTTGAATGTGGGTGTGGAACACAGACATGAGTGTGTCCATGTGCCAAAGGTAGATTTCAGCAAAATCATTTTCAAAAAAACTGCTATGGGTGGCTTTTGCTGAGACAGAAAATATGCCTTTAAAGCTGGAAACATCTGTAACATCCTCTCAATGCTTGGGAACAATGACAGCCACCTTGTCTTGCTGTGAGAGAGCATCCTTCTGTAATCAATCTCAACAAAATCACAATACTCCTTCAGGCTCTCAGTGCGCACAGTGTAAATGTGAAAGTACTGGTAGATTTTGAATATGATATTCTCAATGTCAATTTCTATTGTGCCTGCCCCATGGTGTGCACAATTATTCAATATGTGTGGTGGGCAACCCACACCGATCATAGTCTTGTTTTGCAGCAAACTCTTCAAATTTGCAAACACATTCTTTCCAGCTTCATTACGTCGGATTCCTCCAAAATTTGTGTTGCAATTGTCTCCAGTAAATGCAATGCATTTTTCCGACAGATTGTTTTTTGCCAGGGTTTCTGTGAGATATTTTGCAATGGTTTCTGCTGTCTCATTGGGTGTGTCTTTAACTTCAATCAATTTTGTTTGCACGCCACCCTTCTTCCAGTCAAAATACTGGATTATAACTGGGAATATGTTCACTGCTCCGTGGTTACTCCCGTCTGTGGAAACACCACAGTACTGGATTTCTTTGAGTGCTTCATGAGTGATTTCAACAGAGTGGGGGGGCTATAGCACCATTGACGATGGCTTCGGTCTTGGTGCGAGCACTACTAAACTTTTTTGCAATGTCAGAGTCAGGAATAGCCTTTTTAAGCAAAGTACTGGTGCAATCCATGGACCTGTAACTGTTGTGATGTTTCACTGTATGAAAAGCCATTGCACCTTATGCCGCATTTACATCATCCTCTGTTTATCCTGGTCTGACAAAAAACTCTGTCAACTTTGCAGATGAACTCTCACCTCTCACAGCTTTTTTATGTTTCTCGGTGTCCATGTGGGCTTTCAGATCCCCAGCACCTTTATTGGATACCGAGACATAGGTACCGGCTTTGCACACGGTGCACTCCGCCTCCCACTTGTCCCGACCGGGACGGTATGTGGGAAATTTTCTTTGCAGTTCATCAGTGAAGCTGCACTTAAGCTTCGGCATTTTCCCTGCTATACTGCTCCACTCTCGGCTCTGATCCCTGTCTGCACTGCTCCCTGTCTGTGTCTGTGTGTTTGCGCGCACGGCGCAGACCTGCCCACAAGGCAGCCTCCCGGTAATTACGTCGCGCAAAAAAGTAGTACCCTAGTATTGTGTGCAAAACGCCAGTCAATCTACGTACACGCGTAATGGTCCTATGAAAAACCGGACATTTTCGTGAATTTATAAAACCCGCCAGGATGCCCCGGACAGGACGTAAAAAGTGGACATTTCCGGGCAAAAGAGGACGCTTGGTCACCCTAATATAGAGAGAACATTTACTGTAGAATTAAAGGAAAAAGAAAGGGACTCAAGATTGCACTCCCAATAGACCACTTCGCTCTCAGAGTGCAGGTCTACTTGTGGTTCCCAGAGTTTTCAAAAGCAGAATGGGAGGCAGAGCCTTTAGTTATCAAGCTCCTCTCCTATGGAACCAGCTCCCAGTCTGGGTTCAGGAGGCAGACACTCTCTATACTTTTAAGGCTAGACTTAAAACCTTCCTTTTTGACAAAGCGTATAGTTAGGGCTGGCTTCAGGCAACCCTGAACCATCCCTTAGTTAGTTATGCTGCTATAGGCCTAGACTGCCCGAGGACCATCGGTGCACTGAGCTCCCCTACCCTAACCCCCCCCTTTCCCTTCCCCTCCCCTCTCTTCTCTCCTCCCACCTCATGTATATTCCACCATTGAATCTTACTAACCTTGTGTTCTCTCTCTCCCCTAGTTTGTGCTCTCTCCCTCTATCTCTATTCTCTCTGTACCTTCTGCAGGTGTCCCTGGTCCTGGAGCTGTATATCGCTGATGTGCAGTTACTGGTCCCACCAACCTGCAGTGTTTATTTGTTGTTTATTGTTGCTGTTCTTTTCTCTCTGCTCTATCCACTCACCCCAACCGGTCGAGGCAGATGGCCGCCCAAACTGAGCCCGGTTCTGCTGGAGGTTTTTTCTTCTGTTAAAGGGAGTTTTTCCTCTCCACTGTTGCCAAGTGCTTGCTCATAAGGGAATTATTGGGTTTTTAGTTTTAGTTTTTGTAAAGTGCCTTGAGATGATTTGTATTGTGATTTGGCGCTATACAAATAAAATTGAATTGAATTGAATTGAAGATTGTATGTATACGTCAAAGAAAGAAGAATGGCCGTGGAATGTCAGACCACTCCTCGACACTCAAACACGAGCAGGAAAACAAGAGTAAAATATCACACCTCCTCCAAACAGTTAGATTTAAGGAAAAAAACAGAAAGAGGACACTATACATCAGACTTGTACCCAGATCTGAGCAAAGTAGAATTTGACGGTCAAACAGCTAGTCCACAGGTAAACCTGAGTAATGCCAATGAGGCAGTGCTGGGTTTAGAATGTTTACAGGAGCACAGTGACGCCTTAAAGCCAGAGAGGTGCCCTTCACATAAACACTATGATTCACAGCAGACAGACCAAGCAGGAATGCTCAAAACACCTCAACCCCAGGAAAATGACACCAGAGATGGAGCGGGGAGATTAAAGGACACTGATGGAAGACACCAGCTGTAGAGAGAGGCTGACAAGTCTCACACACTGCCCCCTCACCACAGTAGAGCAGGAGAAAAGGAACAAGGCTGGCAGATGAGTGATGAGGAAGAAGAGATTGAAAAACTGAGAGCCTTTATAGGCAAAGAAATACGGAAGGGACAAAAGAGTGAGGCAACCTGTTGCATAGACGAACTACAGTAAGCAGTAATATGTGGAATAAAAGAAGTTGAACACAGGAAAAACAGCCAACAGTGAGGGCCAAACAGGAGGAAAGTGTCACAAAGATACAACATACATGTCAAAGCTGACATACGGCCTGCAATGAATGAATACAGAGAGTCCATGGTTCTAAGTGAAGGAAAAATTGTAGGATACCATGGAAGAACGGATGAATCGGACACAGAAGAAGCAGAGGGAACCGTCTCATATATAGCACCACTACTCCACAAAGGACGCGACCAGGTTGGGCCATGGAGCTTTATGGATATGGTGGGACTGACAAACTGAACGGATGGAGCAGATAAATGGATCACTTCCTTTGAAGAAAACACAGGTGGAATAACATTGCCCATGGGAGACATCAAGGCCCTGCTGATGCAGATAGTGGGAAAACAGACTGCAATGGAAATCCTTACAGATGGAAACACAGTAGCAGTTGTCCAAGACAATTGCTATGATGGAATACCATTTGGACCTTATCGACCAGGTATATGGCGAGTGCTACGAGCCAGATACCCATCCAAGATGGATCCCATCAAACTGATGGTGAAGAAAAAGATAGAGAAAAGGCTAAACCACAAGAACCTGTGGCTGTGGTTGCACCAAAGCAAGAACCAAAGCCTGAGTCAAAACCTGAACCAACAGTAACACAGGCTCCGGTGATCTTGGCTACCACTGCAATGCCACAAGCACCACAAGCACCTCCAATCACCCAAAATCCATCGTATGGGCCAACAATGTCCAACCTGTACAGCAAGCTCCTCCTATACATGTGCATCTTAACCAAGGAGGAAACACAGGCTATCCATTCCAGGGCAGAGGAAGAATGAATCAAAGAGGAGGACCACAACAGAGAGGAAGATGGAGACGGGGTCATCCACAGATGCAGTACCAATGACAACAACTTCCAGCAGGTCTGCCTGCACAGCCAGAAGCACTGAGAGAAGAGGAACGATGTTGGGGATGTGAACAGCCAGGCCACATGCAAAGGCGACCAGGCAACCCTTGGATGGGAGTTACAAATCCTAACAACTGATGGATGTCCTATGCGTTACCGCATGTGTCCATAGCCAAAAACAAAGGCGTCAGGTGGAAAGATGTAGGTTCATTTGTTACTCATTGTGAGAAAATGGAACGACACAATACAGCCCAAGTCTCTAAGCTTACAGTGGGTAAGGAAAGTATTCAGACCCCTTTAAATTTTTCACTCTTTGTGTCATTGCAGCCATTTGCCAAAATCAAAAAAGTTCATTTTATTTCTCATTAATCTACACTCAGCACCCCATCTTGACAGAAAAAAAACCTGAAATGTAGAAATTTTTGCAAATTTATTAAAAAAGAAAAACTGAAAGTTTAGTTAGCAAAGGGTAAAATAGTAAACATACTCTATATACTGACAGTCAGTATGCTGTCTCTAGTGTACATGTGTTTGCCCAACAGTAGAAAAATGGAGGCATGGTAACATTGATAGGAAAACCTATTAATCATAAAAACCTAATCTTACAGCTGCTAGATGCAATACAACTACCAAAAAAGGTCGCCATCTGTAAGTGTGCAGCTCATACAAAAGGCATAGATCTTGTTTCACAAGGTAACCAAAAGGCAGACGAAGCCGCTAAAAAAGCTGCACAACAAGCGATATTCCATGTGTAAAGTGAGAAACCACAAATAGACTGACATCTTAAGAAAGATGCACAATACAGCACCTAAAACCGAGAAACAGAAGTGGAAACGAAAAGGTGCTAGACTAGAAGAACACACAAAAATATATAAATGCCCTGACGAGAAACCCATAAGAGCCTTTTTAGATATGCAGCTTCATTGAGCCATGGGCCAAGTCATGTCTCAACATGAGGGATGCTATCAAACATACAAAAGGTATTTACGGCATATGGCTTCTCAAAACTACTCTAAAAATTTTTGTTTAACCTACTGACTGTGTTGCGCCCTCGAGGCGGTAATAAAGGAAGAACAGGTGAGGACCCAAATGCAGGACAACAGGCAGGTTTATTTCCCCGGATCGTCCAGGGCTCAGGCAAACAGAAAACCTCTCCGCCGTTCGGCGGGCAGACAGACAGACAGGGAACCAGAAATTCAGCAGGGGTAATGTAACTCAGGATCACTAGTAATGTCCCGGCAGGGAACAACGGAAAACCAGGGACATATATACAGAACTGAAGACACAGGTGAACGTAATCTAACTAATGACAACTGAACATAAAAGCACCTGGAACAAGACACAGAACAGAAACAGGAAATTAACCAAAATAAAGGACACAACAGGAAACCAAGAATCGGGGCTTAACAGACTGTCTGTGCAAAGCATAATGCCCAAGGCAATTTAAGACCTAAAAGAGGACAGTTACCTCAACCTAAATTCCCATTCCAACATGGATTTCATTAATCTGAATAAATGTGAATGGCAGAACCGAATGGCATTAGACATGTTGTTGGCTAAGGAGGGAGGTATTTGTAAAATGTTTGGATTTGATTGTTGTACCTTTATTCAAAATAACATTTCCCCAAATGGATCTGTTGCACAAGCATTACAAGGACTGTAAGCCTTATCTGAAGCGCTTACTGAGAATGCTGGTATTGACAACAACTTCACTTCTTGGCTGGAGGGAATCTTTGGTAAATGGAGTCGTCTGGTCCAGTCCAAACTCATCTCAATGGCTGTGATGACTGTTATTTTAGTTACACATGGTTGCTGTTGCATTCCATGTATTAGGTCTTTGTCAAAGATTGATTGATACGACCATAAATAACTAAATGTAGCAGTCCCTTTCACAGGATGAGGAAGACCTTGAAATCCCTCAAAAAGCAAGTGAATATGAAGACTGATGTTTTTTTTTTCTGCATCTGACCAAATCTTCTTAACTTCTGGACTGTAAGGCACAATGACTCCAACATTTGAATATTCTTACAGAAAGTAATGTTATGATGATGACTGTTTTCCATAAAGACAGAAGGTGATGACATTTGAAGACATTTGTTTTTATGTTATATTTCAGTATGCTAATTATCTTGGATTTGTAATCTTGCTTTGGTTATCATAGTAACTATGATTTGTAATCCCACTTTGTGTGTTATCATAATAGTAATGATCCTGATATTACTTTTTTTTACCATATTAGTTATACTTTGTGGTTGTGGCTGCACTGGAGTGTGAGTGTCCAATAGAGTCTGCTCTTGGAAGCTAAGCAGGGCTATGCCTGGTTATTACTTGGATGGAAGACTAACCTGAAAGAACAGGAGCTGCTATCCTCAGACACTGAGATTGTGTCAGGAAGGTTGTGTGGCATCAAGCTTGTGCCAAATCCACAACGTAGATCAATTGATCCGCTGTGGTGACCCTGAATGGGAGTAAGCCAAAAGGGAAAAAAAAAAGATTTTGTGATTGATAAACATTTTATTTAGTAGTTATGCTGAGCATAAACAGGAGGGATATGTTAGAGAAAATGTTTTATCCTCAATTAATCTGAGTAATCTAATCTTTACACTAGTAATTGGAACACTGCTTGAATAGGACCTATTGTGCGAACAGAACTTTTCTTCTAAGGAGAATAGCTTGACTTACTGATAAAGACTCTTGGTATCATAGCCATATATCTTTCAGCTGAGAGTGACACCTTTTTCTCTTCTCAGGACCTTATTGTGTTATACTCCATATATTTTGAAGTTGGGAGTGCCTCTTGTTTTTTGTTTCACATGATCTCATCTGTATTCTTACCATCTCATGCTGTACCAAGGTGCTGTATGTAAGGAAAACTTTTATATAACCTACTGAAGTTCGTTCTCTTAATCTATTTGTTAAAAGAATTTACCTAACAAGGCATTTACCTGAGGGCTGCAAAAAGTATTTAGAGATCTGAATATACAGTGGGTACGGAAAGTATTCAGACCCCTTTAAATTTTTCACTCTTTGTGTCATTGCAGCCATTTACCAAAATCAGAAAAGTTCATTTTATTTCTCATTAATGTACACTCAGCACCCCATCTTGACAGAAAAAACCAGAAATGTAGAAATTTTTGCAAATTTATTAAAAAAGAAAAACTGAAATATCACATGGTCATAAGTATTTAGACCCTTTGCAGTGACACTCATATTTAACTCACATGCTGTCCATTTCTTCTGATCCTCCTTGAGATGGTTCTGCACCTTCATTGGAGTCCAGCTGTGTTTAATTAAACTGATTGGACTTGATTAGGAAAGGCACACACCTGTCTATATAAGACCTTACAGCTCACAGTGCATGTCAGAGCAAATGAGAATCATGAGGTCGAAGGAACTGCCCAAGGAGCTCAGAGACAGAATTGTGGCAAGGCACAGATCTGGCCAAGGTTACAAAAGAATTTCTGCAGCACTCAAGAGCACAGTGGCTTACATAATCCTCAAATGGAAAAAGTTTGGGACGACCAGAACTCTTCCTAGACCTGGCCGTCCAGCCCAACTGAGCAATCGTGGGAGAAGAGCCTTGGTGAGAGAGGTAAAGAAGAACCCAAAGATCACTGTGGCTGAGCTCCAGAGATGCAGTAGGGAGATGGGAGAAAGTTCCACAAAGTCAACTATCACTGCAGCCCTCCACCAGTCGGGGCTTTATGGCAGAGTGGCCCGACGGAAGCCTCTCCTCAGTGCAAGACACATGAAAGCCTGCATAGAGTTTGCCAAAAGACACATGAAGGACTCCCAGACTATAAGAAATAAGATTCTCTGGTCTGATGAGACCAAGATTGAACTTTTTGGCGTTAATTCTAAGTGGTATGTGTGGAGAAAACCAGGCACTGCTCATCACCTGCCCAATACAATCCCTACAGTGAAACATGGTGGTGGGAGCATCATGTTGTGGGGGTGTTTTTCAGCTGCAGGGACAGGACGACTGGTTGCAATTGAAGGAAACATGAATGCGGCCAAGTACAGAGATATCTTGGAAGAAAACCTCTTCCAGAGTGCTCAGGACCTCAGACTGGGCCGAAGGTTCACCTTTCAACAGGACAATGACCCTAAGCACACAGCTAAAATAACAAAGGAGTGGCTTCAGAACAACTCTGTGACCGTTCTTGACTGGCCCAGCCAGAGCCCTGACCTAAACCCAACTGAGCATCTCTGGAGAGACCTGAAAATGGCTGTCCACCAACGTTCACCATCCAACCTGACAGAACTGGAGAGGATCTGCAAGGAAGAATGGCAGAGGATCCCCAAATCCAGGTGTGAAAAACTTGTTGCATCATTCCCAAGAAGACTCATGGCTGTACTAGCTCAAAAGGGTGCTTCTACTCAATACTGAGCACAGGGTCTGAATACTTATGACCATGTGATATTTCAGTTTTTCTTTTTTAATAAATTTGCAAAAATTTCTACATTTCTGTTTTTTTCTGTCAAGATGGGGTGCTGAGTGTACATTAATGAGAAATAAAATGAACTTTTTTTGATTTTGGCAAATGGCTGCAATGACACAAAGAGTGAAAAATTTAAAGGGGTCTGAATACTTTCCGTACCCACTGTACATTGCAGAAAATGATTAGGAGATGACATCCAGCCATACCAAGCCTGCATGAATATTAGGTGTTGTGAATGTGATTGATAATCACTGAATCATCACACTTAATCAAAAATGAGTTGCAAGTGCATACTTTAGTGTGAAGGCTATGATTCTGCCAAAATTCATATTGTTTAATTAAATATCCAAAAATTAAGTTTTAAGAAAGGAGTTTCGATCTTTACCTTGTGTAAACTTATATGTTGGTAACGCCCATGAAGTTGGCCTGCTCTGCTTTCTGCTGTTTTGGTGTACCAAGATATATTGGAGCTAAATTTGGTTTCTAACTGCTTCACCAACATTCAAAGATTTTTTTTTTTTTTTTGGTCCTTAGTGTTTTGTGAGTCACAGAGAGGACAGGACAGGAAATGGGAGAACTAGTGACACAGACAGAGAGAAAGGGAGAGATCTAAGGTCAGCAATCAGACTCAAACTGGCTACAACTTGCATGGTGTGTCACTATAAGCAAAGGCAAATTTATTTGTATAGCACCTTTCATACACTACGCAGTTCAAAGTGCTTTACAAGGCATATAATTACATTAAAAGCATTGAAAATAGAATTTAAAAATAAAGACATTTAAAATAAAATAAATTTAAATCAAGTAAAGTAAATGAAAATAAGACATAAAAGCACATCAAGAAAACAAGGATGAACAATTATTCGAACTGTGCTGACAGTTTGAGCAGACCTCAGGTGTTCAGGAAGTTTGTTCCACAAGTGAGGAGCATAGTGACTGAATGCTGCTTCACTTTGTTTGGTTCTGGTTCTGGGAACACACAGTAGACCTGTCCCAGATGACCTGAGGAGTCTGGAAACCTCATAGGGAACTAATATATCTTGGATATATTTTGGTCCACAACCATTTAGTGCTTTATAAACTAGCAATAAGATTTTAAAATCTATCCTTTGACTAACAGGAAGCCAGTGTAGTGATCTAAGAACTGGAGTGATATGGTCCAGTTTCTTGGTGTTTGTAAGGACTCTGGCAGCAGCATTCTGGATTAGCTGCAGCTGTCTGATTGACTTTTTGCTAAGACCTGTGAATAAGCCATTACAATAATCTAACCTACTGAAAATAAATGTGTGAACAAGTTTTTCTGCATCTTGATTAGACAGAAAACCTTTTATTCTAGCAATGTTTTTCAGGTGGTAATAGGAAGATTTAGTGATGGATTTTATGTGGTTGTTAAAATTCAGGTCTGAGTCAATGATTACACCAAGGTTTCTGGCTTGATTTGTAGCTTTCAATGACATGGAGTCAAGGTGAGCAATGACCTTTAACCTTTCATTTTTGGGGCCAAAAACAATCACTTCTGTCTTGTCTGTGTTGAGCTGGAGAAAATTCTGGCGCATCCATTCTTTGACTTGATTAATACACTCACATAATGAAATTAGAGGACTATAATCATGAGATGTCATCTGCATAGGTATGGTAGTCAATGTTGTAGTATTCCATAATCTGAGCAAGGGGCAGCATGTAGATATTGAATAAGAGAGGACCAAGAATAGACCCCTGAGGAATCCCACATTTCATTTTTGTTCGCTCAGACTCGTAATTACCAAGTGAGACAAAATAGTCTCTATCTTGTAAGTAAGATTTTAGCCAATTTAACACTGAGCCAGTAACTCCCACCCACGCTTCTAGTCTATCAAGCAGCACATCATGATCAACTGTGTCAAATGCAGCACTGAGATCCAGTAGTACTAAAACAGAGGTTTTGGATTCATCATTATTTAAATGTAAATCATTTAAAATTTTAATAAGTGCAGTCTGTGGTGTGCGCGAAATCCAGACTGTGTAGTTGCAAGTGCATTAAAAAGATTGTTTTGCACCATAAATCTGTGAATTTGTTGAGAAACTACTTCAATTATTTTTCCCAAAAATGGAAGATTTGATATTGGCCTGTAGTTACTTACTGCTGAAGCATCTAGATTAGGCTTTTTAAGAAGAGGTTTTATAACAGCAGTTTTTAAGGCCTGGGGAAACTGCCCTGACTGAAGAGAACTATTGACAATCTGCAATACATCTGGAGGTAAGCTGTTAAAAACATTTTTAAAAAAATTTGTTGGTAAAATATCAAGGCAGCATGATGTAGATTTTAATTGTAGAAGCGTTTCTGCCAGAGCTCTGTGGTCAAGGAGATCAAAATTATCTAGATTCACTGGAGAACTAGGAGGCACAGGTGATATTGTCATGTTCCTAGGTCTGAAGCTAGAGATAGTTTGTCTTATCTTTGATATTTTGTCTGTGAAAAAGGCTGCAAAATCATTGCATGACTTTTTGGACAGCAGTTCAGAAGGAAGAGAGGGTGCTGGGTTTGTGAGTCTGTCCACAACAGAAAACAATGTGCGGGCATTATTGCTGTTTTAATTGACCTTACTGTGTTTAGCAGATTATTAAAGTCCTTTTTGAGGATTTCGGACTGCTGCTTCACAATATCATTTGCCTCTGTGTGTAGTACAAGGTTTTTCAGAGTTGGATTTTCTTCAACAATGCTCAGGATTTTGTCAGTAGTGTCAGAGACCATATCTTTTGGGAAATACAGCACTTTTGTGTTGTTACTGCACATCTGTCTCACATCTTTTATGGCCATGTCGCCCACAATCAGTCTGAGGCCCTGTTAGCTTTCCTCTTAGTTTTCTGTCTTCTGTTGAGTTTTCAGACCTTACCCCTCTCTGTGGATGTGGAGGATTGTCCAAGTGATCAGATGAAGATCCGGGGTCCTGCAGTAGTGGAGCAAATCTATTTTGTAGCTGTACAGTTAGTTCCTTAGGAGTTTTGTTGCTCCTTTTCCCTTTAGCTGTCATCCATGGCTGTGCTTTCCTCTGCACAGGAGTTGAGGAGGATGGTAACGCTGGCCAGCCTGTCGCATCACAGATTTCTGGGCGCTGAGTTCTGCCTGTTGCTTGTCCTGATTTAGTGTTTGGCTTTGCTCCGAGAGCGTTCCAAGGAGGACTGATACTAGTAGTTTTATTTACCCGGACACAACCCTCCTGTTGCTCGGTCTTGTTAGTGCTAGTTATCTGTATACTAGCATGCTCTTGTCTGCTACTATGGTAGAGTGGTAGAGTAGTGTCCTCTTTCCCAGATAGTCCATTTATCTCCATGTACATCTCTAACCTTTGCACTTTAGTTTCCAGCATAGTGATTTTCTGTAGGAGTTTGCTGTGATCGTCCTCAGGGAAGGGAGGCATGGTCATCGGAGGTTGATCAAAAATAAAAGCAGGAGCAAGCAGAAGTGTGTCTGCACTCTTCAGAAGCAGGAAGCAGCCCATACAGCTGTTGGTACCCCTAGTAATTTCTGAAGATGCACTGTACTGTGCAAAAGTTCTAGACACTGCAAACACACAGGTTTAACATAAGACACATAAATAGTTTTTAATTTATCAGTTAACTTCATCCAAAGTGCAGTACAGGGGTCCAAACCTAAATATAATCAGTATTTGCAACACTTCCCTTTGCCCTTAAACCAGCAGCAGTTCTCTGGTTTGACCTGCACAGTTTCTCTTGGTACGTTGCAGCACCTTGGAGAAGCTGCCCCAGTTCTTCTGTAGATTCAGGCTGTCCCAGTGTTTCTGTCTTTTCTCTCTGTTGATCCCAGACTGATTCCACACTGCCCAGTCAGGGCTCTGTGGGGGTCAGACCAGATGATCTAGGACTCCTGGTTCTTCTTGCCACTAAAAATAGTTCTTCATGAACTGTAATGGGTACTTCATGGATTTGTCCTGCACAGTGGGATGCACTATGAATCTGGGACCCATCAGACACCTGATGGTGTTGTGTGAGAATAATCTAAAACATCTAAACTACCTAAAACCTTTGCACAGTACTGTAGTTATATGTGAGTCTGCTTTTCCCACTAAGACAATAGTATTTTTCAGTGCCAATTTGTTAAAGACAACCCCTCTCCCCTCACACCTTTATGACACTGCTGTCTGACAATTTTAGTAACTTTCCATAACAGACAAGGTGTGCACTATTTGAACCTTTCTTTCACAGTACCATATCTTGTCTTGTCAGCAGCAATAATACAGCACCATGATTGCTTTTTAGAAGAGACCATCAAAAAGTGTGTCCAGGTTGTCTGGGGTGACATAAATGCATTTAGAAATTTAGCACATAGGGAATACCTGCTCTGTTTTCACCTCCCTCAAATCACATATGTCCTGCCCATGTCATCCCCAGGTGTGGTTTCACTTGCATATTGCAATGCCCTCTAGAGGAGAAATAGGAGTATCTCTTCTTTTCTTTTTCTTTTTCTGCTTAGAGCTGACATTTGCACATACACACTGGATGTGAAGAAGATATTTGATTTTGCTGATTGATATAGATCAGCACAGTGCTCAAGACCTTAGGAATTGTAAAAAAAAAAAAAAGAAATAGCCAATATTAGAAATTAGCAGTTTCTGGCTTCAAATCAGTTGAGTCACAGTCTGGTATTGTCAGAAAGTCTTTATTGTGATGCCAAATTTTGCAATTTACCAAATTACATGATGCTAGTGGAATTGCTCCAAGTAATGATGCTAGTTGGAGCAATTGAACCTTCAGCCTTTTAAACCACAGTTCTATTTATTATGATCTATTATGTCATGATCACCCAGATGATGATCAAAGTCCTTTCCTTCCTTGTAATATTACTGCTGTAATTTAAGGCTGAATCCCGTTGGGGAGAAGACACCTTAACCTGGGGAGAGATTTATTAAGAGAGATGAGACATCATTTGCCTCAAGGCTTTTTACCTTGAGGAAAATATATTTTCACTTGAGTTTCTGCCTCAGAGTGGTAAATGTAAGACCTTTTTAAGTGTCTTTGGATAGAAGCAATTTGCTAAACACATGCTGCTTCTGCTTTCAAACACACTTGAAGTTACAGAGCTCCTTAATGGTTTTCAGGAAATGCCACTTTTGTGTTGGAGTGCTGTGAAATCTGTGTGTGTGTATGCGTGTCTCATTAAAGGATAACCTCTCTGTGCCTCCCCTTTCCTGTGCATTAGAATGAAAAGTGTTTAGCATATAAGCAGTGTCTGTGTTGCTGGAACGTGAAGTGTGTGACTCTGCTCTGATAGCATGTCAAAGTGAATTAGCTTCTGTGTGGCATCCACCTGGCACACATCACTGCCTGCCCTATGCCCACCACCCCACATATGTGCCCAAGACTAGAATTAATAACCAGTACTGCCAATCATCCTTTTTCACAATATCTCTGCATTTAGGGAGGGCATAGAGGTCACAGGCATTTGGTCCCAGGATGGGCAATCTGGAGCAGCTAATAAGGAGAGATTGCACTGTGTGTGTGTGTGCGTGTGTGTGTGTGTGTGTGTGTGCGTGCGTGCGTGTGTGTGTGTGCGTGTGTGTGTCTGTGTGTGTCCCTGTTGGACTCATTTTCAGCACTTGGGGTGGCTGCTGTTGGTGGCAAGTGAGCCACAGAGTCTGACAAGAAGAGTACTGGACATACAAGATAGTAGGTTACTAAGTGCATGTGTGTGTATACCTGTGTACCGATGCAATCTTATCATTCTGTCAATTAATGTCAGCACTACAACAACATTTTGTGTGGCAACTCATAGTAAGATATCTAGGTTAATAGAGCATTTCATACAAAATAGAGCATTTTGTCCATCCAGCCATTATCTATACCCACTTATGCCTATTTAGGGTCAAGGCGATCTGCTGGAGCCTGTCCCAGTTCTCTTCAAGTGAAAGGTAAGAGTACACCCTGGACAGGTCATCAGTCTATCACAGGGTCATATATAAGCAAACAGCCACACACACTTACACTCACGACTATTGGCAATTAACCTGATATGCATGTTTTTGGACTGTGGGAGTAAACTGCAGTTCCTAGAGAAAACAGGGAGAAAACAGCATAGGGAGAACATGTAAACTCCACACAGAAAGCTCCTGGGTTTTGAAACAAGAAGCTTCTTGCTGTGATGCAAAAGTGCTAACCACCAAGCCACTTTGCTGCAGTAGATACAGTATAAAAAAATTCCCTTCTCACCTCTAGGGGTGGTGTGTGTGTGTCTTGTGGAGTTTGAGGGTTCTTCGCAGTATCTTAGCTGTTCCTAGCACTTCTGAACTGAGAGCTCTGATGTTGTTCCTGGGATTTGTTGGAACCATTCTCCCAGTTTGGGGGGTCACAGCCCTGAGGGTGCTGATTACCATGGGGACCACTGTTGCTTTTACCTTCCACATCTTTTCTAGCTCTTCTTTCAGACCTTGGTATTTGTCAAGCTTTTCATATTCCTTCTTTCTGATGTTGCTGTCACTTGGGATTGCTACATCTACCACTATGGTTTTCTTCTGCTGTTTGTCCACTACTACTATGTCTGGTTGGTTAGCCATCACCAGTTCGTTAGTCTGTATCTGGAAGTCCCACAGGATCTTAGCTCGGTCACTCTCCACCAGCTTTGGAGATGTGTCCCATTTTGACCTTGGAACCTTCAGCCCATATTTGCTTACGGAAAATTGTAGGCCAATGTAGTATTGGGTGAAACTTTAAGTTTCCTGACATTTGTGCTTTTTTCAGTTGCTTTTAAACATATTAACGTTAGCCATTAATATGTTTAACACTTACATACTGTTCATATTCCATGCCTTCATAGTATGGTCCAGGTCAAAACTGACCTGGGCTAAGAATACCCTCATACTAAGTGTCTATACCAAATTATGAGCTACAGGTCTTTTTATAATTTATTAATAGCCTGTCTGACATTAATAAATGACTGATTAATCTTTAAACAATGTTTCATAGAGCAGGGAGAGTATTTGATTTAGGTTTAATACCACTCGTTTTTGGATAAAAACATCTACAATCACACAATGTGATGTCTGGTTTTACCTACCCAGAACAGCCTCAATGTACAAAAAATTGTAGCACCTGTACACAAGTGTTATATTTGAAAATATTTTCATTTTTGTGTATTTTGGGTCACTTTAGGAAAAGTAATCAAATTTCAGGCTAAAAACATTTAGGGTATTTTCATTGCTATCAAATGTCAAATTTGACCCGAACAGTTGTTTTTAAGGGTTAAAAACAACTGAAAAAAGCACAAATGTCAGGGCATGTCAAAACTTGTCCAGAGCCCCAAAACACCCTTAGACCCCATAGAGTTAGTGATGTGATGTGGACAATGTGATGCCTTACCTTGGCTGCTTCCCCTTTGTGAGCGACTGCTTGGCGTACCTGCCTCTTACCTACCGGCCACTACCACACATGGAACTCCCCCCTCAAAACTGGACAAAGTAGTCCCTACTAATACTATATCTTGATGTCAATAAACTATGTAATACCCAAATGTAAACCAAGAGAACATAATACTTCATGATCCAAAGAGTAATGATATAATGCTGAGTGATTCTATAAGCAAAGTGACATGCTGCTGATGTAAACAAACTTTACCTGATTTCCATGCCAGTGTGTGTTCAAAGTACTATTAACATTGGGAAAACAAAAATCATCTTGGCTCCACTGATGCTGCAGGTTTATGATGGATAGAGAAAAATAAGGAGGGAAAATGTTTAAGCATCCTTCTACATCTCATTGTGTTTCCCTCCCCATTCTTTTGGCATTTAGCTAAATGACACCAGTCAAACTGCTTTTTTTTTTTTCTCACTGAATTTGCTAGTGAAAAAAGTGTAATCATCGTCAGAAATTTTTTTAGCATGTTTTGAGCTAATAACTGTAAGACCTAATATATGCCACAAGATGGCAGCAAAACAATTAGGAAAAAACTGTATCTGCTTATAAACCCCTCTCATCTTCACGATGACATAATCCCTTTTGCCAATGAGAAGGGTGCGGAGGGGGTTTGTTTGAAAGCCAGGAAGATGGAGACTATACTCTGTTCTGGAAGAGGGATGTGTCTCTGTTGCTCAGATTTCTTCCAGTTATTCAATTAATGATTTTTTCCCCCCTTTTTTGTAGTTTTATCCCTTTTAGTGGTCTAAGGACAGAGGATGCACTGACTGTAAAGCCCATTGAGGAAAATTGGATACATAATGCTACATAAAATTTGAATTCATAACTTGAAGTTTGTTAGAAAATACTATAAGTAATGACTCTGATCTTACTCCTTCATTTTACTGGATATATCTCCTCAAAAAAATCCTTCATTCATTTTGAGAAATCTGGATAATTTGGTAACGGTTCCCTCCCTCCTCCTCTCCTTTTCTAGCTCTATGGTGTGTGAGGAATGCCCTTGCTTTGCACCAGCTTTTAATTATTCCGCCTTGTAAACTAATATGCACATTGTGACTATAGAAGGACCAACAATAAGTACAATTGTTCCACAGTACCACCTCCCATATCGTTTTGTGTGTTAATCGGGATGGTGACAGTTAGCATGGCAGAAAGCCAGCACTGTGTGTGTGTGTGTGGCTTGGATCACACACACACACACACAGTGCTGGCTTTCACAAGTTGTTCTCTACAATATCTGCTCTAATGGAGCGGTAATTGTTAGGTGTGTTGAAGTAATTTCTTAACCTCATCTTGGCAGTTGTGGGGGAAAGAAATCAATGCTGTTTGCCATTATTCTCACCATGCTGTAAATTGTCAGACCTCTAATGCCTGTATTTCTTGCTATCTGCTTGATTCATTCTAAGTTGAGCTTGGTTGCCATGGAAACCTACTTTCCTAGCAGCTGCCTGGGTGGGGTGATCCTCAGGATTTCCAGCTTGTTGGCCAGGTGACTGATATGTCACTCTAGATACTTTTTTTCCTCTGTTAGCTTATGAAATAGCTCTTCCACTGTACACTACTGAGACAGAAATGTTCATGGGTTAGCTTTTCTGTATGTAGTGACTTGTTTTTGTTACAGAGTTTTTCCTAAATATTCAGTTTCAATCACTTCTGCAGTGGCTCATAAGCAGGGATGGGAATCGAGGCCTGGTTCCAGTTTAGAACCAGTTCCAAATTGGAATCATACAGCTCATTGCTTATTAATTCCTCTTATTGATGCCGACATGTTTTCCTGACAGTTGTGCCTCCGTCATGACCACAAACTTTGCAGCTCCTCCGGTAGAAACTTGAAACAAAAAGGGAGTCATGGGAGTCAATGGGAGAAGTGGCACAAAGCCTGGCATACATAATTATGACTGCAGTGCTAATTAATGTAAAATAATCAAAGCACCTGTAACATCTTTATTCTTTAATTTATAAATCTTTATTTGTGCAACAAATGCATGAATGCCACTTCCCAATTGAACAGCATTTCTGTTACAGAGGGTAAATGTCCTGTGTTAACAACATTAGTGCCCCACAGCAGTTTTAGCAGATCTTTATTTGACTAAGAAATATCAAATACTATATGAATATTCTCTCGTTTCATCCATTTTAGAAACTGAGTGTTACCATACACAGCTCTGACTGTCTTTACCAAATTGCCGTGTGCAGACTTGTGTTTGTACCTATACAGACGTTTTCAATTGTGCACTAGAAGCACTTTCTTTACAAAAAGCTGACAGAGGAGGAACACCTGGCACACGGACAACTATGGCCTAAACAGAATAATATTGTAACCCAAGGGTGAAGGGATGGGTGTTGTAGTTTCAAATGACTGAAAACATAACAGTTTTCTGTCTTGTGCAGGATTGTATCATAAAATTCATAGTAAAATTAATAAACAATAAAACTGATAAAAATACACTTTTAAAGCACTTTATATTCAGTTGGATTGATATAACAAATGATAGATTATGTTTTAACTGTGTTTAATTGATGTTTTACTCTATCATAGTGGAATTCTGAATCATATTCAGAATCGGAGATTATAGGTGCACTGATGCTTAAAACCTGTATAGGTCTTTTAGTGTTTTTTTTAACAGAAAACTGATCAGGAATTGATGAGGGAGTTGAGCTGTTGGGCTGTGAAAAGTCTCTACTGATGAAAATTTGTGAAACTTATTCTTAGATAAGAGGAGTTATCTCAAAGTGTTGTACTTGTTTGAAGAAGACATATTGAAATTAAAATTAGAAAACACATGATCTCACTTGCTCTGACAGTAGTTCTAAGGTGTTTTTATTTCCCCCAGAGACTGTGTCTGCTATGAGATGTAATACAAAAGGCCACATAGATTGAAGATGTAGGTCTACATCACTGACAACTCCAGAGGTAGCAATCGGTGTGTCGCTGGAAAGTTAGACCCCTAATCACAGGTTTTTCGGTTTAGTCTCCAGGTACTCATGTTCACATTTAGTGAGCTGCAAGTGAGAACAGTTCTGTCATAGCCATATCAGGGGCCTCAGTTTTCAACCAGTTATGCAGTTTTGTATTCAGAAAATCGGATTTCCCTCCATTCTTTGATAACATTAAATAATACATAGTTTTATTACTTGTATAGTGCTTTTTCATGCACATACATTGTTGAAACAACCACTTTCAGACTTTAACATTTGAACTTTGAACTAGAGAAGCCACCAACCCTTTAGTTCATGGCCGACCTTCTCTACTTCCTAAGCCACAGCCGTCCTTGAGCACACATGCTTCTAACACTCCAGCAAGTTTATACATATGATGCCTCCTTTCTAATCAAGACAGCTCTATGATTTCCCTTATGTCTATTAAACCATACAGACAGAGGCCACTTACTCTCTAATCCTGTACCCTGTTTTATGGCTGGGAAGGTGACAGGCATTAAAATGTCAGGGCATTCATTTATAATTGTGTGGCAGCCAGTGAAGCCCATTGAAAACTCATTTCTGATATGTGACATTTGTGGGAAAGAGAGAGGGTGAGATATGCTTCACTGTTATTAACATGGACAACACAAGCCAGTTATCTACTTTGTCTTCATTTGTAAGTAATAAAGTTACAGAGAGCAGTTTATAATTGCTCTTGAAAAACAAATGAAAGTGGCACTCCAGTTCTTAACAACCAATATTTAATTAATGGATATTACAAAGGCTTTAAAATACTATTTTAATGCAGTAAAAACTAAAATAAAGAAGTCTGTAGAATTGCAACCAAATAAGTGCAATAATTCTTTTTGCACATAAAAGCAGAGGAGTTACACCTTTATATCATGCATTCAACATACCCAGACTGCTGTTTCCTACCACAAATGAGTTTGCACAAATCTTGTAAAAATGCACACACAACAAAACTTGCTTGGTTATAGATCTGATCTGCCGGGTACAGCACTTCCTACGTTCAGTATACATTATCACGTTATCAAAAAATGGCACTACAGCATGTAAAAATGTAAAGATATGCTCTAGCAGACTTTTTCTATGGTAGGTCATAAAGGGATACCAATCTGTTAACTTAGGAAGTACAAGTGATTGTAAATCACTGTCAACTGCTTTGTCACAAATGAAAGTGACAGGCAGAAGCAGGGCAACCCCGAAAAAGGGAATGGTTTTGACTGTGGTGGACACAGACAAATGCTCTCTCCTCAGTCGTCCTGACTGATTCTTCTCTTGTTTCATGTTTTGCTAGTCTCCTTGTTACTACTAGTAGCATGAGGCAGTACCTACCGTCCAGGCTGTACAGGTAGTTCAGTTACTCTAAGATCACATATTCCTATGTGTAGTAGCAAGGAGGTTTGCTGTGTCTCCCAGTGGTTAAGGGTTATGACCAGTGTGGGCCCTTAGGCAAGGTCCTTAATGTTACTGGCCTACCTCATTACAAGATGAGCGATAGAAACACAGGAGTCATACCAGCTCGAACGTCACCTGGGTCACCAAGGTCCACGTCAGGGAACCAGGGCAACCTGATGAGAAATGGGCTACTGGAACTCAACAATTTGAAAACCCACCATCTAGACTAGCACCGAATCAACTAGCAGCTCAGTGTTCCAACATCCGCTAACAGCAACTGCTATCACAGCTAGAGATTGAAGAGATAAAACACAAATGCTACAACAAGGGGGAGGTAGGACACAAGGTCAGGGGGGAAACAATACTATCTCCACCTGAGATTGGGTACCAAGTTCCAATAACAAGTCCCCACACGCTCAACACAAGAGCAGCTGACCTGAGATTGAAGATCATGAATAAGCTGAACACCTGGAACCTCTGCAGCCAGTTACTGAGACTAACTGAAGTCTGAAAGTCTACTAGACTAACTAGAAGTCAGCATTACGAACAATCTCTACAATCCCTGACCAGTGGCTGAGAGACGTGTAAGCACATGGCTCAATACATGAGCAGGGTCCAGAAAGGAATGGGCAAGAACACCAGGGGAGCAAAACATCAACTACTGTTAGATAAAGCAGTCACTCGAGACTGTAAGACCAGACAGACCAACCTGTGCACCACCTGGATTGACTACTACTACTACAAGAAAGCCTATGACTCAATGCCTCACACATGGATACTTGCATGCTTGGAGCTATACAACATCAATAGGACTCTAAGAACCTTCATAAGGAACTCAGTGGGACTGTGGAAAATAACCCTAGTCTCCACCAATTGCGGCATCTACCAAGGAGATGCTCTGTCCCCGCAGTTGTTCTGCATAGGCCTAAACCCCCTCAGTCAGATCATCACGGATACCAACTACGAAATGGATAACATCAAGCTGTACTCCAGGAGTGAGCAAGACATCGACTCACTATTCCACACCACCAGGATATACAGCAATGACATTGGAATGTCATGGATAAGTGTGGTCGGATGATAACAAAGAGAGGCATGGAGGGTTGCATGGAGGGTTTCACCCCAAAATCCAGCATCCTGAGACTGTACACTAAGAGGAACGAAGGAGGCCAAGGACTGGTGAATGTCAGAGCCACCATCCGAGATGAAAGAGCAAAGATCCTGGAGTACATCAGGAAGATGACCCAGAGTGATGGAGTACTTAGCAAATATCTCAGGCAACAGAAGTTCCTCTTCTTCCGCTTTTGGCAAGAACCATCATGGCAGGACAAAGCCCTGCACGATATGTACCACCGACAGATAGAAGTGGCTGATATCGAAAAGTCCTACCAGTGGCTGGAAAAGACTGGACTAAAAGATAGCACAGAGGCATTATTCATAGCAGGCCCTGAGCACAAGATCAATAGAGGCTGGGGTCTACCACACCAGGCAGGACCCCAGGTGCAGGCTGTGCAAAGATGCCCCTGAGACAATCCAGTACATAACAGCAGGTTGTAAGATGCTAGCAGGCAGACCATACATGGAACGCCATAAACAAGTGGCCGGCATAGTGTACAGGAACATCTGTGCTCAAAAATGGGAGAATGACCGAGCTAAGATCCTGTGGGACTTCCAGATACAGACTGAAACAACAAACAATCGAAGAAAGCTGTATGCGATTATTCTGAAAGAAAGAAATATGTCCATACCAACAACTGAAGTTGAAAAATATTGCATCCATCCATCCGTCCATTATACATTATTCCTCATTAGGGTCACAGGGATCTGCTGGAGCCTATCCTAGCTCCCTTTTGGGCAAAATGCAGGGGTACACCCTGGACATGTCACCAGTCCATCACAGAAAAAGTAAGCATGTTTCCTGTTTCTTGTCCTCAGTCCATGTCACAGACTGAGGACAGAAGCTCCATCAAGCTATTTATGTTTTAAAGAGCTTTGTTTAAAAACATGGATTTTCTCACAGCAAATAAAAGTATTTAAGGAAAGGTATGTGCTCATCTGGAGGGCCTGTGTGTCGATAGATGAACGAAGTACAAAATAAAGAAGATTTCATTTCAACATTTAAATTTTTTTTTTTTAACCATCATTCTTTTTGTGTTCTTCCAGCTCCCAGCTCCCAGTGAAACAACTGTACAAATTATACTTGGAACACAAGTTAACAGTAGGTAAGGTGATATGGTGCTACTATGTATGATGGTATTAACAGAATAACATGACCATGACCATGTCCTGCTGTGGGCTGAATTGAAATTGTGCTGTGGACCAGATGCAGGATCAGGATAAGGTGTTAAAGGATGTGGCTGGCAGGGGTATCCTCTGTCACAGAGGAGGTAAGCATCAAGCTCTCCTATAAAAAGGAGAGCATGCAGTTTAACGTTTTAATATACGTATAAAGATACATGAATAATGGAACATAGAGAGGTGTATGTTAGTACTCATCACAGGCAAATCTGTGGCTTAGTGCACACTCATGAAAATGTATGAGTCATGCACAGATCCAGGCCACTTTAATAGTAATCTACACAGTCTGTATCTCCTGTCCATCAATGCAGACTGACAGGCATGGTGCATCTCCTAAAATCCACCACCAGCTCCTTAGTCCTGGTGGTGTTCTGGAGAAGATAGTTCTCTTTGCTCCAGTCAGTGAAGGCCTCCACTAGGTCCCTGTACTCCCCCTCCTGTCCACCACACACATATCAGAATACTTCTGAATGTGGCAAGACTCTGAGTTATACCTGAAGTCCGATGTGTAGTCTGTGAACAGAAAAGAAGCAAGAACAGTCCATTTGGCACCCCCTGAGGTGTGCTGGAAACATGAAGCACAATGGTTTTGCTTTAAAAACAATGGAAGTGCTGCTGTTCATGATCCCAGGATCGGCCTGATGTTCATGTTGAAGGAAAAAACTATTTTTTGAATGAATGATTCATTCAGTGGAATGTAAACAACAATGGCAACTATGTATGTCAACTCCCTTGGCACATAGTATGGCCAGAAACCAACTGAGACCAATTCAATGTCCAGACAGCATACCCTCTCTTTCACAGTCACATGACTCCTTGGGACTCTGTCTGTCTGCTCGTACAGCTTGCGAAGCCTGGTATATCCACACAAGTCCAGTTTGTTGTCGTTCAAACAGGATTCAGAAAGACATATCAAACTGCACTCTCTATACAGCCTCTGGATCCTCACAAGTGCCTACAGCTTGTCACACTTGTTATGCAATGAGTTAACATTTCCCATGAGCCAAGAGGGCAGAAAAGGCTTGTATCTCCACCTTCTGCTCTTCCTACTAGCCTTTAGCTTAGCCCCGGCTCTACATCCACGACTGTCTCCTCAGCATAGTTAGGATTGGGTGTTTTTCTCTGTGTCCAATCTTCAATAGAGCCAGTGGACAGTTCCTCTCTAGTGTACACTACTCTACTTAAGCCAGTACACCTTTTAAGAAAAAAACATACGAAAAAACTACAAAAAGCTTAAAAAAAACACAGAAGCTACTCGGACTTGCTGCCATTCAGAACAGCGCATTTTTTTGAAAAAAAAAAAAAACAAAACAAAACAAAAGAAAAAAACAATTAAAAAAAAAATTTAAGACAACAAAAAAGCTGTTTCTGAGGTTTTTAGGCCCAAATAAAATAACCTCTGTTTTCTCTCAGTTTAAAAGTACAAAGTTACTGGTCATCCAGGCCTTTGAGTCCTTTAGATATGCCTTAAGTCCTGGGTAACTGGTTTGTGTTATCAGGTTTCATAGATAGATAAAACTGAGTGTCATCTGCATAGCAGTGGTAATTAATAGAGTGCTTCATAATAACACTGCCTAAAGAAAGCATGTACAAGGTTAACAAAATCGGTCCCAGCACAGAACTTTGTGGAACTCCATAACGCATGCAACGTTCATCATGAACATGAACAAATTGGAATCTGTCCGATAAATAGGATTGGAACGATTTCAATGCTGTTTCCTCTGATACCAGCCACATGCTCCAGTCTCTGTAATAAGATGCTGTGGTCAATAGTGTCAAATGCAGCACTAAGGTCTAGGAGGACAAGTACAGAAATTAATACATTATCTGAGGCTAAGAGAAGATGACTTTTAACAGTGCTATTTCTGTACTAAGATGTGCTCTAAATCCTGATTGAAAATCTTCAAATAGTTAATTTCTATGTAAGTGGTCTGATAGCTGCTTAGCAACAGCCTTTTCAAGGATTTTAGAAATAAATGGCAGGTTGGATATTGGTCTATAATTAGCCAAGTCTCCTGGATCAAGACTAGGCTTTTTGAGTAAGGGCTGATTACTGCAGTCTCAAAGGCCTGTGGTACATAGCCTGATACTCGAGATAAATTTACCAAGTCTAATAAAGATGAGTTCATTAATGGCAGGGTGTCTTTAAGCAGTCTAGTCAGGATGGGGTCACTTTGATGATTTAGATGAAGAAGCTACTGATGTGAATTCAGAGAGATCTATGGGAGAGAGGCTGTCTAAACATAACTGAGGTCTTATAGATGATTCAAGAGCTACTGTAGTAGAAGATTCATTTATTGCAGGTATAGGAAGCATCTGATGAATTTTATCCCTAATAGTTGTGATTTTATTTGTAAAGAAACTGGCTTTACGGAGAGCTTTTTTATATGTTAATAGACTGTTTTTCCAGGCTAGATAAAGTGGCCACAGTATCAAGAATTTCACGCAGTGAGGCTACAGCACTGTAAACAATATGATCAACTTGGTAGAGAGTAGGATTGAGGCAGCTGCCCTCCACTGTGTTGGCACATGGCATAGAGGTAAATAAAGATGGAATGATTTTCTTAAATTTATTAACAGCATTGTCAGATAAACAGCTGCTGTAGTGGAACTGCATGATCCATTATCTTAAATTCGAAAGTTATTAAAGAATGGTCTGACAAAAGAGGATTTGGGGGAAAAACTATTAAATGTTAAATTTCGATGACATAGGGCAGAACAAGATCAAGGGTGTGATTGAAACAGTAGGTGGGTTTATTAACATTTTTAGTGAAACCAGTTGAATCTAATATTGAATTAAATGCAGTGCTGAGACTATTATTTTCAACCTCTACATGAATGTTAAAATCTCCCACTATAATGACTTTATCTGAACTAAGCACTAAATAAGACAGGAAGTCTGGAAATTCAGTTAAAAACTCTGAGGTAAGGGACAGGTGGACGGTACACAATGACAAGTAGAACTGGTTTTTGTGTTTTCCCAGTTTAGATGTGAGAGACCTGTGCTTTGAGGAACATGATAATTTTTATGACTCAGGGGGGTTGATTCATTCAGACTGACATATTCATCCTGCTGTAGCCAGGTTTCAGTGAGACAAAGTCAATTTGGTGATCAGTTATCAAATCATTTACTAACAGAGATTTAGATGAAAGAGACCTGATAATCCACATCTGACTGTTCTGTTTTTCTGTTCAGTAAGAGGAGTAGTCTTAATTTTTATTAGGTTTTTATGAATAACTCCTCGTCACCTCGTCCCGGTCCCCACTCTGGCTTGTCAAACTTTAGGTTGGCTAATAAACTTGGCCAGATTTCTGTAGATGAGAGCCACACCATCCAAAGTGGACCGGGTTTTCCCCAGAATGTGGCCCAGTTGTCTATGAAGCCCACATCGTTTGCTGGACAGCACCTAGACAGTCAGCGACAGAACAACGACATGCGACTAAACACACATTCTCCTCCCTTTGTCTTTGACATAGGGCATTACTGACACTTCCCAATACATCACCCCTCTCCTCCTAACTGTTGCTCGACTGCTGCCTAACAGCAGCTTGTAAACAACCAAGTCAAAATGCAAAAAATCATTAAATCAGTTCTGTACAGCCTTCACACCTACACTGTAATCACTCAACTGCAGTCATGCTTTATTTCCCCAATGAGGAAAAAGAAAATTGCAATAATGAAAAAAGAGATTTGCCATTGAAATCTCCTTCGCTTTCTGTCTGTGAAAGCCCCTAAAAGGCAGATTTACAGCTCCTACCTCAGTTGCTTTGTTGAATAGAGCCACATGAATGCACAGAGAGATGGTAATTTGGGAGTAATTGTTATCAATCGACAATGACTAAGACTAATTGACTAAGGTTTAATTGGGCAAATATTAAGTAGGGACCAAACTAGTGGCTAAAATTACCAAAATTGTCTTATGCTTTGAAACTGAGCTATATTCAGTCCTTCATTTTCTCCATTGTTAAAAACTCTCCTTTCACTTTTCAAAATGCCTCTCTGTGCACTCACCAGGCTCTACTAGTTATGTATAAACTCTAAATTTAGAATATGCACACATTCTGGATTGTGAAGAAACAAACCTCAATTCATATCACTGAATAGTTAAGATTGAGTCTGCCTGGGTGGAAATGGCTGCTTTTGTGCAGTTAGTAGTTTGGGAATGATGTATGCACTTATTGCTCAAAAAATAGACTATACCATTTTGACAAATTTTGAAAAATTTGACAAAATGGACAACTTTTGCTTTTAAATAACAGCAGCATAAATTTATTCCATATTCTAGGGTAGTGAATTTTGTAAAAAGAAAATATTTAAAGAAATTAAAGGGAGTTTGAAGCATATTAATGCAATCACTTGAATTAATTGAATTAACTAAACTGTAAATTTAACAATCTTGTTTCTTTTTTGCTTAATTGACATATTTATAAAAACATAAATGTAAAATTTAGTGTAAATAATTAATGTAAATGATTTACTTTATACAGTATGCAGCAGACTAGTTAACGGGTTGCTGATTTGTGTTGGGAATGTTTGTGGTCATTTTATGTCTTGATCTGCTATACCCTTTTATTGTAAGTCATAATTAATTCATCAAAACAAAAATAGAAAAACAAGTGGAATTGATATCTTCTTATTTCAAATTGCAGGTAAAACAGGTATGAACCAGAGGTGAAAAAACAGCTTGCAAAAACATGTAGAATTGCACTATTTATATGACATACAAGCCCACTGGGGTGTGAATTAGGGAGCACACTGAGCAGAGAGAAGAAGGGAGCAGAAGAGTGGAGAATGACACGCAGAAAAGCTGATGTTAGAAACTGCTGAGTGGGAATGAATAAGCTAGAGACTGAAGAGATGAACCAGGAATATTTTGAGCTGAGTGAAAGAGTAAAAGTAAGCATGTGAGAAAAAAAAACAGTAATTAAAAAATGTTTTAAGTTTGTTAAGCTCAAGTCTTGCTGGTGTTTTCAAATCTATATTTTAGTTTGAGTAATGTAGGTCCCAGGCTTTGACAAGTAAGAAATGAAAAACAGTATCCAGTACTGTTCTCTACCTTTATAATGCTGTTTATGTCAACAGCACACATTCGATCTCTCAAATGGCTGCACTAGCCTTCATGCATCACTGTTATGATCTGGTGTTGGTGATGTTGAAGGAGGAGCGGTAGGACCTAAATGCAGGATGAGCAGGTCTTTATTTCCCCTGGATTGTCCAGGGCTCAGGCACAAAAACACAGGGAAATTCTCCGCCACTTGACGGGCAGGCAGACAGGCAAAACATTAACGCCACTCTGCGTTTCGGAACAGAACAGAAATTCCTCTTCTCACTCCTGCAGACAGTGCTAATGCTTCCACAGTGAACAAAGGAACTCAAGAGGCATAAATACTTTCAGAACCAAAACACTAATTAACACAGCTGAAAGTAATCTTACTAATGAACACAAAGCTACCCCTGATAAACACAGAAAGAAACAGGAAAGCAACCAAAATAAAAGTCCAAGACCGGAAGTGAAACTTAACCTCATAACAATCACACAGTGGAGGCCAGTGTCTTTCTTCATTTCGTTCTCAATATGTGTGTGTAGCCACAGACACCCCACAGTTTTTGTTACCCTTGTAATCCTATGACTTAGGTCGGGCGGTGGTGGAGGCAAAAAAAAATGGGAGGAGTTCAGTGAGGCCATGGAGAAGGACTATCGGTCAGCAAACCATGCTCTGCCAACAATTTTTACAGTGGAGGTGGGGAGCTGCTGACCTCGACTGGGGATATTGTCAGACGGTGGAAGGAATGCTTTGAGGATCTCTTCAACCCCGGCGATGCGCCTTCCATGGAGGAAGCAGAGACTCAGAGGTCAGAGGCTGATCTGTCCACTACCCAAGCTAAAGTCACTGAGGTAGTTCAGCAACTCCTCGGTGGCAAGGCACTGGGGTGGAGGAGATCCGCCCTGAGTATCTCAAGTCTCTGGATGTGGTTGGGCTGTCATGGTTGACATGCCTCTGCAACATTGCGTGGCGACTGGAGATAGTACCCCTGGACTGGCAGACCAGGGTGGTGGTCCCACTTTTTAAGAAGGGGAACCGGAGGGTGTGTTCCAAATCTAGGGGGATCGGACTCCTGAGCCTCCCAGGGAAGGTCTATGCCAGGGTGCTGGAGAAGAGGATCCAGCCAATGGTAGAACCTCGGACCTCAGGAGGAACAATGTGGTTTTCGTCTCGGTTGTGGAACATTGGACCAATGTCCACCTATACCCTCTCCAGGGTGCTTGAGGGTTCATGGGAGTTTGCCCAACATGTGTTTTGTGGACTTGGAGAAGTCTTTCGACCACGTCCCTTGTGACATTCTGTGATAGGTGCTCTGTGAGTATCGGGTCTGGGGCTCTTTGTTACGGGCTCTGTACAACTGGAGCAGGAGCTTGGTTCGCATTGCCGGCAGCAAATCAGACTAGTTCCCAGTGCATGTTGGACTCCGGCAGGGCTCCCATTTTGTCACCGGTTCTGTTCATTGTTTTTATGGACAGAATTTCTAGGTACAGCCAGGGACAGCAGGGAGTCCAGTTTGGGAACCTCAGGATTTCATCTCTGTTTTTGCAGTTGATGTTATCCTGTTGGCTCCATCGAGCCAGGACCTTCAGCGTGCACTGGGGCGGTTTGCAACCGAATGTGAAGCGGCAGGGATGGGGGGGTGTTCTGGGCATGCCCCACCAGGAAGAGTCCCCAGGGAAGACCCAGGACATGCTGGAGGGACTACGTCACTTGGCTGGCCTGGGAATGCCTTGGTGTCCCCCCGGATGAGCTGGAGGAAGTGTTCAGGGAGAGGGAAGTCTGGGCGTCCCTGCTTAGGCTACTGCCCCCGCAATCCGGCCCCGGATAAGCGGAAGAAGATGGATGGATGGATGGATACCTTTTACTGTGCTGTACTTACTCTGACATATTGACCTGCTTTTCAGCAGCAACCAAAAGCCTGGTTCTGCTGGAGGTTTTTTCTTCTGTTAAAGGGAGTTTTTCCTCTCCACTGTCACCAAGTGCTTGCTCATAAGGGATTTGTTGGGTTTTTTTGTTTTTGTAAAGTGCCTTGAGATGATTTGTATTGTGATTTGGCGCTATACAAATAAAATTGAATTGAATTGAACTGGAAGTTTCAGAGCCATGGACATTAAAAAGGAAAGTCTCTGTTTTGTCTAATCATTCAATGTCTTCATTCCTTTTGAAGAAAGGCTTATACAGTCATTTGTCAACTTGTGTGTGATGGTTATTGACCATGACAAATGAAGAGGGTTACACAGGCTTCAGTAATGATCCAGCAGTGTTTATATATCTGTTGTGTAGGAAACTCTTCTGGGGGTATTATCATCTTGGTAAATGGGAATATCAAGAAGGAACAGTGTGTTATGATTCCCCTTTGGGACTTCCTGCCGGGGGACCTTTATTTTGTAAAGACTTCCTTTTCCCTCGCACTGGCCCCGGGCAGCTTCACTAGTTATTTCTGTTCATTGATTTCACCTGTGTTTAATCACCTTTTGTGTTTTCCCTATTTATACCTCCCCCCTTCCTTTGTTCCCTGCCGAATCATTAGTTGTATTTAGTTGGTGTTAAAGAGGAAAGGTGTGCTTTTTTATGACGACCGTCCCACCCGGTCTTTCGCTGTTTCTACCGTCTCACCCGGTTCCCGTGCATTTTGTATTTTAAGTTTGTCCTGGAGATCCCAAGAAGAATAAACCCTTTTTTGTTGTCCTGCATTTGGGTCATACCTTCTGTCCCGCACCTCCACACACACACCAGCGCTTGACACAGTGTTTTTTTAAAAATGACTTAATATTCTGGTCTCAGTGCATTCAGGCAGAACACATTTTTAATCTAATTGTTCCCATTAAATGGTTTCTATACCAGAGCTCTTGTTGTCTTTGACAGCTGGCAGCAGATAGAAATGAAAGCCTACTTGCCCTTTCCCAAACATGCACCCCCACCATCAGTGCCAATTTACAATACACAGAGAAAACTGAAAATTTCACACATTCACTTTTACAGGCAGTCAGTGTTTTGGTTAACAGTTTTGAATGCTTCTGTTATTACTGTCTTAAGGATTCATTTCACATTTACTCCTTGTTCCATAAATCAGATTCATTGAATTCTGTCATTGAAATGTCTAATTAGGATGATCATGACAAGATCACACAAAGAGCTCAAATCAATATTGGAACATGTGTGAATCCTAGCCAGCAGTGTGAGCATTAGCATAATAAGTAATAATGGATTTTATAAATATCACATTGTTGGAAATATACACTTTGCTATTGGTTATTCTGGATCAGTAATTGTGCATCACATTCACAGAAGATAAATCTAGAAAATAATTTCAGTATATATAATAATAGCTCCAGTTCTAAGGTTTTATTAAATGAAATGATAAACCCTTATTTGAGTTTATATAGATCTATAGATGCCAGTGTGAGATAGATATACATTAACCTTTTACTGTCAGGTTTGTTCAGTGAGCAAAACGATAGTGCTGAGGTCAATATTTAAAGTAGTTTGACAGGGCCACGTGCTGAATAATACCATTCTGACAGCTAAAAGCTACAAGAGATTGTGGGCAGAAAGGAGGGGCAGAGACACTTGTGATAAAGTTACCATTGAGGTAACCAAGGCAAATAGCTTAGGCAGCACATCTGAAGGTTAATTTTGTTGCATGTATGTGTGTGTATGTGTGTTTAGACACCAGTGTGTGTCTGTGTGTTCCTCTGTCTACCTACCCAAAATGGGGGATCACTGGACTCAGATTGTACCAACAGAAAGTGACATTGTCAACAGGGCCTAATTCGCAGAGTTGTCATGCTGACTGGTGAACATAATTATTTATGCTCACACATGCTGCCTATCGTCAGAGATTAAATTGACTGGAAATTAGCTGAATGACACCTTGAAGTTTCAACCATGCTCTGCAGATAGCTTTGGAGAGTGTGCTTTGCATTAGTGAAACCTTTCACTCCTAAGCCCAAACAAAAAGCCACATTTATAAAGTCATAGGTAATCTCTGTTCCACTAACTTCTATAACTCAATGGAGTCTCTCATTAAAGCTGGTTTACTTACTTAGAACCTAAAACTTAGTTATTATGATATAGTTTTAACAAAATTAATAAATTGTTGTGTCATAAATTTGTTTTGTTTATATCCACACAACTTACAAATGGCCTATTCTAAAGTCATTGTTTTAGATTTCTAATTGTAATCTCTGCTGTCTAAATACCACTACATCAGCAACCCCTTGCCTCTTCTGCTGAGCCATGAAGTTTATCCCACCAAGGTCTAGGGCTGATGAGAAATGGTATTTGTTAAGGGTGACAAAAAAGCTCTAATATGACATAAACAACAGTATTAATGTAAACTGCCCATATTCATCCATATGTATATAGAGTGAGTTACACAACTGTCACTGCACCTATAAGAACATATATCAGTCATAAAAACATATGAGACAGTTGCATAACTGTTGTATTTATAATTGTGCTAATGCTAAGGCCTAAGGTGGGCCTCTTCCCTTTAGTGATAGGCTGTAAAATGACAACACTCCAGTTGTACGTTTCCTTTTGTCCTCATTTTGGTGCATTACTGGCACCAAAACAACAATGCTGAAAAAAACACAGGAAAAAAGACTAGGCAAAATTGCTGTAATGCTTTTAACGTAAGAGAATAGAGTCACAAATGTTGCCTAGTGGAAAAATAAAACAAAAATGAAAATGGTACAAAATGAAATAAAATGTTCTTAAAACAGACAATGTTTTGACCCTCTAACAGATAAGTGTAGTGAATGGATGGATCTTTGTCTTAACCTTGGCATCATTGTGTATGTGATTCAATTAAAACATAACATAGTCACACCTCTTATCCTCAGAGATATATGAGTAGATGAAAATTGGTCTTATTCACAATCCATTACACTGAAGTATTTGCTCCTGCTGAATTTCAACCAGTAGATGGCTTTTCTAAGCTGAATGCATGAAAACCTTGTGTCCATTTGTCTTTCTCAGACTTTTATGATACTACGAAGGTCAGTGAGCCAGTCCAGTTGGCTTGTAAAATATCATGGTTATTAAATTTTGATTTTATTGTTGACATTGGTTATACTTGGCAGGTGAGTAGTGTTCTGTGAAGCGGTATTCATACTGCCATAGAGGAAAAATCAAAATAGAGTCAAACAAAGAGGTTTTCAGAGGCAGGTAGCACTGATCATTACTCAGACATCCAGAGCTACATATTTTAGTTTTACTTTTGTTTTTTAAGAGCCTGCAAGCCTAATGGACCCATACGCAATTCTCCATTCTTTTGCATGTGCCAGTTTTACAGACTGTTTAAACATCACTATTAAAGGAAGTCTCACCAGTGACAATACACACATTCATTTAGCTCTGTGCAACTAATCACTTAACAGAGGCAGGAATTAGCCAAGTGCCTTTGAGTAACTAGTTCTATCAAACCTATTGATTTTCTATTTTATTTATCACAGCTATGTGACAGTGAACATAATTCTCAACCTCTGATACAATAAAAAGGAAATGAAATTATATTTTATTACATACTGTGCTACTACAACCGGTACCTAAGCTCATGGATTTTACCGTTGCATTTTTATACATTACGGCCATGCATTGTGGAAATCTGGAAATTACATATTTCTGTATTTATTCTTATTTGGCAAAACATTTTTTTTTATTGATCACATTTATTTATTGATTTATTTTCTGTGTCATGTCTATCCCCACACAGAACAGGAACAATTACAGAATGGTATGAGAAAAAAATCTGAGATCAAAATAGGAAGAATGACAAACAGAAAGGATACTGTATGTTTCCATTGTCATCTAATCAAATTAAGCAGGATTATCTGAACACTGAAGAGCAAAAGCTCAGTAACAATTCAAAGGAAGTTGCCATCACCATGCCTTAGGTCTTCAGCCCATGTTGCTGCCTGCTTTACATAACTTACCTTTTTCAATAATGTATCACATATTATTCAATGTCATTTTCTGTCCTTTTTTCCTCTTTCTATCCGATTGGTGCTTTGCAACAATATTTCTTTAATCACATGCTTTTATCTGGGGTAACAGTAGGACTATGACTATAATACATAATAAACTACTGAGTTAAATATCCCATCTTGTTCCAGCTCTTCATTCACTAATCCCCTCCAAACTGGTCACCAAGCTTACTGCCCTGGGTCTGAAGAAGTCCATATGCTGTTGGATTTTGGACTTTCTCACCCATAGACCACAGGCGGTGAGAATCGGCAGACACCTCTCCTCCACACTTGTCCTCAGCACAGGTGCTCCTCAGGGCTGTGTTCTCAGGCCACTCCTCTACACGTATGACTGTACTGCCAGGCACAGCTCTAACGTGATCCTTAAGTTTGCTGACGACACCACCATCTTGGGCCTCATCACCGACAATGATGAGAGTGCATACAGAGATGAGGTGAAATCACTGACCAGTTGGTGCCAGGAAAATAACCTCTCTCTGAATGTCAGCAAAACTAAGGAGATGATAGTGGACTTCAGGAGACAACGCGGAGGCCAGCATTCCTCCATGTACATCAACAATGCTGAGGTGGAGCAGGTCAGCAGCTTCAAGTACCTCGACGTTCACATCACTGAGGACTTATCCTGGACATTACATGCAGACACTGTGGTCAAGAAAGCCCGACAGAGACTCTATTTCCTGAGAACACTGAGGAAGTTTGGTACGAGCACCAACATCCTCACAAACTTCTACAGGTGCATCATTGAGAGGGTACTGACGGGCTGCATCACAGTGTGGTACGGGAGCTGCACCAGTCAGAGCCGAAAGGCACTGCAGAGGGTGGTGCGCACAGCTGAGGACCTTATTGGCAGCAGTCTTCCCCCCATCCAGGATATCTACTACAGCCGGTGCCAGCGTAAAGCATGCAGCATCATCAAGGACCACACTCATCCCGCAAAAAGACTGTTCCGCTTGTTACCTTCTGGCAGAAGGTACAGGAGCCTGCCAGCACGCACAAAAAGACTCAAAGATAGTTATTATCCACAGGCTGTCAGACTCCTGAACTCCTGACAATAAGACTGAACTATGATAATAATACTGCACTAGTCAAAACTGTGATACTAATATGTCTATTGCTGCTGCCTTATGTGACTGTATTATGTATGTCACTACATTACCTCATAAGTTATCTCAGTGATTACTTGTGCAATAACGTGCTACACAATTGTGCAGTATGTTATGTGCAATGTGCAATATGCTTACGATTATCAAGGAACATTAAAAACTTGTGAAATACTGTTTATACTTTTTATCCTACCTGCACCATCATATATGTTATATTCTTTTTATATATGTTACGTTTCACTTCATGCACAGTGCCTGTGCACTTGTAAATATATCTTATTATTATTATTATTTTTATATTGCATGCTATCAGTACTTTTCGCGGGTTGGACGGTTCTTCTCATTCAAAGCATTTCATTGCATTGTTTTTAACCTGCATATGACAAATAAACCATCTTGAATCTTGAAAAACTATGCACTGTTGACCATTTCAGTAGATGATAACATTCCTGATCTCATGACACACAATTGCCCAGAATTCCACCTGAAACCAGCAAAAGGTCTGTTGGTGTGAGGTGCTGGAGCACTGTTACACCCAACTCCAGAATGACAAATATAAAGAAGAATTCCTTATTAGTGATATTCAGCTTATAATACATAACTCACTAGTTCAGTTGCATTCCAGTTGGGTGTTTCCATATCTGGATTTTTGTCTCCGTGTCTTTCTGCTTCAAATACAATGACGTCATGCTGTGTAACAATATGTAAACATGAGTATTAGATCCATTCATCACTCTGCCCCTTTGGCTAGTCTCACTCTGTAAGCACATGCAAGCTCAGTGAAGGGTGAAATTAGCAATGTGTGTGTTTGTATGTCTGTGCAAGAGAGACAGAAATACAACATGAAGCTTTTCATATGAGGCTTATAATATGATATCTGCCTTTGTACTCAAACATGGTGAATGTGATCTGTGTGCTGAAACAGCACAGTGACTGAGAACTGATCACTCTGCATGTTCACGGATTAATACTGGTTCTGGGCATCTTTGGTGACTGAAGTGATTGAGGTTTCACAAAGCTCATCTGTTACCTCAGTCAATCCTAAATAGCCAGACATATCTGGGCACAGCACACGTATCTGAAGAGCCCTTTACTCCTTTGCTACTCCTTCTGCAAATGTTAATATTCCTATGACTCAGCAATTTTGCAGTTGTGGCAAAGTTGTCACAAAGTTGTCTTCAATCTCTGAAGATTCACATATATCACAACACTCAGTATCACCACATTGCCTTATAGCAAGTGCAGTAAACACTTGTAAAGCACAAATGAAAATTAAAGTATTGGAAACAGGCATGATGTGAAACACTGGAAAACTCTGCCAGTAACAAGACAGGAACATATGGAAAATAAGACAGCCTATGTCCGATGCATGATGAGAAATTTTCCCACATACCAGTGCTAAGGTTGCTACAGGATTTATTTAATGCTATAGTTTCTTAGCTTTCTCTTTTGTTGCTTTTGTGCTTTAAAAAAAACACATACACAGGACTTTTAGAGGGCTGTATTTGTCCATATTCTGCATCTTAGAGGCATTATGTACATGTATGCTTTTATGTGCAAACAGTGATGAATATACTCACACTGTTTACATTTTGTAGTTCCTTGGGGAATTGTTAATATGCTAAAACAGCATTTTCTGCAGGCTTACACCAATTAGTCTTGATTGATAAGGATGGGATTACCACCTTAACTGCTGAGTCGTTGGTTCATGGGGGGTAGGAGCCCACCCTCCGTATCCCGATGCTGTGTGGAACCACAGGCAAAAAGGCAGTATGTAATGGATTATGGCATCTGCCGTCATAGTTTGTGTGTGTGTGAGAGAGAGAGAGAGATGGGGTTGCAAATAGGAAACTGTATGCATGCTATCATCTGAATGTATTTTGTTTGACTAAAGCTATGTGACATGGCAATAACACATTGATTTTGAGGTAGTGCATTAAAAATTGACAATAAATTCACTGTTCAGTTTTTATTAAGCATTCATCTGTGTCAGCATGTTACTTTCATCTCAAACCTAATTAATCAACTGTTGTGGCAAAAACCCGTTGGATGAGCAATGAAGAGAGTGCAGACAGATTGTCTTTTTCCAAATGTATTTCTTGCAAGAAAGGAGCAAACCAGAATAGAACTCAATCAATCAGAGTCTTCCCCAGTTGCTCAGCTCCTAGTAGGCTGAGGCCGCTACTTATACAGACATATAAAGTAAATGCAAATAATCATTCACATAATCAGATAATTACTGTAAGTCTGTACTTCCCTATGGTTCTACAAAGTGATTCCCCAATAAGGCTATATTCTAAAACTCTATATTCTCATTCGACAGTTAACCCTCAATCCTGGGTGTGCTCTGTTATACTTGTCCCTTCCTCACACCTAGTGTCCTAAGGAACCCTTCTCCCAGATACTCCTCGCCAACATCCTTGAGAACACTGTGTCCCTTAGTGTCAGACTATACCAGCTCAAGACGAACATAAACATCAGATATGATTATGAAAAACACATGAGCTCCTTGGTGAACTCTATGTATCAACCTGTAAATGAAAACCTGTGAAACATGAAAAACCAAGAATACAGTAGGAAACAATAAAAATCATAATCAGTAAGAATAATCAATCATTGAATCTCATTTTCCATTACACAACTAACCACTTTTTTTAAAATAAGGCATCATTAATCATGCACACTGCACACCACAATTGGATATTCTTTCAAAACAACCACTGTTGAATAATGTAGTGTTCATGCAGGGTTCACAAAATAGAAAGCAGCACACTGTTTCCCCTATATGCAGTGGGACACATGATTCTAGAGTGGTGGTGTGACACCGTTGACATTTCACATGGTTCATTAATTTACAACAAAATACAATCACTGCAAATTGTGCTTTCTAGTGTGAAATGAAGGGGACCCTATCCACAAACATGTATGACATCACCGTTTAGTGGTCCAACATAAGCTGTTCAAAATTGTACAACTGGCTTCACTGAGAAGCAGCATTCAGTGACAAGGTAAGCCTATGCATTTCTTCTAACAAAAAATCTTTTAACTTAGCTAACTTATATTCTGCCCCGATCTGATGTCTCATTATCATATTACACAGATAGCTAACAGAGTAAAACAGATATAAAACTTAATGGATTTTTCAGTTTTTACTGAGAGAGATGGCGATACTAGAAAAACAATGTCATTTAAATATACTCCACTGTGTTTTACACTCATGCTATTTACCTATGGTGTTAAATTGTTATTTTTTCATTTCAATGAAATCATTGAAAAAAACACAGTTCCACCTTCAAAGATTACACCTAGAGAACTTTGAACATGGCAGCAAATCTGGCAGATTCTTAGCTAACCAACTAAAATTAAATAAAGAACAACCATTTCCTCTATTAAGAGTTCAGCAGGGAATATCATCTAGCAGTTTTTGGTTGTGGCTAAGAAGGAAGGATAAATGTTAAGGAAAGAACAAACAAACCCAGTTGAGGAAGAACATCTAACCCATGTGTCAGCTACAGGGTCGAGACACACGTTGAGGCATGATCAACCTTCAGTGGGGCCACTGCAGAGGAGGGTGTATAGTGTTTAAAGGCCTGAAACACCTGAGGATCCTGGGGCACACTACTGACAATGTGTTCCTAAACACTGCAGATTACCAATAGGCACCAGAGGAGGTGGGTCAGGCAATTAGGTCCAACAGGTGATGCTAGCTACCTGTAGATATTCTCTCTTCTCTCTCTGACTGATGAATGACCTGTCCATTTGGCATCATCCTGCCTGGGTCCACATATAGTCTTAATTATCACGGTGACTCCATGTACCCAGCTGTCTTGCCCCTCTTACACATTCCTTTATGTTCAAAACTCCCCATAAAGTTCTCTCATATGGACAATTGTGTCTTTGTCTACCTGTACATCCTCAACAGAAAAATTATATATGTTTGTCATAGCTCAGAAAAAGGAGAGACAGTAACAGTAAGTAAATTCAGAGACAGTAACAATTAAAAATGTTCACCTTTATTAGAAGACAATGCAGACAGCAGCTTGAACAAGAGATCAGAAGTCCAGTAACAGGCATGTCAAAATACTAGGCAAACACAGAGCCAAAAGACAAAGATTAAAACAGTCCAAAAACAGCCACGGAAAACTATGGTGTTAATGAGGGGGTGAGGCAAGCAAGCAAGTGGGTGCTGGAAATCAGGTGAATGTAGGCAGGGGAGGCTGGGATTACTCCAGGCTAGGTGTGGCTGGTCAGGTCTGAAAGGATAAGTTCAGGAGTTATGGCAAAGCAAACAAATTTCACAATATACAGTATCAACAGTTCATGTTAAAAAGTCTACTGGCTGTGGGGACAAAGGATCTCCTCAACCTCTCAGTTCTGCAGCACAGTGAGATGGGCCTCCCACTGCAGCTGCTACTCTGTTTAGTCAGTATATCGTAGAGGGGGTGTTTATTATTGTTCTATATAGACAGCAGCTTCCTCCACATCTACTGATCCACCATAGTTCTGAGATGGTCCAGCCCCCTGTCTAGCACAGAACTGGCATTTTTCACCAATTTGTCCAGTCACTTACAGTTCCTGTTCGTAATGCCTCCCTTCCTAGTTCGTAACATAAAAGCGTACTTGCCATGACAGTGTGGTAGAACATGCATAGCAGACTGAGCCGTCTCAAGAAGAAGAGGCAACTCTGCCCTTTCCTGTACACTGCATCCACAGTGGCAGACCAGTGTGCGTGTGTGTGTGTGTGTGTGTGTGTGTGTGTGTGATTGATAGAACAATAATATGAGGATACACCAAAGAGTGTAAGTAGACCCTTGTGGACACTCTGTGAAGATCTTCTTCACACCATGTCTATTTCTGTGTAATATCAATCCATTATTTAATATTAAACAATATTAAACTAATATTTAATCATCATCTGTTATCAGCTTATCTCTGCTCTCTACAGGTGAAAGGGAGGAAGGAGTACACCATTGTTACAGTGGGTACGGAAAGTATTCAGACCCCTTTAAATTTTTCACTCTTTGTGACATTGCAGCCATTTGCCAAAATCAAAAAAGTTCATTTTATTTCTCATTAATGTACACTCAGCACCCCATCTTGGCAGAAAAAAAACAGAAATGTAGAAATTTTTGCAAATTTATTAAAAAAGAAAAACTGAAATATCACATGGTCATAAGTATTCAGACTGTGCTCAGTATTGAGTAGAAGCACCCTTTTGAGCTAGTACAGCCATGAGTCTTCTTGGGAATGATGCAACAAGTTTTTCACACCTGGATTTGGGGATCCTCTGCCATTCTTCCTTACAGATCCTCTCCAGTTCTGTCAGGTTGGATGGTGAACGTTGGTGGACAACCATTTTCAGGTCTCTCCAGAGATGCTCAATTGGGTTTAGGTCAGGGCTCTTACTGGGCCAGTCAAGAACGGTCACAGAGTTGTTCCGAAGCCACTGCTTTGTTATTTTAGCTGTGTGCTTAGGGTCATTGTCCTGTTGAAAGGTGAACCTTCGGCCCAGTCTGAGGTCCTGAGCACTCTGGAAGAGGTTTTCTTCCAGGATATCTCTGTACTTGGCCGCATTCATCGTTCCTTCAATTGCAACCAATCGTCTGTCCCTGCAGCTGAAAAACACCCCCACAACATGATGCTCCCACCACCATGTTTCACTGTAGGGATTGTATTGGACAGGTGACGAGCAGTGCCTGGTTTTCTCCACACATGACGCTTAGAATTAACGCCAAAAAGTTCAATCTTGGTCTCATCAGACCAGAGAATCTTATTTCTCATGGTCTGGGAGTCCTTCTTGTGTTTTTTGGCAAACTCTGTGCGGGCTTTCATGTGTCTTGCACTGAGGAGAGGCTTCCGTCGGGCCCCTCTGCCATAAAGCCCCGACTGGTGGAGGGCTGCAGTGATAGTTGACTTTGTGCAACTTTCTCCCATCTCCCAACTGCATCTCTGGAGCTCAGCCACAGTGATCTTTGGGTTCTTCTTTACCTCTCTCACCAAGGCTCTTCTCCCACGATTGCTCAGTTTGGCTGGACGGCCAGGTCTAGGAAGAGTTCTGGTTGTCCCAAACTTTTTCCATTTGAGGATTATGGAGGCCACTGTGCTCTTAGAAATCTTGAGTGCTGCAGAAATTCTTTTGTAACCTTGGCCAGATCTGTGCCTTGCCACAATTCTGTCTCTGAGCTCCTTGGGCAGTTCCTTCAACCTCATGATTCTCATTTGCTCTGACATGCACTGTGAGCTGTAAGGTCTTATATAGACAGGTGTGTGCCTTTCCTAATCCAGTCCAATCAGTTTAATTAAACACAGCTGGACTCCAATGAAGGAGCAGAACCATCTCAAGGAGGATCAGAAGAAATGGACAGCATGTGAGTTAAATATGAGTGTCACTGCAAAGGGTCTGAATACTTATGACCATGTGATATTTCAGTTTTTCTTTTTTAATAAATTTGCAAAAATTTCTACATTTCTGTTTTTTTCTGTCAAGATGGGGTGCTGAGTGTACATTAATGAGAAATAAAATGAACTTTTTTGATTTTGGCAAATGGCTGCAATGACACAAAGAGTGAAAAATGTAATTACTGTACCCACTGTATGAGAATTCTATTTCTTAAGCAGAGTCACTGGAGCCTTTTTAGTGTTTTAATTCTTGCATGCAAGGAGACAAAACAGTGCACCAGGTGTGAACAGAGCTGTCTGAGCCAACGCTACAGATTCTTCCTCTTAAGTAGGGACCGTCCCTTTCCTGTTATCAACATACAGTATGTGTGAAACAAAGTTATTATCTATACCATACACACAACCCCAATTCTGACAAACATGTCTTAGCAAGCGTGCTTTTCTAGTTCTGTGGTCAGTTATGCAACTAGGCAGTTTCTATAATTATCATACTTCTAAGTAATGCAACAATAGAGTTTGAAAAGCAATAACACTCATATACTTATTTTTCTAACAACCATGGACCTTGACTGGCTCCCTTCAATGTGGAGGAGCAGCAGCTCTACCCTGACCTCCTCTCAAATGACTGAGCTCCTCAGCCTATCTTTAAGGGAGTGCCCAGCCACCCTGTAGAGAAAACTGTCCTGGCTCAATGAAGCCAACAAAACTACATAATATGCAAAAAGCAGAGATAAGATCCTGTGTCCACCAAACTAGACCCCTTCTGAACCCCAACTGCACACAAAATTCTGTCCATAAAAATAATGAACAGAATAGGTGACAAAGGGCAGCCCTAGAGGAGTTCAACATGTACTAAAAATTAGTCCAACTGGCAATGTGAACCAGACTCTCACTCTGGCCACTCCAAAGGTACTGTCCCCAAACTCCACGCGATAATGCAGAGACGTGTCAGCCAGGATAGCCCCACAACATCCAGGGCCTTGAGGAACTCAGGGGGAATCTCATCAGAAAGTATTTAGATATGTGGATAATACCCAGGTGAAAATCAAGACCCAGGAAGTTCAAATCTTCACAGATCACATTAATCCAGTAGACGCCAACATCAAATTCACAGAGGAGACACCAAGGAGAACAGGCTAGCCTTTCTGGGTTGTAAGGTCATCATTGGATGTGATGCAAACCTGAAAATAGAAATCTACAGGAAACCCACACACAGACCAATACCTGCTATTTCACACCCACCACCCACTGCAATACAAAATCCACATCAGGCAGAAAGATAATGGAACAAACTGAGACCCAAGATCTGAAAAACCTGGTCATCCCTTATGTAGCAGATGTTTCAAGGAGACCTAAAAGGATCTTTGGGAACCATCACATACTAGTTCACATCAGATCCACCAACACACTTGAAACAGAGACTAGTTTACTCAAAAGACCAAACATCAAAACAAATGATGAGCAACATGGTGTATGCAGTCCAGTGTAGAGAAGAATCCTCAGACATCTACATTAGAGAAACCAAACAACCACTTAATAGGAGAATGGGCCAGCACAAAAGGAGCAGCTTCCTGGGACCAGAAGCAGCAGTGTACCTCCATTTAAAGGACACAGGCCACTCATTTGAAAACAAGGATGTACATATTGTGGACAGAGAGGATAGATAGTTTGAGAGAGAGGTTAAAGAAGCAATACATGTTCAAGTGGAAAAACTCTCAATTAACAGGGCTCAGACATAACCTGTCTTCAGTCTACCAGGCTGCCCTTTCATCTGTTTCCAGGAAGTCTTCACACAACATTCAAGAAGAACAAAGGGAACTACCTGCAGAACTCAGAGACAGGATTGTTGATAGGCACAGAGATGGGGAAGGTTACAAAAAACTTCAGCTACACTGAAAGTTCCCAGGAGCACGGTGGCCTCCTTAGAACTCAAATGGAAGAAGTTTGACACAACTAGGAGAAGGGCATTAGTAAGAGAGGTGACCAGAAACCTGATGGTCAATCTGACTGAGTTCCAGAGATCCTGTGTGGAGATGGAACAAAGTTCCAGAAGGACAACCATCACTGCAGTCCTCCACTAATTTTTATGGCATAGTGGCTAGATTGAAGTCTCTTGTCAGCTCATCTGTTGCATGTTGGAGTTTACCCTGGTGAATGAGATGGTTATATCCCTGCACCTTTGGGTCGGGATTGGGCTCTCATTGTCATTTGTGCTTATGCACCAAATTACACTGTAGAGCGCCATGGCTTTCTTGGCGTCTCTAAGAGGGGTACTGGAAAGTGCTCCAACTGGGGACTCCTTCATTCTACTGGGGCACTACAATGCTCTTGCAGGCTGATCACCATCTGGTGGTGAGTTGTATCCAATGGCAGGGGAGGAAGCTGGACAGACCTGGCACACCCAAACCACTAGGTTCCTGACTAAAATTCATAATTGGCAAATTTGGATTTTGCAATACCTTGCAATATTTCAATGAATTTCCTAATGTTACTAAGTAATATATCTACAGACTTAAGTTAATTCCATAGTGGTGATCTCACTGTGTAGTTCTACTTAAAGGTTGAAAGTACATTTATTATTCTAAAGGCAAAAGGTAATATGATTTTGTAGCATCAGCATTGATTTGAAAAGGCTGATGTTGAGTGAATGTATAATTACACACACAATGTGGCTTACAGCTGTTTTCAGTTAGACTGCAGTACTGAGTATTGCTGAAAGGAAAGAGCACCTTATGCTGCTTGAGTCAGTGCGTAAGTTTGAAAAACACATATCTGCATACTCCTTTAACTTAATACTTACTCTTACAGTAGGCTACAGATGGAAAAATGGTGAAATATGATTACATTTCAAATTCATTTATGTGCAATCCAAAGGGCTAAAAGCACCTGGCAGCAGCTCAAAATGAGATATAAGAACATTGTACAGATGGGTATAGCCTACTGTGTAGGCTCATTAATATAAATCTATTATACAGGTTACACAGCAGCATGGTGGCTGAGTGGTTAGCACTGTTGCCTCACAGCAAGAAGATTGTGGGTTCGCAACCTAGCCTTTTGGTGTGGCGTTTGCATGTTCTCCCTGTGCTTGCATGGGTTTACTCCAGGTACTCTGGTTTTCTCCCACAGTCCAAAAACATGTATGTCAGGTTGATTGGTGACTTTAAATTGCCCATAGGAGTGACTTTCTTCTGCTTATGTGGATGTATAGAATGTGTATATTTCTACAAATGTCTTGTGTCTAGTGTCATTAAAAACAAAGATGCAGGTTGATTAGATTAATTGTCCCTACTACATTTCCACTTCTATTGCTAAATATGCAACATATGACCTACTGAAAGCATCACTACCAGACAACAATGTTAGACATAGACTGTGTTATTGTTTAACTATTGTTTACTTGTTGCTTAAGTACCTGTGTGACTCTTATTGACTTTTGTTTATTGAGTTATGACTCTAATTTACTTGCTATGTGTGTCATGGAAACATTAACAAGTGATGTAAACACTTATGTGTTTCAATCTTGCTTGGTGGAAAAAGAGAAAGGATTGCCCCAACCACAATGACTGACCAATCAGATGAATTCCCCACCCAGTGTAGTAGAAGATAAAGTGTTGTAGTACATAGCTCACCTCAAAATGACACGCATAGCACAGTGAAGTTCCACCTCAGAAAGACTGTGAATATCCACAAGAGTTAACATCAGCAAAGCTCCATGGAATAATCCAGCAGAGCCAACAGTCAGTAGCCAGACAAAGAGAGCAACACGGCGAAGAACGGACACCATAGGCTTGTAGCCAAGAGACTCAGGAGATTTGATCCCGGCAGTCAGATTGTCTCAAACTAATCTTAGTTGGTCTACCTAGCTGACCTTCCTCCTAAACCACCATTTAGACTTCAAATTGAAATCTAAACATAAATTGATTTCAAAACCCCTTTTTTCACCACTGCAAATTAACTATGGTTTAGACTAGCAATGTTTAAGATGTTTTGATTCCTTAATTCATCCAGTTTTTCCTGTTAAATTAAACAGTCAAATACATTTTTAAAACACATATAAGACTGGTATTGATGTTTATTTCACACAAAAAACTCATCACTGAATTGGAGAATTGTCACTCAGATTAAAGATTGATATTATTACTCATGTACTAACTGACTGGTTGATCTGCCATCAAGGAATGTGGTGGCCCTGAACCATCCTTTAGTTATGCTGCTATAGGCCTAGACTGCCCAAGGATCATTGGTGCACTGAGCTCCCCTACCCTAACCCTCCCCTCCCTTCCCTTCCTCTCTCCTGCACTCCTCCCCCCTCACATGTATATTCCACCGTTGAATGTCACTAACTTTGTGCTCTCTCTCTCCCCTAGTTTGTGCTCTCTCTCTCTCTCTCTGTTCTCTCTGTATCTTCTGCAGGTGTTCCTGGTCCTGGAGCTGTATATTGCTGATGTGCAGTTACTGGTCCCACCAACCTGCAGTGTCTATTTGTTGTTTATTGTTGCTGTTCTTTTCTCTCTGCTCTATCCACTCACCCCAACCAGTCGAGGCAGCTGGCCGCCCAAACTGAGCCCAGTTCTGATGGAGGTTTCTTCTTCCATTAAAGGGAGTTTTTCCTCTTCACTGTCGCCAAGTGCTGCTCATAAGGGATTTGTTGGGTTTTTTGTTTTTGTAAAGTGCCTTGAGATGATTGTATTGTGATTTGGCGCTATACAAATAAAATTGAATTGAATTAAATTATGTTGTAACTTTTTTTCCAGATCCAAAATACATCATTTTAGAAGATGAGTTTGAAAGGTTTGCCTTAATAAATAAAGGCAACCATTTACATCCAGTGTTTACAGACTTTATTATTCATGCTTTAATCTTCTGTGGTTTTGGCTGAGTAGCGTTTTTGACACTGCAACTTCTCAGTGTACATTTCTGATACAAACTGACTCAATCCTGTCTTTCAAACACCCACATAACCACTCACTCACTCACACACACACACACACACACACACACACACACACACACACACACACACATAAACACACAACATAAAACACACCATTCTGGTGTGCACACTACTCTGAGCTGAAACGCTGTCCTGCATCATAACATTCTGCTCCTTTTGAAGTCATAATGGGTGTCATATGAAATAATGGAAGTGATGAAGAATTTTTCATCCCAACATTAAATGTTTGCATTCTTCTGATAGGAGGATGCACAGCATTTCTCAGCCAGAACTGTTGATTTCTGTTGATAAATAAAGTGACTGCATGAGACACAGCACCTGCAGTGACTTCTGATAAAAGTTCCTACCAACTACCAAGATTAATCAATTTCAGTTACTAAACCAGCAGAGAAAAAAACATATAACAAAATGGAATGACAGGGGAATCGGGGTCTTTTACCACTGTGATTGGGTTATGTTAGTCAGCAGTTGTTCATGTCTCAGCACACACTTATGTAAGAACAAAAAGGGTCAATGAGGCAGAAAGGAGTGTGTCTGTTTCTTTCTGTGTGTGTATGTGCCAGTGATGTGAGGGACTAATGTGCACAGGATATATGCCTACATTTATCTTGACTATCTACCTCACTGCCCATTGCTTACTTGTGACTGCCCATTCAGAACAAAGAAAGGAAAGGAAGATAGCATAAAATACATCAAACTGCCCACTTCTCCTGATCCCTCTGCCAAAATCTAAAATAAGCCCTCAACCTCAGGGCTAGCAGTAGGAGAGCAAACGCATTTCTTACATATTTTTGACTGTAAAATAAAAATGTTCGAGACATTCTTGAATTATACATAACACTTTCCATCCATCCATCCATCCATTTTCTGCCGCTTATCCCCAGGCCAGATGAGAGACATAGTCCCTCCAGTGTGTCCTGGGTCTTCCCCGAGGCCTTCTCCCGTATTGTCCTGTAACTCTCCCATGCATCCAGGGGGAATCCGGAACAGATGCCCGAGCCACATCAGCTGGTTCCTCTCGATGTAGAGGAGCAGCGGCTCGACTCCGAGCTCCTCCCGGGTGACCAAACTTCTCATCCCATCTCTAAGGGAGCACCGTCTCATCCGGTCTTTTCTTAGTTTTACCATCTCATTCGGTTTTCTCTGTTTTTTTTCCCCGTCTCATTTGGTGGTTTTCAGTTTTACTGTTGCCTCTCTGTTTTTGTATTTTGTGTTTTTTCCTTCCCCTGGTGATCCCAGGAGAGTAATAAAGTTCCCTTTTTGAGTGCTGCATTTGGGTCCTACCGCCTCTCCTTCTCTCCAGGATCCTCATCTGCCCGAGAGGCCGTCCTCCCGAACGGCTCAGGACCTGGATCGTGGCTCTCTCTCTGCCCACCCTGGATTTTGCCTCCAGGACTGACAGAGTCGTCTGGAATCCGGCCTTAGGGGGTGGGTCCTGTCAGGATTCCCCTTTGGGACTTCCTGCCGGGGGACCTTTTTTTACTAAAAGACTTCCTTTTCCCTCGCACTGGTCCCTGGCAGCTTCACATTACTTATTGAGTTCATGAGTTTCACCTGTTTTCACTCACCTTTTCTGTTCTCCCTATATATACTTCCCTCTTTTCCTTTGTTTGGGGCTGAAGCATTAGTTTGTGTAAGCCTTATTCTTTGCTAGTTGATAGTTAGCTCTTGTAAGCCTTGTCTTACAGCTCTCTGAAGAGAAGTTTTATGATGACCGCCTCATCCGGTCTTTTCCTAGTTTATAGTCTCATTCGGTTTTCTCTGTTTGTTTTCCCCGTCTCATTCGGTGGTGTTGTGTTTTTTCCCTCCCCTGGTGATCCCAGGAGAGTAATAAAGTTCCCTTTTTGAGTCCTGCATTTGGGTCCTAGTGCCTCTCCTTCTCTCCAGCACCTCACCAACTCACCGACGCATAACAGAATGATATGTTTTTTTATATCATAATGTATGATATTGTATATAATCACTTAAAAACTGAAGATGCAGTTTTCAGTAATTGTTCATAATTTTTTCTTCAGGCTATTACAGTTACAGTACAAGGGTAATGTATCTCACTCAAGAACCTTTGGATAGGTTTTGATTTGGCAATGGCAACACACACACAGGGTGACCTGGCTTACCCTAGTAGACACATGGACTCAGGTTTACATAATTCTCTACTTACCGCATTCTCTTCTGAACTCCAGTCCACAGACTCTACAACCACAGTTAATATAACTCAATGACCAGTGACATCATTGCCACATGGCCACACTATACATCATCACTGGCTTTGGGTTAGGTGGCTAGTTAGTTTCCGTTAGATAGTCCAGCCTTGTTCATGTGCTAATTAACTTTTGTAAGTGGTAAATTTTTACTGCAAGGCACATTCTAACAAAAATATGAAATATTTATTTCATTTTATTTCCAAATGGTGATGACTGTCAGGAATAACGCCATTGCTTTAAACATTTTGGACCCATCAGAGATGTAAAGCCTGACCCAGCTGATAGAACAGCTAGGAAAAATGGAATAGCACTCATCCATCAGCCATCTCTGCTCAACACTGTATGTATTGGGTCATTTGCAAAAATAATGCACTGTAGACATTGTACACAGCAGATTTCATGTACAATACTTATTGCCACATTCAGAAATATTCAGGAAATGGTAGTGGATTTTCAACGATCTAAGCCCCCTCCTTATCCAGTTAACATCTGTGGTGTGGACACTGAAGTGGCGCCAGCCTACAAATATCTAGGGTGCAGCTGGGCAATAAGTTGGACTGGTCACTGAACACCATGTTCTATATAAAAAGGGCAGAGACAACTTTTCTTTCTAAAGCTTAGGTCCTTAGACGTCTGCAGGAAGATGCTGCACTTGTTTTACCAATCTATTGTAGCAAGTGTGCTGTTTTATGCTGCAGTCTGCTGGGGAGGCAGCATAAAGCAGAAGGATGCCAGGCAGAGGACTTACCTCACTGTGTTGCAACTGCGCAATACAGGAGATTTCTCATCAATATTGTCATCAGGCTCTACAACATTTTAGCCAATGCCAGATGACGACTACTCACTACTCATACTACTAACTTACTAATTAACCTGAATTTCCATTTGGGGATGAATAAAGTTTATCTTATCTTATAATAATTATTAAGATAATGTGTGAACTGATCCTAAATGACTGCATTGTGATGCTGGCTTCTTAGTGTCATGATCCGCAGTTTTGGACTTCCTGTTTCTTTTATTTTGGTAGGGATCATGACAGGATCTAGTTTGTTTCATTTTTGTCCTCTTTACGTTGACCCAATTAGTTCATTGTTTTCACCTGTACCTCGTTTCCTCCCCATTGCCTTTTTATACACCTGTCTGGCCTTTGTCCTTTGCCAGGTTATCTGTTAAGCCACCACCTTGAGCTCTGTTGTGAAACCTGTGTTTCATACCTTGTTTGCCTGTTCCCTCTTGCCAATCTCAACCCTGCCTGTTTTTTCGGACCCTTTTTGATCCTGGACTGCCTTTTGGTTCGCTGGGATTTAAGTTAAGTTGTTCTGGTTTTCTTTTGTCACTGTGTTGTCACTGTCTAGTGTGTTTGTCTTGCTCCTTTTATGTTTTTGGTTTCTGTCTTGCTGCCCTGTCCGTGAAACCCCTTTGCTCATGCCTTGTCCCTCCTCTTCATGTCCATGTCTTCCCCTCGGTTTGTGAGTCCTCAGTGTGTGCCCCAGACCCTCTTGCCTTTTCCCTCCTTCTCATGTTCATGTTTTCTCGTAGTCTGTTTGTCTCCTCAAGTGTGTGTGACCCAGACCCTCATGCCTTGTTCCCTTTAGCGGTAACGCTCTTGTCCCACGTTCATGTTTTCGTGTAATTCCGTGTGCCCTGTTTTCCTTGTGTCCTCGTGCCCATGTTTTACACTTATGAGTTTCCTTCCCTTGACCTTCTCCTGCTTTGTATGTTTGTTTCCTGTTTAGCCTTGTTTTAGTTAATAAAAGACTCCTTTTCTCACTCCTGTGCTTGTGTGGCTGAAGTTTGCTCCTGACCACGTCCTTAGCTTATGACACTTAGATTTTTATCAATTTCTGTTTTTTAGTCTTTGAATCTTTGCTCACTGTATAGTTTTGTTTCAACTCTCATATAATTTGCATTCTCTGGCTCTTTTTTTTCTCAAGTGCCATATGTACTATACAGCTACACTGGGAGGGATCTCACCATTAAGTGTGACTTACTATAACGAGATCTGCTTACTGTCCTACACAATTTATTATTACAAACATTTGATATGACATTTCCACGTCTTCTGATGAACACTGCTAAAACAAGACTGAGTCTAGTTTTTGTAAAATGCAGTTTTGCAGATTTCCTGTCCCAGTTTGAACACTCTCTCTCAACCTTCTCAGTGACTAAGAACAATTTTTAAAGGTGGTATTAGAAATCAGGAGATGTGTTAAAACAGGCACTGTCAGACAGCTAGACAAGCAGAACAGTATGACTCACCAGCACAGACAGTCACAGAGGAACTGGGACAGATGGGTATATTGGCATACACACACAGAGACACAGGAGTCCAATTCTGCTGCATTGCAGTGTGAAGCTACAAATACTGTATATTGTCTGTGTGTATATGAAAAAGAGAAAGCAAGTTTGTACATTCTGTAGTGCTGAAAGTGATACCATAATAAGCCAGTCAGCAACTCTATTGCATGTATGTCTGAGAGAAAGAAGTAGAGAGACAGAGTGATGGGTAAACAGGACAGCAGGTCTGGAATATTATGCTGCTTGTATGTGAGTCATGTATGGATGTCTCATTCACATTTGTTTGAGCCTTCATCTGACCAGCTAAAAAAACAGGGAAGTACAATTTCCTCTGGCAGCCAGCCAGGAAGAAAACAAATCTGTTCATTGTATGAAGAATACACATATATCGGGAAATGCACATATGCTAGTGGTATAATAGTAAGTGAGCCCTGGTTGAGTTCAATGGAGCCATAGTGGAGTTCGGCGTAGTCCTGGTGGCGGGCAGAAGAACCATAGTGGAGCCCTGGTGGAGAGCAATGGAGCCCAGGTTGAGTGTGGCAGAACCTGCAGACGGTGTCAAGGCAGTTTGTAATTGTAGCTGGTCTGTTGGTTGCATATGCAGGAGCAAACTCATCTTCATCAAACACATCAGGGCTGTAGAGCAAGATGCCAGTGCACCTAGATAAATAATGTATTTATCCTGAAGGAAATTGACGATTTTTTTAAAAATAGATACTTGAAACCCAACATGTTGCTTTTGTGACATTTCCAGGGAAGTTGTATATTGTGGCATTCTTGCCAGGGTGAGCTTTCATCCAATCCAATGTTGACCCTCCTTTTGAAAGAGCAAGAAGCTTTTCTGTCCAAGGGACAGAGCTTAAGAGTGCAGTGATGCGGAAAAGTAGGTAGAGTGTTCCCACAAAAATCCATGGCTGAGACAGCCAGGTGGGACACATGATTGTCCCGTAAGAGAAGTACCATGGAGTCAACCAGGGCTCCTCTGTGCCTGAATTGAATCCTGGGGATTTTCTCTTTTCCATGCATTCAACACAAATGTTTACCATGTAAGTTCATTACTAAGTAAAACACAACTATTGACTAGGTAAGTGAGCTGAAACTGGACTTTAAAAGAAAGTCTCATCTGTTATTTTAGTGTAATCACTGGTGTATTGATGCATTCATATGGAGAAAACCAGTTATGAAACTAAAGAGATTAGTTTAGGTGCATCAGTAGTGTGACCCTCAGCTGCAAAACACTGAATGCAGACAGGAACACAATTGCACTTTGCCTTTGTGTAGCAGCATACTTTAAAAAAGTGTTTTGAAGGGTCCTGGCTCTTTGTGTTTACACTCTAAGAACATTTAACTGAAGTTCTATGCAATATCTTTCAATTAAAGATCTGTTTCTTTTACAGTCCAGTTTCAGCTCACTTACCTAGTAAATTGTTGTATTTGACTTAGTAATGTAAGAGAACTTACATGGTAAACGTTTGTGTGGAACACATAGAAAAGAGAAAAACATATTACAAAGGATGTGGGAAGAACGCAGTAATTTCTGGGAAACAGATGACTTTTTTTTACAGTCCAGTTTCAACTCACTTACCTAGTAAATGTTGTGTTTGACTTAGTATAAATATATCTGAGTTATTAGCAACATAATCCAGTTCCAACTAAAAGGTACTTGATGGGTAACAATGGAGGTTTTTCTTAGTATTTCATCTGTAGTTACACTGTATTTACCTACTTCTTACAGATGGTAGTTACCCATCACATACTGTAAGTTTCCCTTTATTTACCAAATAAATTCTTAGTGATTAGGGGACTGTAAAAGGAAGCGTTACCCTGTTTCCTTTAAATGGATGTGCACAGCTGATTGTGGACCTGAGGATGTTTCCCTCCTGTGCTGGGCCATCCTCCTGTTAAGTGGTTGTTTGGTTTCTCCAATGTAGAGTTCTGAGCATTCTTCCTTACACTGGACAACATACACTACATTGCTCCATTTTTGTTTTGGTGTCCGGCCTTTAAGGTGAACCAGTCTCTGTCTCAAATGCACCAACACACTGAGTAGTATCTGTGTGTAACAGTACACTTTGTTAAGATAACCATGTCACAATTAGGCATCCCCTAATGTTGTTTTTTAAAGCTTTTTGACAGTTTCTATGGCCAATAGCAGAGTTGAAACATAATTAAGCCTTTGGGAACTCTACATTTGCTTCAGCTGTGATGCATATATAAACCCCACCCATGAGGGTATTCAAGGTGAACTGCAATCAAGGGAAAGACAAAGGAGCTTTCACAAAAGCTGAGAGAAGAGATTATTTCATCACACCTGAAGGCCCTTGGGTATAAGAAGATTTCCAAAAAATTAACAGGAAGCACTGTAGCCAGGCTGACCAAAAGTCACAGCTCTGTTGAGCCCAGTGTTCCCTTAGCTCTCAGCAGTGATGAATTTGAGTTTCTTTACAAATGACAACTAAATCACAACTATTAGAGATAAAGCAGATGCTTCCTATACCTGCAATAAATGAATCTTCTACTACAGTAACTCTTGAATCATATGTAGGACCTCAGTTATGTTTAGACTGCTTCTCTCCCATAGATCTCTCTGAATTTACATCAGTAGTTGCTTCATCGAAATCATCAACGTGTCTCTCAGACCCCATCCGGACTAGACTGCTTAAAGACACCCTGCCATTAATGAATTTATCTTTATTAGACTTGGTAAATTTATCTCTAGTATCAGACTACGTACCACAGGCCTTTAAGACTGCAGTAATCAAACCTTTACTCAAAAAGCCTAGTCTTGATCCAGGAGTCTTGGCTAATTATAGACCAATATCCAACCTGCCATTTATTTCTAAAATCCTAGAAAAAGCTGTTGCTAAGCAGCTATCAGACCACTTACACAGGAATGAACTATTTGAAGATTTTCAATCAGGATTTAGAGCGCATCATAGTACAGAAAAAGCACTGTTGAAAGTTACCAATGATCTTCTCTTAGCCTCAGATAATGGACTTGTTTCTATACTTGTCCTCCTAGACCTTAGTACTGCATTTGACACCATTGACCACAACATCTTATTACAGAGACTGGAGCATGTGATTGGTATCAGAGGAACAGCGTTAAAGTGGTTCCAATTCTATTTATCGGACAGAATCCAGTTTGTTCATGTCCATGATGAACCTTCCACACAAACAAAAGTTAGTTATGGAGTTCCACAAGGCTCTGTGCTAGGACCGATTCTGTTCACCCTGTACATGCTTCCTTTAGGATATGTCATTAGGAAGCACTCTATTAATCACCACTGCTATGCAGATGACACTCAGTTATATCTATCTATTAAACCTGTTAACACAAACCAGTTAACCAGACTTCAAGCCTGTCTAACTGACATCAAGGCCTGGATGACCAGTAACTTTTTACTTTTAAACTCATAGAAAACAGTCATTATATTTGGGCCAAAAAATCTCAGAAATAACTTTTCTAAAATTATAGCTACTCTAGATGGCATAGCCCTGGCCTCCAGCACTACTGTAAAAAACCTTGGAGTTATTTTTGACCAGGACATGTCCTTTAACTCACACATAAAACAAATCTCTAGAACTGCATTCTTTCACCTGCGCAACATTTCCAAAATTAGGAACATCCTGTCTCAAAATGATACAGAAAAACTAGTCCATGCATTTGTTACCTCAAGGCTAGATTACTGTAACTCATTACTATCTGGATGTCCCAATATCTCCATAAAAAGCCTCCAATTAATCCAGAATGCCGCAGCCAGAGTCCTGACAGGAACTAGCAAGAGAGATCATATTTCTCCTATATTGGCTTCTCTTCATTGGCTCCCTGTAAAATATAGAATAGAATTTAAAATCCTTCTTCTCACATACAAATCCCTTCATAATCAAGCTCCTTCATACCTTTAAGACCTCATAGTACCATATTATCCCAATAGACCACTTCGCTCTCAGAGTGCAGGTCTACTTGTGGTTCCCAGAGTTTCCGAAAGCAGACTGGGAGGCAGAGCCTTTAGTTATCAAGCTCCTCTCCTTTGGAACCAGCTCCCAGCCTGGGTTCAAGAGGCAGACACTCTCTGTACTTTTAAGGCTAGACTTAACCCCCCCCCCCCGTTAAAGGGAGTTTTTCCTCTCCACAGTCGCCAAGTGCTTGCTCATAAGGGAATTGTTGGGTGTTTAGTTTTTGTTTTTGTAAAGTGCCTTGAGATGATTTGTATTGTGATTTGGCACTATACAAATAAAATTGAATTGAATTGAATTGAAGTTTAAAACTTATGGAACAGCTGCAAGCCTGTCTGGCTGTGGAGGAAAAAGACCAAAATTATCATCAAGGGCACTTAGTCAGGACAACTAAGAAAAACGAATGTGTGACTGCAAGACACCTACAGGATGACGTGATAAAGTCTGGTACAAGTGGTTCAGTGACTATAACTATAAGATGTGCACTGAATAAACAAGAACTTCATGGCCAGACTCAAAGACACACTCCACTTGACCAAAAGATATGAATTTGCATAATATTGTAGAGTTTTGGGAGACAGTTCTATGAACTGATGAAACCCAACTGCAACTGTTTGGACATATGGGCCAGCAGTATGTCTGGTGTGCAAAAGGCCAGGAGAATACCATCCCTACAGTCAAGCATGGAGATGTGTCATTGATGAGGCTGCAGCAGGAACTGGCAATCTTGATTGTGTACTTGGCATCATTAACCACATTAACCACACCCACTTCAAATTTCTGACCAATCACACAATAGATGTCAGATACCACATGAGAAAAAAGTTGTGAATGATATTCTTTCCTAGCAGCCCTAGGAGAGAGAACAAATTTCTCTGTTTTTGCACAGTATATATAGGTCTTGAGTAGCTTGTCAGCACTTCCTGTAAACATTTGTTAATTTTAAAAGCTAAAGGATGCGCCACAAAGTAATTAAGCTGGGGGTTGAATAATACTGCACATATGTTAAAAGAGTTACATTTTTTATTTATTATTCAAAATTAAGTCAACTTCTTGTCACTGGAATGATTTCTGAGTTCCGGTTATGGACTTTTATTTTGGTTTCTGAGTTCCTGTAGTGCATATTTTAATGATAGGTAGCTTTATTTTTGTTAGTTTAGATTAGTATCACCTGTGTTAAATTAGTCTTTTGTTCTTAGGGTATAAGTACCCCCTCTGTTCTTTTGTGTGTTGTCGGAGCATTTATGGGTCTGAGGTTAGTACCGTAGAAGGATCAAAGTGTTTTGTCCTGACGCCAAGTGGCGAAGTGTGTTTTGTCCTGATGCCGAGTGGCGAAGTTTGTACCTGAACCTGGTGGATCCAGGTAAAATATTGAACTGTGTGTGTCCTGCACTTGGGTCCTGCTCTTCATCCTTCCTCACACACCCCACCACATAACAGAATGCGCCAACTGCAGAAGGACCGAGCAGACACCAAGGGTAGGACGCCGGAGAAGTGACTGATCGCGTGGCTCCTACAGCACTTTGTTGGTCACCTGCAGTCCTCCAAGGAGTACCAGCAGATTATGGAATTGTGCTCCGGGTTTGAACAGAGGTTTCGTCACCCTTCTCGGTACGTGATGAAAGGTAAGGCAGCTACGATGGCTTCCCTCTTCTCCACCCTTTGCGCCATGCTGAGGATGTGCCTGACATCATGGTTTCCCCTCCACAAGCAAGGCAGTGGTGCCTAGTCTCACTCCAGCCACCTACGCCGGCTTCCCAGCCTTCAATGCCAGCTTTCCTGCTTGAGTCCCTGGCTACCTCTGCAGGGTCAAGGACGTCACCACTGAGGCATGGTTCTTGTCCCCCAGACCTCACATCTATCATCACAGCCAAGGTTCCAGTTTAATTAAACACAGCTGACACTCCCGGGTTAGTAAAGAAGTACACCTGTGCTGAAACATTTGCAGGCTTGGGGTCCCCATAAGTCTCGCTGCCAACGTTGCTTTGAGAAGCAACTCAATTTGGAGGAACCCAGTGCTAAAGAGGCACAGAGGACATGTGGGAGGTCCCCAATGACATTGGAGTATTACAAAGAGCAGATGTGACTCTCAATTGGGGGTAGGATATGGCCTAAGCGTATAAAGAAACTTTTCTGGTGGAAGATGATGTGTTGTACGCGGGAGCCGGTGACACTAAGTGCCTGGTGATACCCCAGCCCTGTAGCCCACTAGTCCTGCACCTGGCACACACCTTGCCTTGGGCAGGACGTCTTGGCCACAACAAGACATACCTGTTCATTATCTCCCGGTTCTACTGGCCCTCTATGTATGCTGATGTGCAGACATATTGTAAAACCTGCCCCACCTGTCAGAAAACTTCAGAAATTGGACACACACCATGTGAGTGGACCAGAGAAGAGACAAAGTACCTGGGCTACCGGCTGGGATGATGTGAGGTCTATACACAGATGGACAAGGTGCAACTGCCCTCCGCCTCAAACCAAGAAGGAGGTGAGGTCCTTCCTGGGCCTGTTTGGCTGGTACCGTCGCTTTGTGCTACAATTCGCTTCCATTGCAGCACTCTATTTACAGCCCTGACAGTGAAGGACCAGAGGAACCCCGTGGTCTGGACTGAGGCCTGCAAGACTGCCTTCAGGACTTTGAAAGCCTGCCTGTGTTCTTCACCTGTCCTGAGAAGGAAATCAAAGGTTCCTGGTCCTGGTCTCCCGCAGGAGAGGTATTGAAAGCGTGTAGTACACACAATCTTTTCCAGCAAGTGCAGGGATGTGTACTAATGTCCCCGATATTAGTAAATAAGCTTTGGGGCAATTAATCTTTTTCATCCCCAGTCTGTAGAGCGTTTGAGGGTGCACACTCAATGCCTACGCTAGACTCACAAGCACATCCATCTACACGCATACACATGGACAGAACAGCCCTCACATAAATAGGGCATTTCTACGCGCCATTCAATTCAATTCAATTCAATTTTATTTGTATAGCGCCAAATCACAATACAAATCATCTCAAGGCACTTTACAAAAACTAAAACTAAAAACCCAACAATTCCCTTATGAGTAGGCACTTGGCGACAGTGGAGAGGAAAAACTCCCTTTAACGGAAGAAAAAACCTCCAGCAGAACCGGGCTCAGTTTGGGCGGCCATCTGCCTCGACCGGTTGGGGTGAGTGGATAGAGCAGAGAAAAAAGAACAGCAACAATAAACAACAAATAGACACTGAAGGTTGGTGGGACCAGTAACTGCACATCAGCGATATACAGCTCCAGGACCAGGGACACCTGCAGAAGGTACAGAGAGAACAGAGAGAGAGGGAGAGAGCACAAACTAGGGGAGAGAGAGAGAGCACAAGGTTAGTGACATTCAATGGTGGAATATACATGAGGTGGGAGGAGAGGAAGAGAGGGGAGGGGAAGGGCGGGGGGTTAGGGTAGGGGAGCTCAGTGCACCAATGGTCCTTGGGCAGTCTAGGCCTATAGCAGCATAACTAAGGGATGGTTCAGGGTTGCCTGAAGCCAGCCGTAACTATATGCTTTGTCAAAGTACAGAGAGTGTCTGCCTCCTGGACCCAGGCTGGGAGCTGGTTCCAAAGGAGAGGAGCTTGATAACTAAAGGCTCTGCCTCCCAGTCTGCTTTCTGCTTTTGGAAACTCTGGGAACCACAAGTAGACCTGCACTCTGAGAGCGAAGTGGTCTATTGGGATAATATGGTACTATGAGGTCTTAAAGGTATGAAGGAGCTTGATTATGAAGGGATTTGTATGTGAGAAGAAGGATTTTAAATTCTATTCTATATTTTACAGGGAGCCAATGAAGAGAAGCCAATATAGGAGAAATATGATCTCTCTTGCTAGTTCCTGTCAGGACTCTGGCTGCGGCATTCTGGATTAATTGGAGGCTTTTTATGGAGATATTGGGACATCCAGATAGTAATGAGTTACAGTAATCTAGCCTTGAGGTAACAAATGCATGGACTAGTTTTTCTGCATCATTTTGAGACAGGATGTTCCTAATTTTGGAAATGTTGCGCAGGTGAATGAATGCAGTTCTAGAGATTTGTTTTATGTGTGAGTTAAAAAACAAGGTTTTTTACAGTAGTGCTGGAGGCCAGGGCTATGCCATCTAGAGTAGCTATAATTTTAGAAAAGTTATTTCTGAGATTTTTTTCGCTACTGGTAGTCAGGTGACCCAAGGACAAGCCCATTGTATTTATTTGGTTTTATGTTGATGTATTGGGTCTAAAGTCATATGAAGGGCATTTCTGTTATTGTATCGTTTAAGTTCATGATGATATTAAGCTTTGGTATAAATATACCTAACAAACGTAGTGTTAACACTGTACAAACCCCACGGGATATTGGAATGGTTTAGCCCGAGGGAGGGGCTAAGGGTGTATATATGGAAGCCATTTTCCTCACATGAAAAAAAATCATGACAACGAAGGTATTATCTGGGGGAAAATTGTCATTTGGGCATTCTTTGATATAAGTTCATTTTGCTGAAATTATTTCCTGCACTATAGATAATTTTGACACTCTGGGCAAATAGTTAGTGACAAAAATAACATACATACATACCAATTACATACCTAAACATCAATTGGAGACTGAGCCATTCTTATTATGTAACATTAGGAAGGAGAACCCACACTCCAGACACTCCTGCTCTGTAAAAACCTTCTTGTGCTGTGAGTGGCCCACTGGAGGTAGTGGTGGATTTCTACCCCGATGCTGCTCCTGTAGTTTTTGTTTACAAATGACAAAGCAGTCTTGCTGTGAGGTAACTGTGCCAACCACCTCACAGCTGTGCTGCACATAACCTAGGTTTAATAGATTAATTGAGACTGAGAACAGAGAGATTGGTAGCAAACATATAAGGCAAGACATAATCAAGAATATGCCAGGAAAAGGCCCTGATGCTTGCACTTTCTTTAACTCTTGGACCAGACAGGAACCATTCTTTTGGTTGGAAGGAACCATGAGGCAGAGTATAATGTTTCTTGAGATCAAACCGATATGGAGGGAAGCTCATCTTGGATTGTCTACTGTGTATGCACACCCAAAACACCTTAAAGTTTGATCTGACATGGGTAAGGTACCAATGAATAGAAGCTAAAACTGGTGTTGTGTGATTTTCTGGATTTAGTCACAATTCTAACTGCAACATCTGAACCATCTTAAGAATTTTAATACTAGCACTTGGCTGGCCACAAGAGAAAACATTGCAATAATTGAGCCTGGTTGACACAAAAGCATGTGTCTCTACTTTGCCCTACATAGAAAAGACAATTTTTTACCAAGGTGGAAAAGGCATTCATAGATTTAATTCAAAAGAGAACATATGATCAAATGTAACACCAGAACCCTTGGCTACACCTTGGCCCCCAAACATTGCCAAACTGAAAAATCACTTGGTTACTGAGAGTTACTCTTAACTGAGTAAACTGATGTCTATGTTAAGTTAGGTGAGTGATGAACATATCACTTTATATGATTTCAGAAGTAGAAAATTTTGTAACATCCAGCTTTTCACAGCAGAGAAGCAAACCTAGGTAGAAGGATCATCGGATGGCTGCTCAGTTCATGTGATCTTTGCAGCAAATAAATAAATAAAACATATGGATATAATGATCAGTTTCTGAAAATTAAGTTGTTTTTCATAAAGACACTTTATTAGCTTATACATACATCTCTGGATAGAATAATACCAAGAAGTCAAAAATAATAACTATTTATAAAACTAAGCAGATATACTACTCTTCACTTTAAAAACATAAAGGTCTTTGATAATATATTGTATTTCCTTTCTTATTTCATCTGCCACCAAAATTAAGGAAAATTCACAAGAGGAAAGATTATACAGCATGAATTTAGGATAAATTTATATGTGTATAGGTTTGTGTACTTCATTGTTAGCTACTGTGTGTGTATGCACCAAGAAATATATCACATTTTCCACGCATCCAAGTATCCAGTTTGACAAGGACAACACATCTTGATTATCTCATCTGTTGGTGAAAACCTTGCAACTAGACTAACAGCTCCAGTACCAGAACATCACATTAACATTTCTGTTGATTTACAGGTGAAGCAAACAACATACAAAATGTAAACTACAGCGCTTTTAGAGGTGTTTGTAGGTCAAGCTTACTGTTCCCTCCTACTTCCAGGAGATGTCAACCTTTTTGGATATGAGGACTAGCAAGCTGACAAAGAGTGATGTCATGGTCCAGTGTGGAGGGTTGGGGAAGTCGTTTCCAGACATGTTTTAGCATAGAAAAAATAATCTGCTTAGAATAAATTTTTCAGTCTCTTCTGCTTGCAATAAGAAGCTAAACATTTGACCACAAATTACCTCCTAGGCCTACAGTTTATTCTGGTGGGTGCAGACATGGTAATCCTGCTAAATCCAAGCTTCTTGTCATAAAACAGACTAGCAGTATTGGACCTCTAATGGAGCACAAACCTTGAGCTCTACGTTGCAAAGTCACTTCTGGTTAAACCTTAATCTTAAATGCATGTACCGTATACTTTCAATCATTTCTATTCTGTTATGACAGTAAAGTACAATACACAAAGTTTGGAAGTAGGGTGAATGGGAGAGCATTTATTCATTACAACTACTAACCCACCCATAGTAAACAGCTTTATTGTCCTGTCATAAACTCAAAAAATAATCTTTTTTTTTGGTCCCATACTTTCCAGCTAATTTTCTGGAAACCTTTCATGTAAATTTCTGTAAATGTTAGTTGGTACAGTGGGTACGGAAAGTATTCAGACCCCTTTAAATTTTTCACTCTTTGTGTCATTGCAGCCATTTGCCAAAATCAAAAAAGTTCATTTTATTTCTCATTAATGTACACTCAGCACCCCATCTTGACAGAAAAAAATAGAAATGCAGAAATTTTTGCAAATTTATTAAAAAAGAAAAACTGAAATATCACATGGTCATAAGTATTCAGACCCTTGCAGTGACACTCATATTTAACTCGCATGCTGTCCATTTCTTCTGATCCTCCTTGAGATGGTTCTGCTCCTTCATTGGAGTCCAGCTGTGTTTAATTAAACTGATTGGACTTGATTAGGAAAGGCACACACCTGTCTATATAAGACCTTACAGCTCACAGTGCATGTCAGAGCAAATGAGAATCATGAGGTCGAAGGAACTGCCCAAGGAGCTCAGAGACAGAATTGTTGCAAGGCACAGATCTGGCCAAGGTTACAAAAGAATTTCTGCAGCACTCAAGGTTCCTAAGAGCACAGTGGCCTCCATAATCCTCAAATGGAAAAAGTTTGGGACAACCAGAACTCTTCCTAGACCTGGCCATCCAGCCAAACTGAGCAATTGTGGGAGAAGAGCCTTGGTGAGAGAGGTAAAGAAGAACCCAAAGATCACTGTGGCTGAGCTCAGAGATGCAGTAGGGAGATGGGAGAAAGTTCCACAAAGTCAACTATCACTGCAGCCCTCCACCAGTCGGGGCTTTATGGCAGAGTGGCCCGACGGAAGCCTCTCCTCAGTGCAAGACACATGAAAGCCCGCATAGAGTTTGCCAAAAAACACATGAAGGACTCCCAGACTATGAGAAATAAGATTCTCTGGTCTGATGAGACCAAGATTGAACTGTTTGGCGTTAATTCTAGGCGGTTTGTGTGGAGAAAACCAGGCACTGCTCATCACCAGCTCAATACAATCCCTGAAACATGGTGGTGGGAGCATCATGTTGTGGGGGTGTTTTTCAGCTGCAGGGACAGGACGACTGGTTGCAATTGAAGGAACGATGAATGCGGCCAAGTACAGAGATATCCTGGAAGAAAACCTCTTCCAGAGTGCTCAGGACCACAGACTGGGCCGAAGGTTCACCTTTCAACAGGACAATGACCCTAAGCGCACAGCTAAAATAACAAAGGAGTGGCTTCGGAACAACTCTGTGACCGTTCTTGACTGGCCCAGCAAGAGCCCTGACCTAAACCCAATTGAGCATCTCTGGAGAGACCTGAAAATGGCTGTCCACCAACGTTCACCATCCAACCTGACAGAACTGGAGAGGATCTGCAAGGAAGAATGGCAGAGGATCCCCAAATCCAGGTGTGAAAAACTTGTTGCATCATAAGACTCATGGCTGTACTAGCTCAAAAGGGTGCTTCTACTCAATACTGAGCACAGGATCTGAATACTTATGACCATGTGATATTTCAGTTTTTCTTTTTTAATAAATTTGCAAAAATTTCTACATTTCTGTTTTTTTCTGCCAAGATGGGGTGCTGAGTGTAAAGAAAGAATACTTTCCGTACCCACTGTATATCCAAGACATTTGTATTCAATTCAATTTGGTGCTATAAGCATAATGAAGAAATTGTAGTATGCCTGCCTGGACTTTTTTGGTTTTAAAGAAAAAAAGAGGATTATGCAATAGATATTTTAAAACACTTCATAAGTACACATCAATATTCTTACTGGGATTTCATACCAAGACAAATTCTTAATTTTGACTTTTCATGACTTTTAACTAACATGCAATATATCAAAGATTTAGGTAACTAACTAACCTGAATGGGACTGTTATTACTTCTGACTAGTTGACTTATTACTTTCACAATTGGCTGAATTTTCCTTTGGAAATGAAGTTCAGCTGGTCTCACCTCATCTCACGTGGATAAGTATTCATGTTAATGCTATATCCTGGTTAAGTTACATGCTTACCAGTTGTTTTTACCTTGATGAAATTGCTTAGTGTTTTCTTTCAAACCAATATGATTAAGTGAAACGCATTTTTACTTAGGCTACATATTTCTATTGGCTGGACCTGCATATGCTTGGGTGTAGCATATTTTCAGTTTTTCTTGACAATATCCTTGTAATTGTGTAAATATCAAATAATTTATAGAGAATGACGAGAAAGGTTTCCAGGAAAAAGAGGGAAAATACAGGTCCTGGAAAATATTATTGATACTTCTTCTATTTATAAAGCTCATAATGAGCACATTCATGCAACAAGTAAGATAAATGAAGGTAGATTTGAACAATCCTTTACTCTATATTGAAACTGTGATGAGAACTTTTCAAATCACAAGCACCATACTTTAGTTTAATCTTATAAAACTGTACCAAGTGAAAATTTAAGCTGGCAGTTGTTGATTTCACAGTCCATATTGGCAACTATTTCCAATAAACTGTCTCCAGTGAAACAATTTTTTAAACACAGAATTTCCTCTAAAGTTTTACCCCATTATGGCATTTTTCTAACCTCAAAACCTTTGCACACAGATTCCCAGGATTCAGAGCTCACCCATTCAGCCTGTAGAGCTGAATGAATGCTTTTAAGATTTTTAAATGAACGCCGTCATAATGTAGGTGCACCATTAGATGTCCAGTCCCAGTGAGAAATGCCTTTCTACAAAATTGTAATTTTTTCCATATTTGCCAAATATACTTATGAGATGAGTAAATGTTAAGCCTCTGGAATGCCATGACATGTGTCATGTATTTGAATATTATGTAGTACTGTTAGGATACTGCCATAGTGTATTATTATAAAGTACTCCTTTTTAATTTGACGTTGACACTGGTATTTTATCTGGTTCTATTCATGTTTAGTACAATAATTTGTTTAAAACTATGTAGACCACAAATACAAATTTAAAGAAAATATTAGCAATTTAAATTGCAATATTGGTCAAACAAAATGCAGTTCAATATTATTTGGTGGTTGATATCCACTGTACAGCCATTAAAACCTTACCTAATCTGCCTGTGCCCTGTGGCATACAGAACCTAGTACCTGCTTTATAATCAGTTATAAAATGTTACACAAGGCACATTGTCCATGGTCAGATACCAGGGATTGTGGAAAATGACCAGCGCACAGGCACTAACTATATGACTGAATGCTGACACAAAGTTTAATACTATAACACTGCCGGTATATGAAAGAACCTTGACACAAAAGTTGAACAAGAGTCAGAAAGTTAACACACCTTTTCTTTGCCCCTAAACAAGAACATATTAAAATTCTCCCTTCGTATTACAGCACCCTTTTCAATACACAGGCCCAAAACGTCACACTGAAGCTACAGGTACAGTCGCTTTGAAATGTATTCAGAGGCCTTTTTACCCTCCAGCCAACTTCCTTTGAGACAATAGAGTTTTAAAAATGTTTGAAAATATATTATTGAATCAAAACCTGAAATCTGTTCTTTACAAAAGTATGCAGACTTGCTCTGATGCATTTTGCTCTGTCACTCCAGACTGTAATCAGGTGTAAAGCTTTGGGTGTTCCCAGGAACACAATCGCTTCAATAATAATGAAATGGAAGAAGTTTGGAAACACCAGGGCCCGTATTCACAAAGCTTCTTAGAATCCTCTCAGAACTCCTATCTTAGCCTAAAAAGTCCTAGCTGGGAGTCCAACAGTAAAAGTGATTTAGCAAACTTCTCAGAGCAGCGCTGAGTAAGGAAAGTACAAAAACCTTTATCTTAGTGAGGAGATGTGGTTGACCCTGTTGCTAGGGGTGACCCAGCATTTCAAGGACTGGGATTGGTCAAAAACTATCTGTAAAGGTCTTAAAATGCACTGACAGACAAGTCATCACTACTGCACTGTTGCATTTTTCCAGTTGCCAAATACCTCAGTGTTGTAATCTCTTTCTTTTCTGGCGTTATGACGTTACTATGTTGGGAGGGAGATGTGAGCGTATCTCTAATAAGTTCAACCACAAACATCCCATTGCAATCCAATCTGTAGCATTTCATTAACTCATGATTGTTCAATGTTTGAAGAATATTTCTTCTTTCAGCCATTTTGTCCTCTGCTGAAGAAACTCTTAAACCTCTTAAATGTCCTCCTCTATACGTTTAACAATTTTTACCTTAGGAGCTGTTTTTAGGGCTAAGATGGTTCATAAATCATTTTTATCTTTACAAAGATTTAGTCCTAAATTTAAGGGAAAAGAATTTTCTTAGAATTTCTTCACTAAGAGCAACTTTTAGGCTTAAGAAGCTTTGTGAATAAGGGCCCAGGTCTAAAGGTTGTGGGGAGATAAGGGAGAGGTCTCTGAAAAACAAAAAATATTCATATTTCACCTGCAAACAGCCAAGACAAAATTTGAGTCGCTTCAGGACAACACTTGAGCCCAGCCAGATTTAAACACCATAGAATATTTGTAGAAACTTGAAGATGACAGTTCAGACACTTCCGATCCAATCTACGACAGTTTACTAAGTACATATTGCACAGACAAAATTTTATCCTTTTGAAATTGATTCTACAACACAATAAACTGTGTAATAAGGGTTTGAATACTTTCCGAAGCCACTGTACCTCCCAATATGGCATATGGAACTTGGCAACTTCTGTATTAGCTTATACTAATATGCTAATGCTAGCTAAAATGCTAGCTGTGCTGGTAACTGCAGTGTCAAATTCTATTTTTTGTATTAACTGCACTGTTATAATCCCAATTTATTATAACCCTGCAAATTTTTTGGGGGAAAATTTTGGCCTATTTTTGCCTGCATCCGAAATCTCATACTATCTAGTACTACATTTGAGTAAGTACGCACTTCCCACCCGTTAAAACAGTACGTTCTACAGTATATAGTATGAATAAGGGTAGTATGACTGGAATTTGGACGTACTACAGCCACCATGTTGATAGATAGATAGATATATACTTTATTCATGATTGATGTTTATTTAGATTATGTTAAACAGGTGCAATAATTTAACCATAACGAAAAATGTTTTTTCCTAGGGTAAAAAACCGCAACGGCATATTTTCTGGCATATGACGTCTCATCTCTTGTGGCCTCATGGGATAGCAAAGTGTCCATTGTATCCATGTTACAGAATTCGGGTGGAAGTAGTAGGTCATCCGGGTACTTCTCACCTACTGTTTTTCGCATGCTACCAATTGGAACATACTCCTCGCCACGGATACTAGTTTTTGCATACTATATAGTGGGGAAGTCTGCAATTTTGAACTCAGCCCTTGTCTTGTACTCACCATGTTGTTTGCTGTAAATCTAAAACAATGAGCAGTTATATGATCAGACAGGATCAGACAAACCCTCAGCCTAGTCCATACCTTATATGGGGACCTTATTTCCTGCACCATGTCTAGCCCGTCAAACTACTACCATATTTCTTCAGCCACCACAGGGTCTAGTGAGTCTAAAACTTATTGCTAATGTTTTACTTCACAATACAAAATTTTTGTGATTTGACTGATTGATGTAGTTTTTGAAAAACCATTAAAGTTTAAAGAAGCAGCAGCAGAACAAAGATGTAATCTGACACCGCCATGCTCTGACTGCAAGATTAGCTGTTAGATGAAAGTAGAGCTGCAACATTTAGTCATTTTTCACACAATAATCTTTCTCAATTAAATGTTTTGTCTGTAAATCCATGTCAGATGAGGGTCAGTTCAGTTGTCCCTGTTTTTGAAAAATGCTTTTAGTGTGGATGTGTGAACAGTTTTCATGTGAGAAACTACTAACATTTGGGATGTGATTATTACACGTAGCTAAACTGGCTTTGTTTACAACCTGTCCAATCATCTGATCCATGTGTTTCTTGCCCTGTTGGACTTTTTATTTTTACACGTTCCCAGATATCAGTAACTACACTGGTGAGTACATAAATGATGAGAGTTTTAATAAATTGGAAAAAATTTTCAAATAACTAAGAAAAAGTCTTTTATGTTAAAATGACATATTTTGTGCTTAATTCCAGTTCTACAAAGATTGTTAAAATAGTTACTGTCATCACATGTTCTATGTTCAGTTTTAAAGTAATCACTGGTATTGTGATTGTGTAGAGAAGGGGACAAAACCTCCAGTGTTAGCAGGAGAAGTTACTCTTCATATATAGCTTCTTTCATTCTAAAGGTCTCTGTCTTCTGAAGAGGTAGGACTATTTTGTTGGCAACATGAAGATTTTCAGCTGTGTTGTTTATTTTCCTCTCTTCTTTTTGGCAATGCAGGAATGAGCCTTTGCCCATCTGAATAATGACATTCACTTTCAGTGGTGGTTCACAAGAAATGCATAGCAGCAGCAGCAGCAGACAGGGCAGAGAGATAGTGTTCAAGTGTTTCCAGTGTTTTGCCACTTTGTTGCTTTGTTTCACATATCAGCTCCCTCAACCTTCACTGCCTGATTTTGAATTTAGCAGTAAATTATCTGTCCAGTTATGCATCAATTCACTTATCCCTCCATCCATTTGTCCTGCAAATAATCCTCTTTTTCTTTCCCGGGGATGTGTGTTGTCACAGCAGCATCTGATCACAAGGCATGTCATGGTCAGGAGGCATCAAAGCTGAAAAACAAGAAGGAAAGAGAGAAATGATTGCATGTGGATCCATATATTTGTTTGTGGAGCCTGTACTCTGCAGAATAGATGGTAGCTGATTTATTCACCCATTGAGAGCATTCATCAGTAAATATTAACCCAGCATCTAAGTTTAATGGAAAAATGTAAATGCCTAAAAAAAAATCAAATACTTCTGTCCACCAAACAATCAGCATTGCTCAGCCAAAATTATATGCTCAACTTTATGGAAAAGGTGGGATAAGACTGGAGGAATTAGAGTTCATTAAGGAGTTTTTTCAGTTAATTAACTGATTATTTGCACCCAACATTACAGTTCCTATCAACTGCAGTATACTGATCATTTTAGCGTTTTTCAGCACATTGTTTTGGCGTTCCAGTCCACAAGCTGCTCACACCAGCCTTGTTTTCAGTCACAGCTGGCAACTGACAAACAAAAAAGGTATGTTAGCTACCCAGCATCAAATAGCATAAGGGATTAACATTGAGATGGAAGAAGTAAAAATGGAACTTTAGAAATAGTTTATCTATTTTACTTCTACTGAGTGTAAATACAGTGGGTACGGAAAGTATTCAGACCCCTTTAAATTTTTCACTCTTTGTGTCATTGCAGCCATTTGCCAAAATCAAAAAAGTTAATTTTATTTCTCATTAATGTACACTCAGCACCCCATCTTGACAGAAAAAAACAGAAATGTAGAAATTTTTGCAAATTTATTAAAAAAGAAAAACTGAAATATCACATGGTCATAAGTATTCAGACCCTGTGCTCAGTATTGAGTAGAAGCACCTTTTTGAGCTAGTACAGCCATGAGTCTTCTTGGGAATGATGCAACAAGTTTTTCACACCTGGATTTGGGGATCCTCTGCCATTCTTCCTTGCAGATCCTCTCCAGTTCTGTCAGGTTGGATGGTGAACGTTGGTGGACAGCCATTTTCAGGTCTCTCCAGAGATGCTCAATTGGGTTTAGGTCAGGGCTCTGGCTGGGCCAGTCAAGAACGGTCACAGAGTTGTTCCGAAGCCACTCCTTTGTTATTTTAGCTGTGCGCTTAGGGTCGTTGTCCTGTTGAAAGGTGAACCTTCGGCCCAGTCTGAGGTCCTGAGCACTCTGGAAGAGGTTTTCTTCCAAGATATCTCTGTACTTGGCCGCATTCATCGTTCCTTCAATTGCAACCAGTCGTTCTGTCCCTGCAGCTGAAAAACACCCCCACAACATGATGCTCCCAACACCATGTTTCACTGTAGGGATTGTATTGGACAGGTGACGAGAGGTGCCTGGTTTTCTCCACACATGCCGCTTAGAATTAACGCCAAAAAGTTCAATCTTGGTCTCATCAGACCAGAGAATCTTATTTCTCATAGTCTGGGAGTCCTTCATGTGTTTTTTGGCAAAGTCTATGAGGGCTTTCATGTGTCTTGCACTGAGGAGAGGCTTCCGTCGGGCCACTCTGCCATAAAGCCCCGACTGGTGGAGGGCTGGAGTGATAGTTGACTTTGTGGAACTTTCTCCCTTCTCCCTACTGTATCTCTGGAGCTCAGCCACAGTGATCTTTGGGTTCTTCTTTACCTCTCTCACCAAGGCTCTTCTCCCACAATTGCTCAGTTTGGCTGGACGGCCAGGTCTAGGAAGAGTTCTGGTCGTCCCAAACTTTTTCCATTTGAGGATTATGGAGGGCACTGTGCTCTTAGGAACCTTGAGTGCTGCAGAAATTCTTTTGTAACCTTGGCCAGATCTGTGCCTTGCCACAATTCTGTCTCTGAGCTCCTTGGGCAGTTCCTTCGACCTCATGACTCTCATTTGCTCTGACATGCACTGTGAGCTGTAAGGTCTTATATAGACAGGTGTGTGCCTTTCCTAATCAAGTCCAATCAGTTTAATTAAACACAGGTGGACTCCAATGAAGGAGCAGAACCATCTCAAGGAGGATCAGAAGAAATGGACAGCATGTGAGTTAAATATGAGTGTCTGCAAAGGGTCTGAATACTTATGACTACTTATTTCAGTTTTTCTTTGATACATGATTTCTTTGACTGCTGGTCAACATAAGATAATAAATAGCCTTAGCTTGAGAACAGACATTCAGCAACAGACCTCAAAGAGGTCTGAAGTGAGTGTCAATCGCAGAATCTTCTTTTCACAATTCTTTGAGAAGCATGACTACGTGAGAATGAAAGACAGAAAGACAACTATGGCTAGTTTGAAGAAAAAAAAAACAATTCCAAACAAGTAGGTCTGGATGGGAGAGGACAATTGTTTTGCTATTAAGGAGGATACCTTCTCAAAAAAGTTTTTTCAGTAGAGGGGTTAATTGAAGATGGTAAGAAAATGGTGGAAATAACGTGAGATGGACATACAATTTTGGGGCCAAGAATTTGAATTTCTCAAAAGAAAAATGCAACAATAAATCAGATATTTGATCGCTATGCCCACTATACACATAACTGGTACTAGGCGGAGATTAATGTGAGCTGGTGTATGAAACACATGATTGCTGTAGAGTGAGATCTACTACTGTACTGTCTGAGTGGATTTCCCTGACCATCTGTGTCACTGACTGATAGCTGCTATTATAATAGAGTATTGCTTATGGAGGGTGGGTGAAGAGCAGGTGGACACAAGGTGGAGAGATCTGAACTCTGCTGGCCAAGTCAAAACCATCTCTTTCCAAAGCATCCAATCCTCCCTCTGGGTGATGAAGAAAAAAGAAATGCAATTCTAGAAAGCAAGGAAGATTTCCATTTTCCATGCCTTATACCAGATGAGTCTGTCATGGGAAGGGAAAGCCACTGTTTGTTTGGTTATAAGATCATGTAGGAAGGGAATTGTGCATAATTGAGGTGTCTGAATAGGGCCATGATGCTGTGTTAAGGGATGGGTAGAGGAAATGGTTACGGGATGGAAGTAGGCATGTGAATAGCGATTTTCTTTTTGTAGTAAAAATGAAAAATGAACCCTGTAAATATGACCTGGTTGCGCTTTAGGGCCAGATGCCTGGTTGCAGCCCTGGAGGAGGTGAAGGCATTATCCATTACCATGGATAATGATTCCGGTAGTGAGTGGCTTTGGTGAGGGTGCTGGAAGTGTAGAGGGCTTCTTGCTGTTGATGGCTGTTGAGTAAGGTTAAAACTGCCTCCAGTCCACAGGCTGTGTTCTGGCAGCTAAAGGGAATTACAATCTCTTTCAGAGGAGCCACTGTCTAGTCTTTGATAAGGAGGGAAACTGTAAGAGGTATGCCATGACTACAGGGTGAACTCCTGGTAGTTTCTTATGATCTAGCCAGATGACGAGAAGAGTGTCCCAGGCTTGTATTATGGCTGTGCCTGTGGTAACTGAGTGTGAACTAAGAAAGGGGAGACCTTGCTAGGTGAGCTTGAATAGGGTTGATTGGTATGCTTACTGGGCAGCATAGTGGCTGAGTGGTTAGCACTATTGCCTCACAGCAAGAAGAAGAAGAAGAGGAAGTACTTTATTAATCCCCAAGGGGAAATTCATTTGTTACAGCAGTTATTCAAAGTTATTAAATTTGAGATTATTTAAATTATATTAATTAATAGTAATTAATAAAGTAATTAAGTAATTAAGTGTAGAAATTTATGTAGAAAAATAAAGTAATTATTTATTTTGGGGGGTTTGTGTGTGTGTGTGTGTGTGTGTGTGTGTGTGTGTGTGTGTGTGTGTGTGTGCGCGCGTTATTGTTTATATTGTGGAATTGCGGAAGAAGAGCCTGGGTTCGCAACCCATCAGGGACCTTTCTGTGTGGAGTCTACATGTTCTCCCTGTGCTTGTGTGGGTTTTCTCCAGGTACTCTGGTTTCCTCCCACAGTCCAAAAACATGTATGTCAGTTTGATTGGTGACTCTAAATTGCCCATAGGAGTGAGTGTGAGTGTGTGAGGTTGTTTTTCTCTGTGTGGCCCTGTGATGGACTGGTGACCTGTCCACACCCAAAGCTGGGATAGGCTGCAGCAGATCCCCATGACTCTGGTTAGGAATTAGCAGGTATAGAACATGGTTTTGCTGGGAACTACAGCTCTGATGTAACTGCTGTGAAAATGTCATTGGTGGATTAAGCTGTGGTGCAGAATCCATGGTGAGAGATTTTCAGTTTAGATTTTTTTTAATTAACATCAGTGATAATTAAATACAATAACTGGATAGAAAACATTGGGCTTAAAATTTTCAGTTTGCCAAACAAGTAGAATGTATGATTTTGTAATGTGAAATTGCAAATGTTTGCTAACATATTAGCTGTAACATCTATATAAGGTCATACAATGTCACACAATGCATTTGAAGAAATAATTTACCAATGCATATAGCATTGTCTGCTTTTTTGTTTCTAAGTTTGCTTGTGTGTATATGACTCACCTGTCCCAAAGCTTTACACCCCTACAGGAATTGGTGCAGCAGCCAGCAGATATCAGAGCTGCAAAAGAATTCAGCAGCAATAATCAATGATAAAATCAATAACAGAACTAATTTCAATTGTGTGTGTGTGTGTGTGTGTGAGTGTGAATTTTCACTGACTGGTTATTTGATTGCCTTTTAATAACCTAGAAGCTGTTCCAAACACACAAACACAATGAATAGTTTATCTCCTCACTCTAATTTACTTGATCATATGAAATTGTCTCAGTTCACTCTGATTTCTGCCATTGATGCAAAACCAAAAACACACAAACGCAAAACAAATGCAACAGAAATCCACTGCAATTGAAAGATGCTGCAATCACATAAATGAACAAATGCAAATGAAAAAATGCTGCAAATACAGAAACACTGCAAATACCAAAAACTCATACAAAAGAGAAATGCTGCATATTCATGGAATGGAAGTTCATCTGTTTTGGGTATTTGCAGCGTTTGGTTGTTGCGGCGCATTTGGTATTTGCAGCATTTTTTTTTCTGCATTCATTTCGTTTATGTGATGGTACCATTTTTTAGTTGCATTTGTTGTATGTGTTTGTGTGTTTTTGATTTTGCATAATTTCTGTATTTGCAGCATTTGGCCATTGCGGCACGTTTGCCCTTGACGGCCACCTTAGTATTTGTATCTGTGAGGTTCTCAGAAAACATGTCTGCCATTTGTGTCTTAGATGCTGCTGCACTAGTCAAAGCTAAGTAGGTGGAATAATCATATACCATAATTTCCAGACAAAAATAAATATATATATAAATTACTTCCGTGTATAAGTCCAGTTCTTGTCTAAATTATCCTATGAAGAATGTAGGCCAGGCATAACAACCAGAAGTGCATGACAAAATTCATTCATCTGTGTTAAGTAATGTGTGTCCTCTCTCAGGTTGTCTGAATGCCAATGCTCACTCTAAACTGTGTTTTAGCTGCAGACATTATTACCTGCACTTTGAAGTCTGCAGTATAGCTCTGTCTTTTGGGCAGCATTTTCACTTGTCTTACACTAGCAGTTATAATTTACCGTGAACATAAGCATTTTTACTTTTTCAGCAGTATAATGTTATTTTCAGTTGAGTCAAGAGTTGGCTACTCAACAAATCTACTGTAAATATACACATATAAGTCACTACGTTGTATAAGTCGCAGGACAAGCCAAATGAATAAAAAGAAGTGCGACTTATAGTTCGGAACTAAACTGTATAATACATCAGAATGACCAAATGCAGAATGGCAGTGAATAAAGGGAGACAACAGAGAATAATCTCTGTTGCAATATAACCAGCTGGTTCAACGAGTTTACCACGCTAAAACTAGAGGCCTGCAGTGTGTGATGTACTATTCTGAGTGAGCATGTTGCTGAGCAGATGGGTGGAAGAAGAAAAGCTTACCACTGACCGTCTAATTATAGAGCAAACACTGACAGTTCATCAGATCGGCCCATGCTACTCCACACAGCATTCTCTTTTTGTTTTTTGTCCATTCACACTGCCCTCTTTCTCAAGTTGACCTGCCTACACCTCTGGTTATATTCCAGTCAAAAAGGAACACACACATGCACCACCCCATCCCCCTCCCCTCCAGAACACACACACAGTAAAACCAAGACATTTTAAGGGATTTTAAACGTTGTGTGTGTGTGTGAATACTTGTGCATGTGGCATGTGCCTCTGATGGTGCGAAATTAATATGCGCAATGTTTTAAATAGGAAAAAAGGACTTCAAAGCTGACTGCAGATGAATTGTGAGGGAAGCAGCTATTTGCTTAGTTACCAAGCCTGTCTCTAACAAAGGATCTCTGATCTTACACATACACACTCACAAACCTGTATTACTCAAGCTTGTGCACGCTCATATACACTTACACACATAGCATGTGCCTGCACACACCCACAAAGCTGAACTTTGGCAGAGACCTTCATGGATTTTGTGGATGGTCACCATTGTATGTGTGCATATACTGACCAGCTACTTTATTTGGTACACCTTTCTAATACTAGGTGGGACTCCCTTTTGCATATAGAACTGCCTCAGTTTTTCATGGCATAGATTCAACAAGGTTTTTGAAACATTCCTCAGAGATTTTGGTCCATATTGACATGATAGCATTACGTAACTGCAGATTTATCAGCTGTGCATCCATGATATGAATCTCCCATTCCACCACATCCCAAAGGCTAAGATCTGGTGACTGTGTAGGTCATTGGAGTATATTGTCATGTTCAAGAAACCAGTTTGAGATGATTTAAGCTTTGTTACATGGTGCATTATCCTACTGGTAGTAGCTATCAGAAGATGGGTACACTGTGGTCATAAAGGGATGGACATGGTCAGCAACAATACTCAGGTAGGCTGTGGTTTTTAAACGATGCTCAAGGGGCCCAAAGTGTGCCAAGATAAAAGGCAGGAGGGAGCCATGCTTTCATGTTGTGTATACCAAAATCTGACCCTACTATCTGAATGTTGCAGCTGAAATTGAGACTCATCAGATCAGGCACCAGTTTTCTAATTTTCTATTGACCAATTTTCATGAGCCTGTGTAAATTGTAGCCTCATCTACTGTTCTTAGCTGACAGGAGTGGCACCCAGTGTGGTCTTCTGCTGATGTAGCCCATTATGCTTCAAGGTTCGGCATGTTGTGCATTCAGAGATGGCATTCTACATACCTTGGTTGTAATGAGTGTTTTAAGTTACTGTTGCCTGTCTGTCACCTCGAACCAGTCTGCCCATTCTCCTCTAACCTCAGATTCAAATTGACTTATTTGTCATATGCAAGTTAACATTTAGTTAACAATACAAACACTAGTAAACAAAACAGCCAATACAAAACTTAGAAAAAGAAGAAAAAATATATATACTGTAAATACATATATATGTATGTACAGTGGGTACGGAAAGTATTCAGACCCCTTTAAATTTTTCACTCTTTGTGTCATTGTAGCCATTTGCCAAAATCAAAAAAGTTCATTTTATTTCTCATTAATGTACACTCAGCACCCCATCTTGACAGAAAAAAAACAAATGTAGAAATTTTTGCAAATTTATTAAAAAAGAAAAACTGAAATATCACATGGTCATAAGTATTCAGACTCTGTGCTCAGTATTGAGTAGAAGCACCTTTTGAGCTAGTACAGCCATGAGTCTTCTTGGGAATGATGCAACAAGTTTTTCACACCTGGATTTGGGGATCCTCTGCCATTCTTCCTTGCAGATCCTCTCCAGTTCTGTCAGGTTGGATGGTGAACGTTGGTGGACAGCCATTTTCAGGTCTCTCCAGAGATGCTCAATTGGGTTTAGGTCAGGGCTCTGGCTGGGCCAATCAAGAACGGTGACAGAGTTGTTCCGAAGCCACTCCTTTGTTATTTTAGCTGTGTGCTTAGGGTCATTGTCCTGTTGAAAGATGAACCTTCGGCCCAGTCTGAGGTCTTGAGCAGAGGTTTTCTTCCAGGATATCTCTGTACTTGGCCGCATTCATCTTTCCTTCAATTGCAACCAGTCGTCCTGTCCCTGCAGCTGAAAAACACCCCCACAACATGATGCTCCCATCACCATGTTTAACTGTAGGGATTGTATTGGGCAGGTGATGAACAGTGCCTGGTTTTCTCCACACATCTCATCAGACCAGAGAATCTTATTTTTCCTAGTCTGGGAGTCCATGTGTTTTTTGGCAAACTCTATGCGAGCTTTCATGTATCTTGCACTGAGGAGAGGCTTCCGTCGGGCCACTCTGCCATAAAGCCCCGACTGGTGGAGGGCTGCAGTGATAGTTGACTTTGTGGAACTTTCTCCCATCTCCCTACTGCATCTCTGGAGCTCAGCCACAGTGATCTTTGGGTTCTTCTTTACCTCTCACCAAGGCTCTTCTCCCACGATTGCTCAGTTTGGCTGGACGGCCAGGTCTAGGAAGAGTGCTGGTCGTCTCAAACTTTTTCCATTTGAGGATTATGGAGGCCACTGTGCTCTTAGGAACCTTGAGTGCTGCAGAAATTCTTTTGTAACCTTGGCCAGATCTGTGCCTTGCCACAATTCTGTCTGAGCTCCTTGGGCAGTTCCTTCGACCTCATGATTCTCATTTGCTCTGACATGCACTGTGAGCTGTAAGGTCTTATATAGACAGGTGTGTGCCTTTCCTAATCAAGTCCAACCAGTTTAATTAAACACAGCTGGACTCCAATGAAGGAGCAGAACCATCTCAAGGAGGATCAGAAGAAATGGACAGCATGTGAGTTAAATATGAGTGTCACTGCAAAGGATCTGAATACTTATGACCATGTGATATTTCAGTTTTTCTTTTTTAATAAATTTGCAAAAATTTCTACATTTCTGGTTTTTTCTGTCAAGATGGGGTGCTGAGTGTACATTGAGAAATAAAATGAACTTTTTTGATTTTGGCAAATGGCTGCAATGACACAAAGAGTGAAAAATTTAAAGGGGTCTGAATACTTTCCGTACCCACTGTATGTGTATATAGTAAAAAAAGATCTAAACGTCATTAGAAATTTGGCTATGTACATGTGCAAGTTCCAGAGTGTAAGGGCATTATCAAGATATAAAGAAGTAAAGTAGTGTGTGCATGAGTGAACGTGTATGTCCCTGAATAAAAGTGAGCATGAATACAAAGCAGTATTCATTCAGTAGTATATGAGTTCTTGAATAAAATTGTGAGATAAATATTAATATCACACAGGTGATGAGTAGCATATTGCACATATGAAAATATTACACAGATATTAGTGTTGCAGGTTGATAAGATAAGGAGCCTGACAGCCTGGTGGTAAAAACTGTCTTTCAGTTTTTTAGTTCGTGCAGCTAGACTCCTGTACTGTCTGCCAGATGCTAGCATGCAGAATAGTCTGTGTGCTAGATAGCTGTGGTCCTTAATAATACTGCTTGCCTTCTGCAGACACCGTCTATGGTAAAGGTCCTGGATAGAGGGGAGACTGCTTATGATGTTGTTCTGTGCCCTTTGCACCACTTTCTGTAGTGTTTCCTGGCTGTAACTGGAACAGTTCCCATACCACACTGTGATGCAGCCTGTCAGTGGTGCACCTCTAGAAGTTGGTGGGGATGCTGGTGTTCATACCAAACTTCCTCAGTCGCTTTAGGAAATACAGCCACTGTCGAGCTTTCTTTACCACGGTGTCTGTATGTAGAGACCAGGACAAATCCTCTGTGATCTGGACGCTGAGGAACTTAAAGCTATTAACCTGCTCTATATCATGATGGAGGCTTTGAAGATAGAAGAGAGAGGTATACATCAACAAGGCATTTTTGTCCACCCACCTGTATTTTCTCATTCTCTGACCATTCTCTGTAAGCCCTAGAGATGGTTTTGTGTGGAAATCCATGGAGCATTAAACAGCTGATGATTGTCTTTCAAATACAGTTTTAATCCTATAGCAAAATTTAAATCTAAAGGAGTTTCAAGAAAGATGGGGTGTCTCTGACTGTAAAAAAAGCACTAGCCCTGGCTTTTGCTCTCTCTTGCCTTTTTGCTTCTTTCCATTTCTTTCTCGTTGCCCTCTTCTCTCTCTCACTGAGCTCATTAATGCATGACCATTTCAACATTCTCGATATCTCCTTGCTACCTCAGCTCGACTTAGAACCATTCCTCTGAAAAGAAAATTTAGAATATTTCTTTACAGTCAGTTGTTTTAACTTCACTGCAATATTTGTGAGTTAGTTAGTTTGTGAAATATCAAATTATTATTATGGCCAAAAGGCTTTCTGATACCAATAATCACCAAAAATTAAATACTGTATATTTCTTCTACAGCGCAGTAAAGCACTTATGTTTGTGTTGTTATATATATATACAAAGTTATAAGAATGTTGCAAAAACTGTTATGTCCACCGTGTCATGAAATCCCTCACTCCAGCTAGTCGTCACTGCACGATCACCTCGACCACAGCTGGAGATTTTGCTGTGGCATTTATAAACTGGTCTCTATATTCAGGATGAATCTACTGCTCTTCTGTGTCCCGAGGACTTTATCACCTCCTTTCTTGGCAACAAGGTCAGGGATTTTGGACTCTATTGCACCGTTCAAGTACAGGCCGTCTAGAACCTGATCCCAGGTTTAACGACACCACCCGCGCCCATAAGCAATGCTGTAGACAGGCAGAGCGTAGGTGGAAGAAGAACAAATTACATATAACACTGGGTATACTCCAGGATAGTCTTTCTGACTATCAGAATGCTGTGAGAGGCCAAATGTAAATATCTGTCCAATATTATTTTCACCAGTTTCAACCATCCGAGGGTGTTGTTTAACACCCTGCAGTCCATTACAAATCCATCTTGCAATACTCTGAAGTATGTGTCAGTCTGAGGACTTTTTTCACTATTGTGTGAACAAGGTGGCCTCTGTTCGGCATACCACCAATATCACTAAAAATGGTCCTGATTTAGTATGTTCTCCTGTGCCCTGTGTTTAATATGTTTGAGCCTGTGTCCGATTATCCCCAACTAACTGCCCTCTAGTCGTTATTCCATCTAGGGTGCTTAACCCTCTGGGGTCTGAGGGGGTTTTTGGGGCCTGGACAAATTTTGACATGTCCTGACATTTGTGCTTTTTTCTGTGTCTTTTAAACATATTAATGTCTAAAGTCTAATAACACTGTAATCAGCACAAAATTGGCTACAATAATATGTGAGCAGCAAGTTTATACATGATTGTGTTTTTGAGAAAAAAGTGGTTATGCATGGTTAGTGAAAAACTACAATTTTTTACTCACTGAAATAAGACCATAAAACACAAACAGAACATTGATTCACAAGACTTTGGAGACCTGCATGTTGTAGGCTAAAGTGTTTACTTCAGAGTGCTGTGAACGTCATCTTGTTCACACATTCACAGTAAACAATACACTGATTTAAATTTTCTAAGACACTTTTTGTCCAGAAAGGCCATATGCAAGAGGGTGTGTCTGAGGATGAATAGTCATATGATTTACCTGAGAACACAAAAGACACACTGAACGACCAGACAAAGATGCGCATAATGAGCCTTTCAGTCAATGTAGATGGGACGGATTAGTGCAGCACAATACAACACAATGAGGAGCCAAACGATCCTCATTTGAGTTAAAATCAGTGTTTTTACTCTGAGGACAAGCTAAACTATTTGTCTCTGTGTGGAATACAAGAAGCGCTTCATCACGTGCGTAACGCGCCATCATCCAAACGCGCCAAAAAAGTGAGTAAATTCTATGATGAAGTTTGATATTTTGTGTCATTTCTCGGGGGTGTGCACATATTTACCTGGTTCACCTGAGATTATTTACATGTGAACAGTGGACAGTGCACAAGGCGGGACCGCATTACCTGTAATGAGGTGAGACAGGAAAAAATTGACTTCTCCTTACGTTCATACGGATTAAATCAAAAGTGATGATTTGTTTTTGACTTGAATTGTTTCACTCAAAAGAAAACATTTCAAGCTTTCTAGCCATATAATTCTTATTTTTATGAGGCAAGTATTCGCTGAGATTCTGGTTGTTTTATTTACGCGTCTCTGAAGAGAAATGGCAGAGACAGAAAAGTCCGGGAGCGCACCCTGTCGGCTTTCTTTATTTAAAAAAAGCACAACGTTTTGTTTTTATTATGATGGTATACCACTAAAACTAGACCCTTTACAGATTTGAATGATATACTTCTTTTATCTGTACGATCAGAATTGACAGAGTAATTTAAGTTTGTTTCGGCCTTATCAGAAAAAGATGCGTCAAAACGTGCCGGCGCGTTTGCGTCGACCCCAGAGGGTTAAGCAGGTTTTCAACACAGTGGGACCATGTCTTATTCGATCCATTAATAACTGCCTCAGTTCAGGGTCTGTCCGTCAAGCATGCCGTGGTCAGGCCTCTTCTCAAGAAAGCGAACCTTGATCCTGCACTCCTGTCAAACTTCAGACTAGTATCCCATTTATCATTTTTATCTAAGGTACTGGAAAAAGTTGTTTTCACCCAGCTACACTCTTTTTAGGAAAGTAACCACATCTCAGAAAAATTCCAATCTGGTTTTAGAACTTGGCACAGTACTGAATCAGCTCTTCTGAAGGTTCAGAATGACATCCTCCTGTCCCTGGACTCTAAGAAACCTGTGCTGCTAGTAATGCTGGACCTCACCGCAGCATTTGATACTGTCGACCACTCCATCCTCCTGACTCGTCTATCACAGCAAGTTGGCCTACAGGGACTGGTGCTACAGTGGTTCAAGTCCTATTTAACAAATACAACCTTCTCGGCCATGATTGGTGACCTTTCCTCCTCTCCAGCTCCCCTGACCTCTTGTGTGCCACAAGGCTCCATTTTGGGCCCTGTTTTATTTTCTTTGTACCTGTTACCATTAGGTTTGATTATCACAAAACACAATGTTTCATTTAATCTCTATGCAGATGATCTACAAATCAATCTTGTTGTTTCTAACTCCTCTGACACACTCATATCTGTCCGTAGGTGTCTGGATGACATCGGGCTCTCGTTATCACGGAATTTTCTCAGCTTGAATGACAACAAAACAGAATGTATCCTCTTTGGCACCCCCAACCTCCCCAGTTTCGCGGTTTCTGGTCTAGATTCTTTGACACTTCACCTTAACCAGATGGTCAAAAACCTAAGGATGACCTTAGATAATAATTTAGATTTCCACAAACAAATAAATTCTATGGTCAAGAGAACCTTTTTTCAGCTGCATCTTCTTGCTAAGGTTAAGCCCTTCCTGAACCACAGTGACCTAGAGAAAGCTATTCACACATTCATTCGCTCCTGGCTAGATTATTGTAATGCTCTATTTTGGCATTAACCAGGCTTGCATCCACCGCTTGCAGCTCATACAGAATGCTACGGCCTGCTTACTTACTAACACCAAAAAGCATGATCATATCTCCTCTGTCCCGAATTCCTGTTATGTGTTGTGTGTGCATTCGAAGGAGGGAGATACAGTAGTGAAAGCTTTATTAAGTACTGGTATGGTCCCAGGTATGGATGGTCGAGACGAGTGGCGTCTCAACTGCTCCCCGGGCACCTCAACATTGGCTGCCCACTGCTCCGGGTGTGTGTTCATGGTGTGTGTGTTCACTGCTGTGTGTGTGTGCACTTTCGGTGGTAAGGGAATTTCCCCATTTGTGGGACTAGTAAGGGTAACTTAATCTTAATTTTATTGGCAGGTAAGTGGCTACTGGAGGGCGTGCCATCTCGTCTCAGTGATGTGAGAAATTAGACAAATGGAGACAACAAACATAGAAGGGAAAGGGAAAAAGGAGACACGAAGGAAAAAGGGGAAATGAGGTGGCAGCCGAACCCCCCTGGCTGGAGACTCAGGTAAATGGCTGGCCAGAGGCTGAGGCGAGAGGCAGGCTGGAGACTGCGACGATGGGCTTGCCTGAAGCTCAGGTGAGGAGCTAGCCGGAAGCTGAGGAGAAAGGCTGGCCGGAGACTGAGGTGAAGAGCTGGCCTGAGGCTCAGCTGAGAGGCTGGCTGGAGACAGAGATGAAAGACAGGTCAAAAACTGAGACGAGGGACTTGTCTGAAGCTCAGGTGAGAGGCCTGCCGGAGACTGAGAAGGAAGGCAGGCTGGCAACAGAGACAAGGGACTTGCCTGAAGCTCAGATGAGAGGCTTACCAGAGGCTGAGTCGAAGAGCTAGATGGGAGCTCAGGTGAGAGGCCTACCAGAAACTCAGGTGAAAGGCTGACCAGAGACTTGGGTGAGAGGCCTGCAAGAAACTCAGGCGAAGGGTTGGCCGGGGACTGAGGCGAAAAACTAGCCAAAAGCTCAGATGAAAGGCCTGCCGGAAACTCAGGCAGAGGGCTGGCCGGAGGCTGAGGGGAAAGGCTGGCCGGAAGCTGAGGCGAAGAACCAGCCAGAAACTCAGGTGAAAGGCTGGCCAAAGATCTAGGCGACTGGAAGTAAAAACCTCAGCAGGAATGCTGCCATCGGTGCACTGAGGATCTGGAAGTAGTGGTGGAACCTCAGCCACTGTTGTCATTGCACTGAGGTTCTGGAATCCTGGGTAGAACCTCAGCAGGACGCTGTCATTGGCGCACTGAGGGTCTGGATGCAGGGCTGGAACATCAGCGTGGACACTGTCTTGAAGCCCGGGTGGAACCTCAGTGGGAACACTGTCGTCGGCGCACCAAGGTACTAAAATCCTGGGCGAAACTTCAGCGGGGACGGCGTTGTCGGCGGACTGAGATTCAGTAGTCTGTCTGTCGAGGCTGCAACCTGGCGATGAGTCTGGTGATTCTGGCTGAGGTGGCTCTGGAAACTTTGGCCGAGCCTGCGGCACTGGAGCCCCTGGCTGAGTAGGCGGGCGCTGGAGGCTCTGGCTGTTGCGGCACTGGAGACTTGGGCTGCGGTTGCGGCTCTTGAGACCCTGGCCAAGTAGGCGGCGCTGGAGGCTCAGGCTGCTGTGGTGGTGCTGGAGGCTCTGGCGGCGAGAAGGCAGCTCTGGGTTCCGGCTGCAGGACCGGAGATGCAGCTAGCTTCTTCTGACGGCACTGCCGGCAGTGGCGATGCTGCAAGACGAGGGGCTCAGGCTGAGGGAGAGAGAGCCTAGGCTGAGAGAGAGAGAGCTCAGGCTGAGAGAGAGAGAACCCAGACTGAGAGAAAGAGAGCTCTCTCTTGCATCGCCATCGTTGTTGGGCTGCAGGCGTGGCACTCACGAGTACAGGGGCGAAGTCCCATTGAGCCCGGGATTGAGCCTTGAGCTCCTGCCAAATGGCGCGCACCTCTGCTGATGTAAGAGATTTAGGAGCCGGCGTTAGTTCATTTTCATGTTCAATTTCAATGCCATATGTGAGAACAAGATTAAGGGTGTGGAAACAGTGGGTGGGTTTATTAACATTTTGAGTGAAACCAGTTGAATCTAATATTGAATTAAATGCAGTGCTGAGACTATTATTTTCAACATCTACATGAATGTTAAAATCTCCCACTATAATGACTTTATCTGAACTAAGCACTGAATCAGACAGGAAGTCTGGAAATTCAGTTAAAAACTCTGAGTAAGGGACAGGTGGACGGTACACAATGACTGTTGTGTTTTCCATTTCAGATGTGAGAGACTAAGAGTGAGGCTCTCAAATGAGTTCTAACTGTTCTAAGGACGAAAGTTTAATAATAGCTTTGAGTGGAAGATTGCAGCTACTCCTCCACCTCGACCTGTGCTTCGAAGAACATGACGATTTTTATGACTGAGGGGGGTTGATTCATTTAGAATGACAATCATCCTGTTCCTTCTAGGTGTGAACACCAAACCACCCAAAATAAATGTCATAATCTGTATTTTGAGTTTCCTGTTTTGTGCATTTATTTTGAAGGATCATGCAGGATCTAGTTTTTCTGTTCTGTTTACTTTTACTTCACCTAATTATAATTTGATTCACCTGTCTCTTGTTTTGTTCCTTCAGTTTATATACCTTTGTTCAGCCACAGTCTCATTGCCAGGTCGTCTGCCCAGCACTGCCTAGAGCTACTCAGAATTGCCAAAAACTACCTATTTCATGCCTTGAGATTCCAAGTTTGGTTTTGTCTTTCCCCACGTCACTGGATTCCCCTTTTTTTTGATTTTTGTTCATGGACTGCCTCGTTTCTATTTATATCCACATGAGTCCGGTATGTTGTCGTTCAACCAGGACTCAGAAAGACATAAAACTGCACTCCCTGTACAGCCTCTGGTTCCACACAAGCGCTTCCAGTTCATCACACTTGTTATGCAGTGAGTTAACATTCCCCATGAGCACAGAGGGGAGAAAAGGCTTGTATCTCCACCTTCTGTTGTTCCTCTCAGCCTTTAGCTTAGCCCCAGCTCTACATCCACGAAACTGTCTCCTCAGCATAGTCGGGATTGGGTGTCCTACTCCATGTCCAGTCTTCGACAGGGCCAACAGTTCGGCGCCTGGTACCTTCTCAATACGTTTTACTGTGCCGTGCTGCCCTTTTAGGTGTTTTAACAAATTTGATGTGGAGTTTTTATCTGTTAAGGTTTTCTTCCCCCCACATAATTGACAATGCACAATTGTTTTTGCCTTTCACAGAAATAAACTCAAAATAATGATTGTATTTCCGCTTGGCAAACTTTTCACTGTCCATGCTGAGTTTGTTTTTGTTTGTAGTACCTGCGTCGCAGGCGCATACCAGTCAAGTAGGTCTCAGGTAGATGACTTCGCGTTTGTGACACGCAGGTATCTCTGTGAGACTTTAGATTTTAAAAAAAACTTCTCTTTACATTACTGCTGCGTTACATCATTGAAAAGTGACCTGGCCTTGTAACTATACTCTAATTACTTTTTTGGAAATTATAACGCCTTACATTACTCTGTTACTAAAAAAATAATCAAATTACAGTACTGCCCAACACTGTTACACTTAGATGAGGCAAGGCGTATTCAGCAGTTGTTCTGAAACATGGAGCATTTAACGGCAAAGGTCGGTTTGTTTGGGCATATGTGAACACAGCAATCGTACTCGGATGTCGAATAAAACAAGCGGGCCAAGATCATCAACCAAAACAAAAAGAAGATGAAACAGAAGAACTAGAAGAAAGTTTTTTTTCATTTAGTTTGTTTCGCGAATACTGGTACATTAGCCAGAGAAACACAACAAAACAAACTAGCCACACACATTGCTGATGCTCCATGTTAATTTTTCCTAGGTAAACAACTTCATATTATTATTATTCATATGGCCATTGGCCAGCAACATATGATGCATTACTGCCACCTTCTGAAATGGTCTGAATGGATTCCCAGTTAAACTCTTCTTCCTTCTGAGTAAGATTTCTGACCATGACATTTGTTTACAACTTAACAATACTTTAAAAGTTCCAACTTACAATACTTTGGACAGCACCCATAAAGTGTGTCTGATATTTGATTTTTCAGTTGCGTAGCAACAACAAAAGGTCATTCCTAGGCTTAGGATTTGAGGATTTGATTTTATCATCAATGTGATCATTTTTTCCAAATGGCAAAACATTAATTTTAGTGTATATGGGAGTGTTTGGGTCTCCACTGAAACCACTTGCTGTTTCTTCGTAGAAGAAATTAAATCAAGTTTAGATCAATGAGGGGTAATAGGATCTGTCTTCCTTGACTTGCACAAGGCCTTTGATACTGTTAGTCATGATATCCTATTGAGCAAACTGGCAAACTACTTTCCACACACATAATAAACTGGATTAAATTTTACCTGAGTGACAGGCAACAGTGTGTGAAGATAAATAACATACTATTCCCTCTTAAAGGATGCACCATGTCTGTGAAAGAGTGTGTGTGTGCGTGTAGTGCGGTAAATTGGAATGATTTCAGAAATAGCGTTTGATTGATGGGTGGGACATAATATATTAGTCAGTTGGTTAGTACTGTATGTATGTATGTCTATATATGTATGATATGTATTTATTGATATACTCAACTGGTCACTTTCTTCACTTACATCATTAAATAATTTATAGCAACATCAACCTTTCCAGGGACTACAGGTGGAAATGAGTAATTTTGCTATAACCTGGTACAATGCAGCTTTCCTTCTTTTGAGGTCAATGCAATATTGTGCATTGTGCCTGTATAATAAAACTATACCCATACGTTCCTATACCAATAGACAAGGCATTACATAATAATAAATTAAAGGGTATGACTGGTGAATCTGTGTGTGTGTGTGCACACATGGGCGTGCATGTAGGGCTGGTAAATTGAATCATGTTTTCCAATTGTTTTATTTTTTTGTTTCAGTTCGGTCTGTTTCTGTTGCTCTTCCTTTTTTGTGTGCAAAATGAAATAATGATACCTCTAAGAATGGCTTTTGCTGTTTCCTATAGAAGTGATAGAGATGACTGGGAAATTGTTTATTTCTAGGAAGAATGTCCACTCTTTTTTAATGAGATTATTAAATTCTCGGTCTTTGAGAAGAGATATGTTGAGGTGTCGTCTAGTGGTGGGTCTATATGAGCTTATTGTGTTCTATGTAATGAACCATGATACTGGGCCATGATGATGATGATGGGGTGAATTATGGTGTTTGATATATTAGACATGATGGTGTTAAAGCTGATGTGTGAGTATAAATTATGGGTTAGAGTTTGTATTCCCTTGAGGTTGGGTTTTGTGGCTACCAACTATTGCCAAGGCCTAGCTCATCCATAAATTGTTTTATAGTTTTGGTGGATTGTGGTGGCGGTTGAGGTGATACTTCTGTCTATTGATGGGTTGATTACTATATTGAAGTCTCCTCCTGTTATAATAATTCAGTTTGAATGTGCAGAGACTGATAAGAAAAAATTATGGAATGATTGGTTTTTGGGCTGTATGTTTCCAATTGTGACTGGGTTGTTCTATTAGTATATCAAAGATCATAATCATCATCATTTGTTATGGTGGTATTGTGGGTAAATGTGAGTTTTTTGTTTATTAGAATAGAAACGCCAATTTGTTTTGTGTTATAGTTGGCTGAAAAGATGTTATTGAATTGTGATGTTTTGAAAGGTATGTTGTTGTAATAAACGTGTCTGGTTGTAAATGAGATAGTTAAAGATTTTTTTTTTTTTTATTGTTCCATGTTGAAAATTTGAGGGATGACATTTTGAGAGACAGCTGAGCTGTTTTTTCATAAAGTCCTCTGGGTTGTCCTGTGTGTTTTCCTGTATTCCAGTATAGATGAGATTATCATGCATGCTCAGAGTTTGCAAGTCCAGTACTATTTCCTTTAATGGCTGTTGTTTAACCAAGTCCAGTTTGTTTGACAGTTATGGTTGCTTTGAGTTTGGCATTTTAGTAGTAGTGTTAGTATTTTATTATGAGCGAATTCAATACTGTTATGTAATTCTTTGAGTTTGTGTAAAGTGGCATGTACATCCAGTTTGTTATTTATGCTGCTCAGTAAATTGGCCTCCACTTTGATGATTTGTATATCTATGGTGTCCATTGATGAGTCTTCCTTCTTGAATTTAGCTGAGTTGTGGTCTGGTTTTACATTCATTGTGTAATAATAGAACAATTCATTGACAACTACTTCAACGACTAAGTCCCTTATGGAATCCATTGTGGTGTGATATAGTCGTGCGAAAAGTATACTAGTTGAATTATTGATTTAAGGTTTTCTATTGATCTTTTTTTGCTAATATTGTATATTTGCAGAGACTTCCTGGTTGCTGGGTATGTTTTTGGTTCGCCCTCCAACCTGGTGTCTCACTCACATGGAAGAGGCATAGGAAGCAGATCCAGGTGATTTTAACCCTTTGAGGTCAAGGGAAAGACAGTGTACAGTGTCATCAATATAATCCACCCCATGAAAACTGCTAATATTTAGGAAATACATTCTCTTTCATCCAGGAATTTGATGTGTTAACAGACCAGCAGACCATACCACATATTTCCGCCAACCTCATTTATAAATATACTGAAGTAATTTCTTTCTTCCTTGAAATGCTAACAAACCTGAATTTTGTCTTTTAGGACTATTGAAGTTAATAATTATTAAAGTGTGTGTGCCTCAATATGTACCATCGTTGTTAAATGGGTAGAGAGACAAAGTGACAAGAAAAAGCTTTGTTTCATTATACTGGAGAACAAAGACAAGGCAAGCCTCCACAGAAAACCACATATAGGAGTAAAGCCACTTTCAGACACTGAATGCATAACATTTGTGATGTTATTTATTCATCCATGCTATCCATGACACATTGTTATAAACTGATCTTATATGAGATGATTCTCATTTACAGCTTATATGACTGATGAAGATATCCAAACTGTAATTTAACCACAAAATCTGCATGCACTTGTTAGGGCCTGACACATTCCGGGTCTGTTTTCTGTTTAGATGTCTCTCTCTGTTCTCCCTGGTGTGTGTGTGTGTGGGTGTGTCTGTGCTGGTGTGGCTGTAATTTAGGCAACCAGGAACACCTGAAGTCCGGGGAGCCAACCGTTTGCCAGTCATTCATCGAAGACTATTTATGCCTCGGCCCGACAGACGGCGGGCGTCAGAAGTTTCCCCATCTCATTGGGAAAGCGACAACCTACAAACCCTAAGCTCCGTTGAGTTACCTAGAAGCTCAGTTCTCATGTGTATAGTTAGAATGCCTGTGTCACCGCTGTGTGCAATTCCTCTGCCGTTGGAATAAAACTTAATTCTGATCACCTGGCACTGCCTCACGTCTGCTCTTGGGTCCGACTTCACCAGGTCGCAACAGCACTAAAATGAGTTTGTAACACAACTTTCTGCAACTCTGTCCATTTGAGTGCTTCTTACTTGTGTCGTGATTAGAAACACAGTGTAATGTATGGAGAAAAATAAAAAGTGCAGGATAGGATGCACAACACAATGAAAATGTTGCTATTCTCAGATCTTTCCTTGTAGTGAAGTTATAAATGCAAAGTTCATCTCAATGGTGAAACTACTGAAAATTTAATGGGGCCATCATCCCAGATCATCCCATCCCTTTTCAAATGCTGGTGTCTATGAAACATGAACGCAAATATTGAAATATTGAGAACATTAAGTCATTTTGTTTTAGAGACACATTTTCATGGATTTGTGGAGGATTCTTTAGGGAGTGAAAGCAAGGAAACAGCAATAGACATAGTGCTAAGGTTTGGATGAATAGATGAAAAAAAGAAATAATGACAAGTAGAGAAAGAATGCACTGCTGAAAAAGAGTGGAGAGACTTACATTGATCCTGAAAGACGCGGTGACCTTCAGCTTGGCACATATCTGTTATGACACATCACCAAGGTATGTACTATTCTTCAACCACGCACAGCCCACGTCAGCTTGTCAACATGTGTCACACACGCTGTTACTCATCCCCACACTCTCTTCAGTCAAAAATCTCTGGTGGAGATAGACAACACATTCTGTCTCGGCTGGTCTAAAATAGAAAAGCCTAGACTTATGCCCACGCAAACACACATATAGGAGCAACTTCCTAACACACCATGATTTCCACTTGTTTGTCACACAGTCACGTGCCATAAAATGCCATTTGTTACAAACTGGGGTAACGGATTGTGTGGACTTTTCTGCTCATGAGCATCCATTCCAACTCCCCACAGAGAATCCAAAATGGGATTAGAGCCTGTGGACTCTCTTCATTCTGCTTCACTGGGCCGTCATCCTATCAGACCATTGGTAGATGAGGGAATACACAGCCACAGGGCGTCCATCCTTCTCATCATATTTCATTGCTGTGGGTTCATCATTATACCCAGTGGCATTAAAACAGAAATCATTTGGAATTATGTTGCATTGACCTCTAGACAGAAATTGTATTCAGTGAAACTAATATCTAGACAAAACATAAAAGCACAAAGCACAGCTGGATATGTTATCAACTGTATTAGCATGCATGCTATAAAAAACACTAACTAGTGATATGATCTCAGTCCACTCTTGACAACACAACTTTTACATTTACCAGATTATAGCCATACAAATATTTTTTTTCACAGTAGTAGTACCATTTTTATTTGAATTTGCATCTACAGTTTAAACATGATGAAAAATTGTATTCAACAAATTATTATCATTATTATTATTGTTATGAATGATTATTAACACCAGTATACAAGGAAGATTCACTGTTTTGCACATCACTTCTGAGAGAGTCAAATTTTTATTGTATTAATTTGTATTTTCTGTGGGATGTCTGTATTAATAGCAGTGACATGTAGTTATTTAATAATATACATGATAACCATCCAAAAACAATCTCCCCACAGTCTTAACTATTACCTTGTGTAATTTACATAATCCCCTGCCTATTTGATCCCTCCAGTGGGGATTTTACTGTACAACATGAAATCGTGTACATCAAAGAGTCAGTTAGAGAAACAAGACTGTGCCCTCTGGCACCACTTCTAAAACACTGGACAAATCTGTACTGTAGCAAAGCACAGGATAGGATACCTATCATTCCTTAGTCACAGTAATTTTCCATTAGAAGGTGTTGTGGAACTACTTCCACTGACTGGACAATACATTTTAGTCTGCACATGCATACCCAAAATAAATAGGTCAGAATGTTTTTGTTTGTTTTGTGCCTTTTCTGATGACACTGAAAACATAAAAAAAATCTCATAATTCTGAATATGTTTTATATTTTTAAGATGAAATAATTGAATAAACAGATGATACACCTATTATAATTCAAAAGAAGTTGCTTTTAAAATAAAAACGTTTCTATTTCACTACAATAACTATAAATACCGTAGCAGACACTCAGACATAGCCTGGCCTATCAAACACTCTTTAAACCTCTACCCACTGATAAAACATGAGTTATATAACAGTAATAAAATATAAACTAAGATATAAACTCACTTGTCTTGATGTGAGAGTAGGACGTGACAAGGACAGCTCTCTAGATCTGGTTGCATCAAAACGTGGCATCAAAATATATGCTCCTTTTACAGAAACTAAATCACTGAATGTGTGTGTGTACACATGCATGAAGAACAGATGCACTGTACCACAGAAGTAAAACACACACACACGCACACACACCCTCACACACACACACACACACACACACTTACTTCCCTGTCCAAAAACACACACAGCTAAGAATTAATTAAGGTAACTTTGCAGTGGAGCCTAATATGAGGGTACAAACAAGGTCTTCTAGCCAATGTCGTTGCATTAATCAGTCTGAAATATTACCAGTGCGAATAAGTGTGAATAAGAACATGAGTGCTATGTTAAGACAGGATGGGATGTTGTATGGATACATTGTGTAAATGAAAATATGCAGTATGTGGGACTAAAGGAAAGGATACTGTCCAGTAGAACACCAAGATTATTTTTACTTTTTTGTATTTTGGAGGAAATGAGGAATCAATAGAAATACTGACAGGATGCATTTTGGAAATTGTTATTACCATTGAGTTTAAGAAAGTTGTTTGATGTCAACATGTTGCTGGCCTGAAGACAGCTGGGAAAGGCAGACGATAAATTATTAGGAAATTCGATTCATATTTCCAAAAAGAAAATGATATAAGAAATACAGAGTGGACCCAAAACCCTAAGGAATACCCTGGTAACGGGGTTGATTCTGACCTAACATCCGTACCTGGAACCGTTTTCTATTGATTAGATATGATGTAAGACAACAAAATAAAAGTTGTGTTGTTGACCATTAATCCTAGATATATTATTCTGATGCCTGCGAGCCATTCAAATACTAGTGAATGAGTGACTGCATTGAAAGTGACATTGAGGTCAAGGTATACGAGGATGGTCAGAAGGACAATGTCAGCTTAAAAAAACAATGGTCTTTTGGTGCTATATTTGGGAAGGAAATAAGGCTGAAATGGCTCATAAGGGTTACTTATTATCCTTTCAAAATAAAAAAGATAAAAGTTGGAAATGGGTTGACAGTTGAGAACTAGGCTTTTTATAATCTGGGGTGACAGAAGCAGCTTTAAGGGATAGAGGAACAGTGGCAGTTTACTAGGGATGGGAAGATTAACCAATTCACATCAATGCAGAAACACATGGACACAATGCAAGTGCATCAAAAGAGCAGCTGTGAATGGATGCAATTTTTCAGCAGATTCAGCATTTATTACATGTTTGTATCAATGCAATATCAATGTGTAATGATGTACAGAGAAGATACATTTCTAATATTATGTGTACACATATCTGTGTAGTCTACATACTTTTTGATACATTTCTAAATGTACATTTCTAAACTATATTAGAAATTTATCTTTTCTGTACATCATTTCTAAATGTACATTTCTAAATGTATCAAAAAAGTATATAGACTATACAGATGTGTATATATACTATATTAGAAATGTATCTTCATTTAGAAATGTATCTACATTTATAGTATAGTAATAGTATGTATTTCTAAATGTACATATAGAAATGTATCAAAAAAGTATGAAGATTATACTGATGTGCACTATTGTGTGTGAACCACAGTTGAGCACAACAAATAGGCACAGCATATATAGACAAGGCTTTGTGCTGCTCACTGGTGAGTCACAGTAGCTTACTTGTTCTTGTTAATCTTAAGCAACCTTAATTTTGGGAGCCAGGTCTATTAAAAGTGTACTGTATGGTAAACCTGAATCAGGCTGTCTGTGTTCAGTGACCAGTTCAATTTATAATCCAGGTGCATGCCTAGATATTTGTAAGGTGGCACCCCTCAGTGTCCACACCACATGTTAACTGGATAAGGAGGGGGCTGAGACCTTCGAAAATCCACTACCATTTCCTTGGTTCTCCAGTCACTGAAGGATTTTACCAGGCCTCTCTCAGCATCATCCACATCAATGTGTAAGCAAACTGCAGGGGATTTATTGCGTGTTTAACCTCAAGTCTTAGTAGGCATGGAATCATCATCTCCAGGACCTTCATAGTATGGGATGTGAGAGCAATTAGCCTGTAGTGATCTAGTTTAGCTGGACACTTTACTTTTAGTGTACCAGGACAATACAACTGTAGACTCAGGTTGAAGATCCTCTGGATCTTGTAATAGTTTCTAATAGTTGATGGGAAAAGTCTGATACTTCTGGCTCACAGTATTTATGTATGATATTAAAAATGAACTACTTTGCTTTGGAACGGCATGTTTTATCATCTGACTTCATACTATGCAATTTCTTTCTGTCACAGTATAATACTGCTTCATGACACATCAGTGACAGCTGTACTATTAATATTTTCTAAGTGGTTCAAGCTCTGCAACACCATTATCCTGACAATGTGAATTGACTGCAGCTGTACATATTCAGTGCCCTGGTAAACACATAAACCCTAAAGTAAATCTGTAACAAAATTGATTTAAAAAGGCAGCAAGACAGTAGATGGACCTTAATTATAAGAGCTACTGCAAAAGGAATAGGGGAGGGTCTTCTCAGAGTAGACACAGAACCAACACTTGCTCCATAAGCCACAGGCATGCTGCCATCCAGTACATCAAAAAAGAAAGGTATGTTCCCTTATCTTCTGCATGGCCATGCACTGGCTGGAATGTCAGATCTACATCCCCTCACAGGTTGCAAGCATTCCTGTGATAAACATTAGCTTACCATCACAACTCACTTGGAGGAACCTGTCACCTCAGCTGCTCTATTTTTAATTATACACATTTTGGGATTTACCAATAGTAGTCAAAAGTTTGGACACACCTTCCCATTGAATTCAATGAGCCAAAGTGTGTATGTAATGGGCCAAAGATGATCATCTGCAAAGACAGCAGCAGGCAGCTTGAAAGTTATTATCACACCTGGCAGTCTCCTACTCTTAACCTTTGAGGGAACTGAGACTATCAGATTCAAATTACACACACATGCACACACAAAAATTCAGCACATGGTCCAAAATAACTGTCAGTTTATATTTCTTACATACTGTATTCATTACACTGTCCTCTATGAGATGAGTTCATGCTTATCCACAACATAAAATTGTACATTTTCAGCACTGTCATGTTTAACATCATTCCTTCCTCACCAGGCTTCTGCATCTTCGTGATTATCTAGAATGCATTTTCTGCAACGTCAAACCAAAACTCTAAAACGAATCCCATTAAAATTCTGAGACACAGAAGAAAAAGAAGAAACAATAAAAAAGTAGCGAGACAAGAAGATTCTATGAGATCTACTCAATCATCACCTTCCAAATTCGTATTATGGCGCCTGGTGCTTTCATATTGTATAACTTTAAGCATCAATTCACAAATAAGCTGTCTGAGTCAGTTACAGTCATTTCATCTGTCACAGTTCTTCGAGATAGATATGAAATCACTTATTCCTTATTTTACATGCTTTGAGTATACCCCACTGGACACAAAATTCAGTGTTTGAATTATGGCACAATTCCTCCTTAAAGTAATACCACCTGAGCATCATAGAGTAAAAGTCCTACCTTCCTTTGGTGGATTACACAGACATGAGTTTAAACTGATTTACAGTTTACAAACTCCTCCAAAGGGAAAATAAAATGATTCATAGAAAAGAAGAGGAGGTGACAGGAGACAGATAAGTAAATGTAAATCCATGTGGCAGATGGAAAATGTCCACAAGTAGATGGATGAAGAAAGAGCACCGCTGCCAGCTCAATTGCTCCATCCCACTGTCAGGATCTCTGCAGGGCACAAATTATATTCCAGCAGCCAAAGTTTTTGTAATGCATGCACATGCACACACACACACACCCAAATCACACACATTTTGCAATTCACTATGATACAGACAAAAACAGTGTGAGTGAGCATAAAAAGCATGAAACCACAAAACCAGACCAGAGCATGCTTTGTGTCAAATCTCCAATGCTAATTGGAATCTATAAATAGAGAATATGCTTTGAATAGATTCTATCTATTTACACATCACAGCCAACTGACTGACAGACAGAAGCAAGACCCAACAGAATACAGATTATCCTCCCTGATTGTAATAGCAACATTCTGGTTTGTTTATGAAGCGGATGCAGGTATTTCAAGGTTCCTGATGTTAGAGAGATAGAATGTATTTCAAGTAAGGTGCTAAAGATTGATACTGTACAACTTATAGCTATACCTATGGCTGGAACGGCAAGGATTTATTAGGGAAATATACAATATAAAAATGTGTGTGTATGTGCGTGTTAACAGCTGCTTGTTTCAATCAAAAGAGATGTTGGGTTGCAATGAAGGGAGAAGAATGTTCTGTAGTCCTCTGTGAGAATGAGTTTATCCTGAATCAACAGTCATTTGTGCTGCAAGCCGGCTTTGAGTTTTGGGTATATCCAGAGCCTAATGAGTTTTGTACACAAATTCTCCCTGTCTGATTTTCGCACAGACCCACCCATGGCTAACAACACCTGCTAGACTTCAAAGTTTCACCAAATAGAGAGATAAAATAAATAGTGGAGAAACAACAGAAACACTATCAAGTCTGTGAGAAATAAATGGCAGCAAAAGTACAGTAGAAGAAAATGTTATCACACTTTTGAGCTCCCAAAGGTCTGAGCAAAAGTGGACCACCAACTGTTGCATTTACATTTTTCTGTATCCACTCTGTGACCATGTTTGTAGCTATGACCATATACTGCAAGAGGAAAGAGAGGTAACTTGTTAGCAAAATGTTAGCATTCCAAAAACACAGTATGTAATGTAAACACTTCACGATTTGTCATAATGTGCAACTGAAATGTACAATATGTAACAATATTTGAAATATGATTAGCATTAGTAATTATTCATAGCTTAAACAGTAATCAAAGTAATAGTACTGTTAGTACTGTAGCTACTGTTCTCACGTGTTCTCCTGACTAATCAGTTATTAATTATCAGACCAATAGCATTTACCATAATGAGACAGCACCAAAGATGGATCTATATTTGATAGATTCTGAATCATGTTAACATCAGTGAAGGTGAAATATTGCAAAGTAACTCGCTTCTTCTTCAAAAGCCACTTACTAACCGAAGTATTTGCCATAACTGTCAGAACTATACTGTGGCCATGTTGTAGCGTAGCTTGGATATTTTCATTTGATAAGTCTTTAATTGACAGATACTGTTCCAAGTTCACTGAAAAAGAAAAAAACAATGCCTATTCACACGTTATATAACAGAAGCAAATCTTGCTTTGCTGATGTCTCAGTCAGTCTATATCAAGACCTGCCAAGAAGGCATTCAATTATAAATTCAAAATATCAAAGCTATCAAAGCCCAGATCAACTATAACAATAATAAAGTGATTGAGCTGTAAAAAAAGCCTGTAATGGCACAAATAAAAATGCTTTTAAATGAATTCAAAACCAATCACAGGAAATATTAAGATACCATTTTATGCTTTTACTTTCAGCTTGGAAGGCAATCCCTGATCAATTACAATGTAATAAGAACAGATCAAATAAAGATTATGCCACATTAAATGTCTATCCCTACATTAGTTAAATCAAATTAAACAAAGCATTCAACTAGCATGAGCAGAATTGACATTTATTGGATTGTAATAACTTAAAAGCATTTATCAGACATGATTGGTGATTAATCTAAGTAGCAAATTAATTAAGATTTATAGTAAAAGTCCAACCATTTGTCATTTGGTAAATCTGTTTATTTAGGAACGTGCACTATGTGGGCAAAACAGAAAAACCATAATTTTGCAGGGCCTAATCAATACTTCAATGGTGCAAAATCCCTGACAAATTAATAATTTTATTCAAATAGCAAGGTGTATTTGCATGCTGCCTGCCACATGTCCTGCAATCCTAAATGTCACTACTACACTAAAATCACCAAACATGCACCAGCTGGCTGTTTACAGGAGCTCACTGCATAGAACTCTTGTTACTTGCCAATTGTCATTCTGCCTTGCACTATATTGTGGATCTATCCTAAATCATATCTCCTGATGCTTAGGCACCTCATAAAAACAAAACATTTGGCTTCAGGCCCAAATAGGTAGACAGGTTAGCACATTAGTTTTAGAAACAGCATGTACCGAGACTAACGATACTTGGATAAAAGTGGAAAATTACAATGTGCCTTTTTATTAATTTAGTGCACTGATGTTGCAGTGCAGAGAGAACACTGGAGTTGATGACTTTAATTTGTAAAGGTACTTGCCCTTGGTGGAGGAAGCTTAATGAAGATTTACAGTGGCAGTGTGTAGGGCAGCAAGAAGAGGAGGAGAGATGCATAGAACAGGTATAGAATGCAGATGGTATGAACCAGAGGCACAGAGCAGAGTGATGTATAAAATAGAAGTAGAATGAAGAGAGGAAGAGCAGAGACATATAGATAAAGTTAAGACAGGGATGAGACAGGAAGAACAATGTGTGCTAGTGACTGCAGAGAGAAACTGTGAGAATAAAAATGAGAAAGAATGTTGTGGAAAGTGTTCAGAGAAAATATTACAGAAGCAAAAGTATTATTTTCATGTTCTTCATTCTCCAACATTCATTGTTTTTAATTAACCAAAGAATAAAAGTGAAAACTGTCTTGCACAAATTCCCAAAGGTAAAGGTGACTTCTTTAAAGTGATCCTTTTGTCTGCCCATCCAAAATCCAAAGCTGTCAAATTCAGGATAATATATGATCAACTCAAGACTGTATGAATAGTTGGAGCCACTACACATTTGGCATTTTAACTTACTAAATAAGCTGTTCATTAATTATCTGCTGGTCCACTAATCAATTAATTCTATTAATTGCATTGCTTAACTAATAGGGTCACAACATGCATGTCGATCTACAGACAGAATCGACATTCATTGCATTGTAATACTATGCAATTTCTTTATAAAAACTCAAACATTTCACCTAAAACAGCTGTGCTTTATAAATGATTTGTCAATATTTCAGAGGTGAACACATGTTATTTTGGTTTAGAAGACACATGAATACATATTACCAGTTAGTTTTATGCCAGTATGGAATTGGACAAGCATAATATTAATTACCATTGTTATGCTGATGACCTACAACTATATCTTCCAATCAAACCAGGTAATGACTTTCGTTGCATCATCTTTTCTTATGCCTTAATGAAGTCAAGACCTGGATGACAAAAAACTCTCTGTAATTGAATGAAAATAAAACTGACGTGCTTCTACTAGGCCCTGCTGCTACCAACAATGCCATTAAAACACAGTTAAGTTTCTAACAATAATAACCTACACAATCATGCAAAAAATCTTGGGAGTCCATTTTGATCCTCTCCTCCAATTTGACAAGCATGTAAATGCAATTGTAAAGAGTAGCTTTTTTCATCTCAGGTCAGTGGCAAAGGTAAGTAAGGTCTTCTTTCTAGTAAAGACCTTAAAATAGTAATTTATGCACTAATCTCTTCTCATTTGGATTACTGTAACTCTTTGTATATTGGCCTACCTCAATGTACACTGTCTCGATTACAGATGGTTCAAAATGCAGCGGAAAGATTTTTTTTAAAAAAACTAAGAAAAGGGATCATATCTAATTTCATAACTAATTTCAATTGGACTTTAAACTTCATGTAAATTAAAAACCTATTTTTTAAGTCCCCAGAGAACAACGCACATACAAGTGAGAAAGTACAAAAGGGCAGTGTGCTATAGATGCGAAAGCAGTAATTAAGCATAAATAAGCATAAGATGGAGCAAATGTGCCAGCTTCTCAGTGAAGCTATTTAAATCCAAATTGTGCTCCTCAGCACTCAGATATTTTCAGATCTATGAATATATATATGATAGTTTGTTAAACTATTGTACTACATTTTCGTAAAATATAATTCATTTCCAATAGTAGTAAGGTGTGGTAGATAGGGTAATGTATGCAATGGCAGTAAGACGTTAAAAATAATTGTCTCTGAGCACATCCAGCCACCATTGTTTCCTGGTAACAGCTGAGTCAGGAGTCCTGCAGCCACCTAAAGTACAAAGTTATTCCCATGCCGTCTAGTGTAATATAGAGCACTTCCACTCAGCACTACAGGAATCAGTACAGCTGCTGCACTACCACAGTACAGCAGACACTCACATTTCAGCATCAGATAAAGATACACCAGACGTGATGCAGGAGTAAATATAAAGATGGCTTAAATGTGGCCTGAAGTGTTCTATTATTCGAGTGGCTAGGCTACATAAAGTGTAACATCCATTAAGAGTTTTAAAGATACCTAATTTCTTGCAGCACCCAAAATTATTTCGAAATATCATCCAAGGTCACTACTGATATTGTGCAGGTCCACAATATGCAGAATCAGTATAGGATTTGACCTAAAATTGAACAATAAATGCACCACTCTGGTAAACTGAATCAGTGTGCAAACCCAGAATTCCCACTAAGACACTTACAATGGAAGATCTAGATTATTTTGGATGAGGGAAAAATATATATATATATACACAGAGAAATACTGTTTGATATAAATATCTATCAATTAGATGTGAGATCATTTCAAGTATTAAAACAAGCCAGATCCTCCTAACATCCAAAACTGCACACTGCCTACATCTCTGTCATAACACACTTAACTTTAAGTTTATTACCCTCCAATATAACAGTTCTGCAGGTCAAATATTATACAGTGGTGTGAAAAAGTGTTGGCCCCCTTTCTGATTTCTTATTTTTTTGCATGTTTGTCAAACTTTGTTTCAGATCATCAAACAAATTTAAATATTAGTCAAAGATAACACAAGTAAACACATCATGCAGTTTTTAAATGAAGGTTTCTATTATTAAGGGAAAACAAAATCCAAAACTACGTGGCCCTGTGTGAAAGAGTGTTTGCCCCCGAAACCTAATAACTGGTTGGACCACCCTTAGCAGCAACAACTGCAATCAAGCGTTTGTGTTTGAGTCCGTTACACCGCCTTGTGGAAGAATTTTGGCCCACTCATCTTTGCAGAATTGTTGTAATTCAGCCACATTGGAGGGTTTTTAAGCATGAACCACCCTTTTAAGGTCATGCCACAGCATCTCAATCAGATTCAGTTCAGGACTTTGACTAGGCTATTCCAAAGTCTTCATTTTGTTTTTCTTCAGCCATTCAGAGGTGGACTTGCTGGTGTGTTTTGGATCATTGTCCTGCTGCAGAAACTGTTGGGGTCATGGGGTCAATAGTTCAATTGTTGTCATTGTGTAACAAGATTTGAAGACAATACCATGTTTGTGTAAGATGTTTTAGCAGGTGTCTATCTTACCAGATAAACCACATAACCTTTTGACCTGTGTAAATGATAAGCTGAAACTTCTAACTGCACCCACGCATCATGTGCCTTGTTTGTTCCTCACTATAAAAATAAAAGACTGCTCAGTGAAAGGGGGAAAAAGGAGAGTCAAGGTCGCATGGGGGAGAGAAGAAAGTCTCTCAGCAGCCATGCAGATCATTTTTGCCCAGTCTCTCTCTTATGGTGGAATCATCAACAGTGACCTTAATTGAGGCAAGTGAGGCAGTCTCAAAGCTTTAGAAATGGCTTAATAACCTTTTCCAGACTGATAGATCTCAATTACTTTCTTTCTCATTAGTTTTTGAATTTCCTTTGGATTTCAACATGATGTCTAGCTTTTGAGGATCTTTTGGTCTACTTCACTTTGTCAGGCAGGTCCAATTTAAGTCATTTCTTGATTGCGAACAGGTGTGGCAGTAATCAGGCCTGGGTGTGGCTAGAGGAATTGAACTCAGATGTGATAAACCAAAGTTAAGGTACACTTTTTCACACAGGGCCATGTAGTTTTGGATTTTGTTTTCCCTTAAAAAAACCTTCTTTTAAAAACTGCATGATGTTTTTGCTTGTGTTATCTTTGACTAATATTTAAATTTGTTTGATGATCTGAAACATTAAAGTGTGACAAACATGCAAAAAAATAAGAAATCAGGAAGGGGCCCAACACTTTTTCACACCACTGTAGGTGATTGGTGGGCTTTTGGTTGGCTCCTATTAACTGCATGAGCTGTGGTTTTCTTATTTATGTACTGTATAGTACACACTAGAGTTCTTGAGAGTAGTATTGCATGGTGTACCAATACTAGAATTGTAGCTCGATACCCTGCCATTAAAAACAGTACAATATATTCTTTTATAAGTATTGGTACTTGAATGACACTTTTAATGAGAGCCGTATATCCAAACTTATATTGTTGTGAAGCAGCGGGCAGCCCTGTCTGTGTGAAGCAGGCAATGTTTTTTTTTTTTCCTCTCCTGCTTCTCTCTGTGAGCTGCAGGCAGCTTTCATGATAAAACAAAGACATGGCAGCAACTTTCCGACAGTCTACAGCTTGTAAACAAAACAGACACACAGCATTATTTCACTTTTTGTAACCAAGAGACAGGGCAAGCCCATGGACACATTTCAAGCCTACACAAACCAATGGAACCAACATGTTCAACTTTTCAAAGCACTACAACAACAGATGTGCCGACTTGTATAAGTAATTTAAAGAGCTACAGGATAGTGATCAATGGTGTTGTTAGACAGAATCATTTGGGGCTTAACTGTAAGCCCACGAACTGGAGCGAAGTGGAGCTAATTACAGCATCTGAGAGAGGAGTATTAATTCAGCGACATAAATGAAAGAGGTAGCAGGAGGAAGGTGCAGATTCACTGACTAGCAGTCATAACAGCACCAAGCACTCGAGTCTGGTCTTCTTTGAGATTTTAAAAAGAAAAACGAAGGTAAATGGGAAAACTGTGTAGGAATCGAAGTTGATGCCCCAAAGTTTAAACTATTACAGACACAATGTCTGTAACAATTATACACTGCTCTAAGTCTTACCAGTGAAACCATTTGCCTCCTTTTGCAAGTTGTGTGGCCACAGAAGGATGGACAAACAACTATTTCTCATACATACAAAAATATTCAAATGTTAAGCACCTTGACAAACAGAAAAGGCTAATTGCTCAGGCAAGATAAAGAATGTTACATTGATATTTACGTAAACAACCAGATGAAGACTGAATTAATTCTGTGTATGTGTGTGTGTGTGTGTGTACGTGTACATGTACATGTATGTAATAACAGTTTTTAGTACATTATTTGATATCTATGTAAGAGAAACCTCCCCTGGTAGCGATTAGTGAAAATGATAGAAAACATTTCCCAAGTCAAAAGAGTGTGATGAATGAGTTTTTTAACCATCAGAGTTTGACATTAAGGGTAACTGTATGATTTAACTTTTTAGTTGTCATTGTGATTAACATAATTCACTCGTTGCCTTTTTTCACATTTGCCAAAGCACTGACACTGTCAGTTGTTTTGTGTTTATTAAGTTCCATGTTCTGTCATCAACACTGTAACAAATTTCTGTAAAAATACAGGAAAATTTGTACAGTAATGTTCTGTTTTTTTGTGAATACAGTTGAATGCTGTAAAAGGTAATGATGTTGAGGAAGTAAATAACAGCAGGCTGCTGTACCATCTTACGGTATAATACAGTATTTTTTTTCTTTTTCAAATCAGTCTGTTGAGTAAGCTACACCTATAACTTGATTGATTGCATCTCGTCCAACCACATCAAATAGCATACAATGAACATAAAGAAAACAAAAAATAATCTTTTGTCCTCAGTCAGTGCTGGAGCAACTACAGCAAGCAAAAACTAAAGTCCAACCTGATAATGTTGTTCAGGACATATAGGATGGGACAAATACTGAAAAGAACTTGCTGCTCTAACACACAGCCTCTTTATTAGACATAAACCTTTTCAAGATTCCTTTTGAAGTAGTAAACCCCTTTGGGTCTGGGAGAAAAAAGCACAAGATTTTGGCTGTGTATCTAACCCTTGCAAATATTTTTCCTCATAACAGATCAAGTGTTGATCAGATACAACTTGTAATGCTTTGTCGGGAGCAAGACTATAAGTATTTTGGGCAGGATATAGTGTTTGGCTCTCTTGTGTAACATTTAAAGGATCTTGAGCTGAATGGAGTAACCTTGGCAGATGGCCAGCTCTGTAAGGGCTGTGTTTGCCATAGCAGGTGACAATTTGGGCTCAAGCAACATGGGAAGCTTCACAGAAAATTTTAGCAAGAGCTCACATTTTGGCAAATACTGAGACTGACCGGCAAGGATTTCTGTCAGATACTCTCGTCAAAGGCCTTGACCATACACCACAGTCATATCAGAAACATGTTTAGGCTTAAATTCATAATGTGGAAAAAAGTGACCGCGGTGGTGTTAAATTTAACTCCATCTTCAATGATCTTACATATTTTCATGTATGTCAGCTTGGATTACCCGCTTGTCTTGGCCATAACCCTTTTGAGGGCATTGTCTCAACTGACTTGGACTTATATATCAACCACCTTGTCTTAAACAAAAAACAGTTTACTTATGTTGAACTGAATTGGACGCCAGCACCTTCTATTGAAGATTTAAAAGTTCAGTGGCCTTACCTTTTTACGTATTGTCCTTTGTATTGTCACTTCAAGTTACTAACTGACATTAGTGTGTTGTGTGCCTTGGAGCTATATGTTGAAGAATGTGTGAAAGCACTAGAGAAGTATTTAATGACAAAAGTGAAGAACAAAGATGGAGAGTCTGATGTCTCCTTGAGTGAAGATGCAGAGTTGACTCATTGCATCATTCAGCTGCTCATGGCCTACTTCAGTGACAGAACAGAGAGACTGATACTCCTTGCTGATGTAAGTTCTGTTTAGCATGATTTTTTTTATTGTCTATTACGACTGTACCTACAATTTCTTTGTTAATTTGGATACAACTGTCCATGTTTTAAAGATATCTGCCACTGCAGCCAATGTTGAGCGCACTTTAACTCTTCCAGCCAGCCCACAACTGATATTGCTAAGTGCAACATAAGAAAATAATGGAGTGTATACAGAGTCTGTCTGTCTGAGTTCCCTCTTTCTGTATTTGTACATTTGTACATTTTGTTATGCTCTCCCATAGATGTGGAGTACTGTGCAAAGGTCTTAGGCAATCATTAGATTTGTTTTTTTAGCAATGCAGTGTTAACCATACTGTATATATTTATTTCTTAGTTTCTTTATTAGAGCTAAAAAAAAGTCTAGAAAAACTAGAAAGCAGCATCTGGCAGAATATCAAGTTGATCTTCCACAGTCCAAAGAAACTCGATCAGGAATGAGCTTTGTGGAAGGGTAGCAGCCAAGAAACCACTTTCTCGGCTGATGGACAAAAACCAAGAAAATTTCACGACATCTCCAGATTCTTCATATTTCTGGGGGAAATTATACTAAATACTTGTCACTGTAGCCTCTAGATACTGTCTTTTTCATAACATTTTTGTATTTTTAAATACTTATTTGCTATGTTTTCTAGTTGTATTTTTATAAAACGACTAAGAAAATAACATACATGGTCATAATAATTATTGCTAAAAAAACAAATCTGGTAATGAGTTATATACATAGAGTAAAAAATGGAACATATATTGGTTAGAAATTTTATCAGCTGTGTTGACGCTAATTCCAGTACCTTAAAAAAGCTGAATAGGGCCTGATATCCATATTTGATACTATTTTTGGACATTAACTATATCCTTGGTCTGTATCAGTTGCCGGTGATGAGGCCACAATTGGATGTTGGATGATCAGCATTGAAAGCCACATCATCTGTGAAGGCACCCAGCCAAGCTTCATCACAGGGCTTGCTGCAGTTTTTGTTACCTACTATGTGTTCAACTTGCAATACCAAGAGGAAGCTGCAAGGACACTGGAGTTTGTTCAAAGGTAAATGCTATGCTTGTCTTTGAATATTTTATTCCTCTTCAAATCTCTGTTCAGCAATGTAAAATTGCCATACAACAAGCTGTACCTTAAATCCGTGGCTCTCATGTATTTTGTACAAGAATTTCATTACTTTAAATTTCTTAGTTACATAATATGTTTCATGCAGTGGCCTTAATAAATGTATTACATGGCCATCTCTTGCAATAGTTTGAGAAAATAGCAAATTCAGGGTTTATGGATAAAGACAGGTATATTAAGAATGTATTAAAAATTGTGTTTTTTATTTTTTTTAATGTAATCTCTTAAGTTTGTTAGTGTTTAATACTGCATTGACTTTAATAAAGGCCGATGTGGTAAAAGTGCATCTTTTCAGCCATTTGTGTGTTAGAAGTCTTGCAGTGTTATACTGTAAAAATCACACTCAGTGTACACAGTAGTATATTTTATAGTAGTAAACCATTTATGGAGATTACAATCGGTAGAGTGAAATAGCAAACCAGTGCAAACCAAACAACTGACAGTATTATGCTGTAGAGTATATATTCTATACAGCACAGTACTGTATTTTTTGCAGTAATAAACTGTAATAGATCACAGTATGTACACAGTAGAATGACAGTTGAAAGCTGGCAACTCCGGCTGCTAGTAGTTTACTGTAATTTAACAGAAATTTCTTACAGTGTATTAATCCATTACTTTTTCTTGGGGTTTAGTTTTTTCCATGGTATTGTTTCAGTAGTGGTATTGAGAAACAGGTGTTGGTATTGAAGTCATAATTTTGGTATTGTGACAACACTAATACAAAGTAAAATTTGTAGCACAACATGGCTATGGAAATATTTTAAATTAGAAAACTTCAACTGTCCAATAACAGTTTTAATGTCTGCAGTGAGAGCATTTCACAAGGTAGTAGTGACAGAGCTAGATTCAATACTACCAACAGAACACAGTGAGGTACCCCTAGAAAAGATGAAAAATTATTTCACCATAGGGACATGTTAAACTAAAGTGTGTCCTGTAATTAGTATCACAGGTGTCTTCAAACTTGTAACCAGTCAATCTGCCTATTTAAAGGGTAAAAAGTAGTCACTGTGCTTCCTGGTATCATGGTGTGTTCCACACTGAACGTGGACCACAGAAAGCTAAGGAGAGACTTGTCTCTGGAGATCTCCAACCAGGTTGATGTTCCTGTGACTACAGTTGCACACATTATTCAGAATTTTAAGGTCCATGAGACGGTAGCCAACCTCCCTGGACATGGCCACAAGACAAAAATTGATGACAAATTAAAGAGACGGATAATACAAATGGTCAGAGCCCAAAACAACTTGCAAAGAGATTAGAACGACAAGGTCAAAGTACATCAGTGTCAGATTGCACCACCCGTTGTTGTTTGAGCCAAAGTGGACTTAATGGAAGCTGACTGAGGACTCCACTGATGAAAACAAATACTAAAAAATCATACTGACACACCACAAAGCATCTGGGAGAGTGCCTTTTGGACAGATAAAGCAAAACTGGAGCTTTTTGGCCACTCACATCAGCTCTATGTTCACAGACGCAAAAATGAAACATACAAAGAAAAGAACACTGTATTTGCTGCATCTGGCACAGTGTATCTTGAATCTGTACAGGGTACATTGAAATCTCAAGACTATTGAAGCATTCTGGACTGAAATGTGCTGCCCAGTCTTGATCTCAGTCACAGGTCATGGGTCCTCCAATGACCCAAAACACACAACTAAAAACACCCAAGAATCGCTAAGAACAAAACACTGAATCATTCTTAGTGGCCTTCTATGAGCCCTGATCTAAATCCTATTGAACATCTGTGGAAAGAGCTGAAACATGCAGTCTGGAGAAGGCACCCTTCAAACCTGAGACAGCTGGAGCAGTTTGCTCACGAGGAATGGATGAAAATACCTGTCGACAAAGTCTCATTGAGAGTTACAGAAATCACTTGATTGCAGTGATTGCCTCAAAAGGTTGTGAAACAAAATATTGAGGGTACCATCATTTTTGTCTAGGACATTTTTATTTATTATTTGTGTCAGTTTCAACTTATTTCAGTGACCATTGTGGGATTATCTTTCTTTAATGGACGGTTACCAACAATTTTGTACATGTGTGCATATACAGTAAATGTAATGTACTTTAATGTACATGAAGTGTGCACTGTGCAAATGTAAAATACAAGTATCGGACTGAGACTCAATATTAAATGACTCGGATCGGGATCAGGGCCAATAAACCTTGATCAGGACATCACCAATAGTTATAACAGCCTCAAATTCTCAACCAAGGTTTAAAAGAAGAGTATAGTGAATTCATGAGGTTTTACCTTGAGGGTCCCTAGACACAACGCATAAATTTAATCACACATCACACTCAAAGCGAACACTTAGAAAGATACACGTAGAGAAATAACTCCAGCAGAAACGGCACAAGTGCTTTTAAAATTCGTAAACGCAGCGAAATTAATTTGAGCTTTAAACCAAGAGAATGTATTTTACATTACCTCTGCCATTTCCAAACACAAAACATGTATGTTCTTTACTGTCAAAAAGCAGCCTTTATATGTGGGTGTATGTGGGAAATGAACATTTCAGAAGACTGGACAGCTTTGAGACACCTCACACACACATAACAGACAATACGTTAGGTTTTAAATACTGTCTCTAATCTGTATGTTTGTTACCATTCCTCAAAGGTGCAAATGTGTGTGTGTGTTTTTGTTTAGTGCCACAAACACCTCTAGTGTATTTACACACCCTGGAGAGTTGCATCAGCCACGCTGCCCTGCTTAGAGTACAAACACATGCAGATGAGTGCATAGCTCCCTCACTCTGAACACAGCAAATAAATCTACACAAACTCTGTGTTTGCGTGTGTGTGTGTGTGTGTGTGTGTGTGTGTGTGTGAACGTAGAATATGTGTGTCATTGTTAAGTCTGGCTCCTAAACTGCGTCTAAGCTTAGCTGAGCCCTTGATATTCTGTGTAGGTGAACATCACCTTGTGTTTGCTCTTCTAGATCATATCAGAGAATTTATGACTGTGGCTAATTGCTATCTAACAGTCCAGATTAAGTGTGGACACATTTTTAAAGGATGTTTCCACAGCTTGGCATTGTAAATTGTCAGTGGTTTCAGTGCTATTTTACAGCAAATTTAATTTCTGTTTAAAATTTTACAAATACGTTTTCATGACAAAGTCTTCAACAGCATATCATATAATTAGTAGATGGAGTTTCAGTCAGATGAGCTGATTTGACTTGTCATGCAACTGAATAAGCGTTATCAGCATACCTGTCAGCACTCCCGATTCTCCCGAGAGTCTACTATTTCACACCTGTCTCTAGCCCCCCTCCCATTTTGTTATTTCTCCTTGCAAATTCCCATAATTTGATTGGCACAAACCTTTTTTATATGAATAATCACATGAATATATTTTAATGAGGTTGTCCAGTTGCCAAATTTTGTATGAAACACTTCCCACTCACATATTCAACACATCATATAAACTTCAACCCATTTGTGACCTCAACCTGACAACTTGCAACCTAGTTGCGCTGTTTATCTGTGCCAATACTAGACGTGGGAAGTTGAATCAAGCATCACCGGGAGAAATGGGAGAACATGACTGATGACTACAGCAAAAAAAAAAAAACATCCAAAAAAGTTAGTTATGGAATTCAACAAAGTTCTGTGCTACCACCTTATACATGCTTCCCTTAGGCAATGTTATTAGGAAGCACTCTATTAATTACCACTGCTATGCAGATGACACTCAGCTGTATCTATCTATGAAACCTGATAACACAAACCAGTTAACCAGTTAACCAGACTTCAAGCGTGTCTAACTGACATAAAGGCCTGGATGACCAGTAACTTTCTACTTTTAAATTCAGAAAAAACAGAAGTTATTGTATTTGATCCTAAAAACCTCAGAGATAGCTTTTCTAACAATATAGCTACTTCAGATGGCATAGCCCTGGCCTCCAGCACTGCAATGAAAAACCTTGGGGGCCGCTGGTGGTGTAGTGATAGCGCACCCCTCCATATACGCAGGGGACGCTGGTTCGACTCCCGAGCTGGCCGTTATACAACCTGCATGTCTTCCCCTCACTCTCTCCCCCAATTTCCTGTCTCTCCACTGTCCTATCAAAATAAAAGCAAAAACTGCCCAAAAAAACCTTGGGAGTTATTTTTGACCAGGATATGTTCTTTAATTTACACATAAAACAAATATCTAGAACTGCCTTCTTTAACTTGCACAGTATTACCAAAATTAGGACCATCCTGTCTCAAAATGATGTAGAAAAACTAGTCCATGCATCTGTTACTTCAAGGCTGGATTACTCTAACTCACTATCAGGATTTCCCATTAACTTCAAAAAAAGCTTCCAGCTAATCCAGCCAGGAACTGGCAAGAGATCATATTTCTCCTATACTAGCTTCTCTTCATTGGCTCCCTGTAAAATCTTTAATAGAATCCTTCTCCTCACATACAAATCCCTTCATGATCAAGTACCTTCATACCTTAAATCACTAAATTCGTGCATTCTTTCTCCTATAGTTTGTGCTCTCTCCCTCTCTCTCTGTACTTTCTGCAGGTGTCCCTGGTCCTGGAGCTGTATATCGATGATGTGCAGTTACTGGTCCCACCAACCTGCAGTGTCTATTTGTTGTTTATTGTAGCTGTTCTTTTCTCTCTCTGCTCTATCCACTCACCCCAACAGGTCGAGGCAGATGGCCGCCCAAACTGAGCCGAGTTCTGCTGGAGGTTTCTTCTTCCGTTAAAGGGAGTCTTCACTGTCGCCAAGTCCTTGCTCATAAGGGATTTGTTTGGACTTGTTTTTGTTTTCGTAAAGTGGCTTGAGATTATTGTATTGTGATTTGTCACTAAATAAAATAAATTGAATTGAAATTGAAGGGCACACTGGCCATTTTGACCTCATCAGTGAGGGATGGATGGTGGCAGAAATTGTGAACAGACAGATTATGTTTTAAAATTTGTAATAAAATAAAAAATTAGTGCATAGCCAAGCCAAGCCAACTTTATTTATATAGCACTTTATAATACAGCACCCACTGACCAAAAAGCTGAACAGTTTAAAAATAACAAAATGATGCCTAAAATAAATATAAAATAAATAATATAGTATAAAAGGAACAATATAAAAGTAAAAGAGTACACATAAATATATAATCAAATAAAAATAATAATAAAACTAACACAATGAAAAAATCAACATCTTATACTGTGTTTATAGTATAACATTAAGTACATATAAAAACCAAGAAAGAAAATAAAAATTGATAAAAGCTAATAAAATAATAAAATCAACATCTCATACTGTGATAAGAGGCAAGGAGAAAAAGTCGCCAATTTAGAGTCACCAATCAACCTGACCTCCATGTTTTTGGACTGTGGGAGGAAACCAGAGTACCTGGAGAAAATGCACACAAGCACAGGGAGAACATGCAAACTCCACACAGAAAGTTCCCGGGCCCTTCTTGCTGTGAGGCAACAGTACTAACCATCCACGGTGCTGCCCATGGGGTAAGCCCATTTAAAGATTTAAAAACAAATAAAAGAATTTTAAAAATGGACTCTGAAATTGACAAGCAGCTTGGGCAGTGATGATAAAAATGTGCTCTTTCTTCCGTATACTAGTTAAAAGATGTGCAGCAGCATTCTGTACAAGCTGGAGATGGGACAGGGAGGAGTGGGACACACCAATGTACAGGAAGTTGCAGTAGTCCACCCGAGTTGTAACGAGGGCACTGATTACTGTCTCAAAGTGCAGTTTGCATAAAAAGGGTTTGACACTGGCCAGCTGTCATAGTTGAAAAAAGCTCCATTTTATTATTGCACTGATCTGCCCGTCCCATTTAAAATCACTCTCCACTTTTACACCCAGGTCAGTGACAGCAGGTTTGACATATTGTGACAGGGGGCCCAGATCAACAAGGGAGGGGCCCGCTGGTGGCGCTAGGACCAAAGACGATAACCGCTGTCTTTTTTTGATTAAAATCGAGGAAGTTAAGGGCCATCCCGTCTCTTACTTCATCAAGGCACTTGGTGAGAGTATTTCAGTAGGCATTATTCTTTTCCAGTGGCAAATATATCTGACTATCATCTATGTAACAGTAAAAGCAACAGTTGTGCTTTCTAAGAATAGAGCCGGGGGGGAGGGGGGTAAATAGAGAGAAAAGCAGGTGCTGAACAATTGAGCTGAGAGGTTTAGTTTATTTTCATGATTTAGGTTGATTAGGTTCTTTGCGGCTATGCATGTAAATGAAAGAAAGAAAATGCACTAAAATCCAACCAGAATCCCACCAAAATAGTGAAATGCATCAAGTCAACAGTAAACACACAATTATTTGTTACCTTAATTCTAATGAACATAGGCTACAGTCCTTTCTCAATGGTTTTACTCTGTTTTACCATGACTTTCATGAGCCAATCATGATTTCCCTTTTCCAGGGTTCCTCTATTATCAACTGTGTGCTGTCCATAAACAAGGCACTTCCAATTCCTAAGTGAACAGATACCCAGTACAGACACACACGCGAGATGCTACATGCTGCACCCACTATGCCTGTGGTGTAGTTAATGGGCAAGTCAGTAATTTTAAACTAATATTCTGATGTAGCTTTCTGTAAATTCAGTAGTGTCTTTTTATGGGTCATGAATGAGTTGAAATACAAGATAGAAGTTACCCTGTGCCTACCGTTGTACAGACTCTGGTGGTGGGGTGTTATCTCCTCCCCCACTGCCCTCCTCTGACTCACATCCCTACTGGGGGAACAACCGTTACACCTCCTCTTGCCATACTCAATGCCAGGGTTGTGCTGAAAGTCAGGGTGGTGCTGTATAGACTCTGGACTCCCCACAATCACCCGCCCTTTCTTCATATGTTCAGGTGTCCCCATCCCTGTCTGCTTGGTCTTGGGACTTCCATTCCCTGCCCCCATTGCATTAACCTGCCGGTGTCGCTGACTTAGCTCAGGGCTGGACATGACTGTGCCCTTCCCACAGCCTGGTGATGCCTGCTTTGACATTAGTAACTGTTTCTGGGCTAGTAGGTCAGAGCTGTAGGATTTGGGGTGGGAGTCACAAGGTAACCTGGTGGGAGACTTGCTGTGTTTCTCAGGGCTGTGTCCCCGAAGGCTGCGAGGGTCCATGTTAGTTAGAGACCCTCCTCGGGGCCGGCAAGGCTGGGGAAAGGTGTGGTACTCTGGGGTGGAGCTGTGCCTCCTTCCCATTGTGTGGGTGTCCTTTGAAGAAACACAGCTTGACCCAGATGCAGGGCTGTTACTGGCACCCATTGGATTGAGTTTGTGGTGGGGGTTGTCAGGAATATCTGTGCTCTCAGCACTAGAAGTGCTGCTCCCATCACCGACATCTCGCAACAAACCAGGAACTGGGACCCCTCCACCAAGCTGAGACAAGCTGCTCTGACTGTCAATGGAGCTCCTGCTGCCAGCCACAACACTGCCTCCACCAGCTCCAGCCGCAACCCTTTCCTCCTCCAGCATAATGAGACACACCTCCTTCAGCTCAAGGTTTTCACGGATTACTTCCAACTGCCGCTGCTCCAGCTCCTTCAACTTCTGCAGATAAATAGCCACCTCCTTTCTCATTAGGCCTGCACTGTAGCGGCCCAGACGCTGCCACTCCCGCGACACCCGCTTTCCCTTCTGCCGGTCGTCATCCAGGAAACAGCACAGGTCCCGCAGCTCCTGGTTGTCCTCCTGCAGTTTCTGGTTCACGTCCTGGTTTACATAAGACATGCACACACAGGAACATAAGCACAGTCACATACAGAGCAGCAGAGTGCACAGTTACTTGAATTTGCATATGATGAGTGAAATAAAATATGCAATACTGTGTTTGTGCATGTGTAATTGAGGTGTTTCTGTAATGTAATTGAACCAGTAACCAATAATACAATTAAGAGGTCACCAAATTATTATTTAATAAGCCATTGCTTGGCAATTAATAATGAACAACATTCAAAACAATTTAGCAGATGATGTCTTTAAATGTCTTGTTTTGTGCAACAAACAGGCCAAAGCCTGATTTAGATTGAAATTATAGGGAAAAAATTAAATGGAGAAGCTGGAATTCAGTTTTGGCATTCTTTTCTAAGAAAATTGAATATTAAATACATTTTAAAATAGGTGTCAGCTAATCATCTAGTGATCATTTAATCATTAAAGGATAAAACATTTCAGATCTAAAGGAACTTATTAGTTACAACACCCAATATTTTTTTAAAACTGGGAGCAGTTATACCAGCATATTGTTTAAACAGAAATTGAATAATTTTAATATGGCAGTGCAGTTCAGATTTTATATGCAATGAAGGTTATAGTAAGCAAATTCACAATTCAGACCTCCATCATTCAGCATTCTGTGTGCAACAGGTTTAACTGTTTTCTTTCTCATAATTTGATGACCACATTAATTATACATGGCCAAATCACATACATTTATGTGTCTCATTTAGAGCTCTACATCACCATGCTCATTTTAGGATTAAAACTCCAGAGAATTCAGTACAACCTGGCTCCCTGGGGTCCCTACTCCATCTCACCTTCAAACTCCGTATCTCGTTCAGGTGCTGCTGGAGTCTCCGGTTCACCTCCCGCATCAGATTTCCATGCTCTACAATAACACTCCTCTTCTCCGCCTCTGCCCTCCGGAGCCCTCGCACCAGCTCAGCTTTGCCCCACTTCAGCAGCTCTTCATCGTGCAATGTGGAGATGTCCGCCGCCGCGCTCTCCGCACTTTTGGACATCTGCGGCTGCTGTGTGCCTTTCTCCATCTTGTTAAACTCCGCTAGGGATTAGAAGGGAAAGGTGGGCTACTGTGTTTTGTAAATTTCAGAGAACAAGTCACCAAAGCAGTTCAAAAGATAACACCTAGACAACTTTCATCCAAACGTTGCTCCTGTTCCCAAGACCTTCCCTTTCTAATTTCCGTGCGACTACATCGCTTTTATTTTGTCTGTGCCTTTCTCCCACGCCCATGCTGCAGCTCCGATATCCACCCGGTCTCTGCTGCTGTGTGTTAGAACATCAGTCTGCATGCTGCTGTGTCTCCTACTGAGTCCTTTGCCGGATTGGCAGCGCGGTTTCTCTCCAGGCGCATGTCGACAGTTTTGCGCACTCCCACTGGAGTGCTGCAAGTAGAGGTTGCAGCTGTATAACCGGAGAGGCGAGATGATAAGGCGCGATACTGTGGAGGACAGATTCTGTCTGCTCTCGCTCCTTCCTGTGCTCTTTCTCATGACGCCTCTTTGTCCTGTTGCGCCATCTGCTGTAACTTTAAATTACAGTCCTACTGCATAATTACTCCTCAACTCAATACCATTTGCATTTCATGGCGTTCAGTTTGTACCATATTCCTGAGCGCACAATGGGGCTTTCTGAACACAAGAAAATGGCACAAATACAACAAGAAAAATGCAATATGTCAACTCTTCTCTAATGAAGACGCACAAACACTAATATTCACAAAATTGTCAGTAACAGTAGAAAGCGACCTTCTCTCAAAATCTTATAGTACATAAGTATTAGATTTGTTGGATGTCTATCATTGTGTGATAAGGATAAGTTAGCGAAAACTACTTTACTTAATATGTTGGCAGAAGACACGACGCCTGGTCTGCTGAACGGCAGGTTTCGTTATAAAAAGCTTCCAGATGGAAGTTTGGATCTGTTTCCTTAAACTAGTTTGTCATGCATTTCTTTATTTCAACACATTTACAGGTAAATCCCAGTATTTTAAATTACATTTTTTAATCGATTGACAACACCAATTTATGAATATATATGTATATGTATATATTGCAAATGCAATCGATGTAATTGCATACTGATATATTTACTCGTCCGCAGAGTCCTGGCTCTCGCGACTGATGTGTGGCGCTGACTCAGGAAGGTCCTGTGTCCTCATCGTGTTCCTTAGATCTGGAAGGCGTGACAGTCCCTCTAGCACTCCTGGTGGCTGATAGGTGAAGTGGACTGGTCGAACCTGAGCAATAACGGACACTCTCGGTGGCTGTGGTGCCACCATTGGCAACCAATGTTGACCCATCTGTGGCCAAAGGCCAACAGGGTGTGGTTTATAAATCTCTGCTGATTATACCATACGTAGTTTACCCATCTGCTATTTCTAGCAACATACTGAGCATTTGGAATGTGTCCAGTGAAGGGAATACTACCTATTATTCTTCCTGACATTATCCAATCTGATCCTAGTGCTTCATGTTCTGATGGAACCCCATAAGGAACCTGGTCCCATAAAATGTGTACTTTCTGGGTGGTTTGTCCAATCCCCTTCCTGTTGTTGCATTTCTCTCTCTGTCTCCCTCTTAGCTTGGCCCTTGGATTGATTGTTTCTCTGAGTGATTAATGTCAATTGTCCAGTTAACATTATTGGTACACATACACCTTCCCAATTTTGTGGCAACCTATGGCACTGTTTTTACAGGTCCAAAAAACATCAGCCAATGGAGCTGTTCCATCAGTAAAGTCTGGCAGTCAATGCTGAGCTATGTGTGTGAGGTTCTTTTGATAAATTACATTTATCAATTTGGGGCTATCTGGGCACACTGGATATGGGCTTTTGGGCTAGTTTTACACATTTTAATTGTAGCTGTAACATTAGCGATAGTGTTACCTCTTCCTACGATTGGATACCAAGTTTCATTGCTGCATCTCACCGGTAATGGCATTCTGAGTGAAAGCATGGAATAATGGGATCCATTATATTCAGTAGAATCTAAGAGGGTGGAATGGCTTTATAGGTGCAAAGTAGAGCAGTGTAGCATCGCACCAGATGTTGGAAGCCCATAGGGGCACCAGTGGAAAGTGCTGAAACAATACAGAAAATATGAACAAAAACAAACAAGTACCTAAGAAAAGGCTATTTAAGATGTTGTGCCTAAGGTTCTGTTGGTGCCTTATGCTTAAGCTAAGTATTTTTATTCCATATAATCCTGTGTGTTACTTTTAAAATATTAATCACCACATTTGTATAACTTTCACGCAACCTCACGTAACTATTATGTTATGCATGATCACCTGTTCCCCCATATCACATAATGTAGAAAAGAATTGAGTAATAGGATGATATAGTTTGAAGTAGCTAATGGATGTGGCCACAGGATGGGGGTTTTACCTCTCGCAGGAAGAAAAGTGTGAGAGGACTTTCCCCTGTCACATCACCTCATCCTCATCATATCTGAATGATCCATGGTTTGGCAACATGTGCCCTAGGATCATTTGGGACGGATCTGACACCTGGTTATTGACAGGTGGGATAACATCTTGAAGAATGACCCTCACTGTAGGAACATAGGCATAGTAATATTGTTTGTGATGTGTTTTCATTTAACAAATATGCATACTGGCTTGATATCTGCAGATGAGATGTTGTACTCATTGGATGGTCCTTTTAGGACCAAAGGAGGGAATGTTGTGTATTATCTCAGCAAACCAAGCCATATCTGTGCTGTATAGGTAGCATGTGTTTGTATCGTGAGAAAGCATGGCCATGTAAAGGAAAATATCCACAAGACGTTGAAGTGTGATTAATGACCCTGCACTCATACAATGTATAGACCAAGATGGCATATGCCTGAAACCAATTGTTATAGGCCTGGGAAACTGTGGTTGTATACATTAGGGAGCACTTGAGACTGTATCATGTGCCATGAATCAAATAAAGAACTGCAAGTGGGAAAATAGGAGAATCACACCAGGCCCCAGAAGGAAGAAATGGGTAGGGTGTGATCCCCATAACAGCTTTTAAAAAAAGGAATCATGTATAGGTAATTCTCGAGTATGTCCAGATAAGGGAAAATAATTGTGGTAAACAAGCATAACAACAAGATGAAAGAAAGGGGTCCAAAGGGTGGGAACCAACCCTTTGACCAAAAGTATAAAAGCAAGGAGCTTGAGAGAACATAGTCAGTCTGCCCTAGGGTGAATTAATCTTGTCTGTACTGTGTTATGTGAATAAACACCTGTGCACTTGGATCCAGTTGCCTCTCTTCTGCTTGTGGTCATATTGAAGAGGAATGCCATCTATACTTTTGAGTGTGACAGTTAAAGTCTAGTCAGATTGGAATCTTCACCAAAGCATCAAGGTCGTCTAGACACGACACTACTCACAAGTGAGACCCCAGGTCATTTTTGTAAAAATACAGTATTACGCAGCTGAATTGCATATTCATTGAATCTGTATTATACTTGTCTGATAAAGTAACCAGTAGTCAAATTTTAATGAAGACAGCTGTGCAAAGAAATTCACAGAGCATCGGGACCGTCATGTTGTGCCATGGTGCATTGAGAGCATATCCAAGGAATGCTGTTCTGCTATGAAAATACAGTATAGACACTATAAATCACTGGATCTAGACATCTTTCCTATGGACTCTTCATAATATTTCTATGCAGGACAAACCACAGTCTACAGGTATGAATGTGTGTCTCTGTCACTGAGGTACATGCCAGTACACACCCACACCCATTTCCCTATGAATATATAATGGACTGGGGCACAAAAACTGTGCTTGGTTCATATAGATTAAGTGCAGTACAAAGCATAAAATGTGGGATACTGATGAGAGATTCCAGACACTCACTGGATTTGTAGTTCAGGTCCAGGTGTTGATCATTAAAGGACAAAACTAAATGGCTCCAGATATTTCCTATCACAAAGTGTCCACAGGACAAATAGATTGATATAAACCATGTACAGTAGGTTTCACAACAATTCATATCCACACAACTGGTATTCTCTTTCAGGCTTTTGAGGAGTGTTTGTATATTACCACTGGCTGAATAACTCTTTGTACCAAGATGGTGAGCATTGAGAAAAATGGATCTGAAACTGAGTAAAAGTGACATATCTGTACATAAATAAGGCATGATAAGACAACAGCTTTTTAATAAGATAGTAAGAGATTTATCTGCATTGTTAATATGATCTATGTTAACAACAGCAAAAAGTCAATCATTTTTGTTTTTACTTGTTCTTGCAATTCGTAAAATAAATCATTCACTTGTTGACATTTTTAAAGGTGTAAAAGTGGATTAAAAATTGTAAGGGCAATAGGACAGAATTTATAGAAAACTAAAAATGAGACAGAGGTGCTTTGGTGTTCTCACGGTTATACTATTTCAGAAATATACTGAAAAAACATGAAGGAATGGATTCCAGTATTACCAGGCTTGATAAAATGTTTTGCCTGATACTTGACACTAGATGGTGATGTCGGTTTAGATAAAAATATGACTGGGTGATTTGAGCAAGTAAAAAATGAATTTGATTTGAACAGAAATTTTTGACTATAGCTGTCACAAAGCTGAATTACATTATTTGTAGAAGCATACACAGTTGGATCCTCTGTCTGTTACTCATTGGTTCAGAAGTCACCTCATCACCACACTAGAAAGGCTTTGAGACTGTGGACATGTTTTAGTATTGCATACTAAACTGCACACTAGTCAATGCAAGTCCTGTATTTCACTGCACTTGTTAGGAGAATGAGCCTGGGAAAAATCCTTCAATGTTGAATATAGGAAAAGGTCAGATCATATAAATATATAGCATGCCTCAGAACCTGTGCTGACCAACTGGCTCCCATCTTCTCTTTGATCTTCAACAGATCACTGGAGCTGTGTGAAGTCCCTGCATGCTTCAAACGCTCCACCATCATCCCCATCCCCAAGAAGCCAAAAATCACAGGACTTGATGACTACAAACCGGTGGCTCTGACATCTGTGGTCATGAAGTCCTTTGAGAGACTGGTGTTGGCCCACCTGAAGAACATCACTAGACCCTTCCTGGACCCCCTGCAGTTTGCCTACTGATCCTATCGGTCCGTGGATGATGCAGTCAACATAGGGCTGCACTACATCCTGCAACATCTGGACAAACCAGGGACTTATGTGAGGATCCTGTTTGTGGACTTCAGCTCGGCGTTTTACACCGTCATCCCATCACTCCTCCAGAATAAACTCTCCCACCTCTCCGTTCCTGACTATCTGTCAGTGGATTACAAGCTTCCTGACAGATAGGCAACAGCTAGTGAGGATGGGGAAATTTACTTCTGGCTCCCGCATCACCAGCACCGGCGCCCCCCAGGGGTGTTTTCTCTCCCCACTGCTCTTCTCCCTCTACACAAACGACTGCACCTCCCATGACTCCTCCGTGAAACTCCTGAATTTTGCAGATGTCACCACTATCATTGCTCTCATCCAGGACGGAGTCTGCATACAGACAGGAGGTGGAGCAGCTGGCTCTCTGGTGCAGTCACAACAACCTGGAGCTAAACATGCTCAAAACAGTGGAGATGGTAGTGGACTTCAGGAGAAAACCCCCCGCCCACCCCTCTCTCACCATCATGAACAGCACTGTGGCACCAGTGGAGTCATTCAGGTTGCTGGGCACCACCATCTTTCAGGACCTGAAGTGGAACTTCCACATCGACTCCATCATGAAGAAGGCCCAGCAGAGGCTGTACTTCCTGCGCCAGCTGAAGAAGTTCAACCTTCCGCAGACGCTGCTGACCCAGTTCTACTCAGCGGTCATCAAGTCTGTCCTGTGCTCCTCCATCACTGTCTGGTTTAGCTCTGCCTCTAAATCTGACATCCGAAGACTCCAGAGGACAGTTTGGACCGCTGAGAAGGTCATCGGTGTTCCCCTACCCACTCTCCAAGACCTGTACACCTCCAGAGTGAGGAAAAGAGCTCAGAAAATCACTCTGGATACCACTCACCCGAGCCACCACCTCTTCCAGCTCTTACCCTCTGGCCGGCGCTTCAGAGCTCCAAACATCAGGACAGCCCGGCACAAAGGAAGCTTCTTCCCTCGGGCCATCCAACTCTTCCACCATTCCCTTCTACTAACTGCACTATGACACTGGAACCCTTTTTTGCTCTTTGCACACTAAATTAGTTCTCCTTACATTCTGTTTTTAAGTTGCACCTTTTGTAAGCACACTGGACTCATAATCTGTAATTGTTCATTTATCTGTGCACTGTTTACTTTTTGTAGCATTTATGTTTACTGTTTAATTCCTGTAGCATTTGTATTTATGTCTGCTTACACTGGAATCCCCCCCGTACCAAAACAAATTCCTTGTGATTCTGCCAGGTTGAAGGTTTTTAAGTGCCATTCCAAAAAGCTGCATTGTGATTGGTTAAAGGTGTTCCTGACGCTGGTGAAAAGTTGGTAAAAATTGAACTGTGGGCGAAGAAAACAAATGTTGGCTTTTGCTAATTCGCCTCTGGTGTGTAATCTGATCACTATCTTGTAGCTCTTTAAATTACTTACGTAACCGGTTGCCTTAGAAGCCTCCCTGTGCCTGGTTTTCCAGCATCCGCATCGCCATCTTGGATTTCTTCCCCACGCTCTTCCTAATCATGTGCATTCTGTTTGTATAACTCTCAACGTGTTCAGAGACATTCTGTGTTGTGTTGTGATGGTGTTGAGCACAAATAGTAACACAGGGTTTTTTGGTCGAATTTGCCGTCTATTTGCCGTTTACCTGGTACCCAAAACAAAACATAAGAAACGCCCTCCAGTGAATATTTGGCCCACTCAGCTCCTACACAAACGAGTACGAGGAGTTAGCTTGAGGTTTGATGTAGTCGTTAGCTAGCGGAACTTCGCCAGTAAAAAAAAATGCAAACCTTTATGTGTCAATACACGCGTATTACAATTGGCGCATGGTTTCAGTGACTTTGATACCACAACACATAATTATGATAGCTACTTTAAACAACCACTGAAATCTTTTGAACTGCAATTCCTTCCTAAACTAATCCCTTCTCATGAACCTTTAAGTGAAACAGCACTCTTTTGGTCTTCTCCAGAGGTTATTGGCTGGGAGATTGAGCGGTTTATTGAGAGTCAAAGAGAAGCTCTCACGTGGTTTGTGGAGCACTGTGGTAACAGGTATTCTGTCTTTAATGATGAGCCAAAAGAGCATGTTTGAACACTTGCTACACATTAAGAAAATGTTATCTAGAAATCAGGGCACACCGAAGCAGGAGACAGCAGACAGTAGAAGCAGAACTTAAATTACTCCGTCAGTTTTGATCGTACAGATAAGGGCAATATATCATTCAAATTTGTAAAGGGTCTATTTTTATTTGTATACACATAACAACAAAACGCTGTGCTTTTGTAAAATAAAGAAAGCAGACAGGGGGCACTCTCTGTTTTCTCTGTCCCTGTCATCTCTCTTCACAGACACATAAATGAAACAACCTAAATCTCAGCGAATACTTGCCTCATAAAAATAAGAAATATATGGCTAAAAGCTTGAAATGTCTTCTTTTAAATGAAACAATTCAAGTCAAAAACAATCTCTTTTTATTCAATTCGTATGAAATTGAAGGAGCGGTACACTTTATCCTGTCTCACCTCTGAGCGCACTGTTCATATGGAAATAATCTGAGGTGAGCCAGGTAATTATGTACATGCCCCCAAGAAATGACATAAAACGTCAAACTTCATCATAGAATTTACTCACTTTTTCTGCACGTTTGGATGATGGCATGTGGGTGAAGCACTTCGAATGGTTCTGGACAGTGACGAAGAGTTTACTTTCTCGTCAGAGGAATAATGTGACTCAGATGACGAACGTTTACATTTGAGTCCTAGCAGAGGATATAATTCCTAACTGAAAGGCTCATTATGCAGTTCATTATGCGGGTCTTTGTCTTACCTGCATGCTAGAGGTAAGAGTCATTCTAGCTAAAAAGGAACACTTGATTTTAAAAATTGTTGGTGTGGTTTGCAGAAAACCCTGCAGGGCTGCGAAGAGGCTGCCTGTCTTTAAAGAGGTACAGAGAACAAGTAATTTCGGATTCCACTGTATCGACACAAGGTACTCGGGAGGATTCCGGTGCTGCCGCTGCTGATTCAACTCAATGCGCTCAGGAGGATTCCACTGTTTCATCTCAAGGTGGTGTGGCTGTATTATTTCCTACCATAAACTTTGGCGATTTGTTATCCAGTCAGGGGTCCACAGGTAGTGTGGTGAGAGGGCGCTGTTGCATATGCCCAGTGTCACTCCTCCTCCTGTTGATCTGGTCCGGAAGGGTGGAAAACACTGCTCTATGCATAAATTACTAGCTAGTGGCGCAGACACAAGCGACTCAGAGACATCTTCATCAGATTCAGACAGTGATGATTGTTATGCTGCATCTTCAGAGATTAGTGTTGTGTCAGCCCGGGATGTTGCTTCAGTTGATGTGGCACCTGCTGGTGCATCAGATGTTGCTCCACAGCCTAGTGGTGATAACACATTCTTTGTAAATCAGAACGCTGCTGAACTATAATCAAACATCTGTGATGCTGTGAGAGAGCTGAGCAGTAGGGTGAAACAGATTCTCACATCACACACACATCTAAAAGCGTATGGTTCGCACACAGTTGCAGAGTTTACCGACTACAACACACGAGCAGGGTCAGCAGGCCCCAGTGCCTGTTGAGGATCAGTGCATGCTATGTGATGTTGTTGTTGCTGATGCTGATTCAGAGCCTCCCCCCCGCCGCAGGTCACTAGTCCTAACATGAGCAGGGGCAGCATGCCCCTGTGGCTGATTCAATGATTTTAGGCCCGTCTCTGGCTAGAAGCTTTACAGATAACAATCCCCCCAGCACCGACGCTGTCCAGCAGGGTGCAGGTTTAATTATTGTCAGGGATGTTCCAGCATTTCATGGTATAGAGCTGAGACAGCCTATTCATTTCAGAGATGTTGACATTGATACCAATCCTGAACAGATTCCTACGCTTGTTAGGGAGCGGCTGACCAGTGTTATAAATAGGGCTATTGATGTGTAAAGTCCACGTGCTGAATGTTGTATTGAGACGACCCTCTTTGGTTAGCAATGTGCAAGTAGTTTTAAGGTCAAATAATGGCTATGATGTTGACACCTTCATAGATGAAGTTTCTCAAGTGATCCAGAGTAATGATGACTCGTTGTCAGATGGGGATCTTGAATGTGCGGTGAGTGTTGCACAAGAGGTCATTGGTGGTGGCACACGGCTGAAGCTTGGCCGTGTGCCTTATTGTGAAATTTTGTCTAGAAAGGGAAAGCTTTTGTATGATCCTGAGAATGACACCTCAGACAACAATTTATGTTTCAGCATGTGCATTATCAGAGCAGAAAACCCCTCACTGGGGGCTCTGGAAATATTACACAGGGCTAAAGAACTACAAGAATCTGTAGAGCTTTGCCCCACACAGCAGGTGGGTTTTAGTGATGTCACTAGATTTGAGAGGGAAATAGGTGCAAAGATAATTTTTCATCATGGTGGTGGTGGTAGAAAATGGCCGATCTGCTTCCAAACACACGGATCCCCGCACCATCTGGCTCTATCTACATGCTGAGCACTATTACCTGATAACAAACCCTAAAGGTTTTTTTGGTGGCTCATATGTCTGTGAATTTTGTTACAACACCTACGAGACACCCTTGCTACATAACTGCATATCATACTCGAGTATCTTGTGAGACAGAGTATCACGCCCCTAGTTATTATGAAGGGAAGTCGTGTAATCCTGATGTACAATGACGACTACAGCCAGCGCTGGATCCACTCGTACAGCTTTCTGCCTATGAGCCTGGCTAAAACACCAGCTGCCTTAGGCTTTGATGGTATGACCAAAGGGTACTTTCCTCATAAATTCAACACTGTTGAAAATGAATTTTATCAAGGACCCTACCCCTCCTCAGACTACTACGGGTATGACAAGATGCCCCAGAGTGAGCAGGTGAAATTCATGCAGTGGTATAATGAAGTTAAAGACAAGCCATTTAAAATGCAGGCTGAGTTAGCTCATTATTGTTGAAATTCTCCTCGTGGGCACCAGATCCACCCTTTCTAAAACCAGCACCTTCTCCATTCAAATTGACAACAATACTGTCCTCCCCTCCCCCCAAGTTAAAAGCCTGGGTGTCATCCTAGACGGTACTCTCTCCTTCACTCAGCATATCAATACCACTACCCGGTCGGCCTACTCCCATCTCCGTAACATAAACCGCATCCGTTCCTCACTCACCACCGATAGCACGGCAATACTCATTAACGCCTTTGTCTCGTTTGGATTACTGTAACTCACTCCTCACTGGTCTACCTCTCAAATCACTTCGCAAACTTCAACTTGTCCAGAACTCTGCTGCCCGAATCATCACCAGAACTCCATCCTCACATCATATCACCCCTGTCCTTAAACAACTTCACTGGCTCCCTGTGTCCTTCCGTATAAACTATAAAATCCTCCTTCTCACCTACAAAGCCCTCCACTCTATTGCCCCACCATACATCACTGAACTACTTCATATCTATTCTCCGCCTCGTCCTCTCCGCTCCTCCAGTTCCACTCTCCTCTGCACCCCTACAGCGCGCCTGGCCACCATGGGCGCTAGATCCTTCAGCCACACTGCGCCCCGCCTTTGGAACATTCTCCCTCATCGCATCCGGTCGTCTCCGGACTTATCAACTTTTAAATCATCACTCAAAACATATCTGTTCCGTATAGCGTTTTCCACCTAACTCTCTTAACTTCTCAAAGCAGCCCGTGATGTCCTACCACCCTCTGCCTATTTCATATTGTCTCATACTGTTTCATATTTGTTGTTCTGTCATCTGGGTTTCTGTATTTCAATTTACTTTTACTGTACTTCACCCACTTCCTAGATAATCCACGCTTTTGCCTTTACATTCTCTCCCGCCGTTTATGTATTCTTGTTACTGTTGTTTTAATGCACTCTATGTATATCATGCTGTATGCTTCCTTTTCTATCTGTAAGGTGACCTTGAGACTTTGAAAGGCGCCATGAAATAAAATGTATTATTTATTATTATTATTATGTGGAAGTATTGTGACAGGCATGCAGGATTTATCGCTCAGCGTTTATGTAGTGTACAGAGACTGACCCTTTTGCGTTCACGACTCTGGCATCAAGTTGTATGGGTGTTTTTAAGAAGCTCTTCCTGCCTCAGGACACTCTTGCTCTCACATATGATGGGATGTACCTGGAATGTAATAAGGCATTCTCAGATGTGTCCGTGCAGTGGCTAGAATATGTGGCCTATTCTGAAAAGAGGGTGATCAGGCATGCCCTCAGAGGTGGCGAATACAAGGTCGGGTACTACTGTGTTGATGGCTTTGATGCAGCCTCAAACACATGTTTTGAATTTGCAGGCTGCTACTATCACCACTGTATCAAGTGCTACCCAGAATCTACTACCAAGAATAATGTAGGGATTTACGCACAGTTTAACAACAAAGTGGAAGCTCTTAGTGGAATCTGAAAAAACAGACAGATACAGCTGTCAAGACATTTCTTGCTGACTACAAGAAGCCTGAGCGCCTGAATCCTAGGGATGCGCTTTTCGGTGGTAGGAAAAATGCAATGAAGCTCTTGCATGTGACGGAGTGTGCAAAGGGAGAAAAAGTGTATTATTTCGATTTCACAAGCTTGTATCCTACTGTGCCGGCTAAGAAAGATTATCCGATTGGACACCCCAAAATAACTGTAGGCAATTTTGACAGCAGTGAAAATTATTTTGGGCTTGTCAAATGCACTGTTTTGCCCCCTAGAGGTCGTACCATCCTGTTTTGCCATACAGGTGTCATAGTGCATGTTTCCCCTCTGCCAGACATCTGGTGGGGAGTTGAATCAGGTCAGTGAGTGTAATCACAGCGACTGTGAGAGACAGCTGACGGGGACATGGGTCTCATTTGAGCTTGAAAAAGCTGTTGAGAAGGGCTACCGGATTGTAAGCATTGAGAAGTGTGGCATTTTCCGAAAAAGACCAACACATTGTTCAGGGAGTACGTCAAGACATTTCTGAAATGTAAGCAAGAGGCATCAGGGTACCCCAAAAATGTCAAAACAGAGGAGGAAAAGCAGAAATATGTCCAAGACTATGAAGCCCATAAAGGCATAAGGCTAAACCCTGACGAGATTGTTGTCAATAAAGCCGTCAGGAGCTGCAACAAGCTTCTTCTGAACTCGCTGTGGGGCAGGTTTAGCATGAGGACCAATATGGGTAGATGTGAGTTGATCACCGAGGCTGAGCAATTCACAGAGCTGATGTTTACTGACCATTTTGACGTCAGACAGTTCTGCTTCGTATGTGATGAGATAGCTATGGTTCAGTGGCGACATAGTGATGACCAAGACGGCAGGGCAAGTGATGTGAATGTATTTATTGGTGCAGTGACAATGGCTCATGCCTGGCTCATGTTGTACGAGCTGCTGGACAAGCTGCAGGAGGGAGTACTGTACTGTGATACCGATTCTGCCATCTTCACATCTAGACCTGGCGAGTGAATCCCCCCTCTAGGCCTGTACCTAGGGGACTTGACAGATGAGTTGTGTGATGAGGGCGGGGAGGATGATTTCATCACAGAGTTTGTCTCAGGTGGCCCCAAATGCTATGCCTACCACACACAGAGAGGGAAGAGATGGGTGAAATGTAAAGGGGTAACTCTGAATTCAGCTAATCCGGCAGTTGTGACTCAGGAGTCTCTAGTGGAGCTTGTTAAATCATTTGTGGCTGATCAGCAATCAGATAGGCACATCATCACAGAGACTTGAAGGTGAAGAAGGTTTGCGTTGTCTACAACAAACGCAGGGTCCTGCCTGACTACAGAACACTGCCTTATGGATACTAAAGAGGAGTTTGAAGGGCGTCTAATGCATCCTTTTATCATGATTGTAAGTGGGCCGTCTAATAGCGGGAAGACAGTCTTTGTCAAAACCCTCACTGCGTCTTATTTCACGCAGATTCGATAATATTGTCTACATCTACACGTGCTGGCAGGCACTGTACGATCAGCTCCTAAAGATTATTGACATAAATTTTGTCAATGGGCTGCCAGAGTCATTGTGTGATGACACCCTTTTGCCTCCAGACAAAAACAACCTCCTGATTATAGATGATTTAATTAATAATGCTAGTGGTAATTTGGAGGTGCAAAATGTTTTCACAAAATACCTATCTAGTGCAGAATTTGTTCATACAGAGTAAAGCCAGTCGTACTATTAGTTTAAACACTAACTAAACACTGGTTTTGTTTAAAACTCCCCGAGACAGATATCAGGTGGCTCTGATAGCCCACCAGATGTACCCTGGTAATACCAAATACTTTTTAGAATCTTTTTAAAATGTATGTGGCTAAAAAGTATGCAGGGACTCTACAGAGGTATCTCACACTTTGGAGGCAGGGTGAGCATGAAAAGGGGGTGCTGACATTGTCTCTACCCCCCATGCTGGGTTCTGATGGAGACGGTGATGGGGGTGTGGAAGCACCTGGTGAGGATGGGGTCAACAGGATGTGAGATTTGGTGGTTGATGAGGTGTTGAGACATGTTCCCAAGAGACAGAGAAAAAATGCAGAGCACATTATGTCTGCACTGTCTAGATCACCAAATGTGATATCATGGTCAGCCCAGGGGGAAGTCAGAATCAACAGACGATCAGAGGCACCCATCTATACAATTTAATTAATAGAGTCACTGCTCCCCATCGTGTCTCAGGGTAAATAAAAAAAAAACACACACAGTGTGTCAATACACACAGAATATCTTCATTATCATCATCATTGTATCATCTCAGAAATGCATATTGAACACATGTAAACTTGCTGTGTACAGATGCGGGTCTAATTCTAGCCACAAAGCCTGAGACCTTCTCATCATTGCAGATAAGGCTGGTCCCATATTTTTTAATAAACTTGTTGTAACTTATGCCTTTCTGTATATGCCACAGGAAAAACAAACAGTGCTCGCCACAGGTCACAGAGAGGTCAGCCTGGACCTGGGTAGTCGAATAAACCACTCTGGTGAACCACCTCAGAATACTTATAACTCATTTGAGAGCCTCACCCTTAGTCTCTCACATCCAAACTGGAAAACACAAAAACCAGTTCTACTTGTCACTGTGTACCATCCACCTGTCCCTTACTCAGAGTTTTTAACTGAATTCCCTGACTTCCTGTCTGATTTAGTGCTTAGATCAGATAAAGTCATTATAGTGGAAGATTTTAACATTCGTGTAGATGTTGAAAATAACAGCCTCAGCATTGCATTTAATTCTATATTACATTCAATTGGTTTCATTCAAAATGTTAATAAACCCATCCACTGTTTCAATCACACCCTTGATCTTGTTCTGACCTATGGCATCAAAATTGAACATCTAATAGTTTTTCCCCCAAATCCTGCTTTTGAATTTAAAATGATGGATCATGCAGCGTTTGGAAGAAAATTTCACTACAGCAGATGTTTATCCGACAACGCTGTTAATAAATTTAAGAAAATGATTCCATCTTTATTTACAGTACATCTATGCCAAGTATAAACATAGTGGAGGGAAGCTGCTTCAATCCCACTCCCTACCAAATTGATCATGTTGTTGACAGCACTGTAACCTCACTGCGTGAAACGCTTGATACTGTGGCCCCTCTGAAAAAGAAGTTAGTGAATCAGAGAAGACTAGCCCCATGGTATAATTTACATACCAGGGGAGGTTTTTTCTTCCGTTAAAGGGAGTTTTTCCTCTCCACTGTCGCCAAGTGCTTGCTCATAAGGGAATTGTTGGGTTTTTAGTTTTAGTTTTTGTAAAGTGCCTTGAGATGATTTGTATTGTGATTTGGCGCTATATAAATAAAATTGAATTGAATTGAATTGAATTGGTGGCATTTTTCAAGAGAAACCTGACAATATGAGGGTTGAATCTGTCTGGTGAATGTCAAAAAACATTGCTTGCCAATCACCTGTCAAATATATAGCCAGCCAGTGCTGTCCCGGCAGGTAGGAGGAATTGGTGTTTACAATCAACGCTGCAGGACGACGAGTTATTTTGAGTTGGGCCAGCTGGTTACACGGCTTAATACTCACAAAATAGGTTCTGGCTCCAATTATCCTTTTAGCCACACATGTCAATTCGACGGTATTCGTATCTCAATAATAGTCCACCACCACCTGTCTGCTGTTTGATATTTCAATGACTGAATTGTAGACAGCGTAACAGATTAAGTTAGTGCGAGCCAGCGGAGTCTGGAACCGTGCTTCCAGTCTAACATTTCCTGTTTTGATTAAAGAGACGTCTCCCCCTCCCCCGCCATCAGGCTCTAGGTTAAAGCAGAATAGAGCGTACCCCTGTCCAAAGTCCTCACGTGTGATGGCCAACGCCCTGTCTTTAAGATGCCGTCCGGTTGTCTGGACCAACTGATAATATTCGCGCGCGTACTGGCCTCTGACGAAATGTGGTTGAAGCAGTTTCGCAGGGTCTGTTTGACCGTCAGCATAGAGACACAAATACTTCGCTCAAAATTAAATGGATTTCTAACAGAACTGCCTGTATAGGCCTCATTGTCCACTAAACCAAGTATGACAAATTTTGGAATGTGACCCAAATAAAGATTGTCCTGACAGTATACTCTGGTCCCAGGAGGAATAGAGTGGGTTTTCATAGCCACTCTGTCAATACAGTATTTCGCGTTAGCGTGCTGCAGCACCCTGCTGTGGGCGAGTCTGAGGGAGGGTGAAAGTGTGACTTTTTTCACAAAAAGACTGGCAGTCAGGATTTTAACCCAGAATTGTTGTTCTGCACGGCCATTAGGCAGAATTTGTCTTTCGCCTGTATGAATTTCATGGAAATGTCACGTCCATTTAGTAGGAATTTTTCCTGAAAAAACAGATCGGCATGTATGGGAGCGATTAATTCCACAATCCTGCTGTTTTCTGTATAGCGGTCCCTGGCTCCTAAGCAGGTATTTTCACCGTCCAGAGCGTGATTATTCATGTGTCCACAGGTATCTTTTGCAATTAATTCAATTCAATTCAATTTTATTTGTATAGCGCCAAATCACAATACAAATCATCTCAAGGCACTTTACAAAAACTAAAACTAAAAACCCAACAATTCCCTTATGAGCAAGCACTTGGCGACAGTGGAGAGGAAAAAACTCCCTTTAACGGAAGAAAAAAACCTCCAGCAGAACCGGGCTCAGTTTGGGCGGCCATCTGCCTCGACCGGTTGGGGTGAGTGGATAGAGCAGAGAGAAAAGAACAGCAACAATAAACAACAAATAGACACTGCAAGTTGGTGGGGCCAGTAACTGCACATCAGCGATAAACAGCTCCAGGACCAGGGACACCTGCAGAAGGTACAGAGAGAGAGAGAGAGAGAGGGAGGGAGAGAGCACAAACTAGGGGAGAGAGAGAGCACAAGGTTAGTAACATTCAATGGTGGAATATACATGAGGTGGGAGAGAAGGGGGGGGGGGGGGGGAGCTCAGTGCACCGATGGTCCTCGGGCAGTCTAGGCCTATAGCAGCATAACTAACTAAGGGATGGTTCAGGGTTGCCTGAAGCCAGCCCTAACTATATGCTTTGTCAAAGAGGAAGGTTTTAAGTCTAGCCTTAAAAGTACAGAGAGTGTCTGCCTCCTGAACCCAGGCTGAGAGCTGGTTCCACAGGAGAGGAGCTTGATAGCTGAAGGCTCTGCCTCCCATTCTGCTTTTGAGAACTCTGGGAACCACAAGTAGGCCTGCACTCTGAGAGCGAAGTGGTCTATTGGGATAATATGGTACTATGAGGTCTTTAAGGTATGAAGGAGCTTGATTATGAAGGGATTTGTATGTGAGAAGAAGGATTTTAAATTCTATTCTATATTTTACAGGGAGCCAATGAAGAGAAGCCAATATAGGAGAAATATGATCTCTCTTGCTAGTTCCTGTCAGGACTCTGGCTGCGGCATTCTGGATTAATTGGAGGCTTTTTATTAAGATATTAGGACATCCAGATAGTAATGAGTTACAGTAATCTAGCCTTGAGGAAACAAACGCATGGACTAGTTTTTCTGCATCATTTTGAGACAGGATGTTCCTAATTTTGGAAATGTTGCGCAGGTGAAAGAATGCAGTTCTAGAAATTTGTTTTATGTGTGAGTTAAAGGACATGTCCTGGTCAATTAGAGCAGTGCTGAACTGTGATTCCAGAGTGTCTGCTGCTTGACAGCTGCTGACTTTCTGTTCCATCTGACACCTCCACCCTGCGTTTTACGCACCTTTTTGATCTGGCACGGAGCTGTCGCCAGCTTACCCGGGGGTCGCTTGACCCCCCTTGCTGTGTACAGTGCAACACCTCCCCTCTCCTGTCTTCCATTCATCAGCTTGTGTTGAAATATTGGACACCACATCTCCCATAAAATTTGTAGCTGCTGATTTTAAATGGGGTTTTGCTAGATTAAAGCCATTTCTGAACAGCGGAACGGCCCATCTAAACAGATTGCGGAATAAGCCCCCCATTCCATTTCCATATTGAGTGTGGGCTCCGCTAAAGCCGATTATTGTGTATGTATGGGCTCCTCGTCATGAACTCACGGGGCTGTATGTGTTCGGTTTGATTGTTCTTTAAGGCCACCTCGATGCAGTCAATCTTGTGTTTCGAAAGACACGCGTAGTCTGGCTTGTCAAAACAGACTGTGTGTATTTTCCCACGTTTCTCCTCTGTTATATTAATGCATCTGAGTAACAGCGCATGTGTGTCCCCCACCAGCTGATGATCGAAAATGTCTGAATATACAAAAATATTATACAATCCTGCATGAATATCCGCAGGGTGTGGTGCTGTAAATATTTCATTCCAGGAAGGGATGAATCCTTCTTCATTGGGGTCAAATCCCAATATCCTTGCAAGACGCCCTTTAAATTTCAGAACCAGTCCTTCGGCCCCAAATATCTGGACTCTGTGTGAAATGTGGCTGTAACGCATTTTTATGAACAATGTATGCGCGTCTAGCCTGCATGCGGTATTGAATTCCTGAGCTATCCTATCAACAGGAAATGACAGGAATGGTTAGTATGTTTTCTTTGCCTGTCTTAGGAGCTCTTATCGAAATGGATGCGTTATCTTGGGGGAAGCTGACCCAGGTCGTAGGGTACTGAATTTCTGAAAGCCCCACTTCATATAACTCATCCAGCTGTATTGGTCTGGCTAGCTGAACCCTGTAATTACAAATCTTATTGCTGGGATATAAATTTGTTGATGCATTACTGGAGAGTGTTACATGAAAACTGCTAGTCCACCTCTTCTCCATGTCGATGGGCTGCCCCTGTTGTCTTCAAATGTACCTTTTGATCTCTCTGCTCCGGTGTGACACCCTTGTACGGAAGCCGACTCCCCTCTTTCAACCACAACAGGTGTTTATTCTCCTCTCTCAACAAATGATAGGCACCTGTGCTGGCGCTTGTGCGCTTTTGATCACTGTGTGACCAAGAGTTCCTGTGCCATGTCCCTTAGATGTCCTGAATATCTTTTCTATGCACCCAGGTGTTAAATTTATCAGGCCAGCCCCGCCATTTCACCAAAAACTTGCCACCGCGTCTGGCTCTTATTTCCTCTATCTTATATGGCTTATTTGCATCTATTATCACAGGCTGGAGCTCTTGGTGATAAAACGTTCCTTTCACAGTCTCACCAGCTAGATCACACAGAGTGTACACTGCAGGCACTGTCGGTCGGCATCCTTTTATAGTGAAAATTTCATCTGTGAATGTCTGCAGGTATCCCTTCCTGAATACGCCTCGATGCTTTGATATCCTCACCGTATCGCCTATATTAAATTTGAATAGGGGTCTGGGATTTTCATCAGTCTTGTACTGCGCCTTAATCACCTCCTTCTCATTTTCTCTGGTCACTGATATTGGGACTCTTTTAATTGATCTGTGATATGCTGAGTTATAAGCTCTGACCAGATTGTTTATTTTGTCAATATATCTTCGCGAATTAACATCTGTTAAATAGCGCCACATCCGCCCTTTAAACGTCCTGTTAACCCTCTCCACGATGGTTGCTTTAGTTTCATTATATGTAGAGAAAAGCTGTTTAAAGTGGTGGTTATGAAACTCTGTCCCGCCATCAGTCTGCAGCTTAAGTGGCGCACGGCCCTCAGCCAGTATACTCTTATATGCATTTGATACAGCAACACCACTCTTTGATGTTAGACAGAGTACCCAGGCATATTTTGAAAATACATCGATACACATTAATAGATATCGCACTTTATCATTCTTGGTCATTCATTCTAAGGACTAATGAATGCAGAAAAGCTTAAAACAGACATGGTTGTATGGGACAATATCCTGTTTTCACTCCAGCTCCACGGTCCATGTGTCGACCAGAACTGCCAGGTGTTCAATTTCTGCAAAATTCTTGAAACCCCAGGCTGGTTCGATGTTGATGAGTTTTTCTGAAGTCTTCAACATTTGTAGAATAATATCAGCAGCCCCTGTGATCCGTGAATCGTCAGCAACTACGCCGCTCTTGCGCAGGAATGCTGAGAGAGCGGGGATGAAACGGTCTGTCCAGAGTTTCTGCAGAACGAGGTCAAAACGATGCGCCAGGAAGTCGGCAGAGAACCCCCAGAGACATTTGTGATTTTCTTGGGACAAACAGTCCACTGAACACGCTTGACACCATTTTTCCCTGTCCACCCAGCATTGAGCAAGCACCTTGCACAGCAGGTGCTCCACAGCCAATTCCATCATATTCACAAAGACTGCTGACTGCTCTCCATGTCTGGATTGTGGCGATCCTGATGGGTAAATTCCGCGAGACAATTCCGCCAGGGACAGGGGGCCGTCAATCTCTATTTAGGAATATAAGAAACGCAGTTAAACACACACACACACACACACACACACACTCCTAACTATCATACTTTGCACAGGCATAAGGATGCAGAGACTTACCGTCCTGTCTCACAGGTTCTGAGTTTTTTTATGTTATCATAAAACAAGCATCTCCTAACCCCTTCAAGATCTGTGATGACCTTGTCCTCCTTGATCGCTTCGTTGATCTCGGCAAACACATGTTGCAGCCCATACCAGTCTGTCCACTGCATGAAGAACTCTTTAAACCATGGCACACAGTCATGGTGCCACACAGGATATGGGTGTGCGCCCCAGCCGGCATGATTAGGGCGTGCTACGATTTTCTCCCTATTTTCGCACACTCTTATCAAAATAAAATCTGTAGCATACGCGTCAAAACAATTGGTGAGCACCCTGTATAGTTCTAAACCATCAGAACTGGACCACTGGGTGACATAAGCGTCATTCTCGACACCCCGGTGATTGAAGTCAGGACATACCACATCGCGAAATAGCACCCAATCCTTTATGCTCATGCTATGTGTCCCACCCAGACCCCACTGATCACCGCTGGCTACGTTTTCCACACAGCTTAGGCTACGTGGCGCATTAGGAACAGCAGCACAGCACGTACCTAAGTCGCACTCCACGCACCCGTTGCGTCGTGGCGTTAGTCGTGCCGGTGGTAACAGCGGTTGCCGTGGTTGCCGCTGTTACCACCGACACGACCGACGCCACTTCTGCTTCCAGTCCCGATAACGATCCCGCTAGACACACCGCTGTGACCCATCCTTAGATAAAATCACACTGCAGAGACAACACACAACCTCATTTATACAGTACATCTTGCCACATCCCACAAACAACATCACATCCAATAGGAAATAGCACCACCTGGTGGGAGGAGTGCGTGATGTCATTTTTATGGTTCTATTAATTTATTGATTTATGACAATCATAAACCGCCATATTTGACCCCCCTTAAGAGCCCACAAACCAAACCATTTATATACTACTAATAGCTCTCAATGTGTTGAGGGGTAATATTCCTCTGAGTGACGTATAAGCTGCTGAAAAAGCAAAAATCTGTAATCAGATGTATAGCAGATAGAAAACTGGCTAGTTTTACAAAAAGGAAGCTCATCAACCAGTCCGGGAGATTTCTACTCCCCTTGCTAGGTTCTGCTATATCATTCATCATTAGTCTTATTAATAATAGGAGATAGATATGGAGCACACACAAAAAAATATATCTGGTCCCACACCATCAGCTGGAAATGCTAAAGCAAAATCAGAACAATGAAACCATAAGACAGACTGAGAATGAGCTTGACCGGGAAATGTCACATGTGCTACAATTACCAGACATTGATGTTCATGAGAAGTCTAAAAAGTACACAGCCATTCTACAGAGATATTTGTCACTGGTGAAACAGGTCAAGCGTGAAAAGGATGTGTTAACACTGTCTCTACGTCAGCCTCACCAGGGGTTACAGCTGATGCAGGTGACAAGGGTAGTGTGAAAGATTTGATTGTGGAGGATGTGTTAAATCACATGCCCAAAAGGCAGAGGAAAAATGCAGAACACATTTTGTCTGCACTGTCCAGGGCTGGAGATGTGATATCATGGTCGGACCAGGGTGAGGTCAGTATCAACAAGCAGACAGTCAGAGGTACACATGTATGTATATGATTTAATTAAAAGAGTTACAGCACCACACCGTGTGGTAGGATGGTAGGATGGACCCAATTTTTAAAAACACTGGCAAACCTGAATGTACCGTTATCTGCTGTATCAAACACTCATGCCCATAGAGTATAAATCTGGTAAAGACTATGGTTCTAGTTTTTCACACCATCACCACCACCATTACGCTGCCTTCTCCAGTGAAAAGAAAAAGGTGTATGTAGATCTAGGAGGGCACCACAACACAGACCTAACACTGCATTCTGGGTACAATACTGATTTTTTTCATTGTAATAATCTTTGACCTAAAAGAATGTATTTAAAATGTATTTTAACCTAGTGAATGTATTTAAAATAATGTATTCAATCTACTGTTTGAAATACCACACTGTTTTTATATGCAATAATTTTTATAGGTTTTTGTAATATTGTCTGTCATTATGAATGTATATGAAATATTGACATGAATGTATATGAAATATTTTGTCCTACTGATTAACATCATGAAATATTGTTATATTTTAAGCATCTCATAATTGCACATTGGACACAGGTCAGAGCTATATTTGTCAATAAAATTTTTGTAAGAAATGCTCTTCTGCATGTGCAACAGAAAAAAAACTGTGTTGTGTGCATGTTATTGAGAGGGGAGACTGTACCTGGGTGTTGGAATAAAGCACCCTGTTGGTATTTTTAAGGAGAAAGTTGGATATATATGGCTGAAAACTATCTGGGGCATTACCGTAGCTGTCAAAAAACAAGAGATATGGCCAACCATTGCTCACCAGGTAGATAAGACGGGTCAGTATTAACAATCAAAGCAGAAGGTCATCATGAAATTTTGAGCTTGGCCAGCTGATCACACGGCAGCACCCCTACAAAATCAACTTTCTTACTAATTATCCTTCTGACGATACAAGTCAATTCAATGGTGTTCATGGCCTGGTGCGTTGTACTGTGACTCAGCTGCTGTTTGATATCTCGATGACTGAATCAAATACAGCATAGCAGATCATGTTAACAGTGCGCTGGAGAGGCGTTTAGAACCGCACCTCCAACCTCACATTCCCTGTCTTGATCAGGGACATGTTTCCCCCACCACCTCTGTCTGCTTCTAAATTAAAACAATAATGTATAACCATTGCCAAAAACCTATCTTGAACTGGCCAACGGCTGGTCTTTAAGATGTCTCCCTGTAGATTGGATCATCTGGTAATACTCCCTGGCATACTGCCCTCTGGGGAAATGTGGCTGCAATGGCTTTGCAGGGTGTGTGTGTCCATCAACATAGAGACAGATGTATTCGCTATCCAAATGGGCTAGTCGGAGGGTGGGTGAGATTGAAACTTTCTTCAAAAACATTAAACAGAATTCATCTTTTGCTCATATAAATTTCATAGAGATATCTATACCATTAAGCAGCAATTTCTCCTGAAAGAACAGATCAGCATGTATAGGTGCAATTAATTCCACAATCCTGCTATTTTCTTTATATCTGACCCTAGTACCCAGCCCCTTATTGTCACTGTCCAGTACCACATTACTCATGTGACCCGGACTATCCATGGCAAATAGAGCAACGCTGATCTGCATGTCAAGGGTGTCTCGTCCATAATTAATTAAGCATTCTAAAATACCTCTATATGGGTATGTGTTAGATGGTTGGGTAATTAATCTATCCCGAGCATTACATCAACCTGGGAGAATAATGTACAGCCGGGGTAATTAACCAACCCTACATCCGCTCCATTTGCTATCTTGGTCCCATCAGGATTTGTAATCTTTACACGTAGATACAGCCGTGTGTCATTCAGGTCTAAATAGTCTTCGCCGTTTGCAGATATATAAAATTCCTATGGGCGTTTGTCTGTGAGGGCTGATACCGGTGGGATTTCAATATACGCTGATTTCTCAATGGATGCTTGGGTACACGGTACTGTAAACAGGTCAAACTCTGATTTTACACACTCTACAAACTGTATGTGGATGAGTGACATGTTTAAAATATGTCTTCAGCAGTAATGCTGTAGTGACGCGGTGTTCTGTGCTCCTGACCGGTCGTTTTATTACTGGCGGAATTACACCCTCTGCCGCCCGTTTTACTCTTCTTCTTCTTCTGCTTCTTTGCGCTGCGGGTTACAGCCAGGACCCTGGGAGAACTCTTCAGCCCCCTGGTGGTGTAAACACTCACCCTGCCCCCCTCCTGTTTCATGTTCACAATTCTGTGGCTGACTTTTGACATCACTTCACCCATGATGTTTGCTGCAGCTGTTTTAAGATGCGGTTTTGCTATACTGAAACCACTTTTAAATAGTGGAACAGCCATCCTGAAAAAGCTACGAAACAAGCCTCCCAAGCCATTTACATTTCCATGAGCAGGTAAATCCCGGCAGCTCACTGCCTGACTGGGCCTCGTCGTATCTTCGAAGTCTCTCACCATTGTCGTGGTTGTAAGGCAAGTGCATTGTCATCTTTTCTGTCTATTTCACAACCCCCACCCCACAGGTCTGAAGTGTAGTTTTATAATAACCTTGTCATAGAGAAATGGGGTATACTCGTTCTGATTGTTCTTTAATGCAATCTCAATATTATCTATTGTTGTCTTTGACAGAGCTGTGTAGTACAGCTTGTCAAAAGATACTGTGCATATTTTGGATTTGTTCTCCCCTGATATATTAATGCATCTGAGTACATGTGAATCCCCTACCAGCTGGTAATCTGCTATGTCTGAATACAAGTGATGTCAATCGATTAAAGTTAACTAATTAATCGCATGGTCCTCCAAAAATTATTTGCGATTGTCGTGGAAAAAACACTTGGAGGCAAATCTCAAGTCAAAGGATGGCAAATTTAATAGGCAAAGCAACGGGCAAAGCAACAGAATCACAACAGAGCATACGTTCTGCAGAACGCGTCAATACCGATTGACCACGAGCACAGAAAATGATCAGCTTTTATATCAGTTGAACAGCATTAATTTACACATCAGTCAGATCATCAAATAAATTTAAATATTAGTCAAAGATAACACAAGTAAACACATCATGCAGTTTTGAAATGAAGGTTTTTATTATTAAGGGAAAACAAAATCCAAAACTACATAGCCCTGTGTGAAAAAGTGTTTGCCACCCTGTTAAAACATAACTTAGATGCCACAGCATCTCAATCGGATTCAAGTCTCCATGGCTTGAGAGTCTGATGAAAGTAACTTGGACTTTCAGAGTAACCTTGAGGGACATCTGGTCCAGGTGTAAATCTTTCCTTCAAATGAAAAGGCAAACCAGTACTGGCTATCCCTGTATACAGGGACAGAAAAGAAAGCATTGGCCAAATCTGCTACTGCTTTTAACAAAGAATTGAACGCAGGCTTTATACCATCGATGGCTTCCTGTTTTAAAGGGTATTGCTTTTTACAAGGCCTGTACTCTGATTTTGGAGTTTGGTCGACCTCTGGTAGTAAACTAGTTTCTGTGATGGTAAAGGCTGCAGCATTAGTGGTGTTCTGGCTTTTAATGAGCTCAACTGTTCGACAAACTTGTACAATTGATGTATATTGTACGATGTACATCACCCTTCTTACTGTACTCTGTCCTAGGATCTGATGCCGTTGGTTGAAACTCCTCGAGGACCAGCAAGCTCTGCAAGTTTTTCCAACTCCAGTCAACAGGTTTTGCCAGTAGGATGTGAGGAGTATTGTGGGGATTTTACAAGATGTCAAGAGGTCATTTGAATGTTTGCTTGACCCTTTGATGGTATGTGGTTCTGTCTCTTTTATTGGGTTAGTGTTTTATGGTTGTAGAGGGTTGTAAATAACTGCCAACAATTTGGTTAGTGCTAGTAGAGGCCTGAAGATAGAGGACACCTCAACAAACATGTAAGGTCTGCTCAGATGAGCAAACACCAGGTTTATATACACTTTGTTACCCTTATAACAAAGTGTATATAAACCTGGTGTTGTAACACAGAGTCAGAGGATTGCTGCAAGGACGTCCTCTCCGCGCCCGTGATTAAACCCGAGATGATTCATCACACTTGTGGTTGTTTATGAGAATTAGCAACTCTCAAATTTAAAGAAATTTCTGTGACAATTTGGTGACGAGGATGGGATGGACATGCCACTGACCAGCGCCTGTTCTAGACCAAAGGACCCACCGGTGGTAAAATTTAAAAATGAAGGGAAACTTCCACTCCGACAAACAGAGGTCTGGATCCTGCCGGAGGTCAGAACGGGTGGCAGACAGTGGATGCTCCATTCATTTAATAAGTGAGTACAGTGTTATGAATCATTTCTTGTGTATGTCTGTTAAGTGTTGATTTATGTTTTTGGTCTGCATTAAAGAAAAAAGCCCTAGTTGTGTTTGTTTGGTAATCATGTGATATTTGTAATCCCTCCTGGTGAAGAGACCAGTGAGTCTGAGGGACAGACGCCAGATGACGAAAAAATAATCCTAAAAAACAAAAAAAGAATTAAAAAAAAGAAACAACGAGAAAACTCCACTGGCTGAGGATTACAAACGTAAGTCTTGGAAGCCATATGGTTTATTAACCCTCTGGGGTCGACGAATGCGCCGGCGCGTTTTGACGCATCTTTTTCTGATAAGGCCGAAACAAACTTAAATTACTCCGTCAATTCTGATCGTACAGATAAAAGAAGTATATCATTCAAATCTGTAAAGGGTCTAGTTTTAGTGACCGCTGCGGATGTCATAAGCTTCAGTAAGCCGGGAAAGAAAACCTCCCACAGATTCCTAAGACTTCTGATGCATTGTGCTGATCATACCCATATCTTGTTTGAATGGGAATTTTGCTTGCACCCCCTGTATTTAGTGTCAGAACAATCTTTTGGTCTATATACTGTATGTTCTGTTCTGTTTCTCTCTGTTTAGACTTTTTGTCTCCATCTTCATACTGCCTTCTCTTCATCTTACTCTCCCTCACATGACATTCTTCTTTCCACATGCAATACGCCTTCCAGTCAGCTTGGAACACCTTGTGTTTTTTTCTTTCTTTCTTGTACAAAGACCTGTGATGCTCTTTTTCCTTCTTTTTTAAGTTTATCTTTTAATCAACGCTAACTGTCGACTACTCAGACTAAACTCCACAGGAAATCCCAGCTCCCACCAGCTGCTTACAACTTGCGTTGTACTTTTTTCTAATTTCTTCATTTAACAGTGACAAATAAGTTGGTAGACCAGACCCTGGCCAGACATTTCTTTCCCTTTTAGTACCCAGTACTATTCTCTAGTAGCTGTTCTCTCTTGTTATCTTTCCTCGTGGGACCCAGTCCCTTTACTGTGCTGCATACAACTGTTATTAATAACACAACGGTCTCTACCAAGACAACCGCAGGACCCAGTCCCTTTACTTGTACTGAATACAACGGTAATTAATAACACAACGGTTTCTACTAAGACAACGTCTCATCAACTACTTCAACCACGTAGTGAGTCAGCGCTTTTCCTTACTGTAACGTTACTGGTCTGTCTGCGTCTCTGCTGCTTCGCCGTTGGTCCGTACTTTTGTTTCTTGGGTTGGATCGGCAGCCGGGCTCCTTAGGATGAAATCTTCTCAACCCACAGGGAGGAATCGCATACATAATATAATTAGCATCTCCATGACTTTCCGTCTGCTTCCCTGTGACTATAAAGCTATGTTAAGTCTTTGTTGGTCGGTCAGGCTCCCCCATCAGACAATTACTTCAATCTGCTTCACCTGAGTCCTCACCGCAATCACCTGCACCTCCTTACCACAGATATAAGCACTCTCCTCATTCCCCGCATTGTCCGAGTTAAGTTTCAATTCTCCTTGTCCAGTTTCCTAAGTTTTCCTTTTGGACCAGTTTTTGCATTTCTGTTCAATAAAACGCTGGGGTTGCTTCATTTACCTCAGAGTCAGCCTGCATCTGTTACAGAAGATCAGACCTACTGCCGAACTACAGGATGAGCATTCCTGATCCCGTTCCAGAGTTGGTGGACCCCACGGAGGAAGACAGACTGATTTCCCGGACATTTCTGATCCTGTCACGCAGAACGCCCTGTGTTATAAGGATATTTTTGATGTCTGTACGGCAATGACCTGGCTTTTTTCGAACCGGCTACATGACTAAGGAGGGGGGCCGACCTGATTTATCGCCTGAACGCTATCAGGTCAGTCCTGGAGCAGTGCCTCACTCTGTTCACTCCCATCGAAGAAGCCTGGGAAATATGTAATTCCTTCGCCCTGTTTCAGCGGCCGGCCTTCCAGCCATCTACTTCCCAGTTCGACTCGCAGTTCCTCCAGCCACAGCCGTTTTCTCCACAGCCATCTTCTCCACCGTCGTCTTCTCCACCGCCGTCTTCTCCACCGCCGACTTCTCCACTGCCGTCTTCTCCACTGCCGTCTTCTCCACCACCGTTTTCTCCACAGCGACAGAGTCGCCGTCGGAGGAGACAAACTAAGGAGTCTCGGCGCACCTCCAAAGCCGCTCCCACCGAGTCTTCTTCCATATTCCCGCAACCACGGCGGCGAACTCCTTCACAGTCTCCACTTCCTCAGTCTCCAGTCCCTCAGTCTCCAGTAGCCTTCATTACCTCACCTGTTCCCTGGCTTCAAGTCAGAATCTGCCTCTAGTGGCTCTAACTGGGAAAACCTCAATGACACCGATGAAGAGGAAGACAGGGAGTCCTCGGATGATGAAGATGACCTCATCTGTAATTCTCCTCAGAATCCTTTCCACAGAACCCGCCTGGCTATCCGGGCCGGTGGATCGCCTCGGAGGAATCCACAGCAGTCTCCCTCGCCTCCACCGCCAGAGTTCCCAGCATCTCCAGAGACCAAGTCTCCAGAGTCCCCAGCGTCTCCATAGCCCAAGTCTCCAGAGTCCCCAGCATCTCCAGATCCTCAGCACACCGACGACAGCGTCCCCGATGAGGCCTCGCCAAGGATCCGAGCGCCTCGGTGTGCCGATGTGGTCGTTCCCACTTAGGTTTCCCCCAGGATCCTGGACCCTCAGTGTGCCGACGACAGTATCCCCACTGAGGCACCCGTCCAGGTTCTCGAGCCTTGGTGCGCTGACGATGACGTCCCCACTGAGGACCCAGCCAAGTCTCCCAAGTCTCCCAAGTCTCCACCTCCGAGCACTCAGTGCGCCAACGAAGACGTCCCCACTGAGGTCTTTGTTCCGGTTCACGAGCCGCAGCAGCCGCCTCAGCTGCCAGAGCCAGAGCCACCTCAGCTGCCAGAGCCAGAGCCGCCTCAGCCGCCAGATCCGCCTCAGCTTCCTCAGCAGCAGCCGCCGCAGCCGTCTGAGCCATTGCCTTCGGAGTCCTCGGGCTGGGGTCTCCGGGGTCGTCCGGACCGGACCACAGCCGCAGCAGCTGCTACCTGAATGTCCTGAGCCACAGCGGCAGCCACCAGAGTTTCCAGAGTTACCGCCACAGCGGCAGCCACCAGAGTTTCCTGAGTCGTCGCCATCATTTCGCGAGTTTCCCGAACGGACTCAGCAGCCGCAGCAGCAGACGCCGCCGCCGGAGCCTCCAAAGCCACAGCAGCAGACGCCGCCGCCGGATCTTCCCGAGCCACAGCAGCAGACGCCCCCGCCGGATCTTCCTGAGCCGCACCAGCCTCCCGAGCTTCCCGAGCGGACCCAGCCTCCCAAGCCGCCGCTGCCGCAGCAGCCACTACCACAGTCCCCAGAGCTGCCACCCCCACAGTCTCCACAGTCTCCCACCCGCTTCAGGGGTCGTCCACCCGAACGGTTCTGGACCTTGGACCGCCTGTATCAGCCCTCAGGAGGGGGCCGTGAAGAGGGGGTTCGGCCCTCAGGAGCGGGCCATGGAGAGGGGGGTACTGTCACGGTTCGGTCAGGCTCCCCCTCAGACAATTACTTCAATCCGCTTCACCTGAGTCCTCACCGGGATCACCTGCACCTCATTACCACAGCCACAGATATAAGCACTGTCCTCATTCCCCGCATTGTCCGATCTCGTAAACACGACGTGGACCTTACTCCCGCAAGCTAAAGCTAAGTTTCAATTCTCCTAGTCCTGTTTTCTACGTTTTCCTTTTGTACCAGTCTTTGCATTTCTGTTCAATAAAACATTGGGGTTGCTTCACTTACCTCTGAGTCAGCCTGCATCTGTTACAAGAGGAAGATAGCAGACATCTGTCTATGATTAATCGTGATTAATTTAAAATATTGCACATGGGTTCGCACGATTGGATATTTAGATGTGAAATGTAAATTAATGGGAAAAAAACACAGTCAATATTTACACATACCCCCAAGTAGTTGTCATTATTGACTGAGGTCCAGTGGTCGCCCGTGAACGCAATGTGGGTCACTTCATCAAGCATTGTTCCTTACAAACACCAGGAAACTGGACCATATCGCACCAGTTCTTAGATCATTACACTGGCTTCCCATTAGTCAAAGGATAGATTTTAAAATCTTATTGCTAGTTTATAAAGCACTAAATGGTTGTGGACCAAAATATATTCAAGATGTATTAGTTCCCTATGAGGTTTCCAGAACCCTCAGGTCATCTGGGACAGGTCTACTGTGTGTTCCCAGAACCAGAACCAAACAAAGTGAAGCAGCATTCAGTCACTATGCTCCTCACTTGTGGAACAAACTTCCTGAACACCTGAGGTCTGCTCAAACTGTCAGCTCAGTCAAATCAGGACTGAAAACACTGTTTACTGCTGCCTTCAAATAATTGTTCATCTTTGTTTTCTTAATGTGCTTTTACATCTTATTTTAATTTACTTTATTTGATTTAAATTTATTTTATGTTAAATGCCTTTGTTTTTAGATGCTTTTCTCAATGCTTTTAATGTAATTATATGCCTTGTAAAGCACTTTGAATTGCGTAGTGTATGAATGGTGCTATACAAATAAATTTGCCTTGCCTTGCCTTACCTTCCTGCCCGCTCACCATCATACAGCGAGTGTAATCTCGATATGATTGTTCTTCTCAAGGGCATATTGTACGAGGTGTCTCTGGTGAGTCCAAATGACGTCTCTCAGTCCATCATCTTGGCCAACGTGGATCCATGGATCCATCAGGCAGCATTAATCGCATGCGTTAATGCGTTCATTTTGACAGCGCTACTGGATACACAAAAATATTATATAATCCTTTGTGAATGTCTGCTGAGTGGGGTGCCATAAATGTTTTATTCCCAGGAGGAATAGTTACTTGTCTGTGCGGGTCAAATCCTAGTCTTTCAGCTAGGCGCCCTTTAACTTTCACAGCAGCCCCCTCTGTCCCTGAGATGAATATTCTACTTATATTGTAATTATACCACATTTTTATGCTCAATGACGGTGATAAGTGTGACAGACATGCCGTGTTGAATTCTTGGACTATTCTGTCCACACTGTCATGGTGGGCTAGAGGAATCGACAGCTTAACGGGCTTGTCACTCTTTTCACTATCTTTTATCCATAGTTCTGCAGCTTCTTGTAGAAAGCTAAGCCACGTAGAAGGGTACTGAAACTCGCTGATCCCGACCTTGTAAGGCTCGTCCACATGTATAGCTTTGGCTTATTGTGTTCTGTAGTTTCATATTTTCTTCTTTGGATAAATGTGGGCAAACGCATTAATGGGCAATGTAATATAAAAACATCTGTTTCTCTTATTCATTCTCTCTCTATCTTCAACGTTTTTCTTCAGCACGTGTGCAACAGACTTAGTACCTCGGCTATCTTTGTAATCGTGTGGGTGTGACAGCTGTGACACCGCTCACACATTTTTTAACCCGTTTTCTATCTATGTGGTCATATGTTCAACAGCTGCCCATCCTCTCTTTTCAGGGTTTAACGTCTTTCTTACTTTCTAGCTGCACCCATGTCACTCCTATCTCAGGATTTTTTGTCTTTTTTTTTCAACCCTTATCTGTGTGTGTGCGTGTGTGTCTGTGGCTGTATGCGCCTCATACATCATTATATATTCATAACACTTTTTCCCATGTTTGACCAGTATTTTCTCTATTTTAAATGTCTTGTTGTTATCCATAATCACAGGCTGGAGCTCTTTATGGTAAAATGTTCCTTTCACAGCCTCGCCAGCTAAATCACGCAATTTGTACACTGTAGGCACAGTGGACATCCGCTCTGTTATAATGAAATCCTCATCTGTGTACGTCTGCTTATAACCTTTTCTAAACATTCCGCGGTGCTTTGAAATCCTAACAGTATCGCCGATATTGTAATTGGCCAGGGTTCTGGGTCTTTCAACCCGTCTGGTACAGCGTTTTACGCATTTCCTTCTCATTGTTTTTATTCACTCTCATAGGCATTCTCTTTATCGACGTCTATGAAATGTATTATTATATGCTCGGACTAGATCATTGATGCTATCAATGTATTACGTGAATTGACAGCTGTCAAATAATGCCACATCTGGCTCTTTAATGTCCGATTAAATCGCTGGTTTTAGTCTCGTTCAGTGTAGAGAAATGTATATTATATTCTTTCAAAAACTGTAACCCGGAGGAATGCAGAAACAGTCGGGATGAATCGATCTGTCCAAAGTTTCCGCACCAGCATGTCAAAGAGATTCACCAGGAAGTCTGTGGGTTACCCCCACAAGCACTCGTGTCCGTCCTGGGATTGTGAGTCAATTGAACACGCGTAACACCAATCATCTCTATCCATCCAGCAAAGTGCTAATGCTCGCCCTACCAGGTGCTCCACGGCGGTCGGCATCAATTGTACAAATGCTTCTGTTGTGTTTCTGGGTTGTGCATCCATATTTTCTGTTGTGTTTCCGGGTTGTGCATCCGCATTCTCGGTTGTGTTTCCGGGTCGTGCATCCGTGATCTTGTCCGTATCTTGCTCTGCTGGCACCATAATACAGCGACACGGCTCAGTCACTGTCAGACTGAAGTAGCGTGAATTACTGTGCTGTACAGTATTGCAGTGTGTCTCAGTGTATCCGTGTTTATTTTCTGTCATAAGTTCCATATTTTGTGTACGTCCTTTGGATGTGTAGAATAAATAATGCAGATATATTTAATTATACTTAATTATATTTTAATTATACATAATTAATCAAGCTTCCTCTACAGGTGTAGCTGGCTGTCAGTCTATCCAAATACTATATTGTATGTTTCTGTCCTTTCTCACTCACAGAAAATAGTAAGTAACAGCTATTGCCAAAACAAACAGTCCAACAGAGGTGTGCAGGGGTGAGGGTGAGTAACTATAGCGATGTTTTTCCAGAGGTGTGAATATCTCTTGATGACTGCATTTAAATATGAATAAAAAGCTCCAGCCTTGTTTTGTATCCATCAGGGTGTACACTAACTGCTACAGTCTCTTAAAAAGCACATCCCTACACAGCAAAATTGCCAGGGTTAAATAAAATCTGACAGTGTTAACACTAAAAAGTAGAGGGGAGATCATGTATAAGAGTATACCTGTACACTCTGGCCATATAGTAATTGCTACACGACTTGGCCTAAATTCTTGCCAATCAGTAGATGATTTTCTCATGTTAGGAGTTGTGTTCATGTTAAAATATGTTTTTTTTCATTATTACAATATACTGTATTTTCTCCTTATAATGATATTTTCTCGTAATAATGTGAGTCCTGCACAGCTGGGAGTAAGGACACTCACCAATCCTCTTTTCTAAAACATTTCTGTGCAGCTAAATTGTAAACATAGATATATGTTCCAAGTATCTATGTTTGCAATTTCACTGTATCTTAAATTTATGTTACACAAAAATATATGTAAGTTTTTCCAAATTACACGGTAACTTCATTACCAACAGGAAACCGATCTTATTTGCTAAAATTGCAAATAACGAGTACTAAATTGCATGTGCATGTGGTGCACCCAAATATGTGCAACCACATTTGGTGTTATAAATAATAAGTAATAGGTCAAGCCTTTTTTGTTGTCACTTTAACAGTGCAGGTATAGTCAAATAATTATGAGGATTATTATTTTGCAATTATTATATGTAATCCTGTGTAAATATGGGTGAGTAAAGTAGTGTAATGGTAAGTGGCACCTTTGGCACTGTAGTCGTCTGTCTGAGAAAGATATGAGTGCTCCTGTGTTTCTTACTCGGAAACTCTATTTATATTTTACAGGTCAGTGCTTGGTTAAAACCACCACAGATGAAAGCCTTAAGCTTCGTATTACTTCTGTATTAGCTGACAATGATATTGTGATGATTTGAGTAATTTTGAAATAAATTTGTAAAAGTTAATTGAGCCACGGCAGGTAATAGCGGTAATACCGAACCGTACCTAATCTTGCACTATTTTGCGTCATTATCGCAACAGTTCGTCAACTCGCCCTGTGTTTATTTCAGAATCAGAATCAGAATGAGCTTTATTGCCAAGTGAGTGTGCACACACACACACAAGGAATTTGTTTAGGTACGGGGGGATACTCCAGTGCAAACAGACATAAATACAAATGCTACAAATGGTCAAACAGTAAACAGAAATGCTACAGAAATGCTACAAAAAACTAAAAGAAAAATGCAGATAACCTGAAAACAGAATGAAAGGGGAAGTAATTGGTGTGCAAAGAGCAAAAAGGTGCCAGTGTCATAGTGCAGGTGGCGGAAGGGAATGGTGAAGAGCTACGAGTTTAAGAGTTGGATGGCCTGAGGGAAGAAGCTTCCTTTGTGCCGGGCTGTCTTGATGTTTGGAGCTCTGAAGCGCCGGCCAGAGGGTAAGAGCTGGAAGAGGTGGTGGCTCGGGTGGGTGGTATCCAGAGTGATTTTCTGAGCTCTTTTTCTCACTCTGGAGGTGAACAGGTCTTGGAGGGTGGGTAGGGGAACACCGATGACCTTCTCAGCGGTCCAAACTGTCCTCTGGAGTCTTCGGATGTCAGATTTAGAGGCAGAGCTAAACCAGACAGTGATGGAGGAGCACAGGACAGACTCGATGACCGCTGAGTAGAACTGGGTCAGCAGCGTCTGTAGAAGGTTGAACTTCTTCAGCTGGTGCAGGAAGTACAACCTCTGCTGGGCCTTTTTCACGTTGGAGTTGATGTGCAGGCTCCACTTCAAGTCCTGAGAGATGGTGGTGCCCAGGAATCTGAATGACTCCACTGATGCTACAGTGCTGTTCATGATAGTGAGAGGGGGGTGGGTAGGTTGGGGCATTTCTCCTGAAGTCCACAACCATCTCCACTATTTTGAGTGTCATCTGCAAACTTCAGGAGTTTCACAGAGGAGTCACGGGAGGTGCAGTCATTTGTGTAGAGGGAGAAGAGCAGTGGGGAGAGAACACACCCCTGGGGGAAGCCGGTGCTGGTGTCACTAGCTGTTGTCTATCTGTCAGGAAGCTTGTAATCCACTGACAGGTAGAGTCAGGAACGGAGAGCTGGGAGAGTTTATTTTGGAGGAGTGATGGGATGATGGTGTTGAACACCGAGCTGAAGTCCACAAACAGAATCCTCACATAAGTCCCTGGTTTGTCCAGATGTTGCAGGATGTAGTGCAGCCCCATATTGACTGCATCATCCACGGACCGATTGGATCGGTAGGCAAACTGCAGGGGGTCCAGGAAGGGTCCAGTGATGTTCTTCAGGTGGGCCAACACCAGTCTCTCAAAGGACTTCATGACCACAGATGTCAGAGCCACCAGTCTGTAGTCATCGAGTCCTGTGATTTTTGGCTTCTTGGGGATGGGAATGATGGTGGAGCGTTTGAAGCATGCAGGGACTTCACACAGCTCCAGTGATCTGTTGAAGATCAGAGAGAAAATGGGAGCCAGCTGGTCAGCACAGGTTCTGAGGCATGTTGGTCAAACCCCATCTGGTCCTGGTGCTTTCCTTCTCTTCTCCTTCCTGAAGAGCCGACACACATCGTCCGAAGTCTAATGGTCTGAAGTATAGGAGCGGGGAAGAGGGGGTTAATGGTTGAAGGTGTTAAAGGTGTTAAAGGTTGCTCTGGAAGACAATCAGAGCGGGTGGGGGGTGATTCAAATCTGCAATAGAACTCATTCAGATCGTTCACCAGGGTTTGATTGCCTATTGAGGAGGGGATGAAGTCCTGTGGTTGGTTATTGTCCTCAGGCCTCTCCACACTGAAGCAGAGTCGTTAGCTGTAAACTGGCTTTCCAGCTTTTTGGAGTAGCTCCTCTTAGCTGCTCTGATCTCCTTGTTCAGTGTGTTCCTGGCCTGATTATACAAGACACGATCACCACTTCTGCAGGCATCTCCTTTGGCTTGACGAAGCTGTCTGAGTTTTCCAGAGAACCATGGTTTGTCGTTGTTGTATGTTAAAATCCTCACAGAAACTGATGTAAGATGTAACAGAGTCTGTGAGTTTGTCCAGGTTTGTGGCAGCAGCTTCAAAAACACTCCAGTCAGTGCATTCAAAGCAGGCTTGTAGCTCCTGCTCTGTTTCCCTGGTCCATCTCTTGACAGTTCTCACTACAGGCTTAGCAGATTTGAGCTTTTACCTGTATGTTGGTATGAGGTGGACCAGACAGTGGTCAGAGAGTCCTAAAGCTGCTCTGGGGAAGGCGTGATATGCATCCTTTATTGTGGTGTAGCAGTGGTCCAGAATATTCCTCTCTCTGGTGGGGCACTTGATGTGCTGCTTGAATTTGGGTGGCTCAAGTGTGCTTTATTAAAGTCTCCGAGGATGATAAAAACAGAGTCCGGGTGTTGCTGCTCCGTGTTTGCGATCTCCTCAGCCAGCTGATGCAGCGCGTCACACGCGCGCTTGCGGGTAAATGTAAACACTGACCAGAACGCACGAGGAAAACTCCCGCGGCAAGTAGAAGAGTTTACAGTTAATGAAAAGTGCTTCCAGGTCAGGACAGCAGATCTTCTTCAACACTGTTACATCTGTACACCACCTCTCACTGATGTAAAAGCATGTCCTACCACCGCACGATTTCCCTGTTGCGTCTGAGTTGCGGTCCGCTCTGATCAGCTGGAATCCGGGCAGATGGAGCATGCTGTCCGGTATGGCTCCATTAAGCCAGGTCTCCGTGAAACACAGAGCAGCAGAGTTCGAAAAGTCCTTGTTTATCCGGGTAAGCAGGTGTATTTCGTCCATCTTGTTGGGTAGAGAGCGGAGGTTCACCAGATGTATGCTGGGCAGCGCTGTCCTGAGGCCATGCTGACAAAGATTCACCAACGCACCAGCACGCTTCCCGCGTTTGCGCTTTCTGAGAAGCGCAGCCGCTCTGCCAACTAAAACGCTCCACAAAACATCCGAGTGTACAAAAATTGGAGGAAAAATATCCTGGGAGTGCTGCCGAATGCTTAGCAGCTCAGCCCGAGTGAAACTTAATAAGTTAGAGAAACAAAATGCAGGACAAACTAACAAAAATAACAAAACAACTGGAGAGCTCCAGACCGAGGCAGCACGATCTGTGCTGCCAGTAACACTTTACACGATCAGTTAAAGCTCATTAATGTACATTCCAAGGTGCTATGTCCAAGTTTGAGTAAGCTAAATGCACTTAGAGAAAGATCCAGTCGAGTAATCCTGAGCTTAGCACTATGTCTCATAAAAGTCAATACATCATCAAAGGTGCAGTATGTATTCTGTACAGTCACTATTGATAGTTAATTGAAGGTGTATTAAGCAGTAATTACCAATGATTTTGAGTAATGACAGATGGTCACTGTGCCTGGGACCCGTAACATGCACTGTAACAGATTGTGCATTTAGCTGGTGAACGTCTTGCAGGTGATCAACTAAGATTACTTGAGCAAATGACAACACGTGCAAACCTTGTGCACCATGAAGCGTTTGGAGCACAAGATGAAAAGTAAGTTCAAACCGATTGAATTACAGGTGTTTGAAGTATTACTGGACAACATTATAAGTTGGTATGAACATCTTTACTAGGTGCTCAACACATGTTCAATTACACTATATTTCTGGTGCACATACGTATTACATTATAACAGTAATGAACATTAATAAACTGGTTATATGCAGAAATAGGCATTCAGTCCATATTTGGAACTCTTTTTACTGCTTAACATTTCATTCCGCTTTACACATAGTCCTTATGTTGTACTGGCTTAATTATGATTCTTCCAGACCTTGTGCATGTTGGTACTTATGTCTCATTGCCTGTATTATCTGTTGGTTGAGTGGTTTTGCTTTCAACTATATCCACATCTCTTTTAGGTGTGTCTGCGAATTGCACTTTCCTCTGGATGTTTTGAGTTTGTGTTGCATATATCTCACAAAGATAGCTCCTGGTACGTCTGATTGTATTTCTATTTGGTGTTTGAACCAAGTAGCTTTTTGGCTCCCTGCATTTTTCCACAATAGTCCCTGGGTACCATGTTTCATTCCATTATTTCATCTGGTCGACCAAATAATGACATGTAACCTTTTACATCTCTTTTGGTGGGTTTTGTATCTAATGGATGGTTTCTTGTAATGCACTGAGCTGGGAGTCCCTTTGCAGTCTCAGTTCTGAGAGCCTCCTGCTTGTTTGGAGAAAAGATTACAGTTGCAACAATATGATGCTTGGGGTCTTCAAATTCTGCATTCACTCCAATGCGGCTGGATAGCTCAGTGGTTAAGGCCACTGATTTTGATGTGGGGAAATCAAAGGGATCACCTTTGACCTTTGGGCCTTTAGCCAAGGTCCTAAATGCTACTGGCCTACCTCGTGAGTGATAGAAACACAGGAGTCATACCGGGCCGGACGTTGCCCGGGTCAACAAGGTCTCCGTCAGGTGCTATGGAACCAGCTACAACACAGGAAAAAAAATACAAAGCCACATGCGTACAAATATCACAGTTAAACTGGAACACCTGCTGTCTGGGTAAAGTTCTTTTTTGTAGCTCCTTGGCAGTAAGATCCTTAGCAATTTTCTATTTTTGTTGTAAGTTAAATGAAAAAAAGGCTTTTACTGCGTGAGACACAATACCAGTGTGTTTCACTTAAGTAGCTTCTATCATGACCAGCAGCATATCTTACAAACCAGTCATCAATTTTAGATATTTATGTTTTCAGTGGTCCAGAATTAACCAAGATATTTTGGTTGTTTTTATTTCTTCGAAAGTTTGTCATTTTAATATGAAACCCCTGCTTGCTATCTGTGCCTCAGAAAAAAATACCTCTTAGCTCAAAAGTGTAATTCATCATGTGTTAGCTTCTTGAGCTAAAGTGACTTCTCCTTTCCCTGCTGACACTATAAAAACTTTGGATTTTTCCTTAAAGTGGAACACTGGTGTGTTCCATGCAACAAATCCCATTTGTTGAACTAATGAACACATAACTCCTGTCTTAGCGTCCTTACACTGGCTCCCTGTGCAGTTCAGGGTCAAATTTAAAGTATCATTAATGGTCTACAAAGCCCTGAATAATTTAGCACCTCAATATATTTCTGACCTTTTAAAGCCATATAGTCCAGCACAGTCTCTCAGGTCTGGTGAGCAGCTTTTACTTACAGAACCTAAATCTAGGATGAAGAGTTGGGGCAATCGCGCCTTTTCAGTAGCAGCCCCTAAACTTTGGAATGAGTTGACCCTGTACATCAGGCAGGCCCTGACTCTTCTTATTTTTAAATCTCACCTTAAGAATAATAATAATAATAATAATAAATTTTATTTCATGGCGCCTTTCAAACTCTCAAGGTCACCTTACAGAGAGAAAAAGGAAGCATACAGCATGAAATACATAGAGTGCATTAAAACAACAATAACAACAATGCATAAACAGAGGGCCAGAATGTAAAGGCAAAAGTGCAGAGCATCCAGGAAGTGGGCGATGTACAGCAAAAGCAAATTGAAACACAGAAACCCAGATGACAGAACAACAAATATGAAACAATATGAGACAATATGAAATAGGCAGAGGGTGGTAGAACATCACGGGCTGCTTTGAGAAGTTAGGAGAGTTAGGTAGAAAACGCTATACGGAACAGATACGTTTTGAGTGATGATTTAAAAGTTGATAAGTCCGGAGACGACCGGATGCGATGAGAGAGAATGTTCCAAAGGCGGGGCGCAATGTGGCTGAAGGATCTAGCGCCCATGGTGGCCAGGCGCACTGTAGGGGTGCAGAGGAGAGTGGAACTGGAGGAGCGGAGAGTACGAGGCGGAGAATAGATATGAAGTAGATCAGTGATGTATGGTGGGGCAATAGAGTGGAGGGCTTTGTAGGTGAGGAGGAGGATTTTATAGTTTATACGGAAGGACACAGGGAGCCAGTGAAGTTGTTTAAGGACAGGGGTAATATGATGTGAGAATGGAGTTCTGGTGATGATTCGGGCAGCAGAGTTCTGGACAAGTTGTAGTTTATGAAGTGATTTGAGAGGTAGACCAGTGAGGAGTGAGTTACAGTAGTCCAGACGAGAGGTGACAAAGGCATTAACGAGTATGGCCGTACTATCGATGGTGAGTGAAGAACGGATGCGGTTTATGTTACGGAGATGGGAGTAGGCCGACCGGGTAGTGGTATTGATATGCTGAGTGAAGGAGAGAGTACTGTCTAGGATGACACCCAGGCTTTTAACTTGGGGGGAGGGGAGGACAGTATTGTTGTCAATTAGAATGGAGAAGGTGCTGGTTTTAGAAAGGGTGGATTTGGTGCCCACGAGGAGAATTTCAGTTTTGTCGGGGTTGAGTTTCAAAAAGTTATGGGTGAACCAGGATTTGATATTATGTAAGCAGGTAAGGAGGGAGGGAGGGGGGAGGGCAGAAGATGGAGCAGCAGAGAGGTAGAGCTGGGTGTCGTCTGCATAACAGTGGAAATTGATGTTATGTTGCCTAAAGATATGTCCGAGAGGAAGGAGATAAATAATGAAGAGGAGGGGCCCCAGGACAGAGCCCTGGGGCACGCCACAACTGACAGTAGAGGGCTGAGAGTGGAAGTTCTGGAGATGGACGGACTGGGTGCGGTCAGAGAGGTAGGAGGTGAACCATGAGAGGACCGAGCCGGCTATGCCGATGGAAGCAAGGCGATGGAGGAGAATATTGTGTGAGATGGTGTCAAAAGCTGCAGTTAGGTCAAGGAGGATGAGGATGGAGACAAGGCCAGAGTCTGCGGCTACTAGGAGGTCGTTGGTGATTTTGACCAGGGCAGTTTCAGTGCTGTGAAGTTGGCGGAAACCAGATTGAAAGTGTTCGTATAGGCTATTGGCGGCAAGGTGGGTATGGACCTGGTGGTGGACAACTTTTTCAAGAATTTTAGAGAGGAACGGGAGATTGGAGATAGGGCGGAAGTTAAGGTTCGCAGGATCGAGACCAGGTTTTTTTAGGATTGGTGTGATGATGGCTGTCTTGAGTGATGGGGGTACGATACCAGAACTGAGGGAAGTGTGAACAATGTGGGTAACATGAGGAAGGAGAGAGGGGAGACAGAGCTTGACGAGGTTGGTTGGTAGGGGGTCAAGTTTGCAGGTTGAGGGTTTGGATTTGAGGATCAGGGAAGAGATAACCGTGGTGGGTGGAATGATAAAACTCGAAAGCAGGGAGGATACTGATAGACAGGGTAAGATACAGTGGAGGCAGTTCGCAGTGTCACAGATGGGGGAAAATTGCTGGTGTATATTTTCGATTTTTGATGAGAAGAAATCCAGGAAGTTATTGCACAAGGTGGTGGAGAGTGAGGGGAAGAGAGGAGTATCGGGAGGGCCCAATAAATTTTTGACAGTGGAGAAGAGGGAACACGTGGAGCCAGAGGCGGATACAATAAGAGAGGCATAGAAGTCAGATTTTGTTTGAGTAATGGTTTGCTTGTACTTCAGTATGTGGTTTAGGTATAAGTCCTTGTGGGTGGATGAACCTGTTTTTTTGAAGAGACGTTCAAGGCAACGGGCTTGGGTTTTGAGGAGGCGGAGTTCGGGGGTGTACCATGGAGCAGAGTGCGTAAAGGATACAGATCTAGTTTTGAGTGGGGCGAAGGTGTCGAGTAGATTTCATAGCTCACGGTTGAAATTGGATAACATGTTGGAGAGGGACGGTGAATAATTAGTACATGAAAGTTTGTTGAGAGCAGCAGTGAAGGAGGGGAGGTCGATGTTCTTTAAGTTACGGAAGGTGATGGTGCGGGAGAGGTGGGATTTGAAGATAGGTAGTTTGGAGTTAAAGCAGACTAGTTTGTGGTCGGAGAAGGAGGTGTCGAGGGTAGAACATGACTGAGCTGTGACGCCAGAGCAGCAGACTAAGTCGAGGGTGTGGCCTAGAGAATGTGTTGGGGAGGTGATGTATTGTTGGAGCCCAAAGCTGTCCAGACAGGAAATGAAGTCTTTTGTTGTGGTGTTGTTGGGATTGTTGAAGTGGATGTTAAAATCACCAAGAAGAATTATGTTGGCTGACAGAGAGATGAGGTTAGCTAAGAGGTCAGACAGTTCATCCAGGAAGGTCGGGTTAGGTTTTGGTGGGCGGTAGATAGTGGCCAAGAAGGTTGGTGTGTGACCATGAATACGTGCTATGAGAGCTTCAAAGGACTGAAAGGTGACAGTGGGGTGGATGGATATTTTGTATTTAAGGTTGAACAGTATGGCGAGGCCGCCACCACGTCCCGAGAGGCGTGGATGGGTGAGATATGTGAAACCAGGAGGAATAGATTGATTAAGTTCAGTGAAGTCGTTGGGCTGCTGCCAGGTTTCAGTTAAGCACAGGATGTCGAGATTGTGTTTTAGAATAATGTCAAAGATGAGGGATGCTTTTTGAGAGAGGGAGCGAACGTTAAGTAGTCCAAAATGAGTGTTATGGAAAGGTGTAGAGTCCATGTATCTGGGGATGTTAGCTAGAACAGAGTGGTTGATCAGGCGTATACCTGGTTTCCTCGGCTGAGGTCGGGAGGATGACCAGATGGAGGGGATTGGTAGTATGGAGTCAGATAGTCAGGCTTGTGGGACAGAATGGACAGGTTGTCCAGTGTTAGCGTGTGGGGTACAGTGAACTGCATGTTGAATGTTGGTGGAAAGTATATGGGAGCCCAGGCGGTTAGGATGCAGACCATCTCCTGCAAAGAAGGCAGGTCGGTTCCAGAAGAGGTTGAAGTTGTTGATGAATTGGAGATTGTAGGACAGGGAGACAGACTTGAGCCAGGTGTTGAGACTGAGGATTCTACTGAAGCGGCCAGAGCCTCTTCCAAACGTGGGGATGGGACCAGACATGAAAATAGTCTTACCACAGTTGCTTAGGAGGTGGAGGAGAGAGAGAAAATCCTTTTTAGTTAGTTCAGACTGGTGGAGTGACGTGTCACAAGTTCCAATATGAACAATCATTCTAATGATGGAAGACGGAAGTGTTGGCAGTAATCCAGGAAGCATGGCCAAGATGTCTGAGGTCGTAGCTCCAGGGAAACAGTGAGTAGTGGCGTTGAAAAAGCGTACATTCCTTATAATTGAGTCTCCGATGATTAACGTTGTTGGGGGGAAAAGGGGGCGTGGAGAAGACGCCAGTAGTTGGCCGTTTGAGTCGTGTCGTCTTGCTGACTGGCGGGGAGGCGGGGCGGAGACATCAGGTGCTGAGGTGGAAGATGGAAGCGGCAGTTCGGTTGGTCCGTAACTAGGGAGCCCGTGAGTGTGCCTGAGCACGGCCTCGCGAAGGATCCTACGGCGCACTGATGTAGTAGCTGAGCGGGATGGAGACTGTTTTCCGCCGGGGCAACGGGTTTCGCGAGGAGCACTTGGACTAAGGCGGGGGCAGCGGGTGTCGTCAGAGGGGAGCGAGAGCAGGTGACGGCGCCGAACGACATTGGCGGGTGACGGGGGTTGTTGGGATACCGGATCGTTCCGCTCCGGTACGTGATTGACGGATGAGACAGTATGTAGGTCCGGAGTGGCAGAAGACAGAGGTGCAAATCGATTGGAGAGGTCTAGGGAGGGACGCGGAGACCCGTTGTGGTATTTTTTCCGCCCACGGACCGCAACCTCGGTCCAGGAGGACTGAAGACATGGTGTAGAAGAGGAGGAGGGTCGTGGACAGGTTGACGGGTCCCATGGGGCAGTGTCCTGGAGAGTGAAGGTAAGTGTGGAGATCTTCCTCGACTGCTCGAGGGCAATGTCCCTGAAGCTAGTCAGTATGGAGTCTTTCTGTTGGAGATCGTGAGAGAGGCGGCGTATTTCCTGCTTTAATTTGGTGATTTCATTGTTTGCTAGACGGAGTAGTAGATTGGCATTGTCCGAGTTGGTATTGTCAGGTAGTGTTGGCGTTGTTGTTGTTGTTGTTCTTGGTGTCGGTGGCATTGTAGGTGCCTCGCTGGTTGTGTTGGTCGCCATTTTGTCGGTGTTAAGACCATTTTATACACATTGGCATTTAATACGGAGTGATGAGGAGTACTGAGCACTGTTTTTATTATTTTTTTGTCTATGTCTGCAACAATTTTATACTTTGATCAACTAAGTTGTGTTAAATGTGCTTTAAAAATAAATTTGACTTGACTTTGACCAATGCATGTGCATGATATCAAGAAATAATTATGTAAAAGACATACAGTATGTGGGGCAGTACAGTGGCTTGGTGGTTAGCACTGGTTCGAAACCCAGCAGGGGCCTTTCTGTGTGGAGTTTGCATGTTCTCCCTGTGCTTGCCTGGGTTTACTCTGGGTACTCGGGTTTCCTCCCACAGTCCAAAAACATGTATGTCAGGTTGATTGGTGACTCTAAAATGTCCAGGGTGTACCTCTGTCTTTCACCCAAAAAGAGCTGACATAGGGTCCAGCAGATCCCCGTGACCCTAAATAGGTACAATCGGGTAGAGATAATAGATGGATGGACATACAGTATGTTAAATAGGTGGGTGGAAAATTGGTGGCATTCAGTCCACTGCTCTTTTCAGAAAGAATTGTAGCCTATGTGTCAATGTGATTGTGATAAAGGAAAGCCACCTGTTTGCTTTCCAGGAAGAAGATTAATGTGGGACTGCCTGTGTGACCTGTTAAACTGGTAACTTGAGTTGTGACATTATCACTTGGAGGCTGCAGCTTCAACTGTGAAGTCACTTTGCAAAGACTGGGAAGATGGAACAATCATTGTCTGTGTTTGTAGTCCTTGTTCTGGCAGTGTTCTGCAAAGAGCAAGACTGGGAGACTCCAGATTTTTGCCAAGGGAAACAATGTCCTAAGTACAAGTTAGTTGATAAAATCCAGGTAGGTCACATGGCAGGTCACACACCACATTAGTATTCTGAAGTGTATATACTGAAAAACTTTGTTTCTGTTGCCTTACAGAATTTTGAGGAGCGCTTGATTGTTGCCACTGACTGGATTACCACTAAGATAGTGAGCCCAACAAGTGACGATATGTTAGCTGCTCACAACAAGCTGAAGGATTACTGCCAGAAGCAGAGAGAAGCAGGTATGTCAGGCTCTGAAACCAATTTGAATGTAAAAGACACTACCAGTTACAAGTACTAGAAATATGTCATAGAACTCCATGAACAAAATAAATTTGGATTTCAGGGCACTGTTCTCTCCACTCAGGTTTTGTGCTACAAACATATACAGGTGTATTTCATGTGCTGTAGTTAAACATATGGAATATTGTACTTAAGTCATGACAAGATAACAGCTTTATAAAGTTGTTTCTTATTTACATGAGGCAAAACATTTTGCTGCGTCATTAGTACACTATAGTGTATGCAAACAAACTTGTTCTAGGCAACACAAATTAAGCAAGGTGTAGTTATTGTGTGTAGACAGAGGATGAAATAATGGAGAATGGAAGAACAGTGCCCTGAAATCAAGTCTTGTTTTGTCCTAAGTACCTGTAACTGATCATTCCCACAGTGACTAAAGTTCTATTTCATCCTTTCTGACCGCCAGAGGGCGGTGCTGTAAGCACTGAATGTTCCCTTCGCGCATGCGCAGTTCGAGTATTTATACCAACAAAGTCACGTGTGACCCTGGATGACCCCCGGAGGTGATATATTCCGGCGTCATCCAAGGCTCTTTTCCTCTTTTCTTCTCGCGCGCGGTTCGCATGGTGGCCAATTGCTTTGCAAGTGGCACATTCCTTACCAGTTGCTGGGAGCCCCGTGACTCGAGTGGTCGGAGAAGCGGATTCGCCCTCCAGGGGCTGCGACTGTGGATTCGGGATCTTCCCGTTGTTGCATTACCCGGGAGGTAATAATTGTACGCTCTTTCTCTGTGGGTGCACCGCAGCAGCAAAAGTTGCTTTCTTTTGGAGTGCCGAATTTGTTGGTGACGGTGGCGTTCACGCTCCCCTCTCCCATTGTTTCTTTTTCTCTCGGCATCGGACGCATTGTGCGTCCGCCTCGGTGACAACGCCGTGGTTGGTTTTCGTTAGTGCTATTGCAGTGCTGGTGGTGACGGTAGCGTCTCCCCTCCCCTCTCCCACTGACTGTCGGCTGCATAGTTTGATTGCTCCGCCGCCATAGCGGTGTTTCATTTGCCAATATCAAGGACATTTACTTGTGTTTTCCGCTGCGGCTAAACCGCCGCAGTTGTTTTTCTTTAACGACGCTACGCCTGTAGCCTCTGCTGGTGATGGCAGCGTTCGCGCTCCCCTCTCCCATTCTTTCCTTTTGCTGCATCGTCTCTCCATTGCGGTCGGGATGATGTAGCTGGCTTCCTAATCATATAATAATATAACAAGACAGAAAAACGAGACAAGAGGAGGGACGGACAGACAGTATCTCCGACCTCTACTGGTGACGGCAGCGTTCGCGCTCCCCTCTCCCATTTTTTCCTTTGGCTGCATCGTTTCTCCACTGGTCGGGACGATGTAGCTAGTTTCCTAATTATATAATAATATAACAAAAACAAAAACAAAACAAAAAAAACACAAAAGAAACGGACTTCTACTGGTGACGGCAGCGTTCGCGCTCCCCTCTCCCATTTTCTCCTTTGGCTGCATTGTTTCTCCACTGGTCAGGACGATGTAGCTAGTTTCCTAATTATATTATAATATAACAAAAAAAACAAAAAAAAAACAAAACAAAGGAAACGGGCCTCTACTGGTGACGGCAGCGTTCGCGCTCCCCGCTCCCACATCGGCTTTGCCACATCATTTCTCTCCTGCAGGTGAGTTGTGGTACCTGCTCTTTCTGTGAAAACAACAAGAAAAGGACGGCAGTGCACCCGCTTTCAGCCTCTATTGGTGACGGCAGCGTTCGCGCTCCCCGCTCCCACATTGGCTTTGCTACATCATTTCTCCCCTGCGGGTGAGTTGTTGTACCTGTTTTCTTTGTGAAAACAACAGGAACAGGACGGAAGTACACCCGCCTTCAGCCTTTATTGGTGGCGGCAGCGTTCGCGCTCCCCGCTCCCACATCGGCTTTTGCTGCATCACTTCTCCCCTGCGGGTGAGTTGTTGTACCTGTTTTCTTTGTGAAAACAACAAGAAAAGCAGGGCAGTGCACTCACCTCAGCCACCATTGGTGACGGCAGCGTTCGCGCTCCCCACTCCCAATTGGGTTGCTGCATCGTCTCTACCTTGCGGGTGGGACGCTGTGTCGGGTTTTTTCTTTGAAATAATAAAAAACAAAAAAAAAAAAAAAAAAAGGGGAGACATACAGTCAACACTCTCAGCCGCTACTGGTGACGGCAGCGTTCGCACTCCCCGCTCCCAGTTTCTGGCACTTGGATTACTCCCCTGAGCGGCGGTTGCAGCGTCAGGGGCGTATCAGCCCTTTTGTACTGGGGCAAAGCCTCTCAGCATGGAGGGGGCTCACTGCTGTGTGAACTGTGGTGCCAGGCTTCAGCTGGACGATGGGCACGACCTCTGCCCGGCCTGCCTCGGCTCGGATCACCTGAGGGAAGGGTTGTCTGACAACCCGTGCATGAACTGCAGCTACTTGCCTCGGGCACAGAGGGTAGCCAGGTTGGCACTGCTGACACCGGGGGATGAGGGTGACCTCCCCCCCTCAGGACGAGTGGCGCTAGGGCCCCTCGGCGGAGGCGAGGAGCCCGCGGTGACAACGGCCCCCCTAGGAAGAGGGCAAGGATCGGACGTGGGCTTTCCTCGAGAGTTGACAGGCTGTCAGCAGAATTAGCGGAGATGAGATCTGCGTTCTTGACTCAACACGCAGACCCTCCAGCAGCGGCGGCAGTGCCACCCTCTCCGCCTGGGCCCAGTTGGGCCCCGGAGGAAGATGTCCTCTCATTGGCTGCCTCAGCTTCCCAGTTTACGGATGATGCTGAGGAAGGGCCCTCTCAGGCTTCAGGCCCGAGTTCGGTATCCTCTGGTCACAGCTCGGCGAGTACCACAGGGGACACTTCAATGCAAGACCTCATGCGCATGGCGCTGGGGTGCTTGAATATAGAGATCCCACAGCAGGTGGACCCGAACCCCCAGAGTGCGTTCTTCAGGCGTGGGCGGCCTCCTACGGCCTTTGGTGTTCCCCCTTCCAGAGAATATCTGGAGGAGCTACATACCTGCTGGCGGGACCCAAGAGCCAGGTCTCGGCTTTCAGCAGATGGTCGAGTCCTAGCATCCATGCACAATGCAGCAGAGGCTGGCTTGGCACACATGCCAGCGGTAGAGCCAGCGGTGGCCTCCCTCATTGTGACACCTGAGGAGGCCCTGCGCCCCACTGTCCGGTGCCCGCGGCCCCAATGCCGGGTCACGGACGACCTGGTGACAAGGGCCTATGATGCTGGTGCGCGTGCTGGCCGTCTGGGAAACTCACTAGCGCACCTGATGTTTGCCTTATCGGCCTCCTTGCCGGACACCACAGATGCGGCTTCTGCTACGGCATTCAGCGATGCGGCATTGCAGACTTTTGCCCTCTTAACCCGTGAGCTGGGTAGGATGATGTCGTTTCTTGTCCAGACTCGGCGTCAGATATGGCTGGCACAGTCAGCTCTGACTGAGCAGTGTCGCAATGTCCTCCGGAGTGTCCCTGTGGAACCGGGACACTTGTTTGGGTCAGCTGCATCGGCAGCGCTGGAGCGCACCATTCAGGCTCGGGAGACCAGACAGCAGTTGTCGAGCCTCATTAGACCCATGGCGCCCCCACCCACATTCAGAATTCGGGTAGCAGCTCCGAGGACCCGGCTGCCGAGTAGGACCCACCATGCTACTGGTCCTTACCAGCATCCGCGGGCGCTGAGGGTGGGCAGGGGCTTTCGGGAGCAAGCCCGTCCTGAGCCAGAACAGCCTTGGGCCCAGCGTCCTCCCCGTCGCCGCCCCTAAGGGCCGTGGGGGCAAGGGATGAAACGTCCGGGCCGGTGGTCGGGAGCTTCACCCAACAGCACCTCAACTGTTGGGCTGCCCTCATGTCGGACCCATGGGTGGTTGCCACCTTGACTCATGGGTACAATTTGCAGTGCCGACGCCGGCCCCCCGTTTTGAACCGGGTCAAAATGACCATCATCGGAGACCCGGCAAAAGCCCTGGCATTGGACCAGGAGCTCTCTGCCCTCCTCGCCAAAGGGGCGATCGAGGCAGTAGACCCTCTGTCACAGCCCAGAGGGTTCTATTCCCCATATTTTCTCATTCCGAAAAGGACGGGCGGGTTCCGCCCGATTCTAGACTTAAGACGGCTCAACAGGTATCTGAAAGTTTTGCCGTTTCATATGCTGACAGTGACAGAGGTGTTGCAGACCGTCACCAGCGGGGACTGGTTCACCTCTATAGACCTTAGGGACGCTTACTTCCACGTCCCCATCTCACCACTGCACAGGAGGTTTCTCCGCTTCGCATACCGGGGACGCCACTGGCAATTCCGAGTGCTCCCATTCGGGCTGTCGCTTTCACCGCGGGTGTTCACTCGGTGTGTGAAAGCGGCTCTTGCTCCCTTGCAAGCCTGGGGGATCAGGCTGTTACCATACCTGGACGATTGGCTGGTCTGCGCCAAATCCCAGGCTCAGGCCACTCGGGACACGGCTCGTCTGTTGTCCCACGTGGCCAGGTTAGGCTTCCGGGTCAATCCGGACAAGAGCTGTCTGATCCCCTCTCAGTCGGTGACCTTCATCGGGATGTCCCTGGACACAGTCTCCATGATGGCTCGCCCAACCCCGACTCGGGTGGACGACATTCTTCGCCTGCTCCGCCACTTCAGGCCGGGCAGGTCGCTGCCCTACATCGTGTTTCTCCGTCTTCTGGGCAAGCTAACCTCTGTCTCGCAGATTGTTCCTCTGGGCCTGCTGTACATACGCCCCCTTCAGAGATGGCTGAACGGCTTCCACCTGGATGCAGAGCGCCACAGGCGGCAGAGGCTCCGGGTATCAGGGCGGTGCCTTCGTGCCCTGGCTCCTTGGCGGAGCAGGGCCTACATGTCCAGGGGGGTCCCCATGGGCATTGTAGTGTCGCGAAGAGAAGTTGTCTCTACGGACGCTTGCCCCACAGGATGGGGAGCGGTGTGGCAACACAGGACGGCACAGGGGCAGTGGCCTGTCAGGGAACGCACCGACCACATCAATGTGTTGGAACTGCGAGCGGTGCATCGAGCCCTCGAGTACTTTTTGCCATGCCTACGGGGAAAACACGTGCTTATTCGGTCGGACAATACCTCGACCGTCTATCACGTCAATCATCAAGGGGGGACCAGGTCGGCGCAGCTTCTGAAGGCGTCCTGGGACCTTTTGGTGTGGGCCGCACCACGCCTGGCCAGCCTGCGGGCAATATACCTACCAGGAGAGAGGAACCAGCTCGCAGACTACCTCTCTCGGCAGGTGCTCCCTCCAGGGGAGTGGAGTCTCCACCCGGAGGTGGTACACAACATCTGGGACCTCTACGGCAGGGCGGAGGTGGATCTGTTTGCCTCGCAGGAGTCGACGCACTGTCCCCTCTGGTTTCCTTGATGGGGCCGACAGGCCCCCTGGGCCAGGATGCTCTAGCCCATCCCTGGCCCCGGGGCCTTTTGTATGCCTTCCCGCCGCTATCCCTTGTGGTTCCAACACTCCACACGGTTCTTCGGGAGGGTCACAGACTGTTATTGGTGGCCCCCTTCTGGCCAGCACGGCCATGGTTCCCACTGCTGTGCGAGCTCTGTCGCGGCAGGCCATGGTGCCTTCCGCACAGGGCAGACCTTCTGTCCCAGCTGGGAGGGAGGATCTGGCACCCCAATCCTCGACGTCTCCAGCTGTGGGTTTGGCCGCTGCAGGGTCCGAACTGCAGCGGACAGTTCTCTCGGACCCTGTCTGGCAGACCATCCTGAACGCCAGGGCACTGTCCACTCGCCAGCAGTATGAGAACAGGTGGAAGCTGTTCGCACAGTGGTGTGTTGAGCGTGCGGAGGATCCGGTATCTTGCCCAGTGGCCACGATCCTGGATTTCCTTCAATCCCTCCTGGAGAGGGGCCGTTCCCCCTCTACCCTGAAAGTTTATGTGGCTGCAATATCATGTCACCATGTTTGCGCGGGCCACAATACGGTGGGACGTCACGCACTGGTATCTCTTTTTCTGAAGGGCGCCCGGCGCTTGTGCCCTCCGACACGCCCACGTGCACCGGCATGGGACCTGCCGCTGGTACTGGAGGCCATGTGCACGCCTCCTTTCGAGCCGTTGTTACAGGCGGAACTGAAGTGGGTATCTTGTAAAACTGCGTTTTTGCTGGCCATTACCTCTGCAAAACGCGTCAGCGAGCTGCATGCCCTATCTGTCAGTGATACATGCCTGAGATGGAGTCCAGACGGGTCTGGCGTTACGCTGTGGCCAAACACAGCCTTCCTTCCAAAGGTGCTGTCTGGTTCGCACCGCAATCAACCCATACGGCTTGCGCGGTTTGACCCCCCACCGGAATCAGGTGGGGACAGGCTGAGATTACTGTGCCCGGTACGCGCACTGCGGGCATACATGGCAGCTACAGCGGCGATACGAACAGCTGACCAGCTGTTCCTGTGCTATGGGGGACCTAAGAGGGGTCGCGCTCTCTCTAAGCAGCGCCTCTCCCACTGGATTGTCGAGGTCATCTCGCATGCCTCCACGGCAGACAATCGCACCCTGCCACAGAGCGTGACAGCCCACTCCACTAGAGGTGTCGCAACATCATGGGCGGCCTTGAGAGGAGTACCCTTGGCCGATATATGTGCTGCGGCTTCATGGACATCACCCAACACATTTTCCAGGTTCTATAGGCTGAATGTTGTCACTCCTCAGCCGCTGGATGTGGTCCTCCGGACGGAGGCCTGGGGGCCCTCTCCGTGAGAGGGATGCTCAGGATTCTTCGTGACTTCGCTGGTATAAGTCATTCAGTGCTTACAGCACCGCCCTCTGGCGGTCAGAAAGGATGAAATAGAACGAAAGTTACGCATGTAACTGCGGTTCTATGAATCCTGAATGACCGCCAGAGCTCTCTTGTCCCTCAGAATCCTCGCGTTCTCGCGAGAAGAATCTGTAGGAAAAGAGCCTTGGATGACGCCGGAATATATCACCTCCGGGGGTCATCCAGGGTCACACGTGACTTTGTTGGTATAAATACTCGAACTGCGCATGCGCGAAGGGAACATTCAGTGCTTACAGCACCGCCCTCTGGCGGTCATTCAGGATTCATAGAACCGCAGTTACATGCGTAACTTTCGTTTTATACAGTTTTTAACCAATTTCTTCCATATTTGTCTCTTCCAGGTTATGAGATCCCTGATAACACCTGGCCTGCACTAATCACTGTCACAGAAGGTGATAGTGGTCTTAATTTGTCTTTATCCTGGTTTCTTCCTCCTGACACAAGAAAACCTGCATACAATGATCCAGCTGTCACCCTGCAAACTATACCTGAAAGCACTTTCTATGTCAGGTGAGCACTATCATATACTAGCAAAATCAACATAACATACACACGAAGTGAAAGACACAGAGGGGCAAAGGGCATGAGACACACCAGCCTAAATGTCGTAATGAAAAGGGATTGTGATTATTAATGTGAAACTAATTCAAATTTTATTCTGTTGTCCTTTCTCCATCATCTAAAAGGGTTTACGGTGGTACTCCAAGCATTGAAAGTGCTCAAGACAATGTAGAGGTACTTCGTGAAGACTTGGTTAAGGATGGGAAAACCTTTACCTCTAAAATGTACATGGTGGCTTTGTATGACTCCTTTTTTGCTTTAAGCCACCATAATGAGGTTTTGATCTGCTCTGCCTGACAACAGATGTCATTAGTTGAACCCACTAAACTGTGCATCATATAACCTGTGTGCTTTCACTCTACTCACCCTGTCAATCCAGGTCCTTTGTATATATTAAGCATACTTTGTCCAGCTGACACATATTTGTATTCTTTTGTTATATAATAAAAACCGGTTTGAAAGACGTTGTGGTATTTACCAGCAGTCGGTTTTTACATGCTACAGATGACATTTTGGATAAGGTTGGGCTTAGGCTGGTCCTTGCTGTAAATAAAAAATATATGTGTATGCTCTTATTTAAAAAAAAAAAAAACAACAACTTTTGATGGTTTTCCCTGTTTGCCAAACGCACTAGTTAACCACAACAGAATGAAAGCATCTCTCCCGTCAGAAATATGACAATCTACTTCCTCATTCCTGGTTGGGTAAGTTGTATTCATATTCATTATTTGCAGTTGTGGGCTAAAATAGGAAGTAGGAAGTTACTTATAGTATGTGATCTCAAGCATGTTCATTTTAAATATACATTTAGTGCCCAAGTTATTTTTTTTATCCACTTACGTGAGCAGAGTATAAATTAGATAAAGATACACTGACATTTTTGTCAAAGACTACACTACATTTTGTGACAGTGTGGTTTTGGAAGCATTCAGGTCCTTTTATTTAAGAGTACTTAATTTTTTGTTAATACAGACATAATGTTAATTTAGGAGTAGTAGAGGAGCTCAGAGTAGAGCCACTACTCCGCCACATTGAGAGGAGCAAGATAAGGTGGTTCGGGCATCTGTTCTGGATGCCTCATAGCTGCCTCCCTGTGGAGGTGTTCCAGGCATGCTCCATTGGGAGGAGGCCACAGGGAAGACCCAGGACACACTGGAGGGACTATGTCTCAGCTGGCTTGGGAACACGTCAGTTTCCTCTCTGGAAGAGCTAAAGGAAGTGACCAGGGAGAAGGAAGTGTGGTCATCCCTGTTTAGGCTACTGTCCCTGCGACCTGCGGCCCAGAATAAGTGTAAGAAAAAGGATGCATGGATTATACCTAGTTCAGTACTGGTTTACTATTGCTACCTTCAGTTTTTGCTTGGATAGTCCTGCTTTTAACATGGTTTCATCTCAGTTTAGACTTGGGTTAGATCTCAGTTAGTCTTAGTTTACACCTGTTTTAGACTTTTAGTCCCTGTCTGGTACATTAATGGATTTTCCCTAAGAAAGTTTCTTCTGTTTACAGAAGAGCAGAGGATCAAGTGGTGGAAGTTGAAAAAGGAAGAGTGTTGTGTGGCTTTCAGGGAGGAGATGAAACGGCTCTGGGAGCTCAGGAGGTTCTTCCAGATGACTGGACAGCTACAGCTAAAGTGTTCAGGGAGACAGGTAGGAGGGTACTTGGTACTTGGTGTTAACAAAAAAATGGCACCTACACTACCTACACATGTATTTGTTTAGTTTGAAATCCTTAGGTCTTTGGCTCTTAGCTGCATTAAAGCACACTTCGAGTTTATACCCACATCCACAGACCAGACATGATCACAAATTCAAGTCAATAAACAATAACAATACAATTTTGAGTTATGCTATCAAGTTTGGAACAAAGCCACTTGACTTCAGTTGTTTGGGAGGAGCTTGCATGCCATTTTCATGTGAAACTCCAGGAGTGTGTGAATTTAAATAAAATCACCGACCTTACATCAGCATGAGGGTGATTAGATGACTGGATTATCATTTACAGTGAACTATATTTAATTGAAACTTCATTTAAATATCTTGTATAAGACATTTTGTGTTACTGTCAGGTTTTAGAGTGCTAGTTTGTTTAAACATGCAACCTTAGCATGTCTTAGCAAAGCAATCAGAAAAATGTGGAAAGATTCATAACATGTTTCACCAATGTATCATTGCAAAAAATATCAAAGTTACCTGTAGAATATTGTGGGTAAGCACACAACTGGGACATGGTGGGGAGTTTGTATGTTCTTTCTCTGTGTTCAAATAGGTTGCCTCCCACCAAAGGGTAATTGTGAGTTCTTAGGAAAACAAATAACATTTAAACATGCTGACAAACTGCTAGTATTATGGCCAACGATGTGCCCTTAGGCAAGGTCCTTAACGCTACTAGCCTACCTCATCACAAATGAGCGATACAAATATTGGAGTCATACCGGCTCGGACGTCGCCCGGGTCAACAAGGTCCGCGTCAGGTGCTAGGGGACCAGGGCAACCTGATGAGAAATGTGCTACTGGAACAAGACACTCGTGGACGAGGGCTGATAACAGAGAACTGTTGGAGTGCTACTACATGAGTAACCCCAGCGATAGGGGTTACATGAAGAGGATGTGGGACCTATGGAAACTCCGAAACCCACCATCCACACTAGGGCCAAAGCATCTAGTAGCTCAGTGTTCCAACATCCGCAAACGGCAGCTGCTATCACAACTAGAGATTGAAGAAATACAACACAAATGCTACGGCAAGGGGGAGCCAGGACGCCAGGTCAGGGGGGAAACAACACCACCCCCACCTGAGATTGGGTATCAAGACCCAACGACAAGCCCCGACATGCTCAACACAAGAGCAGCTGCCCTGAGAGTGAAGATCGTAGGCAAGATGGACACCTGGAACCTCCGCAGCCGGTTAGCAAGACTAAGTGAAGTACTCTCTGAAAGTCTACTAGAAGATGTGAATGCAGCATTACGAACAATCCCCACTGTGACCATCACCGAGACCAACAAGCTGATATACACCACGGCAACAGTGATCCTTGAGATGCTTGGCCACAAAATACATTCCACCACCAAGGAGCAGTACCCTGCATTGAGAAGGAGGTTAGAGGCAAAAATAAGGGCAACACAGAGAGAAGTTAGCCAACTATCAGAACTGCAGAGAAGGGGGATGAAGTTGGGTAAGAAATACAGCAGGCCGTCCATACCTGAGGCCCTGGAGACTGCCAAACAACGACTCACAGCCCTGGCCACACGCCTGAAGAGGTACACCAGAGAAATAGAAGCACGGAAAATAAACAGGATGTTCTCCACCGAACCATCCAAAGTGTACTCTCGGTGGGGGGGGGGCAGTAACACGAGAGCAGACCCACCAAGGCTGGAGACTGAACAATACTGGAAAAACATATGGGAGAGGGAGGCATCACATAACACCAATGCCCAGTGGCTGGCAGACCTGAGAGCAGACCACAGCAACCTCCCTGAACAGGAACCAGTAACCATCGCAACGGCAGATATCCGAGAAAGGGTCTCAAACATGAAGAACTGGACAGCACCGGGGCCTGACATGATCCACACCTACTGGCTAAAGAAGCTAACAGCCCTCCATGAGAGCCTGGCAGCTCAAATGAACCAGCTGCTAATGGATGGGACTCACCCAGAGTGGCTAACTGAAGGCAGGACAGTCCTGATCCTGAAGGACCCCCAAAAGGGAGCAGTCCCATCCAACTACCGTCCGATAACCTGCCTCTGTACAACATGGAAGCTCCTGTTTGGGCATCATAGCGGCTGAGTAGGCACATGGCTCAATACATGAGCGGGACCCAGAAAGGAATGGGTAAGGACACCAGGGGAGCAAAACATCAACTACTGGTGGATAAAGCGGTCGCTCGAGACTGTAAGACCAGGCAGACCAACCTGTGCACCGCCTGGATTGACTACAAGAAAGCCTACGACTCAATGCCTCACACATGTACAACATCAATAGGACCCTAAGAACCTTCATAAGGAACTCAATGGGACTGTGGAAAACAACCCTAGTAGCCAACCTCAAGCCGATAGCACAAGTCTCCATCAAGTGCGGCATCTACCAAGGAGATGCTCTGTCCCCGCTGCTGTTCTGCATAGGCCTGAACCCCCTCAACCAGATCATCACTAAGACTGGCTTCGGATACCGACTGCGAAATGGGGAAACCATCAGCCACCTCCTGTACATGAATGACATCAAGCTGTATGCCAGGACCGAGCAAGACATCGACTCACTGATCCACACCACCAGGATATACAGCAACGACACTGGAATGTCATTCGGACTGGACAAGTGTGGTCGAATGATAACGAAGAGAGGGAAGGTTGTCAGGACTGAAGGAGTTGAACTCCCAGAAGGCAGCATAGCGGATGTTGAGGGAAGCTACAAGTACCTTGGAATTCCACAGGCAAATGGGAACCAAGAAGAAGCCGCAAGGAAAGCAGGCACAGCCAAATACCTACAGAGAGTAAGGCAAGTCCTAAGAAGTCAGCTAAATGGGAAGAACAAGGTCCAAGCCATCAACACCTATGCCCTGCTGGTCATCAGATAACCCGCTGGCATAATAAGCTGGCCAAAAGAGGACATAGAAGCCACTGATGTCAAGACAAGGAAGCTCTTCACAATGCATGGAGGACTTCACCCCAAATCCAGCATCCTGAGACTGTACGCTAAGAGGAAGGAAGGAGGCCGAGGACTGGTGAGCGTCAGAGTCACCATCCAAGATGAAACAGCCAAGATCCATGAGTACATCAGGAAGATGGCCCCAAGCGATGGAATACTTAGTGAATATCTCAGGCAACAGAAGCCCGATGCAGAGGAAGAAGAGCAAGAACCATCATGGCAGGACAAACCCCTGCACGGCATGTACCACCGACAGATACAAGAAGTGGCTGATATCGAAAAGTCCTACCGGTGGCTGGAAAAAGCTGGACTGAAAGACAGCACAGAGGCACTGATCGTAGCGGCACAAGAACAGGCCCTGAGCACAAGATCGATAGAGGCCGGGGTCTACCACACCAGGCAGGACCCCAGGTGCAGGCTGTGCAAAGATGCCCCTGAGACCATCCAGCACATAACAGCAGGTTGTAAGATGCTAGCAGGCAGAGCGTACATGGAACGCCATAACCAAGTGGCCGGCATAGTGTACAGGAACATCTGTGCCGAGTATGGGCTGGAGGTCCCAAGGTCAAAATGGGACACACCTCCAAAGGTGAGGGAGAATGACCAAGCTAAGATCCTGTGGGACTTCCAGATACAGACCAACAAACAGGTGATGGCTAACCAACCGGACATAGTAGTGGTGGACAAACAACAGAAGAAAGCCGTAGTGGTAGATGTAGCGATCCCAAGTGACAGCAACATCAGAAAGAAGGAACATGAGAAGCTGGAGAAATACCAAGGCTTAAAGAAGAGCTAGAAAAGATGTGGAAGGTGAAGGCAACAGTGGTCCCTGTGGTAATCGGCACCCTCGGGGCTGTGACCCCCAAACTGGGAGAGTGGCTCCAACAGATCCCAGGAACAACATCAGAGCTCTCAGTCCAGAAGAGCGCAGTGCTAGGAACAGCTAAGATACTGCGAAGAACCCTCAAACTCCCAGGCCTCTGGTAGAGGACCCGAGATTGAGGAAGACACACACACACCACCCATAGGGGTGAGAAGGGAATTTTTTTTTAATATTTATATATTTATATATATAATGTAAAACTTTACATTCAGTTTACAGGCAGTGACTGTCTACTTAGAATAACAATCACTGAACATGATAGCACTGGTTACCAAGTATTTGAATTTAATTTATTGTGGTGACTTATGTGGGTAGTCACCCTTATGTGGGTATTGTGGGTAGACTCCATCTACCCTACACACACCAATGCTTACATTAACTTCAGATCAAGCTGAAAATATTTCATACCTTTGAGTAAATTAATCAATTTATGCGTCAATATGTGTTTGGGTGTTGTGAAAAGAGGAAACACATGCTACCTGCTGGCGAAATGAAGCCCTGAAGTGAAGTTGTTGAACAAAACACAGTACAACTCTGGGCTGTATGGGCTATATATTCCTTTACTTACTTTTACTCTGCCATTTTCATCACCTTGCTTTGACAAGCATGTCTGTGGAATGAGAATACAGGTCTCTGCCATACGATTCAGATGGTGCACAGGGTGATAATAGACTTTACAGCTTCCATTACAGCTGGAGACAGAGGACACTCATTTTCTGGTACTTGAACTCCAAAGGGTTCTTCGCTGACACCATCAAATGTCTCCCAATCAGTTCCAAACAAATCCAGGTTCTGTCATTGCTTTTAAACAATAAAAATAAATAAATAAATATATACATGTAAAAAGTAAATAATTGAGCTAAACAGACAAGCATGTGTGTAGATTGCATAGAATGTTATATGAAACAAACCTGCAAGTCTTCTTCAGCTTCACTAACAGGGTTCTGCATGTGTCCCAAAACCCAGAGCTGTAAACATGTACCCATAGCAATACTATGGGTACAACATCCACATGAGGAAACATCCACATAAGAAAACAATTGCAAAGTTGTAATTACTGATTTATTTTTCCTCTATTAGATTAGGTTCATACTTTCTCCATTGAATGTTTCATGATAATAAAGCTTTACTTTTATTTAGCAATTTGATTAGTTTGTGATTGAGTTGGGATTCTGACTGTTATAAATATTTCAATCAGCTTCCTGCCACTAACCTTTGATTGTGTACACTTTTTCCAGCTATCAAGCTGCCTCTTCCAGTCCTTTTCACACAACATGGTTTCAGCTATTGCCACATTTTCCACTCCTTCATCACCCCTGACCCTAATGTATTTGAGAGGAAGGGGAGGGGAGTCTCATCAGAGCCCCCATAATAGATGTTTGTATATATCAAACATTACAAGATGACAGCATATAAACTACCTGGAAGGCCAACCATAGTTTTCCACTGCCTTCAGGAAAAATGTAAGAGCAGTGTTTGATCTGTTTTTTGTTGCTGGCTCCAGGTACATGGTCTGTACACACACAATAATGTTTGCAACACATTAAGGCCACAATAATAGCATATGAACTATCAACAACAAGTTATCTCAATAATGAACCATTCTCCTTGAACCATTCTCCTTTCTGGAGAACCCATCTATTGCCCCAAATATGACAATGTTATACCTACAAAGAAAAAAAAACCTTTTACATAACATTCTCAATTAACTTTTTATTAAGCCTCAATAACATTATCATTTAAAAATATAAGATACCTTATTAGCTTGTGATTAGTGTCCACTTGTACTAAGGACAAAAGGCTGCTGTACCCAGTATGTCCTTCTGACAATGCACCCAAGCTGCATCATTCTTTCCAAAACACCAGCAATGTCGACTCTGTGCATAGATTCTTTGAAGCGTTCCCATTGAACTCTGTGTCCATCTGCTTGCAAGCAACCTTTCCCCATTTTGTACCCTGCATTTGGTTACCTGTTTTTTTTTTGTTTGTTTGTTTTTTTGTGGTATATGAAGAACGCTGGATGCAGATGTCAAAATAAACACCTCCTGATTTACCACATACCTCACTTATTCTTGCTGCAAGACATCTTAGTAATTCTGTCTGCAGTGATTCCTGTAAATATCAGGTCAACAAATTAATTTATTTATAAAGTACTTTTTTATACACTTGTAAATATGTGCTTTGCAAGATGTATGTTTGAAATTTGAAAATGTAAATTAGCTTTTCTAATGAATATCTATATATTTGTTTTCATTAAACTTTCAATAAACAGCCCCACAGCTTTACTCAGATGTTGTAACTGTAATCTTTCATATGTTTCAAAGAAAGGTAAAGACTCGGACCACTTGTCACTTTGCATTAAAAGCAAACAGTTTATCCACAAGACCCAGATTGTTTAATTATGTCTTTAAAACATACTTTATATTTAATAAAAACTGATGTCATCACCAAGATCAAACACTGACGCAGTCTATCGACAGTCCCCAGTTAACCTGGCAACGAGTTGATCCATAACATCTGTCTTCAGGTCAACATGTGTCCATGTTAATTGCTGACTGTCTTGAACGCGTCCATGGTTGCTTGAGATTTTTGGAATCCAGATTAGAAAAGAAAAGAAATACACACGATTTTAAAAGCAACATTGCCGTTCAAAGTGTGGACAGGTACAGGTAGTGTAGACAGGTACATAGGCACCATGATAAGTACAATCTGAACTTTTTTAAACCCTTTTTTAAACGGTAGTTTAGCGGCACTAAAACTCACCGACAGACTGAAACAAATTCTGATTTTTTTCAGAAAGTTACAGATATGTCCAATCCAGTGGACTACAAGTGCCTGAGCAATCAACATAAAATAGTTTGAACTTAATGTAAAAATGAATTCATTTGTGTTTTTATGGTAAGTCCATGAACAATTATTTCTTTTTATGATTTGAAGAAACATTTTAATATATTTCCATGAATTTTAACATTGTATTGCCTATTGTTTAGGCCCAAATAAGAAAACAAAGAGGGTCTTCCTCTTTTGATTTGCTGGAGAGAGCCAGCATTTATCAGTGCACAAGGTACAGAAGCTTTGAAGAGGAGAAGATTCATCTTTTCCAATCCAGACATTAGGTAGAGGCGCCAGGCATTTACAACAGTAACATCCAAAAAATGAAAAAACACTCGGATGTACCACCGCTTGTTATTATGTCTGTGGGGATACATTGCCACACATTGGTCAACAAGATTGATGTGTTGATTGTAAAGGGCCACAGAGAAGGGTCTTTGGACCCTGACCACTGCTTTTTCCTTCTTGACCTGTCTGTTGGCAAAATCTTCAGGGACAGGACGAGGCCATGTGGATGACGGAACTGTTGAGCCAACGTGTGACAGTGAAGTTTGCATTACTACTGACAACAGAGCAAGGTCCTCTGCCCTTTTCTTTCAGTTGTTTTTTGCTCTTGAGTTTCTGATTTGCTCCCTTCAGCCTGTTTGCTCTGCATGTACCTGTGCCATAGGTGCCTAGGTATTTCAAGGCCTCAATGAGTGGAATGCTGCAGAAGAAATTGTCAAAAAACACCTTGTGGTTTTTGTGCTTTATGTCATCACAAAGGCGCATCACTACATCTCCAGCCATTCCCAATCCACTGATGTCACCACGAGTTGCAGAGCCCTGATACATTTCGAATGTATACATATAGCCTGAGGTCCCTGCCTTCACTTCCTTTCACTCCTCAGGGTTTGGGCTTTTTTGGTATGTATTGTTTGATGGACAGTAGGCCTTTGAAGGGAATGATTTGCTCATCAATTGACTGAAATTCTTCATAGTCTGCTGCTGCCTTGAATGTTTCCTGAAGTGCGCTTAGCACTGGTCATATTGAGCCTATCTGTGTTTGCTGCCTGGAAAGTATATCCATCTTCTTCCGCTTATCCGGGGCCGGGTCGCGGGGGCAGTAGCTGAGTCAGGGATACCCAGACTTCCTTCTCCCTGGACACTTCCTCCAGCTCTTCCGGGGGGGCACGGAGGCATTCCCAGGCCAGCCGGGAGACATAGTCCCTCCAGCGTGTCCTGGGTCTTCCCCGAGGCCTCCTCCCAGTGGGACATGCCCGGAACATATCCCCAGGGAGGCGCCCAGGAGGCATCCGAAACAGATGCCCGAGCCACCTCAACTGACTCCTGTCGATGTGGAGGAGCAGCGGCTCTACTCAGAGCTCCTCCCGGGTGACTCACCCTATCTCTAAGGGAGCTCCCAGCCACCCTGCGGAGGAAGCTCAATTCAGCCGCTTGTATCCCAGTCATATCCCAGTCATTAAGAAAATGCGCTGGTAGTCACTGCACAAACAGGCACATTTCCATTCACACAAACATACATAAACCTTGCCATTATAACTCACCTCTGTCATAATATCCTCGCCGGTCACAAACATTTATTATAGGGCATCAAGGGTGCACACTTGCTGTTCTATCTACCTAATTATCACCATAATTTTAAGCATTCTCAAACAATTTTCGTACAACACGTACCGCACTCCATTCACGGGTCCTTCGTTCCAACCATTAAAAAACGTAATTTCCGTATATATATAGCCCAACCTCATCATCACAGGACATGACGTCAGGGATTTAGAGGCTTTAAAAGACATGTCATTCAACAGAGAAGGGTGAGTCGACAGTTGTGTAAGTTACAGAGAGGGTAACGGAGAGGTCAATTGAAAGACTGTTTTTTTTTTGTTTGTTTGTTTGTTGTGGTATTTTTGCACAGATTGGAAGTGTGCTTTACACACTGTAAATATTGTAAAAGGATACAGAATGTAACCATGATGGTCATGGTTACATTCTGTATCCTAGGGCACGAATGTACTGGTTGATCCCTAAAAAAGTCTGCATTTCTTCATTTGCCACTGCCAGATTTTCTTTCCCTCGCTGGAGAGCATACAAGTTGGTGTTGTGCAGTATATCATCAATGCGTTCTACAGGAAACAGATGCCTAAAGAAATCTATGGGATCTCTTCCCTCAACATTCACTTTCCAGTCTCCAAGAAAAGGAGACAATTCTCCATCAAAGTCGTCTCGGAATTTCCAGACATTTTTGCAGACTTCAGTGCAGCCAGATACCATGTGCACATCTTCCATAGCTTCCTCATCATTCTGACCTCCCTCTGCATCCTGTCCCTCATCACCTTGACTGTCAGCATCCTGACTGTCTGCATCTCCATCATCCTCAGCCCTTATGTCTCTACTGTTCTCTGGTAGCCACTCTTTATCACTGTTGTCACTATACTCATCATCACTGTCAGAGGGAATTTCTTGGACTATTTTATATGCTTCCCAATTCTTTACTGTGCTTGCAGTCTACAAAACATGGCAAAATAATAATTGTATACTGACTTACAACCAAAACAGACACAAGAAAAGGTTAAGCAATTACATGTGTGGGAAATATACTTGGCGATGCATGATGTCCACTTCATTAAACACATAGTTAATCGTAATTTACTACTTATTAGCAATAAACTTTTCAAAAACCAAAAGAATAATATTACAACTTAAATGTTACTGTATATCATCATATTTTTTTTACCTCTAGGGTTCTTCTGGAATAGACGGACTAACAGGATAAGCCAGCAGTGGGTAAAAAGTGTGGTTGTCTGGCAGCCATCTTGGATTCAGAGAAAATCTACTTGCAGTTACAACAATTGACCACTGAGTAAACCTCAATGGAGTAGTGCGGCAGAGAGCACTCTAAAGGCTGATATGCAGCTCCATCTTTGAAACCATTGCATTTAGAAGAAAATTACTTTTAAATAGCTGTCCACTGTAGTGACCACTATGCGTTTGCACTTTCTGGGGCAAACCCGGTCTGGTAGCGAGGGTTGGCATCCATCCCACTTTGGATGGTGCAGCGCTCATCTCTAGAAATCTGACCAAGTTTATTAGCCAACCAAAAGTTTGACAATTGTTGGGACAAGAACTACACCTGTGTCCCCCCGAGTTGGTTTATTTGAAGAGATCAGTCAGTAGCCTACTCACAATCCAGAGTGGGGACCGGGACGCAGAGACTCAATCTAAAACGCCTTTCTGCAGTTCCCTTAGTAAAACAAGATGCCTATCCACCTTCCGAAGTTTGCATCATCTGGTTTTATCACAGTGTGCAGCTAGCGACTAGCGCTGAGGAGAAACAGGAAGCAGGAAATGAAACAATGAAATGACATGAGTTTTTGTCAAGCCAGCTGTTTCCGGGTAAGTGATTCACTGATTCACTTCCTGTTGTGTGTTGCGTGTGCTGTGTGTGCTGTATAGCTCGTCTACGGATTAGCAACAGACTAGCTTTAGTCTAAACACACCTAAAAACTAACTAAACTCTCTGAACAAATTAATTAACCGCTACACATTCTGGTACTAGTCAAGTACCTTTCTATTTTGACAGGTATTTATTGCTATTTCCAGACTTAGCGCTTGTTAGCCTACCAGTTAGCTTAGGTAGCTAGTAGCATGGTTTCTCCCTCTCTCTCTCTCCTGCTCGGTGGGCCACATGTTTAGTTATTCCTCTGCCTCATTTAATGATAATGATACCTGTAATAAGTGCAAGGTTCTGCTTGCCTTGGAGGAGAGGATCACTGATTTGGAAGCGCGGCTCCGCACCTTTGAACAAAAGCTAACTAGCCTAGCCCCTTTAGCAGGTGTGGAGCCACCGAGCTCAGGGTCTGTTAGACGGCAGCTCATGAGCAGCCCGGAGAATTAGTCTGGGTGACGGTCCAACAGAAACATACTCCTAAGCAGAAGCCCATGGCTCATCACATCCCTGTTCATGTTTCTAACCGATTTTCGCCACTTAGCGATACAGAGTAAACGACTCTGATAATTGCCGATTCCATAGTCAGAAACGTGAAGCTAGAGACACCAGCGACCATAGTCAAATGCATTCCTGGGGCCAGCGCGGGCGACATCGGGTCAAATTTGAAGCTGCTGGCTAAGGCTAATCGTAAATATGGAAAAATTATTATTCACGTCGGCAGCAATGACACCCGATTACGCCAATCGGAGGTCACTAAAATTAATGTTGAGTTAGTGTGTAACTTTGCCAAAACAATGTTGGACCCATAATTTTCTGTGGACCCCTCCCCAATCTGACCAGCGATGACATGTTTAGCCGCATGTCGTCATGTGGGCTTCATAGACAATTGGGCTACTTTCTGGGGCAAACCCGGTCTGGTAGCGAGGGACGGCATCCATCCCACTTTGGATGGTGCAGCGCTCATCTCTAGAAATCTGACCAAGTTTATTAGCCAACCTAAAGTTTGACAATCCAGAGTGGGGACCGGGACACAGAGACTAAAGTCTAAAATATCTCTCTACAGTTTCCTTAGAGCTAAATTGTTTTCCCTTAATAATAAAAACCTTAATTTAAAAACAGCATGATGTATTTACCTGTGTTATCTTTGACTAATATTTAAATTTGTTTGATGATCTGAAACAAAGTGTGACGAAAATGCAAAAAAATAAGAAATCAGGAAGGGGACAAGACTTTTTCACACCACTATAAATCAGAAGTTAAGACAAGGGGACTTATTAAAAATCTAATAAAAATGAAGACTTCTCTTACTGAACAGAACTCTCAGAAGTGGATTATTAAATATTAGGTCTCTTTCGTCTAAATCTCTTAGTAAATGATTTGATAACTGATCACCAAATTGACCTACTCTGTCTTACTGAAACCTGGCTACAGCAGGATGAATATGTCAGTCTGAATGAATCAACCCCCCTCAGTCATAAAAATTGTCATGTTCCTTGAAGCACAGATCGAGGTGGAGGAGTAGCTGCAATCTTCCACTCAAATTTATTAAACTTTCATCCTCAGAACACTTATAACTCATTTGAGAGCCTCACCCTTAGTCTCTCGCATCCATACTGGAAAACACAAAAACCAGTTCTACTTGTCATTGTGTACCGTCCACCTGTCCCTTACTCAGAGTTGTCAGATCATTCTTTAATAACTTTCGAATTTAAGATAATGAATCATGAAGCATTTGGAAGAAAATTCCACTACAGTAGATGTTTATCTGACAATGCTGTTAATAAGTTTAAGAAAATGATTCCATCGTTATTTACATCTTTGCCATGTGCCAACACAGTGGAGGGCAGCTGCCTCAATCCTACTCCCTACCGAGTTGATCATGTTGTTGACAGTGCTGTAGCCTCATTACGTGAAACTCTTGATAGTGTGGCCCCTCTGAAAAAGAAGTTAGTGAATGAGAAGAGATTAGCTCCCTGGTACAGTTCACATATTCCTACCTTAAAGCAGGCATCACGAAGGCTGGAAAGGAAGTGGCGTTCCACAAATTTAGAGGAAATTTTTCTAGCCTGGAAAAACAGTCTATTAACATATAAAAAAAACTCTCCGTAAAGCCAGAACTGCATACTGTTCATCATTAATAGAGGAAAATAAAAACAATCCCAGGTTTCTTTTCAGCACTGTAGTCAGGCTGACAAAAAGTCACAGCTTTGTTGAGCCCAGTGTTCCCTTAGCTCTCAGCAGTGATGACTTTATGAGTTTCTTTACAAATAAAATCAATTACTATTAGAGATAAAATTCATCAGATTCATCATAAATGAATCTTCTACTATAGTAGTGTAACAGGGTTAGAAATGCAGTTTTTTTTAAAAATAACTATTATTTTCAAATTGTGTTGTGAATTTTATTCATAATTTAATAATTTTGTTTAGAAATTGTGAATTTTATCATATTGAGCCATTTTCTTTTATAGTTATTTTTACTTGTTTTCTGGGGAAGTAATATTGATGCATATCGCCCCTTTTGTGCCTCATGGGTTTCCGTAGTTCTTCCCTTCCCCCCTCACAGTGCGGTTGCGCATTACTGAGGGTAAGTCGTATGAGAAATGCTGCTGACAATATTTGGCTATTTTCTTTGTAAAAAATGAACGTTTATGTTGTTATTTTTAATGTATGTTTTTTTCAGTCAGATTTATTACATTACCACGTAATTTTTGTGTTGTTTTGACCGCTAATGTAAGTTTTATAGAAGTCTTCGTTGCAACTGTTGGTGCCAAATGCCCAGCCGCAGACTGCTATATTAACGTAGCTCAGCAGAGATTTTAGCGGCATTTCTTCGTGTAAATTATTGTTTTGTGTACATAGAGGTCAGATCTGCAAGACAGAAAAGAAGACAATTTACGTGTCTGTGTTATTGTCTTCTGCAGATATGTTTTGTTTCAATCGTCATTCTTTTATTATTATGTTATCATCCAACCACATGCACCTTTCTCACATTGTCCACCTGGTGGCTCTGATTTATATTTTGTACACGATTTCTCATAGTTAAGTTAGAAGAAGTGTTAAACGTTAGCGACTTGTTATAATAGTGTGGAAAAAAAAAGTTTTCTAGTTTGATGACTCTTGTTAGAAATGTCTTCATCTTGCATAATTCTGAGGAAATATAAATATTTAAGACCAGACAGTGCGGTTGCGCGTTACTGAGGGGGTCAGATCTGCATGACAGAAAAGAAGACAATTTACGTGTCTGTGTTATTGTCTTCTGCAGGAGGAATAAAATTTTGGAAAACAGTCCTTGGCGTCACGTGTGTCTATGCCCCTATAAGTGGTATCCGTTACAGTAGCTCTTGAATCATCAGTTATGTTTAGACTGCTTCTCTCCTATAGATCTCTCTGAATTCACGTCAATAGTTGCTTCATCTAAATCATCAACATGTCTCTTAGACCCCATCCTGACTAGATTGCTTAAAGACACCCTGCCATTAATTGACTCATCTTTATTAGACTTGGTAAATTTATCTCTAGTATCAGGCTACATAGCACAGGCTTTTAAGAGTTTGCAGTAATCAAACCAAATATTTGTTCATGTCCATGATGAACCTTCTATGCGCACAAAAGTTAGTTATGGAGTTCCACAAGGTTCTGTGCTAGAATTGATTCTGTTCACCTTGTACATGCTTCCTTTAGGTAATGTTATTAGGAAGCACTGTATTAATTACCACTGCTATGCAGATGACACTCAGCTGTATCTATCTATGAAACCTGATAATGCAAATTAGTTAGCTAGACTTCAAGCTTGTCTAACTGACATAAAGGCCTGGATTACAAGTAACCTTCTATTTTTAAATTCAGAAAAAACAGAAGTTATTGTATTTGGGCCAAAAAACCTCAGAAATAGCTTTTCTAAAATTATAGCTACCTTAGATAGCATAGCCCTGGCCTCCAGCACTACTGTGAAAAACCTTGGAGTTATTTTTGACCAGGACATGTCCTTTAACTCACACATATAACAGATCTTTAGAACTGCCTTCTTTCACTTGCGCAACATTACCAAAAATAGGAACATCCTCTCTCAAAATGATGGCCTGAGAACTGTAAACATTTTACTGGATGACTGATTATCTGACGACATAATGGAAAAATTAGAAGAAGGCAAGACCACTATCCACATAATAGTGTAAAAATTGTTCAATTATTGAAAACATGACTTACACGCTTCTCTGCTTCATCTCAGCAACAGCCAACATGGCACAGGTAATATGGAGTTTAATAATTAAGTCTTCATTTTAAAAAATCATTGTTTACTGAACATCCCTGTGACCCTGGTTAGGAATAAGTGGGTATAGATAATGGGTGGATGGATGTTTATTGAACATATTAGTGAAAGGCATGTATTGTTATGTACTCTTACTCTTGTACTATTATCAACCTTGTTTCCTGTATCAGTCCCCAGTCCCCGATAGGTTAAATTCCTGGTAAGGCAGACTCTGACCATTTAAAAGTAGACAGGAAATAGGAAGTGAGATGGAAAAAGAGAGTGGGGTGAAAGCATGGTAAAATTGAAGCATGAGTAAGTCCAGTCACAGTTAATTGAGAGAAGATGAATGCTAAAAGCGTTGTTCTTTTTGTTTTGTTTATTTTTTTGTTTGTTGTCTTAAAAGAGTTTTTTCCCTCTGGAAGAAAGTGATTTTTAGTAATACATACTTTCTTCGTGAAAGATTTTTTTTCCATTGAACCATCCATGCTTTCATTTTTTTTATCAGGCTTTGGAACTGGCATTGCCACATCTTGCATTTCTGCCTCTCACACACATAAACTCAAACAGATCATGTGTGGGTTTGATTGGAACAGCCCAAATTTGAAGAAAAATGTTAATTTGCAAGCATCAAACTGGCATCTTAGTCAAAGAGCATGAACTGTCAGAAATGCTTACACTGATGTCATCATATGTATGAGAAATAATCTGTACTGTGCATGACTGAAAAGTCTTCTCATCCTATTTTTGTCTCATCTCTTTTTTCCCCATCTCTGATGTATATACACACACTGGCCTGCTTGAACCATGTCTCTATTTGTAACTTCCTTGGGAGCCTGTGTGTATATTTGGACTTATTTTTATACCTTGTGGGGACATTACATTGGCTTAAATTCATTTCCTGGAGACTTACCCCAACCTTAACCATAACAACTTACCTGTCTAACCATAGCCCTTACCCTAACCTTAAACTACACCTAAACTCTAGCCTTAAACCAAATTGTCACGCTATAATTCAGTGATGTAGATGGTAGGACCTGGATTTGGTCCCCACAAGGAAACCAAGTCCCCATATGTCAATTCAATTCAATTCAATTTTATTTGTATAGCGCCAAATCACAATACAAATCATCTCAAGGCACTTTACAAAAACTAAAACTAAAAACCCAACAATTCCCTTATGAGCAAGCACTTGGCGACAGTGGAGAGGAAAAAAACTCCCTTTAACGGAAGAAAAAAACCTCCAGCAGAACCGGGCTCAGTTTGGGCGGCCATCTGCCTCGACCGGTTGGGGTGAGTGGATAGAGCAGAGAGAAAAGAACAGCAAAAATAAACAACAAATAGACACTGCAAGTTGGTGGGGCCAGTAACTGCACATCAGCGATAAACAGCTCCAGGACCAGGGACACCTGCAGAAGGTACAGAGAGAGAGAGAGAGAGAGGGAGGGAGAGAGCACAAACTAGGGGAGAGAGAGAGCACAAGGTTAGTAACATTCAATGGTGGAATATACATGAGGTGGGAGAGAAGGGGGGTAGGGTAGGGGAGCTCAGTGCACCGATGGTCCTCGGGCAGTCTAGGCCTATAGCAGCATAACTAACTAAGGGATGGTTCAGGGTTGCCTGAAGCCAGCCCTAACTATATGCTTTGTCAAAGAGGAAGGTTTTAAGTCTAGCCTTAAAAGTACAGAGAGTGTCTGCCTCCTGAACCCAGGCTGAGAGCTGGTTCCACAGGAGAGGAGCTTGATAGCTAAAGGCTCTGCCTCCCATTCTGCTTTTGAGAACTCTGGGAACCACAAGTAGGCCAGCACTCTGAGAGCGAAGTGGTCTATTGGGATAATATGGTACTATGAGGTCTTTAAGGTATGAAGGAGCTTGATTATGAAGGGATTTGTATGTGAGAAGAAGGATTTTAAATTCTATTCTATATTTTACAGGGAGCCAATGAAGAGAAGCCAATATAGGAGAAATATGATCTCTCTTGCTAGTTCCTGTCAGGACTCTGGCTGCGGCATTCTGGATTAATTGGAGGCTTTTTATTAAGATATTAGGACATCCAGATAGTAATGAGTTACAGTAATCTAGCCTTGAGGAAACAAACGCATGGACTAGTTTTTCTGCATCATTTTGAGACAGGGTGTTCCTAATTTTGGAAATGTTGCGCAGGTGAAAGAATGCAGTTCTAGAAATTTGTTTTATGTGTGAGTTAAAGGACATGTCCTGGTCAAAAATAACTCCAAGGTTTTTTACAGTAGTGCTGGAGGCCAGGGCTATGCCATCTAGAGTAGCTATAATTTTAGAAAAGTTATTTCTGAGATTTTTAGGCCCAAATATAATGACTTCTGTTTTCTCCGAGTTTAAAAGTAAAAAGTTACTGGTCATCCAAGCCTTTATGTCAGTTAGACAGGCTTGAAGTCTGGTTAACTGGTTTGTGTTAACAGATTTAATAGATAGATATAACTGAGTGTCATCCGCATAGCAGTGGTAATTAATAGAGTGCTTCCTAATGATATATCCTAAAGGAAGCATGTACAGGGTGAACAGAATCGGTCCTAGCACAGAACCTTGTGGAACTCCATAACTAACTTTTGTTCGTGTGGAAGGTTCATCATGGACATGAACAAACTGCAATCTGTCCGATAAATAGGATTGGAACCACTTTAACGCTGTTCCTCTGATACCAATCACATGCTCCAGTCTCTGTAATAAGATGTTGTGGTCAATGGTGTCGAATGCTGCACTAAGGTCTAGGAGGACAAGTATCGAAACAAGTCCATTATCTGAGGCTAAGAGAAGATCGTTGGTAACTTTCAACAGTGCTGTTTCTGTACTATGATGTGCTCTAAATCCTGATTGGAAATCTTCAAATAGTTCATTCCTGTGTAAGTGGTCTGATAGCTGCTTAGCAACAGCTTTTTCTAGGATTTTAGAAATAAATGGCAGGTTGGATATTGGTCTATAATTAGCCAAGACACCTGGATCAAGACTAGGCTTTTTGAGTAAAGGTTTGATTACTGCAGTCTTAAAGGCCTGTGGTACGTAGCCTGATACTAGAGATAAATTTACCAAGTCCAATAAAGATGAGTTCATTAATGGCAGGGTGCCTTTAAGCAGTCTAGTCGGGATGGGGTCCAAGAGACACGTTGATGATTTCGATGAAGCAACTACTGATGTAAATTCAGAGAGATCTATAGGAGAGAAGCAGTCTAAACATAACTGAGGTCCTACAGATGATTCAAGAGCTACTGTAGTAAAAGATTCATTTATTGCAGGTATAGGAAGCATCTGCTGAATTTTATCTCTAATAGTTGTGATTTTATTTGTAAAGAAACTCATAAATTCATCACTGCTGAGAGCTAAGGGAACACTGGGCTCAACGGAGCTTTGACTTTTTGTCAGCCTGGCTACAGTGCTGAAAAGAAACCTGGGATTGTTCTTATTTTCCTCTATTAGTGATGAATAGTATGCAGTTCTGGCTTTACGGAGAGCTTTTTTATATGTTAGTAGACTGTTTTTCCAGGCTAGAAAAATTTCCTCTAAGTTTGTGGAACGCCACTTCCTTTCCAGCCTTCGTGATGCCTGCTTTAAGGTACGAACATGTAAATTATACCATGGGGCTAGTCTTCTCTGAATCACTAACTTCTTTTTCAGAGGGGCTACAGAATCAAGCGTTTCACGCAGTGAGGTTACAGCGCTGTCAACAACATGATCAATTTGGTAGGGAGTAGGATTAAGGCAGCTGCCCTCCATTATGTTTATACTTGGCATAGATGCAAATAAAGATGGAATCATTTTCTTAAATTTATTAACAGCGTTGTCGGATAAACATCTGCTGTAGTGGAATTTTCTTCCAGACGCTGCATGATCCATCATTTTAAATTCGAAAGTTATTAAAGAATGATCTGACAAAACAGGATTTGGGGGGAAAATTATTAGATGTTCAATTTCAATGCCATAGGTCAGAACAAGATCAAGGGTGTGATTGAAACAGTGGGTGGGTTTATTAACGTTTTGAATGAAACCAATTGAATCTAATATAGAATTAAATGCAATGCTGAGGCTGTTATTTTCAACATCTACATGAATGTTAAAATCTCCCACTGTCATGTGTGTAAACACATTTCAGTACCCACAATGTATGAAAAATCATGTCCATTTCTGCGTGTGTGCATGTGGGTGTGTGTCGCCTCTTGAGAACAGTGAAGTCCGAAGTCATTGTCAGCCCTGAGGAAAGATGCCTGCTAATAGAGTTTGCTCTATGTAGAAGAGTGCTCTAAGAATGCAGTGCTGATGGATTCAGCTGTGTGTGTGTAGTTCATAATGGTCCGGCAAACTCTCAAACTCAAGTAATGTTCTATGTAGGTTTTTACTCCACTGCAGAACAAATGTAGTGGGCACACACTCCCTGAGCGCATTGAATTTTCAGTCTTTAAATCAGAGACTTCCTAAGTCACTTGTATAGCTTTTCATTGCCTTCCGTGTTTATTTACCACTGGTTTGAATGAGGGTAAATTAATAACATAGAAACTAATAACATGAGGGTAAAGTAAAAGTGAAAGTGAAAACTAATGTCAAGTATGGTGACCCATACTCGAAATTCCCCTCTGCATTTAACCCACCCGAAGTGCACACATACAGCAGTGAACACACACACGGAGCAGTGGGCAGCCATTGCTGCGGCGCCCGGGGAACAGTTGGGGGTTCGGTGCCTTGCTCAAGGGTCTCACCTCAGTCGTGGTATACTATTTTTTTGAACACACCCCTTTCAACTAATTGCCCAATTGCACAGCCTTAAGAGCGTGCATATCATGAATGCTGGGTCTCGTTTGTTTTCTGAGAATCTACTGCACCTACTGGTAACTTGTTTGCCATGTAGCAATAAAAAATATACTAAAAACCTGGATTATTCTGGTTAGTCACATTGTATTATTGCTATTATTTTGAACAACACTGTACACCTTGGCAGTACTCAGCTGCATGTCTTGAAAACAGGTCAATATTAACACATGTGCACATCCCTCTTTTGGATGCATGATCTTTACCATGAGCAAGCATTAGAAAATAAGCTTTAGGTGAATAAAGTTTGTTGTCTGGGCCATATCATATCTCCTTCTGCAATGTTTTGCCAGATTTTCTCCACTGCATGGTTTACAGGTCAGCCTGTAGGTTGAGTTTCTGTGAGAGAGTGAGGTGAAGCATCTGACCTGTCGTCGCTGCAGTTTTCACAGCAGCTGCTGAATTTCCTGTACAAATTGGATCTTTTTTGTTAGTGTGAGCTTCACATTTCATAATTGAGGCATCAGGATGGTATCTAACATACTGTAGCTGCAACAAGAGCAATGCAATGGGTGTTCTAGCTGGAAAGCCCTCTGCCTTCAGAGACGACCACAATCATGGACAATACCAAAAGCATAGCATGAGTCAGTCAGCATTTAGTTCAACATCTTGTGCAAACAGATGAGAAGGCAATTTACCACTAGAAATCACACTTTGTTTTGTGACAACTGCAAACCCTAGTTGATTTTTGTCTGTTTTGATATCACAGGAAGCGGAGCCATTAACAAATAACTCCATGTCTGCATTCAAGATTGGTGTGTCTGCAAGATCAGGTCTGGGAGTACAGATGGTTTCCAAAACTTCAGTGCAGTTATGAGCATCTACATCATTTTCTGTGGGAAGAAATGTTGCAGGATTTAACATGTTAAACCTTTTAACAGTGATGTTAGGCATTTCAAGCAATATAGTGTGATATCTTAACCACCTATGCAGTTTTCTGTCTGTGCAATATGTGTACAACAGCATGCGGAACCATTAATGTCAGATCAGAATAGCCAACCAAATCATGTGACGCTAGAACGGATTTCTCTACTGCAGTGACAATAATAAGAATAAGCAACCACCGTGAGGTAACACAGAAGTCATATAACTGTCCTTCTGGTCAACAAACTGAGTGAAAGTTAGGTTAGGATTAGGCAGACTCAGTGTGGGGGCTACAGCAAGTGCTGCCTTTAGATCAAGAAATGCTTTTTCTCCTTTGGGAGTCCACATGATTTTGTCATGTGCAGAGTTTTCTACCATGCACCATAGCAGACATGGGAGCTTCACGCAGCGAGTAGTTTGAGAGCCACTGTCTGCAAAATAATGTCATGACAAGAAAACTCGGCATTTGCTTTTTAGTAATTGGCTTATGAACATTTTGAATTGTAGCAATTCTTTTTTGTGACAGTGTCTTTCCTTCTGGGGTTACGATGTGACCCAGATATGTTACCTTTTGTTGTACAAACCGCAGTTTGTAAAGACTTAGCTCATGGCCATTTTCTGCAAGATGTTTTTGCAGGTGCATTGTATTCAATTCAGTTTTTATTTGTATAGTGCCAAATCACAAAACAATCATCATAAGCCACTTGGTGACAGTGGAGAGGAAAAACTCCCTATAATGGAAGAAACCTCCAGCAGAACCATGCTCAATTTTGCATGCTTCTTTAGACGGACAACAAGTCAGCAAATCATCTACATACTGTAGGAATGCTGAGGTGGCAGGTAAATAAAGGCCTTGAAGGTTTCTACTGAGAGCCTGATGAAAGTAACTCAGATTTTCAGAGTAACCTTGGGGGCATCTGGTCCAGGTGTAAATTTTTCCTTCAAATGAAAAGGCAAACCAATACTGGCTGTCTCTGTGTACAGGGACAGAAAAGAAAGCATTGGTCAAATCTACTACTGAAAAGTGAGTTGGATTTGGTGGTACCAGAGACAAGATGGTTTAAGGATTACTTACTTCTGGAGCTCAGGGATGTATGGATGCATTCACCGCCTGTAAATCTTGCACAAAGCGCCATTCAGTTGGTTGACCTTGGTCTCTAATTTTCTTAACTGGAAATATGGGAGTGTGCACTGGAGAATTCTCACATGGAATTATTATGCCAGCTTTTAACAAAGAATTGAACACAGGCTTTATACCATCAATGGCTTCCAGTTTTAAAGGGTATTACTATTTACATGGCCTCTATTCTGATTTTGGATGTACTAACAGAGGCTCTGCATTTTTCATAAGGCCTACATCATATCTGTGAGCTGCCCAGAGAGATTTTGGAAAACCCTCAAGCTTTGGTGGTCGAGGCAGATGGCCGCCCAAACTGATCCCGGTTCTGCTGGAGGTTTTTTCTTCCGTTAAAGGGAGTTTTTCCTCTCCACTGTCGCCAAGTGCTTGCTCATAAGGGAATTGTTGGGTTTTTAGTTTTAGTTTTTGTAAAGTGCCTTGAGATGATTTGTATTGTGATTTTGCGCTATACAAATAAAATTGAATTGAATTGAATTGAATTGAATTGGTAAACTAGTTTCTGTGATGATAAAGGCTGCAGTGTTAGAGTGGTGTTATGGCTATTAATGAGCTCAACTATTCTACAAACTTGTACAACTGATGTAAATTGTGTACAGTCATGATCCTTCCTGCTGTATTCTGTCATAGGATCTGATGCTGTTGGTTGAAAGTCCTCGAGGAACAGCAAGCTCTGCAACCAGGGACCCAGGTGTTTCCAACTCCAATCAGAAGGCTTTGCCAGTGGGATATGTGGAGTATTTCCTGTAAATAGTTCTTTCTGGGTAGAGGAGAGTAGAAAAGAAGCAATCTTTGTCCAATAGACGTGTCAAATGTATCACTTCCGCTTCCTAATTTTCTACATACAGCTTCGATATACAATTTCTTTCATACTCCTCTTCTGGTCCTACATTTGCATGTGCTGTGAAGTGCAGTGATTGATCCTGTGTGAAACTACCTGCTTGTGTTATAAGTGTGCAAAGCCTATGAGTTGTTGTGTAACAGGAGTCTCACCTACAACCTTCCATTTATATGCAAATTGTGAATGGATGTTAACCATCTGAGTGAGTTGTGTTGGATATTCCTCATCTCACTCAAGACCACTAGGTGTTGAGTGTAACACTATGCTAAACTGACACATCAAATCTCTACCTAATAAATTCACTGGACAATTTTGTGAAATTATGAATGAATGTTTGGTGGTCTGTTTCTCCAATGTGCATTTGAAAGGAACAGAGCAGCTTTCCAAAATGGACATGAACAAGTTTTGACATGCCCTGACATTTGTACTTTTTTCAGTGGCTTTTAAACATATTAATGGCTGGTTTGATAACACTGTAATCAGCACAAACTGGGCTACAATAATATGAGAACAGCAAGTTTATACATGATTGTGTTTTTGAGAAAACCAAGTTTATGCATGGTTAGTGAAAAACTACAATTTTTAAGTCACTGAAATAAGACCATAAAACACACACAGAACATTGGTTCACAAGACATTTGAGAAATGTATCTTGTAGTTAAAAGTGTTTGCTTCAAAATGATGTGAAAGTTATCTTGTTCACTTATTCACAGAAAACAATACACTGATTAGACTTTTCGAAGGCCCTTTTTTTGTAGAAAGGACATATGTAAGAAGGCGTGTCCGATAATGAATAATCATGTGATTTACCTGAGAAGACAAAGACCCGCATAATGAGCTGAATTAATAGATAGTCGGACATGGCGGACATAAGTATAATAAGCAGTTGAAATGAGCTGCATAATGAGCCTTTCAGTCAGGGAATGTGGCTGAGAGGTAATTTACTCGTCAGGAATTATATCCTCCGCTGTGACTCAAATATAAATGTTCGTCATCTGAGTAGCGTTATTCCTCTGATGAGAAAGTAAACTCTTCGTCGCTGTCCGGAACCATACGAAGTGATCCTTCACCTGCATAGTGTGCCATCATCTAAACGCGCAGAAAAAGTAAGTGAATTCTATGATGAAACTTGACGTTTTATGACATTTCTCGGGGGCGTGGACATAATTACCTGATTCACCTCAGATTATTTCCATATGCGCAGTGCGTTTAGTGCGAGGCGAGATCGCATTAGCTATAATGAGGTGAGACGGGAGAAACTGTGCCGCTCCTTACTTTCATACCTCTCCGTACCATACCTCTCCTTGCTTTTTTTACATAAAAAAGATTATAGAAAAAATATTATAAAAAAGTTTATGTTTTTATATGATAAAAAAGTAAGTTTTATTATAAAAAAGTAGACACTTCATCGTCTACATCGTGACTTCTTTGTCTGTTTTGGATTATCACTTGTCGCCAAGTCATAGTTTCCTGGTTTTGATCTCCTGCCTGTTTTGGATTGAGAACTATCTTTCTGTTCGGACACTCGTCACTACTTTATTGACTTAAAGTCAAGTCTGTCAGTGTCCGTATTTGGATCCGAACCCGCCAACAGCAGTACTGGAGATTCTGCCTTTGGCTACCACGACGGCAGAGTGAAAGTGACTTTACATGGCCAAGTATGGAATTTGTGCTCTGCACAACCCAAGTGCACACACACTCACACCGTGCAAACACACCCAGGGCAGTGGGCAGCCAATGCTGCGGCGCCCGGCTTGCTCAAGGGTTTCACCTCAGTCGTGGTATTGAGAGTGGACAAGGCATTCACTCTGTGCCACCGACAATTCCTGCCGGATCTGAGAGTCGAACCTGCAATTTTCAGGTTACAAGTCCGACTCCCTAGCCATTAGGCCACGACTGCATCAGGAAGGGTATTTATGGATTCATCTCCCAGTGTAACATGCAGTTCCCAGACAGGAGAGATGATCGATCTCAAAGCTTGTTGTGTCATACCCAAATAGACCAGAGGCTGCAATTGTTGCCAAAGGTGCTTCAACTAAGTACTGAGTAAAGGGTCTAAATACTTATGTAAATGTATGTAAATGTAATATTTCAGTTTTTTCTTTTTAATAAATTTACAGGCATTCCTAAAATTCTGTTTTCACTTTATCATTATGTGGTACTGAGTGTAGATTAATGAGAAAAAAAAAAAAATTTTATTATTATTTTATTACCTGCGATGGACTGGTGACCTGTCCAGGGTGTACACGTGTACATGTACATGTGTGCACACATCTGTGTGACTATAAACAGGAAACCTGAACAAAACACTCAATAATCTGCTTAGAGAGGACAGGATTATTCATTCAGAGGGCAGCAAGGATTTCTTTAACCACCTTTTGTGTTTGAACAAGCTGCCATTACTGTATACACTGCTTCACACGCATAGTTATACATATTGAAAATAATCACAGCTTCTTCATATAAGATGCCGCTACCTTGAGCTTCATACAGAGCTCAAACACAGTATCTCTCTCAACAAGATTAAAAGCCTGAATCCCTGCTTGTGAACAACACAAGTTGCTTGATGCATAGGGCAACACAAACAATGACAGTCACAGAGCAAGCAACAAACTGACCATTTACCCTACATGTGAAGTGTAATCTATTCAAGTTTCTTGGCAAACATATGGTAATCCCAAGTGTTCAATAGCAAATAAATATTCTGTATATAGTATTTAGTTATATTTTATTTTATTTTTTATTTTATTCTAGTTCATTCTAAAATTGTGTATATACTCCATATCTGTATAAATGGTTACCAAGACAAATTCCTAGTACTGTAAAGTGTTCTTTGCTGTACCTGTCAATAAAACTAATTCTGATTCTGATATTGTGTAAAAAATAAATATATTGTGTAAAACATATACATGAAAAAAATTATTGGTTGAATTCATTTATGGAGTTAATTTCTTATTTAATATGACATTTTTTCCCCTTAGGCTTTTTTTTAAGTCTGCTTTTATACAATAGATGTATTCTCCCTAAAATCACTTTCATTGCATGCCAATTTTTATTTATATTTTTCATAATGACATGTACAGTGGCTTTCAGTGTGTAGTCAACAAGAACCTAAATATTTAAAACAAAAGAGACAAAAACACACTAAAAAGTCTTCAGATAAGTATTAAACATTGACAAAATTACAGTTATTGCACTGGAGGGGAGGGGGGATTGTTGTGTTGAGTTATTCAGACAAATGTGGATAACGTGTTCATCAGAGTGATGACAGTGGAGTGGGGAAAGAATCTGTCCTTGTTTCTGGTTGTTTTGGCATACACTTGTGTAGCACTGTCCACAAGGGTGAAGTTTAAGCAGTTTGAGTCCATGTTGTGAGTGGTCTGCAAAAATCTTCTCTTTCCTCCACTTTTATCCATGAGGTCTACAGAGCCTCATCCATCCATCCATCTTCTATACCCGCTTTTCCTGGTTCACGGTCACGGGGATCTGCTGGAGCCTATCCCAGCTCTCTCTCGGGTGGAAGGAAGGGGTACACCCTGGACCCACGCAAGCACAGGGAGAACATGCAAACTCCACACAGAAAGGCCGGGATGCGAACCCACGACCTTCTTGCTGTGAGGCAACAGTGCTAACCACTCAGCCACCATGCTGCCCTACAGAGGGCATATTGGTACCAACTATTTTTTCTGCAACCTGAACTGTCCACTGGAGTCTGTTCCTGTCTGGTTTTGCTGCTGAATCAAATCACAGGTGATGGATGAGCAGAGAACTGACGCTGCAGCTCCTGGGGCATGTTGAAGCATCTGAGCTGATGCAGCCTTCTTGATTATGGTGCTAATGTTCTAGTTCAGGTAGAGCCTGGAAACTTGAAGATCTCCATCGTGGCAGAACCATCTGTGGGATAGGAGTAGTGGTTAGATGGCTTGTAGTGGCAGCGTCAGGTGTGTGACTAAGTGGTGAAGATGGCTGCCTCAGTCATGCTCTTTTTAGTGCTTTGCTTACCACCCTTACTCTACCTGCCTTCATCATACTTAGCAGCATTGTATCAGTAGTGGAAATTATTGTAGGATCATCTGTTTGGCCACACACACACTATGATTAAACATGGTTCAAAGCATCTTTATTCAGTTTCTGTTACAAATATTAATAACAGTGTCACAGTCCAGCTGACCAGTTTTCTCTCTCTGGTCACTGCACAGTTTGGTCCTTTTTTCAACCATAAGACTGCTGTCTCATGCCATTCTCGTGGGAAGAGACCTAACGTTTTTGTTTTGTGAGTAAACGACTATATCGTCTAGATAGACAAACACAAAATGGTTTATAAAGTCTCTTGGGACATCACTGAGAGTGTTTGAAACACCGCTGGTGCAATTGTGAGGTTGAATGGCATAACTAAGTATTCAAAATGTCCTAGTGGCGTATTGAACACCATCTCATGGTTATATGGATTAACCACAAGCATGAGTGACAGATAAACAATACCACTGCTTCTATATCACACTGTAGTCTGACAGCATTGCGCTGTATAAGTCTCGTAGGTGACCCCTCTGATGCTATTTCCTGGTAAGTGAATTCACTCCCTTTTGCAAGAACGTTGTTCTGGGTGCACTGTACAGCTCATTTATGGATTAGCAACAGACTAGCTTTAACACACACCTAAAAACTAACTAAAGTCTCTGAAGTCATTCATTAACTACTACATATTCCTGTACTGGTCAAGTACCTTTCTATTTTGTCTGGTAATTCTTGCTATTTCCAGACTTAGTGCTTGTTAGCCTTCCAGTTAGCTTAGCTAGTTAGTAGCATGACTTCTCCCTCTCTCCCCTGCTCAGTGTACTACATGTTTAGTTATTCCTCTGCCTTCTTTAGTGATAACGATACTTGTAATAAGTCCAAGGTTCTGGTAGCTTTGGAAGAGAGGACCACTGAATTAGAAGTGCAGCTCCGCACATTTGAACAAAAGCCAGCTAGCCAAGCCCTTGACAGCTCTGCCCCTCTCTTCACCTGAGTGTCCAAGCCCCTCTGATAATTGCTAATTCCATAGTCAGAAACGTGAAGTTAGAGACACCAGCGACCATAGTCAAATGCATTCCTGGGACCAGAGCAAGCAACATGGATTCAAATTTTAAGCTGCTGGCTAAGGCTAATCGTAAATATGGTAAGATTGTTATTCACATCAGCAGCAATGACACCCGATTATGCCAAACTGAGGTCACTAAACTTAATGTTGAGTCAGTGTGTAATTTTGCCAAAACAATGTTGGACTCCATAATTGTCAATCTGACCAGCGATGACATGTTGAGCCGCATGTCGTCGTTCCGTCGCTGGCTGTCTAGGTGGTGTCTAGCAAATGACGTGGGCTTCACAGACAACTAGGCCACTTTCTGGGGAAAAACCTGGTCTGGTAGCAAGGGATGGCATCCATGCCACTTTGGATGGTGCGGCTCTCATCTCTAGAAATCTGGCCAAGTTTATTAGCCAAGCTAAAGTTTGACAATGCAGAGTGGGGACTGGGATGCACAGACAGTCTAAAACGCCTCTCTGCAGTTTCCTTAGAGCTGTTACCCCACCCCACCCCAAACGCCATAGAGACTGTGTCTGCTCCTCGAACATCAAAATCATATAAATCAGAACTTAACACAAGAGGAGCTATTCATAAAAGCCTAATAAAAATGAAGACTATTCCTCTTACTAAACGGAGAAACAGAACAGTTAGGTGTGGATTATTAAATATCAGGTCTCTTTCATCTATATTTCTGTTAGTAAATGATCTGATCACCAAATTGACTTACTCTGTCTTACTGAAACCTGGGTACAGCAGGATGAATATGTCAGTCTAAATGAATCAATCATCCCCCCTCAGTCATAAAAATTGTCATGTTCCCCGAAACTCAGGTCGAGGTGGAGGAGTATCTTCCATCAATCTTCCATTCAAACTTATTAGAGCAGCGTAGGACCCAAATGCAGGACAAGAAAAAAGGTTTATTTCCCTGGTTTTCTCAGCACTCAGGACAAAACACAAATCAAATGTAATGGTAGCATAAATTAGCAACAACAAGATGCACAGTAACCGTGGAGGGGGGCAGTCCAAAGTCCGGAGGTCTGTCCCCATACTGGCTTGGAAGGAGGTGCAGACTGAGAGGACAATCCCTTGGGCAATTGAGTAACTGAGGTTGCTCTGGAGGTTGGCCGCTACGGCACCGAACGTTCTGGAACCGCTCCAGAGGACGACCTCTTTGGCGAGTTGAGGCTTGGGGCTGTTCTGGAGGATGGCCCCTGAGGCGAGCGTAGGTCCAAGGCCGTTCAGGAGGATGGCCTCTCAGGCTGGCATGGATCCTTGAGCGGACTGAGATCCGGGGCCGCTTGGGGAAAGGGCCTCTGGGGAGGCCACGAACCCAGAACCACTTTGGAGAACATTCCCTGAGATGAGCTGGAGATGAAGGTGAAGGTCTGGCCGCGAACTCAGGCGAGGGACTAGCCAGAGAATGAGAGGAAGAGCTGGCCAAAGGCTCGGGTGAGCGACTGACCAGAGACTGAAACGAGAGGCTAGCTGGAAACTCAGTTGAAGAGCTGGCCGTAGACTCAGGCGAGAATTCTGCCAGAAACTCAGGCAAAGGGCTGGCCGGAGGCTGAGTCGAAGCGCTAGCTAGGAGTTCAGGTGAGTGGCTGGCTGGAGGCTGAGAAGACAGGCAGGCCGGGAACAGAGAGGAGGGGCTTGCCTGAAACTCAGATGAGAGGCTTGACAGGGGCTGAGTGGAGGAACTAGCCGAGAGATCAGGTGAAGGACCAACTGGAGACCAGGGCGAAGGGCTGGTCAGAGACTCATGAGGTCTGTGGGAAGAGCTGGCCGGAGACTGAAGTAAACAGCTGGCCGAGGACTGAGGCGAAGAAAGGTGTGGCTGTGGGCTCTGGCAAGGGAACAGTCGAAAGTTCATGGGAGTGGCTGTCCAGAAGCTGAGATGAGGAGCTAGCTGGAGGCTGAGACAAAGAGCTAGCCATAAACTCAGGTGAGAAGCCTGCTGGAAACTCAGACGAAGGGTGGGCTTGAGACTGAGGTGAAAAGCTGGCCAGAGAATAAGATGAAAGGCTGGCTGGACACTCGGGTGAAAGGCCTGCCGGAATCTGAAAGGGAACCTCAGCGGGGCTGCTGACATCAGCTCCCTGACGTTTTGAAAACAGGACAGGAACCTCAGCGGAGACGCTGTCGAGACGCTGACGCTGAGAGAGTCAGGACCCTGACTGAGAGAGAGTAAACTCAGGCTGAAAGAGAAAATACTCAGACTGAGGGGGAAAAAACTGAGGGGAAGAAACCTCATGCTGAGGGAGAGGATACTCATGCTGAGGACAGGGTTTTCAGGAAACCAGAGATCAGTCGGTCCTCTGGGGTCAAGTCCGCTGGGTCCATAGCTGGCTGAAGCATTCTGTTGGAAGCATTCTGGTGGTGTGCTGAGAAGGAGAGGCGTAGGACCCAAATGTAGGACAGGAAAAAAGGTTTATTTCCCTGGTATTCTCAGGGCTCAGGACAAAACACAAACCAAATGTAATGGTAGCATTAATTAGCAACAACAAAAACAACAGTAACCATTAACAATGATTCCGCAGCACACAGAGGGAAGCAGGGCACACACTGTTTATAGAGGGAAGAAATAAAAGGGTAATTGAACCCAGGTGAAACTAATTAGGGTTACACAACACAAAGCTGCTGGGGACCAGTGCAGGGAAAAAGGAAGTCAATACAAAGTAAAGGTCCCCGGCAAGAAGTCCCAAAAGCGAAACATGAACTTTCATCCTCAGAACAATTATAATTCATTTGAGAGCCTCACTTTGAGCCTCTCACATCCAAACTGGAAAACACAAAAACAAGTTCATTGTGTACTGTCCATCTGTCCGTTTTTAACTGAATTTCCAGACTTCCTATCTGATTTAGTGCTTAGTTCAGATAAAGTGATTATAATGGGAGATTTTAACATTCATGTAGATATTGAAAATAACAGTCTCAGCACTGCATTTAATTTGATGTTAGATTAAATTGGATTCACTGAAAATGTTAATAAACCCATCCACTGTTTCAACCGCACCCTTGATCTTCTGAAATATGGCATTGAAATTCCCCAAAATCCTCTGTCAGACCATTCTTTAAAAACTTCTGAATTTAAAATAATGGCTCATGCGAATTTTAGCAGCATAGAATGTCCCAATGAGCACAGTGACCTCCATCATCCATAAATGAAAGAAAATTCTACAACAGTAGATGTTTATCTGACAACACAGTTAGCTTGACGGCCTCCCTTACCTCCGGTGTCCACCACCGGGTTCGGGTTCACCACAACAGGCACCCGAAACCTTATGGCCACAGCTCCCAACCACCGCGTCGACAATGGAGGTGGAAAACATGGTCCATTCGGGCTAAATGTCCTGAGCCTCCCCTGGGATCTGGTAGAAGCTCTCTCGGAGGTGTGAGTTAAAGACCTCTCTGACAGTGGGTTTGGCCAAACATTCCCAACAGCCAAGTCTGTCCCGCTTCCTCCTCCGCCAGCGGATCCAACTCACCACCAGGTGGCGATCAGTTGACAGCTCTGCCCCTCTCTTCACCTGAGTGTCCAAGACGGCTGAAGGTCAGATGACACGACTACAAAGTCGATCATTGACCTCCGGCCTAGGGTGTCCTGGTGCCATGTGCACTCATGGACACCCTTATGCTTGAACATGGTGTTCATTATGGACAAACTGACTAACACAGAAGTCCAGCAAAAGAACACCACTCGGGTTCGTATCGGGGAGGCCGTTCCTCCCAATCACGCCCCTCCGGGTTTCACTGTTGCTGCCCACGTGAGCGTTGAAGTCCCCCAACAGAATTATGGAGTCCCCCCGTAAGAGCACCTTTCAGCACCCCCCCGAGAGACTCCAAAAAGGCCGGGTACTCTGCACTGTTGTTCGGCCCATAGGCCGGGCAACGTCACGGTCCTCAGTTGTCGCCCCATAAAAGGTCACTGAACCGCTCTTAGTCTGGTCCGTCACCTAGGACCTGTTTGCCTTGGGAGACCCTGCCAGGGGCATATAGCCCCAGACAACATAGCTCCTAGGATCATATGGGCACTCAAACCCCTCCACCACGATAAGGTGGCGGTTCAAGGAGGGGCAAGAGAGATGATGCCCACCATACAGTAGCAATCCTGTAGCTATCCTGCAGCAAACAGCAGACTCAGACTCACACTTGGTAAGGGACTCTGATGTTAAAGTTCTATTGCTCTCCGGGTAAGCGAATCACTTTTGTCTTGCAAGCGTGTCGTGTTGTGTGTGTTGTATAGTTCGTCTACAGACTAGCAACAGACTAGCTATAGTTTAACACACCTAAAAACTAACTAAACTCCACTGGCTGTCTAGGTGGTGTCCAGCAAACGATGTGGGCTTCATAGACAATTGGGCCACTTTTTGGGGAAAACCCGGTCTGGTAGCAGCTGGTGCAATGGTGCAGCTCTCATCTCTAGAAATTTGGCCGACTGAGACTGTGTCTGCCCCTCGAACATATAAATCAAATAAATCAGAAGTTAACAGAAGAGGAGTTATTCATAAAAACTTAATAAAAATTAAGACCACTCCTCTTATTGAACAGAAAAACAGAACTGTCAAATGTGGATTAATAAATATCAGGTCTCTTTCATCTAAATCTCTGTTAGTAAATGATTTGATAACTGATCACCAAATTGACCTACTTTATCTTACTGAAACCTGGTTACAGCAGGATGAATATGTCAGTCTGAATGAATCAACCCCCCTCAGTCATAGAAATTATCATGTTCCTCGAAGCACAGGTCGAGGTGGAGGAGTAGCTGCAATCTTCCACTCAAACTTATTATTAAACTTTCATCCTCAGAACAGTTATAACTCATTTGAGAGCCTCACTCTTAGTCTCTCGCATCCATACTGGAAAACACAAAAACCAGTTCTACTTGTCATTGTGTACCGTCCACCTGTCCCTTACTCAGAGTTTTTAACTGAATTCCCTGACTTTCTATCTGATTTAGTGCTTAGATCAGATAAAGTTATTATAGTGGGAGATTTTAACATTCATGTAGATGTTGAAAATAACAGCCTCAGCATTGCATTTAATTTTATATTAGATTCAATTGGTTTCATTCAAAACGTTAATAAACCCACCCTCTGTTTCAATCACACCCTTGATCTTGTTCTGACCTATGGCATCGAAATTGAACATCTAATAGTTTTTCCCCCAAATCCTGTTTTGTCAGATCATTCTTTAATAACTTTTGAATTTAAAATGATGAATCATGCAGCGTTTGGAAGAAAATTCCACTACAGCAGATGTTTATCTGACAACGCTGTTAATAAATTTAAGAAAATGATTCCATTTTTATTTACATCTATGCCATGTGCCAACACAGTGGAGGGCAGCTGCCTCAATCCTGCTCCCCACCAAATTGATTATGTTGTTGACAGTGCTGTAACCTCACTGTGTGAAAGTCTTGATACTGTGGCCCCTCTGAAAAAGAAGTTAGTGAATCAGAGAAGACTAGCCCCATGGTATAACTTACATATTCGTACCTTAAAGCAGGCATCACGAAGGCTGGAAAGGAAGTGGCGTTCCACAAACTTAGAGGAAATTTTTCTAGCCTGGAAAAACAATCTACTAACATATAAAAAAGCTCTCCGTAGAGCCAGAACTGCATACTATTCATCACTAATAGAAGAAAATAAGAACAATCCCAGGTTTCTTTTCAGCACTGTAGCCAGGCTGACAAAAAGTCACAGCTCTGTTGAGCCCAGTGTTCCCTTAGCTCTCAGCAGTGATGAATTTGAGTTTCTTTACAAATAAAATCACAACTATTAGAGATAAAGCAGATGCTTCCTATACCTGCCATAGATGAATCTTCTACTACAGTAGCTCTTGAATCATCTGTAGGACCTCAGTTATGTTTAGACTGCTTCTCTCCCATAGATCTCTCTCTGAATTTACATCAGTAGTTGCTTCATCTAAATCATCAACGTGTCTCTTAGACCCCATCCCGACTAGACTGCTTAAAGGCACCCTGCCATTAATGAACTCATCTTTATTAGACTTGGTAAATTTATCTCTAGTATCAGGCTACGTACCACAGGCCTTTAAGACTGCAGTAATCAAACCTTTACTCAAAAAGCCTAGTCTTGATCCAGGAGTCTTGGCTAATTATAGACCAATATCCAACCTGCCATTTATTTCTAAAATCCTAGAAAAAGCTGTTGCTAAGCAGTTATCAGACCACTTACACAGGAATGAACTATTTGAAGATTTCCAATCAGGATTTAGAGCACATCATAGTACAGAAACAGCACTGTTGAAAGTTACCAACGATCTTCTCTTAGCCTCAGATAATGGACTTGTTTCTATACTTGTCCTCCTAGACCTTAGTGCTGCATTCGACACCATTGACCACAACTTCTTATTACAGACTGGACTTGGTATCAGAGGAACAGCGTTAAAATGGTTCCAATCCTATTTATCGGACAGATTGCAGTTTGTTCATGTCCATGATGAACCTTCCACACGAACAAAAGTTAGTTATGGAGTTCCACAAGGCTCCGTGCTAGGACCGATTCTGTTCACCCTGTACATGCTTCCTTTAGGATATGTCATTAGGAAGCACTCTAATAATTACCACTGCTATGCAGATGACACTCAGTTATATCTATCTATTAAACCTGTTACCACAAACCAGTTAACCAGACTTCAAGCCTGTCTAACTGACATAAAGGCCTGGATGACCAGTAACTTTTTACTTTTAAACTCGGAGAAAACAGAAGTCATTATATTTGGGCCAAAAAATCTCAGAAATATCTTTTCTAAAATTATAGCTACTCTAGATGGCATAACCCTGGCCTCCAGCACTACTGTAAAAAACCTTGGAGTTATTTTTGACCAGGACATGTCCTTTAACTCACACATAAAACAAATATCTAGAACTGCCTTCTTTCACCTGCACAACATTTCCAAAATTAGGAACATCCTGTCTCAAAATGATGCAGAAAAACTAGTCCATGCATTTGTTACCTCAAGGCTAGATTACTGTAACTCATTACTATCTGGATGTCCCAGTATCTCCATAAAAAGCCTTCAGTTAATCCAGAATGCCGCAGCCAGAGTCCTGACAGGAACTAGCAAGAGAGATCATATTTCTCCTATATTGGCTTCTCTTCATTGGCTCCCTGTAAAATATAGAATAGAATTTAAAATCCTTCTTCTCACATACAAATCCCTTCATAATCAAGCTCCTTCATACCTTAAAGACCTCATAGTACCATATTATCCCAATAGACCACTTCGCTCTCAGAGTGCAGGTCTACTTGTGGTTCCCAGAGTTTCCAAAAGCAGACTGGGAGGCAGAGCCTTTAGTTATCAAGCTCCTCTCCTTTGGAACCAGCTTCCAGCCTGGGTTCAGGAGGCAGACACTCTCTGTACTTTTAAGGCTAGACTTAAAACCTTCCTCTTTGACAAAGCATATAGTTAGGGCTGGCTTCAGGCAACCCTGAACCATCCCTTAGTTATGCTGCTATAGGCCTAGACTGCCCGAGGACCATCGGTGCACTGAGCTCCCCTACCCTACCCCCCCTTCCCTTCCCCTCCCCTCTCTTCCTCTCCTCCCACCTCATGTATATTCCACCATTGAATGTCACTAACCTTGTGCTCTCTCTCTCCCCTAGTTTGTGCTTTCTCCCTCTTTCTCTGTTCTCTCTGTACCTTCTGCAGGTGTCCCTGGTCCTGGAGCTGTACATCGCTGATGTGCAGTTACTGGTCCCACCAACCTGCAGTGTCTATTTCTTGTTTATTGTTGCTGTTCTTTTCTCTCTGCTCTATCCACTCACCCCAACCGGTCGAGGCAGATGGCCGCCCAAACTGAGCCCGGTTCTGCTGGAGGTTTTTTTCTTCCGTTAAAGGGAGTTTTTCTTCTCCACTGTCGCCAAGTGCTTGCTCATAAGGGAATTGTTGGGTTTTTAGTTTTAGTTTTTGTAAAGTGCCTTGAGATGATTTGTATTGTGATTTGGTGCTATACAAATAAAATTGAATTGAACTGAATTGAATTGAATTGAATTGAATCATATTTCTGTATATTAGCTTCTCTTCATTGGCTCCCTGTAAAATCCAGAATAGAATTTAAAATCCTTCTTCTCACATACAAATCACTTCATGATCAAGCTCCCTCATACCTTAATGACCTTATAGTACTATATTATCCCAGAAGAGCACTTTGCTTTCAGAGTGCAGGTCTAGTTATGGTTCTCAGAGTTTCCAAAAGTAGAGTGCGAGACAGAGCCTTTAGCTATCAAGCTCTAGGTTCAGGAGGCAGACATTTTCTGTGTTTTAAGGATAGACTTACAACCTTCCTTTTTGACAATGCTTATAGTTAGGTTTGGACCTGAGGACTCTCCATTGGGGCACTGAGCTCCTCTACCCTACCCTCTATCCTCTCTCTTCTATCCACTTACCCCAACCGGTCGGTTGAGGCAGATGGCTGCTCAAACTGAGCCTGGTTCTGCTGGAGGTATCTTCCGTTAAAGGAAGTTTTTCCTCTCCACTGTCACCAAGTGCTTGCTAATAAGGGATTTGTTGGGTTTTTTCTTTTTTGTAAGGAAGATGATTGAGATGATTGTATTGTGATTTGGCGCTATACAAATAAAACTGAATTGAATTGAATTGGTCACACGTTACATATTTAGCAATTTAGCAAAGCATAAATTTAATAAGGACAACTTATAAGTCATTGTATAGGTTTCAGGTCCTGTCTGGAAGGGAGTAGTTTTAAGGTGTTTATGGCAGGATGTGAGCTGGGGGAGTCTGTTTGTTAAGAGGGGTTCTCATAGTAAGAGCCGGTGGGCTGCTCTTTGTCAAACTGAGTCTTGACAGTGTAGTATTTGGTGGAGAAGGACGTGCCACTTCCTGTTATTTACCTTAGTAGATCACTAGAAGTTTTAGAGCAATAAATTCCCTAAGGGTAATATTCCTTCCTTAGTCTTGGAATGTGAACATATTCTTCCACTTCTCTAATTCTTACTAGGTGATACGGATTGCATAGATCAGCAGTGCATCCGGAAAGTATTCACAGCACTTTTTTCACATTTTGTTATGGTACAGACTTATTCCAAAATGGATCAAATTCGTTATTTTCCTCAAAATCCTATAAACAATACCCCGTAATGACAACGTGAAAGAATTTCTTTAAAATAAAAAACAAAACAATCACATGCACATGAGTATTCACAGCCTTTGCCATGACACTCAAAATCAAGCTCAAGTGCATCCTGTTTCCACTGATCATCCTTAAGATACTTCTCCAACTTGATTGGAGTCCACCTGTGGTAAATTCAGTTGATTGAAAATGCTTTGGAAAGGCACACACCTGTCTATATAAGGTCCCACAGTTAACTGTGGATGTCAGAGCACAAACCAAGTCATGAAGTCCAAGGAATTGTCTGTAGAACTCCGAGACAGGATCTTGTATCAGGCACAGATCTGGGGAAGAGTAGAGAAAAATTTTAGCAGCATAGAAGGTCCCAATGAGTACAGTGGCCTCCATCATCTGTAATAATAATAATAAGAAGAAGTTTGTAACCACCTGGACTCTTCCTAGAGCGGGCTGCCTGGCCAAACTGAGCAATTGGGGGAAGAGGGCCTTAGTCAGAGAGATGACCAAGAACCCAATTGTCACTCTGAAAGAGCTCCAGTGTTTCTCTGTGGAGCGAGGAGAACCTTACAGAAAATCAATTATCTCTTCAACACTCCACCAATCAGGTATGGTAGAGTGGCCAGACGGAAGCCTCAGTAAGAGGCACATGGCAGCCCACCTGGAGTTTGCCAGAAGGCACCTGAAGGACTCTCAGAACATGAGAAACAAAATTCTCTGGTGTGATGAAACAAAAGTTGCAGTCTTTGGCCTGAATGCCAAGCGTCATGCCTGGAGGAAACCAGACACTGCTCAACACCTGGCCAATATCATCCCTAGAATGATGCATGGTGGTGGCAGCATCATGCCGTGGGGATGTTTTTCAGCGGCAGGAACTGGGAAAGTAGACAGTCTTGAGGCGTCTCTTTCCTCAGCACTTAATCTGACTTGTCCCAGTCGCATCAGTTCTTCCCGGGGCCACGTCATCACCCTGTCCCTGGGAGGTGATGCACTGGATTTGTTTAGGGTTTCTCGATTAGAGGGTGCCATTGTCTTTCAATCCTGTCATCTTTCTCTTAAACGATCATCAATCTTTATGGCTGAGGAAACAAGTAGTTGGTAATTCGTAACAGTAATCCTTGATACCCTCACCTAACCCTTGGAGAAATTTGGCTATCAGGGCCAAATCATGTCTGTGGCTAGGATCCTAAATTCAATTCAAAACTTAGGAACAATTTGTTGGCCTTGTTTCAATTTTAGTAGTTGCTGCTCGACTTTAGAGCAGTTTGCCTGTCTGAAACTGAGTTCAGTTAGGAATTCCTCATACATTAAATCAGTTAAGGGGTGTCTGTTAATAAATGCTTCAGCACAGTTCAAAGCTCTACCCCTCAGTAAGCCCACCAGCTAAGAGATTTTAGTTTCATTGTAACTGTGCATTGTTGCTTGTGTTTGGAAGACAAAGGTACAAAGCAGCAGGATTTCCTGAAAAGGGTCTGAGGAGTGTGAGACTCTTTCAATGGGGTTGTAGAAGCCGTCGGACCTGGTTGAGATTTAGGTGGAGAGGCAGTTAGCTGAATAACTGAGCAATATATTGATTCTGACCTCAGGGGGGTACCTTGGATTGCTAGTGCTCATTGTATCGCTTCAGTCTGCTGGATCCATGATCGTTCTGTCACATTTTAGTTTGTTAATTTTATTCAGATACAAACAAACAAAAAAGAGCGTTTATTTTAAAAAGGAAAACTACAGAACTTGTTAATTCTCAGAAATAAGAACGACTCTCAAGAAAGTTCAACGAAGGGTTTTCAGAAGATTCTCTGGTATAATTAACTAAAATGAAAGTTCAACTAAAAGTTTAGGGATCCTCGGGTTCTGAACAATCTAATGATCCGGTCCTGAGAGGCCAGGCAGTGTAGAAAATAGTTGCCGCTTAAGGAGCAACTGGTAAGTGGAGACAGAGATTCCAGGAAGAGCTGCGCGGAGAGGAGCAGGTGAGTGGCTGGGATCGGTGGGGAGTAAGCCAGTGGTAACACTGGTCCAAAGTCAGGTTCAACTAGGGAACTAGAGAAGAGCAGCAACAATGGAGTTAGGAGCTCAATTAAACTTGGTCAAAGAAGCTTGGAAGTATGAAAGCACACAGCTGGACCACTGCTGATGTCACAAGGCAGCCTGGGCAGGATCTGGACAAAAACAAGCACAGTTTTATCTATAACATTTTAGTTAATCATCTCAAGTATTTTAATTCCTTATTTGAAAATGAATCATACTGTCATTTGTGAAGCACAATCCTGAGCAGACCTGCCTCAAGGTTAGTTTAATTTTTCATACATTTGTGCAGGGTTTGTACCCTGCAGTACAGTTGTGCATTGACTTTCAGCCATTGATTGTGATGTATAGTTTGCTTTTAAATTTCAATTTATCATGAAAAATTGTGTTGTGCATTAACTGCATAAAACAAACTGAAGTCTGTCAGACTGAGACTGTGTCTCAGTCAGGGGATGGACCAGTCTTCTGTGTCTCACATTAATAAATTTCAAACACTCCTAAGAAAAAAATCCTTTATAGTGTTCCAGTGAAATCCCTGGTGATCAAACGAGCCGAGGAGCAGCTTCAATGGTCCACGCAGAAGGAATAAACATGGAATCATGGAATGATTTACAGGACAATACCTAGACTAACAACAGATCAAAGGCAAGTGTAACATCACACTACAAACATAGTGTGTGTCCATGTGTAGTGTGTGTAGAGTTGAAAGTGGTAATGAGAGCAACTGTATTATCAAGACTGTCTTCTTACCACAGCCCTTATGCTAAGAACCTCTGTGTGATTTTTGATTCAGTGTTTATATTTGACAAACATAAAACATGTCATAAAAACAAGCTATTTTCAGCTATGGCTCCTTGTTAAAGTGAAAGCCTATTTTCCACAAAGGGACTTTGAGAGAGCAACTCATGCATTTATCACATCATGGGTGGACTACTACAACTCACTTTATATAGGGCTTGATCAGGGCTCTCTTTACTGCTTGCATGGCTTCCAGAATGCTGCAGTTCAGCTATTCACAGCCACAAGACAATGGGAGCATATCACCCCTGTACTTGCTGCATTACACTGGTGATTTTATAATTCATTTAAAATTTTTAGTGATTTTTTTTAAATGTTTGAACTCTCATCATGGTAGCTTAGTGGTTAGCACTGTTCCCTCACTGCAAGAAGGTCCCAGGATTGCAACCCAGCAGGGACCTTTCTGTGTGGAGTTTGCATGTTCTCCATGTGCTTGTGTGGGTTCACTCCAGGGACTCTGGTTTCCTTCCACAGTCCAAAAACATGCATGTCAGGTTGATTGGTGACTCTAAATTACCCATAGGAGTTAATGTGACTGTGTGTGGTTGTTTGTTCTCAAATCTAGACTTGTGTCCAGGGGGTGCAGAGCTTTTTCAGTGGTGGCCCCAAAACGGTGTAAAACCACACTGAAGACACACTTATATTCTCTGGTGTTAAACACTAGTTAGGCCAGATGTCTTGGTTTTTAATTAATTATTTTTTAATCTGTCTTCTGTTATTCTTAGAGGTTTCCAGACCCCTCAGGTCATCTGGGACAGGTCTACTGTGTGTTCCCAGAACCAGAGCCAAACAAAGTGAAGCAGCATTTAGTCACTATGCTCCTCAATTGTGGAACAAACTTCCTGAACACCTGAGGTCTGCTCAAACTGTCAGCTCATTCAAATCTGGACTGAAAACTCTGTTGTTTACTGCTGCCTTCGAATAATTGTTATCTTTGTCTTCTTAATGTGCTTTTATGTTTTATATTAATTTACTTTACTTGATTCAAATTTATTTTATGTTAAATGTCTTTATTTTTAAATGCTCTTTTCAATGCTTTTAATGCTTTTAATGTAATTGTATGCCTTGTAAAGCACTTTGAATTGCGTAGTGTATGAAAGGTGCTATACAAATAAATTTGCCTTTGCCTTTGCCTTTTATCTTAGCCTGTATTTATTACTAATTTGATTTTATTGTTCCATTTATTTTATCTCTGTACAGCACTTTGGCTGACTGAGGTTGTTTTAAATGTGCTATATAGATAAAATTGATTGATTGACTTTTCATTCTCCTTATGTATGTAGCCATCAGACAAACATGTTTTTAGTCATCAATTGAAATGAAAAAAAATAGGTTTTCACAAGCTCCTAAAGTGTAAAACCTGCTGGTAAATCATTACACAGTATTGGTCATTTTAATATGTGAAGCCAAGATTACGCATTTACAAAACAGAAACTTTAAAGCTTTTGTTCAGACCCTAACCCCTAACCCCCACATTTTTGAACTCTCTATGAAGGTGTATTCATGATATTACCACTTAATCTGCTATCCCCTAAAATTACAACATAATCTATATCTTGTGTTCTTTTTCTAATAGCATCATGCCTTGGACGACCACAAACTGTTTGTGATGGGCCAAGAACATATTGGTAATATTTGCCAAATAATATTTAAATATTTCTGGTATGACTTACTCCCCTTTATAAGTTTAACACTTATTGTTAGTTTTTAATTGCACTAAGGATTTAAGGTTTTTAATTTCTTTGAACCAATGATCAGGTAAATTAAGTGAAATAGAAGACAATAAAAGAAAACTTGCAGGTAGCAAGATGAGAGGATTGGGCCAACACAGGTGCAACTTATATACTCTTCACTAAGAGTACTTGTACCACTCACCTCTGGCTACACGGTGTCGGAGGATTTCCCGGTATACGGCAGAGTTTTCCAGCCATTAGGAAGACAGGCACCACGAGTTATTCAGTGTTGCATACCTTAGTTAGGCTGAAATATCTCATGTTGGTAGATTTATGTTCGCAGATAATAAAGAGTTATTGGTAATCTTACCTTCCTCCTCTTTGTCACTGCACACGGGTCCACACCTCAGCGAAATTGTAACAATATTATATAGTTCATAATAATTTAAAGTTATAGTTTTAATCAGTTTAGGGTCATTTATATCAAACATCTCCTCAACACAGAAAATGACACTAATCCTCAGATATTTTAGTCTTTTGGCAAATACCTTATAGTCATTATTAAACAGGATAAGAGTTCTGTAATTGCTCATTTGTGTGAAACCAGGTTTTTGCATTGTTAACAGCTGTTTGCAGGCATCATTGACTTTACAATGTTAATATCTAACACTGAGAAAAAGAGACAATACTTCCTGGATATATTTATATAAATCTGATATTCTATACATTTAGCATACATATAGAACATAGAAACTGACTGCTCTATGTGGCTTATCATTAGACAAGCATTTTACAGCAGATTTTACTTTAACAGTTGTAATACATTTATCCAGCTCATTTTTTCACCAATGATAAGCTTCCTCTAAATGAAAGTACTCTTCATTTAATTTTCTACTTAAAGGTTTGAAACTGATTGTTTTTCATTGTCTGTCAAATATTTTTTACACCTAGAGACTTTAAAGTTTATTGTATTTACATGATGACTCTGACCTTCCTGTTTTACTTTTTGTGATAAAAGCACCCATGTGATGTGACCACAACACATTCAGAAATTTTGACCTTTGACACAATCATCTAGAGCAGGGGTTCTTAACCATTTTGACCCCGGGGCCCAATTTTCCCATTACAAAGTGACTCGGGGCCCATTCATTCACACTTTAATTTCAATTGATCTGACTCTTGTTTTGATTTGTATTTAATAACAAAAGCAAGTCCACTTAAGGTTTAACAAGCTAAAACCTTGTGAAATAAATGATATGATACACTGTGATCACCTCAAAGACATTTATTTTCTATCGCGTATGTAACACAATACAACAGCACTGAACAGGCTAGCAATTATAGCAAATCAAGTTGCTACAAGAACAAATATAAAGGCTCAAGTCAAGCTTAACACATAAATCAGAATTCCAAAAATATTTAGATACTCTCAAAAAACTGAAGAGAAATTCTGATAAATAAAATTATGTGGTAATAAAATAAATACATTTAAAATAAAAGTTTTAAATTAAATAAATAAACTGTAAATGAAATTTAAATAAAGTGCAAATTAAATATTGCCTTATAACCTGCTGATGAATTTGACAATTTAGCAGTCTTATTTTTTGCATGGCAGAACTAGAAGTTACTCTCTAAATCTGTGACAAATGAATAATAACAGTCACAACAGTGACTGTGTCATTTTTTTAACATGCTAAAACTCCCAGTTTATATTCGCCTCTTAATGAGACACTTGGGCCTGCCTCTCAGACATGATCAGATCCAGTCTGGGTGGAATGGGGGAAAGGCTCACTCTCAGGGTAGCCTCCAGTGATGCTCTGAGTCTGTTTGGTCTTGGTTGTGGCCACAATGGAGAACCCTGATTCACACAGGTATGTAGTCATGAATGGGAGAAGGAGTTTCACAGCCCTCAGTGCTAGACGTGGCTACTCCTTTGAGACAACAATCCAGAAGGAGCCTAGGTCCAGTTTTCCCCACTGCCCTTTAAAGTGCTGTCAGTGGAAACTTCCAGAAGCTGTGATTCCAGATGTGAGGGCAAAGCAACATCATTTTCAGTGGGATCCACTGAAAATGGGTCCACAACCCACGTGTCCCTCTCTGGGATCCTCAGGAAAGTATTAATTAAATTTCTCTGCCAGTTGTGAGAGGTGCTGACAGACTGAATGACTGACCTTCACCTGAGGGGAGTTTTCCAAAATGCCAGACAAAAGTGGAAACATGTCCATTCTCTCTTCCTGGGCCCTCTTAGTCCACAAAGCAAGTTTCCTCTTGAAAGCTTGAACTTTGTCTGCAACAAAAAATATGTTGCTCTTTCTCCCTTGAAGTGACACGTTCAGCTGGTTCAGCAGATAAAAAATGTCACAGAGGTAGGCAAGTTTAGCTGTGAACTTGGTGTTGGTATAGTAATGTGCAAGAGGAGATTTTCTCTCAGTGAGAAAAGAGAAAACCTCATTCCTCAGCTCAAACAATTGCTTGAGGACAAGTCCTCTTGAGAGCCATCTGGACATGATCTGCTTCCATGCCCTCACAAAGTTTAGCAAAACATCTGGACTTCACAGCATTATTTTTAATGAAGTTGATGGTTTTCACACTTACATCCATCACCTCGTGGAACTCTGGTGACATTTTTTTTGCTGCAAGGCTTTCACGGTGGAGAAAACAGTGGGTCCATTTAGCTTCTGGCGCACGATCAAGTATCTGCCTAATGACGCCGCGCTGCCTGCCAGTCATTGACCTGCTTCATTTTTTAGTTTTAAAAACTTCTCCATATTTTCAGCCAAAAGTTTGGAACTGACATCTTCTGCTGATGAAGCATGTTAAACAACTGGCTGACGACTCACTGCCACCAAGTGGTGGGAAGCTGCATTGTAGTTCCGCGGCCCTTGCGGACCACTGGTGCAGAGCTGAAAGTTTTTTGCGGCCCACTATTTGGCGCTCGTGGCCCAGGAATGGGCCGCGGCCCCATGGTTAAGAACCACTGATCTAGAGTACTTATGAGCGTATGTGCATGTTTCAGAAGTGACAGAGCAATCTCATTGTTTTAAATGGTAATGCTCATAATGTCTATCCCCATCAGAAAGCCTTTTGCTGAGCCATTATTAGGACAGATTTGTTCATAGCTGCTTTGATTAATTTCCAGAGTCAAATAGTTTGTTTTGTGGATGCAACATAAAATATTATCAGATATATTTCAAAGATTGTATAAACAGGGAAATCAATAGCATATTGTGCCATAAAAGTCACTTTTTTATTCCCATATCAGCATTTCTTTGATCATCAATAAGCCATTCCTGCACAGCAACAACAGCAAAGGATCCCTATCAGTTCAGATCAGTCAGTATGCACTGACAAGAAAGTGTAATATAGCCGCAAGCAGCGATGACCGGCCCTCGTCTCGCCTCCCCCAGCAGACCGCTTCCGCGAGCGATACGCGGCCGGCGCAGAGGTCGAACCGCGTCGCTTCACCGGGAGTCCTTCAAACGACGGCAGGATTCAGAGCCGAGAAGCTGCGGTGGAGGATTTTTTCAGGTTGATGTGCGTTTAAGAGACAGACAGTGAAACACTTCACATTTCCATGGTAACCACAGCAGCAGTTTTAATCACAGACACACATATCCAGATGTACTGAGACACAAAAACACACAGACACATATTAAGACATTAACAAATATATTCAGCCACACACACTATTGCTCACACTCGTGGACACATGTAGAGCAACAGACTTACACATTTATTGTCCTAAGCTTTCATTGGACAGGACTATCAAAGCTGAGGTGGGGGATTTTGTAAATCCCTCCAGAGGCCATATTTCGGGCCCAAAAAGACAAATTTTTCACACCATCACAGTGAAAAGAGTCTTGTCTCATAAAACCACAAGATTTATTCAATACCAAGGTCAAAGCGTGGTTCCAGTCACCTCACTGGGAGCCCTTTAAATGAGAGCAGAGTTTGAACCCTGAAAGCTGGGGTGTGGGATTTTGTTAACTGCTGCAGAGGGCACATTTCTGAGGCCATAGTGATACAGGCACATACAGACACACAGACACACAAAAATGCAACACAACAGTAGCAGCACTCAGGCTCCCATTGGCGCAATGTATTTTCACTTTTGTCGGGGGCGCTGAAGAGTCATTCTTTCGAAGTCGTTTATAAAACACATGTTCAGGGGATCAAATCTGAGGTCGTTACGGAATGTGAATAATAATAATAATAATAACGAACCAAAACAACAATATTCCTAACAATTTCCAGGCCCACGCCCACCTGGCAACCGCATCATACATTTCTCGCGCAGGTCTCGCGCATCGCCACATCATGGTGAGGGGTGGGTCAATGCCCCACGCTGCCTGACCCCCCCCCCCCCGCTTATTCGCTCCTGGCACCATTGAGCTATTATAATAGTCCCTTGCCTTCACCTTCGGTGGGGGATCAAGCCTAAAAATTAGATTATGCAATAAGTATTGGTTACACTCACACATGCACCTCCCTCATGCCTCCCACTCCTCACCCCTCCTTGAGCTCTGAAGCAGCAGATGATTATAACATGCTGCAGAGCTCCAGCACTTCTGCTTGAATGCTCATGCCGAAAACCCACACTCCCCTACCTGAAAATGTGAACTTAAAATTAAAAGTCCAACTCCAAGTCCAAGTGTAGACCTAGGTATATGCAGGCTGGCACCACTTCAATGTTCACACCACAGATGTTGACTGGATAAGGAGGGGACTCAGACCTTCCACTACTATTTCCTTGTATACCATCTCATTTAAAACTTTTTTGTTGAAGTTTTTGAGAAATGACTATTATATACATTATATACATTACATTTTTTAATGCAATTTGTTTTATATTAGTTTTGATATTTAGTTTATCATAAAATGAGAAAGAAAATAGACAGAAGTGCACAGAAAATAAAACATCATCTTTACCAAATGGATGCTTATTTTGTGACAAAGCTAGACCTAATGTCCCCTACAAGGGATATGTTATTATATAAGAATAAAGAACAATTTTGAAAAAAATCGTTGTGAATGGCTGCATATTTGTTTTATTATAAATAGGTCACTGAAGGTCTTGGACTAAAAAAACATTAAAAATTATAAAATACTGTATATAGCTACCCAAATCATTAATTAACAAAAAAATTCCTACACAGTGGGGAGTTTTATTTTGAAATCTGAGACCGGACGTGTTACACTGTCATTTTTACACTGGTTAGCTTTATAAAGGCATCGAGAAGCCAGTAATATCTTCTCGTCTAGTAACTTCAGTTCCCCTACAGCAACACCTCATTCTCTCCCTGCTCGCTTTAGTTTCTCGTACCTTTACACCACCGCGGGGGGTTCCACCGGAACGCTCGCACCGAGAAGAGTGCCATGGCCCGCGTGGTGGTTGAAGGGATGCCGGAGACGGCCGTCGGAGGACGAGTGATGCTGAACCGTCGGAGGAGCAAAGCCAGGCGGAGAAAGCGAAAGGAGTTGTTCGCCATCCAGATGTGCTTTGCGGGGGTACTGCTGGGGCTCGTAGTGGGACTCCAGTCTGTGTCACGTAAAGCAGGTGAGAGGCAGTTTAAACGTCTTCATTTTACTGTCGACCGACACAAATTGATAGGTTCATTTTGTAAAATGTGAAACAAACGATGTGTAGTTTGCGGCAAGCAGGATCAGCACGCTGTTTGCAGGGAGTCAAAGATACTGCCATAGGTATGTTTGATTTTTCTGCTTGCATTTTGAATTCCTAAAAGAACAGAACAAGCATAAACTGCACTACTATGATGGATGTTAGAAGTGAAATTAATTATATAGAATGGGTATATGCAATGGGTACATTAAAAAATGATATATTAGCCTTAAAATATGGGATTTAAAACAGTAACCATAATCTAAGTACATTAAGGTTAGTCCTGGCTATGAGCAACACAGACAAACTAGTTGGTGCCAATAGTATAGTGCAGGTAATGCAGTACTGTATCTGTAAACTCCCCACTGAGTAGGCTGTCGAAGCTAAAAAACAATATACATGTATATCCCAGGAGGGTTAGAAGATGTGTCTGACTGAATTTTCATTAGGTAACTTTAGCGTATCAGCACACATTTACAATCACCACAAAGAACCAAACAACAAAATGCCTTCTTGTAGCTCAACATCTGCAACCAATAATCCTCTGGAAATGGTAGTACTGACTACACTGCGCTGTGTTGCTTGAATTACTTACTGGAGCTTTAGTTTTTCTACTATCTCCTACAGTTCAGCAACAACTGATAAGCTGGATATGAAGTGTTAAGCTGCTGTAGATACATGGCAGTGTGTCTGTTCTGTGAGAACTGATTACATTGACTCAGTGACAAGATTAAGACTAGTGGTCTATAACTGGAGATATAAGTTAAAACAGTATTATCACAAGATTATCATGACCAACAGGGATTTAACTGGTGATGTGAGGACTGCTCTAGCTATAATCAGTAGTATTAGTTTTACCTTTACAGCAGAGTAAATTGTGTATAGACAACAGATACACATGGCCACTTTCGCCCCTACGGAAGCCCGAATTCTCTCAGCCTATAGGCCTACTGTTGGCGAAACAAGTCACGTATGTGGTATCTGGTGGTATTTAAAAATCAGCACCAGTGAAGATGGCAGAAAGAGAGCAGCCACAGAAGTCTTTGGTCAACAAAAGAGGTAGAAGGAATTCCGTTGTTTGGGAACAGCTTGGGTTCGAAGAATACCTTTCCTTATACCTCAAATTTCTACTGTATAGGAGACGGGCTTCTGAAAAAGTTCAATTTAATAATTAATTTAGCTTTGGTGCATGTGGTTGGTATTTCATGTAAAGCAATTTCTAATAGATACATTAGTGAAAAAGATTTTTATTTTTCTGGATCAACAGTTTGTTTAACATTAAATCAAAACAGAATGACAGAAATAATGGACAAACAATTTCTCAGGGGCAATGTCAAAATAATTAAAACTAGTGTCCAAAACATCTGGAATAGTCCCATCTTTCTATTTTAAGTAACACTCAGAATATGATTTCAGGGAAACTGATTAAGCAGTACATGTAGTGTATTGGACCAGAAAAATGTATCAGCATAACTGCTCCACAATTTTAGAGAAACAAATCATCTGTTGCATAAATGTCAGAACAAGGAACAGAAACAAGAGTGCATTACTAAATGGTAAATACAATTCTCTAAAAATGAATGACCAAAATGCATTCACTCTGAAAATTATTACAATAAAACAATACCTGTTCATAACCTTCTATGTGTTCAAAGCAAGTTGGCATGACATAACCTTCAAAAACACCGAAACTGAACTGAGTGCAGAACTTTGCAGTGCAAAAGTTTGAGTGCAACTTTCTCAGTTGAAAATGTGGAACGAAAAGAGAGCACAACGATCACAATGTGACATATACAGTTCGCTTAAACTGTTTGAAAAAAAGTGTTTGCTTTTTTAGGAAATTTTTAATTATATTAAACTGATTAAATTAAACTAATTAAACTAATAAACTGATTTTACATTAGAACATATTTTATTTCTTCTTGTAGAAATACTAACAATTCAGAAAATGTAGCAAGAATGGGAAATATAATACCAAATGTTTAATATAATACAAAAAATAAAGGGCCTCCAAAATTTTTGTGCCACGTGCATGCTACTTCAAAAAATTACTTTGGTCTGTCCAGATTTAAATGATAAATGTTTGTCCACACTATAAATGTAAATTGCAACAAGCAGGAATTATGCTTTAAGCAGTGCAAAGATCAAAACATAAAGTTGTAGAATAATAAAACAGTACATGTAAGAGTATTTCATAATAAGAGAAAAAAAAACTTTGATATTTCTCACAAACAGACTGCATCTCCTCCCTGGGCAGCACTATTAATGTGTGATTGACAGGTTCATTAATTAGCTGGTTAGACCTGAGATAATGCCTGCAGACCTGTGGTGCAACCAGAGGAATATTTTGTTTCATTAAATGCCAGATGAAAGACTGTAAAAAGCGACTGAAATTTTCATTCAGGCAAAGGACCAAGCTAAGTTAGAAGGTTAACACAAACCTACTCCCTAGTTCCCAGATACGCCAAATGTGAAAATCAAACAGTCAGAAATCTAGCTTCTTATAAACAAACACGTTACAATTAATCAAAGCGTGTACTGCAATATACAACAAAACAAATATCTACAAGCTAGTTGTCACATGGTCTCAGCATGAATACATACTGGCATGTGCTACAAAGTGAGGTGAGACGAGCTGCCCAGTATGACTCAGGCTACCCGATTAATCTGAGAGGTCCACTTTTATTGTCCTGTTCCAGTGGAACTTCACAGGGATTGGCTGACTAGTTTAATAATCGATTAATTAGTTGATTATGCTTTCAATTGATTAATCAGTCATTTACAAAAGAATATAAAGAAGTCTGTGTTCAACATTTTATTAAATATATAAAAATCAAAATATCACAATCTTAAACAATGAGGTCGCTTTAAATACATCAACCATTACTGGTAAAAAGCAAATATAAGAAATTTATCCAAGAATAGTTGTTAAATAATTTGCTAAGTAGGTTTGAAAATAAACTGAGAACAAACTGTGCCTTATCACGTGGCCACAATAGGCATCGATGTTTAAACTTGACTAGGAGTAGGTTGATACTACACAACAAGCATAGACACATTCTCTTTAACACTAATGCTTACTTCAAGATCTTTACCTTGGAGTGCAAAAGTGTTAGAATGCCCACATGCTCAGGGCTCAGGCTGGCTCTCTTGGAGGCTATATTTCATTCTGCAGAGAACATGGGGTTAACATGCCATGTATGAATAGGTAGGACTTTGCAAGAATTGTCAGAGTGGGATATTTGCTCTCACTGTCTTTCCACCACTGTAATGGACTTTCACACTCTAGAAGGTACCGTATTTCTGTACTATAAATTACACCAGAATATTAGTTGCTTTTAACAAAAACAAAAATAAAAAATATTTTATCTCCATGAGTTTGGTCATTTATGGTGAGGTTTGTAGCCAGTGCTACCAAAGTCACTCATGGAGAGTGTTTTCTTACTGAATTAAATAAAAAAATTACATATTAATATGTAATATTTAGTATATATATATATATGAAGTTTTTCACTTAAAAAACATAATAAACCTGAATTATTTTTATTTGTAATGACATTTAAATTAAAAAAAAGCCTGTTTACTAGAATTTTACACTGAACGCAAAAGTCAGTATTGCATTAACCATAATGAAGCGACATGCTTTCAGACATGTGGTTGATCATGAAAGATGAAGATCCACATTACCTGGACGTTTTTCCTTCAACCTCCCTTGTAAAGTCTTGTAAGTCTGTCTAGTGTCTGTATGTAACACTATGTCTAAGGCCTCACACTCAAAGGCAACACTGCCCCTTGTCCCTTTTCTTCCCATGTGAGAGCATGTCCCACTTGGGCAATCTCCCGCTGTGTGCTGCATGTGTTAAAATGTAAACTCCAACTATTTCTGGATGTAAATCACATAACACTGTTGGAAGTTTCTGTATGACACTGAAACACTGAATGCTAAATATAGTCTAAACACAACCATACAAGAATATGCTATAGCAGTGCTATTGACATCTGTAAGTCCTTATCACTATGAGGTTCCACATCATACTGTATTGAAGTGTCAACATTTGTACTAATGATGGTGAAATCCTACATATAGCTCCTTTTAATTCATAGTTTGGGCCTTGTGACCTTCAAAAACACAGCAACATCTCTTGAAACCCTGTTGCTGTCTTTCTTTACGTCAAGCTCTTTAGCTCTCAAAGCTACAATGTCCTACACAAACACACATACAGTACACTAATGCACACAGGGCTGTGTCTAATTCAGCTGCATCTGGGTCAGCCTATGATGACAGCACTCCCAGTCTGAGACAGACACAAACAACCACTGTCCTTTTTGGTTTCCATCCATTTCTCCCTTCTCTGTCATACTCTCTCAATCATCCCCTTCATTTAGCCGTAAGTATGCTCTCATCTTGTCCCTCTCTCCCTTCATTTTGGTGGCACTCAGCTATCATTTCAGCATATCTCTCTGTAGCTGTAACCCTTTTACCCTTCACAGTGGCACAGCCATGCAGCACCTACAGTTTTCTTTCCTCAGAATTTGCTCAACCACATCCTGCCTGTTACTAATTTTTTTAATGTTTCGCTTAACCATCCCATTGCCGCATAATTCACTTCAATTCAATTCAATTTTATTTGTATAGCGCTAAATTGTAATTATAATTATATAATTGTTTCTGAGTTAAATATAGTAACTTACTCTGCCCAAGAATACTTAATGCAGCTCAAGTCAAGTGGGAGAAATTTATGCTTAGACATTTTCCTTCTGAATAACTTACTCTTGGATCCTTGGATATCAATTTTTGAAACAACTTCTGTTGCAAAGCTAAGGTTTGGTGATGGTGGTTTTTTCAACTGGGCAGCACGGTGGATGAGTGGTTAGCAATATTGCCTCACAGCAAGAAGTCAGGGACCTTTCTGTGTGAGTTTGCATGTTCTCCCTGTGCTTGCAAGGGTTAGTAATACCGGTTACTGGGTTAGAGTATCGGGTACTCCGGTTTCCTCCCACAGTCCAACAAACATACGTCAGGTTGATTGGTGACTCTAAATTGGCCGGCCGACCAAAATTACCCCAAGAGCACAGCGACGACTCATCAAAGAGGTCACAAAAGACCCCACAACAACATCCAAATAACTGTAACCCTCACTTGCCTCAGTTAAGGTCACTGATCATGACTCCACCATAAGAAAGAGACTGGGCAAAAATGGTCTGTATGGCAGAGTTCCAAGATGAAAACCGCTGCTGAGCAAAAAGAACATAAAAGCTCGTCTCAGTTTTGCCAGAAAACATCTTGATGATCCCCAAGACTTTTAGGAAAATACACTGTGGACTCACGAGACAAAAGTTGAACTTTTTGGAAGGTATGTGTCCAATTACATCTGGCGTAAAAGTAACACCACATTTCAGAAAAAGAACATCATACCAACAGTAAAATATGGTGGTGGTAGTGTGATGGTCTGGGGCTGTTTTTCTACTTCAGGGTCTGGAAGACTTGGTTATGTTGCAGGATGGCAGCACTGTCGAAAGTTCTGAGCCAACTTAGTAACCTTTTGTTTATCTGTCTTTTATTTTTATTCTGTTTCGTTTGTGCTGCACTTTTGCACTTTCAATATAGTCGCGGCTCACTTTTACAACTGAGACTGGTAGCGAATTCAGATTTTAAGTTATTGGTTTTAGGAACAGTGAGCGATGTACTTCCCTGGATTCTTTGTTTACACAGCGTGGGAGGAAAACAAGGAGAGGAAAGCGCACAGGTGTGCTGTGCAGAGCCTGGCAGAGAAACAACAGACCCTCTCTGCCCTCCATACTGCTTGCAAACGACCAGTCCCTGGATAATAATCTAGATGAACTGCGCGCATGGATTAAATACCATCGGGACATCAGGAATTGCTGTGTTTTTGCACTCACAGAGACGTGGCTTGAGCCCACTATTCCGCACTATGCCGTTACGTCAGACAACTTTTCCATCTACCGACTGAATAGAACAGCAAATTCAGGCAAGTCGAGGGGCTGGGGAGTATGCTTTATGGTTAATTCTGTGTGGGCTACAGATGTCTAACTTACTGCTCACCAAACCTAGAGCTGCTGACCTTTAAAGTTGGGCCATTATACTTCCCCAGAGAGTTCAGTACAGTACTCCTCACAGCTGTTGACATACACCCACAGGCTGATAAATCACAAGCATTAGAGGAACTGTATAAGGTCATAAATGGACTGGAAAACTCACACCCAGGAGCTGCTTTTATTGTCTTTAATAGAGCTAATATGAAAAAGGTGCTTCCAAAATATCATCAGCACATTACTTTTCCCACCAGAGGAGAGCAAACTCTGGATCACTGTTACACTCCTTTCAGAGACTGTTATAAACCTCTCCCCCGGCCCCGCTTTTGGGAAATCAGACCACTGCTCAATTCTGTTGTTGCCAGTATGCAGACAAAAGCTAAAACAAGGTATACCAGTTCTCAGAGATATTCACAAGTGGACCAGGGAAACTGACGAGGTGTTAGTGGACTACTTTGAAACAACTGATTGGCAGATGTTCGAGGATGCAGGAGATGGCAACATCAATGAATACACTGACTCTGTTATAGGCTATATCATTGATGACATTGTTCCTAAATCCACCATTTGCTACTACCGCAACCAAAAGCTGTGGGTGAATCAGGCGATCCGCACTAAGCTGAAAGCATGGACATATGCCTTCAATTTGTGGAACCCTGATGAATACAAAGCTGCCAGGTATGACCTCAGGAGGGCCATCAGAGATGCTAAGAGAGAGTACAAGGAGAGAGTCCACTCATCACAGTCAAGACCCCAGGCACCTGTGGAGTGGAATACGCTGCATCACTGATTACAAAGGAGCAAGCAAGAATGTGACACCACTTAGCGCAACACTCCCAGATGAGCTTAACACCTACTATGCTCAGTTTGATGTGAACAATACAACACCTGCCACTAGACCATACGTGAATAGGGATGACCCTATACTCATTCTGGAGATGGCTGAGGTGAGACGAGCACTCAAAAGAGTTAATCCACACAAAGCCCCAGGACCTGACAGCATCCCAGGCTGGGTCCTGAGAGCATGTGTCGACCAACTTACGGGGGTGCTCACCAGTATCTTCAACCTCTCTCTGAATCAGTCAGTGGTGCCTTCCATCTTTAAGGCATCCATCATTGTTCCTATTACAAAAAAGCAAAATATCTCTTGTCTCAATGACTATCGACCAGTGGCACTAACATCAGTCATCATGAAGTGCTTTGAGCGTCTAGTCAAAACACATATTTGCTCCGCCCTTCCTGACACTATAGACCCCCTACAGTTTGCATACAGACCAAAGAGGGTCTGATGACACCATCGCCTTAGCCACACACACTGCTCTCACCAACCTGGACAGAGGGAACACATGCGTGAGAATTCTCTATGTCGACTACAGTTCTGCAGTCAACACCATTGTCCCCTCCAAACTGGTTAAGAAACTTGCTGATCTGAGTCTGGATATCTCCATCTGCAGCTGGATCTTTGAGTTTTTGACCAGAAGGTCACAGGTGGTAAAAATCGGCAGCCACACTTCATCATCAATAACCCTCAGTACAGGTGCATCACAGGGGTGCGTTCTCAGCCCTCTCCTGTACTCTCTGTTCACTTATGACTGCACTGCTAAACATAGCTCAAATTACATCTACAAGTTTGTGGACGACACAACCATTCTAGGTCTCATCACAGATCAGGATGAGACTGCCTACAGAGAAGAGGTCAGGGCACGAACCAGCTGGTGTAAGGACAATAACCTTCTTCTGAGCATCACAAAAACAAAGGAGATGATAGTGGACTATAGCAGGCAGGGGGTTGGACACTCCCCTATCTACATTGATGGTGCCGAGGTTGAGAGAGTGAACAACTTCAAATTCCTTGGCATCAACATTACAAATGACCTTTCCTGGACAACACACACTGACACTGTGGTAAAGAAAGCTCGCCAGCGGCTGTATTTCCTGAGGAGGCTGAGGAAGTTCGGCATGAAGACCAGCACCCTCATAAACTTCTACAGGTGCACCATCGAGAACCTGCTGATGGGATGTATCACAGTGTGGCATGGGAACTGTTCCAGCCAAAGCCGGAAAGCACTGCAAAAAGTGGTGGAAATGGCACAGTACATCACTGGAAGCGTGCTCCTGTCAATCCAGGACATATATATCACAGACGATGCCTGCAGAAAGCACTTAGCATAATCCAGGACCACAACTACCCCGCACACAGACTTTTCTCTCTGTTGCCATTTGGTAGGTGGCACAGGAGCCTGTCCGCATGCACTAAGAGACTGAAGGACAGTTATTAGGATTCTTAACTCGAATGAATAGCTGAGTGACGTAATAATGAGATAACATACCACATTTCTGGACACAAAAAAACTGTTTAAAAGGATAGCTCTAAGAAAGCTTCAGACACTAAAATCCTTGTTTTAATGACTGCACTAGGACACCTTAAATTTATTTATCAACACCCTGCAATGCAATTTTAATGTAAATCATGTGTAGTATGTAACAATGTGCAATAACACACACACACACTCACATATACACATATATAAGTTGACTGGCTCTTCTCGTCCTAAGCACTTCATTGTACTGTTGGCCCTATGTTGACATGCTTATGAGAAATAAACTTGAACTTGAATTTGAACTTGAACTTGCTGTGATAAATGGAACCATGAATTCTGCTGTCTACCAAAACATTCTGAAGGGGAATGTCTGGCCATCTGTTCGTGACCTCAAGCTGAAGCGCCCTTCAAAAGGCGGTTCATGCTTGAAAACCCTCGTGTGACTGAATTACAACAATTCTGCAAAGATGAGTGGGCCAAAATTCCTCCACAGCGCTGTAACAGACTCATTGCAAGTTTTCGCAAACACTTGATTGTAGTTGTTGCTGCTAAGGGTGGCCCAACCAGTTATTAGGTTTAGGCTTTTTCACACATGGCCATGTGGTTTTAGATTTTGTTTTCCCTTAATAATAAAAACCTTCATTTAAAAACTGCACGATTTGTTTACTTGTGTTATCTTTGACTAATATTTAAATTTGTTTGATGATCTGAAACATTAAAGTGTGACAAACATGCAAAAAGAAAAGAAATGGGGAAGGGAGCCAACACTTTTTCACACCACTGTGTGTGTATATGTATATATATATATATATATATATATATATATCAGGGTTATTCAAACACTCACAATATAAAGCGCAAATGTTCTTCTGGGACAATAGCTGTGTCTGTCATGCTCCACGACATCGAGTTTCCGGTTTCCTACTTTTGTTTTGAAGGGCCCACGTGCGGCAGATCATCTCCCAGGTTCCGGTCTAATTAATGTGACAACATTGTTCACCTGTTTACTCTCTTATGACCCACAGCTCTTATACTCACCTCCAGCCACAGACAGATCACCGGATTGTCTGCTTTCCGCTGCAGAGAGAAAAGAAGAAAACGTGTTTTTCTCTAGGAAAACTCCGTGAGTCAAGTAAGCAACGTCTTTTCCCTATTACACTGAAGAGGATTAACTTTGATTCCGTGGATAACTTATCACACACGAAGCCTCGTCTTCTCTGGAGAGGTTTTTGTTGCATAATTTGTAGTACTGGAAGTTTCGTTTCAAGTTTAGTGTTTCCTTGGTCTGTAAGTGAGCCAAGCAAGTAGCACCTTCTCCCTCCAATCACGTCTTGAGTTTTTTATTTGGAGGAGATTTTCTGTTATAGTAACCACTGTAGCTGACTGTTTGAGTTTTTTCTGTCATACCATCAGGGGTTCCCTGACCAGGACCATCAGAATCATCAGATGTTGCTCTGTGGGCCCAGTTCCGCAATGCATTCACAGCCAACTGGTCAACCATCACTCCACGTTCCTCAGTCATCTTCTCATGCCTTGTTTCTTGTTTAATAAAGAAACCAGAAAAGACTAAGTTCGGTGTTGGCTTTAATTGGTCCTCTAAATCAGTGATTCTTAACCATGGGGCCGTGGCCCATTCGTGGGCCATGAGCGCCAAATAGTGGGCCGCAAGGGCCGCGGAACTACAATGCAGCTTCCCACCACTTGGTGGCAGTGAGTCGTCAGCCAGTTGTTTAACACGCTTCAGTAAGCATCAGCAGAAGATGTCAGTTCCAAACTTTTGGCTGAAAATATGGAGAAGTTTTTAAAACTAAAAAATGAACCAACTCGAGCACAGCTGAGGAATGTTTCCGCTGCATGGATAACTACTTCACTGAGAATGGCCTGGACTGGCAGAACTGTGTTGGAGTGTGCAGTGACGGTGCAGTGTCAATGACTGGCAGGCAGCGCGGCGTCATTAGGCAGATACTTGATCGTGCGCCAGAAGCTAAATGGACCCACTGTTTTCTCCACCGTGAAAGCCTTGCAGCAAAAAAAATGTCACCAGAGTTCCACGAGGTGATGGATGTAAGTGTGAAAACCATCAACTTCATTAAAAATAATGCTGTGAAGTCCAGATGTTTTGCTAAACTTTGTGAGGGCATGGAAGCAGATCATGTCCAGATGGCTCTCAAGAAGACTTGTCCTCAAGCAATTGTTTGAGCTGAGGAATGAGGTTTTCTCTTTTCTCACTGAGAGAAAATCTCCTCTTGCACATTACTATACCAACACCAAGTTCACAGCTAAACTTGCCTACCTCTGTGACATTTTTTATCTGCTGAACCAGCTGAACGTTTCACTTCAAGGGAGAAATAGCGACATATTTTTTGTTGCAGACAAAGTTCAAGCTTTCAAGAGGAAACTTGCTTTGTGGACTAAGAGGGCCCAGGAAGAGAGAATGGACATGTTTCCACTTTTGTCTGGCATTTTGGAAAACTCCCCTCAGGTGAAGGTCAGTCATTCAGTCTGTCAGCACCTCTCACAACTGGCAGAGAAATTTAATTAATACTTTCCTGAGGATCCCAGAGAGGGACACGTGTGGGTTGTTGCTTTGCCCTCACATCTGGAATCACAGCTTCTGGAAGTTTCCACTGACAGCACTTTAAAGGGCAGTGGGGAAAACTGGACCTAGGCTCCTTCTGGATTGTTGTCTCAAAGGAGTAGCCACGTCTAGCACTGAGGGCTGTGAAACTCCTTCTCCCATTCACGACTACATACCTGTGTGAATCAGGGTTCTCCATTGTGGCCACAACCAAGACCAAACAGACTCAGAGCATCACTGGAGGCTACCCTGAGAGTGAGCCTTTCCCCCATTCCACCCAGACTGGATCTGATCATGTCTGAGAGGCAGGCCCAGGTGTCTCATTAAGAGGCGAATATAAATTGGGAGTTTTAGCATGTTAAAAAAATGACACAGTCACTGTTGTTATTATTCATTTGTCACAGATTTAGAGAGTAACTTCTAGTTCTGCCATGCAAAAATTAAGACTGCTAAATTGTCAAATTCATCAGCAGGTTATAAGGCAATATTTAATTTGCACTTTATTTAAATTTCATTTACAGTTTATTTATTTAATTTAAAACTTTTATTTTCAATGTATTTATTTTATTACCACATAATTTTATTTATCAGAATTTCTCTTCAGTTTTTTGAGAGTATCTAAATATTTTTGGAATTCTGATTTATGTGTTAAGCTTGACTTGAGCCTTTATATTTGTTCTTGTAGCAACTTGATTTGTTATAATTGCTAGCCTGTTCAATGCTGTTGTATTGTGTTACATACACGATAGAAAATAAATGTCTTTGAGGTGATCACAGTGTATCATATCATTTATTTCACAAGGTTTTAGCTTGTTAAACCTTAAGTGGACTTGCTTTTGTTATTAAATACAAATCAAAACAAGAGTCAGATCAATTGAAATTAAAGTGTTAATATTTGAATGGGCCCCGAGACAGTACAATCCAGCCAACATGGACCAAGCCTCACCCACTCAGTCGTCATGGTGCACCAGCATTGAAGCTGCAATCCAAAATCACGAAGAGAAGCTCAGCAACATTGGACAGTCTGTGGATCAAGTTTCGAATCAGCTGAGTCAAGCCTGCAAGCCTTGAGATGGAGCTCAGGTTCCCTTACCAGCCTCCCCTCCGAACACCAGACGAACTGAGGGCACTGAACCCAGGCTTTCTTCTCCTGCCTCGTATGGTGGTGTGGTGAGGTGGGTCACAGCCGCTCTTTCCTCACCAAGTGTGGTTTTGTTTTTTTGCTACAGCCATCCGCCTTTCCCACCGAGGAGGCCAAAGTAATCTACATCATTTCATTATTGGAAGGAGAGGCAGGACAATGGGGAACGTCCGCTTGGAGACGACAAGAGAGATTTTGCAGAACAGCTAAGGACTTTGGAGAACAACTTTCTCGTATATTTGACCCCATTAAACCAGAGGTGGGAGCCATGCACCATCTGGCTAAGTTACGACAAGGTAACCGACCGTTATCAGAATATGTGGTCCAGTATCACAGGCTAGCGGAAGACAGCTCATGAAACGAGTCGGCGCTCTATGACCATTTTTACCTGGGCCTCAATCATGAAGGATGACCTGGCTCATCAGCCCAGACCCAGAGACCTGGATGCACTGATCGATGTAACGACTCACCTGGACCAGCGTTTTCAGGAACATCAGCATGAGTTGAGACTACCCCAACGACACTATTCCCTGCCTGGTCCATCTCACTCTGCCAGATCTCAGGCTTTAGTGGTTCGTCCCAGCTCATCTACTCTAGAGCCATTGCAGTTAAGCCGTAACAGGATCTCCCCGGCTGAGAGAGAACGCCGACAGACTCAGGGGCTGTGCTTCTACTGCAGCATGCCGGGACATAGGGTCCGTCACTGTCCAGCAAAAAGGCCAGGCTCGGCAAGGAGGGTGTGGACCTTGCTGAGCCAAGCTTCACCTGAGCATCGATCCTCATGCCCTTTCACCACGGTCACCATCGGCACGGCCCCGTATCAGCATCAGCTCCCCATTCTCATCGATTCAGGGTCTGATGCTAACCTCATATCTCAATCCATCGTCGACATACTTCCCTGCCACTCCAGACTTCCTCATACTAAACCACAGCTCCTCTCTCGGCACCCTGTCATATGTTTTTCTAAATTTTTCCAAAGACACAATGCAGCTCCTTCTGGCCTTCTCTGTACTTCTCCATCAGCATTCTCAAAGCAAATATTGCATCTGTGGTACTCTTTCTTGGCATGAAACCATACTGCTGCTCACAAATGCTCACTTCTGACCTCAGCCTAGCCTCCCCAACTCTGCAAATCTCCGTTGTTCTTAAAGATGGGCACCAGTATACTTCTCCTCCATTCCTTAGGCATCCTCTCACTCTCCAAGATCTTGTTAAGTAGCCCAGTCAAAAACTCTACTGCCACCTCTCCTAAAGACTTCCATACCTCCACAAGTATGTCGTCAGGACTAACTGCCTTTCCACTCTTCATCCTCTTCAACGCCTTCCTCACTTCATCCTTATTGATCTTTGCACATCCTTCTCATCTCTGTCTCTCTGCCTCGCCAACCTGTACAAATCCACTTCTTCCTCCTTAGTGTCCAACCTATCATACAAATCCTCATACACCCTTTGTTTGATCTTTGCCACCTCTATCTTCACCCTACGCTGCATCTCCCTGTACTCCCACAGATGTGTCCCACTTTATTCTTAGCTTATTCTTAATACACTCCTCAACTTCCTCATTCCATCACCAAGTCTCCTTATCTGCTTTTCTCTTTCTAGATGACACACCAAGTACCCTCCTACCTGTCTCCCTGATCACTTTAGCTGAATCTGTCCAGTCATCTGGAAGAACCTCATGACCTCCCAGAGCCTGTTTCAGCTCCTCCATGAAAGTCATACAACACTCTGCTTTTTTCAACTTCTACCACTTGGTCCTCTGCTCTGCCCTTGTCCTCTTCATCTTCCTCACCTTCCAGTCATCCTGCACACCACCATCCTATGCTGTCTGGCTACACTCTCCGCAACCACTACTTTGCCGTCACTGATCTCTTTCAGGTTGAAACGTCTGCAGAAGATGTAATCAACTTGTGTGCTCCTGCCTCCACTCTTATATGTCACCCTATGCTCCTCCCTTTTCTGGAAAAAAGTGTTCACTACAGCCATTTCCATCCTTTGGATGGTGAGGAGAATGTAGAAGGCAACTCACGATGGTATGAGTTAGTTATTACAACTAAACAGGAGGCTAAGCTTTTCTGTTGTCACTGAGTAGAATTAATCATACCAGTGATCCTAGCTAAACAGATGGCCTGCATTTTGTCCAAATATTGTACTGGTGCCCATGAAAGCTCCAGGAGTAATGAACTATCAAACTTAAACCGTGGACATTTTGATATGCTGAAGGGTTGATATCATTGTTTTGTGACTGTTATTCTGAGTTGCCTTTTGGCCATGCAACTTAATGAATCTGTGAACCTTACCAATTTGTAGCTAGATCCAAAATAGGGCTGGCTACTGGAACCCATCCCTAGTCCCAGAACACAAGGTGATGTCTTCAAAATTGCATGTTTTTTCTGAGGACATTCATAGGATTTAGACATTATTTAGGTTTTTACTATCAAATTAGAAGAAAAAAAACAAATGTGACAATTAAGAAAACATGATATTTGAAAATACATTTAATACAAAAACATTTGACTTGAAAATATTTAAACTATTAGTTGATTATGTTCATTTAGGATGCAGTTAACTGATTGATAGGGCACAAGTTATTTTCTAATATTTATACTAAAAATAAGCTGATTATACTGCGGTTATTTGAGAGTAACAAGGAACTGAGGTACCCAATAACCACAACACTTGCATGGTGCCTGGCTACGTAGGCATCATGGTCATAATTCTTTAAAAAAATATATTTTTTATATTTATCAAGTGTTTGCTACTGTATGTAAATGAAAGAAAAATCCACTACCAATCAGGATAAAGTGCAGGAGTATGGTAAAAGACTTCTTTGACATCAGATTGAAGCCCTAAATATTTTTCTCAACTGAGAGACAAAACCAGAATTCATGGATTACTGAACAAACATTTAATGTGGTAAGAAAAGGTCGAATTCCATTTAGGAAACTCATATTGCACAGAAGTAAACACAAAGAACTTGATTATCTGAAGTCTCATTGCCACCTGATGAGAGACAAATAACAGATGTACAGTAATAAATCGAAAGTCTTGAATCTTTATATAGTGCAAATTTTGTGCATAATGTTAGAAACTAGCAGGGCAATGCAGTACTGATTCACCATCGTGGGTTTATTAAGCCCAAATGTTATTTGGCATATCCCTGCCTGGGGAGATTTGGTGGAGGTACTCAAGCTGCTGTGACACAGCTGGAATAAAAGGATCTTATAAATGATATGTGTTTTCTTAAATGAATAGTGAAAGAGCATTATTATGGCAAAAGCAGCTCTTGAGGAATGGTGCTGTGAGAGAGAAAATCTTTGATACCGACAAAATGTTGACAGGGGTTAAACAGCAGTCTAAACTCTGCTACAGAAATGTCTTTACAGCTTTTGTTGATTGAAGGTTTACTGAGGAATATGTGAACTCACTTCAAAATGTAGCACCCTAATTGAGTAATCTTTTGTGCCAGGGCTTTGATCATGGGATCACTGTTGAGTTTCCAGGGATTGCACAAAATCCAGGTGGTACTGCAATGAAACAGCGGAGATCCAATCTTAGAAATTACCTCCAGAATAGCTGTTGAGAGATTTCACTTTTCACCCAAATGGTGGACTAACAGTCAATCGTTGCCATCCCTGGAGACATGCTGCCAAAGTTCCAGGAGAAACTGGTTAGCATCAGAGTTTAGGAAATGTGGCTATTCCACTAACCCAGAACTGGCTATTGGAACCTAATCCTGTTTGTATTTTGCTGTGTTTTGTAATTGCACATTTAATATAATCTTTTCTTTGAAATTACACACTTCTATGTCACACTTCTACACTCAGTAAATGTCAACAAGTCAACAAGTTCTGACTAAATATGTAGTTATTGCATCTGGGTTTTGTATGGCAGAACTGGTTCCTCACCATACATACAGGGGTCTATATAGTAGTCAATGTGGTCTACACACATGAACAAAATTGCTCAGTGAAATAACTTGAAACTGAAAAAAGTAATAATAAATACAAATTTACTGAAAATTAACTAATGAAAAGCAAACATTCCTTTTGAATTGTCAATTTTGTGTATATTCAATATGTATGGTTCTCCAAGATGTTCAGAAATAAAAAAATAAATAAGAGATTATGAAATAGACATTTAAATACACAATTTTAGAATATGGTCACATATTTATATAATAACATAACATATCTTTATTATTCAGCTCATTATTATAAAAACAGCAATGTGAAATGAAATCTGTTTAGAAAAATGACATTCAGAAGTATAAAAATTGCTGGAATTCAAAAAATGGTTTTGGAATATATCATAATAATGACTAACAATTAAAACAATTTGTAAAAAGGTCTAGTTTTATTTGTATACACTCATAAGAACAACAAAACGCTGTGCTTTTATAAAATAAAGAAAGCAGACAGGGTGCACTGAACAGGGTGACAGCGACGAAGAGTTTACTTTCTTGTCACAGGAAAAACCCACTCAGATGATGAACGTTTGCATCTGCATTGCGTTGCATTGCACTGATTCCCTCTCAGCCATCTTCCTGACTGAAAGGCTTATTATGCAGCTCATTATGCGAGTCTTTGTCTTCTCAGGTAAATCACATGATTATTCATAATCAGGCATGTCTTTTCTACTAAAAAAAGTCTTAAAGAATTTAAATCAATATATTGTTTTCTGTGAATGAGTGAACAAAATGATTTCACAACATTTTGAAGGAAACACTCAAGATGCAGCTCTCAAAAGTGTGTTTTATGGCCTTATTTAAGTGACTTAAAATTTCTTGTTTTTCACTAACCATGTATAAACGCTGTTTCTTTTAAAAGAAGACATTTCAAGGTTTCCATGCATATATTTCTCATGTCTTTGAGGTAAGGATTCACTGAGATTCTGGTTGTTTTATTTACGTGACTATAAATTAATCATTGTCTGTCACCAAATCAGTCAGACATGTACATTGTTATCAATACTCACTGCAACAAAGTGATTTACTTTAAATAAAGAGTACTGTCTGTGCAAATCAAATATTCACACTCATTGTAACTGTTTTGGTCCCCAACTCCTGGGTAGTTGGGTTAGGTAGTGCTCTGCAATACCTATCAATTTGCTAACATTGTCTCACGTTTGCAGATTTGAATGAATAGATTTAAGTTGTTTATAATGACAAGCTACTACAGACTATGTTGTGTCAATCCACACGAAATGGAATTGTTAGAATCCATTCAAATGTATCTGTAATACAAAGGGCACTACCAAATGGATCATAATTGCCTAGCTGTAACTGTATCGTACTGATTGTGAAAGGGAGTTGTATTGCTGTTGTACAGCTCTAGGCAAAGCAAGCCAATATAAAATCACACACTTAATCACACACAGAATATGAAGTTGCCATAAGAGTCCTGAGGTGTGTAGGATCATGAGGCGATGCTGCTTTAGCAGTCTACTGGGAGTGAGGACTGGGAGTGAGAATGTAGGCCCTCATGTGTTTCAGTCAGAATGAGGATATGATAATTATTTATTAAGCACCGTGAGAATACTGTGTGCATTTCTGTGTGTGTGTGTGTGTTGAGAAACAGGCTTGAGTGCGCATATGTGCACTTCATAGAAAATATTCTACTGTTGAGCCGATAATTAAGTGGCCAATTGGTTCAACCTGCAGCAGCCATATCTCCCTCTGCTTTCAGGCAAACCCACACTGATACATTCTATGTATAATATGGTTGGTGATATTGCAAATTATACCTTAGTCAAAACTAGATAACAAACAAGGATTTCCTAGAGTGTGCCATTTCTAGGAATTTGAAGAATTTCAAATTTGTGTTTTTGACTCACTAAAATTCAATATCAACTGAACCAAAAAGTGCCTTGTATAGGTCTTTGATTATTCTATAGTTGACTAATTATTTAGTTAATTAGTTGCTCATTAGAAAAGGTATCAGCAATAATTTTGAGAATTATTTAATGATTTAGAAAACTTCATAAGCACAAATGAGAAAAATTATTGATTTCAAATTCTCACGTTAAGATTCTCACTAATTTATCTGTTGTATATTATTTTAAATTGAATATCATGGCATTTTGATTAGTCAGACAAAATTTGAATGGTAAGTTGTTTTAATATAATTGCTCCAACAGGCAGCTAGTAAGTAAGTAAGTACAATTTATTCATATAGCACCTTTTTCAGACAGATGTCACAAGGTACTTCACATATAGCAGTATAATAGTAAAATACAGAAACATTATGGAATACACATCATAACAAGGTACAGTCAGTCATAACAACCCAGAGCCTATTTTGGCTGAAATGCTTGATTGAAGAAGAATGTCTTGAATTGCTTTTTAACAGCATCTACAGAGCCCAACCAGCGCAGGAAAAGAGGGAGTTCGTTCCAGAGTCTGGGAGCCAAAGCTTGAAAAGATCTGTCTCTGGGTCTTGAGATGAGTGCGAGGGGCCATCAGCAGATTCTGTCCCACAGATCTCAGACTGCGAGCAGAACTGTAGGATTGGATCAAGGCAGAAATATAGGGTGGAGCCTGTCCATGTCAGGCTCTAAATGTCAGGACTAGAATTTTGAAGTTGATTCTGTATGTGATCGGAAGCCAATGGAGAGATTTTAGAATGGGGGCAATATGCTCTCTTCCATTGGTGCGAGTCAGTAGCCTCGCAGCAGAATTTTGAACCAGCTGCAAGTGGGTCAGCTGTTTCATATTCACGTGAATAGTCTAGTCGCAAGGAGACATAGGCATGTATTATCATCTCTAGCTCATCCTTCGACACCATTGACCTGAGCTTAGAGATGATGCGCAGTTGAAAGAAGCGGTTCTTTAAGAGATGTTTTGCATGAGGTTCCAGGGACATTGCCTTGTCAAAAACAACTCCTAAATTTCTCAGGCTGGATTTTGCCGAGCAGCTCAGGTCGCCTAGGTGTTGTTTAATGTCAGGGATAGCACTATCTGGAGCAATAATAAGCATCTCAGTTTTAGCTGAGTTTAACTGTAAATAGTTATCGCTTAACCACTGTTATTTGCGACAGGCAGTTAATTAAGGTGCTCAGTTTGTGGGTCTCGAAAGTCATAAATGAACAGTAGAGCTGTATATCATCAGCAAAGAGATGATAAGAGACGCTTCTGTACTGCTGTATAATCTTGCCAGATGCCAAAACAGGAGCAGCCCTAGCACTGAGCCCTGAGGTACCCCGCATGTCAGGTCAGCTGGCTTGGACATTATGTGGTTCACTGACACACTAAAACTCCTGCCAGTCAAGTAAGACAAAAAACAATCTAACACAGGCCCAGACAACCTGACCAGATCCCACAGTCTGTTTCCCTTGTTCTGATAGTCGACCGTGTCAAAGGCCAAGGAGAGTTCTAGCAGGACTAGGACTGTGCATCTGACTGTGAACGAGCATTTAGCAGGCCAATCCGACTTGTTGATGACATCATTGCCTCATGGCCCAGAGGGCCAGGCCAGACGGTTCCAGCGCTGAGGGACAAGGAAGCATTTCTGCACCTGTCCTGCTGGAGAGGCACTGGCCGCAGCCACCTGTGGTGTGTTCTGCTGTTCTGACGAGAGACACCAGCAAGCCAAGCTGCTCATCATAGATTAGAACCCTTGGAGCCTCTTTTCCCCACTGTCTTTTTTGGAATACCTGGAGCTCGTAGCAGCAACAGGTATCCTGGTGAAGGCAAGCATATGAATGGTGGAGGGAAAGTTTCTTTGTAGCTATCCCAGTCATTGAAAAGTCATTCCATGGACTCTTTTATGTAGAAAAGAGAGCCGTGGTTGTAGGTCCGAACAGCAAAGGCAAAATTGCCGGGCTTTAGGGCTGATATGACAGCATATATTGCCATGATAAATACAGATAATTGGCAAAGAAGCAGTCGAGCTACGGCTAGGCCATTCACAGGCGCCATTTTGTGAGCCCACAGCTAGTGATGTGATCCATGCCACTTTTGCTAGGCAGTCCAAACACCCTGAGGCCCTCATAGTCATCTCTGGAGATTTTAATCATGTTACCCTGGACTCAGTTTTTCCCACTTTTCATCAGTTTGTTCACTGTACAACCTGGGAAAATAAACCTAAAACAGCCAGCTCAGACAGAGCCAACGAGCCAACTCTGGATCCCCTGCTGGCCCTTGCCTGACCGCTCCAGTCCTTACACCTCCCCAGACAGCCAATCCACAACACTCCAACGACCCCTTCCTGTCGGACACCTCGCCAGGATGGTGGGAAGGCCACTGTGGGGATCATGTTCTTTGATTTCTCCAGTGCCTTTAACACAGAGGAAGAGGAGTGAAGCCCATCATGATCCACGGCCAGGAGATGGAAGTTGTGGAACACTAAAAAATACCTGGGGGTTCACTTGAACAGCAGGCTGGACTGGAAGTGACAACAGTGATGCTGTGTACAAGAAGGGCATAAGTAGACTCTAATTCCTGAGGAAGCTTAGGTCCTTTAATGTATGCAGCAGGATGCTGGAGCTTTTCTACCAGTCTGTGGTTGCGAGTGCCCTCTACTTTGCTGTGGTCAGTTGGGGGAGCAGCACCACCAAGAGGGACATCAGTCGGATCAACAAACTGCTTGTAGCTCATTCTCCAACAGACTCATCCAACTCTGCTGTCAGTGAACACTTCATTCATACCGTTCTCCATCCTTCTGTTTAATAACTCCCCCCTTTGCAGCAGATGACTTCACCATCCTCCACCACAGTCTCTTCTGTGGTGTTGACTATTTATGTTTGTATATAGTGTATATTTACTTCTATCTTGTGTATATTGTACATATTCAAATGTATTTTCTGATTTATTATTCTATTCTATTTTAATTCTATTCTATTCTATTTTAATCATTTAATATTTTTTAAGAGTGTCTGTGTTTAACTGAGCTACAGTGACCAAGGAATTTCCTTTGTGGATCAATAAAGTTTATCTAATCTAATCTAATCTAATTTTGGACAGACAAGATAGATAGTTTGAGAGAGGAGTCAGAGAAGCAAAACTTTCAAGTGGAAAAACCATTCCTTAACAGGGGTGGGTGGCTCAGAGATAACTTATTTTCCATTTACCAGGCTACCCTTTCATCTATTCCCTGGAAGTTAAGGAACTCTTCATATGTACTTCAGTGAGGACACATTCCACACCCAGTTTGTGGTTCAGAGGGGTCCCAACAATTGACCATTAGATCCTAACAACCCTCACGTTTGCTCACTTCCATTGTTCACCTAACAAACCTATTCAGGCCAGGTGTGAAGTGAAACCAAACCTGAAGTGTGGGTCTCTGTCACATCATCTCAGCATACATACATACCTGCTCTGAAAAGCCCCAGAGTCTGCAATACCACTGAGCAAAAGGCACCTCAAGCAACCAGCATGATGAAGACCAAGGAGTTCTCCAAACAGGTCAGGGATAGAATTTTAGAGTTGGGTTAGCCTTTGAACTGTAGCCTTTAGAGATGGGTTACAAAACATATCCAAAACTTTGAATATCCCACAAAGCACCATAATATCGATCATAGCAAAGTGGAACGAATATGGCACCACAATAAACTTGCCAAGAGGGGGCTGCTCACCAAAACTCACAGACCAGACAATGAGGGCATTAATTGAAGAAATATCCATCCATCCATTATCTATACCTGCTTATTCCCTAACCAGGGTCATAGGGATCTTCTGGAGCCTATCCCAGCTTTCTTTTGGGTGAAAGGCAGGGGTACACCCTGGACAGGTCACCAGTCCATCACAGGGCCACATATAGACACACAGAGATAAACAACCACACACTCACATTCACTCCTATGGGCAATTTAGAGTCACCATTCAACCTACCATGCATGATTTTGGACTGTGGGAGGAAACCAGGAGTAAACCCACGCAAGCACAGGGAGAATATGCAAACTCCACACATAAAGGCCAGGTTGCGAACCCGGGACTGTCTTGCTGTGAGGCAATGATGCTAGGAGAAATATCCAAAAGACCAAAAATAAACCTAAAGGAGCTGGAGAGTTTCACAGCAAACACTGAAGTGCCTATCCATAGGACTGCTATTAGCCATACAATAGTTAAGCACACCCAAGTTTTCTGTTTTTTTATTTTGCATCTCAAAATTTGTAAAAATGTTGTTTAAATCAAATCATTTGTAAATAAATTGATTTCAGTTTCTTGGTGTAAGGTAACATAATACGAAAAGGAAAAGGGAGGTGACAAGGCACTGTAAAATTGAGATTCCTATCAGCTTTCTCTTAGAGTGAAGAAACCATTTGATTAGTGGTGAAACGTTTTGACCGTTCAGTTCCATACTCAGCTTCTAAAAGCTGAGTATGTAAAAGGAGAAAAGTATTGTATGATATTGTATAGTACAATACATAGTAGTACAGAATCATAAATTATTGTATAGTAAGTTTGGATTGTTGGTTTGAAAATTTTAATATGGTTTACTATGGAGTGATATAGTATAGAATTGTTTATTATCCGATTGTGTTGTTTGGCTTGGTGTTTATAATATAGTATAGCAAATATAGAGCAAATTATAGAGTGGTATTATAATATATAGTACATCAACCTCATTTATTTTCTGGCAAAACAATACCGGTTATGTGTGCACACCAGACTGCTGCTTACAGTTATATGCATTCTTGATAAATCATCTGTAAAATTTCAGATGATAGTGAAAGAGGGACATCATGAATTCTGGGCCTCTGTAGGTGATGTCTGCAAGGACTTTGTTCTATCAGCCCCAAATCCAGAGATATTGACTTTTTCATATAGTGAAACATGAAGAGCAGGTAACATTTTACAAGGAAGCTGACGTGGTATAGGTGTTTGTATGTTTTCCTGTTCTAGTTTCTTGTCCAAACATTCTCTGTTAACAGGAGCCCATTGTCACATCATCACATGTTCAAATCATATGAACACATGCATGCACACACATTAACGCATTCAGAGCTTGGTTATGATAGATGAGCAAATCTAAGTAAGGGTCATGGAGTTTGTCTCTGAGCCATGTACTGTATTATTTCTGTGATTAAACATTAGGAGCTATTTTTTCTCTCTCTCTTTCTCTCTCCTTTGTGCACTCACTCCCCAAATACACCATGGCTAATTCATCAGCCCAAAGCCTATTATAGCACCACCATGTGTATTCTGGGATCTTCACACAGCTCAGAGAGACACATGAAAGGAGGAAGAGCTGAAGAGAGAGGTCCAGAGTATCAGATTGTCTAGACTTATCTTTACTTTTCTCTTTCTCTGTCTTTGTTTCTTCATGAAGGAAAAATTCAGAATAATTCCTTTGACATGCTCTTGTGTTTTTCTCTACTGTGCTCTCGATTTACCAGTCAATCTACATTCCTACCCTCACCTATGGTCATGAGCTCTGGGTCAGAACTGAAAGGACATCTTCGATACAAGCGGCCGAAATTAGTTTTTTCAGCGAATTCAGTTTTATTTGTATAGTTCAAAATAGTTCAAAAGTAGGAGGGTGTGTGCGATTATCTTATTTACATTTTGCAGATTAACTTATCTGCAAAATGTGATATAACAATGAGAATGGTGCCACACAGATCATTATGAATGTATCTTTTTATTGACACCAATAATGTAACTTTCCATTCATTCATTGTTTTTTCATGTAACATTTTCATGCTTTTTTCATGAAAAACTGACGAAATTGTGAATGGGTTAGTCCCTTCGCTGTGTAGCTTCCCAGACTATTAAGATAGGACCTCAAATATTATATTATACTGTTTTAAAGCTTACAAAATATAACTTGAATAATATCAGATAACAGAATACAACCTCTAACATCCAATTAAATGACAAGACTCCATCTTTATTTGGTATCTAAACAGCACTTTTTGGCTTGCACACTACCAGGACACAGATTACGGCTGATATGTCAAAAAGACATTTTCTGGCCAAGACATACTCTTCAGAGCAGAAATTGTTTTGGAATTTAATGAATAAGTACTTTAATGAGTACCTATTCTGACATTTAGGCTTTCAACACAAAAAAAAAAACAAATTTAAACATTTATTTGGTTATAAAGTAACTGTATATTGTATTATTCATGACACATTTATTAATAATCTTTAGTATCCAAGTGAAGATAAATTTATAAGCACCCATGTGGTACAATTTTCATTGTTCTATCATACTTTGTCAAGAAGTTACAAGGCATCATGATCATCAGACACTCCCCTCCCCTGTAGGCAAATATACTTGCCTGTATGATAATTATAATGTATAATCTTTATCGTGAAATGTCTTGAAAACTTTAGCCAACCAGCACCTTCACCACCTGTTTTCTAATTCATCTAATCTAATCTTATCTCAGAGGTTGATAATTTTATCAAAATTTGTAGACCAGTCTTAACATTGATACATTTTCATATAGATTTTTAAATTCTTATTCCACTGCTCTGTCCTTTAGAAACCACATCTACATGAAGCAAAGCACTACAAAAGACCCTATTAAGTATTTGATTGACAAGATTGAGAAGGACCTATCATACCTCTCACCTGTGCTCTACATTCTAATGTACTGTAGAGTGGAGTCTCTTTCTGTACATTAGAAATAAAACAGACCTGACTTTACCCCCACAAGACACGCCTAACATTATTAAGGAATTATTGTACAGTGAAATTTAATTTAGTGGATATATATTAAAGTCATATGTCCTCAAGCTGTAATTTAAGACAGGTTTATACAAATATTTCAACAGAAATACAAAGGCTGATTAATAATAATAAGTAATAATAGTAATAAGCCAAGATGATATGACTTTTTGTTTTTAGTACCATTTCAAGGACAAACTTTCGTGAATTGGACACTTGTAGTTCTGTCGAACAAATGACAGGATGTGCTATAATTGTCTTTTGGCAGACTAAAGTGGCAATTTTCTGAGTAATCAATTGCTTTGTGAACTAAGATAACTGCTTATTATACCATTACATATCATACCACCCCTTTACTCTTCTGGACCTTTCAAGCATATCACATTATCACATGATCTTCATTAGCTGATATAATTCCAACAGGGCAGACTCTATCAGTTAAAGGTGCTATTAGGTAGGACTTTGTCTTTGGGAACCATAAGTGACTAATTTTCCACTAGGTCACTTATGGGACTTTTCCACTAGCACTACGCTGCTCGGTGAGACTCTGTGTGTATTGTTGAGGTTGAACCAGTTATAACTTGCATTTCTCAATCAGTTTTTAAGTGATGATTTTAAATGCTTGTGTTATGCAACAGAACAGCAGCATTCACCCCCATTTGCTTTAGAAACTGAGGGATGTGATCGGCTAAGGTTTTTGAACAACTTCTACCATGTATTAGGCCATAGCTTGCTGTGCCATCACCGTAAGACCTAAAACAAAGGAAAATACCAATTTAAATGTATCTACTTCATCTATAAATTCTGAGTGGCTCTGATTGAGCTCTCCTGCAGTGATTAGGCTGCAGGCCCCTCTTGTTCCCTTGAACAATGCAAACACAATAACAGTGCTATTCATCTGTACTTAGCAGGGCCAGAGGAACCACCCATTACTCTTTTAATTACTCTTATCAGATTAATCATACTCTCTGACGACTCAGAACAATATTTAACAATATTTATGTGTATGTGTGAGACATTTGGGAAGAAACTTATTATGATAGAGATTCAAAAATCCTTCCTACTGAAAAGACAAATATGCTGAGGATATTCATCCCCTCACTGGAAAGATAATGAGTAATACTGTCTCCTTATCTGTAGCCTGCTCTTCATTCAGTGAACTTGCTGTTAAATAGGCAGTCTGGTGCCAGAAGCCATTCTATTAACCCTGACGAACGCGCTGGTGCGTTTTGTGGCATCTTCTCCTGATGACGCTGAAAAGAACTTAAATTACTCCATCAGTTTTGATCGTACAGATAAGAGCAATATATCATTCAAATCTGTAAAGGGTCTACTTTTATTTGTATACACTCATAATAACAACAAAATGCTGTGCTTTTGTAAAATAAAGAAAACAGACAGGTTGCGCCCTCTGTCTTCTCTGTCATCTCCCTTCACAGACACGTAAATAAAAAAACCTGAATCTCAGCGAATACTTGCCTCAAAAACATGAGAAGTATATGCATAGAAAGTTTGAAATGTTTTCTTTTAAATGAAACTGAAGCAAGTCAAAAATAAAAAATCTTTTTATGTAATCCATATGAAAGTAAGAAGCGGTACAGTTTACTTACTTTTTCTGTGCATTTGGGTAATGGCATGCTGCACGAGTGGTTACAGACAGCGACGAAGAGTTTTCTTTCTTTCTCGTCAGAAGAAAAACGTTTGCATTTGAAGAGCAACTGGACCCAGCAGAGGATATAATTCCTGACGAGTAATTCCCTCTCAGCCACATTCCTGACTGAAAGGCTCATTATGCAGCTCAGTATGCAGGTCTTTGTCTTCTCAGGCACACCTTCTTGCATTTCTACAAAAAAGGGCCTTTGAAAAGTCTAATCAGTGTATGGTTTTCTGTGAATGAGTGAACAAGATGATTTTCACATCATTTTGAAGCAAACACTCCAATTCTCCAATGTTCTGTATGCGTTTTATGGCCGTTTTTCACTAACCATGCATAAATTCTGTTTTCTCAAAAACACAATCATGAATGAACATCCTGTTCATATATTATTGTAGCCCAGTTTGTGCTGATTACAGTTATCAAACTTTAGCCATTAATATGTTTAAAAGCAACTGAAAAAAGCACAAATGTCAGGGCATGTCAAAACTTGTCCAGGGCCCCAAAACACCCTTAGACCCCAGAGGGTTAAAGTCTGGCTGAAGTTTATTTCCAAGTGGCATAGATATTATGTATTATGTTCTAAATACATGTAAATAACTTTGGGATATAGATAGATATAGACATTCAGAAGTTCATCAGAAGGCTTAAGCCTTGCAAGTAGTTTTTAGAAGTCTGGTTGGCACCAGATTGTCTACAATTAAAAGACTTAAAAGAAGCAGCAGAAATTATGTTTGAAGATTTTTTGTTGAGCAGTTTATGCACCTCATCCTCCTCCCTTTACAGATTTGGTTGGGCTATTATGTTACCTGATTTCGTCTTTTGTTCCCATCGCCTATAGAAATTCTAATGATGAATTGAATGTGAGCATATGCCATTTCAGGGCAATTAAGTAAGACAAGGCAGTTTAGTGAGATTTATGTAATGATATGTATATAATTATTTTTATTTATGCCAGCGGCCCTGCATAATATGCTACTCATGAGCCTTAATTTTCATTGCTACTGAGAGCAAGCCAACATTTTCACTTTTTTTGTCTACAGGCAAACAAACACTGTGCATGCACTCATGTTTTTGCACAGAACATGTTATCATGAGATTGTGTTGTAGCCATATCAATCTTTGTCCAGCTTAGATCAGTTTTTCGTACTTTCTCCAGTCAAAACCTTGTGTGGGATTCATACAGACTTGCACACTTACCCCCAAGTCCATTTTGAAAGATTTAAGCAAATACACCCTGATTACATAACTATCTTGTCTAAAGTCATTTCAGCACTAGAAAGACAATTTGTACTGAAATGTGTGTATAAAACCTTTCTTTCACACACACCTTTTTTTGCTCATATATTATTTGTGTATGTTGCAGTGTGGCAGAGAACTCATGCAGAATGTATCTGTACAGGGAAATGAAAATCTTGTTTCTGGGCCTGGATGTTCCTTACATTGTGCGTTTGATGGACAATTATGTAATACATGCTGCGACATTTGTGACATTATGTTGATGTCATATTTGTTATCATATGTGACATGTAGTTGGTTGCTCATCCAAAGAGACATGGATCTGCTGTGGGCCAGAGAGAAAAAGCAGATTTAGTTCATTTGTCTGCAGGAAAGGTCATAAAAGTCAAATTAAAATAGAAACAATCAGAGTAAAGATGAGTTGACATCCATCATGTGTTGCTTTGGTTAAAGAGGATGTGCCTTTTTTATAAGTCATCTGTTCTAAATGAATATATGCAATTTGGTCTCCAGTTTCTTTTTTGACCAAAAAGTAATAAAAGCATTGCAGTAGTCTGCAGCTACGATGTAACTGAACATGACTATGTTATGCATATTTGAATTTAAACTAATATTTTTTTCCATTAAGATAATTTAACACATAATGGCACAGATTTTCTCAAAGGGGGGAACAGGTTTTAGTTTGCTCTTCAGATTTTCAGTAAGAGTCAGCCTCTATAATGTTTAATTCATTTGTACAGTTCAGTAATGCTTGACTGATTTTGTACAGGTGACAGTCTACCTTTATGATAAAAAGTTCTTGACAGCAGAAGGGCAAAAGATAAGCTGAAGTTGGTGACCATCCTAAAAGTGCATACAAATGGACAGTCTGCCCAGCCTGCATATTTTATATTCAGTAAATTATTAATATATGTTCCAGTTAGGTATTTTGGCTTTTTTTTTTCTTTATTGTTTTGGTTTAATCAGTATATCCAAGTACTTCCTCCAAGTTTTAAAGACTCTCCTAATTTAAAAACTCTACCTAATTTATTTTTTCTAGGGCCTAGTGAGACTCAAAACAAGCTTACACCATAAGCCACTCCTTACCACTCTCCACGCAACTCTGTTTTTTGATATGACATGACCTACAGGTCCCTAGCTGTCACAAGTACAAGAGGCAGCCTTCAGTTTTAAGCTAGCATTATCTGACTGAAGTTAAAAGTAATGGTAGTAAATTTAGCAGTCCTACTCCTACTGTGACACAAAGCTCTAATGTTACATAACGGTCTAAATTGAAGACTGTAGACTTCTTGCATAGCACAGAGTAACTAAGACCTGTCCCATTTTCATTCTTTTTATCAGACAATTGTCCAATTGTCACAGTAAAGTCTTGTAGCTTCTGAAATTTTCCCTCTTTTTTGATATATCGTTGACAATTACTGTTTGATTCCCTTAATGGCCTATGGATAATACTGTGGGGAGAAGAATATACACTGAAGAATATATACTGAACAAAAGTGAGGAGCTGCAAGCACTGGGTAAGACGAAGAGAGCATTTCATGAGTTTAGCCTGATGTGTTTTACTGAGACCTGGTTGAATCAAAACATTGAAGACTCCTGTGTGGGTGTGCCTAACTGCACCCTGGTATGTGCAGTCAGAGATGCTGAGGCAAGACAAAAGGTGGACTGGCTTTATTTGTAAACAAGAGATGGTGTAACCATACTGTCAAGGAAGGCAAATGTTGTCAGGGCATTGAGCTTTTGGCAGTTGGTCTCAGACCTTATTCTGTTCCTAGGGAGTTCAGTCATATCACCACCATACTAATTTACATTCGAACAAATGCTACCATTCCATGTGAAGTCACCAATGAGACTGTTGCCAGGATACAAACTCAACATTCTGAGGCCTCATTATAAAATCAGGATATTTTAGCCATGTGACTAAACTGACACCTGACGCAACTGATTTTCTCAGTTTGTCAATTGTCCTTCCAGAGAAGGTAAAACACTTGATCTGCTGTATGCAAATGTCAAGGAGGCCTGTACCTTTACTGCCTTACCACAACTCTGCAGGTCAGATCACAACCTGGTCTTACAACCCTGTGTACTGAAGCAACTTGCAACCGCCATCACAGTCAGGAAATGGACACCTGAGGCAACTGAGTCTAAGGGACTGTTTTGAATGAACAGATTGAATCTTATTACTGGGATCAGAAGGAAACAGCATGGACATTGCCAGACAGGTTGACTGTTTCACAGATGACATGAACTTGTGTAGAGACATTGTCATACCTACAAAATCTGTGTGCTGTTTCACTAACAACAAAACCCTGGATCACTAGTGATCCCCGGGCGCCACAGCATTGGCTGCCCACTGCCCCGGGTGTGTGTGCACGGTGTGTGTGTGTTCACTTGCTGTGTGTGTGCACTTGGGATGGGGTTAAAAAGCAGAGCACAAATTCTGAGTATGGGTCACCATATACTTGGCCAGTTAAGTCACTTTCACTTTTCACTTTCACTTTCAGTTACTCTCTCTGTTTCACCTGGGCATGCACCACCATCTGTCACAATAACTGGGATGAGGCTGTGCCATGGGAAGGCATCTCACCCAAATGGTGTATGTCATGCTTAATGTCATGAAATGGTGGTGTCAGCGTGCTGAAGAAGGAGAGGTGAGGACCCAAGTGCAGGACACAACGAGTTTATTCCCAGAGCTCGGGCAAACAACATAAATCTCCGCCACTCGGCGGGCAGGCAGGCAGGCACGTAAAAACAACAGAAACGCCACTCGGCGTAATGGGCACAAAACTAACTCCTTCTCACTGCTGCAAACAGGTATCACATGCATCACACAACGCTTGACTAACTTCAACGTCAATGCTCCGACGGAGAAAAAAGGAAACACAGGAGTATAAATAGACAGAACTGAGACTAATGACCAAAATTAACCAAAATAAGATTCCAGAACTGGAACTTAAACCTCACTCCATGACACCTAAGGACAGTGCTGCCCAATTGTGTCAGGCTCTGTAGAGATCCTCAACCTGAGTCTACAGCTGGGGAGAGTCCCGGCTCTGTGGAAAACATCTTGTATTGTTCTGGTACCTTAAGGAAAGTGTCCAGCTGATCTAAATGACTACATGACAGTGGCTATCACATCCTGGATTATGAAGGTCCTGGAGAGGGGGCTACAGAATATTTTTCAATATCAGTCTTTAATCTGAGTGGGAGCTTACCGATTCATAGACAAGTTTATTGTGTCATGTTCCCAAATTGGTGATCTCATATTTATACTATTTACACTAGGCAATTCTGGAATGATATGATTACAAAACTTACCAAATAAATGAGGCAAAATGTTACATAAGATTTTTTCCCTCTCACCTTACATTACCCCTACTCTTTGTATAGCAGACAGCCTCTTTCAACTCAGCAACCTTGGTGCCTAGGAGCAATTTAAGAGAGAAAGAAGACAAACTACCAACAAAAGACAGAAGTTAGTACACATTACATAGGTGCACGGGAGAGTGCATCAGCCATAACATTATTTTTGCCTTTAATGTGTTTTATGTCGAGATGGTATGGTTGCAAAAACAATGCCCATCACATTAGCCTTTGATTGGGATTTTGCAGAGAGTTCAAAAATGTTAATGGATTATGATTAGTATATACAGAAATTACATGTCCAGAATCAAGGTAGACACGGAAGTGTTACAAAGCCAAGATCAGTGCTAAAGCTTCCTTTTCAATCACTGAATAATTCAGTTGATAGGAATTAAACTTCTTAGAAAAGTAACTAACAGGATGTTCATTACCTTGTTTGTCAGTTTGTAAAAGGACAGCACCTGCTCCAATATTGCTTGCATCCACCACAAGCTTAAAAGGCTGATCCAGTTGTGGAGCCATTAACACTGGGGCAGAGCATAACAATGCTTTAACATTATCAAAGGCTTGCTGACAAATGGGTGACCAAATAAACTTAGATTTTGCTTTAAGCAAATCAGTTAAAGGCGCTACCACCGATGAGAAGTTGCGACAAAAACATCGGTAACACCCAACTAATCCCAAGAACCTCATGAGTTCCTTTTTCGTAGAAGGGACAGAAAACTCATCTATAGCACAAACTTTAGCCCGAACCGGTCGCACAAAACCTTGACCTACAACCTTATCCAAATATGTCTTGATCAATACAATCTTCAACTCGGAATAAAGGAAAAGAGTCAGGTCTTGTCACAGCATTTACTTTACGGAAATCAGCACAACAACATGGCGATTTATCTGATTTTTCCACCAGCAAGCAAGGAGATGCCCAACTCGAAGCTGAAGGCACAGCAAGGTTATTGTCTAGCATGTACTTTACTTCTGCATCAGTAATTTTTCGCTTTTCCTCAGAAACTCTATAAAATCTTTGATGGATTGGCGCTGCCTCACCAACATCGATATCATGCTCTATCAGATTCGTTCTTGAAGGCATATCCCCAAACAGTGAAGGAAAGCTTTTTAATTCTACCAACTCAACTTGTTTGTCTTCAGACAAATGAGACAGCAACAGATTTAGATTTTTCAGCGATTTGGAATTATTCAGCAGACCACGCAATACAGAATCATCCGCCACTACTACTTCCTCCCCCCCCAGAAAATGTTTGCTGTATTCCCCCACTCGCCGCACAAACAGCACAAGCCACAGAGATGAATGACGGCTGCTGCACAGGCCCAACCGAACCAGGTCGTGAGTAATACGGTTTTAACAAATTAACATGACACAGTTGATTAGTTTTCCTACGATCAGGAGTAGCAATGAGATAATTCTGATCCGAAAGCTGACAAACTACCGTGTATGGACCAACAAACTTAGCCTGGAAGGGTGACCTTTCAACCGGCAACAAAGCAAGAACCTGGTCACCTTCACAGAACTGCCGCAATTCAGAATCACGGTCATACCAACACTTCATTTTGGCCTGACTTTTCTGAAGCTTCTGCTTAGCAAGATGACCAGCCAAATAAAGTCTATACCGAAATCCATTGACATAGTCAATTAAATTTTGTGGAGGATCTTCCATTTGTCATACAAAAGTATAAGTGGGCCGCGCACTTTGTAACCAAATACTAAATCATTGGGGCTGAAACCAAGACTTTCCTGACAGACCTCTCTCGCAGCCAACAACAGCCATGGCAAACCCTCTTACCAGTCTTTATCCATTTTATTACAAAATGAACGTAACAGTGACTTCAGGGTCTGATGAAATCTTTCTAAAGCACCTTGGCTCAGAGGATGGTAAGCAGACGACCTATCATGTCAAATGTTCAACTGTTTAAGCACCTGTGCAAACAAACGAGAAGAAAAGTTGGCTCATGATCACTTTGAATTATCTTAGGAATTCCAAATACAGACATAAACTGAGACAAGGATTTCACCACTGCTCTGGCTGTAATGGAACGCAAAGGATAGGCAGCAGGATACCGAGTAACCTGACACATCACCGTCAACAGATAGTTGAAACCAGATTTGGACTTAGGCAAAGGACCAACACAATCTATTATCAGATGTTCAAATGGGTTGGTAATTGCAGGAATCGGATAAAGTGGAAGAGGCTTAATAGCCTGATTTGGCTTACCCGTCAACTGGCATGTATGGCACGTTTTAATATATGCAGCCACATCACGCTTCAAACGAGCCCAGAAAAAAAATAACAATATGAAATTAAATATGAGCGTATGTTTTCTTAACACCTAAATGACCTGTCATGTCATGAGAAAACTTCATTGCAATATTTCTCTGGGACAACCACCTGCACTACAGGATCACCCAAAGTATCCAAACCTTGTGGCATCCATTTACGGACTAACACGTGATTCTGAATGAAATAACCACAAGCAACACTCATTACATCAACAATAGGACGGACTTGGTCAAACAATGCATTCAAGGAAGCATCAGCTTGTTGTTCATGGATCAAATCTTGCTGAGAAATGGAAAAAGACTCAGGCAGACACCAATCCAACTCATCCCGCTTCTCGTCATCTGCAACATCAGTGTCCATCTTGGACATAGCACGTGTCACTGCACCAGCTATGTGAACATTCTGCGCCTCCTGTTCACAGTGATGTCCCTCATCAGAAGTCACCAGCTTTGTTAAAGCAGAAGAACAATTGCCAGACCAAACCCGATCACCAGCCAAATCATTACCCAAAATGACATGAACGCCGTCAACAGGCAAAGCTGGGCGCACTCCAATGTGAACCTCCCCCATAACTAGGTCAGAAAACAGGTTTACCTTGTGTAGAGGAACACACATTGTATTCAAACTCATTCCCTGAACCAGCACACACTCACCCGTGTCTGAATCCTGGGAAAAAGGCAATACCGAACTAACAATAAAAGAGTCAGTTGCACCAGTGTCCCGCAAAATCTTAATAGGGACTTTAACATTACTGCCAGGAAGAGAGACAAAACCATCCGAAATAAATGCTTCAAAACCAGTAAGTGCAGCACTGCAAGGTCCTTATGAGAGATGTCCTGAGAAATTGGTAATAAACCTCTAGCGGGAGCGATCAAAGCTGTTGGCTTAACGTGATTAATACGGTTACCATTGTTTTTTAACAAAGAACAGTCAGCTTTCCAGTGTCCTAAGTTATGACAATAATTACAAGTGAGGGTAGGACTCATAAAATGAGAACCGCGACTTCGTGAAGTCACCGTACCAAGAGCTTTAGCTGAATGAGTATCTGATTTAATGTTAGAATTCCTTGAAAACTGGTTTCAAAAGGTGTGTTTATGGGCCAATACATACTCATCTGCTAATATCGCAGCCTCAGAGGCTGTCTTTACCCCACGCTCTGCAACATGAGTAGCAATAACAGGAGGGAGAGAATTCTTAAATTGCTCCAGCACCATTAAGTCAAAGAGACCTGAAAATGAACTCACATCCAGAGACAAACACCACCTGCTGAAATGCTTCGATAAATCTCTTGCAAACTCAACATGAGACTGTTTGTCAGTTTTATGCCATGATTGAAAGCGCTGCCGGTAGGCTTCAGGCACCAACTCATAAGCGTTTAAGACTGCATCTTTAACAGCAGAATACGTTTGACTGTCTTGTATATTAAGTGATGAAAAAGCTTCCTGAGCTTTACCGGTGAATACAGCTTGTAACATAACAATACGATCAGACTCCGGCCAATTTTGAGAATTTGCTACCCGCTCAAACAGAGAAAAGAAAGTATCTGGATCTCTTTCATCAAAATGAGGAACCAAACGTAAATTACTTACCACATCAAATATTTTTGAGTTATTGGGCCCGGCAACTGGTGGCAATTCTGTGTCCCCATGTTCTGATAATTTTCCTGTTTTTATTAGATCCAGACGGTACTGTTCCAATTCCAGCTTGTCCTTTTCCAGCGAATATTTCAATCTTTCACGCTCCATGTTTAATTTATCCCTTTCCATCTGTAACAGCATTAGCTCCTTACTTGCTGCTCAAAAGTTAAAGACAGAACAGGTGAAACATTTTCATCATTTGTAACATCTGTAGCCTCAATAGTTTAGACGCCACGTTCAATTAACGTAGATTTTAACATTTCTCTGCTTTCATCTTTTAGTTTCTTATCACCAACATCAACAAAATAATGATCTGCAAGCTTTAACAGTTGTTCTTCGGTGTAATTATTTGACAATTCCTCAGAAGGAGATTGAAGAAAACGTACAACAAAAGCCATTATTAGACACAGCTTTGTCAAAGTGCACAACAGAAAATCTGAGTTTTCCCACTAGCTGCCTTGCTACCTTGCTAAACTCAACCCTAGTCTTCATGCAGTTACTTGCAGTGGGTACTTATGCACTATAAACCAATGGAACGAGAAAGGTAACTGTAAAACAGCGACCCACTCAGAACCATGGACGTGCTCCTGAGACAATTGCTCTAACCGCTTTCACCGCAACACTACAGTGATTAAAGAACAAATGCCAAATGGGGAAAAGTTCCTACAACCTATCAGGGAAATACTCCAATTTTAACACTTGCACTAGCAGATTGTCACACAAAGAAACTACTCCAAAATATACAGTGGGTACGGAAAGTATTCAGACCCCTTTAAATTTTTCACTCTTTGTGACATTGCAGCCATTTGCCAAAATCAAAAAAGTTCATTTTATTTCTCATTAATGTACACTCAGCACCCCATCTTGACAGAAAAAAACAGAAATGTAGAAATTTTTGCAAATTTATTAAAAAAGAAAAACTGAAATATCACATGGTCTTAAGTATTCAGACCCTGTGCTCAGTATTGAGTAGAAGCACCCTTTTGAGCTAGTACAGCCATGAGTCTTCTTGGGAATGATGCAACAAGTTTTTCACACCTGGATTTGGGGATCCTCTGCCATTCTTCCTTGCAGATCCTCTCCAGTTCTGTCAGGTTGGATGGTGAACGTTGGTGGACAGCCATTTTCAGGTCTCTCCAGAGATGCTCAATTGGGTTTAGGTCAGGGCTCTGGCTGGGCCAGTCAAGAACAGTCAGAGTTATTCCGAAGCCACTCCTTTGTTATTTTAGCTGTGTGCTTAGGGTCATTGTCCTGTTGAAAGGTGAACCTTCGGCCCAGTCTGAGGTCCTGAGCACTCTGGAAGAGGTTTTCTTCCAGGATATCTCTGTACTTGGCCGCATTCATCTTTACTTCAATTGCAACCAGTCGTCCTGCCCCTGCAGCTGAAAAACACCCCCACAACATGATGCTCCCACCACCATGTTTCACTGTAGGGATTGTATTGGGCAGGTGATGAGCAGTGCCTGGTTTTCTCCACACATGCCGCTTAGAATTAACGCCAAAAAGTGCAATCTTGGTCTCATCAGACCAGAAAATCTTATTTCTCATAGTCTGGGAGTCCTTCATGTGTTTTTTGGTAAACTCTATGCGGGCTTTCATGTGTCTTGCACTGAGGAGATGCTTCCGTCGTGCCAGTCTGCCATAAAGCCCCGACTGGTGGAGGGCTGCAGTGATAGTTGACTTTGTGGAACTTTCTCCCATCTCCCTATTGCATCTCTGGAGCTCAGCCACAGTGATCTTTGGGTTCTTCTTTACCTCTCTCACCAAGGCTCTTCTCCCACGATTGCTCAGTTTGGCTGGACGTCCAGGTCTAGGAAGAGTTCTGGTCGTCCCAAACTTTTTCCATTTGAGGATTATGGAGGCCACTGTGCTTTTAGGAACCTTGAGTGCTGCAGAAATTCTTTTGTAACCTTGGCCAGATCTGTGCCTTGCCACAATTGTGTCTCTGAGCTCCTTGGGCCGTTCCTTCGACCTCATGATTCTCATTTGCTCTGACATGCACTGTGAGCTGTAAGGTCTTATATAGACAGGTGTGTGCCTTTCCTAATCAAGTCCAATCAGTTTAATTAAACACAGCTGGACTCTAATGAAGGAGCAGAACCATCTCAAGGAGGATCAGAAGAAATGGACAGCATGTGAGTTAAATATGAGTGTCACTGCAAAGGGTCTGAATACTTATGACCATGTGATATTTCAGTTTTTCTTTTTTAATAAATTTTCAAAAATTTTTACATTTCTGTTTTTTTCTGTCAAGATGGGGTGCTGAGTGTACATTAATGAGAAATAAAATGAACTTTTTTGATTTTGGCAAATGGCAGCAATGACACAAAGAGTGAAAAATTTAAAGGGGTCTGAATACTTTCCGTACCCACTGTACTTAAAGTAAAGTATATAGCCTTCAAAACTAAAGTACTGAAAGTTCTCCAAAGTAAAAATAAAAATTTCAAACTGTGAAAATACAAAGAGAACTTACCAAAAAAAAACCATCCCGGGCGAGCCCCCATTTTGTCACGTCCTGGCTCAAAGGAAGTGACAAAAGAATCAGTGAAACCAAGATTCTACTAAAGATTTAATGAAATGTATGCAATGTATGAAATCGTCACAGAATAAGCTCAAAGTAAATGTATGTCACAGGGGTATGTCAAAGGCAGCAATCACCAAATCAAAATACAGATAGCTTGCTAATTGGAACACACTCTGAATTCGAGTCCAAGCTCAAAACAAAAGCCAGCCATCTCCGTCTCTTTCTGTTGGTGTCTCTATTGGTTTGTGTCTCCTCTCCTTCTGTCTCATGCGGGGTCTCTCCTGTCCGTACGGGCACTCCCTCTTAAATCCGGTAAGCCCCGCCCAGATCAAGGTGTACAGCATCCCGAATCACAGCTTCTCACTCCAACTTCCTGGAAGACAATCAACCAAACAAAACACCAAACAGCCACCAGACGGGGACCATCACAATTGTGTGAAATAAACATCAGCGATGCCAGTCACAGATGTATTTTAAAGATTTATTCAACTGTTTAGACAGTAGGGGAAACATGAAAAATTGAACAGAGAAACTAGATTAATTAGCAAATTAAAACAGTGAAATGCTGTATAAAGAGTAGGTGATTTGCAGTGGTGGAAAAAGGGATTATGAAATTAATTTATGTTCAGGTTTGAGTCTGAGGTCTAAACGGCAGTTTAGGAGGACGCTAAGCTAGGAGAGACCACTGAGGTAGGTTTGAGATAGCACAGGCACGTTACTTCTCTGATCGAGTTTACTGAGGTTCGGGCCATTCCACTGTGGGCTGGTCTGACTGCACTCCTGTAAAAGAAGCATCTGCGATCCTCTGAGGTCTTTTGGCTACAGGTTTGGGGCATATATTTCTTTGCAGAATTGGTCTCATCGTCTGTCCGGATTGTCCCTGCCAGATTATTCAGTGGAGCTCTGCACTTTGAGTGTCAGCTTGTGGTGAGCTGTTTACTAGAGAACAACCACCATGGAGTAGGGCACAAACTTAGCAGTCAACTTTCTTTGGATTCTGTGTGGAACAGAAGCAAGTCTCTTCTCCGTTCTCGTTCTGTCTGTATGAGTCTGTCTGTCTGAGAGTCTCTGGGTGTGAGCATCTGTGTGTGTCTCTGTTTCTTTTTGTTTTCTATCATGCTGGGCAGGGAATTCCCCTGGTTGGTCGATCATCGTGGTTGGTATGATATGGTTGGTCTGAGAAGGTGTTCAGTCCTTGCTGGTGATTTACAATCATCCGACTGCAATGGTATTGCTTCATTGGTCTGAGCACTGTATGACGCAGATGATCAATCTTTCTTTAGTCTAATAAATTTTAAGAATATTTTCTAAAACAGGAATAATATTAGATTTTTTCACCAAGCAAGTTTCAAACACATATGCATCTAGATCACTTAACCCTCAGGTCGACGAATGCGCCTGCGCATTTTGTGGCATCTTCTCCTGATATGAACTTAACGAACTTAATGAACTTAAATTACTTAATTTGAATCTGTAAAGGGTCTAGTTTTATTTGTATACACTCATAACAACAGAAAATGCTTTGCTTTTGTAAAACAAAGAAAACAGACAAGGTGTGCTCTGTTTTCTGTCATCTTTCCTCAAACATAAATAAAATAAAACAACCTGAATCTCAGCAAATACTTGCCTTAAAGACGTGAGAAATATATGTATAGGAAGCTTGAAATGTCTTCTTTTAAATGAAAAAATTCAAGTCAAAAACAAATCATCACTTTTTATTTAATCCGTATGAACGTAAAGAGCGGTACGTTTTCTCCTGTCTCACCTCATTACAGCTAATTTGATCCCGCCTCACACTGAGCACACTGTTCATATGGAAATGATCTGAGGTGAACCAGGCAATTATGTACACGCCCCCAAGAAATTACATAAAACATCAAACTTCATCACTTTTTTTGTGTGTTTGGATGATGACAGGCTACGTGGGTGAAAAAGCGCATTGTATGTTCCAGACAGCGACAAAGTGTTTACTTTGGCCTCAGAGTAAAAACATTGTAGTTTTTCATTAACCATACATAAACGTTGTTTTCTCAAAAACACAATCATGTATAAACTTGCTGCTCTCATATTATTGTAGCCCAGTTTGTGCTGATTACAGTGTTATCAGACTTTAGCCATTAATATGTTTAAAAGCAACTGAAAAAACCACAAATGTCAGGGCATGTCAAAACTTGTCCAGGGCCCCAAGACACCCTTAGACCCCAGCGGGTTAAAGGTCACTGACACACTTCTGCATTGTTGCTAGACACTACTGTCAACAACATATAACCGACTTTAATCAGTTTTTTTAAAATAAAAACTGTTTATCAAAGGCACCAGCAGTGATGAACCTATGGAGAAGAACCAGATGAATCTGAAGCATGTGGAGGTGAGAAAGCAAGCAGGATTTAAGCCTTTAGTATTGAAGTATTGCATGAGCTCATGCTCTCTTTGACAACAGGTTTTTCACCTTCTTTACCCATGTCAGTCACAGCCACAGTATAAAGACTTTGCTTTTAAGCATGCTTTAACAAGATTTGTTTGAAATGCAGTGAACCGTTCAATGTTTTGACTTTACTGTAGTTTTTTTTTATGTGTAAAATTGTCTTTGGGCCTTGGACCTCTGTTAATGAAATTAATAATGAAACCATGGAACTGCTCAAAAACACCAGAATCATAATGAGGAACCTTCAGACTAATTTTTTTAAAAAGTCACAAGGCAAAAAGCTTGCAGATGACTGGTTTAATCTTTGACTGTGTTGGTAGTTAAGAGATTATCTTGTGTTCTGTATGTAAAATTTAAAAGGATAATGCCTTATATTTTCCAGGTTTTTGTTATTTTTCACAAATCCCATACAGAGACTAAAAGCAGTAAATAATTTTACATGAAAATGCAAAAAGATAGCAAACTAATGTAAACAGAGCAATGATCAAATGCATGTGCACTAGTGAGTCTTTTATGTCAGAGACATAAGAGAATGTTATTCTATTTCTTACTTTCTGGAGCTTTATTTGAAAATTTGTAACAGTACAAGTACTTTTTTCTTGTGCAGGTAGTTACTTAAATATACTTTTCAAGTTAATGACAGGGGGTAAGAATAGGTATGTTACGACATCCCCAAGGTGGTGTGTAGTTGCCTCCCATAGGAAAGCAGTGGATCCCACCATAATGAAGCGAGTTCTGCTGCTCAGTGTGTATAGAGTGCAATAGAAAACTGATCAGAAAAATAATCATTTAGTAATTTATCTAAATTTATTTATTTTTAAATTCATTTATTTAATTTATCTAAATTTGGAATGTCAGACTGTTGGTTTGTGGAGGCATCACCTCCCCTGTTCAGCTCTCACGTTAACTCAACATCTGGCACAACTATGAAAGTCTATATGTGAAGTTTTCACACAGCAGTGTGATACATCATTTTGTCCCATGACACTCTAGCGGACAAAGGATGCAGTTTGTTCCAATCTGACAAGTCAGCTTCAAGTCATTAAATAGCAAATGATTTATTAGTTATGTAGTCATAGGGCCTTTTGTTTCATAATGTTTATTTTTGTTATTTTTTAATTGACTATTTTGTGGACTAATTATTTTTGCCCTAATAAAGCTAGAAAATAAAGAAATGCAATCACAATTTCCTAAAGCTCAACATTACACCTTGAAATGTCTTGTTTTGTCCAGCTGACTGTTCTAAACCAAACAATTCAGTTTAAGATTACACAGAAAAAAGAAAAGCAGCATATTTCCACATCTGGGAAATCAAATTGAAGACATAAAAATGAAATGACTAATCAATGAAAATATTTGCCAATTGTTTCTTTTAATAGTCCGTTTTCAATTTCATAAACATAACTGACACACTGTCCTGGGTTATTGTTCCTAATTTCATTTGATGCAACTAGTTTTGCTGCTTCATTTGGTTCCTGTGTGTATTTTCAGAGTGAGAATCAGTGAGAATAATGTATTAACTGTATGTTAAAGTATTATGGTTCCCAGTAGGCACTACTATTTTTGCTGTTGCATTTTTTTTGTTAATTCTCTCATTATACATGTGTATAATTGCCTGAAAGGTCAATCTTCCATTCACATTCTCAACATTGATTATTAGATGAGCTTCTTTTTAACAGCACAGGTGAATAAAATGAAATGCTAATGTAATAAGTATGCTGTGCTTGCATATCTGTGTATTATAAGGTATGTGCTGAATGATAATACAACTGTATTCTAGTTACTGTATGTCCTATGATGATTAGAGAAGGTGGATACCACAGGGAGGATGTTATAGCACAGTATAGTATGAGCCACATTCTTATAGGCTGATTCTTTTCTCTCGGGACAAGGTTGCAATTAACACTTACTAGTGCAATTAACACTCACTAGTGCACAGACACACATGAACACACAGCATAGATTAGTGATGGACATGCATGCAAATATACTTACATGCATAGACATATGGACATGCCTGCCAAGGGAAAATAAAGTAGATAATTAGGCATGACAGTGAGGAGTGATGGGCAGCCATGTTGTCTGACATGGGGTTGAATTAGACCTATAGACATTTGATTTAGGCCAATATGGGATGTTGTATTAATTCAATTCAATTCAATTTTATTTGTATAGCGCCAAATCACAATACAAATCATCTCAAGGCACTTTACAAAAACTAAAACTAAAAACCCAACAATTCCCTTATGAGCAAGCACTTGGCGACAGTGGAGAGGAAAAAACTCCCTTTAACGGAAGAAAAAAAACCTCCAGCAGAACCGGGCTCAGTTTGGGCGGCCATCTGCCTCGACCGGTTGGGGTGAGTGGATAGAGCAGAGAGAAAAGAACAGCAACAATAAACAACAAATAGACACTGCAAGTTGGTGGGGCCAGTAACTAATTAGTATTAGTGTTCAGCAAGAGAGAGGGCTGGATGAATGTGGTAGCAAGTAGGCTATCTGAAGCTATATGAAGACATAGACTGGTGAACTGTTTTAAAAGTTGCTTCCAGCTTTCTTAGTGTCTAAGAGTCCCCTAAACTGTATTTTTTGGCCTATAAGTAGTAAGTAGCACTTTTTGTGTATATTTACAGTAATTTTGTGAAGTAGTCACTAGCGTTAAATGGCACTCTTGCCATTCATGTCATAATTAAACATAATACTGCAAAGGGCTATACTGCAAATTTCAACTTATAGATAATAAAGTCTGCAGGTGAAACAAAGTTTGGAGTGACTGACATCCTGAGAGAGGAGGCGAACGCTTCATCCAAACCCCCCATCACCACCACTACCCTGACTTAGCGCAGTTTAACATTACTTGACACAGATTAATTAATCTAGTAATGCAATTCTGCTGGTTTTTATGCCCGGCCTATGTTCTTCACACGGTAATTTAGACTTTTAGTATTATACACCAAAGTGACTTATATAAGTTTTTTTTTCTGTTCAGCAAGGCTGTTTATGCTAAAAGCGACTTATAGTCCGAAACATATGGTACAAACCTACAACAAAATTTACACTGCTGCTATCTGTCTAGGTGGGTGATTCCTGCAGGTGCTGACTCTATCCTTCAATTTATCAAAAAGACATGTTTACTAAAATGTTATTAAATGTAATGTACATTTAAAAATATTTGCAATTAATGCTTTTGCTTTCTTAGGGGTTGACCAGTAGATGGCTAAATGAACCAGTGACTTTTGATATTTCCAGTGTACAAATGGAAAGTTTGACACAATAGTGACATTATTGGAAGTCACATATTGGGATCCATGAATATTCTAAGCTAATTTCAGGAAAATCAAAACCTACAGGATATATCTTGACATGGACCACAGGGCAGTAAAGGTTTAGTCCATGATTCTATTCTGACTGTTGTTGTTTACATCAGCACCTAAAATCCCTGAATCCCAACACTTGTATCAAGGTGACCATGTTCCCCCGAATTCATGAATCCACATTACCACAGCAATAATACTAGAAACAGATGGTTCAGTCAGTGAGCTTAATATATTCTACAGGGCAAAATTAATGTGATTTATGTTAAACATGCTAACCCTACTTACACAGAATTATTGCAAGCATATCTATGAGATACAACATTATACATTACTGCAAGGACAAATTATGTAGTAGCAGCCTATCGTTAAAATACCAGCGCGTCATTGTCAGCACATCATTTTAAACATCATCTGTACACTGTCGTAATGATTCTACTACTTATTGGAGATGTGTGTGTCTTTTACTATCTGAATGTTTCATGTCACATCCACAGCCTCTTTGCTCAAAGTTAATCTTCTAGTAACATTTTCAATGTAATGTTGCAGTAACCTTGTTCATTCATAAATGAAGGAACATCACTACCATGAGGTTACAGGAACATGCTTTGTTTGTAGGGAATATGACAAAGGTACTTCCTTGCTTTGCTAACATACTGCAAAAATGACCTAATTGACCAGCATACAGCAAACAGTTTACCCACCTGTCAAGCAGACTACAGTGACCTTTTAATAGACTGTTCACATAGATGATTGTTCATCACAATGCCTTTGCAGCAGAAGAGGAAGATACTCAATTGTAAGAACTGTGCATTTAATGCATTGGAGCTACTCTCAGGGAGATATTAATATGAATTGTTATATTTAACGTTGAAATGAATAAATATGCTTAACTTGCAAACTGAAAAAAAATCTGCATTTTTAGCTATTCACATGGACCTGAATAACCTGGTTCACATCCCCCTCTCCTGCAACAATGAAGAGTATGTGGCTGCTGACATGAACATGTTTATCTGTGTACACAGCACATTGGATTACATGCACTTGTAGTTTGGTGTGTCTGTGTATGTGAGTTACTCAGTGTTATGTCATGCACCTCCCCCAACTCCCAACGTCTGTTATGCCACATCACCATAGTAACCTTAGCAGTGGTGATGCATTCTGCTCCAGTGGACCACTAGCTACGTAAAACATTCAACAAAGTCTGTCTTTGAGGATTGTTGTGGAGCTTGACAAGCTTTAAACTTGTTTAATACCTTTACTATACATAATGTCTCTCACACATAAACGGAAGCATTCACTTAGGGGAAGAGCATACACTAAGAGGGTAAAATGCATCACTGCATAGACGCTTCAGCACAGATGCAGGGTGGCAGATTTCACTCTGTTCTGTATAACTACACATACGTAAGCGTCATTACACAGCTCTGTATTGTATTTGTTTTAACATAAAATGCACATTTCAATGTTGGTCTGCCTTTGTTAAAGATCTACAGCCACAGCAGAGAGCTTTAATATAATGCATGTCTTCTACTACATTTTGTGATTTAAAACACAGGCAAGTCAGGATATGGGTCTGTCGGTTTGTAGCATGTTGTCCCAGCACACAGCCCTTAATTGATATATTTGTGGACAGTTGTGGAAGATTTCTATTGTCATCTGAGGAGTACAAATTATATGTCCTATAATAATATAGCACACAGATGTAGATGGATCAACAGTACAAATGTTAAATGATGAATTTAGGCCCAAACTTCACAGAGAGTCACAGGTAGTATTAAAGTAATAAAATAAAGTATTAAAGTATTAAAATGTATTACAGTATGGTTATATTATGTTGCAATCCAACAAATGTAATACTTTCCACATTAAGGTATTTCAAAAATAAAAACTAACACTAAAAAAAAACAAATGGACTTGTTATTTCAACAACTGTTCAACTACTACTGCTCAACTATTTTTATATTTGGTATATATTGGTATTTGTATTCCTTTGTGACTCTGCTTTTGAACCAAAAGTTGGAAGAACTCCACATATTGCTCAGGAAAATGGAAATTTGAACATATACATTTTCATGATAGCTAGGTAAACTTGGTGGGCTGATCAAGGTCATACTGTGTTCTATGTATGATAAATAAATCTAGAGATGGGATTGTTTTGTCAAGGCAAGAGAGCCTTGTAAAAACTGAAACCTTTGGGTATATGCTGCCTTACACCAATTTCTATTGAAGAAGGAATTATTCTGTATTGTATTGTATTGTGGTGACATTTAGCTATAGCCTAAGGATAGTGTGTTCACAGTTGTTAGCTTAACATATGCTTCCAAGCGCATATTCACCAGAATACTGCCATATTACTATTGCTCCCTCTAAAACATAATTTTCCAGCTCACTGCCTTTCTATTTTTCCATCTGCCTGTTATATAGCTGCATGAAAAATGTTGCAAATTTTTGATGTTTCTGCATTTTGGCAAATGTAGCTGAGCGTGGTGTTATTTATAGCAGCCCTGGCGTGCTCTGCTCCTAAGTCAGGGCCTGGTGCATGGTGAGTCTTGGAGGTGGTGCACTTGAGGATACCATGACCCAAATGACTGAACTGGAATGATTGGCCCTTGCAGCACTGAGCGTGCTGCTCTGCTAATGTTCCCACAGGAGCGTAGTGACAGAAGATTCATGTCTCATCTGCTTTTGTGCTGTGGGGAGAAGGATAATTTGGAGTATTTAGGAATGTCAATTAACTGTCGAAGTAAGAGGTTGCGCATCACAGCCATTATAATGGTTGTGAGTGGATTATGTTATGCAGCTATTCTGAGAGTAAAACTACCCAATGTTCAGCTGGCAAAGCTTAAAAAAAATGTAAGCATCTGCCTTTGTATTATTATCTTGTTATATAAAATCAGCTTTCTTGACTTCAACATGATGTATTCAGCATCTTTCAGCAAGCCAACTGCCTTGGGATAAAGCTGCCACTTATGGTTTGCCTGGTGGTTTGTTTGAAGTGAATAAGAGTCAACGTGCAACCATTCTGATCATTTCATCATCTTTTGTCTATTTCTGGCTCTCTCAGGACATCATGTGCACAGCTCCATGGTTGTGGAGGAGGCCAGGTGGAAGAGTCGGCATCTTCTACAAGTCTATGATAATGAGTCCAAGCTCTATTCTGAGCCTGAGAGAAACTGCACTGAACCAGGTAAGACTGACTGAGGAGCTAAATGTGAACTATGTGTAAGAGAACACATGTCACAGGAGCAGACAACAGTACTGGGATGCTTCTAAGTGACTAAAATAACCCTGTGTGTTTTATTCTAAAGAAATGGTGAAAATGAATGAGTACCTCAAAATGCTGTTATTGTTAAGCATTTTGTCAAAAACACAGATTAACACAATCGTGACTATGCTCGAAGGCTGTCATTACTGCATTATTTGTGGTGTTGTGAGTGTCAAGCATCAAAGTTCTGCAGTCTTTACTGCCACAGCCCAAGAGGCCACATTGATATTTTGTTTCATTTGACAGGAATGGGAAAGGTATTGCTGAAATCAATCAGCTAGTGTTGCTCATTTGTTTGTTATTTAATGCAGCAGAGCAGCATATTGCTGCATGAATTACATCTGTTGCATAACTGGTTTATATCACTTTATGCAAGATCAATATATTCATCCATCCATTATCTATACCCACTTATTCCTAACTAGGTTTATGGGGATCTGCTGGAGCCCAATTTTTTTCTAATCTGCAAAAATCATTTGCAGATTAGAAAATATTGTTCAGGATTTGAGTTGAATTTCCTGGATGTTGACATTAAGATGATGAAAAACACTAACTTCTCCCAGGTAGAAATTCCCTCAGCTCTGCTTCCATTACGTTTTCTCTGCTGACTTGTCAGAGTTCGTATGCGTGTGTGTGTGTGAATGGAAGTTTGTGTGTTTTTCTCGTGACCAGGAATGTGTGAACGTCTGTGGAATCCTGTGACTTACAATGCTGTTGTCCTGCCAAGCATTTACTTGATCTCATTATGAATACACTGCACACATGAACACAGTGATACACATGCACTGCTTCTTTCAGTTTGGGAATGCAGAGATTCTAGATAATGCAGTCTGACAGAATTTGTACAGGCTTGTAATATTTAGACAGCACATAGTTATAGCCTGTTTCTGTTTAATACACTTTGTCTCCTCAAACAGTAATTACCTTAATTGGGATTATTCCTGCTTTCCTGCACTGAAAGGGACCTTCACAACATGCTCTTCATGCCTCACTAGCTCTCTTTTTCTGTGGCACCATTACCATTATTTAGCTCTGTTGTCCCCTCAGCGTACTTGTTTTTTCCTGTCTTGCTTTCCCCCTCTGGTGTCTTTTTTACACACAAACATCAATTCAATTTAAAGTCATCCAATGCTTATGTCATGCACTGCTGAAATAGCATAGAAACATTCAGTACACACGTCTCTGCACATACATCTTTATTTATGCTACTCACATGCATTTGCACATCTACATATTCCATATACAAATATTTAATCTTATTTGGAGCATGTAAGCCTTATTGTTGTCAAAGCAAGTGAAATTTTCAGACAAAGTGAAGGATTTCTTCCATTTCTTCATTGTCCTGCAAGATTAGATTTAAAACCAAATGGCAGCATCTTGAAATAAAGATTACTGCTTAATGCATGAGATTGTTTGAGTCAAACTATTTGAAATTGTTATGGCGAGACTGAGTTTTGTCAGTAGACCATCATTCATCTCTGTATGAGATGTATTGGATGTATGACACTGAAGGGAAATAATTGTCATGTTTTCAAAAAAGAAAGAGGGTTCAAGAATGCAGACAGACTAGTCAGGGCAAGGATAGTGCATGGCTTTATTTAAAAAAGGTGACAATAACAAGGTAGGGCAGTGAGGAAAAACTCAACAAAAAACAACTTGAATCTAAGAAACAAAAACATAACCTGGGTCAGAGTAGAAAAATCCAAAGGCCAGTACGGGTGAAGCGAGTCTAAGTGTGACACTATTTACAGCAGTATGTTTGTGGTCCCCTGGTGGTGGCTTTGTGTCAGGAATGCAGTGGTTTTAATCCTGTGCTGGACTAAAAGCAATCCAACCTCCAATCCCCCTTTCTGTTACAAAGTGTATAACCCATTAGCCCGTTTGTGAATGCTCAAAGATACAGGCACTGCCGCAGATAAATAATTATAATCTGTTACACTAGGTTTCATTTATCTAGTCAAAGATCTATTAAACACAGCACAACACTATAAGTTACTAAAATAGTAAACACTATGTACAGTTTGCTAGAAATAAAACATTTTTGTAAACAAAAAATGTTATCAACTGGGCTTCATTAAAATACAATATAGCTGCCCACAGAGAGGACGCTTTAACAGTCTACCACAAAATTCCCTTCTCACTCCTATGGGTGGTGTGTGTGTGTCTTCCTCTATTTCGGGTTCTCTACCAGAGGCATCTTATGTGTTCCTAGCACTGCGCTCTTCTGAACTGAGATCTTTGATGTTCCTGGGATCTGTTGGAGCCACTCTCCCAGTTTTGGGGATCACAGCCCAGCAGGGTGCCGATTACCATGGGGCCCACTGTTGCCTTCACCTTTCAACTTTTCTATTCCTTCTTTCAGCTCTTTGTATTTCTCCAGCTTCTCATGTTCTTTCTTTCTGATGTTGCTGTCACTTGGGATCACTACATCTACCACTACGGCTTTCTTCTGCTGTTTGTCCACCACTACTATGTCCGGTTGGTTAGCCATCACCTGTTTGTCAGTCTGTATCTGGAAGTCTCACAGGATCTTAGCTCGGTCATTCTCCACCACCTGCAGATGTGTATCCCATTTTGACCTTGGGACCTCCAGCCCATACTCGGCACAGATGTTCCTGTACACTATGCCAGCCACTTGGTTATGGCGTTCCATGTATGCTCTGCCTGCTAGCATCTAACAACCTGCTGTAATGTGCTGGATTGTCTCAGGGACATCTGTGCATAGCCTGCACCTGGGGTCCTGCCTGGTGTGGTAGACCCCAGCCTCTATTGATCTTGTGCTCAGGGCCTGTTCTTGTGCTGCTATGATTAGTGCCTCTGTGCCTCTTTTCCAGCCACTGGTAGGATTTTTCGATATCAGCCACTTCTATCTTTCAGTGGTACATACCATGCAGGGGTTTTTCCTGCCGTGATGGTTTTTGTTCCTGTCTCTGCTCGCCGGGCTTCTGCTGCCTGAGATATTCCCTAAGCACGCCATCACTTGGGGCAATCTTTCTGATGTACTTGATTTTTGCTGTTTCATCTCCAACGGTGGCTCTGACGCTCACCAATCCTCGGCTTCTTTCTTGCCACTTAATGCACAGTCTCAGGATGCTGGATTTGGGGTGAAGCCCTCCATGCATTGTGAGGAGCTTCCTTGTCTTGACATCAGTGGCCTACTTCCTGTTTGGGACTCTTATTCTGTAGGTATTTCCTGTGTGCCTGTGTTTAGTTCCCTGTAGCTTTATGTCCTCATTGTCCTTGATTGCTTTCACCTGAGGTTGCTTCCTAGTTCTTGGTTTCCCATTCCCTTTTCTCTGTCTCCCTCTTCTGTGTTTGTGCATGTGTTCTCCTGGGGCAACTCGGTGATGAGCCACACCTGATGCTCATTAGTAGGACCTATATATGAAATAGCTCTCTACTACTGGTATCGTGGATGGTAACTGTAGTCTTGCCATGCTCTCTGTTATTCCTTGAAGTTCCTAATGTTCCTGTTTCCAACATTCACTTGTCTAGAAACTCACTTCAGTCTGTGCATGTTATTTTCCAGGTTCTTGTATTCATGTTTCCAAGTGTGTGCTTCTCACCAGTTCTTGTTTCCTGCTTCCCAGCTCCTACTACTCTCCTGCTCCTCCGCATGGCATGGATCCCTGTCTCCCAGCTCATACCACTCACTGGTTTCCCTGTGAGCACTAAATTCCTGTCACTCTGATCGTACTACTTCTCTCTGTGTGTATACTGACCTGCTCCCTGGTTTGTTCTGTGTAAATACCTTAGTTTGAGTTTCTTTTCTCCATGTCTTGTGTTAAAGTTCTTAGTGTGCAAGCTTGGGTCCAGCATTAATTCTAATACCAAAAGGTGACAGATTGGCCAAAGATAATTCTCTGGAGCCTAGGGTGACATCTTGAGAAGCTTTTTTTCAACTAAATTGGAGAGATATTCAGTTTGTAGTGATATAAAATGTTGAAAAATTAAAATTTCACCACTTACATACAGTGCATTCAAAAGGTATTCAGACCCACTTCACTTTTTTCAATTTTTATGTTGCAGTGTGATACAGTTGCTTAAACATGTTTCTCCTCATTAATCCAGTCAGTACCAGATAATGACAAAGTGCAAACAGACCTTTAAGATTATTAATTTATTAAAAAGGAAATATATCACATTCACGTCAGTATTCAGACCCTTTGCAACATGTAAAAATTAGCTCACGTACCTCCCATTTCTCTTGATCTTTGCTGAGATGTTGCTACATATTGATTGGAGATTAATTTACTCTGTGGTCAGTTAAATTGATTGGACATGATTTAGAAAGGCTCACACCTCTCTATAATTCAATTCAATTCAATTCAATTTTATTTGTATAGCGCCAAATCACAATACAAATCATCTCAAGGCACTTTACAAAAACTAAAACTAAAAACCCAACAATTCCCTTATGAGCAAGCACTTGGCGACAGTGGAGAGGAAAAAAACTCCCTTTAACGGAAGAAAAAAAACCTCCAGCAGAACCGGGCTCAGTTTGGGCGGCCATCTGCCTCGACCGGTTGGGGTGAGTGGATAGAGCAGAGAGAAAAGAACAGCAACAATAAACAACAAATAGACACTGCAAGTTGGTGGGGCCAGTAACTGCACATCAGCGATAAACAGCTCCAGGACCAGGGACACCTGCAGAAGATACAGAGAGAGAGAGAGAGAGAGAGAGAGAGAGAGAGGGAGGGAGAGAGAGAGCACAAACTAGGGGAGAGAGAGAGCACAAGGTTAGTAACATTCAATGGTGCCCTGCTATAGAAGGCCCCATATGCATATCAGAGCAACAACCAAGCCAAGAGGTTAAAGGAACTACCTGCAGAACTCAGAATTGTTTTTTTATTAATCTTTTTTATTAAGGAATCAAATGTATCATACACATAAACAACTTACATTTGTTCCTCTTATATTTTTACCGTTAACAAAATAAAGAGTGCAATACAAAGATTGAGAATAATAACAATAATAATGGCTATGACAAATAAAAACTGAATATTAACATTAAAACCAAAAAGGGATTGAGTGATTTACAATAGTTTATAAAAGCTCAAAGCTTAAATTTGTCAAAGTTGCCCGTGGTTGTGAGATTTATCTTTTCCAACTGAAGAAATAACATCTCGAAACCACTGAGAAATTGAAGGAACTTTAGAAGTCTTCCAAAGAAGCACTATAAGTGCTGTGAAAGCTAATATTTTAGAGTGTGCAGGGTCAGTCTGGACTGGAAGTACAAAAATAGCTAAAAAGGTGGTCATCTGAACCTGGATCTCAAGGTTTTCCTTTGGAAGGAACTGTACAATACTGGCTCCAGAAATTGAGTCTTGGGCATAAGAAGTACATGTGACTCAGGTTACTCAGGGTGGCATGACATTTCTCACATTGATCTGCTACATGTGGGTAAATTTCAGAGTCAGGACTTTGAGTAATGAACCCTATACAATACCTTAAACTGAATAAGCTGCCAAACTGATCAATCATGGGAGAAGTGTCTTAGTAAGAGAGGTGACCAAAAGAACCTGATGGTCGCTCTGACTTAGCTCCAGAGATCCTGTGTGGAGATGGGACAGAAGGACAACCATCTCACCTTTATGATAGAGTGGCTAGACGGAAGCCTCTCCTCAGTGCAAAATACATGAAAGCCTGCTTGGAGTTTGCAAAAAAGCAGAAAGACTCTCAGACTGTATGGAATAACATTCCCTGGTCTGATAAAACCAAGATTGAAGTAGCTGGCCATAGTTCTAAAAGTTATTTATGGAGGAAACCAGTCACCTCTTATCAGCTGCACACTGCCACCCCAACAGTGAAGCATGGTGGTGGCAGCATCATGCTGTGGGGGTGTTTTTCAGCAGCAGGGACTGGAAGCTGTATGGCACAAAGTACAGAGATATTCTCAGTGAAAACCTGTTCCTGTCCTGTTGGTCAGGACCTCAAACTAGGCTGAAGGTTCACCTTTCAACATGACAATGGCCCTAAGCACAGAGCCGAGACAACACAGGAGTTCCTAAGGACAACTCTGTGAATGCCCTAGAGTAGCCCAGCCAAAGCCCTGACTTGAACCCCGTCCAACATCTCTGGAGAGACCTCAAAATATTTGTCTGCCGACGGGCCCCATCCAACCTGATGGAGCTTGAGATGATTTGCAAAGACGAATGGCAGAAAATCCTCTTATCCAGGTGTGCAAAGCTGTGTCATACCCCAAAAGACTTGAGGCTGTAATTGCTGCCAAAGGTGTTTCAACTAAGTAAAGAGTCTGAATACTTATATAAATGGGATATTTTAGTTTTTCCTTTTTAATGAATTTAGAAACATTCCTAAAAATCAGTTTTCACTTTGACATTATGTGTAGATTGAGGGAAAAAAAAACACAATTTAAATAATTGTAGTATCAGGCTGCAACATGACAAAATTGAAAAGGGGGAAGGGGTCTGGATACTTTCTGAATGCACTGTACATCTTGCTTATTCAGATGAAAAAGTATGACACCCATGAAAGACGACATCACAGCTGACTGTGGTGTTTGATTGACAGTTGAAATAACTTCAACCAAAGAACAAAACAAACTAGCAGCACTGAAATTAATTATTAAATTCTTAGCAGCTAAGATATTTTTTAAATTCAACATGACCAACAGTGTGTTATGATGTTGAGCTGTGAAGGTGATAAAGGATAGGCGTAGGACCCAAATGCAGGACACAACAGTTCTTTATTTTCCCTGGACTCACCATGGCTCAGGCACACACACTCGCCGCTCGGCATACAAAACAAAACTCCATTACTCACGGACAAAAAAACAAACACACACTCAATTTTCAATTCAATTCAATTCAATTTTATTTGTATAGCGCCAAATCACAATACAAATCATCTCAAGGCACTTTACAAAAACTAAAACTAAAAACCCAACAATTCCCTTATGAGCAAGCACTTGGCGACAGTGGAGAGGAAAAACTCCCTTTAACGGAAGAAAAAACCTCCAGCAGAACCGGGCTCAGATTGGGCGGCCATCTGCCTCGACCGGTTGGGATGAGTGGATAGAGCAGAGAAAAAAGAACAGCAACAATAAACAACAAATAGACACTGCAGGTTGGTGGGACCAGTAACTGCACATCAGCGATATACAGCTCCAGGACCAGGGACACCTGCAGAAGGTACAGAGAGAACAGAGAGAGAGGGAGAGAGCACAAACTAGGGGAGAGAGAGAGCACAAGGTTAGTGACATTCAATGGTGGAATATACATGTGAGGTGGGAGGAGAGGAAGAGAGGGGAGGGGAGGGGAGAGGAAGGGAAGGGAACGGAGGGGGGGGGCTCAGTGCACCGATGGTCCTCGGGCAGTCTAGGCCTATAGCAGCATAACTAAGGGATGGTTCAGGCTTGCCTGAAGCCAGCCCTAACTATATGCTTTGTCAAAGAGGAAGGTTTTAAGTCTAGCCTTAAAACTACAGAGAGTGTCTGCCTCCTGAACCCAGGCTGGGAGCTGGTTCCACAGGAGAGGAGCTTGATAACTAAAGGCTCTGCCTCCCATTCTGCTTTTGGAAACTCTGGGAACCACAAGTAGACCTGCACTCTGAGAGCGAAGTGGTCTATTTGGATAATATGGTACTATGAGGTCTTTAAGGTATGATGGAGCTTGATTATGAAGGGATTTGTATGTGAGAAGAAGGATTTTAAATTCTATTCTGTATTTTACAGGGAGCCAATGAAGAGAAGCCAATATAGGAGAAATATGATCTCTCTTGCTAGTTCCTGTCAGGACACTGGCAGCGGCATTCTGGATTAACTGAAGGCTTTTTATGGAGATATTGGGACATCCAGATAGTAACCTCAATCTAGCCTTGAGGTAACAAATGCATGGACTAGTTTTTCTGCATCATTTTGAGACAGGATGTTCCTAATTTTGGAAATGTTGTGCAGGTGAAAAAATGCAGGTCTAGAGATTTGTTTTATGTGTGAGTTAAAGGACATGTCCTGATCAAAAATAACTCCAAGGTTTTTTACAGTAGTGCTGGAGGCCAGGGCTATGCCATCTAGAGTAGCTATAATTTTAGAAAAGTTATTTCTGAGATTTTTTGGCCCAAATATAATGACTGTTTTCTCTGAGTTTAAAAGTAAAAAGTTACTGGTCATCCAGGCCTTTATGTCTGAATGATTCATCCTGCTGTAGCCAGGTTTCAGTTCACTCCCGTAATAGCATTCATCAGTTGATGCTACCACAAAGTACAAAGGAGAACAAGGGGTATAAATACACTGACAGGACAAAACTAATTAAACACAGGTGGAACTAATTCTCATAATCAACACAAGCTACCTCAAACCACGTAGGCGACACACCGGAATTTAAATGCCAAAATAAATGTCCAAACCGGAACAGAAGAACCAATATCATGACACAGTGAATGTGAACAGCGACACTGAGTTTTAGCAGGCATACTGTAGCTAATAAGCAGTGTGTGGAGTTAAAATTCTTTATCATTAAATCGGTCAGGGGAGATGTTTCTATGCCTTCATCTGGCAGCAACTCTGTCTTCAGCGCTCTTTGCTTTTATTTGTCCAATCAACGGCACTTACTTTCTCCCTTTCTCTCTCTCTCAATACTCATGAATGCATCCATACTCATATACAGAGAGGAACAAATGTAGAGTCACGGAGAGGCATTGAGAAGACAAATATCACTTACTGTAAACCACACACATCCACCTACACAAACGCAAAAACACACCTACGTGAAACAAATGTTCAGACATCAGTTTTTTACCTTGAGTTTGGCATGGCTGCACTTCTTTTGTCATTTTTCATCAGATAAACAGAAAATGCTAAAGTTTCTAAGATCAGTTACCAACACACACACACATTTAGCCCTGGTTATGCATTATAAGAGAAGAGTGTATAGTATTAGAGAGAGTCATGTTTGCAATTTCCATCTTTCTCCCCACTGCTCATGTACAAGCTCTGCCCCATTAGAGTGCATCTATTTATTTATCTGTGTGGGTGTGTGTTAGTGCCGTGGTAGCAGTAACCACTGTCTATGATTTTCTTTCATGACTCAAATCTGTTGTCAACTAATTCAAACTAGTCGCAAACAGCAGCACAGATAAATGTAAATGAATTGTGGTCCAGCTGACTCCTGACCTGCCTTATCATTTAAACTTAGATTTCTGTCTGTAAAGTCTTGATTAACCATGTTGAGTTACCAACTGTTCAGTAACTGAACAGCAATAATATTGTTTTAGCAAGTATCTAGGGGAATGTTTAGGAATGTTTAGTTCTAGAACTTTTATAGTTCCTGCGGTTCCTACACAAAAGATGGTAACTTCCTCCAAAGGTTTTAAGAAATTAAAATAAGAAGTGCATCATGATAACAGTACTCAAGTATGGCTCGCCTCCCAAACCATCACAATAGCTTTCAGTCAGTCTACTGACTGACTGCACTGTACTGTGATTGATTGTACTGTCTTAAGTTACCCAGAATTCCTAGTAAAGTTCCAAGAAAGCTCTCATATGTTGTTTCAACACAATATTGCAGGGTCTAATGAACCAATATTGGAGCAGCCTTTAGAGGCCCCAGTCTGGCTTTAAACATTTATTTCCCAGACTGTACATTCAGTGACCCATCATATGCTGCAGTTTTGCTTCATCTCTTAAAAACAGAATGCTTTGTAAAACCTTTTTAAGAGCTCATGAGAAACCACTGCTTGACTTATATAGTACACAATAATTAACAGCATGTGTACTGCATGTTTTCCTAACATGCAGCTAATTATTTGCTTAATGGGACTATTTTCCCTTTTTCCATTACTGCACACTGAACATTACAGGAACTAGGCACTGTTATTTCTTGCATGAAAATGAGGGCCTGCTTAACTTTACCATCTCCATTAAAGAGTACCAAACAGCTGTTGCCCTGAAATTTTTGTCCATTGGGTTTGTTTCTGGCTGAAATATCTCAACTACTGTAGTGCCATAAAATGATTGTTCCCAATAAGCAGAATATTAACCCTCTGAGGTCTAAGGGTGTTTTGACATGCCCTGACATTTGTGCTTTTTTCATTTGCTTTTAAACATATTGTAACAAATGTGAGTTCTCCTTGGAGCTACACTGTTCCCCGCACCGGAAACAACAGTCTGATCTTGGCCTCTGGCGGAAGGCCGCTGCTGGCTGAGCTCGGCTGGTTTCCTCCTCTCCCGATTGAACTGCGTCCACCTCTCGCTCGACCGCTCTTGTTAGCTGGCGTTGAGGCAGAGGTCGACGCATCGCTGGGTCCTCCTGCAGCACCTCTTCCGCTCGCTCAGCCTCCCCCAGCGCCTCGTCATGCTGCCAAAGTCTTTCTGGTGTGAGACCCCGCAGAAAGGCGTGGAGGCTCAGTTCCTCCTTTGCTGCACTCGGGACGGTGGGGTAGCCCCTCCGGACGTAGAGACGGAGGTCGGAAGCGAAAGAGCCCTCACTCTCCCCCTCACATCGGCGTCGATTGGCCAGCTCTTCTCTGCTCTGCTCAGTGGAGGATCTCTGTCCGAAGCGACGGTTGAGGTTGGTGGTCAGGGCCTGGAGAGCCGGACCTTCCAAGGCGAGCGCCATGTGAGTCGCTGTCTCTTCTTGGCTCCACCCATTGTGGAGGGCGGCCAGCTTGACCTGTGCCAGGTAAGGTTCCAGCGGCGTCGTCCTGCTGTACCGCTGCAACTTCGCGGCCGATCGGGCGGGGGGGGCCAACTGGCTGTTGGCTTGGGGTAGCAGTGCGGCTACCGCCGGTTCGCCTGGCCCGTGGTAAGGGGCCCGGTACACCATCCGAAGAACACTGTTACCGTCAGGCTGGCGTAGCTCTCTGTCCCTCCGTCCAGTCTCACTTGTTAAGCGCTCCAGCAACATGCGCTCCAGATGGCGCGCTCTACTTCGCCTATAGCTGGCTCCATTACGGCGTCTTCTAATCACCTATGAATCCCACTTCTGACACCAATGTAACGACTGTGGGTTCTCCTTGGAGCTACACTAAGCTATCTGGTCACTGGCCCTGAGCTACACAGCTAGCAGGGAGCTAGCAGCCATCGCCAAACTCTTTTTGATAGCCGAAAGAGAGAGAGCGCTCATGTCCCATAAACCGCATGACCCAGAGTGTCTCTGAGAGCTGGAGCAATTGCTTTGACAAACCAGCAGGATGCAGTGTTGTCTTCCCACAGCTGATATATTAGACAACAAATAAGCAGAATTCGCTCTAACACATCCATCCACTGTCACCGAGCCCCTTTTCCCCACACGTCACTTTAAGTCACGGTGACAGCTACATTTCCATAACCCAACATGAACATAACCCAGTTCTCAAAACATAACCCAACCTAACACAGTAACATTGAACATGACAGAACATAAACAGTGTTAACCGACAACTAACATTTACAACACCCATAATGCACCTGGCCGTCAACTGCGACTGCCGGGTCATTACAATATTAATGGCTAAGGTCTGATAACACTGTAATCAGCACAAACTGGGCTACAGTAATATGGGAGCAGCATCATTATACATGATTGTGTTTTTGAGAAAACAGTGTTTATGCATGGTTAGTGAAAAACAAGAAATTTTAAGTCACTGAAATAAGACCATAAAACATACAGAACATTGGTTCATAAGACTTTTGAGAACTGGATGTTGTAGCTTTGAGTTTTGAGAAAACAATACACTGATTTTAATTTTCTAAGACACTTTTTGTTTAGAAAAGACTTATGCAAGAAGGTGTGCCTGATCATGAATCACCTGAGAAGACAAAGACCCGCATAATGAATGGGGCTAGGAAAGAACTCACTTGATTAATTGCTTCATTCACAAAGTGTGTGCCATTGTCGTTGCTTATCCTAGTGGGAATTCCCCATCTACGAATGATTTCATTGAGCAACGCTTTAGCCACAACCTGGCTGCTAGCATGTTTGGAAGGAAACACTTCAATCCATTTAGACCTCATGTCAACCATAACTAAACAGTATTTCTTCCCTTCAGCTGGAGTGAGCTCAATGAAGTCCATCATTAAGTGTTCAAAGGGTCTTGTAGGCGTTACATGTGCTGCTTGAGTCTGTGTGTGTGTGTTATATGTAGCACAAATCCAACAGGACTGATAAAATTTCTGTGCATAGGACGCAAAACCTTTCATGAGCCAAAGTTCGAACAAACCAACGAACCATCCCTCCTTTTGACACGTGATCCAGCCCATGTGTCAACTTTGCAAAATGAACGGGAAAAGTGTTTCTGAAGACAAGGCTTCCCATTAGGTCCCCACCAAAGTTCATCTTCAATCTTCATCCCTGTATTCAGCATGAGCTGCTTTCCAGGCTTTCCTTTCCTGTGGAGAAGAGAAAGTTTGCAGGGCAGAGAGGGAAAGAGGTGGAGAGTGAGCAGACAAACAGATAGTGTCAAGTGGGAGTGGTCTAAAAGCTGCAGCCTTTGCACCTGCATCAGCTTTGCAGTTCCCCCTGGAAACAGTCATCACCCTTAGTGTGAGCTGGACATTTGCAGACAGCTATTTGTTTAGGCAACAGCAACGCATTAAGAAGATCTGCAACTTTATCATGATGGGGAATAGGTTTTCCATCAAATTTTTGAAAGTTCCTGTGACCCCAAAGGGCACCATAGTCATGTGTTATGCCAAACACATATCAAGAATCTACCCAAATCATCACAGATATACCTTGCATTTTACATGCTTCTGTGAGAGCCACTAACTCAGCAGTCCTTGAGCTAAATAGTGTGGTGGTAACAGACCAGATGTCAAAATAGCATGTTCAGAACAGACAGCAAAACCAACATGAGCAGTACCAGTGTCAGAATCTCTGAAAGCTGAACCATCTGTAAACAGAATGAGGTCAGGGTTGGTTAATGGGGTCTCTTTGAGGTCGGGTCGTGGTGAGCAGACCTGTTGGAGGGAAGCAACCCAGTTATGAGGCTCTCCATCATCAGGAGTTGGAAGGAGATTTGCAGGATTCAGAACAGTACGTTTCACTGTGATGTTAGGCATGTCAAGAAGAACAGTGTTGTATCTTAGCCACGTGGCAGTGAACAGGTGAGAAGTTTTCTGTTCTAACAGGATCAATGAAACGGCATGTGGAACTTAAAGAGTGAGATCAGAATATCCCACAATGTCGCGTGATGCTACAACTGCCTTTTCTGGGGCTGTGAGGAAGACCAGCAGCAACAGGATCTAGTTTAGATGAAAAGTAAGCCACAGGTCTGAGTTTTCCACCGTGCTGCTGTAAAAGCAGATATATCATGCAACAGTTTTTCTCATCAACAGTCTGCACAAAAGGCTGAGTGGGATCAGGAAGCCCAAGTGTTGGAGCAATTTGCAAAGCCACTTTCATGTCTGTACATGCTTTCTCTGCCTCAGGTGTCCAGGTAACAGTGTTATGTGGCTGAAGTGAGTTGCAATGGATTAGTGAGCTCAATGGAGCATCCATAGCAGCATAATTAGGAATGAAATTCACATGCCCAAAAATGAAATCATCTGCTTCTTTGATATTTAGGACAAAGAGATTTAAACAAGAGATTCAAGGCTGGGTCTCAGTGCCTCATTGAAGACAGGAGGACTTTCACAGTAACCCTGACACAGACGAGTCCATGTCCATGATTTGCCTTGAAACTGAAAAGCAAACCAAAATTGACTGTCTGAGTGAACGGCACACTAAAGAAAGCATTAGCCAAGTCAACAACTGAAAACCACTGAGCCGATGGAGTCACCTGTGAAATAATAGTGTAAAGGTTAGGCACATTATTAACACGAGGCTGTACAGCATCATTCACTGTTCGTAGATCTTGCACAAAGCGCCATTCAGTAGGTTTATCTGCATCTCTGATCTTTTCCACTGGAAAAATGGGAGTGCAACAAGGACTGTTATCACATGGCATAATAATACCCGCTTGCTTGAGTAACTCAAATGCAGGTGTAATACCATCAATGGCCTCCTGTTTCAGAGGTTATTGGCATTTGTGGGGTCTGTATGTATGTAGTTCTTGATAAGACCTACATCATATTTATGTTTTGCATAGAGTGTATAGTGCCGGAGTTGAGGCGAACTCAGTATCAGACATTAGTGTGTGACAAGATGTGTGTCTGCGAGATTCAGGTGTCAAAGCAACTGTGTGTGGCGTGCACAACAGAAGTATAAGACTTTCTGTAAGCTTTCACTGAAAATGAATACATCACATTAGGATCCGTAACAACAGCTTCCCAATCATGTACAGATAGACAACATCTAACATAAGGGCCCAAATCTCTCCATTCGTCAATGTTAGATTTGAATAGAGAGATGTGTGGAACTGAGTTAGAAACAGAAAAGAGTCTCTCCTGTTCATCTAATAGAGAGAGAGTGCACATCGATTGGTCGACCAAAATAGGAAAGTGAATGTATATATACAGTGGGTACGGAAAGTATTCAGACCCCTTTAAATTTTTCACTCTTTGTGTCATTGCAGCCATTCGCCAAAATCAAAAAAGTTCATTTTATTTCTCATTAATGTACACTCAGCACCCCATCTTGACAGAAAAAACCAGAAATGTAGAAATTTTTGCAAATTTATTAAAAAAGAAAAACTGAAATATCACATGGTCATAAGTATTCCCCCAACAGGACAAAAGTAGTGACAAAAGTTTACTTATTAAATTTATATATTAAATTATTTTTTTCCTAGTGAATAATTCCATTAATTAATTCTAATTACAACAATTCCAATTTTATCAGTTTAATGTCTTTTTACGACTCACCCAGTAAGATTAATTTTTTCGAAAATCTGGCAGTGGCGATCAGGGCAGATGCACACCGTCCTCCGTCTCTACGCAGTTTGTTAGCGGAGGGTGAGGCTGAAGATTGATGCTTCAGGGTGCCGACAATCCCCTGTACATATCTTCCCTGACAACCACTTGACAGATCTCGGTGGGACCTCCAAAATTGTTGTGGCAAAAACTGTTGGATGAGCAATAAAGAGAGTGCAAACACACTGTCTTTTTCAGAATATATTTCTTGCAAGAAAGGAGCAAACCAGAATAGAACACAATCAATCAGTCTTCCCCAGTTGCTCCGCTGTTGCTCAGCTCCTATTAGGCTGAGGCCCCTACTTATACAGACATGCAAAGTAAATGCAAATAATCATTCACATAATCAGATAAAGTATGTACTTCCCTATTGTACTACAAAGTGCTTCCCTAATAAGGCTATATTCTAAAACTCTATATTCTCATTCGACAGTTAACCCTCAATCCTGGGTGTGCTCTGTTATACTTGTCCCTTCCTCACACCTCCTAAGGAACCTTTCTCCCAGATACTCCTCACTAACATCCATGAGAACACTGTCTCCCTTAGCGCCAGACTATACTAGGTCAGGAAGAACATAAACATCAGATACGATTATGAAAACACAAGAGCTCCTTGATGAACTCTGTGAATCAACCTGTAAATGAAAACCTGTGAAACCTGAAAAACGAAGAATACAATAAGAAACAATAAAAATCATAATCAGTAAGAATAATCAATCATTAAAACTAATTTTTCCATTTCCTCTGATGAGGAAGTAAACGCTTCATCCTTGTACGGAACCATCCTGAATTGCTTCTTCACCCATGCAACGTGCCATCACCCAAACACCGAAAAAGTAAGTAAATTCTATGATGAAGCTTGACGTTTTATGCCATTTCTGGAAGGCTTGTACATAATTACCTGGCTCACCTCAGATAATTCCCATGCTTTCTTTATTTTACAAAAGCACAGTATTTTGCTGTTATTATAGGTGTATAGAAATAAAAGTAGACCCTTCACAAACTCAAATGATATATTACTCTTATCTGTACGTTCAAAACTGACTGAGTAATTTAAGTTCTTTTCTGCGTTATCAGGAGAAGATGCCACAAAATGCGCCGGCGCATTCGTCGACCCCAGAGGGTTAATAGCTCTTGTTCCCTGTTGTTTTGGTGAACAATTTCTGAGTAAGAAATCTATTCCTCAGATACAGTTGTGGCAATTTTTTCAACATGGTATATTTGCCGTGCACTGGCTGTGCTGTTGTGTCAGGAATGAGTATTTTTAATCCTTCAATAGGCTAAAAAAATCCAACATGCAGTTCTCCTTTCTGCCACCAGGTTAGCCTGTTTGTGGATGCACAAACATACAGCTACATCAATAACTATTATTACAAAGACAACAGAACAGAAACAGTCACATAGACTTAACACATGGCCACAGTGCGCATATTGTATAATGGCGTAACTTCATTAATTATTATTATTAAATATCTACATCCGGATATTCTCTCTCTCTCAGTTTACACAGTGGTTTTGAATAGTTACACGGTAACTTCATTACAGAGAGGAGGCTGAAACATAAGCTGTTAAAAGAAAAAGCAACCCCAATGTAATCAGAATATACATAATACAAATAAAAAATTCAATTCAATTTATTTCTATCGCACCAAATCACAATACAGTCATTCAATTCAATTTAATTCAAGTATAGCCTTAAAACTACAGAGAGTGTCTGCCTCCTGAACCCAGGTTGGGAGCTGGTTCCACAGCAAATGAGCTTGATAGCTACAGGCTCTGCCTCCCATTGTACTTTTGGAAACTCTGGGAACCACAAGTAGACCTACACTCTGAGAGCAAAGTGCTCTTTTGAGATAATATGGTACTATGAGGTCTTTAAGCCTCTGGGGCCTGAGGGTGTTTTGGGGCCCTGGACAAGTTTTGACATGCCCTGACATTTGTGTTTTTTTCAGTTGATTTTAAACACATTAATGACTAAAGTGTGATAACACATAATCAGCACAAACTGGGCTATAGTAATATGCGAGCAGCAAGTTTACACATAATTGTGTTTTTGAGAAAACAGGCTTTATGCATGGTTAGTGAAAAACTACAATTTTTAAGTCACTGAAATAAGACCATAAAACACATAGAGAACATTGGGTTCACAAGACTTTTGAGAAATACATCTTGTAATGTAAAGTGTTTGCTTCACAATGATGTGAAAGTCATCTTGTTCACTCATTCACAGAAAACAATACACTGATTTAAATTTTCCAAGACACTTTTTGTTTAGAAAGGACATATGCAGGAAGGTGTGTCTGATCATAATTAGTCATGTGATTTGAAGACAAAAGATGCGCTCAATGACCCACATAATGAGCCTTTCAGTCAATGTGGCTGAGAGGGGATTACTGCAATACAATACAATACAATGCAGATCCAAACCTTCATCATCTGAGTCGTGTTTTTCCTCTGAGGAGAAAGTAAACTATTTGTCTCTGTCTGGAACATACGAAGCGCTTTTTCACATAATTACCTGGTTCACCTCAGATTATTTCCATATGAACAGTGTGCTCAGTGCGAGGCGGGATCACATTAGCTGTAATGAGATGAGGCAGAAGAAAAAACGTACTACTTACATTCATATGGATTAAATAAAAAGTGATGATTTGTTTTCAACTTGAATTGTTTCATTTAAAAGAAGACATTTCAAGCTTTCTAGCCATATATTTCTTATTTTTATGAGGCAAGTATTCGCTGAGATTCTGGTTGTTTAATTTACGTGTCTGTGAAGAGAAATGACAGAGACGGAGAAGACAGAGAGGCAAGGCAAGCAAGTTTATTTATATAGCACAATTCATACACAGAGTAATTCAAAGTGCTTTACAGAAATAAAAGACAGGTTAAAAATACATAAGCAAGAATAAAAATAAAAAGGCATGCCACCACTTTGTCACCATATTTGCCCCTTATGATATCGCCTATCGGACCACGCTGACCCATAGTTGTGGGTCCCCTACTTTCAGTTTGTCCCATCCCTGATGGACTAAAAGTACCTCAACACAGACTATCTGCGGAGACGATCCTGAGTCCCAGACTCTTACGTCTAGGATTGAGTAGACTACGACTGGAGGTTCCAAAACCCTTATTTAAGTCTACAGCTGTTTAGACCCGTATTCTAAGAATAACACTAAAGCGCCTGGGTTCCTAACCCCTGAGTCCCTGACCCAATTGGCTTTAGATCGAAGGTTCCTAACCTAATCAACTTAGAGTACTGACCGTGAGTCCGATTGTCTCCCCCAACTGTACAAAAGTAGTGACAAGACAGTTTTAAAAAAGAAAAAATAAATAATAATAAAAAGTTAAAAAATAATATTAAAGGAAACTGAGTGCAGATAGATCACTTTGTATAAAACCCTGTCAGGGCTAGTCTGGTCATATGTTATATGCCACACTAAAAAGAAAGGTTTTTAGCTTGGACTTAAACATTGCCAGAGATGAGGCTTGTCTAACATCATCAGGAAGACTATTCCAGGTTTTAGCTGCATATAATTGAAACGCTGCTTCTCCCTGTTTAGTCCTGACTCTGGGCACGAGCAGAAGACCTGTCCCTGATGTTCTCAGAGTTCGAGATGGTTCATATGGCATCAGCATGTCAGAGATGTAATGTGGTGCTGAGCCATGAAGAGACTTATACACAAGCAGTGCTGTTTGAAGTCTATTCTCTGAGAGACAGGAAGCCAGTGCAGAGATCTGACAACAGGAGTAATGTGGTTGTACTTCCTGGTTCTAGTCAGGACCCGAGCAGGAGCGTTCTGAATGTACTGTAGCTGCCTTACAGCTTGTTTTGAGAGCCCCGTGAACAGGCCGTTACAGTAATCTAACCTGCTAGAGATAAAAGCATGGATGAGTCTTTCCAAGTCTGGTTTGGACATGATCCCTTTGATTCTGGAAATGTTTTTGAGATGGTAAAATGCTGACGATGTTATCGATTTAATGTGGCTGTTAAAATTCAAGTCTGAGTCCATGATTACCCCTAGATTTCTAACTTGATTTTTAAATTTTAGAGAAAGAGACTCGAGGTGACTGCTGACACTTTCTCTTTGTTTCTGAGGCCCAAAGATGATTATTTCAGTCTTGTCACTGTTTATTTGGAGAGAGTTGTTTTGCATCCACAGAGTGATCTGTTCAATACAGCTGCACAGTGAGTCGACTGGTCCATATTCACCAGCTGTGAGTGAAATGTAAATCTGAGTGTCATCTGCATAGTTATGGTAGGACACATTATTGCTGCGTATTAACTGGCCTAAAGGAAACATGTAAAGATTGAACAAAAGGGGTCCCAAGATGGACCCTTGGGGGACCCCACATGTCAACACCATTTGGTCTGAGACACAGTTACCAACTTCAATGAAATACTTCCTGTCTTCAAGATAGGACTTAAACCATTTAAGGGCAGTACCAGAGATGCCTATCCAGTCCTCTAACCTTTGTAACAGGATCACATGGTCCACTGTGTCAAAAGCAGCACTTAGATCCAGTAGTACTGAGACTCTGCCAGCGTCTGTGTTCAGACAAATGTCATTTGTCACCTTGATGAGGGCAGTTTCAGTGCTGTGATGGGGCCTAAATCCTGACTGAAAATCATCAAAGCAGTTGTTTAGCATGAGAAAGTCAGTAAGTTGTTGGTAAACAACTTTTTCAATGATTTTGCCTAAAAACGGCAGGTTTGATATGGGCCGGTAGTTGTTCAGTACCACGGCATCGAGACTGCTCTTCTTCAGGAGAGTCTTGATGACAGCAATTTTCAAGGCCCTTGGAAATGTTCCAGACTGTAATGAGTTATTAACTAATTGAGTGAGTTGTGGTAACGAACTGCTTAGTACTGATTTCAGAAACTTAGTGGGTAAAACATGAAGGCAACAGGTGGATGAGCTCAGACTTGAGATGGTCTCTTCAACTGTTATGTCATTTACTGGTGTAAAGTGTGTCAGTTCTACCAAGTGTTTCCTGGATGGCTGCAGAGTTGGTATCTGCCTTGTGCAATTTATTGTTTGTTTAGTACCCTGAATCTTGTCATTAAAAAATAATGCAAATTCACTACATTTAGATGTTGAAATTAGTTCCAATGGCAATGGAGATGGAGGGTTTGTCAACCTACTCACTGTAGCAAACAGGACACGTGAGTTGTTACTGCTGTTGTTGATGATTTCAGAAAAATACATTTCTCTCTTTCTACGTAGAGTTTCATTGAACACACACAGCATCTGCTTATAAATGTCATAATGAACCTGGAGCTTTGATTTACGCCATATTCGTTCGGCCTTCCGGCACTCCCTTTTCTGTGCCCTGACCGAGTCATCATTTCTCCACGGTGGCTTTTGCCTGTTCCTGATTAATTTATCCTTAATAGGAGCAATCACATCTATGACATTTAGAACACTTGAAGTATATGAATTCAACAAATCTTCAACATGAGAGAAAGTGGTACTTTCAAACCTAATCATCTCCATAAACCTGGTGTTATCAGTTATGTGTCTTTTCTGAACAAGTGTAAGTCCAGTTGCATCTTTGGGAATTATGGACAAATCAAAAAAGACACAAAAATGATCAGACAAAGCAACATAAATCACAGTGATATTAGAAGCGTTAACACCCTTAGTAATGACAAGGTACAGAGTGTGACCTCTGGTATGGGTCAGCTCCCTAACATGCTGACTAAGGCCATACGTTTCAAGGACGGCAGAAAGTTCTTTAGCATATCTGTCACAGGTCTTATCCATTACATTACAACATTAAAATCACCTGTAATAACCAAACAGTCAAACTCTGTGAAGACAAATGAAAGCATCTCAGTAAATTCATCAATAAAACTGGGGAGGTTTGTAGAGGATAATAAAAAGTACAGAGGGAGATAATTTTTGCTCCATTTTAAAAGATACATACTCAAATGATAAGAACTCCCCAAATGACAGCCTGTGGGTAACCATATTATCCCTAAAAAAGGCACAGACGCCACCACCCTTTTTGTTTTCTCGTGTTTCTGATAGAAATGTAAAATTAGGTGGGGTGGATACCACACCACATGCACCCTGTCTGCTTTCTTTATTTTACAAAATCACAGCGTTTTGTTGTTATTATGAGGGTATCCAAATAAAACTAGAACCTTTACAGATTCGAATGATATATTGCTTTTATCTGTATGATCAAAATTGAGTAATCTAAGGCATGGGTTTGAAATCTGTATACAGAAAATGCAGGCGGAAGTCCTACTGAATGACTGAATAAATAGGCAACAAAATGAATATGCTAAATAAGAATATATATAATATAGCAATTTCTGGTCAGTAAAAAATTATCTACTCTCTTGTTAGACTTGAAAGCAGAACTTTGCTTGAATCGTTGGAGGAGGGGGGAATCTGCTGCCGGCCATGGAGACGCATGAAGTATTTTCATGGTAGCAGATGCGGGTACACAGACGGGGAAAGTCTCAGAGGAGAAACACGGTCAACTCTTCGTGACATTTTTCATGGACAAAGTAAATCTGTAGCCATACATATTAAACAATGAAAGACACTGTGTTACTGCTGATAAACCAAAGCTCTAGTGGTGAATCTATTAAAGATTTTATTGTGATAGCATAGGTTACTTAAAGCTGACATGCTGACATGTAACAATGTTACCCACAGACATTCTCTGTGTCACACCTCTGTGAAACTGTGTTTTCCAAGGATTACATACTAAAAACAATATATTCATGAATATTATATTCTTTTCTGTTACAGTTTGTGTGTCCATGTGAAATTCTGTGACCAGTAGTAGTATGGGCAGTAGTATGCCCAGGAACTTGAAGGTTGACACCTTCTCCACACTTTCCCCGTTTATTTCTAGAGGCCGGTGATCATTGTTTTTCTTTCTGAAATCAATGATCATTTCCTTGGGCCAGAGTGATTGGGAGAGTAGCCTTGATATGTTTCAACACTAGTCTCTCTAGGCACTTCATGATGATGGGTGTTAATACCACTGGCACATTCTTGCAATTTGTCACTATTACAGATGTTTTAAAACAGGTGGGGGACAGAGCACCATGATTGATATGTTGAATATATCTGTGAAGACCTCAGCCACCTCCCCAGCACAGTCTTTCTGTGTGTTGATATGAGTGAGTGTGAGTCGTACCTCAGTAGTATGCAAAATGAGTGCCTGGTTGTTTGTAGCTGATGCTGTCTGTGCAGTCTCTCCCTCATGGCAGCCGAAGAAAAGGTTGAACTCCCCAGCCAGTGCAGCGGCAATCAGTGTCAATCATTCTCCTGTAGGCCGCTTTGGCATCTCTGATCCCCTTCTTCAGTCACGACCTTGCAACACTGTACTGATGTTCTTTGCTGGACCTGTTGTGGGCCCTGAGCAGTCTGACATCTCTAGTCATCCATGGCTTGTTGTTGAGAAAGATACGCATCCGTTTAGTGGTTGTGACAGTGTCCATACAGCTTCTTATACAAAACAGAACAGTGGAGGTGTGTGTGGTAGTGTAATCATCCTTTAATATGGACCAATCAGTGCAGTCAAAATGATCATGATACTGTTCCAATGCTCCTCTGATCACACTAACTGATCACAAATAACTCTATTAACTTGTTTCACAGTTGAAAAGTGTATGCTGGGTATAGAAACAGAGAGATGTGGTCTGACTGGCCCAGATGGAGGAAAGGTGCTGCTTTAAATGTCTGCTTGATGTTGCTGTACATGTGGTCAAGCGTGTTTTCTCCTTGGGTGGAGCACTGGACATGTTGGTAAAGCTTGGGGAGCACAGTCTTCAGGGTTCCTTCAGGTTGTAATAATCTGCTCTTACAAACATCCTGTTCGGATGGGCACTCTGTTGCTTGCTAATAGCAGTTACTACTATATATATATACACTCTTTTATACTCTTATATATTCTTATATACAACAGTAGGTGAGAAGTACCCAAATGACCTACTACTTCCACTCGAATTCTCTAGTGTGCAAACAGTGGACACTTTGCTATCCCATGATGTCACGGGAGAGGAGTCGTCATATGGAAGGAAATGGCAGAAAGCGCCAATGCAGCTCTTTTCAAATATACCTCAGGGAAAAACATTAATTATGGGTAAATTACACTTGTTTAACATAATCTAAATAAACGGCTGACTTGTTTAAAGTTGAAACAATGTAAATCAATGAGGTGATTTTGCGAATGTTTAATTATTATTACTGAGTAGATCAAGCTAACGTCAATGCTGGACATCACCTTAACATTGCTTTTTTAACAGAGACATTTGTTGTTAAGCAGTTTAATGAGATTAAAAAATTTAATGTTGTGCAGTAGAGTGGGCTCTTTAAATACACTGCCTGGCCAAAATAAAAGGTCAGACACTCTAATATTTTGTTGGACTGCATTTAGCTTTGATTACGGCACGCATTTGCTGTGGCACTGTTTTGATTAGCCTCTGCAATGTCAAGATTTATTTCCATCCAGTGTTTCATTAATTTTTCACCAAGATCTTGTATTGATGATGGGAGAGTCGAACCACAGCGCAAAGCTTTCTCCAGCACATCTGAAAAATTCTCAGTGGGGTTAAGGTCTGGACTCTGTGGTGGCCAATCCATGTGTGAAAATGATGACCTGACCAGCTGCAGCAACCCCAGATCATAGCATTCAGTCTTGTACAGTAGGCACTAGGCATGATGGATGCATCACTTCATCTGCCTCTCTTCTTACTCTGATGCACCCATCACTCTAGAACAGGGTAAATCAGGACTCATCAGACCACATGACCTTCTTCCATTGCTCCAGAGTCCAATCTTTATGCTCCCTAGCAAATTGAAGCCTTTTTTCCGATTAGCCTCACTGATAAGTGGTTTTCTTAAGGCTACACAGCTGTTCAGTCCCAATCCCCTGAGTTCCCTTCGTATTGTGGAAATGCTCTTAGATTCACTATTAAATATAGCCCTGAGTTCTGCTGTTTTTTGTCTACGATTTGATTTCACCAAACATTCAAGTGATCGCTGATCACGATTAGTCCTCAAAGACGATGATTCCCCACTATCCTTCCAGTTTTTAATAATGCATTGGGCAGTTCTTAACCCAATTTTAGTAGTTTCTGCAAACTCCTTAGATGTTTTCTCTGCTTGATGCATGGCAAAGATTTGACCCTTTTCAAACAGACTATCTTTTCCACAACCATGGGATGTGTCTTTCGACATGGTTGTTTAAGAAATGAGAAGCTGCTCACTGCATCAGTTGGGGTTAAATAACTTGTTGCCAGCTGAAAGATAATCGCCCATGCAGTAATTATCCAATAGGAGGCTTTTACCTATTTGCTTAGTTAAATCCAGGTCGCGACTGTTTTTTTGGCCAGGAAGTGTATTTGCACTGTTGACGCATGACACATGACAACATCGAATGCCATATGCAGTATGTCTGAATTCCATGCATACTACCCATACTCATACTATATAGAATGTAATTTTTTAACGATTGGGAAGTACGTGCTTACTCAAATGTAGTACCTATGCGATTTCGGATAGGTCTGGGAAGCAGTGAGTGTCGCTGATCTTTCCATCCATGCACCAGCTGTTATTTGTGTACAGGCACAGCCCCCCGCTTCTGCTCTTACCAGAGTCGTTCGTCCTGTTGTCCTGGTGCATAGCCTGCTAGCTGGATAGCCTCCTTCACAATCGTTGGATTAAGCCACATCTCCGTGATCACCATGACATTGCAGTCTTGTATGTTCCTCTGCGTGGCAATAGTGAGTTCTACCTCATCCATTTTGCTGTTTTTTTATTATTTTATTGACTTTCTTTTATTGATTTTATTTACTACAAACAATAATTGGCACATTCAGCCTGTAGCTTTGACACTTTATGCACAAATCAATTTGTATATTTTAAGGTTTCCAGGCGTTATCGGCTGCATAGATGGGGGACTTATATCCCTGTCATGGCTCCTTCTGTAAATGAAGGTGATTATTGTCAATAGTAAGTCCTTCCATTGCATTAATGTACAGGTAAACAGTGGCCTTTAGCATTCATTATGAAAGATAATTCCATCACAGCTAATGCAGATTTTTTGTTCTGTGTGCTTACAACTCTTCTTCTGCAGGTGACACACTGAAGGACAATTATATTATGAGTCCCAGGTCAGCACAGGTCATCTAATTTCTTGCTGCCCACATTTTTCTGCTTCACTGATTAAATGCCAGTATTACCATGTAACCTTTATCTAGGAACTAGCACACACACGCTCAACCTACAAGTTTTCAGTGTGTCCTTTTTCTGTATCTGCAACAAAAAGCAGTTCTTGCTGTCCCCTAGATACACAAATATATTCCCTCCCACCATCCTTCTTTCAATTTTCTTTTTCACTTTTATATATGTTTGCCTGTTGAGCCAGCATTGACCTTGTCTGACTTTTTTGTCTCTCTCACTTCACTTGGGTCTACAACTCAGATGCACTTCCATGAATATGATGAATATGATGGGGATGTGGGAAGGGATTTGGGGGCTCCCTGAAGACAAAGTTTTTCTGATTCCAAGTTTACAGAGAGGGAGACGGAGCATATTCCTATCCAGACATTGAACTAGGTTGAACAGAAAGAGAAACCAATATGAGGATGCTAAAGATAAATATAATGATTGAAAAAATGGAAAACTGCCAGCCATAGACCAAGACTTAGAGAGGACTGCTGTATACCAGCATGCACCATGGTGAGTTACAACAGTAAACCTTGGTACACAGCTAAACTCAAATGGCTTAGGCTGGACAAATGGATACATTCAGGTGTGGGGATAAGCTCAGGTTTAAAGACATGTTTATTTCTATTAATTTAACACTGATGCCAGTGGGTGATATACAAGAAAATGTTAATCGAGTCAACATCTCTTCATGGTTCCCCCTTGTTTTCTCTAATTCTGACGAATGTCCGACATGTTCGGTAATACCACCCACTTACTTCTAAGCACTTGTGGCACAAAATAAGTACAACCACATGCTGCCATCTGTGTTTGTGTGTGTGTGCGTGTTTATTAAACTAAACCACTAGCAGGCGTAAGGCCAGAGGACCAAACATTTAAAACTGAGGTCATTTTTCGCCACAAATTACACACATTAATGCAAGATGTATACATTTACATGATGTACTGTGTCTTGAGCTGCTTGGTAAAGATAATAAATACATGATACAAAGAGTTTCATAATACACTAAACCTAAATGACAATGTAAGGAAAGCACACACCTTAATGCAATCTTGTATTAATGTGTGTAGTTTGTGTGTGTGGAGAGAATATCACATTACATTATTTCATTATGTTTGTGAGATCCTTGAGTTACAGTGGATCCGGAAAATATTCACAGAGCTTCACTTTTTCCACATTTTGTTATGTTACAGCCTTATACCAAAATGGATTAAATTCATTGTTTTCCTCAAAATTCTACAAACAATACCCCATAATGACAATGTAAATGAAGTACATTAGTATTCACAGCCTTTGCCATGACACTTAAAATTGAGCTCAGGTGCTTCCTGTTTCCATCATCCCTGAGATGTTTCTGCAACTTGATTGGAGTTCAGCTGTGGTAAATTCAGTTGATTGGACATGATTTGGAAAGGCACACACCTTTAAGTCCCAGATTTAACCGTGCATGTCAGAGCACAAAACAAGCCATGAAGTCCAAGGAATTATCTGTAGACCTCTGGGACAGGATTGTATTGAGACACAGATCTGGGGAAGGGTACAGAAAAATTTCAGTAGCACTGAAGGTCCCAATGAGCACAGTGGCCTCCATCATCTATAAATGGAAGAAGTTTTTAACCACGAGGACTCTTCCTAGAGCGGGCTGCATAGTCAATCTGAGCGATCGGGGGATAAGAGCCTTAGTCAGGGAAGTGACCAAGAACCTGATGGTCGTTCTGAAAGAGGTCCAGCGTTTCTCTGTGGAGAGAGGAAAACCTTCCAGAAAAACAACCATCTCTGCAGCACTCCACCAATCAGGCCTGTATGGTAGAGTGGCCAGATGGAAACCTCAGTAAGAGGCACATGACAGCCTGCCTGGAGCTTGCCAAAAGGCACCTGAAAGACTCTTGGAGAAATAAAATTCTGTAGTCTGATGAGGAGTGGCTGAAATGGACTAAAAAAAATCCAATGTGCAATCTCTATTTTTGCCACTAGGTGTCTAGTCAAAGATTAAACATAGAGCACAACACCATAAGTTACTAAAACAGTAAACACCATGTCCACTTTACTAGAATGAAAATATCATTGTGAATACTCATTTTAAAGCTGATATATCACACAGCTGTTGTTACAACCATATGTTGTCATATGTCGGGCACACACATTTTAGCTCCTTGTAAAGGAAAAATTATGTGTGTATTTGTTTGGTGTATGTGTGTATTCATTTGCAAAATGTCTTTCTAGATTGTTAATGTGATGCTAACACTTGGCACTACACATTTTTACACACTACAAGGAAAGGGCCATTAAGAAACAATGTGGTGCATTTACATGTACGCTGTACAATGCCTGAAGTATTGCTGGACCGCTGCGGCGGACCAGTGCTGATTTAACACTGGTGATTTTGTTGTGTATAATGTATAAACTGACAAAATATCTGATCCTCCAGCACAAAAGTCAGTTTTCTGACTACATCTTAAATTTTATTTACTATAATTTTGCAGTCTCATAGCAGTAAGTAAAGTAAGTAATCAATATCTCGATTTTAAGACTGCAGTTTCAAATGGGATTAAACTGCAGTCTTCCGCACAGCATTGTTCGACTCTGCCAAACCTTCCCTGTCGTACCTGGGTGTACTGCAGTTAAAAGTTTCTTTCAGAAAATATATTATTTTGGACTACAATCAAACGACCAACAAAATCTGTGATGGACTGGTGACCTGTCCAGATCAGGATCTAAGATTTTCTATTGTCAATTTCTCTATATGTACAGGACATACAGGGGAATTGCAATGCTGCTCTCTCACATCTGTGTTGAAAATGTAAGAAAAATTAAAAATAGAGATAAAATAAATAGTATTAAAAAAACAGAAATAGTCGTATTGAAGCTACAAATGGCACAGTGAACTATACTGTTAGGTAAATTATTTAACAAATAGACTCAGAGGATGAACTTCTGTAAGATTATATAGAAGTTTTACTTGCAAGGAGTAACAGTCGCACAGCACCTTAGTACAGCATGAGGGTCACTGGCTGCTTGCAGCCCAACACATCAGTTTTCATGATAACACAAAAGGGAGGTAATTTCTCACAGAAGGACATCTGGGCCCTTATCAAATAGTCAAGGTTAGAGCAAACTGTGGTCACTGAGAGCAAAAATTATATTTCCACAATACACAATAGGCCGTATTCAGAAGTGTTTCAGTTCTACTAAAGTAAGCTGTATTAGATCACTTGAGGGTAAACATTTTTAATTTTGCTAACATATACTAAATACAATAAGTTGCAAAGTACATTATAAGTACAATAAGACAGTCTATATGCAAAACCCCGGTACAGTGTAGCAGGGACAGAGGCAGTGTGCAAAATATTATATGTTTATTATGAACACAGCAGCATTTAACTGTACACTGGAATGGAGCATAATGATGCAAATACCAACAGCAGCAGTTTGTGCAATGATTACAAGAAGAAGAAGAAGAAGTACTTTATTAATCCCCAAGGGGAAATTCAGTTGTTACAGCAGTTATTAAATTTGAGATTATTTAAATTATATTGATTAATAGTAATTCATAAAGTAATTAATAAAGTAATGAAGTAATTAACTATTTATTTGGGGGGGTTTGTGTGTATGTATGTGTGTGCGTACATGCATGTGTGTGTGTGCGCGCGTGTGTGCGTTATTGTTTATATTGAGGAATTATAGAGTCTTATGGCCGTGGACACAAAATACTTCCTGAATCTTTCAGTCTCAGCTTTAGGGGGAATTAGTCTGTGGCTGAATGAACTTCCCATTCGCCACAGTTCCTCATGAAGTGGGTGGGCAGGATTGTCCAATATGGAGTTTATTTTGTCCACCATCCTCCTCTCTGCCACAGCCTCCAGACTGTCCAGGTCCAGTCCAACAACAGATTTTGCTTTACTGATTAACTTATTTAGTCTGTTGGCCTCACCAGCCTTGATGCCACCTCCCCAGCACACAACTGCAAATAACAGTGCACTCGCTACTACAGACTGATAGAACATTTTCAGTAGCTTGTTGCTCACACCAAAAGAACAGAGTCTCCTGAGGAAGAACAGTCTGCTCTGTCCTTTCTTGAAGAGTGCATCTGTATTGTTTGACCAGTCCAGTTTGTTGTTAATGTGGACTCCAAGGTATTTGTAGGAGTCCACAATCTCTACTTCGTCTCCAAGGATGGAGACAGGGACTGGGGCCTTCCTGTTCCTCCTAAAGTCCACCACCAGTTCTCTGGTTTTCTTGATATTGAGCTTTAGACAGTTGTTGTTACACCAATCAACAAAGCTTTTTATCAAGTGTCTGTATTACTCCTTGTTATTATTGTTGATGCATCCAATGATTGAAGAGTCATCAGAGAACTTTTGGAGGTGACAGGTTCCTGAGTTGTAGCGGAAGTCTGAGGTGTAGAGTGTAAACAGGAATGGTGCTAGTACAGTTCCTTGAGGTGCACCAGTGCTGCTCATCACCACATCAGATATGCAGCCATCTAAGCGAACAAACTGTGGCCGCCCAGTGAGGTAGTCTTTGATCCACTCCACCATATCTGCGGGAACTTCCATATCCTGCATCTTTGCACTTAGCAGGTGGGGCTGAATAGTGTTGAAAGCACTTGAAAAGTCAAAAAACATGACTCTCACAGTGTTGCCCTGCCTCTCCAGATGGGAGTATGCTCTGTGCATTAAGAAGATGATGGCATCTTCCACTCCGATGTGTTCTTGATATGCAAACTGCAGGGGGTCCAGAAATTCAGACACTTGGGACCTCAGGTGTTGAAGTACCAGTCCCTCAAACACTTTCATGACATGTGATGTTAGCGCTACTGGTCTGAAGTCACTAAGGGCACTGGGACGAGTTGTTTTTGGTAATTGGACAATACAGGAAGTTTTCCATAACTTAGGCACCTTTTTGAGCCTCAGAGAGAGGTTGAAGAGTTTCTGAAAAACCTCTGCAAGCTGTCCAGCACACACCTTAAGTACTCTGGGACTGATCTCATCTGGTCCTTTTGCTTTGTTGGCTTTTAGTTTAGCTAGTTCCTTCCTCACCTGTTCTGTGGCAAAGGCTGGGCCTGTGTATTGTGTTGATGAGGAGTCAGATGATGAGGGCAGGGGAGGAGTTATTGGAGGTGAGGTATACTTCAATGTTGTATGGCTGATGATAGAGGAGATGGTATCAGTGGGCAATGGGGAGGCAGCATTGGCAGAGATGTTGGGTGGGGTGATGTGAAGAGATCCCAAGGCATCAGCTAAGGTGGTGTAGGGAGGAGGGATGGTGTGTGAGGACAATGGATCAGAGTAAGAAGCAGAGGTGGTGTCAAATCTATTAAAGAACAGGTTAAGTTCATTAGCAAACTTTGAGTCTCCTTCCACAGCAGTGTGCGACTTCTTATAACCAGTCATTATTTTCATCCCATTCCACACCTTTTTGATATTATTCTGTCTCAACTTGTGCTCTACTCTGTCTCTATAGAGCTGCTTTGCCTCCCTCAGCTTCCTCTTGAGTTCCTTCTGTGCGGCTCGGAGCTCCTCCTTGTCTCTTGCCATGAATGCCCTCTTCTTCTTGTTGAGGAGGCCTTTAATGTCCTTATTTATCCATGGCTTATTATTGGGGAAACAATGAACTTTTTTGGATGGAACAATATTGTCCTCACAGAAGTGGATGTAATCTGTGATGCACTGAGAGATGCCTTCGATGTCCTCACCATGAGCGTCCATGAAAAGGTCCCAGTTTGTAACCCTGAAGCACTCCTGCAGGGCCTCCTCAGCATCCTTTGACCAAACTTTCACATATCTCTTGGTAGCAGACTGCTGTCTTACTACAGGCTTGTATGTTGGTACTAAATATATTAAGTTGTGGTCTGATCCACCAAGTGGGGGTAGGGCTGAAGAGCTGTATGCCTCCTTCACATTGGCATAAAGGAGATCAAGAATCTTATTTTCTTGTGTTGCACAGTCCACATACTGTTTGAAGTTGGTCAGAGTTCCCGAAATACTGACATGGTTAAAATCCCCATTAATTAGTATAAGGGCACTGGGGTGTTTTGTTTGGAGACCAGCGACAACTGTGTGGATGATGTCACATGCACTCTGTGCTGCAGCTGATGGAGGAATGTAAACAGTCACAACAATGGTGTGTGAAAACTCACGGGGCAGGTAGTATGGCCTCAGTCCAACCACCAACAGCTCAATGTCTGGAGTACAGATACAGTCTTTCACTGTTACATGTCCAGGGTTGCACCATTTAGAGTTAACAAAAACCACGAGACCACCTCCTCTTTTCGTGCCACTCTGTTTGCCTCTGTCCGCTTGCACTAGTGAGAACCCAGGCAGTTCAAGTGAGCTGTCCGGTATATTTTTATTCAGCCAGGTCTCGGTGAGGCAAAGCAAGCTACACTCTCTGTACTCTCGCTGGCTGCTAGCTAAAGCTGTAAGTTCATCCACTTTGTTGCAGAGTGACCTCACATTCACCATAATTTTTGGGAGAAATGATTTAAATCTCCTATGTTTTTCTCGATGCTTCACTCCTGCTCTACAGCCCCTCCTGCGCCTCCTCAGGTCTTGGGGGATTTCAGGTTTTATACCAAGAAGCAGACTTGTTCCCTTGAGAGCTAACAGTTGCTCCCTTGTATAGATGCAGTTGCCACAGAAACGTATATTTTCTGATGCAGTTTCCATAATCTTCATATGTCTTTCCACACTCATCCACTTTCATCCGTTATCAGAGAGGAAGCATAGATCTTGATTTGACTTGGATTAACAGATAATAATTCAGTAAAAAACTTGCAAAAAACAAACAGAGGCGCTGCTGTAACAGGCTGCCACCTAACAGGTGCCATTCTAGAAAATTTATGAATGAAGTGCACTCAGTTATGTAACTCGCTCTCTCCACAGCAGCACCATCGATGGTCAGTGGGGGATGCTGTAGAGGTCACCTGATGTTGACGATAATCTCTTTGGTCTTCCCCACGTTGAGGAAGAGGTTATTTTTGCACCCACTGGACCAGTTGGCTCACCTCGCTCCTGTTGTTAGTGTCATCATTGTTAGTGATGAGGACCACCACAGTCGTATTGTCCACAAACTTGATGCTATGGTTGGTGCTGTAGGTTCGTACACAGTCGTGGGTCAGCAGAGTGAAGAGCAGTGAGCTGAGCAGATATCCTTGCAGAGCCCATGTGCTCAGCGTGATGGTCTTGGAAGTGTGGCCTCCCCGTTAGAAAGACCAGCAACCCAGTTGCAGAGGGAGGTGTTCAGTCCCAAGTGTCTGAGTTTGTGCATTAGTTGGATAATTGTGTTGAATGCTGAACTGAAATCCAGGAACAGCATTCACACATAGGGGTCTTTGGAGTCTAGAGATAGTAGCAGAGATCCTCAGTGGACTTGTTGGTCCTGTACACAAACTGAAACGAGTCGTGGGAGGGATGGAGGATGGATGTGATGGTTTGCATGGCATAAAGACTAAAAATGCACATTTTGGAGATACATAGCTTTCACATGTATACTGGCCTGTAGTATCAATTGTAGTATCTGTTTCTGAGAGCTTTTCACACTCCATGTATGTATGTGTGAAAACAATAAATACTAAGTATGCTGCATAAGGGTGGAAAAGCTATCTGTCATCAGCATAAAGTAGCATCTCTTGTGCTGCTCTGAAAACACAGCAGCCCGCCTGAGATGGCTTTAATGATGTATAGGATTTGGAGTTTTCTCTGTCTCTCACTGTGTGCATGTGAATTTGTGTGTGTTTGTATACTGAAGCCACAGCGCTCTTATGTAATGCTTGTGGCTTTACATAAGTGTAGCCTGGGTTTGGAACGAGGGTCAACTGCGTGTCAGCTTGGGTCAATCCACATTGATCTCATAAAGCTCTGGGATTTCACAACTGAAAGCTTTTCCTCACATTTGGCTGGATTTTTTCACTCAGAAAAAAAAATTGCATGTTGGTTGTTATGCATGTGTTTTACAAGCTGAATATTTTTTCTCAGCATCACCTTGAAATGTGCAGATTAGAAAAGATTAAAATAAAACTTTGGGTTCAAAGGATTGGTTCACCCAAATAAAACAAAACCAAAAACCAAAGCTATGGGCATGGTTTTTCACTAAAAAAATGTCTTTTTTTATCTGCATTCTTTTAGTGGAACTTTTCCACCACAGAAATAGCCTGTGTCAACAAAATAAACTATAACTATCTGCAAGGATAGGTACCGTTTAAATGAAAATTTATCAGGAATATACTGGCATGCCAATCCTCTCCAGGGGTTCTCTAATGGGCCACAATTCCATCCAGTTTAAACACTCCCAAAAACTCCAGAAGACATGTGACTGATCTCCGTGAAATTTACAGGGATTCAATAGCAGCAGCAGTAAATTACAAAGCTAGCATACATTAGTAACACAAATAACTTCTCCACATTCCCACAAACACAAAATTGCTCAATAGCTTCATGCCATTAGACTAATGATACTTACAGACGTTGCCTTAGAAAAAGAGGGAGAAAGAATAACATGCTATTTGAGGAGCCGACGACTCAAAGATCTCACACAACTCCAGCTGACGACCGCATAACAAAGCCCCTTAATGACTCCCAGCATACACTACCTCTATGTTGCCATGGTCTCACAAATAAACAAACCACATTAAATTGTGCTTCCAACAACCAACACGCCCTCTAGAGGCATAACAGCTTCCATAAAGCTGATAAATACCCAAAAAGTTGATTAGTTAGTTGATTAGTTGATTCAATATAACCTGAATTGGTCACAATACAACCGGTTCTTGCCTTGCCGCTAGAGCAGCCCAGGATCTCTGCTTGCCCTAGAGGTCGTCCACCAGAGCAACCCCGGATTCATGCTCGTCCGAGGGGTCATCCACCAGAACGACCCCAGATTTCTGTTCGTCTGAGAAGCCATCGATTGAGACAGAGGGATCGCTCATTTTGGCTCCAGGGGCATCTTCGAGGAGGGACCTAGTTCCCTCCCAATCCAGCTGCCCCAGACTTACCCCTAACGTGGCAAGGTCATAGGTACTATCATCAAACACCACCCCCTTTGCCATCCAGGAGCATGACCTCTGTACCTCCATCGACTAAAACTCCAGCTCCACCACCTCAACCATCACCTACATCTTCCTCAGAGCACCCCTGTTAACCTCCCCCACCTGCTCCCAGACCAAAGACCCAGTGTCATGAGGCGCCAGTATCACCCTCCTGCCCCTTGGGCCCTCTTTTCTCTATAACATGTAACACCCAGACAGCATCAATACTGCTATCAGTGACAAGGACACCCATGGCCTCTGCTGTTCCAGGACTTATAGCCATATAAACCACTTATCAACCTGAGGCCCACGGAGACTCTCCCCTAGTGCTATAGCTCCAGTCAAAAGTCCTAGATTGATAGGAGAGTGACAGTTAGACTGTCCAATCAGAGAAATCTAATTCAAATCTCTTGCATGCAGATAGTTTCAGATCTTACTCAAATTGAGTAAGATCAAACAAATTTGAAACCTACAGTGCTCAGTATCAGATCTTTATGTAACAAATTTTTAATCAATAATTATATTTCCTCTTATTACTCTTGATTTTATGTTTTTAACAGATTTGTCCAAAGATGCAGCACATACATTTGTTCAAAAATGACACACAAATAACACCAGGAAACTGTTTATGGAGATACTTAGGTCTGAAAATGCCTCTTTTTCTTTCATTGAAGATTTGTTAATATACAAGTGTTCTAAATGCTGTAGATGTGATTGCTCCTGTCAACAATAAAGTGATCAGGAACAGGCAAAAGGCGCCGTGGAGTAATGACTTGGTCAGGGCACAGAAAAGGGTGTGCTAGAAAGGCGAATGAAAATGGTGTAAATCACAGCTCCAGGTTCATTATGACATTTATGTGTTTTCAATGGAAATGTGTGTTCAATGAAACTCTGCATAGAAAAAGAGAAATGTATTTTTTCTGAAATCATCAACAGCATTAACAACTCACATGTCCTGTTTGCTACAGTGAGTAGATTAACAAACCCTCTGGCTCCATTGCCATCAGAACTAATTTCAACATCTAAATGCAATGAGTTTGCATTATTTTTTAATGACAAGGCTCAGGGTGTTAAACAAGCAATAAACAAGCAATAAACTGCATAACACAGCACCCATTCACTTGAACTGACATATTTTATACCTGCCAATAACACAACAGTTGAAGTGATGATCTCCGGTCATAGACTGCACTCATCAAATGACATTCATCTCAACACTGATGTTAAATAAACTTTAGTAGACTTTTAGAATAGTAAACACTATTGAGTTTACAGTTCCTGTGTCACCTGGGTAGCTTTATGGTTATTAGTGTTGATTATTCTCACCTGTGCTTGTTCTACTTTGGCTGTGTCCGCCCTCGTGTCTCTCTCCCCCTCTCTCTGTGTATATGTCTTCCCTGGCAACTAGGTGATTAGCCGCACCTGATCCTAATCTGTCATCAGTGGCAGGTCTATATATTCCTACTCTCTGCCTCACCTAGTTGCTGGATTATTCCCGAGGGGTCGTCCGCTAGAGCAACCCCTCCAACCTGCCCACCAGACCTGTACTCTATGCTTCCTGTTCCTATGTTCCTCAGTGTGGACCATAACCTTCCTGTGACTCCCTGCCTCTTGTCTTGTGAGTGTCGGTTACCTGCCTGTTCCTGTTTGTGGCTCACTTCTCCTGTATTTTCCTGGCTTCCTGTTGTTCTGTGAGTCTATTATCGCCTGGATATTCCTCATGTGAGAGAGCACACTTACCTGCACCTCCACAGCCTCTCTCGTGTTCCTCATTCCTGGACTCCAGCTCCCTGGTGTATGTATCTCCTGGTCCCTGTGTTAACTGTGTCATGCACTCTCTGGTCTCTCTGGTCTGGTCTCGGTGTGCCCGTGCTCAACATCAATGGACCTTCCCCGTGTACATACTTCAGTTTGGTGATTGATTACCTGTGTTAATAAAATACTCTGTCTGCACCTTTGAGTCCAGTTACGTTATTACACGGCACCCCATTGTGACACCTGTCTTGAAGACAGGAAGTTCTTGGTAACTGTCTCAGATGAAAAGGCCTTGACAATTGCTGTGACCTGTAGAAATTACCTAAGAGGTCATTGTATCTGAGGTTTTGCTTAAACTTAATCAAGGTCATAATCAGTTTCAGTATAATTCTATAACTGTACAGTTTAATACAAAATAAAGCAAAATAATCTAATTTTAAATAAGGATAATTTGTTATGCAACTCAATCACACAATCAATCCAGTTTTCTAGATTTCTGCATAAATGCGATCTGATCTTAACTAACGTCATTCGACAGCCTCTTTATCTGACTCAACCACTCCGGAAGGAGTTTTGTCTCTGAAGCCATTCTGTAGTGGATTTACTACAGATTTTACAATCATGTAAACGGGGCTGTTTCTTCATGCAACTGTAGATCTTGCAGATAATACATGTATGTAGGTAGGAGGTTTATGCACATTTCTATACACAAGACCTACTGTCTGACTGGTGCTCTTTAAATTACATCATCTTCTTCTACAGTACATGGGTTTGAAAGCACACGTGCAAAATCAGCTCCACCAGTAGAACTCTAATGTAGCACAAAATCCATAATGTTTTACCTTTGAGATGATGTCCATTCTTAGTAATGGTAATAGTTAAGGACAGTAATAGGAAAGGACAGCTGAAAATAAGCTGGCTTTTTTCATTTATGTGGTCATGAGGACCAACTGTCCAGGTGAACAATGCATGAACTCTATTGACAATTGCTTACTCGTTTTCCATTCTCCAGGAATTACCTGAACACCTAGAACTTTCCAGATCTTATTACCATAGAACACCTTTTTTTAACAATTTCTTTAGTGGCAGCTCCACAGCTTTTATCTTCTGTGTGTGTTTCTGTGTGTGTGTGTTGCTGTCAGTTCCTATGAGCATACAGGCCTATTTTCTGTCCAGGCAATACAGGGCATGCTGAGCTCAAGCTAAAGCTGCCTGACTCACGAGCTCTTAGCTGTTGAGAGAGAATGTCACTGCGCCTTGGGCTGTCTTTGTGTTATACAAGAGTACACACAAACACAGCGAGTAAAGATGTAGTGTGGCAGTGCGCGCAAAGCAACCCAAGCAAATCCCCAATACAAACATCATACTGGGCTCAAGCTATTTTTAAATATGAAGAATGCTCATGATGACTGTGAGTGAATATGTGGCATATTTTGAAATGATCTGGTCAGCTGGTTGATGGCTATGGATTTATTACACCACCTCTGTTGAGTTGAGTATGGAGGGACAGGGTGGTATCAAAGTGATGCCTTATTCACAGCTGGATGTGCCTGAGAATACAGGCTTGGCTGCACATATTACAAGAGCTATGACGTGATTCATGGGGATTGAAAACATCAGAAATTGTTCTGGTTTCGAGCAGGTCTGTAGCAGCTTTGATTGTTTGGTTTGAATTTGACAAGTGCACTTTCTTGCTCGTGAGTTCTTGTGGCTGTTGTTCACAAAACCGAAACTGCTTTTGTTTCAGACTAAAAAGATGGCTGCATGACTGTGCAACTCTTTTCACTTAAACATGAGACCAATAGTTTTGAGGACATGAACTTTGGGCCTTATACATGTGATACCGTTCATCCAGCTGTCCACTTGCTGCCACATTGTGGATCTAGTTATCTGATTTTAATCAGATTGACCAGTGACCATAAAATTCAGTCAGAAACAACAGTGAACAAAGATTGTTTATTTGAATTTACAGCTGTTTATTTAAAATGAAAAACAGATAAAACAAGGGGATACATTGGCTTTTCATTTCTTTGTATTGTCATACCTGCGGAAAGTTGATCCATAATTGACATTTAGAGTTTTGTCTGACATTTAATTCAATTAATTGTAATGCTGTACTTTTTATTTAGACCCCTGCCTCCCTATTGAATGTTAAAGTCAGTTGTAATGTTTCATATTTTTCTCCATTCAGTGTTCAGCACTTTTGTGTATGTGTGTGCTTTCTCTGCAGCCATCCATGAGTTCCCCAGGGATTACTTCACTATCCAGGAGCGCATTAAAGGAGCAGTGGGCCTGCATGTCCTCTGTGTGAGTGTCACCACTTGTATAGTCACTGCTTTTCCAAAAAGTAGCCATCATTCATTTGTGTGGGTTTAAGTCAATGTTCTTATCTTTAGCTATTGATAAATTTGGGCTGCAGCACCACTATTTCTTCAGTGGCACCTTACATGTGAACCTGTATATGTGTAGTACTATATTGGAAAATCTCTTTAGTAGATCCTGTGGAATCTTGTTTGCTTAGAATATAGTCAATAAATGCCATTATAGACATTAAATGCAATTAAACTCATGGTTATCAGCTGCTCCTGCAGCAGTTGAAGCTGAGATCTGGACTGGACTTAAACTTGAGAGGTCCAGTTACCATGCATCCAGCTAACTTCATATAGATAACTGAGAGTCTTAACAGATGTCTTCACTATAACCACCACAGTAATTGCAGCAACACATACTGTAAATAACACACTGTGGTTATCTATACATGCAAGATCTTTATGAAGGTAACCAAGATGTTGATTACCTTCATCCTCTATCACTAAACACTCATTATCACAACACTGAGCCAAATGGAACCTGTATATGCAAATTAAATTGTCAGCAAACAGTGAACGAATAAAAGCAGGTTTTGGATAAACATTGCGTAGAAAACACTACTTACTTTTTAAAATCACTTACCATCTAATGTAAGAAATGTAACCATTCAAATCAAAAGCCTACCAGGGTTGATGTAGGCATATAAAACATATAAAATCCATAAGCTTCCTATGCTTCCTGGACTATGTAATGTTAATGGGGCCACTTGGTTGTCAACAGTAAAAATCACAAATTTTACCTCTTCCCAACTGGGGAAACCATCAAGAATGCATGATTATATAGTGTCATGGCTGTGCAGTCAAAAATGTTGTTATAATGGCAGTCAATGGGGCAGAAACATCCACAAATAAGAAATTAGTCAAAAAAAATGTAAATCTGATGCTGCACAAAAACTAACAATGCATCAAAATCAGTGTTGTTACTAATCTTTGACATATCCAAGACTGTGATAAAAGGTAAAAAAATATCCACTCCACAATCACTTTTTATATTGAAAATAAGTCATTTTGTGTGTTTCCCCCCCCCCCACATCTGTGACATCACTTATGAAATTGGCATTTAAAGAATTAAAATCCTTTTTTTAAACATTTAGTAGTTTTGATCAGAACAGAGGTTGATTAACAGATTTAAGCCAAAAAAGTTGAAAAATTATTTATGTGATATATTTTTACAGCAGTTTATTTTAGTGGATGTGAATTTGATATTATGTATTATTGACCTTTGAAAATTTCAAAATCATATTACTAAAATTTATGTCAAATTAAAGTTTGTCACCAAAAATCATTCCATTTGGTGAAATACAGTGAAAGTTATGGCCAAATTAAGAGTGAAAAATGACCCTTGGTGGAGGAAAACCCTACACAAGGGTTAAGCAGGTAAAATGAGCCATATATAGACACTTTTGTCCATGGAGCCACGCTGCATCTTTTAGACTGATAGTGTGAACCTAGAGCTGCAGCAAACACTTCACACACATTTTACAAAATAAAATCCCTGGGAACCAGTTGTGTGTTTTTTACATTGTGTGTTTTGGCCCCTGCAGGCAGTCTACATGTTCTATGCCCTGGCTTTGGTATGCGATGACTATTTTGTCCCCTCACTAGAGAAGATATGTGAGGTAAGCTAACACTGCAGGTTATTATGTTCTTCTTTCTCAGCTCACTTTTAGTAATGCTTTGCGATGGATTTATTTATGAATGGTCTTTCTTTCTTCCTTTCTTACAGCGTCTTCATCTGAGTGAGGATGTTGCAGGAGCAACATTCATGGCAGCCGGAAGCTCAGCTCCTGAACTGTTCACCTCTGTCATTGGTGAGAAACACATGCAGATAAGGGTGTAGCTTTTATCTTTGGTACAGACATACAGACATGCTCTCTGTGTCTCTTTTGTCATTCATAGGCCCTCTTGTACACACAAGCATAAAGAGTCTGGCTCTTAAAGAAACTCTGACTATGCATTTGTATGTATCAAGATTGTTATTTATCAGGCTGCTGCTGACAGGATTTTCAGAATAAAATTATGCCTAACATTAACAAACAAATCAGTTTACTATCTGTGGCTAATTTTTATCTTACAGTTAATGTAGTTAATGTAGTTACAGTTAGAGTCTTAATAACATATGCATTAATAATCCTGTTCTTGACCAACTGCACCTTTTTTTATATTTATCACTTATGATGTCCCTCCTTGTACAGGAGTGTTCATCACTAAAGGTGACGTTGGAGTCGGCACCATTGTGGGCTCAGCTGTCTTCAACATCCTCTGCATTATTGGAGTGTGTGGGATATTTGCTGTACAGGTACATACACAATACACATCGGTTACTGTTTCAATGATGTTTGCTCTCTGTCTCTTCGTGTTTTGCCAACTTGATCTACCATTTACCATCTAGAATTATAGCATGTAGTAAAACACTGCACAAGTAAAAATATTTTCATGAAAACAATAGAAGTAAAATCAGCAATCCATTAAAGCGGACTCTACATAAAAATATATAGATGCATCTCAATAAATTAGAATATCATCAAAAAGTTCATTCATTGAAGAAATTCAATTCAAAAAGTGAAACTCATATATAGATTCATTACACACAGTGATATATTTCAAGTGGATATCTTGTGTGTTCAGGAGACCAGGTAGCAAGGCTTATAGATTAGGAGCAGGGTTCGAGCTGTTTTATCATGGTGTGGATGGAAAGAGGAACGGAGTAGGAATTATCCTGAAGGAGGATTTTACTAGGAATGTTCTGGAGGTGAAGAGCGTGTCAGATAGGGTGATGAGTCTGAAGCTGGAAGTTGAAGGTGTGATGTTGAATGTTGTCAGTGGTTCTGCCCCACAGGTAGGATGTGAGTTAGAAGAGAAGGAGAAATTCTGGAGGGAGATGGATGAGGTGATCCAGGGTATCCCTAGTGGTGAGAGAGTGGTGATTGGGGCAGACTTCAAAGGACATGTTGGTGAGGGAAACAGAGGTGACGAGGAAGTGATGGGTAAGTTTGGTATGCAGGACAGGAATGCAGAAGGACAGATGGTGGTAGACTTGGCTGCAGTGAACACATTTTTCCAGAAAAGGGAGGAGCATAGGGCGACATATAAGAGTGGAGGCAGGAGCACACAAGTTGATTACATCCTGTGCAGACAATTCAACCTGAAAGAGATCAGTGACTGCAAAGTAGTGGCTGGGGAGAGTGTAGCCAGACAGCATAGGATGGTGGTGTGTCGGATGACTCTGGTGGTGAAGAAGATGAAGAGGACAAGGGCAGAGCAGAGAACCAAGTGGTGGAAGTTGAAAAAGGAAGAGTGTTGTGTGGCTTTCAGGGAGGAGCTGAAACAGGCTCTGGGCGGTCAGGAGGTTCTTCCAGATGACTGGACAGCTACAGCTAAAGTGAACAGGGAGACAGGTAGGAGGGTACTTGGTGTGTCATCTGAAAAGAGGAAAGCAAATAAGGAGACTTGGTGGTGGAATGAGCGAGTTCAGGAGTGTGTTAAGAGGAAAAGGTTAGCTAAGAAGAAGTGGGACACTGAGAGGACAGAAGAGAACAGACAGGATTACAGGGAGATGCAGCATAAGGTGAAGGTAGAGGTGGCAAAGGCCAAGCAAAGGGCATATGAGGATTTATATGATAGGTTGGACACTAAGGAGGGACAGGTGGATTTGTACAGGTTGGCGAGACAGACAGACAGAGAGGGGAAGAATGTGCAGCAGGTTAGGGTGATTAAGGACAGGGATGGAAATGTGTTGACAGGTACCACAAGTGTGATGGAAAGATGGAAGGAATACTTTGAAGAATTGATGAATGAGGAAAAGGTTAGAGAGCACAGAGTAGAAGAGGTGACTGTTGCGGAACAGGAAGTAGTAAAGATCAGTAAGGATGAAGTGAGGAAGGCAGTGATGAAGATGTAGAGTGGAAAGGCAGTTGGTCCTGACAACATACCTGTGGAAGTATGGAAGTGTTTAGGAGAGGTGGCAGTAGAGTTTTTGACTGAGCTACTTAACAAGATCTTGGAGAGTGAGAGGATGCCTGAGGACTGGTGGAGAAGTGTAGAGGTGTACTGGTGCCCATCTTTAAGAACAAGGGAGACATGCAGAGTTGTGTAAACTACAGAGGAATAAAGCTGATGAGTCACACAATGAAGTTATGGGAAAGACCTTGAGTGGTGGACGTTTGCTCTGGAAAGGAGAGGAATGAAGCTGAGCTGCAGTAAAACAGAGTACATGTATGTGAATGAGAGGGACTCAAGTAGAACGGTGAGATTACAGGGAGTAGAGGTGAAGAAGGTGGAGGATTTTAAGTACTTTGGGTCAACAGTCCAGAGCAACGGAGAGTGTGGAAAAGAAGTGAAAAGACGTGTGCAAGCAGGTTGGAACGGGTGGAGGAAAGTGTCAGGTGTGATGTGTGACAAAAGAGTGTCAGCAAGAATGAAAGGAAAGGTGGACAAGACAGTGGTGAGACCAGCCATGTTGTCTGGTTTAGAGACAGTGGCACTGAGACAAAGACAGGAGGCAGAGCTGGAGGTAGCAGAGCTGAAGATGTTGAGATTCTCTCTGGGAGTGACGAGGATGGATAGGATCAGGAATGAGTACATCAGAGGGACAGCTCATGTTAGATGTTTTGGAGAAAAAGCCAGGGAAGCCAGATTAAGATGGTTTGGACATGTTCAGAGGAGGGACAGTGAATACATTGGTAAAAGGATGCTGAGGTTAGAGCTGCCAGGAAGAAGGCCTAGAGGAAGACCAAAGAGGAGGTTCTTGGATGTGGTGAAGGACGACATGAGGATAGTTGGTGTGGGTGGGGAGGATACAGATTAACAGGGTTAAATGGAGGCAGATGATTCGCTGTGGTGACCCCTGAAGGGAGCAGCCCAAAGGAAAAGATTAAGACAGCACTCTGTGAACAGCCATCTTTTTTAGCAAAGAGACCTTTTGTGTATGACCCTTGTTGTGCAGGGTGTCAGTGATTGTCTTCTGGACAACTGTCAAGTCAGTAGTCTTCCCCATGATTGTGTGCGTAGGGCACTGAGAGATCATTTAAACGCTCAGGAAACCTTTCTAGGTGTGTTGAGTTACTTGGCTGATTAGACTGTGACACCATGAATCTCTAATATTGAACTTTTTCACAATAATCTGGGTTCTTTTCATTAGCTGTAGGTTATATTAGTGAAAATTAAAAAATACACACAAAATATATCTGTGTGTAATGAATCTATTTGAGTTTCACTTTTTCATTTGAATTAATGAAACAAATCAAATTTTGATATATTTATTGAAATGCACTTGTATGTGCATATTTGTTGATAGATGTCATTCTTAATAAATATATCTACACGTTGATACATCAATCTTCATATTAGAATGAAAACTAGACTCTCTCATAAGTGCATTTATTCAGTAGTAAATATCTGAGAGTAAGAAAATGATTTCTGACATTCAATGCTATAATCTCAGAAAGAAAAGTGAAACATACTTTAACTTTTTTTTTTCCTATTTAGATTACAAGTTATGTAAGACCCAAACAGAAAAACACACATATACTCAGAGAGATTGGTTTGTATGGATTGGGCACAGTGGCAAGAACATTGTGGGATGGGTTATTCAACAGGACAAAAAAATTTGTTCAGTGTCTGCAAGGTTAGCTTTGTCTTAGTCCCTTTGTGAGTCTGTCTGTCTGTTCCCCACCCAGACAATTCATCTCTCTTGCTGGCCTCTGCTCAGAGACTCTGTCTACTACACCCTGTCTATCTCTGCTCTTATAGTGGTAAGGAATGGCTTGGTATAACACATATAAGAGAGATTTTTAAATGTTTACTGCTTTACTGTTTGAAATGTATGAGGTAATGCAATCCATTTGGTATACAATATATATATATTTAAGGCTGTGCTTTTCACTGTCATTTTCTCTTGTCCTGCAGTTCATATATGATGAAAAAGTGGTTTGGTAAGTCAAACCTACGCGCACACACACACACATCCATATATATATATATATATATATATATATACACACACTATCATATAAAAAACTATCATACAAAATGGTAAATGGATCCAACCTGTGCTTTCCAGGTGGGAAGCACTCACGTTGATTCTGATGTATTTTGTCTACATTTTGATCATGAAGTAAGTAAGATTAAGCTTAATTTTTAATTAGACACAGTTAAAGCTATGGAGTTATCCTTTCACAATTCGCAAGCATCAACTGATATTTGGTGAGCATTTTCCTCTGCTCATGCTCAAACTTTTGTCTTTGCACATGGATTCTTTCTGCTCACGCTCAAAACTTTGCCCTCACACATGGATTGCATGGATTTCCTCCACTCGCTCTGTTCATACACGGAACTTGCAGCGGTACAACCCTGTCAAAAATCCTCCACCAATAGAAACAGACTTCCGTTTGGACCAATGAAATTATTGCTGTTTAGACCTGATTTCACCATTATCACTGACTGCAAACGTAGCTACTGTAACTCCATTGCAAAAGAATCCATGTTCAAGCGCAAAGTTTTGAACGCCGGCAGAAAGAATCCGTGTGCAAGCGCAAAGTTTTGAGCGCCAGCAGAAAGAATCTGTGTGCAAGCGCAAAGTTTTGAACGCCGGCAGAAAGAATCCGTGTGCAAGCGCAAAGTTTTGAACGCCGGCAGAAAGAATCTGTTTTGAGCATGAGCAGAGAGAGTTTGTGAGTGCAAAGTTTGAGCAGAGGAAAATTGTGCTCTCAAAATACCAGTTCATGAAAGATAATGACGCCATATACAGCACCTTATGACCTATTAATGGTTATTTGTTGATCAAATCAGGAAGCTTTGTGCACAAGCTGTCAGGACTTTACGGTTAATTTTTTGAATGCCTCCTTCAGCCATATGGGAATATTTTTAATCATGAAAGTTCAGTAATGCATTGTCATTCTCAGCTTTTATGTTAGTCTTTCAATGCAGTGTATCAGAATTGAGTAGGCCATTCTCTGTGGCCACAGTACAAATAATGTTAATTGTTAACAGAAAAAAAATCTAAAAAACTGAAAACTACAGAAAAATATTTCAATGTAATAAATATAGGGCCTCACCCCTAAAGGGCCATAGCAGTTGTGTGCTGGCTTATGCAATGTCTGTTCCAGGTTGAATTCCTATGTCGTTCGTTTTCTGGAGAGGGGCAAGAAGAATTCATCCAGTTTGAGGAATGGCGCAGGCAACAACACTGAGCTAGATGATGGCTGTGATGCAACAGCTGTTCTATTGAAGAAAGGTACACTTTTGTCTGTTTGTACAGTCGAGATCTCTTGTGTAAGACAGCCCTGTGAACAAAGTACACTAGGGCTGCAAAAACTAATCGGTTTTATTAATGAAATTCAATTATGAAGATAGTCAATGAAATGAAATGTCAGTTTAATTTCAATATCAATTAATTAGATAGAAGCTGTTTGCTACAGTGACACTGTGAGCAGCTGCAAAAATGGCAAAAAGGGAGAGGAATGAAAATCATAATTTTTTTCACTGTCCATAATTAAACAGTGGACAGTGGTGGTACATTCTAGATTTTCTGTTGTCAGGTAATCAGTCATGCAGTAAAATGTTTACGGTTCTCACGCCAATTGACAACACAGCTTTTGTTTGACCAGACAGACTTCTGTTTTAAGTTTAGCTTTAGCTTCATGTCTGTATTTCCTACAGCGCATTTAGTTTTTTTTTTTTTTTTTGTAGCCACTGTGCCTGTGAAGCTGATGCAGAAAACGGCACACACAGGAGCACAAACACACAAACAAACACACATCGCTGTTCTGATGACTGACGCATGTCGAAGTTGGTGTGGATTAAATGTTTCTGTTTTCACATATAAAATCCTGACAACGTCATGAGAATCACGTCCAGAGATAGTCTGGAGTTGTTGCGAGAGAGACAACGTAGCCTGAGGCAGAAAGCAAGAATGCAGCCATTTCTTTTCAGAGCTTTGAAATGGCAGTTTTGGATGGATTTATGTTAAAGGCATCAGGAATTTCTGGAAATTGTAAAACCTTGTTTTTGCCATCTACAGTCTATTAAGAAATAGACATTAAAATATTTAAGAAATGTAGTACATAGAGCACATAAACAGAATTTCTAACAAAGGAATTATGTAATTTCTTCACCACAGCTAGGCACAAAGTTTTTCACTTTCCCTTGTCCCTTGTCTTGCCAGAATCTGATGTGTGGCTGGTGTTCCCCTTGCTTCCTCAAATCTCCAGAAATGCACCGCTCCACAGTGGGTGGATTCCCATATAATTATCCATTACGACAATGGGGACTTCTGGACAGTGGTAAACATTCCTGTTATCTTCATCTCCATCTTCCTCAGGAATCCACGATGTGTTTTGCTTCCTCAAAGACTTTTTGAACACCCTTGAATATGGAGATCAGCCCACAATTGTATTGGCTGACCTTCTTTCTTCTTCATTCTCCCACATCAATGTATTCTTCATCTGTAAAGACTTCTATGGCTTCTTGTTTGTTTCTAATCAGGGCATTCAGAAATTAATCTTTCCATCTTTCCAGGAGCACAACACAAAAGTGCTTGAAGATTTCACTTGCTGCTTCCAGATTTATTGTGTTTTGAAGCCTGGCAAACACAAATGTAGAAAACTCTATTAGTCCTTTGTCATCAGTCTTCTTGCCAATGCTGGCACTGACGGCCTTGATGATGTAGGCAGAACAGAGATGCAAAACAGTAATTCCTTTTATCTCTGCCCATGTCTTGGTCTTCATGTACATGGCATAAGTATGTGTCCAGGTATTGAAGGCAAGAACAATAGCTTGCATTAACGCCCAGCTGTAGTCCGTTTCCATCTTTTGAACTTTGAGCCTGGTGTACTTCGACAGTTTCAGCTGAAATGGCATTAGCCAAAATGTGGAATAAAACGTGGAATACTGTGATCATTGCTGAGCATTTTGCACACAGCATCTCTGCCTCTTTCAGGCAAAGTGAATACATAATACAGCACTCTTTTGCTTTGCTCTGGGCTCTTTGATACCACACCTCTTGTTGCATCAAGATATAATGACACAGGCTTTTTTCCCTGAAGTGATGAACCAGGATGCTGAGGCCTACTTCGGTATAAAGGTGAGCGCCAAATGGGTTCACTTGGAAGTGTTGTATGTAGCCAGGTATGTCATAGAAGTTCCTGTCACACATTTTAATGATACACTGTGTTAGATGCATCTCCATAAGCACTTTTTCAAGATTGTTCTTTTTTTTACTTCAGCAGTGATAACATTTAGTATATTTTGATTCAAGCTTCAAGTCAGATTCCCACATATGAACTTTTCAACGGGTGTAGAATTTTACCAGATTGCATGGGACCTTTCTATACTTTCTTTTTTCATTGCTGGCTCCATCGGAAGTAGAGGATTCTGATCCATTCCCTTCTCTTCCCTTGCTTTTTGCCTCATATTCCTTTTGCAGGCATTGTTTTCTCTTTTTCTGTCTTTGGTAAATAGCTTTTCTCAGTGAAATTTCTTTTTCTGTGTCCTTCTGAACCAATGTGTCATTTTGCTTTTATGCTGTTTGGTATATCATAATCACCATCCTTTTGCCTAGATCTTAAAAGTCTGACTGGCGGTTTTGTGTCACTTTTTGTTTCTGTTTCACTTTCTGCCAAATCAGTTTCTTCAAAATCAAGATGTTGTGAATCTGTTTCATCTGACTTGTGGAAATCCTTTGCTCCCCTTCTCTCATAGGTGATTTGTCTTGCTGGCTTTTCTGTGTCACTTTTATTCTGTTTTCAATGTGTTTTTGTCTCTGAGATCAGGCTCTACAGAATCTGTTAAATTTTTCTTTCTACGTCACACTGGATACTTCATTCCCACTTTCGACGTTATTGTCTGTGCTTTCATCTGCCTTGTAAGAACTTTCTTTTTCTTTTTGGCTCTGCACTTCAACCAGTCTTCTGACATTTTTTCTATTGAAGGTCCACACTACATATAACCATTTTCTATTTTTTGTGGTGTTGCTGTGAAATGTGTTTTGTGCCAACTGGACCAAACTGCACACCTTGACAAGGTGTCTTGTACAATCTCACTGAACAGAAAATTTTGGACAACAACATCTACACCTCCAGCTAAAGCCCAGAGGTCTGATCTTGTAACTGCGTGTCCTTTTCGAGATTAAGGCATTTTCTAAAATTTGGACAGTCAAGGACAAAATTATTGCTGTAAAATGTATGTGTAACACAAAAACATTTTTTATCACTAATATTTTCCTCTAAAATCTGAATTTTATCAGAGTCCAGTTAGACGACATAATAATAACTACAATAACAATAATATAATAATTATTATTCCTACAAAATGCTCTGTAAAATTATGTGTGTGTATGTGTGTGTCTGGGTGTACTCAAAACTAACAGTATTGATATTTGGTTATAATATTTTATAATAAAAATATATATTACAATATATAATGTAATAATAAAAATAATATAACAATGAAAAATAATAATGTATTCATTTCTAAGAGTAAAAGTGATAAATAAATGCTCTGTAAAAATATGAGTACACTTTTCTACTAGGGTAGGACCATAATGACAAGGGCTTGCAATAGATAAAACCTTCAGCCTTTTATTTTGAAGGAAGCTGCAGGCAAGCTTTTATTTTGGCTGAAAAAAAGCTGACGTGCATACTTTGAAGTACGCATGCCTCTTTCTTGAAACACAGCACAAACTGACTAGCCTATATAATAATACAATTTTTATTTTGGATGATTTGATGACACATGGCACAAAACACGACATAAACTATTTTTAATGTTATTTTGACAACGTCCAAATATTTGGTTTGTTACAAAACTGGCGGGTTAGTGGGATACACTGCTTAAATAATAAAAATAACTAGAAAATGCAATTTCTGAAGAAATTGCTGACTGCTGAAAAAAAGCTGAATAAGTTGAATAATCAAGAACTATAAAGTGTATTATTTTTGTATGAAGAAGCAGAGTAGCATTGAAATAGGAAAAAGAGAAAAGTGAATGAAGTGTACAAAATGTATTCAAGAAGATTGCATGTACAATATCTGAATGGGTGGAAGAATTTTTTTTTCAGAAAAAGAAAATCTAAACAGCATGTAAAAATAAAAGTCTGTACAAATCTGACTGTGACCATGGCTGACATTAAAAATGGCCTCAGCTGGTGCTTGAGCTGTATACCAATAGCCAATGTCCATTTTAAGATCGCGTTGCTATTTCTGGAGTTTTATTTTGAGAAAATGCTATACAAAAGCTATATTTTGAAAGGGCAGAGGAGCCTCATGGGACCTTATATGAGAATCTGGACTTTATTTTAAATGTTCCTTCTACTATACAAAAATGTAATATCTTCCTATAAATTACTTTAGACTTATTTTGAAATAAGGCTTTTGAAAGGGCTACATACTGTGTGGCATTGAGATGACCCTCAATTAAACGCTGAGTCTTAAGTTTAAATAGCCGCTATACTTTGGAATAGTATTTGGGTGTTCATTATACTTTAGAAAGGTCCAGTCACTTTCTCTAAATAACTGTAGTTGTTTGTGAAAGTGTTGTCACGTCCTGCTTGGAGAAGACAACGTGGATGGCACTGAGAATGGGCCCATGTGTAACAGTGGACATTAGGCAGCCAGTCATTCTAATTACCAACCACAGACAGCTATAGTATGTGCTACTGTTATGTGAGCCGTTGCTATGTTGCTGTGCGACATATTTTTATTTTGGGAACATTTGACATTTGTTATTTAAACAACAGTTTTATGTGGATGTTCCTGGGAGGCAAACATGAATAACTGCTTTTTTCCCATTCATTTTTTCAAGTCATGTTATGAGGTAGGGGTGTGTGAGGGATGGAGGAGAGGCGCAGGACCCAAATGCAGGACGCACAAAGTCTTTATTATGCCTGGATCGACCAGGCTCGGGCACACACAGAGTTCTCTGTCCAGCACAAACCACCACACCACGTGGACAGGCAAATGTACAACAACAGCGGCAAATCACTCCGCTACTCAGCGGGCAGGCAGACAAACATAAAACTTCACCACACGGCGTACAAACACAACTCTCCACCTCATACGTTATGTATATCATGTAAAGCTCTGACAACAAACAAAAGAACAGAGGGGGTAATTAAACTATGGCTATATGTATAGATTCGAAGTGTATCAGGGCTCTGCAAGTTGTGGTGACATCAGTGGATTGGGAATGGCTGGAGATGTAGTGATGCGCCTTTGTGATGACATAAAGCAGGCCTAGGTCGGCCCGTTGAGCAAACATAAGTTCCGGTGGAACCCCTGGGTAGGCAAGAGTCCAGGGTCAATCCGTTGGGCGACCCCTCAAGTGAGCAAAGATCTGGGGCTGACCTAGCTCTGGGGCCGTTGTGAAGGACGGCGGTTTGCCCCAGTGGGTTGGTTGGGGTAGCTGACACCACCATTCCTCCTGGACGGAATCTCTGCCCTGGTTGGCTTGCCCAAAGTTTCAATCCAGTAGGTGCGGTGGCGTCAGCCAGCCCAGCAGGTCGCAAAAATGCTCAGGCTGGCAAGAAGAAGAAATGACAACAACCAGTCCCTGGATTTGAAAACAATGGCCCTTTTTTTGTTTTTGCTTCTTTGTTATTTTGTATTTTGCTATGCTACATAGAGAAGGAAAATCAAACCAATTTTGAAATTGCGGTTATCCCCTTGAGACGTTTTTTTAAATTTTTTAATATCTGCTTTTGAATGGAAAATCCAATTACCAAAAGATACATGGACCCCTTATGATTAATTTAATCAGATTAATCAATTGAAAACATTATTGATGAATTAATCAATTATTAAAATAGTTCTGTGGCAGCCTTAAATTACACATATATAAATTACATACAGTTTTATATAGCAACATGAACATACCATATGTACATACATACATAAATACATACAATCTTCAATACAATCTAACAACATTTCCCATGTAATTATAATTCTGAACTGTGTCCATTTAGAGCATTGGATTGTCTTTAATTTGAACAGATTTCTGCAGATCATCTAAAGCCAGACTGTAATGCAACCACAGGGGGGCAATGCAACCACAGGGGGGCACAATCCAGTGCCTTCATGTGCCCGTATCAAGTCCGGGTAAATGCAGAGGGTTGTGTCAGGAAAGGCATCCAACGTAAAACTTAAGCCAAATCAAACATGTGAATCACAAAAATGACTTCCATACCGGATCGGTCGCGGCCCGGGTTAACACTACAACAATAATACTTTGAATGTAGGGACTTTGTCAGGGAAAACTAGAGAGTTGGCTGATATGATGAAGAAAAGAAAGGTGGGTATCTTGTGTGTTCTGGAGACCAGGTGGAAAGGTAGAAAGGCCTATAGATCAGGCGCAGGGTTCAAGGTGTTTTGTCATAGTGTGGATGGAAAGAGGAATGGAGTAGGAGTTATCCTGAAGGAGGATTTTGCTAGGAATGTTCTAGAGGTGAAAAGAGTGCGATAGGGTGATGAGTCTGAAGCTGGAAGTTGAAGGTGTGATGTTGAATGTTGTCAGTGGTTATGCCCAACAGGTAGGATGTGAGTTAGAAGAGAAGGAGAAATTCTGGAGGAAGATGGAAGAAGTGATTCAGGGTATCTCTAGTGGTGAGAGAGTGGTGATTGGGGCAGACTTCAACGGATATGTTGGTGAGGGAAACAGAGGTGACAAGAAAGTGATAGGTAAGGTTGGTATTCTTCTAGGCCTCCTTCCTGGCAGCTCTAACCTCAGCATCCTTTTACCAATGTATTCACTGTCCCTCCTCTGAACATGTCCAAACCATCTTAATCTGGCTTCCCTGGCTTTTTCTCCAAAACATCTAGCATGAGCTGCCCCTCTGATGTACTCATTCCTGATCCTATCCATCCTCGTCACTCCCAGAGAGAACCTCAACATCTTCACCTCTGCTACCTCCAGCTCTGCCTCAGTCTTTTTATCAGTGCCACTGTCTCTAAACCATACAACATTGCGGGTCTCACCACTGTCTTGTACACCTTTCCTTTCATTCTTGCTGATACTCTTTTGACACACATCACACCTGACACTTTCCTCCACCCGTTCCAACCTGCTTGCACACGTCTCTTCACTTCTTTTCCACACTCTCCGTTGCTCTGGACTGTTGACCCTAAGTACATAAAATCCTCCACCTTCTTCACCTCTACTCCCTGTAAGAATAGCATATAGCACCCCGAAGAATAGCAGAGGATCCCCAAATCCAGGTGTGAAAAACTTGTTGCATCATTCCCAAGAAGACTCATGGCTGTACTAGCTCAAAAGGGTGCTTCTACTCAATACTGAGCACAGGGTCTGAATACTTATGACCATGTGATATTTCAGTTTTTCTTTTTTAATAAATTTGCAAAAATTTCTACATTTCTGGTTTTTTCTGTCAAGATGGGGTGCTGAGTGTACATTAATGAGAAATAAAATGAACTTTTTTGATTTTGGCAAATGGCCGCAATGACACAAAGAGTGAAAAATTTAAAGGGGTCTGAATACTTTCCGTACCCACTGTATGAGCATGCCCACAACAGCTCGCCGCTTCTCACCGCGAGCAACTCCAGAATAGAAGAGAGTCCAGCCCCTCTCAAGGAGTTGGGTTCCAGAGCCCAGGCTGTGCGTGGAGGCGAGCCTGACTATCTCTAGTCGGTACCGCTCAACCTCCCGCACAAGCTCAGGCTCCTTCCCCCCCAGTGAGGTGACATCCCATGTCCCTAGAGCCAGTTTCAGACCGTCAGACCGTTTCAGGGCATACTGTCCTGCCAGCGCCCGATCCCGTCCAATCTCGGAACCTAAGCAAAACCGGGCCTGGTTAGTACTTGGATGCGAGACCGCCTGGGAATACCAGGTGCTGTTGGCTTTCATGTTTGATGTTTTGGAGAAAAAGCAAGGGAAGCCAGATTGAGATGGTTTGGACATGTTCAGAGGAGGGACAGTGAATACATTGGTAAAAGGATGCTGAGCTTAGAGCTGCCAGGAAGGAGGCCTAGAGGAAGACCAAAGAGGAGGTTCTTGGATGTAGTGAAGGAGGACATGAGGATAGTTGGTGTGGGTGAGGAGGATACAGAGGATAGGGTTAAATGGAGGCAGATGATTCGCTATGGCGACCCCTGAAGGGTGCAGCCGAAAGGAAAAGAAGATCAAAAGCCAGACTGTAGTATGACCTGGCTTGCAGTGGGACTGATGGCACACAAAAGAGTATTATCAGCATAAAAATGTACATCACAGTCTGGAGTTGTACAATAAATATTATGTACACAGTAAAAAGCAATGGTCCTAATATTGATCCTTGAGGAACACCTTTATCAGCTAACTGGGAACGTGAACCGTTTAACCTGAGTAACTGTGAAATCTGACATCTTTAAGGTTCATTCACATATGTTCTTAAGAGCCCTCAAATGCTTGTTACAGTCTCCCCTCGCTGCATGGACAATGCTCAGTTGTGATGGAGATAGCAGGATCAATTGTCATTATGTACGTCAAGTATGACAACTGAACTATCCCAACGAAAGTGCTCTTGAAGTGCACATTCTGGGACAGATCCTACATGATGCAGAATGCATTGACAGGTTCTGTAGTGGTCATAAGTGTGTGTCCTACAGCAAACCACAACAGGAAGTCATCGGTGCTGATGGTGGATGAGCTGCTGTCAGCGTACCCCCACCAACTGTCCTTCTCTGAGGCTGGAATGAGGATCATGATCACCAGCCATTTCTCTCCCAGAACCCGTCTTACCATGGCCTCACGAATGCTCATCACTGAGGTGAGGACACACTCTACAAGTGAAGGTTTGATTGAAAAAAGAGAAAAAAACATTGCTGTCACTTACTATTTGAAAGAGACTGCAGTGTTTTTCTCTGAGGGAAAAAGTGTTTCAGACAGCCTACAAGGCAATCTGATGGTCCAAGTTATTTGATTTGAACATATTTGCTGAAAGCAGTAAACAGTAGGATCAGGAATTGAACTTGTCTAATTTTACCAATAAGCCATTTTTGCTTCAAACTGCTGAACTAAATTCTGACAGAACTACTGCATAAATTCTGACAATTATCTCTTCTCTGAGGTTGAACTGAGTTGCAAAATGACAGATGTTATTTTAAAAAAAATTTTTAATAATTAAAAAAAAATAGAGAGAGAGATTAAGAGGAGTTAGTTCCTGCCTTCTTTCTTGTCTCTGCACACTTGGCTTTTCTGTGTACAGTGGACAATGTCAGGCTGTTGATTTCAGAAACATATATTGCCGATTCAAGGTTTTGATGGTGTGAGAGCTATTTCAGAAGTATCGCTTTTATACATTTGAAAATCTGTTAAAAATCATTTCTGACTGAACACAAAAATACTGACCATTTCTTTTAGACTTAAATGGATTTTGATAATAAAAAGTGTGGAAGACAAAATGGGGACTTCTGAAATTCTGAAATTACAGGTTTTTTCAGTTGTTTAAGTACAATTTTGAAAACAGGGCCTGTTTTTTCAAAACGATGAAAATGCTTCAGGAATCCATACCGAAACTGTTGCTATAGTACATGCAGTAAGTAATTGTAATTTTATGTTGACAGAAGATTCACTTGTGCTCTTGACCAAATGTCCGAATTATTGATGCCAGTTTTACCTGTTTAGGTTAGGCTGTACTCTCAGTCCAGCCTCTGACACAGACCATTTTTGCTGAAGACAGGTGAACTTACCTGTTACCTTTTCATAGTGCTTAAACCTGATTGGCAATTACTTAAGCAATTGTATGAGCTAATAGGTACCAAAATGCATGTAGAAATGATGCTTGAATGAATAAAATGAAATGTTTCACAGTGAGGTCTGCCACTTTACCCCTCCGGCTTTTGTGTTTATCTACATATATGTGCATGGATGTGTGTTACTATGTGTGTCTGTTACTTGATTTAGAGGCAGCGTCTAATCAACACGCGGACTTTGACCAACGGTGACTCCGATGTTCCAGTGAAAGGAGGAAGTAGGCGGGGCATAGAAAATGGGCTGTCTGCGGCGGAGAGGGGTGTCAACCTTCATCATGACGACCAAGAGGCAGGCAATGAGACAGAGAACGAGGACAATGAGAACAATGAGAATGATGAAGAGGAAGAGGAAGAAGAAGAGGATGGAGAAGGACCCTTTGTACCATTCCAATGCCCAGGTACCAGCTAGGAGTTGATCCATCTAGAAGTTGTTTTCACTCTTATCAAAAAAGATTTTAGTTACTTTTGTTTAACCCTTTGAAATCTGCCATAGATATGGCGTTGTGATCTTAACGGATTCATAGTTTACACAGTGAAACCTATAGGAACAAAAGTACACTGATGGTTGGTCATGTGTAATGCCCTGTGGAGCTGCCTAATCAGCATAAATAGTGACTCACCTGTTCTCACCCCAGAATTGTCATCCACATACGTTTGGATCAACAAAATAATGATAGCAAAGACAATCGGGGGGATGTATTCATGGGTGGAGAAATACAGTTGTACAACTTGAACATCATTCCTTTTTAACCTCCAGTTGACAGCAGCACACTCTCTCCTCCTGCCACTCCCAATTAAACCAACATTTTTTTATTGTATGTGCTTTGTAGTTAAAGCATGTTGTGTCCAGGTTTCCCTAGACGTAACATCCATCCACCACCAGGCATTTTTTGTCAGTAACACACTGGTTTATATTTAATATTGGTAATGCTACAGTCTATATAGACTGTACAGCTGTAAGTGATCAGGTGTCTATAACAGGGTAGTGCCGTGCACGTAGCGCAACCAAAAAAGTGTAAAAAGAAGTGTATACAGAATGTGCACTTCTGCTAACAATCCCACAACAAGAGTTACTGTTGAGTACCTCCACAGCTGATTCAAAAATTATACTGGTTAGTGTCTGAAATTTGCTCTCTGATTGTTCACTATTGCATAATCCATTCAGTACACATTATGCAGAGAGTACTGAATGAGTGAATGAAGGAGGGATTTCTAACACAGCCAAGTCCTTATTTGAGTGTCAGACACACATAGGATTGTGACGAGAGTAATTGCATTTCCCAAAATTTAGAACAACTCCTTTGATGTGGAAGCTTTATTTAGTTTGGGTTTTTAGTTGTAAACATTTAATGCTGTCAAATAAATCCATCTTCAGCACTCTCAAGCACTCTCAATAGTAATAATTATTTGTAGAAAAGATATTTACATTTACAGGTTGTTAAATGCATCTGAAAGACGTGCACAAAATATGTAAACCATTTATCTTTCCTTTTATTTCCTGTCAATGTTTCTTTCTTTCTTTCTTCATCAGAGTTAGTATCCAAAAGCATCAGTCTCTATCTGTCAATGCATTGCCAATACAGAATCTTTTAAAGCTCTTCAGAACTTCATGTTTAATTAAAAGGGTGAAGCACAAAAAAATCTTATCACAAAAGTGATTAGGTTTTAACAAAAAGTTGCTAGTAATATAAAATGATTTTGCAAATTTGCTCTTATTTTTTATCGTGTAGATAACATGAGTGTTCACCCTCATTAGTATCAAGATTATAAGAGTAATTCTTATCAAATCAAGTCTTTATCAGAATAAGCTGAAATTTGATCTTTTTGATCTTTTTTTATCAATTTCTAAATGCCATCCACATATGATAGTCTTGCCTTTTTGAAAGTGCACTGAATAAATCGTATTACATAAGCAGCAAATGTAAATGCATCCACATTTCAAACTACATGTGCAGAAATGAACATGAATAAATCTGACTTAAACATTTTTATTGGTCAGTAAACATTCATGGGGATGCATGACAGAGTTTTATAGTTTGAGAGGACATAGTGTTCTGTCTTTTAGGCATCCCCCCTCCTTCTTCATACAGTCTATGCATCTCTGTACTGACACTGTGTATCATGGCTTGTAACCTGTGTGTTTGCAGTGGGTCCATATAACAAGCTGAAGTGGCTGCTGGCCTGGCCTCTGTGTGTGCTGCTGTACTTCACCGTCCCCAACTGCTCCACCCCTCACTGGGAGAACTGGTTCATGCTGTCCTTTGTCTCCTCCACCCTGTGGATTGCTGCCTTCTCCTACATCATGGTCTGGATGGTGAGTATCAGGGAGGCCAACTGGTAAGAGTAATGCTATTCTTCTACAGCCTATGAAATTTTATTCCTTTGAGGAATGTTATTAGTGTGAAATTTTTAATATCTCCAGATTAATTATAACATGTGGAATTAATAATTTGTCCTATATAAACAAGGAAGAGATTATTAAAAAATGGCTGAAATTGAATGAAAGAGAAAAGCAAATGGAGGGGGAAAGAAGACCTGCTGCTCTTATCTCCTTTTTCCATTATACAGTTTTAGTAGTACTCAGCTCTACGTGACTCAGTTTTGGTCATTTTCCATTACAGTTGAGTTCCACCTCAACGTGGGTCGTACCGTCATAGCATGGCAGCAACTACAGTGACACCACCAAGCACAAAAACATACGCAGCTCCTTGTAGGACCATGGTGTTGTTTTGTGAGTAGCATTAACCATTTGCCTCACTAAAGACTATAAAAATGGAAAGACAAACGGTCGCTGTTTTGCCGGTCTTTAAATATAGCAGATTTGATTTTTGTGTGAGGATGCGGTTGGACTCTAGTGTCGGATGCTCATGACTCCTCTAGTGACGTCACTCACTGTCCAGTCAGTGGCCTGCAGTCTGTTGAGTCACATTTTAGTATCAGCCTGGCTCGCTTGGAATCTCGGCTCTGGAGGTACTAAAAAAGTATCTGCTACCTATCCCCTAATGGAAAATCCCAAAAACCGAGTCGAGCTGAGTAGTGCTACTTGAAAAGCCCCATTGGAGGAGGCACATTAGAGGCACACAGGTTGCACCGCTGAGGGCAGCCATGGCTCTCTAATATTGTGTATGTTTTTGTGTTTTTTCTGTTTTCTGCTGCCCCTTATGACCAACTCTGCTTCTCAGAGCCAGGTCTGCTCAGATGTCACAGTCCTCACTTGGAGACCCTCTTCATGAAATGCCAACTGTTTTCTTCATTTGTTCTCGTCAAAGTGTACATTTCACCTGAGCCCTGCGTCACCGAGGCTAAGCAGGTAACAAATGTGGAGAAACAACACCCAGACTCCCTGCTCATAATTCTGGAGGATTTTAACAAAGGAAACTTTAACCATGAACTTCCCAAATGCAGAGAGCATATCAAATATCCCACCATGGACATGAACACATTGGACCACGGTTTTAAAGGATGCTTATTGCTCTGTTTCCCATGCTGCTTTAGGACTCCCTGATCTGCTTCAACTCATCCCAATCTACAGGCAGAAGGTAAAACCCTCTAAGCCTTGTGGTAAGGACTGTGAAGAAATGGACAGCAAAGTCAAAGCTTGAGTTACTGGCCTGCTTTCAATTAAATTCAATTCAGTTCAGTGTTATTTTTATAGTGCCAAATCACAACATAATCATCTCAAGGCACTTTACAAAAAACCAAAAACCCAACAAATCCCTTATGAGCAAGCACTTGGCGACAGTGGAGAGGAAAAACTCCCTTTAACAGAAGAAACCTCCAGCAGAACGAGGCTCAGTTTGGGCGGCCATCTGTCTCGACTGGTTGGGGTAAATGGATAAAGGAGAGAGAAAAGAATAGCAACAATAAACAACAAATAGACACTGCAGGTTGGTGGGGCCAGTAACTGCAAATCAGTAATATACAGCTCCAGGACCAGTAGTAATGAGTTACAGTAATCTAGCTTTGAAGTAACAAATGCATAAACTAGTTTTTCCACATCATTTTGAGACAGGATGCTCCAAATTTTGGCAATATTGTGCAAGTGAAAGAAGGCAGTTCTAGAGATTTGTTTTATGTGTAAATTAAAGGACATAGCCTGGTCAAAATTAACGCTTAAGGTTTTTCACAGTAGTGCTGGAGGCCAGGGCTATGCCATTTAAAGTAGCTATATTGTTTGAAAACCTGTTTCTGAGGTTTTTAGGCCCAAATACAATAAGTTCTGTTTTCTCTGAGTTTAAAAGTGGAAAGCTACTGGTCATCCAGGCTTTTATGTTCTTTAAAGATGCCTGAGGTTTGACTAACTGGTTTGTGTTATCAGGTTTCATAGATAGATATAACTGAGTGTCATCTGCATAGCAGTGGTAATTAATAGAGTGCTTCCTAATAACATTGCCTAAAGGAAGCATGTATAAGGTGAACAGAATTGGTCTTAGCACAGAACTTTGTGGAACTCCATAACTAACTTTTATACTAACTCTGTTCTTTCATAATGAACATGAACAAATTGGAATCTGTCCAATAAAACAGATTGGAACCATTTCAATGCTGTTCCTTTGATTCCAATTACATGCTCCAGTCTCTGTAATAGGATGCAGTGGTCAATAGTGTCGAATGCAGCACTAAGGTCTAGCAGGACAAGTATAGAAATGAGTCCATTATCTGAGGATAAGAGAAGACTTTTGGTGACTTTTAACAGTGCTGTTTCTGTACTATGATGTGCTGAAAATTCTGATTGAAAATTGTCAAATAGTTCATTCCTGTATAAGTGGTCTGATAGCTGCTTAGCAACAGCTTTTTCAAGGATTTTAGAAATAAATGATAGGTTGGATATTGGTCTATAATTAGCCAAGACTCCTGGATCAAGACTAGGCTTTTTGAGTAAGGGTTTGATTACTACAGTCTTAAAAGCCTGTGGTACGTAGCCTGATACTAGGGATAAATTTACCATGTCTAATAAAGATGAGCCAATTAATGGCAGGGTCTAAGCAGTCGAGTCGGGATGGGGTCTAAGAGACATGTTGATGATTTAGATGAAACAACTGTTAACAGGAATTCAGAGAGATCTATGGGAGAGAAGCAATCTAAACATAACTGAGGTCTTACAGATAATTCAAGAGCTACTGTAGTAGAAGATTCATTGATTGCAGGTATAGGAAGCATCTGCTGAATTTTATCTCTAATAGTTGTGATTTTATTTGTAAAGAAACTCATAAATTCATCACTGCTGAGAGCTAATGGAACACTGGGCTCAACAGAGCTGTGACGTTTTGTCAGCCTGGCTACAGTGCTGAAAATAAAATTGGGATTGTTCTTATTTTCTTCTATTAGTGATGAATAGTAGTGAATAGTTTACAGAGAGCTTTTTATATGTTAATAGACTGTTTTTCCAGTCCAGATAAAATGATTCTAAATTTGTGGAATGCCTTTTCTTCTTTTCTTCCAAACGCTGCATGATCCATCATCTTAAATTCAAAAGTTATTAAAGAATGATCTGACAAAATAGGATTATGGGGAAAAACTATTAAGATCAAGGGTGTGACAGTGGGTGGGTTTATTAACATTTTGAGTGAAACCAATTGAATCTAATATTGAATTAAATGCAGTGCTGAGACTATTATTTTCAACATCTACATGAATGTTAAAATCTCCCACTATAATGACTTTATCTGAACTAAGCACTGAATCAGACAGGAAGTCTGGAAATTCAGTTAAAAACTGAGTAGGGATAGGTGGACGGTACAAAATAACAAGTAGAACAAGTAGTTTTTTGTGTTTTCCAGTTTGGATGTGAGAGGCTCAGAGTGAGGCTCTCGAATGAGTTACAACTGTCCTGAGGATGAAAGTTTAATAATAAGTTTGAGTGGAAGATTGCAGCTACTCCTCCACCTCGACCTGTGCTTCAAGGAACATGACAATTTTTATGACTGAGGGGGGTTGATTCATTCAGAGTGACATATTCATCCTGCTGTAGCCAGGTTTCAGTAAGACAGAGTAAGTCAATTTGGTGATCAGTTATCAAATTATTTACTAACAGAAATTTAGATGAAAGAGACCTAATATTTAATAATCCACATCTGACTGTTTTGTTTTTCTGTTCAGTAAGAGGAGTGGTCTTAATTTTTATTAGGTTTTTATGAATAACTCCTCTTCTGTTAACTTCTGATTTATTTGATTTATACGTTCAAGGGACAGACACAATCTCGATGGGGTTTGAGGGGGGTTTGACGTCTCTAAAGAAACTGCAGAGAGGCATTTTAGACTGAGTCTCTGTGTCCCGGTCCCCACTCTGGATTGTCAAACTATAGGTTGGCTAATAAACTTGGTCAGATTTCTAGAAATGAGAGCTGCATCATCCAAAGTAGGATGGATGCTGTCCCTCGCTAACAGACCGGGTTTTTCCCAGAAAGTGGCCCAATTGTCTACAAGGCCCACATCGTTTGCTGGACACCACCTAGACAGCCAGCGATGGAACGGCGACATGAGGGTAAGCATGTCATCACTGGTCAGATTGGGAAGGGGTCCAGAGAAAATTATGGAGTCCGACATTGTTTTGGCAGTTACACACCGACTCAACATTAATTTTAGTGACCTCCCATTGGTAATTGGGTGTCATTCCTGCTGACATGAATAACAATTTTACCAAACAGTGCTTTTACTGCACTGATTGGAGGGTTTTTTGAAGCTGCAGCCACAGACCTAAACAAACTCACTGACACTGTGTCATGATGGGAGAATTTTGGTTTCCTGTTTGGACTTTTATTTTGGTGTCTAAGTTGTTTGTGTAAAGGTAGCTTTATGTTCATTACTAAGATTAGTTTTACCTGTTTCCTATTTAGCCTTCTGTTCCGGTCCCTTTGTTCTTTGTTCTTTCAGTGTTGACTAAGTTAATGAAGGAGAGAGTTTTGTTTGAGTTTCGTTATTCTTGTTCCCACGCAAAGTGGCGTCATTTATTAGTGTTTTGTTTCGACGCCAAGTGGTGGAGTTGCCTGACGGCAGTATTTGCAGGGGGGGTGTTCTCTTATGTGCTGAAGCCTGGTGGATCCAGGAAAATAAAGAGATTATGTCCTCTATTTGGGTCCTGCGCCTCAATCCTTCACCACCACACCTCCAACATCATAACAGAATACTCTGTCCAAAGAATGGACCCAGGGGACAATAAAGGGAAGACGCCCAAGGAGTGATATGGCGGGGTTCCTCCAGGCATCACATGATGATTACATGGGGGCACTTGTTTTGTCTTCCCAGCTGGAGTTGATCATGAGGCAGCCTCCTTATGACACCTCCAAGGTAGTGGCAGTCTCCCTTTTCGCCACCTTCCGCACGTTGCTGGAGACATGGCGGACCCAGCATTTCCAGTAACAGTGCCTAGCCCAGCTACAGCTCCCACTGCTGGCTTGCCAGTCACTGATGCCGGCTCCCTAGTGTGTGTCCTCGGCTAGCCTGCTAGAGTTACCAGCTAGCTCGCCAGTGTTCCCGGCTAGCCTGTCAAAGTTATCGGCTAGTCTGCTAGTGTCAGGGAGTTTTTCCTCTCCACTGTCACCAAGTGCTTGCTCATAAGGGATTTGTTGGGTTTTTTTGTTTTTTGTAAAGTGCTTTGAGATGATTGTGTTGTGATTTGGTGCTATACAAATAAAACTGAATTGAAATGAACAGAATTGAATTGTCCCTGGCTAGCCCGCCAGAGTTCCCAGTCCTGCCACCTCGATGTCAGCGACGTTGCCACCTGAGGAGGTGACCCCAGCTTCCCAAGCCTCATTGTGCTGTTCCTGCGAGGCTCTGCCTCTGCTTCCCGAGCCTCAGTGTGCCGACGAAGCCGTTCTCGCTTCCCCAATGGAAAATATCACCAGTACAGCAACAGTGTACATCTCAGTTCTGTACTCCTAACTTGACTCCCTCTCCACCATCTTGAAGACCATTCTGAAATTTTTATTCCTGCTCTGAAGTATGAGGAGTAACAATCAAAGAAAAGACTTGAGAGAGGAATCAAGAGACTGTCCTTCTCTTAAGTCTTTTATATACCGATATGCCTTTTCTGGACCTTTAACTCTTTAACCTTTAACTCTTCTGATGAAGGATCAGAGAAAAGGACGCCTCATGTCTCTAAGAACTTGTTTCCTCACGTTTTTTCCTCCCATCTTAGGTGGGTGGGACTAAAGACACAAGGACAATATGCAAGTAAGGGAAAGGTGGCTATAATCAAGGGAATTGGGAGGTAAAATTGTCTCACCAAACTGTTTACTTTTCCACAACCATCTACCCAAATGGGCTATTTAAATAGCCAACTTTAGAGACATTCAGAATCCTCTTAAAAAGTGTTTTTAATTCAGAAGAAACAGTATAATCAGCTTTTATTCTTAAAGCAGTCAATATATTTATATTTTTTAACTATGGGCTAATAGACTAAAATATGTTTAATTAGACCTTAATCTGTTGACAGATTTTTTTTTTTTTTTTCATCGTAGCATTTTGATAAATACAGTTTTAATAAGGTCTATTGCTATATCTCTGTCAAATGCTCCAGCAGTTAAAGCAACACACAAACATAACTGCCAAAACATAGGCATAGTGTGTCTGTATTTTTCTGTCTGTCAGGTAACAGTGATTGGCTTCACACTCGGCATCCCTGATGTCATCATGGGCATCACCTTCCTGGCAGCTGGCACCAGTGTACCTGACTGTATGGCTAGCCTGATAGTGGCACGACAAGGTATTCTGCCACACGTGAAAAAAACAGTTTACAAGGCTACAAAACACACACCAGAAAGAAGTCAAAGAAAATTAAAGTGAAGACACAATCAGATATTCCACCATCCCTCTTCTTCCCTGTGATGAGGCTGTAAACTAAGGTGAAGTGGTGAGGGAACCCAGTCTGATGGGGTCCCCTCTCCATCCTTTCATCTGTGTTTATACTTGCTCTTGTCATCACATATTTAAACATCAGTTTAACTGTACGTGGAGCATCACAGGGAGATGCACACTTGTTGCTGTATTTTAGTCATCGGCCCTACACTTTGTAGCTGCTTCATTGTATTTTTTTGGACATAACTCAGACAAATAGCTCCAACGATCTCACTGGTGTCACCCTAAATCCATCCAAACATGTTGCCTTCTCCCTCCTCAACCCCCCACCTACCTTCCTGTCACCCGCCCACTCAGTTTCCTTCCCATGTACTTTTTAATCTGTATCCTGTGTTTCTGCTGCTTTACAACTCCATCTCTGTCTGTGTTTAGGAATGGGAGACATGGCGGTGTCCAACTCCATTGGCAGTAACGTGTTTGACATTTTGGTGGGGCTTGGTCTGCCTTGGGCCCTGAACACCCTAGCCATAAACTATGGCTCTTATGTATGTAGCGCACTTCTCAATGTACTTTGCATCTCTGTACTATCTCTGCCTGGCAGCTGTGCAGAGAGCTTCCTTTCCGAGGTTACTGAGCAAACCTTGTCTTTCTAACCAATAGAAGAAAGCCCAAAATCAGGGCTGGGAGCTCATGCCTGTCATTCAGTATGTCAGCGAACTTCAGGATTAATGCTGCTTTCACACCAAGCCTTCAAGTTAGCATTAGTTGCTGTAAGACATCATTATGACTGACTCACAGGCTAGAAAGCTTCCGATGGACCATTTTCACAACAGACAGTTTAATATGTCATAGCAAGAAAAGTGTGCGTTGATTCACAACACAGCTATGCCTGCGTGATTCCTATTGTGACATCTCAAAATATTTGCATTATCTGAGACGGTGATAGAAAACTGGATAGAGAGTAACAGAAGGGCGATGGAGGGGCATGAGAGGAGTGGAGTGGCTTAGTGAGCTTGATTTTAAAGCTTGCCTCAGGAAGCTGAAGTGAGGAGCTGATCTCCAACCGATCTTTGAGAATAACAGATCTGACACCAAATCTATGTACAATACTTACTCCTAGGCACAAAATATAATTAATCAAAACATCAAAACGAATAAATATTATGCAACATACTGTATGTCCTGATGAACTATGATACAGACATTATTGGCAAGAAGTGAAGTCATTCAGAGATACATTGGGTGATTTTGTAAGTTATTGGTTGTTATAGGGGGATCCTGATGCTCTGTTCTTCAGTTAAAAGTACCAACTTTTTATATCTACTAAGTACAATGTCTAATTCTATCTTCTTTTTGGGTAACTTGAACCTTACAAAAACCCAACATAGCCATCAGTGGACAGGCTCCAGATCACACCATGGATCAGTGACACTCAAAGTTGGCCTTTGTCTGATGTTGTAATTTCATGGTTTAACATGGAGGTGAACTGGAAAATTTGAGTGAGATCAAGCATAATTATTTCTGAAGATATGCTGTGCAGTTAATTATGCAACACAAGGCACAAGAAAACATAATGAAAATCAGTAGAGTGGCAGAGAAATGAGCATGAACAAAGGTAATAGAAGTGTGTGCGCGCGTGTGTGTGTGTGGAGGGAGAGAATAAGTGTGGAATTATTTACTTACTGGCTTGATAATGAAAACAGATGGACTCTGCATCCATCAACAACAAACAAACGAACAAATTCAATTCAATTCAATTCTGTTTATTTGTATAGCGCCAAATCACAATTCAATCATTTCCAGGCACTTTAAAAAAAAAAAGAAAAAACCCAACAAATCCCTTATGAGCAGCACTTGGCGACAGTGGAGAGGAAAAACTCCCTTTAACGGAAGAAAAAACCTCCAGCAGTTTGGGCGCCCATCTGCCTCGACCGTTTGGGGTGAGTGGAGAGAGCAGAGAGAAAAGAACAGCAACAATAAACAACAAATAGACTCTGCAGGTTGGTGGGGCCAGTAACTGCACATCAGTGATATACAGCTCCAGGACCAGGGACACCTGCAGAAGGTACAGGGAGAGAACAGAGAGAGAGGGAGAGAGCACAAACGAGGGGAGAGAGTGAGCATAAAGTTAGTGACATTCAGTGGTGGAATATACATGAGGTGGGAGGAGAGGATTGAACTGTGAATTGTGTTTCTTTTCTGTAGTATAAAGAAATTCAACTGTTATGAAACAAAGTACAAAGCCAGAGTTGGAGTTATTTATGTCTTTGTTAAATAGTTATGCTTCTTAACAAAAACAGTCCTTGTTGAACTGGACAGCATTAGGCACTCTGTGTACTTAGATAAAAAAAGTTGGTACTTTAAACTATTAAACTGAAGAACAGAGTTTTAAGATCCCTTAAGGCAAATTTTAACACGTAACACTGGTCTAGAAGGGGAAAGCCTTGGAAATGAAAGTAGCAAAATTTTACTAGTATTAGGTAGAAGTCATAAAATTAAGTCCTGAGTGTTAATTGGCTCCAGTTTCCAAGATAAAGCTTCAGGTCAAAATTGCATCAAAATAATTCCGAATTAGGAGGGTGTGTGCCACACAGATCATTATAAATGTACCGTTTCTTGACACCAATAATGCAACTTTCCATTCATTTATTGGTTTTTCATGTAACATTGTCAAGCTTTTTTCATGAAAAACTAACCGACTTATGAATGGGTGTTAGTCCCTTTGATGTGTAGCAGAGCGGTAGAGAAAACAACTACCTTTGAACTACCTCTCTGCTGTGTAGCTTCTACTGTACTTCGTCAAGAAGTTATGAGGTATCATGATCATCATGAACATGATCATCAGATACTTTATAGGCAAATGTACTCGCCTGTGGATGATAATTATAAATCTTTTTTGTGGAATATCTTGAAAAATTCAGCCAACCAGCACCTTCATCACCTGTTTTCTAATTCATCTAATCAAAAAAATTAGCACATTTGATCTTGGAGATCTCTAATTTACCAAAATTTGTAGACAAGTGTAACTGCTACAAAATATAATTATCAACATCAGTGACAGCATGGTAGAAAGTCAGTAAAATCTTTATTACATCCACTTACATTCCAATGTGATACAGGATAAAAAAAAACCTTCACTCTCAACAAGCAGGGCTGGACTGGCCATCTGGCAGACCAGGCTCTTTCCTGCTGGGCCGACATACTTTTTGGGCCAGGCCATTATATCTTCCTACCATATTTGTCTGATAGGCCCATAAAACTCTTAGCAGCCTATAGTTTTTTTCTGCCTAATTAGTTGACGGCGCTGTGGTTTTTGCGGCTGTGTAATGTCAAAAAAAGTCAGTGTAGGATTTTTATTCCCAGAAAGCAGCCCCCTACCTAAATATTCCACTTTGCTAAATATTCCACAATGTGGAAAAGAGGCTGAAATGTATTGTTGCAGTTTTGAATGAATATGATAAAAGGATAATTATTTTTTCTCATAATGGTATAGCAGGAATAGCAGTTTCTTGCACATTTTATTCTCGCAGATCAAGCTAAACAGCAAAGGACTCATCTTTTCTGTGGGGCTCCTGTTGGCATCTGTGTTTCTGACGGTAAGTAGACAGTAGCATGTAAGTTCCATAACCCAGAGAGTTTCTGCCTCTGAAAGCTTTCTGAGATCTCTCTGCATGTTTATCATACTCTGTTAATCTGTGTGTTGGTCTGTTTGTCCAGGTCCTGGGAGTTCACCTAAACAAGTGGACGCTGGACAGGCGTCTGGGTCTCATGTGTCTCATCCTCTACTCCATTTTCCTGTGTTTCTCCTGCCTCATTGAGTACAACATCTTCACCTTTGTCAACCTGCCAACCTGCCGGAATGACTAGCACACACCACAAGCACTGATGTACATATGTGTACACACATACACACTCCAAGGAATTCCTTTTGAAGTATTATATACCGTTGATGGTGTTTGTCTGATGATAATTGATAACCATAATTTTAAATCTAATCAACAGCAAGAATTAACTGCTAATACTATTTAACACAGGTCTGACTGACACAATGAGAAGAGGTCCCACTCTGTTTTTTATTTTATTTTTTTTTTATGCTTGTCTTTCTGCATGGTGCAATATTGACCTGCTCTGGTGTATACTTATGACCAGTGTGGGACTAATTTCAAGAGCAGAGACTGGCTCTTTACAGGCCTTCACACAGTGCAACAAACTGAGGAAAACAATAACACAACACAGCAAATCACTTTGTCCTTCCATTTAGGTGTGAAAGTTGTAATATTTACTAGCTGCTTATCTTTTCAGTAATAATGATAAAAGCAATGGTGTAAATATGTGGAAAGGTATAAATTATATCACCAGTTAGGACTATTTACTATTTATCTTAACATTATGAGTTCATAATTAAGTTTGGCTGTTCAGAACATTTTCTGACCCACAGAGAACCAGGTCATTACCTTTTCACAAATTACCTTGAATCACATCACAGCTGTAGGTTCTACAATCTGTATTAGTAATGAATTAACTTTATCAAGGGTTTTCCTGTTTGTCCTGTACATAGCTTAGCCCTACCCTCAGATATTTTATTTATTATTTGTTCAGGTCAGATGCACATTCTCTTCTGGAGGTCACAAAAACACCTGGATAGGTTTTATTTATGGACCTAGGGTTGCTGAAATACTTTACCTAAGATTTGTTCAGATGACCACTTGTGTACATAAAAGCACAATTTCCTCTGAAAGTATTTTTCTTGTTGATTTAAATGATTTTATTCTGATGCATAGTTATATGTGTGGGTGTTAAATAGAATTCAAACTTGCACTGAAGAGCTTGAACAACTTCACAAAGAAAGTTACTCCTCCTAATGCTTGTCAACAAGCAGATTGTCCATTGTTGTGGACAGAGGTTGTACTGTGTACTGACATGTAAGGACTGCTTTTTCCTTCTTTCAAAAACACTGACCAAATAGACTGAAACAATGGTGGCATTATTTGAAACAAAAGCCAAGCAAATTGGATGAGGTGTTTCCTCTGTAGCGGAAGGATGTTCTGATTCACTCCTCATGAAAGAAGAAGTGGTAATATTATAGCAGTAGTGTAAAGGATAAGAATTTTCACCTTCTGGATTAAGGCTGTTTTTTTTTTGTTTGTTTTTTTTTTTAATCCAGGATTTATTTGTATTTTGTAATGCCTAATGTTTAGATTTGTCCAGATATAGTAGGTGTGTGGTACATAAATATTTTTACTAGTTCTTAGAGCATGTGCAGTGTGGATTGTGAAACCTTAGGGGAGATTATAATTCCACTACACAAATCAAGGTATAGCAGCCGAGTCACTGTTCCTTAAAGGCTTCCATCAACTGTAGAAGTGAAGACTCTGTCAGAGCCTGTTAATTCTCACACAATATCCATCAAAATGTCAACTTTTTCTCCAGATACATTCATTTAAAATGTCAAGTGCCCTTTTCATTTTTTTCTCATTTGGTGAAGAGGAAACAGAACCACCATATTTTCAGTATTAAGTCACACGTTTTTTACTCCTGTGGCCTGTCCTGTGACTTATATATTTCTTTATAGTCATTTTGAGGAGTAGTCTGTAACATTAGATGGCATAACATTATACCACCGAAAAAGTAAAAACACTTATGCTCATGGTAAACTATAACTCCTAGTGTAACACAAGTGAAAATGCTTCCCAACAGAAGGAGACTGGTAGAAGTGCAGGTAAAGTCTGCAGCTGAAACAAGTTTGGAGTGAGTGTTGACACTGACGCGGATGAATGAATATATACTTTTGCTTGTTGTTATGCCTACCCTACATTCTTCATAGTCTAATTTAGACTATAATTAGTATAATTACAAATGCAACTTTTTCAAAGTGATTTATATATATTTTCTTCTGTTCAACAAGGCTGTTTTTGCTAAATTCGATTTAAACTCCAGTGCGAATTATAGCCCGAAAAATACGGTAGGCTTCATCTGATTTGTTTGAGGTACATTTTTAATTTATGAGAAGAAATATAACAATTTTTTAAAATGTTGTCTGTCAAATATACAAATATTTATATTGTTTTTATGTTTATCATACATGTTTATTTATTTTGGTAACAGGCAGAAGTCTCTGTGCTATGACCGGAAAACAGGGTTTTAAATTTGTTAAATTTTTGTGTAATGCAATAACTATGAGCTTACAAATCTGTAAATAAGCCTCTTTAATGATCAAAGAAAAAAATATTATAGTTTTAAATAATGTATTCAAATTGTAAATGATGTCTGTCAATGTTTGACAGTGTAAAAGCTTGTAATTTTTAATGAAATTATTTATCAATGACTATACACATAATTAAAACAGGACTGTTAACTTACTGAGCCCTACAACTCACAGTATCATTATGGCCAGTTTTCCACGCAACATAATCAAACTAAGCTCAATTGTTGTTTATGGAATATGTACTGGTCAACAAATCATTTTTCCATGTTTAGACAATATATAATGCAGGGTTGATAATTTCCTACTAATTTTGTAGAATTGAAATATTTCATAATATCAATAGGATTACAGGAACATATTTAACATTTTGCATCTTCAGTTGAGCAACTGTGCACTGTACTGTGAGTAAAATAGCATAATAATAGCAAATAAAATAGCAAATAGCACTGTTTGCATAAATTACCAAATGAACACAGTCTCTTATAATTTGTACCGGATTTGTATTACGTAGTATCTAGGACACAGTTAGAGGCCTAGAGGCAGCCTCCCCCCAATAATCAATAACCCCAACTCTTTACTGTTTACTGTTGGTGAGTAAGACACATACATTTATTCTGTCAAACAATATTCTCGTTTTTGAAAAACAATCACTGACTACAAGACATTGCTTATCCTTCATTATTATCGTTATTGTAATATCTTTATCTTTAACCCCAGGGCTTTTTTGTTTTATTATATATATCAGAAAATAACTGTATCATGCACTTTATCATCAAAACAACTGATGCTACAGATTATTTGATTCACTACATTTTGCGCTGCTATTTACTACATGTACCCAAAACCTAAACATAGGGTACCATGTATTTAAAATTAACCAAACTACCACACAGATGCTTACATTTTGAAACAAAGCGTCTTAGAGGAGACTTCTAAATAATTTGTGATATTCACATTGGTGATATATTGCTGATGTACATATGTCTATAAATATGTGTAAATGTATTTATATTTTTTGTCTTAAACTGTATATCTGTTGAATATATTTTCATAGATCCTAGGTCTCCCTTGTACCCCCCTTTGTTTTGTATGTTTTGTTTTGATGTATTTGAGGTCTCTGAAACTGTTGTCCTTTGTTTACTGGCATGTCACTATATCAGTGTAGTAAATTATTTACAGTAAATCTTATTGTGCTTTTGTATAAACCAGTGGGTTTTTAGATAGCACTGGATTTTATTTGAACTCGATATCCTAGATGACTGTGTGCTGTTGCTTGTATGGGATATAAAAGGTGAGAGTGACACTACTTGCAGATAATACATTTCTCTGCGTACCCAAACTTTACCTCTTCCTACACAAATTTTTCAACAGAATGGTAGATATTTCAAAATGTAATTTCAGAGATCATTTTGCTACCTGAGCATTAATAAAGTTGTCCTTGCTTGAGGTAACATGACCTTTGTAGTGTAATACATGTTAAATATACAAATGTAGAAATGTAAACGTGACTATTTGAACATCAATATGAACAATACAGGATACATACTTCACATATACATATAGCATGAAGTAACTCCTGTATTGTTCAGTCCTGCTGTGCTGTGAGGTGAATTGTACACTGCCACTGCTTATCTAGTCCATTCCATCAGGATGTTGTGAAGCGGATGGTCAGTGTATTCCAGGATGGCCTCTATCTTTTTCTGTGTGTATCTCTTCACCACAGCCTCCAGTGAATCCAGCCTCACTCCAGTCACAGAACCAGCTTTTGGCACCAGTTGGTCCAGCCACCTTGTATCTTGACTGCAGCATAACAGCACACTTGCTACCATAGTTTGGTAAAACATGTAGCATTTTCCTGGAGACATCTAAGGACCTAGGCCTTAGGAGGAAAGTTGTCTCTGCCCTTTTTATTATTGTACATTGGTGTTAAGTGACCAGTCCAACTTATTGTCCAGGTGCATATTTGTAAGCTGGCACCACTTCACTGTCCGCACTACACTGAATGGATAAGGAGGAGGTTTTTCCAAATGCGCCTCTCTACTATCTCTAGATCACACTGTCAGGGCAATACTATAATAATAGTAATGAATAATGAATAATATACATCCTTAAGTTTTCGGCCTCTTTGTCATTAAGTACTGACACCAGGTGAGAGAGGACAACACAAATGTAATTGAACATGTCTAGTTATTCTCAGGGTGCATTAGAGCAAAATTGCTTGTCTTAAGATGGGGAACTGTGGGAACAGTCATATTTATTATATTATTTATTATTACTTGATGTGCTTTTTTTTTTCCTTTCTTTCTATTTGTGCTGGGTGTGGGAGATCCTTCCAGACATCATTCAATGCTTATTCTGGTACACCCAAAGTCTTGGGGGGACTGGAGTTAATCAAAGCTGACATTGGGCAAGAGGCGGGGTACACCATGAACAGATGACCAGTCTTTAGATTGTAGAACAGAGAAATGTATGTTCCTTTTCAATAAAAAAAGAAAGAAAAAAAAGTTCCATCAATTTTTCTGGTGCCTTCATTGAGATCTCATGGTTCTCATCACATAACCTATGTAACTTTGATTACATGTTGAGGAGTAGGTTTTAGCATCTATTTGGGAACAGCCTTTGATATTTTTAATGAGAAAGACCACAATATCTAGTTAAAAGAAATCTGTTCACAGACATAACACTTAAAATCATGGGGTTTGAATATATTAAATCTAGCAGCCAGTTAACAGCGATTTGGAAACATTTCAAGTTCATGGGAAATTATGGGGTTTAAGGGGTGCATGATTTAAATTGTCAAATTTATGGGAAATTAAGGGATCGTTCTGAGGAGTGCCTCTACATTTATTTGCATTAATTTTATATAGGGTAGATGCTCTATGTTGTTATGATGTGTGAAGGAGGACCCAAGTGCAGATTAGAACGAGTTCACAGTTTATTGGTAAGTAGCAAAACAACATTGGAGGTCGTAGCTGAACAGAATAAACTCCAGGACAAAAACTCTGGCGACACAAGCCAACTGGGATGAAGCACTCTGCTTCACGATACGAGCTATTCAGCTTGTGAGGACAAGACCAGGTACATCACAGAAGCAACTGTCGCTCGGAACCTGGAGAAGCAGAAGCAGACAGTAAGTAACTGAACATACAATTTACTGACAGGTACTGGTGCGAAACTATACCGCAGGAGTTAGTAGGACAAACTAACGAAGACGGAGAGGAAAACCAGGGCTTTTATGGAGGCAGGTGAGTGATTGATCACACAGGTGATGCCCATCAGCGGCTACCGCTCTCCCTGGCACACCTGCCAACAATTCAGACAAGGGAGACAGCACAACACACACTAAGGGAAAAGGAGACAGACACAAGGTAACTGGGAGACTGGTGTTTGTTTCGCTCCATGATTTTGCATCCTAGTGAGATTTTGTATGAAAAGTACTGAGACGACCTCCGCTGTTGAGCCCATCTGGGGATAAGATAACTTCAACTGCTGAGAGTGCTGGAGGAATCCTGGAAGCTGTACCATGAGTAGTTGCTACTGTTATTTTCAACATGGCTCCATGGATGGCTGCCTCAGTGTTAACGGTGCACTCTACTTTGCCTTTTTTTGTGTTTTATATTCAGTTTTCTGCCTCAGTTCTGGTGGCTCCTATCCTAAGGAAGAGCTCATGAACATCAGAGCTACTACCCCTGTGGACCTATTTCCAGGTTTTCTGGCTTCTACCGTGCACCTATTGGCTATTTTGATCAAGGAGGCATGTAACAAAGCAAGGCCCCACAGAAGAGGGAAACGCTCAGGTGTGCTTGCGCGTCTCCGCCGGTGCGGATTACTGTCGTAGAAATTTCTGTAAATTGAGAGTTGCTAATTCTCAGAAACAACCACAAGTGCGATGAATCATCTCAGGTTTAATTTCATGCGCATGGATAGAAGACTTCTCTAAGCATTCTCTGCCTTTGTATTACAGTAATCAGGTTTATATATCTTTGACAAGAAAGGGATAGACTAATCTTGAACAGACCCTACATGTTTGTTCAGGTATCTATCTTCAGCCTTCTTACCATCAAAGAAAACAAATTGTTGGCAGTTATTTACAACCCTCTACCCTAAAACACTAACCCACTAAAACAGACAAAATTACATACCAGAAATGGGTTAAGTAAATATTCAAGTGACCCTTTGACCTGGTGTAAAACCACCACATTAAGCACTGCGTTCCCCGGGATATTCCTCTCTAATGTGCGCTCACTTTGCAACAAAATAGATGAGCTAACCCTGCTGCTGAACAAAAACAAAGACTTTTCCATGTCCTGTGTTTTGTGCTTCAAGGAAACGTGGCTGTGTGATCTTATACCACGCTCTGTGCTACAGCTGAGTGGATTGCGACTCTACAGAGCGGACAGACAAACAAAGCTTTCCAGCAAAACAAAAGGTGGTGGAATCTGCTTCTACATCAACAACAGCTGGTGCAACGATGTGATAATACTGTCTCAGCACTGTTCCCCAGACCTGGAGGCCTTCACCATCAACTGCAAGCCCTTCTACTCACCCTGTGAGTTCTGCTCCTTCATTCTCATCTGTGTTTACATTCCGCTGCAAGGCAATGTGCGCGAAGCACAGCGTGCACTGGCTGATGAGATACCGCGTGTGGAACGGACAACCCCAGACACCTTGTTCATTGTCCCAGGAGACTAACAAAGGTAATCTCTCCCATAAACTGCCTAAATACAAACAGTTTATTAAGTGCCCGACCAGAGAGTGGTACTTATTGTGTTGTCCCTCATGCCGGCACTGGGCCAATCCGACCATGTCATGATGCATTTGATTTCTGCATACAGGCAAACTCTGCAAACCTGTTGTGAGGACATCAAAGAAGTGGACCAGTGAGGCTGTGGGGGAACTGCAGGAGTGTTTGCACTGTACAAACTGGGATGTTTTTAGGTTTGCCACCAACAGTCTGGATGAGTACACAGATACTGGGACGTCCTAAATTAACTTCTGTGAGGACAGCGTCATTCCATCACGCACCAGAGTGAGTTATAACAATGGCAAACCCTGGTTAACAGCTAAACTTAGACAGCTCAGGTCAGAGAAAGAGGCCACATTCAGAAGTGGGGACAGAGAAAAAAGGAGAAACAAGGAGACTAAGTACAGATTTAGCGAGGTGAGAGGAGCTAAATCAGTGTATGGTGACAGAATGGAACAGCAACGATTCTGCCTCTGTCTAGAAAGGGCTTAAGGCGATCACCAACCACAAGCCTAGAGCCCCCCATTGTGTGAACAACGTGCACCCAGCCAACAGCCTGAATTTCTTCTGCCACTTTGAGAGAGACAATGGGACAAACCTGACCTCCCCCAGTCCTCCCCCCACCATCAAATGACCAAAGAAGAAGGAGATGTGAATATGGCCCTCCTTCATCCTCCAGCATCTGGATTTCCCACACCAGGATACTGTTTGTGGACTTCAGCTCTGCCTTCAACATGATTGTTCCAGCTGTGCTCAGGGACAAACTCTCCCAGCTGAATGTGCCTGACTCCATGTGCAGTTGGATCACAGACTTCATGACAGGAAGCTCTGATGGGGACGAGTCGACCTACGAATCAACCTACAGGAGTGAGATGGACCATCTGCTGTCATGGTGCAGCACTAACAACTCCCTCAAAACAGTGGAGATGATTGTGGATTTCAGGAAGGACCCAGCCCCCCTCCACCCCCTCATCCTCTGTGATACTCCAGTGACCTTTGTCGAGTCCTTCCTCTTCCTGGGCACCACCATCACCCAGGAGCTCAAGTGGGAGCAGAACATCAACTCCCTCACCAAGAAGGCTCAGCAGAGGATTTACTTTGTGTGGCAGCTGAAGAAGTTTCACCTCCCTTCAAAGATGCTGGTGAACTCTTCCAGTCCCTCTCCTCTGGCAAGAGACTCCGGTCCATCAGGACCAGGACCTCATGCCACAAGAACAGTTTCTTCCCCACTGCAGTACCCCAGTTACCCCTATATGACCCCAACCCCCAAACTACAGTCAGTCACTTTTCACTTTAACATTCTTAAATTGCACTACACTTCACGCACTCTTCACTTTTCTGTATATATATACTATATATATATATATATATATATAGTATTTATTTTACATTGTACACAAGGTGCATTTGATTTTCGTTTTATAAAAATGAGTGTATAGGTTATGGACATACTCAAAATTTCTGTGGTGTGAAAAAACTACAACTTTTTTATATTTACAATTTTGAGGGATACAGCTATGTGTCACGTCCTGGCTCAAGGGACGCGACAAAAGAATCAATGAAACCAAGATTCTTCTAAAAGTTTAATGAAACGTGAGCAACCAATGTCCAGGGGTATGCCAAAGGCATCAAATAACAGATCAAAAATACAAGTAGCTTGCTAATCGGAACACAATCCAGTCCAAGCTCAAAACAAAAGCCAATCGTCTCATGCGAGGTCTCTATCAGTTTGGTCTTCTCTCTCTCTGTTTCATGCGAAGTCTCTTAAATCCAGCATGCCCCACCCATAACAAGGTGTACAGCATCCCGAATCACGGCTTCTCACTCCAACCTCCTGAAAGACAGCCAATCAAACAAAACACCAAAACAGACACCAGACGGGGACCGTCACACTCCCACCCAGAAGATAGGGCCTCATAAAGGACCTATTAATACATTAATCCCCACACACTACAAAATTTCCCAAATTGATAACCTCATATGTACATTATTCACACAGGCAATTCTGGAATGACAATTACACAACTTACCAAATAAATAAGGCCAAATGGTACAGAAGAGATTTTTTTTTTTTTTTCCTTACATTACCCCTACCCTCGGTATAACAGACAGCCTCTTTCCACTCAGCAGCCTCGGCACCTAGGAGCAATTTAAGAGAGAAAGAAGCAGACTACCAACAAAAGACAGAAGTTAGTACACATTACATAGGAGCCCGGGAGAGTGCATCTGCCATAACATTATTTTTGCCTTTAATGTGTTTTATGTCAAGTTTGTATGGTTGCAAAAACAATGCCCACCGCATTAATCTTTGATTGGGATTTTGCAGAGAGTTCAAGAATGTTAATGGATTATGATCAGTATATACAGAAATTACACGTCCAGAATCAAGGTAGACACGGAAGTGTTGCAAAGCCAAGATCAGCGCTAAAGCTTCCTTCTCAATCACTGAGTAATTCAGTTGATAGGAATTAAACTTCTTAGAATAGAAACTAACAGGGTGTTCCTTACCTTGTTTGTCAGTTTGTAAGAGAACAGCACCTGCTCCAATATGGCTTGCATCCACTACAAGCTTGAAAGGCTGATCTAGTCGTGGAGCCATTAACACTGGGGCAGAGCATAACAACACATTAACATTATCGAACGCTTGCTGACAAACGGGTGACCAAATAAACTTAGATTTTCTTTTAAGCAAATCAGTTAAAGGCGCTACCACCGACGAGAAGTTGCGACAAAAACATCAGTAATATCCAACTAATCCCAAAAACCTCATGAGTTCCTTTTTCGTGGAGGGGACAGGAAACTCATCTATAGCACAAACTTTAGCTCGAACACAGCACAAAACCTTGTCCTACAACCTTACCCAAATACGTTACTGTGGCCTTTGCAAATTCACATTTTGCCAGATTGACTGTCAGATTGCCATCTGCCAGACGCTGGAACAAAGCGCGGATACGAGCCACATGATCTTCCCAGGAATTACTGTAGATCACCACGTCATCCAAGTAGACTGCACAACCTTCAAGACCATTAACTACCATATTCATGAGTCTTTGAAAAGTAGCAGGTGCATTACGTAAACCAAAACCCATAACCGTATAAGAGAACAAACCAGCAGATGTAATAAAAGCTGAGATTTCACGTGCTCTTGGGGTCAATGGCACCTGCCAGTATCCCTTCAACAAATCAAATTTACTGACGTATTTGGCGGAACCAACTTGATCAATACAATCTTCAACTCGGGGTAACGGAAAAGAGTCAGATTTTGTCACAGCATTTACTTTACGGAAATCAGTACAACAACGTGGCGATTTATCTGATTTTTCCACCAACAAGCACGGAGATGCCCAACTCGAAGCTGAAGGCACAGCAAGGTTATTGTCCAGCATGTACTTTACTTCGGCATCTATAATTTTCCGTTTTTCCTCAGAAACTCTGTAGAACCTTTGACGAACTGGCGCTGTCTCACCTACATCAATATCATGTTCTATCAGATTCGTTCTGGAAGGTGTATCCCCAAACAGTGAAGGAAAGCTTTTAATTAGTTCTACCAACTCAACTTGCTTGTCGTCAGACAAATGAGACAGCAACACATTTAGATTTTTCAGCGATTCGGAATTATTCAGCCGACCACGCAATACAGAATCATCTACCACTACTACTTCCTCCCCCCCAGAAAACTGTTGCTGCACTCCTCCACTCACGGCACAAACAGCACAAGCCACAGAGCTGGATGACAACTGCTGCAAAGGCCCCACTGAACCAGATCGTGAATAATACGGTTTTAATAAATTAACATGGCACAGTTGATTGGTTTTCCTACGGTCAGGAGTAGCAATGAGATAATTCTGATCCGAAAGCTGACAAACTACCGTGTATGGACCAACAAATTTAGCCTGGAAGGGTGACCTTTAAGTTGGCAACAAAGCTAAAACCTGGTCACCTTCACTGCCGCAATTCAGACTCACGGTCATACCAACACTTCATTTTGGCCTGACTTTTCTGAAGCTTCTGCTTTGCAAGCTGACTAGCCAAATAAAGTCTATATCTAAATCCATTGACATAGTCAATTAAATTTTGTGGAGGATCTTCACCTTTCCATTTGTCACACAAAAGTGTAAGTGGCCCACGCACTTTGTGACCAAATACCAACTCATTTGGGCTGAAACCAAGAGTTTCCTGACAAACCTCCCTTGCCGACAACAATAGCCATGGCAAACCCTCTTCCCAGTCTTCATTCATCTCATTACAAAATGAACGTAACAGTGACTTCAGAGTCTGATGAAATCAATCCAAAGCCCCTTGGCTCTGAGGATGGTAAGCAGACGACCTAACATGTCGAACGTTCAATTGCTTAAGCACCTGTGCAAACAAACGAGAAGAAAAGTTGGATCCCTGATCACTTTGAATTATCTTAGGAATTCCAAACACAGAGATAAACTGAGATAAGGATTTCATCACTGCTCTGGCTGTAATAGAACGCAAAGGATAGGCAGCGGGATATCGAGTAACCCGACACATCACCGTCAACAGATAGTTGGAACCCGATTTGGACTTCGGTAACGGACCAACACAATCTATTATCAGATGTTCAAATGGGTTAGTAATTGCAGGAATCGGATAAAGTGGAGCAGGCTTAATGGCCTGATTCGGTTTACCTGTCATCTGGCATGTATGGCACGTTTTAATAAATGCAGCCACATCATGCTTCAAACGCTGCCAAAAAAAATTACGTAAAATATGAGCGAATGTTTTCTTAACGCCAAAATGCCCTGTCATGTCATGAGAAAACTTCAGAACTTCATTACAATATTTCTCTGGAACAACCACCTGCACTACAGGATCACCCAACGTATCCAAGCCTTGTGGCATCCATTTCCGGACCAACACGTGATCCTGAATAAAGTAACCACAAGCAACACTCGTTACGTCAACCATAGGACGGACTTGGTCAAACAATGCTTTTAAAGAAACATCAGCCTGTTGTTCCTGGATCAAATCTTGCTGAGAAACAGAAAACGACTCAGGCAGACACCACTCCAACTTATCTCGTTTGTTCTCCTCTGTAACCTGAGTGCATACTAGACATAGCCCGTGTCATTGCACCAGCTACGTCAACCTTCTGTAGTTCCTGTTCACAGTGATGTCCCTCATCAAAAGTCACCAGCTCTGTTAAAGCAGAAGAACAATCACCAGACCAAACCCGATAGCCAGCCAAATCATTACCCAAAATGACATGAACGCCGTCAATAGGCAAAGCTGGGCGCACTCCAATGTGAACCCCCCCCATCACTAGGTCAGAAAACAGGTTTACCTTGTGTAGAGGAACACACATTGTATTCAAACTCATTCCCTGAACCAGGACACACTCACCCCAGTCTGAATCCTGGGAAAAAGGTAACACTGAATTCACAATAAAAGAATCAGTTGCACCAGTGTCCCGCAAAATCTTAATAGGGACTTTAACAGTACCGCCAGGACGAGAGACAAAACCATCTGAAATAAATGCTTCAAAACCAGCAAGCACAGTACTGCAAGAATTATCCTTATGAGAAATTGGTAATAAATTTCTAGCAGGAGCGATCAAAGCTGTTGGGTTAACATAATTACTACGGTTACCTTTGTTTTTTAATAAAGGACAGTCAGCTTTCCAATGGCCTACGTTATGACAATAATTACAAGTGAGGTTAGGACTCATAAAATGAGAGCTGCGACCCCGCGAAGTCACCGCACCAAGAGCTGTAACTGCATGAGTATCTGGTTTAACATTAGCATTCCTTGAATATTGGTTTTTAAAGGTATATCTATGAGCTAATACATACTCATCTGCTAATATCGCAGCCTCAGAGGCTGTCTTTACTCCACGCTCTGTCACATGAGTAGCAATAACAGGAGGGAGAGAATTCTTAAATTGTTCCAGCACCATTAAGTCAAAAAGACCTGAAAATGAACTCACATCCAAAGACAAACACCACCTGCTGAAATGCTTCGACAAATCCCTTGCAAACTCAACATGAGACTGATTATCGGTTTTATGCCATGATCGAAAGCGCTGCCGGTAGGGGTAGGCCTCAGGCACCAACTCATAAGCCTTTAAGACTGCATCTTTAACAGCAGAATACTTTTGACTGTCTTGTGTACTAAGAGGTGAAAAAGCTACATCAATATCATGTTCATGTCCAAGCTCAAAACAAAAGCCAATCGTCTCATGCGAGGTCTCTATCGGTTTGGTCTTCTCTCTCTCTGTCTCATGCGAAGTCTCTTAAATCCAGCATGCCCCACCCATAACAAGGTGTACAGCATCCCAAATCACGGCTTCTCACTCCAACCTCCTGAAAGACAGCCAATCAAACAAAACACCAAAACAGACACCAGACGGGGACCGTGTATTTAGAAAAATAAAATAAAAAATATAAAAAATGTTTCATTTTTTTGTGGTTTATTGCACTTTTTAGCAATTTATTTAGTTAGTAGGCTTATTATGCACGTTATTAAAATTTGGCATATAAGGGTTGCATTGATGTATGGCAAATTAATATGCTCCAAAAAATGACATTACAGCATGTATGGAGATGTGCTCTGGCGGACTTGTTCTATGGAAGGTTTTAAAGGGTAAATACACTGCCTAACAATGCATCGGCAGATGTTCATCCAAATAACAAGATTTGAGAGATTTAAGTCTTACGAAGTTCCAGGCCAGGGTCAGTGAGTTGCAGTAACCCCGTACATGGATGAGTTTCCCTCAATCTGATTCGGAAGTAGTTATACACGATCCTAAAAGCAGAAAGGATGTCACAATCATTCTACCTGTGGGTCCTTATGATCCTGTGGAGAGAATACTGCAAGAATTCAACTCTGCATGTCTCTTACAACCAGCAACATGGCTTGCTAATATGCAATACAAAAACATCACAAATAGAGTCTACATAAACAAAGCAGAGAGATATGTCCAGTACTATGTGGACCAGGTTGTTCACAGTCTTTTCAGGCTGGCAAGGCCCCTGTTCAAAAGAGGGCTCAGTATAGCTAAAGCCCATCTGAAAACAGCAGCCACAAACATCGTAGGTGAAGTGCTGTCAAATATAAGCTGAAAAATCATAAACGGAAATCTGGAGGGGAGAGGTATGGCTGTATATACACGCAGACACCGCAAGAGATCACCAGGTGTCGTAGTGGCAAGCACAAGCGGTGCCAAGAGGCATAAAATGTCTGATCGTGCCTGTAAGGCAGGCAGGAAGAAGCCGGCCGGTAAGTCAAGCAGTGTCAGCTGCAAGTGACTGTTGAGTAGGCTACCGGTCGGTGTTTGTATCCAAGGATGTCTGTTGGGCAGTGCCAGCTGAGACCTAAAGTGGACTCCTGTGGATCGAGGTTTTTGAAGCTTAGCCAGAATTCACAACTATCTGACCTAGTCGTGCTGGGCTGGTGATCAACCACTTCGGGGATGTTACTTGCCCACTGGCATATTTCAAATCCACCAAGACTAAGAAGTTCCCTCATCTTGTCATGAACCCCTTTGCCTCTTGCAGGTTAGAAAGGCACAGCAAGCAATTGTCAAAGTAAAATGCTGAGTGGACTGAGTCATAAATGTCTTTGTGACTGTCCTTGTGCACCTTAACATGCCTCTGATGTGCAAATGTAGCACAAGGACTACAAGTCATCCCAAAATACAAGACTCTCCACTCATATACATCCGGGGGTCATTCAGTTTCACAATCTCTCCACAAGAATCACAGAAGGGGGCAACCCTCTTCTCACAGTCGAACCTGGTGAAACATGGCTTTTATGTCTCCACTCACTGCCACAGGATACTACTGAAAGTAGTCTACATTAGTGAAAGTGAAAGTGACTACTATTGTCAAGTATGGTGACCCATACTCGAAATTCCCCTCTGCATTTAACCCAGCCGAAGTACACACACACAGCAGTGAACACACACACGGAGCAGTGGGCAGCCCACAACTTCCGGGTTACAAGTCTGACTCTCTATCCTTTAGGCCACGACTGCCCCCAAGGCCACGACTGCCCTGGAGGAGCTACATCTTGCTGGCTGTATGTCACGGGCTGCTGGTCCTTCATCTGCTGGGCTTGTGGATAAAGGGGGTGTAACTTGATGTCTGCTGGGGAATCACAGGAACGTCAACTAATACAGACCACTGGGTGGCCTCTTAAAGACAGATCACTGGCCATTTCACGTGATGATTTTAGCCAGGGATATACATTGTTCTGTTTCAATCTGGAGCCAAATGAAAGAGGCTTGGGAAATGTCTCCCTGATTAAGACGGGAAATGTAAGACTGGAGGCCTGGTTCCGAACACCACTCCCACGCACTGTGATTCAGTCATCGAGATATCAAACAGAAGACAAGTACTGCTAGACTATTACTAAACAACATCATGAATACCATTGAATTGATTAGTATTGTTAAAAGAATAATTGAGGGCACAGATTTTCTGGGGGTTCTAGCCTGTGATCAGCTGGGAAAACTCAAAATAACTAAACACCCTTCTTCTTCACCCTTGATTGTAAACACTGAATCTTCACACTTACCTGGTGAACACTGGTTGGCCATCTATTTCTCAGGCTACATGCACAGATACGTCTTTGACAGTTATGGAAATCCACAAGACAGCTTTCCCCCATATATAAACAACTATCTTGTGAAAAACACCACCCATGTGTTTTACTCTGCATGAGAGGTTCAGAGCTTTAGTTTTTCTGTGGAATGCCTTACCATCAGCTTATTGACATGTATGGACCTGATCTTGTCGGTAACGATACCATGGTCTGTCACTTTGTTAATAACATCCAACCTGTATCTGTATACCATGACTATACATGTGTACAATGTGCATTTCTGATATGATTAAAAAAAAAAGACACATTGCTTATGTCTCACAAGTGATTTATTCACATTAAAATAAAAAATACATTTCTGTCAAAATTCACAGTCATTTTCTCTGTCTTTTGGGCAAATGTTTCAAAACATCCTCCACAACCAGATCCTTTACGCTGTCTGTCTACCTATCAGTGTGACTTGACTTAAATAAAACTTGACTTAAATAAAACCAGATAGTTAGTGTTTTAAACTAATAATACGGCTGGAATTACCGTGTATAAACAAATTCTGAACTAGATAACTACAACTCAAATTCTTATGGTGAACATATTTGGTGAACACATTTTGAACTTCCAAATTATTACTTGCATCAGTCACCTATAATGAGAAAATTGTTTTCGAGTATATGTAAATGACGTTGTGAAATCTGTGTGAAAGATTTCACACTTATGACAAAAAAAGTTTTGCCATTGTTCAACAGCCCACTCACAACCATGCTGAATGGATACTGTAAGTGGCCATCAAACTCTAATTTAATATCCATAAGGCAGCGTTGTGTAGTCAGGCAACACCTTGTCATTCTTCATGCTTGGCTGTATTAGCTAAGGTGCCTAAATGTCTGCTAGTGACAGGGTGGAGATTGTGGGTATATTCTTTCACGTTAGCTTCATTTCTGGAGCCAAAATAGACTTGAAGGAGCCTGTGGTAGTATTTGTTAGGCAGCTCCTGGCGGTTCTGTCGGACTTCCAAGGCAGCAAATAACCCAGTTTGGTTTAAGTGATCAGTGAACTCCTGCTCTAATGCTTGCCGGAGCAGTGTGAAGTCTATCTGAACATTGATGTTGACGTTCAATGAAATCATGGTTGGATGTTAACCTGATTAAGTAGACTTTGTCATAGGCTGTAGCCTGAGGAAATCTTTGTAGACAGAACTCAATGAATGGGAATGAGGGGGCGGCTGTGGGTCAGGAGATAGAGCAGAGGGTTGGCGGTTTCATCCTTGGCTTCCCTGGTCCACAGGCCGAAGTGTCCTTGGGCAAAACACTGAACAGCAAGTTGCCCCCAGTGGCTGTTCCACTGGTGTATGAATGTGTGAGTAGTTGACAGATTAGCTCCTCATGGAGTCTTTGTCCACTGTGTTGTGCATTTTCTGACAGCAGGATTTCATCTTTCAGATTCGCAACCTCTTGTTTTGCATTTGTGCAATCTTTGACTTGCTTGTTCTAACAAGTAGTTAGCTTGTCTTAGCTTGGTAGCCATGGTTATGGCTAGGCAGCCTAACATTTTAGTTAGGTTTTGGTTATCAAAGGTCTCTGTTTTAGCATCAGCTAACAAACCAGATAGAGTGGACTGAAAATCAGAAGGAATATTTTGAATCTGTTCTGCATATCCCGTTAACAGCGCTTCAGTCAAATTCATTAACACTGCTTCATACTCAGACGGTGTTATCCTGGCTGGGCTTCATCTTTGTGGTCACATCTCATGGGCTTATCCCAATGATACTTGCCATTTTGGCTTTCTTCTGCTCTGTAATTTTTCTGAAATTATTCTCACTTTTTCTGTGCGTTTGGATGATGGCACGTTACGCTGGCGCTTCGTATGTTCCAGGCAGAGATGAAGAGTTTACTTTGTCCTCAGAGGAAAAACACGACTCAAATGGCGAACGTTTGGATCCACTTTGTGTTGTATTGCATTGCACTAATTCCCTCTCAGCCACATTGACTGAAAGGCTCATTATGTCTTTGTCTTCTCAGGTAAATCACATGACTATTAATGATCAGACACACCTTCCTGCATATGCCCTTTCTAAACAAAAAGTGTCTTAGAAAAGTGTATTGTTTTCTGTGAATGAGTGAACAAGATGACTTTCACATAATTTTGAAGCAAACACTTTACACTACAAGATGTTTAATATTTTCTTCTGTTAATGTTTATCTTTTGCATATATCAGCAGTCTTCTGTTGTTCAAATACCTTGCAGTCTTAACTTTGCCTATTTCCATCTCAGTTGCCTTCGTAACCTTTATCGGACTGAAGTGACTACCATCTTTAATCTATGATTACTTTCCATTCATGGTTTTGTTCCATTTCTTTTCTTGGTTCCGCTACATTTGAGTTACTTGTGTCCCTTTCTGATATTTTTATTCTTTTGACAGTTTCATCTAAGTCTTCACTTGAACTACTCAATTTATCACCTGACTTCCTTCTTTTCTGGTAATGGACTTGTTGCCAAGCAATTCCATTATAATCACAATCTTCATCACTATTGTCTGCCATGCTTTCTACATTTATGCCACAGTTGTTGCAATCCTCTTTTATCTCAGTCAGATCCACCTCCGGACCACCCCGCTTTACTACGCTTTAAGCACTTTTTAAGGGGCTTTATGCCTGCACATGTACATTCACACGCACTCTTGTGCACACGCATTTTCATATGCGCAGCTACCGGAGTCAATATAATATGACACTATATGTATAGCATTCTGTCTATGCTATGTTACTGAATTTCTGTTGGCTGATGAGACATACATTTTATTGCAGGTAAATGTTTCATAAATCCAGAGTGCCTGCTGTGTTAGGTAGGTTTCCTTTAAAAGTCTGGTCACCAGCTGTTAGAGACCTGTGATGATAGCTGACACCAGAAACACTGTCAAGTGTATCTGAGACGTGTAACATGTCGCGAAGTAGTGGTACAATGGACTTGATGGTAGAAGACAAAAACAAACAACAAAAAGTGAGTTTTCAACTTTTATTAAGTGCAAAAGAATATTTACAATATTCAACGACAAATAATAAACAGGAAGATGTTTCCTGGATGCAAATGACATTTTGACACCATGTAGTATGTTACATTAATGGAAAGCAATCTGTGAAAAATCCCTGCACAGATACATATAAATACTCATTTTGCTTAATCAAAAAAGTTAGATAAGAATGAGTCAATTCAAACTTTGAACATTTGGCCCCTAGAGATAAACATGGTGAGCTACATACAGATGATGCGTGACAATAATTCTTCCAACAGCTCTTGGGTTTATTTCAGCTACATCACTTTTCAGTCCCCTGTTTACTGACAACATTAGAGACAGTTACATCTCATCACAATGCAAAACAGGAAGGAATGAAGTATTACAGTTCAATCGACATTTCATTGTAATTTTCCAACTACTGAAACTTTAAAATTCACGAGAAAATTTCAAGTAATATCTTCTGACAGTACCAAATAATACTGATACAGACTGTATTGCAGACTTATCTTGTATTCCTTCTCCTGTTCACTGTACCCACGCTTAACATTTATCTTTCTACAAGAGCCACAAAGAACCATACAGTACTGGGTGTGACCTCAGACCAGCTAAGAGGTCCACACAACCTGTTCTCACTATGATAACTTTTAACATCTGTCAGTAGTACAAATACCATATCAATAGTCTAACATGGCACTCAGCCACAGTTATCACTCAGTCACATGGTCTCAATATGAATGTAAAAGATATCATTTAAAAAGCAATATATATCAGGTAAAACACAGTATCTTTCATATCACCAGGATAATCAACAAGTACATACATAAATGTTATATTTTTTAATAGTACAACACCTGTTTCTAAAATTACTCTTAAACAAATTATTCTTAAGATTAAAAAACTACTATAATTGACAATGTTTGTATTTATGAGTATGTAGTATGTATTAATATGTAGTTCTTATTTCAAATTGCATTCATAATTATGGTGTCTGTCTGGAAGGGAATTCTTTTTTTTCCAGATATTTGTTTATGGAAAATGGTTCAAGCACATCTGATTTCCTCGTCTGTGTATATCCAGGTGTGGGGGGGAACTACTGCAGAAGTGACAGAGTTATATAAAGATTTTTGTGTGTCCAGAGGGAGCTGTGTGAAGTCTGATAAATTGTCTAGACTGATGTCAGTTGAGATGGTGGTGGGTTGGGGCTCAAGACTTTGAGAGAAGCTAAACAAATCTGTGCGTAGAACAACAAAGAAGTGAGCAAAAATGACTACAAACTCTGAATGCTGCAAGTTAGACTGCTTCCTAACATATATATTTTACCCCAACAGTCATTCAATATTTGTACTGAAAAGACAATGTGATATTTTACTTTTCACTGACAATACTGGTGTCTGTAAGAAAATATGCAATTGTGTACACATGGAAGGGCTGTGTCTCTCTAAACAGGTGGTTAGTGAGCTATGAGCCAGTTGTCACAGCAGATTTTTGATATGTCTTAATGGTAGTCCACCCTTTTCTTTTGTTTATATAAGCTGGATAGCTTCCAACACTGGGCATAAATCTTTTCTTTCTAATGTTATTTCTGGAAAATATTAACTTGCTATGTGCACCAGCTCCCACTGGGTGTCGTCATCCATCAAAATCTCAAGGAGTAAAGTTTCAAAACACAAACAACATAAAAATAATACAGTTTACCAGCAACTGTACCAAGTTAATCATAAGTATACATGTAACCTAAATAAACTATCTGCTGCATATTTAAAGTGACTGATCAAAGATTAGTATCACATGTATCTGAGATCTGATTTCTCTCAGTGTACCTTAAAGGAAGCAACAATAACAACTGACCCTGGATATGTAACTAAATTACCAGCATTAAGGCAGAATTGTGAACAGATCTGAATGTGCACATGCTCTTTAATAAAACTTTATATTGTCTCCAACTTTGTTACCTTGGGTTGCATTTTGAGAGTTGCCTTTAGTGACAACTGCTCTGATGTTAAAGCTAAAGCCAAGGAAATACAATCAAAACTCAATATCTCTCATTTTTTTCCCCTCCTTTCAGCTTTTCCTCTTTTGCTCGTGTCTGTCAGAAGGAACTTTCCAGCAAAAGGATGTTGACTGCAACAGATGTGTCATCCAAAAGGAGAAGTCAGGCTTTGTAAAGAATGGCACTGCACTGCATTTTGTCTACTTGAGCCCCTTGAGGAAGTGTATTTATTAGAGATAATTAGCAATACTGGTAACAGAGGTACGATACGAGGACAGAGGCCCAGTTCAGCACCCTGCTACATTCATATAGGTATGGAGTTGCCATTGAGGTGGCTGGGTGGCAGGCTGAGGGTCAGAGCTGGGCTGAGGCCTAAGCTGAGAGTGGGTTGGGGGGAGGTACCTAATAGATCCATGTTGATGTCATTCAGATTGGCTTGAGGGTCAGAGGTCCCAGTGAGGTCGTTGAGGTCGGGTGTAGTATCGAAGGGTGCTGATGATATGGCATTGCTATTGGCTACACGGCGGAAGACAAAGTGGAAAGGAGTGGCCTCTAGGCGGCTGTGGAGCTCAGCCTTGATCTTCTGAGGATGGTTGTCCGGTGCCAGCTGCTGGCTGCTGCCCTCTGTCAGTAGGAACAGGCCATAGTTCTCAGGGTCTGACACTTTAAACTTATGGGCACACAGCTGGCACACTTCTTCCACGGTGGCATAAGGTCGGACCTGTAGAGTCTTGGCCGTACAGCCACTGTCCAGCTCCTGCAATGCCACCCGCAGGTAGTTCTGAGGGGAGGTCAGAAGAAACACAATCACATGTACATTCTAGTTCTGTCCAGCATTAGCAGAGATTAAACCTGAAGCAACCCAGTGAATGACAAAACTTGACATGCTGTCTATGTACCACTTTCATGGTATACTTCCTTGGAACTAAATTATTTAATTTTTAATAAGGGTGACAGTTTCAGACCAGATTTATAAATTTGAAACTTTTGAATTTTAAGAGGCTTTTAAAGTGTGACCTTAATTTGGCAGTATAAGATCCTCAGAATGATTCAAAGTTTTCTGGAATAGAAGGAAATAATAAGACTTTTTATAGGAAAAATCCCTAGGATAATTACTGTGTGTGTTTTCACCTGGAAGTCATCAATGGACGGTGTTGAGCGCTGGGTGGTGCGGCGACGGTGCCACTGGCGGAGTGTGTCTCTGGTTTCAGAACTCAGTACCCTGGCTGCCTGCTCCTCCTGGAAGTTTCTGATAAGGGACATTGCACCGTAGGCGCTGGTCAGGTAGTAGCCACCTGGATTTGACACAGAGGCAGTGTTCATAAGACGTACACAGAGGGTAGTGTACAAAGCAATGATTCTTAAGTTGTAATGTTCCAAAGAAATTTTCCTTGTGGAGGAAAACAGATACCTTCTCCATGAAGCAGCGAGGGGTCCAGGAGCTCCATCATATACAGTATTTCATTGTCTAACTGGGGCATATCACACTGGGCCAACACATATGTCAGCATGGGCAGGAAGTCATCAGCACCATACAGACGACCTGAATTGTCCTCCATGATGGTATAGATGAGTTTGCAGACTCTTAGCAGCATAGTGACCTTCTTCTCTGGGGAGTAGAGTTTACACATTGTGTTGAACTTATGCTTGATCTTCTCTATGGCCACAGGGTCTGGGGGCATTGCATCAGCCACACCCATTTCCTGTGGTTTCCGGACTTTGGCCAGTGAGAGGTTCTCCTTCAGGTCCTGCCACTCCCCGCTGCGCTCCTGGAACTCCTGAAGGGCCATGCTCACTACAGATTTTAGAGGCTTCAGGACACACTTGTGCATTGCCTTTTCCAGAACCCGGTCTAAGGACAGGAAGAAACAGTTGAGCTTTTTAATTTGGATTATGTTACAATTCTAAATATTTAACATGCAAGCCAGAAGACTTTCTAAAAAAGTGGCAACAACAGATGCGAATTACAAAGCTGAACCTAACTCAATTTAAGAACAACAGAATCGAAATGAGGCAGATTAACCCTCAGCAGATCAACTGTCATGTTGAGTTCATGGGTTTTGTTCACAGTTATTGATCATCTGATTCAATCATTATTCACACATCAGTATATTATTTCTGATGTACTTTAACAAGATTCTGAAACCATCATGATAAGGCTAGAAATATGTTATATACAATGTCTGTAACACTAAAACCAACAATACAAATGATATGTCAATCCCTCTCTTAATACAATCTTACCAAACCGGCTTGTGATCCTGATGAGGGCATGTGTGTTCATGTTAATGAAGGAACAAGTGCAACAATGTAGGTCAATTATGTTTTTTAAATAGTTTTTGAACATGTTTACGATGCTTGTAATCCATGGCATTAATGAACTTTACAAAATTAATAGTTACACTGTTTATTATGTGTACTAAATAAGCAACTTCAAACAGTCCAATAGAAAATACAGTAATATTATATACTATATATTTTACTATATAATATTATATAGTAATCAGAACTGTGCACTTTTATTCTATGTTGGGTGCATTTAATTTCAGAGCAGACGCCAATGTTAGCATCTCCTTCTTTATCAGTGTTGTGTACACTGTGAGCTAAAATGGAATTTCCTAGAAACTTTCAAGGGCAGATCATGGTGACTTGTGTTGTCATGTGTGAAATCCAAGCTAGTGTTGTTCACCATCTGAATTAGATCGATGCTGAGGAAAGCTGAGTGTGTTGTTGTTTCTGTGTATCCATACTTTGACAGTGTCAACATCACCTTTTACTAGGTCAGCTTGTGCAGTGTGAGTAACATAAGCCATGATATCACAATACAGACAGGATGGAAGCAGAAAGGGAAGCCAAGCCACAGCACTGCTGAATAAGGACCATGTGTGAGTGCTGTCTGTGTGCTTGGTGCTGACTATTCTGCAGACCAGAGTGAAGTCAGCAATTTTTTTGGCCACAAAATCTGTAGAGAGATTATACTTTGGACCATCAGCCAGCATTTGCCAGTGACAAAAAACACTGTTTGTCATTCTTATTATTCTGAATTGTTTAACTCCACTGTTCCACCGACCTGGATTCTCAATCCCCAACTTAAGTCTGCTGGATATAGATCAGACAGCTCAGGGTAAAGTGATATTCAGGGGAACGACACTTGTGCCAGGCTCTCACAAACAGCATATTCTCACTTCCTCAATCCACAGCTACACAATAATTCAGAGTTGCCAGTAAGTAGGGCACCTACCATCATGAACCAGTATCAACATGATTTTACTGGCACTGACTATGAGTAAAGAGTGAGAGTGGATTTGTTGGTTTACCACCAACAAAATGACATACAATATAACTTTTGTCTTATTTAACTGTGTCTTTTTGAAATCAACTATCTTCTATCAGCTATCAACTATCAACTTATCTTTTTGTGTTTCTGAAACTACCTGTGGCTTGGGCAAGATGAAAGTTATGTAAATGTTTTTCGTTTCCTCCTCCATCAAGAAACAATAAAGCAATGTGGAAATTCAACTCAAGGGTATTATATGTACGAAAAGGAAGAAAACAAGTGTTTTATGGTAAGCTTCAGCATGGGTGTCACACACAAAAAAATATCACCTGAAACCATGTCCTTCTTCTTGAATGGCTAGAATGATGACGCTAATAATGTGAAGAATTAGGTGCACAATATGCATCTTTTCTAAGTAATACTTTTAGAGCTCAGTAATGACTGCACTGCAGGTCTGTTAAAGTGATTAAGAACAGAAAATGCAGTGCCAACATTCCACACTCTGCTCTAGACAACATTAAGAGCACTGTGCATGCAATTCTAACAGGCAGTTGAGTTTAGATTTACACACAAACAGAAGAAAGTAGCGTTTCTTACAGTGTTAAGGGGGGGAGCAACTCAGTCAACCTCAGTTAACAGTTAATGCATGATCAGGAGCACTGAAGTAATACTGAGTTGGTTTTTGGCGATGCTCCTCACTGTGCGGGATGAGTAGAATACAATACAATTCAATTCCTTATAGAGTCCCCTCCAACCACAACACTCCCCTCACCTTGCCTGAACATCCTGACCCAAACACTCAGGCCAACAGCCTTTTCCAGATTTAAAACCCCGGCAGTGTTACCTTTAAAAAAGAAATACAGAAACCTAAAAAATCGTGTTAGAGACAGAGTGTTAGAGACAGAGTGAGACTGAAAGTGAAGGGGTCTTGCATCAGATTTTCTCAACCTGATTGGAGAGTGGCTATTAAAGAATTGGAGTTGGAGTAAGACAGAGATTTCATGACTTGGCAGGCAGCCACCCAGATGCATCTGGGCTGGCTGGCCTTTAAGATAAGCAGAAAACACTCTCTGAAGCTGCCACAACAAAATATTGTGCAACTATTCCAGGAAGTAAAACGACAACAGCTCCCAGTGTGTCGCTACTTGAAAAACAGGCCATTCAGAAAACAGGCACAAGAAGGGATACCACGACAAGTGACAGGCAAACATGAAAAAATATAACTGCATTTTGAAATATAGTCCTCTAAAAAAAATTTCTTCAGATACTATTAAACCTTAAATATTTAATCTTTGATAATCTTTCTATTTTTAGTATATATTTATGTTTTGGACATTTTTTTCCTTTGATGAGGTGGCTGGCAGGTGTTCATTCTAAAGGATGTGATATCTGCTAATAGAAAGAAGAGCTTTTCACCCAATTTATGACTTCATAATTATAGCACTGAATCAGGCCAGTAGGAACAGGTTGGTTTGAAAGCCCTCTTCCTTCTTAGAGAAAACCCTCTTTGTGCTCTCTGTTTATATGTTACTCTGTCCAAAGTCTAATGCAGCCATTGAGTCTTGGCCTCAATGATTCAGATCACTTTTCCGGCAGGTGTGTTTATGTGTGTGTGTTCTTGTGCGTACATATAGTTGTCTAATTTTCCCCTTTAATGTTGCTATCATGATATTGTAAGATGCAATAAAGGATTGATTTAATAAAGAGCTATAGAAAGGAAGACAAATATTAGTATTGGATTATAGATCATTTGCACTCTAGTAAAGATAAGACTACATGGACTCCATCCATCCTTACTTTGTTTTTCAGTAGTTAGACTGAAACAGCATGCACACAATGAACTATATACACATAAGTGTAATGACTATCTTCCCACCAATTGTGTAACTGAAATCACCTGTGGCTTGGACAAGATGAAAGTGAGGGAAAAAAAATTGATCCCCAGGTAATGATTTAGGAGCACTGTCTTAAAGGGAGTGCTCCTAATCTCAGCTTGTTACCTGTATAAAAGACACCTGTTCACAGAAGCAATCAATCAATCAGATTCCAAACTCTCAACCATGGCCAAGAGCTGTACAAGGATGTCAGGTACAAGATTGTAGGCTGGAATGAGCTACAAGACCATCGCCAAGCAGCTTGGTGAGAAGGTGACAACAGAAGAAACACAAAGTAACTGTCAATCTCCCACTATCTGGGGCTCCATGCAAGATCTCACCTTGTAGAGTTTCAATGATCATGAGAGCAGTGAGGAATCAGCCCAGAACTACACAGGAGGATCGTGTCAATGATTTCAAGGCAGGTGGGACCATAGTCAACAAGAAAACAATTGGTAACACACTACACCTTGAAGGACTAAAATCCTGCAGCGCCTGCAAGGTTCCAATACTCAAAAAAGCACATGTATGGGCCCATCTGAAGTTTGCCAGTGAACTTCTGAATGAAACAGAGGAGAACTGAGTGAAAGTGTTGTGGTCAGATGAAACCAAAATCGAGCTGTTTTGCATCAACTCAACTCGCCCTGTTTGGAGGAGGAAGAATGCTGCCTATGACCGCAAGAACACCATCCCCACCATCAAACATGGAGGTGGAAACATTATGCTTTGGGGGTGTTTTTCTGCTAAGGGGACAGGACAACTGCACCGCATCAAAGGGATGATGGACAGGGCCATGTACTGTCAAATCTTGGGTGAGAACCTCCTTCCCTCAGCCAGGGCATTAAAAATGGGTTGTGAATGGGTATTCCAGTATGACAATGACCCAAAACACATGGCCAAGGCAACAAAGGAGTGGCTCAAGAACAAGCACATTAAGGTCCTGGAGTGGCCTAGCCAGTCTCCAGACCTTAATCCCATAGAAAATCTGTGGAGGGAGCTACCCATCAACCTTGACCTCTGTAATTGTTTCCGGGTAAGTGAATCACTTCCTACTGCAAGCGTGTCATGCTGTGTGTGCTGTATAGTTCGTCTACAGATTAGCAAGAGACTAGCTATAATCTAACACACCTAAAAACTAAACTCTCTAAACAATTCATTAACTGCTACACATTCTGGTACTAGTCAAGTACCTTTCTATTTTGGCTGGTTGACTGATTGCTATTCCCAGACTTAGCGTTCGTCAGCCTACCAGTTAGCTTAGCTAGCTAGTACCATGGCATCTCCCTCTCCCTCTCTTTCCTGCTTGGTGTGCCACATGTTTAGTTATTCCTCTGTCTCCTTTAGTGATAATGATACTTGTAATAAGTGTAAGATTCTGGTAGCTTTGGAGGCGAGGCTCACTGATTTGGAAGCGCGGCTCCAGACCTTTGAACAAAGCCAGCTAGCCTAGCCCCGTTAGCAGGTGTGGAGCCACCGAGCTCAGGCTCAGGGTCTGTTTGCAGTCCGACAGAGCACCCTGGAGAATTAGCCTGGGTGACGGTCCAATGGAAACATACTCCTAAGCAGAAGCCCACGGCTCAACACCTGCCTGTTCACATTTCTAATAGAACACACCTGCTGAAAAATCGACTCTGATAATTGGCGATTCCATAGTCAGAAACGTGAAGCTAGAGAGACCAGTGACCATAGTCAAATGTTTCCTGGGGCCAGAGCAGGCAACACTGAGTCAAATCCGAAGCTGCTGGCTAAGGCTAATCGTAAATATGGAAAAATTGTTATTCACATCGGCAGCAATGACACCTGATTACGCCAATCAGAGGTCACTAAAATTAATGTTGAGTCGGTGTGTTACTTCGCCAAATTAATGTCAGACTCCGTAATTTTCTCTGGACCTCTCCCCAATCTGACCAGCGATGACATGTCATCGTTCCGTCGCTGGCTGTCTAGGTGGTGTCCAGCAAGCGATGTGGGCTTCATAGACAATTGGGCCACTTTCTGGGAAAAGCCCGGTCTGGTAGCAAGGGACTGCATCCTTCCCACTTTGAATGGTGTGGGTCTCATCTCTAGAAATTTGGTCGAGTTTATTAGCCAACCTATAGTTTGACAATCCAGAGTGGGGACTGGGACGCAGAGACTCAGTCTAAAACACCTCTGCAGTTTCCTTAGTGCCGTCACCCCCCCCTCAAACCAGAGATTGTGTCTGCCCCTCAAACGTATAAATCAAATAAATCAGATGTTAACAGAAGAGGAGTTATTCATAAAAACCTAATAAAAATTAAGACCACTCCTCTGATTGAACAGAAAAACAGAACAGTCAGATGAAGATTATTAAATATTAGGTCTCTTTCAACTAAATCTCTGTTAGTAAATGATTTGATAACTGATCACCAAAATGAAACCTGGCTACAGCTGGATGAATATGTCAGTCTGAATGAATCAACCCCCCTCAGTCATAAAAATTGTCATGTTCCTTGAAGCACAGGTCGAGGTGGAGGAGTAGCTGCAATCTTCCACTCAAACTTATTATTAAACTTTCATCCTCAGAACAGTTATGACTCATTTGAGAGCCTCAGTCTTAGTCTCTCACATCCAAACTGGAAAACACAAAAACCAGTTCTACTTGTCATTGTGTACCGTCCACCTGTCCCTTACTCAGAGTGTTTAACTGAATTTCCAGACGTCCTGTCTGATTTAGTGCTTCAGATAAAGTCATTATAGTGGGAGATTTTAACATTCATGTAGATGTTGAAAATAGTCTCAGCACTGCATTTAATTCAATATTAGATTCAATTGGTTTCACTCAAAATGTTAATAAACCCACCCACTGTTTCAACCACACCCTTGATCTTGTTCTTACCTATGGCATCGAAATTGAACATTTAATAGTTTTATTTATAAAATTTAAGAAAATGATTCCATCTTTATTTACATCTATGCTTGCTTCATCTAAATCATCAGTGTGTCTCTTAGACCCCATCCCGACTAGACCGCTTAAAGACATTAATTAACTCATCTTTATTAGACTTAGTAAATTTATCTTTAGTATCAGGCTACGTACCACAGGCCTTTGAGACTGCAGTAATCAAACCCTTACACAAAAAGCCTAGTCTTGATCCAGGAGTCTTGGCTAATTATAGACCAATATCCAACCTACCATTTATTTCTAAAATCCTTGAAAAAGCTGTTGCTAAGCAGCTATCAGGCCAGGAATGAACTATTTGAAGATCTTCGATCAGGATTTAGAGCACATCATAGTATAGAAACCGCACTGTTAAAAGTCTCCAATGATCATCTCTTATCCTCAGATAATGGACTTGTTTTTATACTTGTTTTTATACAGACCTTAGTGCTGCATTTGACACTATTGACCACAACATCTTATTACAGAGATTGGAGCATGTGACTGCTATCAGAGGAATAGCATTAAACTGGTTCCAATCCTATTTGTCAGATAGATTCCAGTTTGTTCTTGTACATGATGAACCAAACGCACAAAAGTTAGTTATGGAGTTCCACAAGGCTCTGTGCTAGAAGCGATTCTGTTCGCTATGCAGATGACACTCAGCTGTATCTATCTATTAACCCTCTGGGGTCTGAGGGGGTTTTTGGGGCCTGGACAAATTTTGACATGTCCTGACATTTGTGCTTTTTTCAGTGTTTTTTAAAGATATTAATGTCTAAAGTCTAATAACACTGTAATCAGCACAAAATTGGCTACAATAATATGTGAGCTTCAAGTTTATACATTATTGTGTTTTTGAGAAAAAAGTGTTTATGCATGGCTAGTGAAAAACTACAATTTTTTACTCACTGAAATAAGACCATAAAACACAAACAGGACATTGGTTCACAAGACTTTGGAGACCAGCATGTTGTAGGCTAAAGTGTTTACTTCAGAGTGCTGTGAATGTCATCTTGTTCACACATTCACAGTAAACAATACACTGATTTAAATTTTCTAAGACACTTTTTGTCCAGAAAGGCCATATGCAAGAGGGTGTGTCTGAGGATGAATAGTCATGTGATTTACCTGAGAACACAAAACACGCACTGAACGTCCAGACAAAGCCGCGCATAATGAGCCTTTCAGTCAATGTAGATGGGACGGATTAGTGCTGTACAATACAACACAATGAGGAGCCAAACGATCCTCATTTGAGTTAAAATCAGTGTTTTTACTCTGAGGACAAACTAAACTGTTTGTCTGTGTGGAATGTAAGGAGAGCCGCTTCACGTGCGTAACGCGCCATCATCCAAACGCGCCGAAAAAGTGATTAAATTCTATGATGAAGTTTGATATTTTGTGTCATTTCTCGAGGGCGTGCACATATTTACCTGGTTCACCTGAGATTATTTACATGTGAACAGTGGACAGTGCACAAGGCGGGACCGCATTACCTGTAATGAGGTGAGACAGGAAAAAACGGACTTCTCCTTACGTTCATACGGATTAAATAAAAAGTGATGATTTGTTTTTGACTTGAATTGCTTCACTCAAAAGAAAACATTTCAAGCTTTCCAGCCATATAATTCCTATTTTTATGAGGCAAGTATTCGCTGAGATTCTGGTTGTTTTATTTACGCGTCTGTGAAGAGAAATGGCAGAGACAGAAAAGTCCGAGAGCGCACCCTGTCGGCTTTCTTTATTTAAAAAAAGCACAACGTTTTGTTGTTATTATGATGGTATACCACTAAAACTAGACCCTTTACAGATTTGAATGATATACTTCTTTTATCTGTACGATCAGAATTGACGGAGTAATTTAAGTTTGTTTCGGCCTTATCAGAAAAAGATGCGTCAAAACGCGCTGGCGCGTGCGTCGACCCCAGAGGGTTAAACCTGTTAACACAAACCAGTTAACCAGCCTTCAAGTGTGTCTAACTGACATAAAGGCCTGGATGACCAGTAACTTTCTACTTTCTACTTAAACTCATTTTATTGTATTTGGGCCTAAAAACCTCAGAAATAACTTTTCTAAAATTATAGTTACTTTAGATGGCATAGCCCTGGCCTCCAGCACTACTGTGAAAAACCTTGGAGTTATTTTTGACCAGGACATGTCCTTTAAATCACACATAAAACAAATCTCTAGAACTGCCTTCTTTCACCTGCCCAACATTGCCAAAATTAGGAACATCCTGTCTCAAAATGATGCAGAAAAACTAGACCATGCATTTGTTACCTCAAGGCTAGATTACTGTAACTCATTACTATCTGGATGTCCCAGTATCTCCATAAAAAGCCTCCAATTAATCCAGAATGCTGCAGCCAGAGTCCTGACAGGAGCTAGCAACAGAGATCATATTTCTCCTATATTAGCATCTCTTCATTGGCTCCCTGTAAAATATAGAATAGAATTTAACATCCTTCTTCTCACATATAAATCCCTTCATGATCAAGCACCTTCATAACTTAAAGACCTCATAGTACCATATTATCCGAACAGACCACTTCAGTTTCAGAGTGCAGGTCTACTTGTGGTCCCCAGAGTTTCCAAAAGTAGAATGGGAGGCAGAGCCTTTAGCTATCAAGCTGTGTTCCAGTGTAAGCAGCTCCCAGTCTGGGAGGAGGCAGACACTCTCTGTACGTTTAAGGATAGACTTAAAACCTTCCTTTTTGACTAAGCGTATAGTTAGGGCTGGCTTCAGGTAACCCTGAACCATCCCTTAGTTATGCTGCTATAGGCCTAGACTGCCCGAGGACCATCGGTGCACTGAGCTCCTCTACCCTAACCCTCCCTTCCCCTCCCCTCTCCTCCTCTCCTCCCCCCTCACATGTATATTCCACCATTGAATGTCACTAACCTTGTGCTCTCTCCCTCTCTCTCTGTTCTCTCTCTGTACCTTCTGCAGGTGTCCCTGGTCCTGGAGCTGTATATCGCTGATGTGCAGTTACTGGCCCCACCAACCTGCAGTGTCTATTTGTTGTTTATTGTTGCTGTTCTTTTCTCTCTGCTCTCTCCACTCACCCCAACCGGTCGAGGCAGATGGCCGCCCAAACTGAGCGCGGTTCTGTTGGAGGTTTTTTCTTCCATTAAAGGGAGTTTTTCCTCTCCACTGTCATCAAGTGCTTTCTCATAAGGGATTTGTTGGGTTTTTTGTTTTTGTAAAGTGCCTTGAGATAATCTGTATTGTGATTTGGTGCTATACAAATAAAATTGAATTGAAAGTAATTGAATAGAACTGAATTGAATTGAATTGAGCTGAAGGTTCGAGTTGCCAAACGTCAGCCTCGAAACCTTAATGACTTGTGGAGGATCTGCAAAGAGGAGTGGGACAAAATCCTCCTGAGATATGTGCAAACCTGTTGGCCAACTACAAGAAACGTCTGACCTCTGAAATGTTGCATATCAGAATAATATACGGGGTTGATGAATACTTTCAGATCACAACATTCATTAGTATAATTAAGGCCTAAAGCTGGTGCACAAGCCATTCTTTCTTAAACTACTGAAAAAACAACAGTATTAACCTAAGATCCAGAGTAAATAAGAGGGGAACTCACCAATCTGGTCCTCAGGGATGAGGCTCTCAATTGGTGGCTCCATCTCAGAGCTCTGTCTCAGGTAGCTTTTCATCTGCGTGATAAACTGACGGAGAGTCTGCAGCAGCTCCAGTCCAGAGGCATAGCTCTGCCAAGCCTGGGTGCCCGCACCCTCACCCATGTAGCTTAGGTAGTCCTTAACCAGGCAGCCGAAGTATGAAGCTTTGTCCCTGGACAGCTCAACCACCCTGCGTATCGTCCTCTTCTCAGGCGTCAGCAAAGAATTGAAAACACCACTCATTTTATGCAGGGGTCTGCGCAGGGCCCTCTGAATAACCAGGGCACTGGCACTGGGGCAACGCCTTGTGCGTTGTCCTGGTGGTATCATGGTCACATCCTGGTCTTGGTCACTGTCAAGGCTGACACCATAGTCAGGCTCCTCTTCATTCTCATCATCGTCATCATCATCATCTTGATCCATACAGTAAGGCAAGTGGGATGGTGGTAGAGAGAGGGGTAGGTGGGTGTTAAAATCAGCCACAGTGGGAGGGCTGGGGTCATGCAGAGGAGGAAGGAAGAAAGCTGAGGTCTGAGAGAAATCCAAAGAGTCTGAGGAATCTGTGGAAAGACTCATGTCACTCAGCCGTTGGCCACCTCCGCTGCATTCCTCGCCTGCTTCTTCTACTCCTTGCATCTCTGCATCCTTGCTGACTGTCAACAGTGAATGTTCTGGAGGACTGCTGGAGTCTGGTGCGGTAGTTTTGGTAGCATTACGCTGATACTCCTTGGCCCTAATGAGGGCCTTCTCAATAGTATGGTCCTCCAGTGCCAGGTGGCACTGTGCATCCTCCTGGCTGGACGATGGGGAGGTCTTGAGCCCATGGGGAGAGGACGAGCGAGATGATAGAGAGAGGGGCAGGGAGGGCCGGGGAATGGAAATGGGGGAGCTAATACCAAGTCTCTTGGGAGGAGAGGCTGAAGAGCTGATGCTTAGTGAGGAGCCCAGACGAGCAAAGAGGCTGCTGCTCCTCTCTTTCTCATCCACCTTGTCCTTGATCCAGGAGATCTTCTCTGGCATGTTGTGCTTCTGGAAAGGATGAGCTAAGTGTCGTAGCCCAGGGCGTGGTGGTGGTGGTCGAGGGGGTGGGGACCGAGACACACTTTGCGCAGCACTAAGCTTTTCGCTACTATTGGCTTGTATCTCAGTGTTTCTCCCAAAGTTCTGCAAGTCACTTTGGCTGCTACCACTGTGATCTGAGTCAGAGACCTGAGGACTGTTGCTAGAAGAGTGCTGAGTGTTCTTGCTGAGTTCTAGGTTGTTAGTTATAGGTTCCCTCTTGGCTGTGCCAGAGTGGTCGAAAGTGGTGCTCTGGTTGCTGTCTGGTTGGTGAACCTTTATGAAAAGGGGGTTGATGAAGCACAGCGCTCCATTGGATTGGCAACACTCAAGCTCAGATGGGGCGCGGGTTTGAAGCTGAGGGTGCCCTAAGACTGGTCTCTGGGCAGGAGGAGGGGGTCTGTTCGGAACTGCTGTCCCTGATGACAAATCAGAGCCCTTCCTCCTGTGGCATAACTGAGCATCCCAGAAGCCTGTGTGGGACAACGAGAGAAGATTGTACCTATATTATATGGATATGACATAATACAACTCAAAAGTATCAAATTAAATATTTCTGGTTCCTGATTCATCCCCTTGTGTTAGCAATGCTATGATTCTCACAAGCCAACATCTGGGGCACACCTGGACCACATCTGTAGTTGTGTAGGTCATAATCTACACAAGTAGACCACTGAACATCACAAAAGCATTAAGTAACAATTAGAACATGGCAGTTTATCTACACCTTGTTTTGGCACGTGCCAAACATAAATTTAAAATTGTTACGAACAGAAAGCATTGGCAGTTTCAGTGGTTAGCTAAACAATGCTATTGGGGATATCATAGCTCATAGCATCATTACTATGGTAAATCACCTGTTTGGGACCATAAAGTATCCTAGTACTTTACAGTGAGATCAAACCAAGAGGACCAATGAGGCAGAAATATAGTAGTGTCAACATTGTTGACAAAGATTTTACTGAAAACAGCTCCACTAAACATGTTACCTCATTTGTAGTGTCAAATACTGAATGTTGTCTAAAACATACTGATGTGAAAGTACTTTTTTCCACACAATTTTAAAGTGGTATCAGCACATACATAGATCTAGCTAGCTGTGTATTACAAAATAGTTATTGTTACAAAATAAATATGAAGTGTGTTTTCTAATTAATTGTAAGAATTGTAAAGAAAATGTATCTTTTGTTTTCCCCTCTGTGCCAACATACAGAACTATGTTTTGTGTCCAATTACGGCTCAACTTAATTTTAAACAGTTGTCCATTAGTTGTCTCTTGCTGTTGTTTTGGAAGCTAGACCTAAAGCAATCTGTAACCAATCTTTAATACAGAAAGCAAAAAATGGAAAATGCTTAACACTGACAATTTGCACTGCACTTAAACTTGTCCATTCATTGTCGATGATACAAGCATAACACAACATAATACAACTTCTAAATGCTTTTTGGCTCAAAATCATTAAACACTGACATAGGTAGGTAGGTGGCAACAAAACATTAAGAAAAGAAAAAAAATCAGGCAAACAAGTGGAAAAAAAACAAGTTATACTGGTGCCAGACACATAGCAGTTCTATCATACTACCAAAGAGCAGTAAAGAGAGGGCAACAATACTTACTGTGATCCCAAAGCCCACTGACACACACAAGCTGTTTATCTCGCTCTCAGTCACAGCACTGTCTCTGCACAAGCTGAAACTAGACTGGCTTCTCACTGTGTTGTGACTCACTCATGTTAATATGTGTGGGCGGGCTGTATTCCCGCCTCCCCCCCCCCCGCCCTTTAGTTGAAGTTCTTTTTCTCAATTTTTCTCACTGTGACAAAAGGCTTTCCTATTTCCCTCCTACTACACTAGAGTTTGCTCTCGGCTATTCATTTCTTCTCCTTTCATAAATGTTACAGGTTCTGACTGTGGTATTATCATTGCTGAAACAATCTCTTTAGATAGACAGTTCTGTTAATTATATTTACTTTAACACTTTTATTACTGCAGAATTAATCATACCTCAATAACACATGCAAGCATGTTCACTCAGGTATAGGCAAGGAACAGTGTACAGTCTTCAATTACACACACACAAATACATTTGTACACCTAGGACTGAAAGCCCAGTGGAATGTGGTTAGTGTGTTTGGGAAGTCAAGGGCAACTTGACTTGACTTGATATGAAAGCTGCTAAGCTGCCATGTGCTAATAATAATAACAATTACCAACAGGATTTATGTAGTATTTGACACCATTGTGTGAAACACATTTGATAGGTCGATGTGGGCAATAGAATGTCATGCTGCATGCCCTCTACTAAGCTACACTTTCACACCTGTGCTGTGGTTCATTTGGACCAGATCAAGGGAGAACACTGACTTTTTATAAACAAATCAATCAACATGACGACAGTTTTGACAAGTGTGATCCTGCATCGTTAGCACATTATTGGGACCCATGTAGGATAGTTATATTCAGATGTCCAAGACTCTAAAGTTTATTATGTGTTTGTTTATGTCCTCTGATGTCAAAAAATTAACTGATTATAAGAACTATTGGTATTTACAAATCGACCACATTAAGAATAACAGATGAGAAATAATTAAAAAAGATGCATATACATGCACACATTGTCACACACATGTCAAAGGGCACAAGGTAGGACAAAACATTTTACAGTAGCAGCTTACAACTGACTGATCATGGAAAATCCTCACATCCAGTTTACATTGGTGTAAACTGTGTTTACAAAAAACTTTGCATAAATATGTACAAATATTATTTATACTGATCACTTACAAGAACAATTCAGGACAAGCAAATTCATTCATGTATCAAACAGCCCACGTGTGTGGCTACGTACAGACACAGGCAAAACAGTAATATACTGTATGTTTAAAATTGCTCTGATGCCCAATGCCTGCAGCACAGCAATCTAAAGTAGCTCTTGTCAATGCACAACACATGATTTTACTGTATATTGTACCTGCAGAGAAAAAAAAAGATAAGTCAGTGGTTCAAAGCTTTAGCTTAATGACTTATACTGGACAGACTTGCTTCCAAAAAGTCAGTTAAGCGTCACAAAGGATAACAAAGTGTCTACTACACCAAAATGGCACTACGAGTATTAAGCTACAGGTAATATGATCCCATGAAGACATCAGAGTCAACAGTGCTCTTTTTCCAGCTTTCCCAGCCATATTTGACTCAACAGTGGGTAGGCAATACATACACATACACAATGTTGTTATTCATATGTACCTCAGAGCTGTATTTTAGATCAACTACTCACTGTCACTATGTTATTTTCACAGAATCAAAACCTGCCACTGTCTCAACTTAATAAACAGGAGCCCTTTTATGAATGTAAGAGACACACTGAAGAATACAAGACAGAGACAATGTATGTCTGTACGTAATTCAAGACCACATTAAAGGGAAGATGTCATCAAATCATTGTGTGTCACACTGAATTATAGAGACCAGGCCAGGCCAAGGGACACTGGAAGCCTGGCAGTGTAAACTCAGAGCACATGTGATAGCTTACAACTGGATCACAGCAGCAGAGCCTAAATTGACAGAAAGATTTGTCTGAGTGGATTATGAAAAGGGAAGTGGCGAGTAAGATAAACACCCACGCAGTTTTAAATCACACAAATGTTACAGTACAAGTTAGGGGAAATAAATAAAGTCTGTTCTTTTAGGAAACTTCTTCCACACAACTCAGTGAAAATATTCTAAGTTATGTTGCCAGGGCCCTCTGCAGCTGGGATAGAGAGAAAAATCTCCAGAGGTGGCCAGCTCTCGCCTGGATCTGTGCACAGCTAAGCAGAACTGATCTGGGCCTGGAAGAAGCTGAAGCCTCAGGGTAAGTCATTACGCCCTGGCATGCCAGTTAATCCTTCGTGCAGGGGAATGCTGTTGACATCGGCTGTATGACTGTCACGCCTCAGGGCTTTTTTTTTTTTTACACACACCAGATGTGGGATGAAGGAAACACTTCTCAGAATCTGTGAAAGGCTAAGGAATGTGCACAGATCGGTTTGGGTGCAAAAGAGTAATGCCATATTACCAATTCACTTCCCACTGTCTGGAAAAGTATCTCTGTTTTTGAAATAAGGGAATTTTCTAAAAATCCCAGCTGAAAACATGACCTCCATATGACATGCATGTTATATTCTGGTAGCTTAAATGAAGATTCTTCTGCAAAATCTGGAGACTATTCTGACTAAACTACATTTTTACCTTTCCATGAGAAAACAGGAACATTTAATGATATACACTACCCTCTAAAGGTTTAAATACACCCCCAAATTTTCAAGTTCTACAATGTAGGTTTGGTTTCAGTCAAGTTTATTGATGTACAATACTATTTGGAATGCAACATTACTTTATGATAACAATAAAACAACATGAATCTGAATATTACAGTCACTGGATCTTTGATTCCTAATAATACCTACTTTGACTTTGATTACAGCTTTGCAAACTAACCATTCTTGCTGTGAATTTTTCCAAGTATCTTGCTGGAATCTTTCACCAGATTTTCTGCAGACATTGCCAGAGCTGCTGTGCATTTGTTGGCTGGTTCGAACCCTACAATCCAATTTGTCCCAAAGAAGTTCTATGGTTTTGCGGTTGGGTGAGTGAGAAAGCCATAGGATGATTGATGGCACACATCCTTCTCTTTCTAATTAGTTTGTACACAGCTTGGACTTGTGTTTGGGATTGTTGTCTTGCAACAGGATAATTAATTGACTTTCTGAAGCTATAGCATAAGTTGAAAGATGTAATGATACTCATGCTGGTTCAGTTCTCCCTGGATTTTGTGGAGATCTTCAACTTCGCCTGTAGCAAAACACCATCACAGAGTTTTTTATGACGAGTGAGGGCTCTTTGAACTGCACCTACGGATATTGTCTTTTTTTTTTTTTGGTAATTGCTTTAAATGTATAACCCTCATCTAGGGCTGCTCAATTATAGAAAAAATCATAATCACGATTATTTTGTTCATTATTGAAATCATGATTATTTTACACGATTACTCATTGACTTTTGAAATATGTTGCATTTATTGAACAAAACAATGAATTCTCCTTAAAACAAATAATATAAAATATATTCATAGTGGTAAAATAGTGGTGCTGACACCACCGCGTAGCAAATCTTACATATAATATGTTTTTGATCCATGTCCACTTCTTCGAATCCAAACTGTTCCAAAACAATGGAATTGCTTCTACCTCTTTTGTTGACCAAAGACTTCTGCGGCTGCTCTCTTTCCACCATCTTCACATGTTGATTTTTGATTAATTGCAGCTACCTTTCAGAACTATCACTGACCGTTTTTTTTCTCATGAAATTTGTTCATATAATTTTTGAATAATGTATGACAGAATTTGCAAAACCTCAAGACGATCAATGTGGTAGTATAATATGCAAACTATGTTCGTTAGCTGTTTTGTCACAAACTGATCATTAGTGTTTATCATTTCCTGTTTTATTTTGATATTCCAGAGAACTGTTATGTTTTTGTCAACTTACTTCCACATGCAGATTATTTGCCTTGTAAAGTTTGGATCAATTAGTAGAGTGTATATACTTTGGTTTAGACCCTTTCCAGTTGCCAGTTTGTCTGTGCTGTTACGTCTCGTTAAGCCAGCTTTCGAGTCCTGGCATTGGATGGGCTTCTCAAACCCAGGGCCAAAGACTTGTGCGACATGAAGAACAACTGCAACAGATTTGCAAGGAGGTCGTGAAGGTAACTGGGCGACAAGAGGTTATGTTAACTGCCATTAGCAACCAGATTGGACAGCTGGTGAGTAAAGGTTCTGCTGATCAGACAAATATTACCACAGCACCAGCAGTCCTGGTTGCTAGCCAAGTTAGAACTATACCAATCACATTGCAACTGGCTCAACTCAGGCGCTTTTCCAGATTATCAGGAGACTGCCACCCTTCCTTACCCAGTGCAGTATCCATTTTGAACTTAATGCGTATTTGGATGAATAAGCGAAAGTGGCGTTCGTCATATTGCACCTCACTGGTCCGGCAGAGACTTGGGTGGCGATGGAATGGCACAAGAATTCCTGCTCAACATTTGAAAAATTCTCACGGCTCTAATGCTGATTTTTCAAATGGTTACACCAGGCAGAGGAGCAGCTCAAACATTAACTAAAATGAGCTAACACATCTGAATACGCAATAGAATTAAGGACACTAGTGACCGAGTCAGGCTGGGAGGAACTCGCCTTGTTTGACACCCTTTTTCAGGGATTATCACCTCAAGTAAAGGATCATCTAGCATTAGCAGAGTTGCCTTCTGATCTAAACTCCTTAATTGCACTGGTGGTAAGAGTGGTTCAGTGATTACAGGATAACGAGAAGCAGCAGTGCCAAGAGCAGAGTATGAACCTTTTTCAGAATCGGAAACCCAGCCATCAGTATTCCACCCACAGCACACATCCTGACTGCCACATCAGATGATTGGGACTTGAACCGGCGCTCCGACTGATAGGGGCGCCATCTGTTGCCAGGACAGAAAGAGACTCGGAAACCAAATCCTTGCAACTGGGACACGCCCGACTGTCAGGAGTCGAGAGGGAATGAAGGCTTAACCAGGGTCTGTGTTTCTACTGCGGTCAACGAGGTCACCAAGTTACTAATTGCCCACTAAAAGTCGAGGCTCACCAATAACGGAGAGGATATTGGGGAGCCAAACCAAATGCAGCATTAATTTCCTCTCGACCTACCACTTCAGTAACTACCTCTCATTTGTGTTGTAAACAGGTGGTGGTAGACTCTGAAACTGATGCGAACATGATGGACTCTGACCTTGTTTGGCGACTGGCACTGGAATTGGTGTCCATTCCCCAACCTATTGAGGCTACAGCTCTTGATGGTCAGCTCCTGTGGAGAGTCACGCACCACATGGTACCAGCTCAACTAATTTCACCGGATCACCATCATGAACATATTAGTTTCGACGTCATAAACTCCCCTCAGAAACCACTAACGCTGGGATATTCATGGCTCTTGCTACATAAACCCATGGTGGACTGGACAACTGGTCAAATATCTGAATGGGAAAAATATTGTCAAGAAAACTGTTACCAAGTTGCTACCAAGTTCTCTGAGGTGCCTGGGTCCAGGGACAATATTTCAGACTGAATTAAGCTGGCCCCTCTAGGACACTTCAAGGGATTTCTAAGGAGGAAGAGGTTTATCCTAACCACACTAAGGTGCCCCAGTGTTAGATGGACTTAAGGGAGGTTTTCAATAAGGTGAAGGCAACGTCTTTACCACCTCATAGACATCATGATTGTGCCATCGACCTACTACCTGGTAGTGTCCACCCCAAAGGAACTACTCCTTGTCCCAAAAAGAAAGGCAAGCAATGAATGAGTACATTGAGTCCTCATTAAAATCTTGCATAATTAGACCATCCTCCTCTCCAGCAGGAGCGGGGTTCTTTTTTGTAGAGAAAAAGGATACGTCCCTACGCCCATGCATTAATTAAAGGGGTCTTAATCAAATTATGGTAGAGAATACCTATCCACTACCTTTGTTAGCCTCAGCCTTCTCAATTTTCACAAAACTGGATTTACGTAATGCTTACCACTTGGTGCGCATCAAACAAGGAGATGAGTGGAAGACTGCCTTTAACACCACCACAGGTTACTATGAACACACCCAGCCCCTCAGTGTTCATCCTGGGGCTGCTAGGACTGACTTCATGTTGGGCTGGTGGTTCCGGTGGCCATCTGTTTGCTGGGACGTTACGGATTATGTCATGCCGGGTACAGTATGTGCACGACACAAGGCATCCAGGCAGAAACCACCAGGGTTGCTCAGGCCCCTGCCTGTACTGCATTATTTCACTGCTCCTGGTCAGTTGGGAGACTCAATTGTAAATGTCAAACAGGGAGAGGCTCCACCAGAATACCCACAATAGCTATTACAGCTTACAATCATGGTAGCGCATCAAAACAAAACTAGAGCCAAAATGAACATTGAAGACATGAAGACAAGTTTGTTAATTATGCCAAAAACATGGGTGTCTTTTTTAACATATCGTATAAGATATACCACAATAGGGCGGACAATGAAAAGGCACGAAGTCACACTTGATCACACGAGATTCTGTGAAATCTCATGTCTGTGGAATCGCCAGCGTGAAATCATTACTACAGACAGCAGGTGTGTGGTCTGCCAGACAGATCAAATCATCTAGTGTTTGCGTTCTTGGGATTTTAATATTAAAAATCTGTTGAAATTATCTATATGTCTGTGGCCTCCCATGTATTTAAAATCAGTGAAGATTTGAAAACTATCTACTGTGTTCCTGGCCTTAAGGCCAGTACATACTCGGTGAGAACAGAGAAATTTGTTAATTTCTCGAGTTGGTGAAAACAAAAACAAGGTTAGTTCTCAGCAGGACATTTCATACTCCACAAGAAACTCACGTGCAGAACTCCTGGGAAGTCCCTCCAACTGCAGCACGCGTCATGTGCGCTTAGCATTGTGGGAATCTGACAAACCACAATACAGTGACAGAACGGTGACAATGGCAGAGATGGCAGTTTTTGAGTTGATAAAGCAGGAGTAGGTGGAGGAGAACATGTTTGAAGTGGAGGAGGAAGATTTGTTATTAGTTGCTATTGCTGAAGAGATGAAAAAAGATGTGTTATAAAGATTTTTATAATTCCTCACCACCTCTGACATCTGTTCCTCAAATGTCTGACCAATCACACAATAGTTATCAGTCACCAGGTAGCTGGTGAGGTAGCTGACCCGAGGAGACCAGTCCAGAGACGGCAATGCAAGCAAGGCAAGAGGGGAGAGCTCCATTGTTAGGCTTAAAACCCGTGCTAGCCAGCCACCGCTACTGCGCCTCTTGCTAGCTAATGTGCAGTCTCTGGAAAACAAACTGGACAAGCTGAGAGCCAGGATTACAACACAACGGGAAGTAATAGAATGCTGCTCTCTGATTTTCACTGAGACCTGGCTCTCAGAGAAAGTTCCACTGTTCAGCTACAGACTCAACACACTGGGAAGACCGGACTACAGCCCCCAGTAAGGCTAAAGAGGGAGGTGTGTGTGTTCATCAACAACTTGTGGTGGTGAGACATACAGACTCTTTATAAGCACTGTTCGCCAGATGTGGAGTTTCTACTGCTGAAATGTCGCCCCCCATGTGGGCCAACTCTACAGAAGCACTTGGCAAACTCTGACATGACGTCATTAGCGAGCTAGAGACAGCTCACCCTGATGCTGTTTTTATTGTTTTAATCAGTGCAACTTACGGACTGTACTTCTCAAATATCGACAGCATGTGGACATTCCCAGCTACGACAAGAACACACTGGACCATGTTTACAGCAACATACACCGTACATACAGGGCTGCGCCCCACCCCCACTTTAGATACTCAGACCACATCTCTTCATTTCTGTACCCAGCCTACACACACAGACTAAAACAAACAAATGCCAACACCAAACAGGTTAAGCTCTGGACCCCAGAGGCCTGAGGCCATCTTGTAGGACTGTTGTGCTCTGACAGACTGGGATGTGTTTAAAGCAGCAGCCACTCGGGAGGACTATTTTGCCAGCATACAGGATTATGCTGAGTATGTGACTAGGTGGATTAGCACTTGTGTCGATAACATCATATCCACCTTACAAGTCGGGAAGTTTCCCAACCAGAAGCCCTGGATAAACAGTCAGGTATGGCACATGCTACATGCTCGATCTTTTGCATTTAGATCAGGCAATGAGACAGAGTACAAAGTTGCAAAGTATAGACTGAGAAGAGCCATTACAGTGGCCAAGAGGCAGTACAGAGAAATGCTGGACAGTTTCTACTCCACTGCAGGGCCTGCAGCACACCACAAACTACAGGCCGACCACAAGCACCACTATAAGCTCTTCAGACAGCCTGCCAGATGACTTCAACACCTTCTACACCCGCTTCGAGACCTCTAGCATCAGCATTGCTGATGACACCACAGTGATAGGATGGATCACTGGTGGGGATGAAGTAGCCTACAGGAGGGAGGTGGCCAGTCTGGTGACATAGTGTAAGGACAACAATCACCCTCAACACGAACGAAGGAGATGATAGTGGACATGAGGAAAGAGGAGAACTTATCAGCCACAGTTTATTCAGGAGGTTGAAGTGGACAGGGTGTTCAGCTTTAAATAGGTGGGGGTCCATCTCAGTGAGGACATCACCTGGACACCCAACAGCATCCAACTGGTTAAAAAAGCACAACAGTGGCTGTAATTTCTGAGAAGGCTGAAGAAGTTTGGCATGTCATCTAAGATCCTCAGCAACCTCTACAGCTATAGTGTTGAGAGCAACTTGACCAGCTGCTGAAAAGATCACCAGGACTCCACTGCCCTCTCTGCAGGCCACCTACCACCGCAGAGTCTACAGCAGAGCTCCCTCCATCCTTAAGGACTCCACCCAACCCTAACACGGACTGTTCACACTCCTACCCTCAGGCCGGATGTACAGAGTGTGAAATGCAAGACTTCTAGATTAAGGAACTCTTTCTTCCGCTAAGCCATCAGACTTTTAAACAGGTAGCCAGTGGACACAGACTGGCTGAATTGCTTCAAAACAATTTACACATTTCATAATAATAATGTTACTGCTGCTATTATTATCATTAATTTATGACATATAAATTATCTATCTATCTATCTATCTATCTATCTATCTATCTATCTATCTATCTATCTATCTATCTATCCAACCATTATGGTTCTTTTCTTTTTCTTTTTACTTAATTTGCACATCTGTTACTGTTACTGCTCTTAATTTATCATTACCATGGTTCTACTCAGATTTGAACATAAGCCAATACTGCACACTAACTTTGCACTTAGTCTATATTTCTATTTCTTTATTGTTATATGTTTTTATTTTTTTTATTTTTTTTACATAGTACCTTTACTTTGTACTTATGTAGTTTATACTTTATTACTTTTATTTGGCTCTGGCTATTTCACTGTGGACAGCAAAGAAAGAATTTCATTGAACAGGGAAACATGCTTTCCTTATTGTGCATATGACAATAAACGCTTTGAATCTTGAATCTTGAAACATTTGGACAGTAGTGTACATTAGCATACCTGCAGGTTAGCCAACATTTCACATACCACATTCTCATGCTGGATTCTTATTTTGTACGTGTAATCTGCCACATTTATAAATGTTATCTGCCAATTTTGTGGTAGTTCTTTCTAGATCAAAGCAAGTTCTCTCTGCTAATGTGTGCATTTCTATCTGTAATGTGGATTGCTGTCAGTATAATCAATAAACTAATATTTTACTTTCAGTCTGTCATCAGTTCACAAACTTCACCCATGTATGCTTTTTTGTAAATGCATATACAAATAAGAGAACAAACCTGCTCCAAGTTTAGCAATCTCCTCAAGATCTGCAGATGTCCTGGCTGTAGTAATGGCCTCAGGAAGCTTCAGAGTGAAGGGTAACACATCCCTAAGAAAAAGAAAAAAGTTTCAGTGAGTGGTAGAAAGACTATGAAAAAGAAACACAAATGAAAAAAAGAGGGTGGGATTGAAAACCTTTTCCTAAAAGTGTGAGTCACTGAATTGGAAAAGAGGCGCTTGGATTGGCCTGGGTGTGGGTTAGGGTAATAACCGTCTGCTACTCTTCTTCCAGTGGATCTTTTTCAAGATCTTCCAGACTTTCCAATGGTTTCCAAAGGTTTAACCCATTGAAACCTTAGTTATCAAAGCTGAAAATTACACCTACAGAATTCTGAAGAAAACATAAAAACAGGACAGTTTAAATTCAATAATTAACTGCAGTTGGACTATTGTGGGAAGGGTTACCAGAGGAACAAAAAGTTACCAAAAATGCTTTTATACAAAACATTTTATTTTGCATTTTGAGTATTTAGGTAACAATGGTAGGATTCTGAACATATAAATACAGAATTCTAAGCTCTGTTTAAAAGATGAGCTGTAGTTAGTGTTATTAAGTGTAAGTAAATAAGTGCTCTGTGGAATTTCTGACCAATAGTAGCACTGTTTTTTATGAGTGGTTTCCCATTTGGTTGTCTTGTGTAAGCATGAAGATACACAAGCAAGAGCACATCCTGCTAATTCACTAGTTTAAAGGTGGTATCAAATATGCCCATGTAAGTAAGGAAGAAGAAGATTGCTGGATAGGAATCGTGGATTTAAACAATATAGGATTTCAAATAATAAAAGAGTTCTGCAAATCTTTTAGGAAGAAAATAAAGACTTCATGCTTGTTAGACCTTAATGATAAACCCAATGCATTTTGGTAACACAGAATGTAAACATACAAGAAAATGCCACAGACCACACTTAAGGGTTTTTAGCAGAGAATTGATCTCACAATGGTATGAAATAAAATTTAATGAAAATAATCAGCACATTACCCAGCGCGGGGGTTAAAGGTACGATAGGCCATTCTGCAAGAAGAAGCTTGATTTTGAAAGCAGAAAACCAAAGAAATCCCACCCTTTCATTCTGACTTCTTCCCAAAGCCACTTGAACACTGAACACTAATTCAGTTTTTGCCTATTACTAAATATGTTTTTTTGAGCATCCAACTTCTATTTAGTTGTAGATTTGTCAAATACAGTCTTGTTTGTGAATGAAAGCTGCTATGGATACCTTCTTAGCAGTAGCGCAAACTATAAACACAGAGTGGTACCACATTTGCCTGCAAAGCTTTGTGAACTAAGTGTGAGGGCAGAGTGCATGCAAGTAGGAAGTGTGCTGACAGGCAGGTCGCCCATCCAGTGGTTTTGTTCAGCCTGAATAAAATGATTGGTCAGGTGTTTTTGAGCCCTGCTGTTGCTACAGATGATTTTCTTTGTTTATATTGTGAGTGCATTTAATTTAGGTAATCATTGCCATTGTATGAAATTCAAGAATTTGAACAGAGTACAGAAAGTACAAGTACAGAAAAGCTTTTATGTTGTGGAATGACTGTCAATATGCGCAAAGGGAAAAGTTATGCACTAGTCACATATTTAATTGTTAACCATCTCTCCATCTAAAAATGCATCTATGTTTCCTTGTCTAGATAACAGTTAAAAGTAGAACATTTTGTAGAATGTTGTGCCAGCCTTGTCACTTCCTTCTTTGTCTTTCTTATAATGCATAGTCTTGTTGTGTTGTATGAGGACTGACCTTGAACCTTTTCCACCAAGACAACAACATAGCCGTAATGGAGAGGTTTACACACTTCATTTTGGATCAGATGATTGCGTCAACATAGCTGATTTTATTTTAAATATTGATATACTTAAAACTATGAGTGTGTTGCACTTAGCACTCCATTTTACATAAAAACTAAATAATATGTGGTATAAACTGTATATGTACACACAAAACAGCCCATTCAGAAACAATCACTGGATTGCTCTAAAGAAAACATGATGATTCTCAGGCAAGTCCTGGGGTTATATAGTGTCATTTTCCTATGATTTCTAAATGGATTCACAGATGTTTAATTATTGTGGACATGATATACTTAGGATTAATGATAACCTTAAGAAGTGTGAGTCTATAAAGACTCCAAGAAGGGGAATAAAAATTGTGGCTCATGCTTCAAATCTATCTGCACCCCCACCAACTCCACTATGAATATTTCTGATAGGTATTAACATAAATGTGAAAGATGAACCACAGTAGTATGCTTTGCATGTGTTTGTGTAATTAGGAATAATTCCTAAAGATGAACTCACCTGCTGATGCAACAGAAAGCTACCAGCCGAAATAGATCTGCAAAGCTTAGGCCTGATCCCTCTAAAGAAAAAGCTGCAGAAGTAAAGAACAATATGATCAAGACACAACAACCTACAGAAAGTTCTCTGATGAAAAGCACTAGAAGAGACAGCTTAGTTTGCTGATTTCTAGTTCAAGGAAATCTGGTGTCAAATGAATGAACTCGTAAGATCATACAGACTCTCCTTCTATGTATCGTGCATCAACTTATTTAATTTGCAAATTGGTAAGGACGACACAGCGAGAAATATTCACAAATACCAAGGGCGAAATTTCATACTAGTTTAATCTTTGTATTTCCTTAATTAACTTGAATTCCCCTACAGATAAAAGATTCTGTATCACAAGAGTAGAACAAAAGGTAACCACTGCCCCATGTTAACAAATTATTGCTTCATGAGTCTCGAATAGAACAATTCTATTCTTCATAATATCAGTGTTTCAGAGGAGGGACACCTGAATACCTCTTGTTGGTAATCTGAACTAATTGTCATTAGATTTAAATCAAAACAACAGGAGAAGAATGCAGAAAGAGCAAGGGAACAATGTGTTTATACTTGAGAAAAATGAAGGAAGTGAGTCAAATCCAAACATACCGTATGTCTATATTGCAGTAGGCCTACAACTTAAGAGGTCAAATCTCTTCCGAGCTCCTGTTTAAATATTCATTATTCTAAGTGAAATATGTCTTGTCATCTGTTGTTGTCTGTAGTTCATTTGTGTGTGATTTCAACTCAGACCACTGAATTTAGAAAAGTGCAGATCATGTTATTTCTATATGCAAGTGATATGTCTATCAACAACACACTGCTTCTGGGACTTATAGGATCTATCTATTTTTACTGTTTGTGTCACATTAATAAAATGAAAACAATACAAATGGAGTAAGTTCACTAAAATACACATTTTAAGTTCTTATATGGGATAATGACTGAAAAGAAAGATAGGAGCAACTGCTGCCAACCCCAGCCTCTTTAGCCTATGGCAATCTGGCAGGAAGTACTGCATCATCAGGATCTCTTCTATCAGGCTGTCCAAAGGCCTGTTCCCTCAAGCTGTGAGGATCCTCAACTACTTGCACATGCAATTGGTCAACAAAAAACAATATTTTGCTTTTATATTTGCAGAAGCCTTTCAACCACCATATAGAACAATCAATTGATCACATCACACACTGGACAATCAGCTATCAGGGTTTCATTTGCAAACAAAAGTCCCTTTATCAGGGACATCAATCACATACTCTGTGCAACTCACAATAACATTTCTCAGTTAAAAAACACAGGTTCTAACAGGCCACACCACTTTAAACCTCAAGTAACTGATAATAATGAGTCACATACAGAAATAGTTGTTTATTACAACATAATATGCACTGGAATTCAGCGATGCGATTCTACTCTGAGCTCACAAACCCAAATAAATGTGAAGACACTAATGGAAAAATTTAGAATTTTTCTAACAGCCTAATTTTCATAGAGACAACCAGTGAAAGCAGTGCTCTGACTAACTGTTCTACTTTGAAACTCACTTTACCTGTTTGTATGGTCTAGCTTAGCACCACATGCAAATCACACAGTGCACAGTTGGAAAGAAATGTGCAAACAGGTAAGAGGTTCATTCAAGTGTTTTAGACTTTTTTAGGCTTTACCCTATAAATAGACATGTCAGAACAATTCTGGTGATTTTATCAATAGCTAACTAAATACATGCAATAAATGTAGAGCTACTACAAAATAAAGTAAGTAAACAATAAACAGGTGTGTATAAATGTAAATTCATACACGATGTATATACATAACCTCTGTAAACTCTGTCTGAACAAATAGATGCATTAACATTGGCTTCAATCCACTGTCCTGCTTTAGTCACATTAAAGCAGGAAAATATGAATTTCTTATCCATAGCTGATTTATACTTTATGAAAAGTAACTCCTTAATTAACTCCTTAGTTAATTAAAGCCCTGAAGTGATCTGAAGGCAGTAGAAGGAAGTGCTTCATGTTTTATTCTTGAAATGGTGCAAATGCTGCTAGGTCACAATTTAAGATACAGTATGACGTGACCATTTATAATGTAAGATACAGTGCAAAAATTGAAAACCATCAGAATAATGCAAGAGCTACTGCCTTGCATTTCTTATGGCACTGGTGTGATCAAAATAGGGGCCCTAAATACAAGGCTGGTGAGGTGGTGGGATCAGCGGTAGTGCAGCAGCAATACCTGCCTGAATGAATTCAAGGATGCATTTACAGCAGAATCTGACACACTGCTTTTCCAAAATCCTTGCATTGATCAGAACTTTTGATCTCCTAAAATCCACCACCAGCTCCTTAGTCTTGGTGGTGTTCAGGAGAAGGTAGTTCTTTTTGCTCCAGTCAGTGAAGGCCTCCACTAGGTCCCTGTACTCCCCCTCCCATCCATCGTGCACACGTGCCACAACAGCCGTATCATCAGAATACTTCTGAATGTGGCAAGACTCTGAGTTATACCTAAAGTCTGAGGTGTAGACCATGAACAGTCCCCTGTGGAGCCCCAGTGCTGCATTCCAGTGTCCCAGAAACAGATCTCACCCAGCCTGATATACTGCGATCTGAATGTCAAATAGTCCATAGTCCATGACATCAGTGATTGGGCCACCCCCATACATAATATATATAAAATATATTTAATATACACACATAAGTTACTAATAATATTAAAATAGGCTAATGTCTCAAGAAAACTATTTGTTAAACAGATTATTCTTTCCCTAAAAAATGAAACCATAAATTGCTTTTATATGGTCAAATTACTACCATCCATGCCAGTATACTGATGCATGGAAAGAATTTCCTTTGACGCTGACTTATTACTAGAACACACGCATGTATCGTTGATTTGCATGAAGCTTTGTATTCTATGAACTGATAACTGTATTTACAGCAATTGTTTGTGTGTCATTCAGGTGAGAAGAAATATATCACTGACTCTTCCGTATTGCTCTTTTGCCAGCAGTCAGCACAAAGAGACAGCTCTAAGGGTTTCAGTGGGCGGAGAGTCGCATGCAGTACATACTGTCACTGATAAGTATTGGGAAATTCCAATCTGGTATCAACAGAGACATCAGCATGCAGGTATTAGGAGGAGATGCTACACCTTTAGAGTATTCACGTGGTCAAAGCTACAGGAAAATCCCTGTTTTTTCAGGTAAGTGAAAACAGAACAAAAGAAAGAGGAACAGGAAGAAGAATGTCCAATAAAAAGTAAAATCTCCAGTCCAAATAAGCAGATAAAACATACATTATTTTGAGTATATGACACATTAGATAAACATGTAACTCTGTTACAAAACCTAAAGAAACTACAATACATACAGTAGAAGGCATGTGTTTTGCTGGAGGCCTACATATATTTATAATTTAGAGTATAACATTTAGAGTATATTTATGTTATGGTGAGACAGGCCTGGGTGTGTTTACTTTCATATATCAGCTTCATTTCATTGTTGATTGCTTTTAGCCATGTCAGGAGCTTTGCAAGATTACTGCTGATGCAAACCTTTCCTGATGCTGCAGCTTTACATTTAAAGCTTTCAGTGATACTTTCATTAAAGACTGAAGTCCCAGTAGAATGCATGTGTTTCAGCCTTCCACATGAAGCAATTAATATGTCCCAATAGTCAGGTTTCCCTTCAAAATATAGAACTAAATTTAATGATATTTTGGGAAGGAAATCAAATGCAAACCAAGGTGCGTTCCATTTCATTTTATTTCAATGCTGTGAGCTGGGGGCACTGAGATTACCACAGAAGAAAAGGAGCCTACAAGTTAACTTGATTAAAATAGTACCAGTAAAACTTTAATCAAATCATAATGAAAAATATAATGTCTGTTTCATTATTCAGTTCTGAAACCTTGTTGTAATCTCATTGGTCCATACATAGCTGATGTTTTTATCTACTATTATTTTTCATAATTTCTAGTGCAAGTGTAACAAATAAGTCACATGCTCATACATAATGATTTATTCATTTCATCATTTAACTTTGGACTTTGTCACATTTTGTTATTCATAGACCAACTTTTCCGCTGATTCAGCTAAAGGCTTTTTTCAGATTCTTTTAAGCTTGGAAAAACATTCAACTACCACATTTTACTTGTAACTCCTTCTTATATGTTATGGTGATCCAAGACATGTGCACATCAAGTTTATGTAGTGTCCCATTCTCCTTAACACAGCATACAAAAGGCTTACTAAATAGTTGCCTTGATAAAGTATAGGCCAGGTCAGAAAGGTTAGTGACATTGTTTAAGTTGAGTTACAGTTATAATAATAATATATAATAATTGTTTTAATATAAATTAGTTTTTGATTATGAGGAAGTTGTTACTCTATAGCTGTAAGTTTCACTAAAAACCTTCATAATTTGGGAATTTGTAACAAACCTTTTATTTAGAACCCAAATTCTATTCTGTATACAACTCATCAAAAATCTTTAATATAGTCACCTACATCAAACAGGTCTTCATTTTGAAGCAGTCCCTTTTTACTATGCAGCATACCTATATTTGAAGCTAAGTGGCCTTCAGAGGAAACACACCTTTAATAGGTTTTAAAAAACCTTCTGCCATTTGTTCAGCTTGTTCAAAAAGCTGTTCATAGCATTTACTGTATTTTATACAGTAATTGGGTCATGATTCAGGTCTGTATGGTAATAGTTTTCATTGCACTTATTTTCTAATAGATCCTATATTATGTTACTGGAAGAAGAACCCTTATTGCCAGTGGCATGCATTTAAAAAACAAACAGAAACAGGAAAAAACAAACATACCATACTGGCTCTCCTTGACAGGGAAGTCTTTGATGAGAACTGCAGAGTCCATTCGTAGAGATATGACTTTCTTTTGTAGGTCAGGTGTTTTTCTCACCACAAATGTCTGAAGGCCAAAATATCCAATCAGAACATATTTCATACATATTTCATTCATTTTAATGGAAATTTGTGAAGGATTTGTAACATGACAAAGCATGTTAATGTAAATATTTCTTACAATGTGGTTATATTTACCTCTACTTCTATGCTTCATATTTATAGATGAATTCAAAAAAGAAAGTGGAAGATACTTGTTAAAGCTAGAATACAGAGTATTGTATTTTGAGTTTAATTTTAAATAATTTTTGTTTTAGTTTTGAAATAGGTGAGTCAGCCCCAGACAAAGGAAAATATGTAAAAAAAAATGGCTGATGGATACCATGTCTCACCTGTGTCTCTGTAGTAATTGCATGATATGAATCAGCTGTGTGGCTTATGGAGCACACAAGTAAGTTTTCAGTTTGTTGGACAAAGGATAGATAGAGCGGAGTTGAACAGTTTTTTGACCGCATTCTAATTCACCTATTCATAAACGTACAGCCTTCTGGTATTGTTGGCTGTTCAGTACCTGAAACTCTGTTAGAGAATTATGAATTTGAAGCAATGATTTAGTCAAGTGGATTACATTGGTGTTGTAATGTATTCTAATCAGTGCAAGTTTGGTAAACTTTTAAATGAAAATAAAGTGTTAAGTAAGCATTGAAGACATGAAGCCACAGTGGTTGCAGTTTCCTCACCCCAGTTGGTTGGTCCTTCAGTATGCGAGTAGCATCCTGGTGGCTAAGGCCCAACTGTAACCACACAGCATGTGTATGCACCAGTCTGTCCAGAACACTGAGTCGCCGATGGAGGGATTCATAGCCAGAATCTCTTGTTCCCGGTAGGCACACTCTGATTCCAGTACAAGGGGACGCCTGGAGGAAGAGACCTCCCACCTCTTCTTCCAGCCTGAAACCATGGACAAACAAGGGTTACATATTAAAATCTCACTACTGAGTGTTGAAACAACATTCATGAGATGTCAGAAAACTAATATCTGACAAGAACATCTACATTTTTTCATATGTTTTTTTCTTTCAATGTGTACTGGCTCAAGTAGAGTAGTGTACACTAGAGAGGAACTGTTGGCCCTGTCAAAGATTGGACATGGAATAACTCACCCAATCCCGACTATGTTGAGGAGACAGTTTCATGGCTGTAGAGCCGGAGCTAAGCTAAAGACTAAGAGGAACAACAGAAAGTGGAGATACAAGCCTTTTCTGCCCTGTGTGCTCATGGGGAATGTTAACAAGTGTGATGAACTAGTGGCGCTTGTGAGGAGCCAGAGGCTGTACAGGGAGTGCAGTTTGATATGTCTTTCTGAGTCCTGAACGACAACATACCGGACTCATGTGTGGATATACCTGGCTTCACAGCTGTACGAGTGGACAGAGACCCAAGGACGAAAGGTGCAGGAGTTATCCTACTTTTCAATCAGAAATGGATTAAGCCCTGAAATGTGATTGTGAAAGAGATGGTCTGCTGTCTGGACCTTGAACTGGTCTCAGTTGGTTTCCACCCAAACTATGTGCCAAGGGAGATTACATACATAGTCGTAAACATGTAAACGTTGTTTAAAGTGGTGTGAGCCTGAAACATGTGATGTCATATGTGATGCCATTGCTAGGATACAGACCCAGCACCCTGATGCATTCAATGCAGTTACAGGGGATTTCAATCATGAACTCTCTGTCCTCCTGCCTGACTGACTTTGTACAGTATGTGGACTGTCCAACACATGGAGAAAGTACATTAGATCTGTTCTATGCTAATGTCAAAGAAGCCTACAGGGCTGTACCTCTTCCACCACTGATCACAACATGGTCTATCTTCAGCCCACATATAGTCCTTGTGTGCAGAAGCTCCCAATTAGTATTTGTACTCCCAATTAGTACAGTACAATGCTATCCTAACAATAAACCATGGATCACCAGTGACATTAAAGACCTCCTGAACCAGAAATAGAGGGCTTTCCAGGACAGGGAAGCTGAGGAGTATACGTACAACGGGAGCTCAAAAAGACACTGAGGTGAGCTAAGGTGGAGTACAAGAAAAAGTTGGAAAAACAGCTGGAGAACAATAATACCAGGGGGGTATGGACACGGGTAAGGACCATCACTGGCTACAAACTGAACAACTCTACAGCTACTCCCTCCACCACCACAGCAGTTGCTCCCTCCACCTCTGAAGCTCCTCAATACACCTTCAGCTGGAAAAAGACCCGGTGCTGTGGAGGACTTCTTGTCTAATACCAGTGCCCAAAACAGGGCGGCCAGTGGAGCTAAATGACTATAGACCGGTGGCTTTGACATCCCATATCATGAAGACCTTGGGGCGGCTCCTTGTCTATCGCATGAAGCTGCAGGTTGAGGAGGATCTTGATCCCTTTCAGTTTGCCTATCAGAAACACATGGGAGTGGAAGATGCAGTGCTTTACACGCTGCACCGGGCATATGCCTATCTGGATGTGCCTGGTTCATATGTGAGGATTATGTTCTTTGACTGTTCTTTGGGGGTGGCCCCCTCCCTGACGTAATGGATTATGGACTATTTGACATCCAGACCACAGTATGTCAGGCTGGGGAGATGTGTTTCTGGGACACTGGAATGCAGTACTGGGGCTTCACAGGGGACTGTTTTTACTCCTTTTCTGTTCATGGTCTACACAATGAACTTTAGGAGCTACAAGGAGCTGGTGATGGATTTTAGGAGATCAAAAGCACCATGCCAGTCAGTCTGCATTGATGGACAGGAGATAAAGACTGTACAGACCTTCAAGTACCTGGGGGTGGTACTGGACGAAAAACTGGGGTGGTCTACCAATGTGGATGCACATTTTTTGCACATGCAAAAAGGCCAGTTCTGTGCTAGGCAGGGGGCTGGACCCTCTCAGAACTGTGGTGGAGCAGCAGATGTGGAGGAAGCTGCTTTCTATATTGAACAATTATAAAAACCCTCTACATGATATACTTATTAAACAGAGTAGCAGCTGCAGTGGGAGGCTCATCTTACTGCACTGCAGAACTGAGAGTTTGAGGAGATCCTTTGTCTACGTCATGAAGTGCTATGAGAAACGTGTCCTGTCCCATATCAGAAACGTTATCCCCCCTGACCTTGACAAGCACCAGCTTGCCTACCGGGCTAAGAAGATGGCATCTCCATAGCGTCTCCTCGCACTCACCCACTTGGAGAAGCCAAAGAGCTATGTGAAGATGCTCTTTGTAGACTTCAGTTCTGCATTTAATACAGTCACTCTTCACAAGTTGGTCAGCAAACTGAACACTATCGGCCTTGGCTCCTCCCTGTGTTCATGGATCATGGACTTCCTGTCAGCAGACTCTGGCATGCTGAGTAGGCAAACACACCTCCTTCACTCTTATTCTGAACACAGGAATACCACAGGGCTGTGTGCTGAGCCCCATGCTGTTCACTGTGTTCACATACGACTGCAGCCCCATCTGCACTTCAAACTCTATAATCAAATATGCAGACAACACCACAGTCATTGGCCTGATCTCCAATGGGGACGAAACTGCCTACAGGCTGGAAGTGGACCATCTGATCGAGTGGTGTAAAGACAGTGACCTGGTCATTAACACCTCTAAAACCAAAGAGATGGTCATAGACTTCAGGAGATCTAAGCTCCTTAGAAAAGAACATCTCCTGTTCTGGGTTTTGGGTTTTCTTCCCAATTAGTTTCCTTTTTCCGATTAGAGACCAATCGGGCAATGAAGAATACTGGTTTCTCCTCATCACTAAGTTTTGTTTGCAGTGTTTGAGTTCAGTTGTTCATAGGGGTTTAAGTCGGGGTTGTTTGTTTTGTCAGTGTTGAAATTGACATTGGCATTAACTTAAACTCAGGAAGATTACAGGCCTCGGCTTTACATCTATCAATGGATGGGTCTTAATACCCCTTTTAAGACAGCCATATTAAGATTTTTTACAGAAATATAGACTTTGCCATTATTCAAGAATCACATATGCTCTCCAGTGATGTGGGTCATTTTACCATATGTTTTACCATAGTATTGCTAGCTCATTGACAACAGCAAAAACTAAAGGGATCATAGTGGTTTGTAAATGTAACTTAAAATTTGATCTATATTTTTGCTATCACAAAAATAGATTTAAATGGGACACACATTGCTTTGATTTCTGGTTACGCTCCAAATTTATTTGATCCAGAATTTTACAATCGCTTAACCCACGCTGTACTGGATTTGGTGGATTATGAGTTTATTTTGGTTGGCTGATTTCAATCCAGTATGGCTGATGTGGTCCACAGCAACATGGACCAAAGTTTAGCCACTCGGGCATTGTGGCAGTGGGCTAGTGATACAGGCATGGTTGACATCTGGCGAAAAATGTATTCTCACTGAAGGATTACTCGTTTGTCTTTGGAGGACACAAATCATTCTTGAGATTGGACTTTTTGCTTGTGTTGAGTGGATTATTTTGTTAAGTCCATGATGCGGTGTACATACCGGTTGCTTAGTCTGACCACAGACCTATTTAATGGTAAGCCTCCCTCTTCTCAGGCCCCAATAAGGTACTTTTGTGAGATGACGTGTATCTTTTACACGATGAAAATGATAAATAAAAAACTGTTTAAAAATTTTTTTAAATAATTCGAGGGACTCAATGAAGGCTCAGTGTCTGACCCCAGGATACTGTGGGAGGCAGTGAAGGTCTTTATTAGATCAAATGCCACCCCCTATGCAACTTAGAGGAAAAAGGAGCGTGTCGAGAAGCTGACAGTATTAGAGCGGAAACTTGCCTCTCTCTCATCGCTGCACAAAAGATAGAGTGACCAAATACACCTTCAAAAGAAACTGATGAAGAAACAGATTAACACAATTTTAAGGCAGCGTTTAGAATTCATTATGCATAAAACAAGACAAATGTATTATATTCAATCTGCCAGACACAGCCACTTACTGGCTTTAAGACTGAAGTCTGAAAAGCACTTCTCTGATATTTTCTGCGTCAGAACTGAAGACAGTTGTTGTGAATGCTACTTTTGATTCCTTTTATCTGTCACTATGCAGCACAGAAGGTTTTGTTCAATCAGTATTTGATGAATTTTTTGGCTCTATACAATAACCTTGTCTCTCAGGCATTGAATTACCTAAACTAGAGCATGCTTTTACCTTGCAGGAGTGTGAGATGGTACTAAGGGAGATGAACAGGAGTCCTGATGGGATAGCCCCAGAGGTCTATCGGAATTTCTGGGCTCTATTTGGTACAGTCTTGTTAAACATAATCCAGTTTTCAGTTATAGCGGGCAGCTTCCACAGACATGTAAATTCTGCATTATTAACCCTGCTCCTTAAGAAAGGCAAGGACCCTGTGGAATGTTCTAGATACAGGCCAATCTCATTGCTGAATGCGGACATCAAAATTTATGCAAAGGTATTAGCCAGGTGAGTGCAGAGGTATATCACAAAATTAGTACACTATGATCATTTGTGACATCAAGACTGGCTTCAGATAATGTTTGAAGGTTGATACATGTGATTGATAAAGTTCAAAACTCCAATTCAGCTGCTGCTGTACTGTTTGAACACTATGAAAGATTTTAGTCTTGAGTGGCCATTTCTCCGGTCCTTGCTCGAACATACATACTTCAGTCCCTTATTTATGAACGTGAATAAAGTGCTTTATAAGAATCAGTCAGCTGCAGTGATTACGGGTAGAACTTGTTTGTTGTATTTTCGAGGGTTGCCCCTTGAACCTATTGCTGTTTGCTCTGTCACTAGAGCCCTTGGCACAAGCCATTTGTTCGTCGCCGATGTTCATACCTATCTCTATTAATGACACCCATCATTGTATTTCTCTGTGTGCAGATGACATTCTGCTGTATATTAGCAACCCAAAAAACTTTATGCCTGGTCTGGTCTGGAAAATCCGGTCTGATAGTGAGAGACGGCATCCATCCCACTTTGAATGGTGCGGCTCTCATCTCTAGAAATCTGGCCAAGTTTATTAGCCAACCTAAAGCCTGACAATCCAGAGTGGGGACCGGGACGCAGAGACTCAGTCTAAAACGCCTCTCTGCAGTTTCCTTAGAGCCGTCACCCCCCTCAAACCACATAGAGATTGTGTCTGCCCCTCGAACATATAAATCAGATGTTAACAGAAGAGGAGATATTCATAAAAACCTAATAAAAATTAGGTTTTTATGAATATAGGTAAAACTTGCACTGTTCTGATTGAACAGAAAAACAGAACAGTCATGTGGATTATTAAATATCAGGTCTCTTACATCTAAAACTCTGTTAGTAAATGATTTGATAACTGATCACCAAAATGACTTACTTCGTCTTACTGAAACCTGGCTACAGCAGGATGAATATGTCACTCTGAATGAATCAACCCCCCTCAGTCATAAAAATTGTCATTTTCCTCGAAGCACAGGTCGAGGTGGAGGAGTAGCTGAAATCTTCCACTCAAACTTATTAAAGTTTCATCCTCAGAACAATCATAACTCATTTGAGAGCCTCACTCTTAGTTTCTCACATCCAAACTGGAAAACACCAAAACCAGTTCTACTTGTCATTATGTACCGTCCACCTGTCCCTTACGCAGAGTTTTTAACTGAATTTCTAGACGTCCTGTCTGATTTAGTGCTTAGTTCAGATAAAGTCATTATAGTGGGAGATTTTAACATTCATGTAGATGTTGAAAATAATAGTCTCAGCACTGCATTTAATTCTATATTAGACTCAATTGGTTTCACTCAAAATGTTAACAAGCCCACCCACTGTTTCAATCACACCCTTGATCTTGTTCTCACCTATGGCATCAAAATTGAACATTTAATAGTTTTTCCCCAAAATCTTATTTTGTCAGATCATTCTTTAATAACTTTTGAATTTAAGATGATGGATCATGCAGCATTTAGAAGAAAATTCCACTACGGCAGATGTTTATCTGACAATGCTGTTAATAAATTTAAGAAAATTATTCCATTTTTATTTACATCTATGCCATGTGCCAACACAGTGGAGGGCAGCTGCCTCAATCCTACTCCCTACTAAATTGACCAAATTGATCATATCGTTGACAGTGCTGTAGCCTCGCTACGTGAAACACTTGATACTGTGGCCCTTCTGAAAAAGAAGTTAGTGAATCAAAGGAGATTAGCCCCATGGTATAATTTACATATTCGTACCTTAAAGCAGGCATCACGAAGGCTGGAAAGGAAGTGGCGTTCCACAAATTTAGAGGAATTTTTTCTAGCCTAGAAAAACATTTATTAACATATAAAAAAACTCTCCGTAAAGCCAGAACTGCATACTATTCATCACTAATAGAGGAAAATAAGAACAATCCCAGGTTTCTTTTCAGCACTTTTTGTCAGCACAGGCTGACAAAAAGTCACAGCTCTGTTGAGCCCAGTGTTCCCTTAGCTCTGAGCAGTGATGACTTTATGAGTTTCTTTACAAATAAAATCACAACAATTAGAGATAAAATTCAGCAGATGCTTCCTATACCTGCAATCAATGAATCTTCTACTACAGTAGCTCTTGAATCATCTGTAAGACCTCAGTTATGTTTAGACTGCTTCTCTCCCATAGATCTCTCTGAATTTACACCAGTAATTGCTTCATCTAAATCATCAACGTGTTTCTTAGACCCCATCCCGACTAGACTGCTTAAAGACACCCTGCCATTAATTAACTCATCTTTATTAGACTTGGTAAATTTATCTCTAGTATCAGGCTATGTACCACAGGCCTTTAAGACTGCAGTAATCAAACCCTTACTCAAAAAGCCTAGTCTTGATCCAGGAGTCTTGGCTAATTATAGACCAATATCCAACCTACCATTTATTTCTAAAATCCTAGAATAAAACTGTTGCTAAGCAGCTTTCAGACCACTTACACAGGAATGAACTATTTGAAGATTTTCAATCAGGATTTAGAGCACATCATAGTACAGAAACAGCACTGTTAAAAATCACCAACGATCTTCTCTTAGCCTCAGATAATGACTTGTTTCTATACTTGTCCTCCTAGACCTTAGTGCTGCATTCGACACTATTGACCACAGCATCTTATTACAGAGACTGGAGCATGTGACTGGTATCAGAGGAACAGAGTTAAAATGGTTCCAATCCTATTTATCGGACAGATTCCAGTTTGTTCATGCCCATGATGAACCTTCCACACGCACAAAAGTTAGTTATGGAGTTCCACAAGGCTCTGTGCTAGGACCGATTCTGTTCATCCTGTACATGCTTCCGTTAGGCTATGTCATAAGGAAGCACTCTATGAATTACCACTGCTATGCAGATAACACTCAGTTGTATCTATCTATTAAACCTGTTAACATAAACCAGTTAACCAGACTTCAAGCGTGTCTAACTGACATGAAGGCCTGGATGACCAGTAACTTCTTACTTTTAAATTCAGAGAAAACAGAAGTTATTGTATTTGGGCCTAAAAACCTCAGAAATAACTTTTCTAAAATTATAGCTACTCTAGATGGCATAGCCCTGGCCTCCAGCACTACTGTGAAAAACCTTGGAGTTATTTTTGATCAGGACATGTCCTTTAACGCACACATAAAACAAATCTCTAGAACTGCCTTCTTTCACCTGCGCAACATTGCCAAAATTAGGAACATCCTGTCTCAAAATGATGCAGAAAAACAATTCCATGCATTTGTTACCTCAAGGCTAGATTACTGTAACTCATTACTATCTGGATGTCCCAGTATCTCCATAAAAAGCCTCCAGTTAATCCAGAATGCTGCAGCCAGAGTCCTGACAGGAACTATAGTTAGGGCTGGCTTCAGGTAACCCTGAACCATCCCTTAGTTATGCTGCTATAGGCCTAGACTGCCCAAGGACCATCGGTGCACTGAGCTCCCCTACCCTAACCCTCCCTTCCCTTACCCTCTCTTCCTCTCCTCCCCCTTCACATGTACAGTGGGTACGACCCCTTTAAATTTTTCACTCTTTGTGTCATTGCAGCCATTTGCCAAAATCAAAAAAGTTCATTTTATTTCTCATTCATGTACACTCAGAACCCCATCTTGACAGAAAAAAAACAGAAATGTAGAAATTTTTGCAAATTTATTAAAAAAGAAAAACTGAAATATCACATGGTCATAAGTATTCAGACCCTATGCTCAGTATTGAGTAGAAGCACCCTTTTGAGCTAGTACAGCCATGAGTCTTCTTGGGAATGATGCAACAAGTTTTTCACACCTGGATTTAGGGATCCTCTGCCATTCTTCCTTGCAGATCCTCTCCAGTTCTGTCAGGTTGGATGGTGAACGTTGGTGGACAGCCATTTTCAGGTCTCTCCAGAGATGCTCAATTGGGTTTAGGTCAGGGCTCTGGCTGGGCCAGTCAAGAACGGTCACAGAGTTGTTCCAAAGCCACTCCTTTGTTATTTTAGCTGTGTGCTTAGGGTCATTGTCCTGTTGAAAGGTGAACCTTCAGCCCAGTCTGAGGTCCTGAGCACTCTGGAAGAGGTTTTCTTCCAGGATATCTCTGTACTTGGCCGCATTCATCTTTCCTTCAATTGCAACCAGTCGTCCTGTCCCTGCAGCTGAAAAACACCCCCACAACATGATGCTCCCACCACCATGTTTCACTGTAGGGATTGTATTGGGCAGGTGATGAGCAGTGCCTGGTTTTCTCCACACATACCGCTTAGAATTAACACCAAAAAGTTCAATCTTGGTCTCATCAGACCAGAGAATCTTATTTCTCATAGTCTGGGAGTCCTTCATGTGTTTTTTGGCAAACTCTATGCACTTTCATGCACTGAGGAGAGGCTTCTGTCGGGCCACTCTGCCATAAAGCGCCTGCAGTGATAGTTGACTTTGTGGAACTTTCTCCCATCTCCCTACTGCATCTCTGGAGCTCAGCCACAGTGATCTTTGGGTTCTTCTTTACCTCTCTCCCCAAGCTCTTCTCCCACGATTGCTCAGTTTGGCTGGACGGCCAGGTCTAGGAAGAGTTCTGGTCGTCCCAAACTTTTTCCATTTGAGGATTATGGAGGCCACTGTGCTCTTAGGAACCTTGAGTGCTGCAGAAATTCTTTTGGAACCTTGGCCAGATCTGTGCCTTGCCACAGTTCTGTCTCTGAGCTCCCTGGGCAGTTCCTTTGACCTCATGATTCTCATTTGCTCTGACATGCACTGTGAGCTGTAAGGTCTTATATAGACAGGTGTGTGCCTTTCCTAATCAAGTCCAATCAGTTTAATTAAACACAGCTGGACTCCAATGAAGGAGCAGAACCATCTCAAGGAGGATTAGAAGAAATGGACAGCATGTGAGTTAAATATGAGTGTTACTGCAAAGGGTCTGAATATTTTTTTGACCATGTGATATTTCATTTTTTTTTGTTTTATAAATTTGCAAGAATTTCTACATTTCTGTTTTTTTCTGTCAAGATGGGGTGCTGAGTGTACATTAATGAGAAATAAAATGAACTTTTTTGATTTTGGCAAATGGCTGCAATGACACAAAGAGTGCAAAATTTAAAGGGGTCTGAATACTTTCCGTACCCACTGTATATTCCACCATTGAATGTCACTAACCTTGTACTCTCTCTCTCCCCTAGTTTGTGCTCTCTCCCTCTCTCTCTCTCTCTCTCTCTCTCTCTCTCTCTCTGTACCTTCTGCAGGTGTCCCCGGTCCTGGAGCTGTATATCGCTGATGTGCAGTTACTGGCCCTACCAACCTGCAGTGTCTTTGTTGTTTATTGTTGCTGTTCTTTTCTCTCTCCTCTATCCACTCACCCCAACCGGTCGAGGCAGATGGCTATTGGCTTTAAATACATGTAGTGACCCACTCACTTCACTCTTTATTGTAGTACAAGTGCACTATGGCAATAAATTACATAAAAGTGGATAATGTTTTTGTTACTGCCTGACAACAAGGAGGTTCTGTATTTGAATCCTGTTTGGATCTGGGACCTTTCTGTGTGGAGTTTATAGGTACTCTGGGTAACGGATACAGTCTGAAGATTACCAGGGTGTGGTTAAGTTAATTGTTGACTCTAAATTGCATGTAGGTGCTAATGTGAGTGTGAGGGATTGTCTCAGCCTTGCAATAGACTGGTCATCTGTCCAGGGTGTATGCTGCCTCTCATCCAATACCAGCTCCAGTACCCCACAACCATGGATGTTCCAAGATAAGCGGTAGATGATGGATGGTTACTTTTCACCACTATAGTACAACTACAACTTTTTTTATTCATCCAGCAAATACTGACTTGACCACACAAAACCACACATGCATATGTCCGCACACTTGCAGACAAGCATGCACAAACTATAAAATGTGTCAGCAGGAATAATGTGATAATATTTCAAATGCTGATACTAAGAGAAGCAAACATTTTTTTAATGATATAGAGCTCATGTGTATTTTAGTGACATTGATAATTCCAAAAAAGATGACTAATAACTAATTGGAATTCATCACAGTGTATCTCACACACCTCTTTCACACTTTCTGATTTCTAGAGAAACTGTATCTTAGAAGAGGAATCAATCACTAGAAACAAGAATTAGAGATTCCAGCTAAATTTGCTAGGCATGATGCAACATCAACTTGGAATTATACAGGTCGAGGCAGATGGCTGAACCAAACTGAACCTGGTTCTGCTGGAGATTTTTTCTGTTAAAAGTTTTTCCTCTCCACTGTCGCCATGTGCTTGCTCATAAGAGATTTGTTGGTTTTCGGTTTGTTTTTTTATTTGTAAAGTGCCTAGGGATGATTGTATTGTGATTAGGTGCTATACAAATAAATTGAATTGAATTGAAATTCATAGCTGATATTACTGTTGTCATTATTATCCCTGATTTGTACAGGCTCAGGTTTTTTCTGCAAGTCCAACATGCTATTTTCCAGGTAACAATACCTGGCAAGCTTATTTATCAGCTGATTCCTAAAACAGCTTTTTGACAACGTGTCTTCTGGTCATTTTGTGCATTGCACAAAATACAAAACAGAAAGGCAGCCAAGAGCACTCTCTGCTGGTAGCAATAGGGACTTGCACACCATTAAATCAAATCAAAAATCAAAAAAATACCTACATTCAGACTCAAAACAAGAAATTTTCTGTGAAACAGACAGAACCCAGCTCACCCAAGAAGTGTATCTGTCTTGTGGTCTCCTTCATCCAGATCAGTCTTTTTCCCCATCTCTTTCTTCAGTGTGCCAATTTCCCAGGCAAATGAGTCGATCAGCTGCAAAGAGACAAGGGAAAAACATAACAGGTCAAAGATCTATGTATCTATCGGGGGAATTTCAGTTTCAAGTGTTGTGCTCTAGAGTGTTTTTCTTGTGATGTAAACAGGTTTTTATTTCTGCAAGCATAAGGCTGCCTCTGTGTGTGTGTGCGTGCGTGCGTGCGTGTGTGTGTGTGTGTATAAGAGAAAGAGATTTTCTTCCCTAAGTCTAACCACTTCCCTGTGCTCAACCAAAGTTACTAAAGAGGAACACTGGAAGGAAACAATTCATAAAAGTCTGTCTGTGAACAAACCTACATGATGTATAAAGTTGTTTGCCCCCCCCCCCAGGACACAGAAATAACTCAGATTTTGTATCCCTTTGGTGTTTTAATCTTGTATCACAATAATGTGGCTTTGTTGAAAAATTATTTGTATTACATTAATGTGAAACCAATTCAAGCAACTGGCCAACAAAATAAATAAATCTTTCTGAATGATCTTTAAACTTGCTGAATGACATTTTAAATTGGCAATTTTGCATAATCATATGGTGGGGTTACAACCAAAAGCAAGTGTCCATTCAGACAATTAATGATTCTCAGTTTTCAGCATCCGACCCCATCAGGCACAATAAAACTCATTAATTCCCTTAAAAGATGCAATGTTTTCTCATAACCTTCTTGTCTCCTAGTTCTTGTTTGTTTTTGTCAACATTAGCGGTTAGCACTGTTGCGTCACAGCAAGAAGTCCTGGGTTTGTAACCCGGCAGGGGCCTTTCGTTGTGGAGTTTGCATGTTCTCCTCGTGCTTGTGTGGGTTTACTCTGAGTACTCTGGTTTCCTCCCACAGTCCAAAAACGTGTATGTCAGGGTGATTGGTGACTGAAATTGCCCATAGGAGTGAGTGTGAGTGTGTGAGGTTGTTTGACCCTAATTAGGAATATGCAGGTATATGGATGGATGAATAAATACATTTATATCAAGCACGCAGCACGTATCTTAATACAAAGAACATAGAAACAGGAGGAAACAGCCAGCACCTCTAAAAGGTCACTAATGAACATAATAATGAACATTTATTTAATTACCACAAAAGCTAAGCAAAAACAAGTGTAACAATGACAAATTGTGGGTTGTAGTGCAAGGCTATGGAGCAAGTGATAATGATATAATTATCACATACAGTATTGTTCAAAATAATAGCAGTACAATCTGACTAACCAGAATAATCCAGGTTTTTAGTATATTTTTAATTGCTACATGGCAAACAAGCAGTAGATTCTCAGAAAACAAACAAGACCCAGCATTCATGATATGTACGCTCTTAAGGCTGTGCAATTGGGCAAAAAAAAAAATATATAGCAGTGTGGAATTCAATCAGTGAGGTCATCAATTTTGTGAAAAAACAGGTGTGAATCAGGTGGCCCCTATTTAAGGATGAAGCCAACACTTGTTGAACATGCATTTGAAAGCCTGAGGAAAATGGGTCGTTCAAGACATTGTTCAGAAGAACAGCGTACTTTGATTAAAAGGTTGATTGGAGAGGGGAAAACCTATAAAGAGGTGCAAAATTATAGGCTGTTCAGCTAAAATGATCTCCAATGCCTTAAAATGGAGGGCAAAACCAGAGAGACGTGGAAGAAAACGGAAGACAACCATCAAAATGGATCGAAGAATAACCAGAATGGCAAAGGCTCAGCCAACGATCAGCTCCAGGATGATCAAAGACAGTCTGGAGTTACATGTAAGTACTGTGACAGTTAGAAGACATCTGTGTGAAGCTAATCTATTTTCAAGAATCCCCTGCAAAGTCCCTCTGTTAAAAAAATGGCATGTGCAGAAGAGGTTACAATTTGCCAAAGAACACATCAACTGGCCTAAAGAGAAATGGAGGAACATTTTGTGGACTGATGAGAGTAAAATTGTTCTTTTTGGGTCCAAGGGCCATAGACAGTTTGTGAGACAACCCCCAAACTCTGAATTCAAGCCACAGTACACAGTGAAGACAGTGAAGCATGGTGGTGCAAGCATCATGATATGGGCATGTTTTTCCTACTATGGTGTTGGGCCTATTTATCGCATACCAGGGATCATGGATCAGTTTGCATATGTCAGAATATTTGAAGAGGTCATGTTGCCTTATGCTGAAGAGGACATGCCCTTGAAATGGTTGTTTCAACAAGACAATGACCCCAAACACAATAGTAAACAAGCAAAGTCTTGGTTCCAAACCAACAAAATTAAAGTTATGGAGTGGCCAGCCCAATCACCAGACCTTAATCCAATCGAGAACTTGTGGGGTGATATCAAAAATGCTGTTTCTGAAGCAAAACCAAGAAATGTAAATGAATTGTGGAATGTTATTAAAGAATCATGGAGTGGAATAACAGCTGAAAGGTGCCACAAGTTGGTTGACTCCATGCCACACAGATGTGAAGCAGTTATAAAAAACTGTGGTCATACAACTAAATATTAGTTTAGTGATTCACAGGATTGCTAAATCCTAGAAACAAAAACGTTTGTACAAAATAGTTTTGAGTTTGTACAGTCAACGGCAGACACTGCTATTTTTTTTAACACACCCCTTTCAACTAATTGCCCAATTGCACAGCCTTAAGAGCGTGCATATCATGAATGCTGGGTCTTGTTTGTTTTCTAAGAATCTACTGCACCTACTGGTAACTTGTTTGCCATGTAGCAATAAAAAATATACTAAAAACCTAGATTATTCTGGTTAGTCACATTGTACTGCTATTATTTTGAACAATACTGTACATTCATATTTACAAATGTCAAACATGTTTTGTCATAGTTGCAAATTCCATTACAATGTTCCAGCAGATGATCTTAATGCTATACTGCTGTCATTTGTCATTGCTGTCCACTGGCTTTGCTGTCAGATTTCTTTTCTAACACAGGTGTGTTAATGCTCTTAAAGTCATGATGAATTAATGCATTTAGTGCACTTCTCTTCTGAAGAGGCTGTGCATCAACCTTTCTAATAACAATTTACAAGAAAACTGTAACTTTTAGTTGGAACAGTTGATACTGACTGAACTTCTATGTCAACTAGCTACTCCATCTGACGGACATTAATGTGCACACACATAAACAGAATGAGCCTTAACTGGGTACTAGGAATAGACATACAAACTCAGGACAACCTGCAATGCTAACCGTCCTTACCTGTGAGACACCCATTTTCTTTTATGGAATGATTTAACAAGAAAGAGCAAGAAGGTTAACAATCCATTGATCTGAGAGTACCATTATGTGATAGCTTCTGTTTCATAGGAATACTTTCTGCAGTTATTCTGTTGGAATTTAGATGGGCCTTGATTATTCTCAGCCTCATTTGTTTCACTTCCCAGTTTTCTGTCTAGTTTGGAAATGGAAATATTGGGTAATCGGTTGTTCAGGCAAAGTAAAAAAACAATTAGCTCAGCTTCTTCAAATGTAATGACTAATTTGGTTTGCCAAAATCATATTCGAGATTTACACACTCACATACTGTCTTCCCATTTTCAACTAGAAATTATACGTAGGATACAAATGATATTAGAGCAACTTTATGTTAGTGTTATAGATATTTTGTTTGTTGCAACAAATAACATTCAGACATTACTATACATCACTGCATCTGTTGCAAGTCTGTCCTGTTTTTTGTTAGTCCTTTCTATTCATCTTTACTTTACTTTTTCCTCCATCCTCCTTCCCTGACCCAGATTAAAGTCCAGAGAAAATTCCGGTGCACAGTGCAAATTGAAGTATTTGTCAAATGGTATTCACATATTAGATACCATATTTTATGTTATAGTGTGGCTTCACACAATTGCGTTGTCTGTGCTATGAGGTGTAGTCAGGCAAGGTGGACCTGTAATTACTGATGCAGGGTGCAGATGAACCATAACAGGCCAGTAACAATTTCATGTAACCAACATATTGATACAATTTTAAATTGTTCCAAAAAATACACACCATTTAATTAAATAGTATAATTTTTGCTCAGTTTTGCTATTGACTGTTAATTTAACCCCACAAAAGTGACTTGTTTGCAATGGTGGTGAGTTTGCATGATATTATATGGTGTTCTTGACATTTTTATTTTAGGTTTTTCCTCACCACCAACTTTAAAGGAAGAAAAATGTTGTTTGTAACCATATATTGTGATGCGATGGGAAGGAGATAGAGCTGTATGGCTCTGTATCCATGTCTAAACAGCTGAGTGACAGCTGAGGAACTTCTGTGAGTGGGCAAAATGGCTTTAGAACAATATCGCACATTTTTGATTATATTCTCCACAAATACAAATCCCTGCATGATCAAGCTCCTTCATACCTTAAAGACCTCATAGTACCATATTATCCCAATGGAGCACTTCGCTCTCAGAGTGCAGGTCTACTTGTGGTCCCCAGAGTTTCCAAAAGTAGAATGGGAGGCAGAGCCTTTAGCTCTCAAGCTCCTCTCCTGTGGAACCAGCTCCCAGTCTGGGTTCAGGAGGCAGACACTCTCTGTACTTTTAAGGCTAGACTTAAAACCTTCCTTTTTGACAAAGCGTATAGATAGGCCGGGCTTCAGGTAACCCTGAACCGTCCCTTAGTTATGCTGCTATAGGCCTAGACTGCCCGAGGACTCTCTACTGGTGCACTGAACTCCCCTACCCTCCCATACCTTACCATTCTCTCCCCTCATTTCCTCCCCCTCACACTTACAGTATCTCACAGAAATGAGTACACCCCTCACATTTTTGTAAATAATTTATTATATCTTTTCATGTGACAACACCGAAGAAATGACACTTTGCTACAACGTAAAGTAGTGAGTGTACAGCTTGTATGACAGTGTAAATTTGCTGTCTCCTCAAAATAACTCAACACACAGCCCATTAATGTCTAAACCACTGGCAACAAAAGTGAGTATACCCGTAACTGAAAATGTCCAAATTGGGCCCAAAGTGTCAATGGTGGTCACACAAAATATTATTTTCCAGCACTGCCGTAACAGTCTTGGGCATAGAGTTCACCAGAGCTTCACAGGTTGCTTCCGTTTGAGGATGCCCCACAGATGCTCAATAGGGTTTAGGTCTGGAGACATGCTTGGCCAGTCCATCACCTTTACCCTCAGCTTCTCTAGCAAGGCAGTGGTCGTCTTGGAGGTGTGTTTGGGGTCATTATCATGTTGGAATACTGAAGGGAATGGATCATGCTCTGCTTCAGTATGTCACAGTACATGTTGGCATTCATGTTTCCCTCAATGAACTGTAGCTCCCCAGTGCCGGCAGCACTCATGCAGCCCCAGACCATGACATTCCCACCACCATGCTTGACTGTAGGCAAGACACACTTGTCTTTGTACTCCTCACCTGGTTGCCGCCACACACACTTGACACCATCTGAACCAAATATGTTTGTCTTGGTCTCATCAGACCACAGGACACGGTTCCAGTAATCCTTGTCCTTAGTCTGCTTATCTTCAGCAAACCGTTTACCGGCTTTCTTGTGCATCATCTTTAGAAGAGGCTTCCTTCTGGGACGACAGCTATGCAGACGAATTTGATGCAGTGTGCGGCGTATGGTCTGAGCACTGGCAGGCTGACCCCCCACCCCTTGAACCTCTGCAGCAATGCTGGCAGAACTCATACATCTATTTCCCAAAGACAACCTCTGGATATGACGCTGAGCACGTGCACTCAACTTCTTTGGTCGACCATGGTGAGGCCTGTTCTGAGTGGACCCTGTCCTGTTAAACCGCTGTGTGTCCTTGGCCACAATGCTGCAGCACAGTTTCTGGGTCTTGGCAATCTTCTTATAGCCTAGGCCATCTTTATGTAGAGCAACAATTCTTTTTTTCAGATCCTCTGAGAGTTCTTTGCCATGACGTGCCATGTTGAACTTCCAGTGACCAGTATGAGAGACTGAGAGCAATAACACCAAATTTAACACACCCGCTCCCCATTCACACCTGAGACCTTGTAACACTAACGAGTCACATGACACCAGGGAGGGAAAATGGCTAATTGGGCCCAATTTGGACATTTTCACTTAGGGGTGTACTCACTTTTGTTGCCAGCGGTTTAGACATTAATGGCTGTGTGTTGAGTTATTTTGAGGGGACAGCAAATTTACACTGTTATACAAGCTGTACACCCACTACTTTACATTGTAGCAAAGTGTCATTTCTTCAGTGTTGTCACATGAAAAGATATGATAAACTATTTACAAAAATGTGAGGAGTGTACTCACTTCTGTGAGATACAGTACTGTATATGCCACCACTGAATGTCACTAACCTTGTGCTCTCTCTCTCCCCTAGTTTGTGCTCTCTCCCTCTCTCGCTGTCCTCTCTCTCTGTACCTTCTGCAGGTGTCCCTGGTCCTGGAGCTGTATTTTGCTGATGTGCAGTTACTGGCCCCACCAACCTGCAGTGTCTATGTGTTGCTTATTGTTGCTGTACTTTTCACTCTTATGTGGTGGTGGTGGGGTTGAAGGATTGGAGCTGGACCCAAGTGCAGACCTGGATACACCAGGCTCAGGTACATCTGAGAACGCTTCTCAGCAATTCGGACACAGTACAAACTGTCTTTAGACACTCTGCCACTCAGCATAGAAATAGAACACACGAACACAGGCGATCCTTCGCAAAACATAGTTACAAACATTAATCCTCCAACCAAGAACCAAAGACACTGGGAGGGACATATACACAATAACACAAGGCTAATTGATCAAAGGTGAGTTCTATCAGATTAAAGAAACATAAAGCTACCCAAAGTTAAATCAGGCGAGACCAGAAACAAACACCAAAATAAGAGCCCATCACCGGAAGCAGAAATCCCAAACCATAACAGGACAGAATCTGGAGAGGTGGTGGCGTCGGCGGCACTGGCTGGCACACCGGGATGTAGCTCAGGTCCAGGAGAGGTGGTGGCATTGGCAGGCTCGGCCGACCCACCGGGATGAAGCTCGGGGTCCAGAGCTTCAGTGGCATCAACAGGACTGGCTGACCCACTGGGACAAAGCTCAGGGCTACGAGCATAGGTAAGGATAGCACCTGCCTTCATCAGCACACTGAGGCTCAGGAAGCAGGGGCGGAACCTCAGTGGGGACACCTTCGTCGGCACACTGAGGCTTAGACTAGACTGGGAACTCTTACTGGCTAGCCGGGAACTCTGGCGACAGGCTGGCCTGCAACTCTGGTGACAGCGGATTAAACATTAATGGCTGTGTGTTGAGTTATTTTGAGGGGACAGCGAATTTACACTGTTATACAAGCTGTACACTCACTACTTTACATTGTAGCAAAGTGTCATTTCTTCGGTGTTGTCACATGAAAAGATATAATAAACTATTTACAAAAATGTGAGGGGTGTACTCACTTCTGTGAGATACTGTATATGCCACCGCTGAATGTCACTAACTTTGTGCTTTTGTGTGTGCTCTTGCAGGCTAGTCGGGAACTCTGGCAGGCCAGCCGGAAACACTGGCAGGCTAGCTGGGAAATCTGGTGGGCCAGCGGGGACAGGGACTGGGGAGCCAGCAGCCGGGGGCTGGAGCTGGGCTAGGCACCTCTGCGTAGCTTCATAAGTCGGGAATCCACACGGTCAGGCACGTCTTCAAAAAGATGCGAGAGGCAGAGATGAGGGAGACTAGGGAGTCTGCCCTCACCTTGGAGACGTAGTGAGGGGGCTGCTGAACGATCTCCTCCAGCCGGTAATACGACTCGAGTTCCTCCTCGTAGTCGTCGGAGGCTCGGAACAGGACTTGGAAGACGCGGGGGAGTTGGTGTTGTTACCCAGTCTTCAATTCAATTTAGTTTTATTTGTATATCACAATTCAGTCATCTGAAGGCACTTTACAAAAAGTAAAAAACCCATCAAATCCCTTATGAGCAGCACCTGGTGATAGTGGAGAGAAAAAACTCCCTTTAACAGAAGAAGAAACCTCCAGCTGAACCAGGCTCAGTATGGGTGGCCAGCAACAAACTGAGCAACAGAAACAATAAACAACAAATAGACACTGCAGGTTGGTGGGGCCAGTAACTGCACATCAGCGATATACAGCTCCAGGACCAGGGACACCTGCAGAAGGTACAGAGAGAGAAAAGAGAGAGAGGGAGAGAGCACAAACTAGGGGAGAGAGAGAGCACAAAGTTAGTGACATTCAATGATGGAATATACATATGGGGGGTTGGGTAGGGGAGCTCAGTGCACTGATGGAGAGTCCTCAGGCAGTCTAGGCCTATAGCAGCATAACTAAGGGATGGTTCAGGGTTACCTGAAGCCAGCCCTAACTATAAGCTGTCAAAAAGGACAGTTTTAAGTCTAGCCTTAAAAGTACAGAGAGTGTCTGCCTCCTGAACCCAGACTGGGAGCTGGTTCCACAGGAGAGGAGCTTGATATATGTAAATGACTGGTTATTGCATACTGTCAGTTATGTATGGAAAAACGATGTCCAATAGACAGTGTTTCAAATGACAGTGGAATGTACAGTACCTTGAAGAAATTGCCCTTTCTCTCCTGCTTGAAGGGTTCACTGACAGAATTGAAAGACATACTGTCGGTAGGTTCAGCTCTATCTGTCTCTGTCTGCTGAAGTGTCTGGGGAGGAAGAATTATATTAGAGCTATACATAAAAAGAAAGACAAAACATGGCAGCTTACTTATGTCAGGTTACGATCAGTGGGCTTTCCTGCACATGTAATCACATTTCACAGTGTTGTCAGTGCAACTGACCTCACACTGAGGATACCTCTACATTTACAGTTAGGCAAGAACCTCAACCAAGAAATTGATAGAAAAAAAAACAAAAGAAAAACATGAAGGCTAATAACAGCAGAAGCTGTCTTTGTAGTAATATTTGGCTTTATTTGATCAAGCCTTTAGAGAACAAATGTCGAAAGCATCAGAATTTCCATTTCAAACATAGCTACGTAAACTGGAATTTCTATACCTTTGCCTCCTTTTCACTTTATCATTGTCTTTTATAACATTCATTTCCTTAACTGGTGGGGTCTTTACTTCTCTCTTTCCTCTCCTATGGCGTCCCCTTCCATCTTTGCTGTCTGTGTAGAGCAGAGATGGGACAGGTGAGCTACTCACTTTTATACAAAATGGAGGAGAGATTTTTTATTTTTAATGAACCACTGACACTGAACACACACTGCGCCTATGTACATGGCATGTTGTCATAACTACTCAGCTGTCCTGGCGCCGCAGAGGAGATTATAGTTTACTTGAGTTATCCACAATGTATATATACAACAGAACCTGTCTGCAATGGAGAAGTACAAGGTATAGATGGAGTTCTGAAAGCAGTTTCATTCAAAACAACTGTCAAAGCTTACTTATTTTGATTCACTCAAAACAACAACTGTCAAAGCTTACTTATTTTGATTCACTCAAAACAACAAGTGTCAAAGCTTACTTATTTTGATTCATGCAAAACAAAATTGTTACTTATTTTGCATAGAAGCAGAACCCCTGTACACAAACACAGGCATGCTTGTCTCAGATGCTCTGGTGGATTTTGTTACAGCAGCTGATATGAGCCAGCTGTGTCGAGACATGCAACACATCCCAGCCCACCCCTCTTTTAAAAAGACACATGTAAGAGGAAAACACAATCAGCATCCACCCTACTGAAACACGATCCCACAGACATTTAAAAAACAATGCTTAGACAGCAGGTTGTGAAAGCACAAGACTCGTGGCTATTATTGGATGCTATATGCCTCATTAATGACACTGGACAAAAAGGCTGCTGGACAAAAAAAAACTGGTCAGTTAGGTGCTGAATTGCTTTTGAGCCCAGAACCAGCTAGGTTCTATCAGATTATACATATTCTAAACGTGTGGGCTAGAATCCACTTTGTGTTAGATCCATTTGTGGTGGCGGGGCGTAGTTTTGGCAAGGCTGCAGGGAGGGGGAGCAGTTGAGCAGTGGCCTGAGGAACGGCAGCTGAAATTGGGCCCAGCTGTAAAATGTGAAGGGTGATGAGATGTCTCCGGATATATATAGGAAGGACGTGTGACGGAGTGAGGGCAGCACGACAACGAACAGACACAACCAGAGACATCGACGGCGAGAGGTCAAGCAAGGTCTGCTGCAGAGCAGATGGACACAAAGAAAGAAATAAACAACTTAAACACTAGTAGTTTATTGATATGGTGCTTCAGACCAGAGAGAACCTGTGGATTGTGACGGGAAATGTTATACTGGTGTTGTCGGCAGGACCCGGCTGTGATGTCGACACCATCGACAAGCGATAATCCGGGAATTGGCAGCTCGACCAGAGAATCAAGACCCCTCTTCCCGAGGATCACTCCCTGCCCTGTCGGTCACCTTGCAGAGGATGAACCCAGAAGACGACCCACCGAACTTCCTGAAGAACTTCCAAGCCACAGCCTGTCAGTGGCCGGCATCTGAGTGGGGGATGCGACTGCTGCCACTACTGAGGATTTTACAGCAGTCCACCCTGTCATATCCCGGAAACTAGGTTTCCGGTTCTGGGATTTTATTTTGAAGGGACAAGGGGAAATGTTTGGGCATTCTCTTCTGAACTTGTTTTGATTTCTGATTTGTGTCACATGTGGACCTTTGCTTAAATAGCAGGATCATGTGGACACAAGCCGCCGGATTGTTTGTTACCACATTTGTTACCACTGAGGATTCACGTTTCGGCTGTATGTGCTCTGATGTTTGACGTCTGGATTGATCGGAGGAATCTCCAGCTTACGGCAAGTGACTTTTTTCTTTTTCGGCTTCTGCTGTGTACACTTCTTGAGGAAGTTGGTTAGCGGCCTGCACAACTGGAGTTCGGAGGAATCGCCAGTGTGTCCAGCGCCTTTCTGTTTTTTTTTTTTGTCAAGAGGATATGGCTCGGAGGAGCTAGCTTATGTACCTTGTATTGTTGAGCCCACGAAGAGGATTAGACTCGACGAGGGGGACGCGTTTCTCTAGTGGATTGTTTATCTGACTGTTCATTGACACTCAGAAGGCACCTACGGGGATCTCCGCTCCGGTGGAGGCTCAGGTGCGACAACTTACGTTGTTACTGTATGTTCCTTTATTAACCTAGTCTCTTGTTTGTTTTCTGTTTTCCGAACCTTGAGACTGCCCCGGCCTCGGACTGACCACAGAGGGAACAGTACACCGTCAGATATTGCTCTGCGGACCCAAGACGGACAACTCACTTTCATCTCCGAGGACCAGCCCGACTGTACCGGTCCTGGCCGTCGGAGAAACCACAACCTCCCGACTCTTCTAGGATTTACATCCATCACCATTGGTCTTCAACCAATCCCACGCTTCATTCATTGTACTTCCAAATAAACTTTGGTATACTCTACTTCAGTGTCTGGGTACTTGTTGTTAGACGGGTCGTGATCCATACTAATTTATACACAAATCATGACTCACCCGGTGAGAGCCACGAGGGAGGGACAACAGGAAAAGGGGCCCCTACCCATCCCACTACCACAGAGGCGCCCACCAGGGACAGTACCACCACCACCAGTGACAGCTGCTGGCCCTGCGGACATTGACCCCACTACACCACTCTCTCCTCCATCTCAGGCCCAGGCCTCGGCCATTTCTCCCCCACAGACAGCTCCTCAAATGCTGCAGCAGGAGTGTTGGCGGTGCGGGCGACCCAGCCACCTGAGGAAGTACTGTCCACTAATGGAGATCGGACAGGTGGTACAGGTGGTTGGCATGGCCACCTCCTCCCTCGATCTGGCAGTGATGTACAGCATACCTGTAAGGATTCAAGGGGGTATATACCAGGCGATGGTAGATTCAGGCTGCTCACAGATCCTGATCTGCCAGAACATGGTTCGACCTGAGGCACTGGTGGAGGCGCAGTGGGTTAAGATAAGGTGTGTGCATGGGGATAAACATAAATACCCTGTAGTTTCAGTGGAAATTAGGTACAGATGAAAAAAACAGAATTAAGGCAGCGGTTAGCACTGGCCTTATGCACCCCGCTAAAGCAGCACTCAAATACCCACATTTTTCCATTATTAGAGATAGGTAGATAAGATATCTATAGAGTCATGACACCCAGTTAAATATAGAGAATACCCAGTTGGTGGTGCCAAAGAACCGCTTCCGCTGATGGGGCTGCCGTTCGAGCGTGTCGGAATGGATATAATCGGCCCATTTCAGCGGAGCGCACGGGGGTATCGCTTTGTGTTGGTTCTGGTGGACTACACTACGCAACACCCCGAGGCAGTGTTGCTGCACAGCATTTTGGCAAAAAGTGTTGCGCAGGCACTGTTTCAGTTCATCTTCCAAGTCAGGTTCCAAGGAGGATTATCCAAGCGCCAGAAAAAACGAAGTGCAGTACGTCTTGAACCGGGACAGTAATCACGGGAGAATTTGCTCCAGGCACAAGAACGCCTGTACAACAGAGGGGTGCGGCTACGACAATTTGCACCGGGAGACAAGGTGCTTGTATTGCTCCTTTCATCCAGCTCTAAATTACTCACCAAGTGGCAAGGACCCTTTGAGGTCACATGAGTGGAGAGTTCGTTTCAAATGGTGAAACAAACTCTCCGTGGGAAACTGCTGCTTTATGGTCCTAACTTCTCTCTCCCATTTACCCTGCAGACTGACACATTGGACAGAGGGCTGGGGTCCGTTTTGTCCCAGCAGGTACGAGGGATTGACCACATGGTGCAGTACCTCAGCCGGAAATTGTCGGACCAAGAGACGAGTTACATCACCATAGAGAAGGAGTACCTCGCCATCTGGTGGGCAGTCGATGCCCCCAGATATTACCTGCTAGGACACCCTTTCATCCTCTGTTCGGATGGCCCTACAGCCTTTTAAGTTCACAGTGGTCCATAGGCCGGGGGGCACACATTGTGGTGGCCGACTTCCTCTCCTGCTTGGGGGGTGAGTGGGTGGGGCCTAATTCAGGCGGTGGGGGCGTGGCTTTGGCAAGGCTGCAGGGATGGGGAGCGCTGGAACAGCGGCCCAAGGAATGGCAGGTGAAATTGGGCCCAGCTGGAAAACATGAAGGGTGATGAGATGTCTCTGGATATATATAGGAGGATGTGTGAGGGGGAGAGAGGGCGGCACGACAACAAACGGACACAAGCAGAGACACGATGGCGAGAGGCCGAACAAATTCTGCTGCAGAGCAGACAGACACAAAGAAAGAAATAAACAAACGCTAACAGTGTGTTGGTGTGGTGCTTCATGACCAGGGAAAACCTGGGGATTGTGACAGGAGTGTGTTACATTGTTTAAGGGATCAATATGCTTTAGCTGAAGTGACTTAAACTATTTTTTGTCAGTAACAGACAAAAAGAGTAGATATCTTTATCAAAAAAATCATCAATACTGGCACTGTAATAGACAATGTTACTTAAGCTGATCAGTTCAACATACAAACATAGGCAGAATGGTGACCTCTAGCTGTTGGTCTAAGAAAAAAATAAAACCTGTCTGGAAAAAGACTTAGATTTCCCTTTTTTTTTTTAAAGGCATGTGTGTCCATACAAAATTGAGAAACACAGAGAACAGGTTTATTTCCTGGAAAGAATCAGAAGCTGCAAAGTGACAGAAGGCATGTGACTTTGTTTTTATCTTCAGTCTCTCTTGGTCCCGCTTCCCTCCTCACATATAGTGGGCCACTGTTGGGTCAACCCTTCTTGTCAAAACAGCAGTGGGTTGAGATTCTGGCAGTGGGGTGAGCTTTTGGGTTTGTTTTAGTTGGAACTAGATGTGTGAGTGCTTTCCTGTGTGTGACTGTGAGCTTGTGTGTGATTCACAGTCCAAGTCTGGTAAACAGGAAGGTCCCTGTGGTTGTCAATCAAGAAAAAATAAACACTGGGCTGCCATTTGTCCAGAGATAAACTAAATAGCCTTTGACTCACATAGACAGCGTACTTCATACTATGTGACCTACAGACGTGAGTGGCACATTTTCTAATTCACCCAGAACTACAAAGAACTTATTACCCACACAGTCATATATATATATAGTGGTATATAGCTATGCAGTAGATTTACTGATTAAAACTTTGGCCTATATGTGCCAAGCAGATAATGCATAACGAGGCAGCTATTACTGTAGTTATATGTGTAGAATTTAACACAGTGGAACAGTTGTTTGATACAGTCAAATCATCGATGTAAGTGTAAAACAATGATCACTGGGAATACATACTGCAGCAGAACTGCTGTGTAACTCACTGGCCTTACACTTCACACAATCATGCATACTGCAGACAGACATTATTCTCAAAGGTAAAGTTTCTGCTGGATTTTCTGACAAGAGAACAGAAAACAGTTAGTCTGGCTTTTGATGATGTGCAGCTGAAGACTTTAGCCCATCTGTTAACACTGGACTCAGTTTTATGAATGGAGTGTTTTATATGAAAGCCTTTACTCTAAGGACATTCAGTGTGACTTGCACTTTTTATACTTCTATCACTTTCTTTGATATCCAACGCAAATAAATTCAAACTGACCACAAAGATGCTCCTAATGACGCCAAAACTAGCCTGAGAATAATCCCATTTTTTAGGTTGTTTTCAATAACTAAGTAATCCAGTAATAAGTATTTGGACATCCAGAGGTATTCTGCAAACAGGAACTGATTATACTCATATAGAAGTCCACAGCTAAATAAACACTGTACTTCCTGTTTACAACCCCTACTTCATGGAAAGTGTAGCTTCAAAATGTATGTGGTTATCTCCTTAATAAAAGTAAGATAAAAAATTATATAATGTATTTAAATAGTAGTGATGAAATGCATAAATACAAACTTCAGGCAAAACACAATTCTGGGTGGGAGAAAGAGGTTGCAGTACACTTGACTGAGCAGAAGTGGTGATGATAATAATAGTAATAATGATTTTATTTGTATAGGACATTTCTTATCCCAGTTACAAAATGCTTTAGCAATAAATGAAAGATCTACAGTTTGGATACTGTGGAAATGGAAAATGAATCTCACACTTCTGTGTTTCATTTTGTCATCTACACGGCCACAAATTACCAATTTGCAATATCTACAGTTGATCCTGAATTTTCAAATACAAAAACGTGTTTTCATATTCTTGGAACTTTTGTGACTGTGTGTTGAGAAACACTACCTAGGCGATAGCTGAGGTTGCGTAGTAAGGGGATCTGTGGTGACTCATATCCTCTATCCTACAGGCCAAACCCCTTTACAACTCATGCTCATAGTAGAAACTATGCATGTGTCACAAGGTTGGCTTAGCTGATTCTGGATAGAGCCTTAGGTTAAGGGTATTTAAAACCAAAACACTAAACTCTTAAGGCCCAAAGCCATTTTACTATTAAATGCAGATCTTTCTAGTAATCTTTAGAAACATGTTTTTGAGGGAAAAAACAATTTTAAACTATTTGGTTGTATTTTATTGGTTAAATAACATGTGTCAACAATGAATAACAGGATTATTTGATAATTTTGAGTATAATAACATAAGTATAATAATTTTTTAGCTGTGATATTTTACCTGGTCATCATTTCGCAAAGCTGTCTTATTTCACACTCTCTTACAGCAGATTATCAAAATTAAAGTGCTTGGATTGGGATCAGTGGCGAGAAAAGCATCCCTAATTTATACCCATTCTCCGTTGAGAATGATGATGCATACTTTCTGACAGGTTTTTCATGAAGGCAAGCATAGTGTGCATGCAGTTGAGTGTACAAACATGCCAGAAGCTGTTGAGGGAAGAATTAAAACAGCTGAAAAAGGTAAGAAGTAATGGGATTTCAGATGCTGGTAGACAAAGTGACAAACACTTTATCTAAAGTGTAATATAAGCCCTTATAATAAATAAAGGTGTTTAATAATATGACCCATTACAATTATCTGCAAAACAATTACCTGTATAAACTGATTAGGTAGGTCGTCCCTGTATTTTTAAGAAATACTTTCTTTTATTGGTCAGTTTCCCTATTGGATCATAAAAGTTGTTAGCTCTTGAATCTTGAATCATGTCTTCCAGCTGAGTGCTGCTTGAAGGCACTGCTACGTTTCCAAGCCTGCATGTAGAGACAGGCAAATAGGTTAAAACGTGGAAGCTACTGAAGCTCTGATTTCTCACACATTATCTGAACCACAAGCCAGAGATGCTCACAAGTTATTTTTTGGAAGTCAAAGTAAAGTCTCAAGTCTCTGATCACAAGTTCAAGTCAAGTCTCAAGTCTCAAGTCTCTGGCCACAGGTTCAAGTCAAATCTCATGGTTGCAATGAACAATTCTTGTTGCATATTGTGCAGACTACAAAGCTCTACAAAGCTATTAACAAGCTAACATCAGATAGCCAATGTTGAGGTAAACCAAGTGACGACTGACTGACCCCTCCAGGTGCATTGTGAGGTGCCTGATAAAATTAGATATGGTTGATCCAGCTTCTTTTTTTTATACTGCACACCTTGCATGTTGTTGTTCATTTGTTTACGTTTTGTATGAAGTCATAATACCCAAATTTGGTAAAACTTGCTGGGGCATTTGCCATGTTCACAACACTAATTCAATTTACTACAGTTTACAGTCACCAGTGGCAAGGCATGCCACGAATGGATTGTGCTCACTACCAATAGAGTAGCAGTATGTCCCTGCTGCATCTATGTTTCTGCATCTATGTTAAATAAATATATATTGTTCACAAGTCCCAAACATGAAGTCTGAATCGAGTTTCAAGTCTTTTGAGGATGAGTCTCAAGTCAAGTCTCAAGTTACTGTGTGTGCAACTTATTAGACCCCATGATAACACAGGTTTCACAAACCCTTTAAATTTAATGGAAAGTTCCTTATATGGGTTTATGCATGGTCTTACCTAATAAGTGACATCTACTGAACATCCCGGTGCAATCATGTAACAGTATGTAAATATGTGTACCCATGACAAAATTTTAAAATTGTTGTGTCTGTGAGACCTGTATTGCATTGGGTTCTTGTGGCCTAAGTGTGACTCAAGTCTAAGTCGCAGACTCAAGTCCCCATCTCTGCCATAAGCAGTTAGGTCATCCTATCCAAGCTGCCAATCTACCCTACATATCTGCAACATGCTAGGTTTGAGAGATCTGATTGTGTTAGGCCCCGAGTCCTAGTTTCCTGTTTGCATTTTATTTTGGTCAGTTTCCTGGGTTCCTTTCCTGTTAGTTCGAGGTAGCTTTGTGTTTCGTTTGGTCATCAGTTAGATTGTGTTCACCTGTGTTTAATTGGTTCTTCAGTTCTGTCTATATATGCTCCTGGTTTTCCTTTGTTCCCGGCCGGAACATTAGTTAGTAATGCTACTGATGCCTATGTTAGTCACATTTGTTCGTGTTTCGCGAGTTTTCTGTTTCCCTGTCTGCCTGTCTGCCTGCCTGCCTGCCGAGTGGCGGAAGGTACCTTTTGTGTTTGCCTGAGCCCTGGACGATCCAGGGAGAAATAAAGCCTGCCTGTTTGTCCTGCATTTGGGTCCTCACCACTCCTTTTTGCACCGCCGACACCCGGGGGCATAACAGATTGGTCTTTCCAAAAGTGTATATGACACACCTTTAGTTGCAACTACTTCACAACTACAATTGGGAGAGTACTCAGAACTGAGGGGGATGGATATTCCTTTGTTTTATTTTTGATCCAGTCTGTTAAAATAAAAACTTGAGAAAGACAAGTGCTCAGTTGAAGCCTCATCCCAGTATTTAAACTCTGTCACTTCTGTCAGTGCAATAACAAATTCTGGTAATGGTAAAATTTTAGTGCACAGTGCAATCAAAACATAAATCAAAGTGATTTATTTCACTGATATTAATTAAAAGACTTAATATTACAGGCTATATTGCAAAGCAGCACACTAAGCTTGTAAACAGCAGCTCTGAAAAATGTCCTTGACAATAAACCTTCTAACCTGTCAGGATCCAACACTTCTCTCCAGTCTGAATTGCATATAATGGCAGCCATTTAACTTCATTCACAAAAATGGCTATGTTAATCTACCAAAAGTGTGTCAAACACATACCATGTAGCTTTACACCAACTGGGTGCTTCTCTGTTTTTAAGGCCAGAGTTGTGTTCTCTTGGCCTGGCCAACCATACTAACTCTTTTTCGCTACAAAGAATTAGTCTGGAATCTCTTCGGTTGAGACTGAATTCCTGGGTGCGGGCCAATGGATACAGAATAAACCAATTAGAGAAATGAAGGGTATAACGCAAGCAAAGTGACAGTGAGACTAGTATCAACAAATAAACCTAGCTTTAATCCAACATGGTGTCCGTTAGAGTAGATGCTAGCGGACACCGTGCTAACATCAGTTCTGTGCATATTTTTGAATGGAGTAAATAGCAAAAGCTAGTTGTAGAAAGATTTGTGGACTTGGCACTGGCATTGAGAAATGTTATGAATTAGTCAGTACATATGTGCAAGGTCTTTTTAAATATGGGTGATGCCCCATTTGAAGCCGGAGGAAGAGACTCCCTAAGGCTGGATGTGTAAAGTGTAATGGTTAAATGGTTTTTTGCGACATGCCATGCCTTCTGTTAAAAGGGCCAGTAATGTACATATGATGTTCAGCCTACACTGGAACAAAAGCAGAGAACCACCGATTTACAGTGAATTATAATGGGGAACTATGAAGTTACATTTCACTTTCACATCTCTCCTAGGAACCTCCTCCTTCTCATTATTTGTACTGTATCTCTTGTTCTCTTTAGAATCTGTTTACATGACTGGTAAATGACAGTATCATTAAATAATGTTTCCCCCTATAATAGAAATGCCTGGCAACAAAAATGGACACTGTCCTACTCACATTTAAACCTGGCCAGGTAAAGGACCAGTGATGTAGGATGTCTGATTTAGACAGAGGCCGTACACATAAGTTTGACCTACTTCACTGTGCTGGTCTGAAAACGACATCAGAAACATAGAATGTCTACTACAGTTAATACAGTAAACTGTATTCACTCTGTCATACTGAAACCGAGCCACTTTTGGCCCCAGTTTAAATGCAATAGTAAGCAGGGCTGCACACTTGAGTCAGATAACTGGAATTCATCCAAGTCTTCTTCAGTAAGAAAAGTGCAGTAGGGTCAACGGAAAACAGGGTTTATGGGAAATGTGTTTTTAAATAAACAAGCACTAACAATACCAGTTTAACACAAAACTACAATTGCATTTCAATTTGGCCATAGAAAAATCAAATTTTAATGAAAGCAAAGTGAGCTTGACATGCAAAAAGAGGTAGTCAAATCACAAACAAGGATACCAGACCAACATATTTTAATTCTTGACACTGCGATTCAGGCTTGAGACAGACAACAGCACTAGCCTGCTTTGGCCCTGACAATAAACACTAAGCACATTAGCCATCCATCCATCCATCCATCCATCTTCTATACCCGCTTTTCCTGGCTCAGGGTCACGGGGATCTGCTGGAGCCTATCCCAGCTCTCTCTCGGGTGGAAGGCAGGGGTACACCCTGGACAGGTCACCAGTCTGTCGCAGGGCCACATATAGACACACAAAGACAGACAACCACACACACTCACACTCACTCCTACGGGCAATTTTAGAGTCACCAATCAACCTAACATGCATGTTTTTGGACTGTGGGAGGAAACCGGAGTACCCGGAGTAAACCCACGCAAGCACAGGGAGAACATGCAAACTCCACACAGAAAGGCCGGGATGCGAACCCACGACCTTCTTGCTGTGAGGCAACAGTGCACATTAGCCAATTTCTGAAAATATTGAAACGCAGACTTTTGACCAGTACCAAGAAAAACTTTGGATATTTTTAATGCTACTTCCCTAGCACCACCCATAAATTGTCTGAGGGGATGATTTGATGTGAATGGATGGTAATAACAGGTAAGGTTTTAGTACCCCACAAATCCCTTGTAGCTACTTTAAAACAGGAGCCTAATTACCATGCAAACATAGATGACTAAGAGGGGAAACATGCAGGGGCCAAAAGTAACCTGAGTCTTAGATGGATTTCAGTGAAATATAATACTAGTGGGCTGGCATATCAACATATGGTCCTGGGTATGAGAATTTTGAGGATAAGATTAAAATGTTCTGGAAGATATTTATTTATTAAGAGGATAAACCCCTTGAGATGAGTTATATCGTTTTCCAGGGGGTCCGCAATTTAGTTGTTGTTGTCGAAGCTTATTTTATTGGTTATTGTAGCTATTTCCACCATTCCCAACAATGATGTTTACTGTTTATTTTCAAGTATCTGGTGCAGTACATCCAGGTAAATAGTGCTTTATAAAATGGCATTAATAAAAGGGTGTCTAATCTCAGGCTATGTGGAACTAAAGTATAATGTGTGTTGTAAATGTAAAAGAAGCATGTAGTTATACAAAGCATGTAGTTATACACCATCGATTACACGTGTACAGGATACCTTAAACTCTGTTGATACATATGTGTTTTGTATAAAGATTGATCGGTTGTGGCCATAACTGCATGGTGCAGGAACAAACTTTCACAGGAACAACACTCATAATGCTCACATTAAACCACACTACCTGTCCTTTCATTGGTCTTGGGGCTGTTAAAATGAACAAATTATTTGCATATTTATCTCATGTAGTCCGTGCTGCCTGATTACATGCTGAACAGAAGAATGTTTCCCGCAGATTCGGGAAAAATCTCAAATCAGTTTATGGTTTATGCGGATCGCATTAATAACGCATATTTTTTCAATGTTTCATGAGTATGAACTCGTATTATTTGTTTAAGGCTGACGTCGTCGCAACAGGTGGTGATAAGTTGACTTGGACAACACGTTTCGCTGGATTTCTCACACATACGTTAATGCTGCTTTACTATTGCCAGAGCAACAGTAAATAACAATCCTATGACAGGAGCTTTCACTTTTTAAGAGACAGAGCGAACAAAAATATGAAAGTTACAGAAGGCAAAAACGCTGGATCACCGCTGCAGAATGTCAACACGAAAAAAAAGCTATAACGCTGACTTACCTAGTGTGTATTATTCTAGTTTGGCAGAAGAAAGTTCCACGGTTCTGGCGAGATGCTAAATATAATTACCATTATAGTTCCACGTCGAGGCTACCAGCGTTCTTGTTATAGTTTATATGTTTTTCTTATAATTTTAGGTGAGGAAAGCAAGTAAACAGTATCTCTTGCGCCGGCTGCCCCCATGGTCTCCGCGAAGACGTTCTACATTGTTCTCCTGTGTGTAAGCCAGCAGCTATAAGAAAGGACTTCCGTTTATGTTTTCCAAAATAAAACATATAAACGTGCATTGAAATGAATCTAAATTCCAAAATAAAGAGTTTCTTTACATTTTTTCTGAAAATGTCGCTTCACAACAACGCGTTTTCTATCAATATAAATATATGATTTAACGCTGTCGATATAATTATGTTTAAATACTGTATCCAAATCGTTGGAGCGGAGTGGCACCGACAAAATCTGTAGTGTTAAAATAAGGGCAAAGCTGCAATGCTTCCGGAGATCCACTTCCTTGCTGACTAACTTGATCCCACAGCGCTGCAACACAACAAAAACAAATTCTGAATGCTTTGCTTTCAGATCACGTGTCTCAACTGGGAAAACGTTAAAGCTCCCTCCCCAAGCTACTAGGTCTGCCTCTAGTCAAGAGGTTGTACCTCAAGAGCGATAAAAGTTACTGTCAGAATAAGACAAAATACATTTTGTGTAATTAAACGCAATGAAGAGTTTGTATAGTGATTTGGTGACTTCACGTAATTATATATTAATGACATTTGGATTAAGATTTTACTTTTGTTAGTTGAAACAACAGAAATGCATACCTAACATGCCTAATGTTTTCTACGGACATAGCAAGTTAGTTTACTATGTAGTATGTAAAATACAAATTTATGGAGGAGCAATTATTTATCATAAATGTGCCACTTTCAACCGTTCGGTATCAGAGACTAGTGCATCCACATGTTTCTAGGAAAATGTCATTTTAGCTTTTTATATTGCATGCTAAGAGATAGTGAGAGTAAATATTAATATAAATCAGATCTGTATGGAGAAACTGAATAACACTCAAAATTCATTCATTCACATCTGTGCTTGTCCAGTTTTGTCATATCAAAATGTCTTTAGTGAAAGAGCTTCAGTATGTCATCATACCTGAACTCATGTTTTCTTGTATAATCCAGAGGAACTGATAATGTTCTTGTTGGCTACATGTACAGTATATTCTACTCTCAGAAAATGGAACTCACACATATTAGTATAGCTCAGCTTGATGCTTGATGCTCCAACATATCTACATGTATGCTTGAGAATTGTGAGTACAGCGTAACAATCTTCAAACTGAAGCACATCAAAAAGACCTACTGTATATTTTACATAGTTCAAAACACATTACAAAACTAAAGTCCAGCTTGAGTCTCTGAAACTAGTTTGCATTAACATTCTGAAATGCTGAAATACTATAGTTAGTACTGTCACTGTCAATGTGTCAATGTGCTACCGGGCTGGATCTCATAAAAAACATCAATTTTAGACAAATTATTCAATTAAAGAGTGATGAAATCCTCAGGCAAAGAAGCTACACTTAAAGTGTGCAAAAGTTGTCAGAATACTTTCTGAAATTACTGTATGTAGCACAAATTTTGATGTTATTGATCAGGTGTTGATAAGGGTGACCAAAAAATACTCTATTTTTAACATCCAAAGGTCCATCAGGCAATAGCTTTGATTGTGTCACCCCCTACTGTGAACATCCACTGTGCTGACACTAGAGTTACAAATTTGTACTAATACAAAAATAGGGAAAACCCATTGCAAAAGATGTGACACATACAGAAAAATATACACATATGAATACATTGAACTGTGACTGATGTGCACTGATTTAAACGGAAACATCATAAAATGTAGCAGTTTCTTAAGTGAAGGTCCAAAAGGCACACTGTTGACACTTTCACTTTTCCTACTTTCCTGGAGGAAGATATATAACAAAAATGTACTGTGTGTAGGTATATTTTTAAAAATGAAGGTATCTTGTCATCCTTACATTTATGTACAGTGGAAAAACTAATAATTAAGAAAAATGTCAGTTTGTGCAACTTTGGTTGAAAGTGTCAGTTTCCTCAGAATATGGAAACTCCACAGGTTTGCAGCACCGACGGCCGGTCCCTCCCTGCCTGAATGGGGCGAACCGCAGCCACTTCTTCACCACGTCAGCATACTGGTGATGTGTGGCCCCCTTACCTACTGGTGTTCGTTTCAGAGCACCTAAGAGTTAGAAGAGAAGCTGGAGATTATCATGTTTACAGTCTAGTGTTACTTTCCATCATTCAGTATTCTAGAATTGGTACCTGTGGAATGGCAGCTGGTTATGTACTTTCCAGAAATTCATGTTACATGATTTTTAAAACAATGACAAACAAGGAATTAGTATCATTTACTCATTCTTACAGTTGTGGGAGAAGACATAGGCTGTGTCCGAATGTCCACCCTAGTCCCTAACCCCTCAGTCACTATATAGTGGACTGTACAGTGCAGCACTATATAGTGGACTATATAGCGCCCTCAATTAGAGCACATCATAGTACAGGAGCGGATTCCAATTTGTTCATGTTTATGATGAACTTTCTATGCACGCAAAAGTTAGTTATTGAGTTTATTCACAAACTACTTTTTTTCTGTCGCTGATTATGATGTAGTATGGACCTCCAGCGCATGTAGACATCATTTGGTGGACTTCCTGTTTCAAACTCAAATTATTTTTATCTTAATTTAGTGGTGAAAATTAATTTATCTCATCCTGAATGTTTTCTTAAAAGGTGTAACTTAATATTATTACATCATAATAATAATAATAATTAATATGTCATGTCAAAGTGACTTTCAGGTGACTGCGATTTTTGTCATCCATGCACTGCATGCCGGTCTATTCTGCTCATCTAATGACCATTGCTGCTCACAACTTTCACAATTCATTGTGTGAAATTTTGAGGAAACTACTTTTCAGTTACTAGCGATGGCGTACTCACGTAGAAAATTTAAATATATATATGTATTGAACATGAAGGTTTATTATGTCTGTTTTATGAATTATGAATATCATAAACCATCATAATAATTTCGGGCACCAGATCCTTTAACAGCAGATCAACTAGTCAGTTAATGAGTAATACAAGATATCAGTCTACAATCTGAGGGAGAGTTCTCCTGATTCAGTGACGTATTCACTGTGTGAAATAACATCATTGATAACAGTCTTTTTAACATTTAATCAGCTAATTACAATATATACATGCTATTTACATATTATTACATATATTTACATAGGGGGAAATGGAGGGAGAACTGATCTAAGAAACTAGCTGAGTCTGAGGTTTAAATACAGTTTAGGAGGAAGCTGTAGTAACTATGGAGACTAAGCGATTAGTGTGAGACAACCAATACAGCCACAGGTTACTTGCTTGTCCTCGGGTTTACTGAGGCTTGGTCCGTTCCGCTGTGGACTGGTCCGACTGCAGTCTGCTGGCGGGTTTCCAGGAGAGACGTAGGCATTCCCTGAAGTCCTGGGCTGCAGGTCTGGAGTCCGTTTGTCGCATTTCCCCGCTTTCTGTCTGGTCGCTGCAGGATTGTCTCGTGAAGTTGGTTGATGTGAGATGGTCAGCTGCAGGACAATTACACGTAGGTAGAATGTCTTTGTTTCTCCTATGAGTGGGCAGTAAAAGCAGTCTCTACTTCATGGTTCTTCTGTGAGGTGCTCTCTTTCTGAGAGTCTTTCTCCTCAGAGCAAGAGGATCTTGAGAGCCTGGAAATCTCTTAACTTTCTTTAAATCTGTCTGGAACTCTGTTCATGTCTGTTCAGCGAGTTCTGTTCTTCAGGGTATTTATTTTTCAGAGTCTGTCTGTGTACTGTCTTTTGTGTCTTGCCGCGCTGGGCGGGGGATTCATCTGGTCCCTCTCCTGACTGTGCTTGGCACGATGTGATTGGTCTAAGAAGTGCTGCATCCTTGCTGGTGATTGGTTTAAATCTCACTGGTCATGTGTGAATCAAGAAAGTAACCTACTGTGTTGTAAATGTAAAGAATGTTTTTCTAAGATGGGAATGGGAATTTCTTTTTCCACCCAGCAAAGTTTAAACATATGACAAACTTAATAACTAACCAAAGTCAATAGTTCAGCAACGTCATAAATGAAAATCAATACAACTTCATAGTTATATGGATTAATTACAAGCATGAATAACTAAACATAAACAATAGCACAACTTCTATATCACACTGTAGTCTGACAGCAATGCTCTGCATTGGTCTGCTCACACATGTTACATATTTAGCAATCAAAGCAGAAATATAAGAACAAGATATAAAGACCAGTTCATAAGTCATTGTAGAGGTTAGGTCTTGCCTGAAAAGGAAGTAGTTCTAAAGCAATTTATGGCAGGATGTAAAGCAAAGGGGGGTTTATTTGTCAAGAGCCAGTGATCTGCTCATTATCAAATGGAATCTTCACAGTGCCGTACTTGTTGGAGAGTCTGTACCATCCCCTGTTGTTTACCTTAGTAGGTCACAAAGAGTTTTACAGCCAAAAATTGTCTAAAGGATATCACTCCTGCCTCAATCTGGAATGTGAATATATTCTGCTGCTTTAGGTCCGCTACATTGACTATACAGGGCCATATATGGTGTTTAGGGAGGACATTCTGACACAGCCTTAGATCCAGTCAGGAAAGAAGTGTTCCCATGGATACAGCATTATTTTCACATGTAGAAACTGTTAGCTCTACCTGAGATAAATTATGAGATGAGATAATCTTTGTTCATCCCCAAAGGGAAACTCAGGACAATATAAAAGAGGCCTAAAATCCCACGGAAGCTGAGGAGTAAGAGAAGAGGATGCAGGGTGATAGTGAAGTGTCCTGAACAAGTATGTTATCAACCTTGTCCCTGGCTCATTATGAGGAATGGAATGTAAGATCTGACCCTGATAAAAATCGGGAAGCTAGTGACGCTTATAAAACACCAGTGCCCATTTGACAGTTTGTATTATAGTTTTTATTTGATATATTTTGTGTGCACGCTATATTTTCTGCCATATATTTATATTTATTTATTGTTTGCTCTAACTTATTTGATTGAAGTAATTCACAGTATTGAAGTGACTAGTAGCTTTGACAGTTATTTGTGTACAATGGTTCGATAATACTAAGGACAGTATTATACTTTAGCTTTACATAGAAATTACCAACCATGTGTGCAATATCATATTATCTTGTTGCCACTGTGCCTGAAAAAAAAATCTGCACCACTGACTAGTGTTTTGGTGGTGTGATTCCAGATGACAGAGAGAGACCAGCACACAACTATAAATGCTCACAACACCAAAAATCTGCCATTCACTGTTGGTTTTAGGCTTCCGGGTTAGTGTCAATGCTTCATTTTGCTGCTGTGACACTTCTTTCTCCCTGTGTTGGACCAATCAAATGCATCTTATCTAATTCAGTAGATGTAGCATGCATACTTACAGAAGAGGATCCCTTGAAGGCGAGTGTTCCTGAAGCTCCTTTTCTGTCCACGGCCCACCCAGTTTAGCTCTGAACCAACGGCAAATGAAAGCACAGCTTGCATAAGACGTCTCACTGCATCACCAACTGTAGCGCCACCCATTTGTGAAAGGTAAGATACCTAGGGATCGAAATCCATTTGCATGTAGGCACTGAGCATTCACACAGCAAGCATCTTAAACCACTTGGAGCATCACATAGAAACAACACCATTCATACTACCATTCTCTTTTGAATTCCTGGGTCCTCCAGGCATCTTTCCAACTCATCCAGCTGCTCAAGCATCTTCAAAGGGAGGTCCATATCCAGAGCCTCCACATCCTCTTCCTTGTAACTGGAATGTCCTTGCAGTCGGACCTGAAGATCTCTCAGAACCACCCACTGCCTCTGCTGCTCCTCTTTGATCTCCACGAGGAAGGCAATGATCTTCCGCTGAGCAGACATCTCTGGAATGGAAGTGAAGAGAAATGTGACATAATGGAGAAAGGGTTAAGATTATGGTTCAAGATATGCAGATAAATCTGGCTAGTACCAAGGAAAACCTAGAGAAGATGTGATATGTGCATGACATTAGCCTGAGGTATGGAACATTCACAGGATGATACACACAGAACATGAACATAAACATTTTTACTTTTTCGATGGTATAATATTATCTTCAATTGAGTCAAGAGTGTCATCTAACACTAGTGACAACTCAAGAAAATGACTGTAAATGGACACATATAAGTCCCTTCGCTGTATAAGTTGCAGGACAAGCCAGAGGAGTAAAAGAAGTGTGAGTTATAGTCCAGAATATATTGTAAGTGAAGTTAAATTTAATTAAAATAGTATTATGTAATTATGGTTATAAAATAATAAAAGACATTAGAAGTGCCAGTGTCTGGACATCATCCTCTGTTGTATTCTGAAAGAATTCTTCTCTGACAGTTACTGACTTAGCATACAATACAATCAATACACTTACTCTGCAATTAGGCATTTACACCAGCAGACAATTATGCTCTCCAAGGTCATCCATCCATCCATCCATTTTCTATACCCGCTTATTCCTTAACCAGGGTCACAGGGATCTGCTGGAGCCTATTCCAGCTCTCTTTCGGGTGGAAGGCAGGGGTACACCCTGGACAGGTCACCAGTCCATCACAGGGCCACATAGAGACACACAGAGACAAACAACCACACACACTCACACTCACTCCTATGAGCAATTTAGAGTCACCAATCAACCTGACATGCATGTTTATGGACTGTGGGAGGAAACTGGAGTACCCAAAATAAACTCTCCAAGGTCATTAAAAATCAAAATCATCAGCTTGAATCTTAATGCACAGCAGTACCCTGGCACCATATGCCCAATCATTTATTATTCAACATACATACAAGGAAGCATAAGTGTGTAAACTATGAATAATTTCCTGTTTTCTAAATTAATTTGTCATAACATGATGTGACTATCTAAATCATAAATACAAGCAAACAATGTGCTAATAACACCTAAATATGTTTTGTTTATTTATTGAAAAGATGCATTAAACATAGGACTGATGGAAAAAAGAAGTGAAATAACTGGTCAAACCTCCCTTGGCAGCAATAACCTCAACCAAGCAAGTCTAATAGCTTAATGCAGTTCTACAGTTCTTGATCACAAGTGTTCTGAAATAGGATTGCCAACTACTGACTAACAGCTTTGGTAAGAAACTAGGGGTTCACATACTTTTTCCAAACTACACTATGAATCTTTGTGTGATGAATTTAATATGGACATAAACAATACAGTGATAGTTTAAACAAGTAATATTTGTTAATTATTGTAACATATGAAGAACTCACTGTATATTTAACGAAATTTATACATAAGTGTCATAAATCTCAGATTCAAAGATTTAATTACAAGCATGAACAGCACAGTTCTAAATCACTGGCAGCAATTAAAAATATTATCACAACTTGATAGATATGTAATGCTTTTATTATAACATTTGTACCTTTAATTAAAAAAACTGAACAAATTTACTTGTTCACTATGATTTTGGTTGTTGGAAACAAATTTTGATAATTAATAAAAACAGACCATGCTTTGAATAATTTAGCACTGCACTTTGTTCTCTTACCAAAAATAAGTTTAATTAAGTTTAATGTTATTATGCAGACCATTAAGGCATTTTCAGTGTGGACTTTGCTTTCAGGTAAAATAAGTGGTTCGAGGTAAAACAGCAGCCTTTACCTGTGGGTGAAATAGAGGTGAACCTGTCTGCGGCACGGGAGCTACAGGCGGTGCACAGCTGCGGCCCCACGACGAAGCTCACGTCTCCTCGCCGCTGCTCGTCAATCAACTCTTCCCCCGAGCGCCTGGAAACCTGTTCAACCAGGTTCTGCATCTCATCGGACACAGCAGTCAGCCTCTGCTGGAGGCTTTCCAAAGCGATGTCCTCCATATGTTTATTTACCAAACCTTCCACTCGCCGTTCCATCGACCAGCCGGGATTATCTTCAGCAGCATGCTCCATTTCCGTTGGTCCCTCAACTCTTAAGCGATAAAATGTTCCAGAAAACCTTTCTAAACGTTTTAATAACGTTTCTAGGTGCGCTTCTGTATAGGGAAGAAGAGGAAGTTGTTGAGGAACAGAAATTCCATGCGCATGACATCAAGCTGCACAAACCGAAATGTTGACAGAACATTGGGGGCGTATAGAGAACTACATTTCCCAGAAGGCAATCGTTGCATTGGCAAAGGCAAGGAAACATAATTGGGGGATTTCCAGTATTTTAGGAGTTTAATGGGAAATTATTTTAACAAGTCCATCTCTCCCAGTTATTTGTGTAATACTTCAGCATTCTTCAAATGTGTCTATTGTTATTGAGAACGAAAGACTTTCTAATAACCACCAATACATTTGTTTTATAGTGTTCTGATATAAACAGAATTTGGATATGTAGTCATCAATATTTTAAACATTTGTTAGAAACAATGAAAGTAGACAACTAGGACAACCCATCTACAGCCTACATTTAACCCATTATTGTATTGCATTGTGACACACGGGCACACATTTTCACTTACAATAAATCTAATGCAGGCTCCAGGTAATCCCAGTGACCCTAAATAGCAAGTGGGTATAGGTAATGGATGGATGGATAGATAGAATGCACATTATTAAATGGCAACAGGAAAAATAAATGTTTTGATTTACACAGAGATGAGTCTATTAATTCTATGGAAATGCTTTACCAGAAATTAGGTACACAAAAACAAAATCTGCTCCTAAGATAACAATGGTACCAGTGATGGATGACCTGTGAAGAAACAGTGAAGATATGAAAAAAATATATACCTAACTACCCATGTATTTTAAATGTTCATTAAGAACCCCTTTAAAAGAATCTCCAGAGATTTTTCCAAAGCCCCTTTCAACCATCTGTATTACACTCATAACCAAGGTCTGTTTTGAAACAGCCAGAAAGTCAAAATTGAGTGGTCTCCAGATTTGCATGTATGTGTGTGTATGTGTAATTATAGGATGATAGGCTTATCAGTTCAATTTTCAGTTTGAGACAAGACAAAGAAAAAATTAGATCATTGAATGCAATGTAAAATTAGGCTATTTGACTTTTTAAAATTTTTCTTTCCATAAAATATGAAATTGAAAAATAGATAATATATAATTTTGATAATATTTGATAATATTGAACATTTAAAGTATTTTTTTCTTTCTGTTTAGCGAGAAGAAGCATCTAAGCAGAGGCTCAAATTACTGATCATCCTACCTTTGTCCAAGGTCCTCATCCTGTCTGATGTAGGCCTTCATGGCAGCATACATACATCACATAAAATCACATTTAAGACGTCTGAAGGCTCAAAAGTGTACCACAATAGCAAAGACCACTGAAATGGGTAAAGAGCTATAGAGGTGACTACCAAAATATGTCTTGCCCATAAGAAACAGCTGTGTCAAGACCAAAAAGACCACTTTACCTGGATATAGAGTGAACAAGCCTACTTCAGACACCCAGAGCTGGAATCACAAGTGGAAACAAGCTGGTAAACAAAAACCTTACAGCATTTGGCCCTAAAGATCTTTTAAGTGAACCAGAATCACTGCTTCATTCGGATTGTACATGTTTGGACAGACAGCCCAGGAATCACCAGATCACAAACCACACAGATCCTGGTCATCCCATTGACCAGTGCCAATCAAACCGAGGGACAAAGGACACACACTGCCAACTATAGGTATGGTTGTACACGTAAACAGAGACAACAAGGGCAAGATTACCTCTTGTGTTTGTAATTGATGCTTAAAATCTTTATGCACAACAAAGTCCACAAGTTGAATGCAAGTGGAACTGTAATAAATGCCTGGTAGTATTTGTATCTCTCTACTCCTTTCTCTCTCTTTTTTATTTTGTACTGTATGTGCTGCACATCATGCATCCTGAGAGTCTGGACTGACAGAAAAACAACACTAAAATTTAGCTAAAGAACGTTAGACAATCAAAACTGTGCAGAACTCACAGTAGAATTTAACCAAGGTCAAACTAAAAATGTCGTTTGATTCTAAAATTCAGGGCTCAGAGCCCCATTAACCACCTAAGTTCAGGCTGCTAGGCTAACTCTAACTCTTTGTCCACACATGCAAACACATGGTGCCTATTAAGGCACAATTTTAAAGATTTCCTTTCAATTACTTCATAGAAAATGTAGTGTGCTTTTCACCTCCTGGAGTGTAAATGTATTTAACATAAAACGGCTTTGGTTTGAAGCAAAACAGGCTTATGTTTGGCTTATGCATTATTGGTAGCTTTATTTCTCATTAGTTCATAGTTTTCACCTGTATTTAATTAGTCTTCTGTTCTGTCTATATATACCACCTGTTTTCCTTTGTTCGTTGTTGGAGCATTAGCTTGTTTAGGGATGCGACATTTGTTTCTTGTGAGAGTTTTTGTATTTGTTTTTTCGCCAGTCCAGTTTTTCTCCCAGACAGTGTATTCCTTGTTGGTTGTGCCTGAGCCCTGGAAGATCCAGGAATAATAAAACCGACTTTGTGTTCTGCACTTGGGTCCTACCTCTCCTCCTTCATCATCGCACCCCGCATATCGTAAGACATCATCAACATACTGCAGCAAGGCACTGTCAGGAGATAAAACAAGAGATTCAAGGCTGCGTCTCAGGGCCTCATTGAAGATAGGAGGACTTTCACGGTAACCCTGACAGAGACGAGTCGATGTCCATGTTTTCCCTTGAAATTGAAAAGCAAACCAAAATTGACTGTCTGAGTGAACAGGCACACTAAAGAAGGCATTAGCCAAGTCAACAACTGAAAACCACTGAGCTGATGGAGGCACCTGTGAAAGAATAGTGCAAGCGTTGGGCACATCACACCAGGCTGTACAGCATCAGTCAATGCTCGTAGATCTTGCACAAAACACCATTCAGTAGGTTTATCTGCATCTCTGATCTTTTCCACTGGAAAAATGGGAGTGCAACAAGGACTGTTATCACATGGCATAATAATACCCGCTTGCTTGAGTGACTCAAAGACAGGTGTAATACCATCAATGGCCTGCTGTTTCAGAGGTTATTTGCGATTTTGGTGTTATCATGACTGGTTCACAGATCTTGATAAGAACTACTTCATATTTATGTTTAGCATAGAGTATATCCGGCACTGTCTGCAGTGCAGGAGTTGAGCCGAACTCAGTATCAGACATTTGTGTGTGACAAGATGTGTGTCTGTGAGATTCAGGTGTCAAAGCAACTGTGCGTGTGGCGTGCACAACAGAAATATAAGACTTTCTGTAAGCTTTCATTGAAAATGAATCACATCAGTCTTCTGTAAGCTTTCATTGAAAATGAATCACATCAGGATCTGTATCAACAGTTTCCCAATCATGTACAGATAGACAACATCTAACAAAAGGACCTAAATCTCTCCATTCATCAAGTTTAGATTTGGATAGAGAGATCTGTGGAACTGAATTAGAAACAGAAAAGAGTCTCTCCTGCTCATCCAATAGAGAGACAGAGTGCACATCGATTGGATGACCAAAATAGGAAGTGGTAGCCAATTTATCAACTGATTTTCTTTCCCACAATTTTTCAAATGCCAAATCAGAACCAAATGACACGTGTGCTGTACAATGTAAGTCTCCTAGAGTCATAAACTCTGTGTTCTCAGGAGACACAAGGTTGTGAGTTATGTCAATCAAGTCTGCAGACAATGTGGATTGTTGTAACTACCATTCGTATGCATACATCAGAGAATCTGAACTGTCTGACCAAGTGTGTAGTCAGTAGGTTCTCGTTGGTTGCAACTTGGACACCTTCTGGTGTTGAAATCAAAGAAATGCCCAATTTAATCATTAAATCTGTCTCTAGCAAATTTATAGGGCACAATGTGACAGGTGACAACATAAAAGCATACTTGAAGACTGTCATTTTCATAATGCACATAGATTCCTTGCTCAGGCTTAAACTTTTTCTCCAGTGCCTGTATACACTGTGACAACATTTCTGAATCAGTTGCATTCTTCATTGCAGTTAGCTTTTAGTTGCATATCAGTGCATGTGAGTGTAAGCGTGTCTTCACTGCTGTGTGTGCTGTTACCTCCCTCCTCTGTAGCCGCTTGCTATGGCTGGTCCTCTAGCCTGTTGTTCCGCTGTCAGTTACCCTGAGGTGCAACTGGACATTCAGCTGGACGGTGTCCATTTCCTTGGCAGTGTGGGCATCTTCCCTGTGTGGAGTTGCAATCTCGAGCCCAGTGTCCCTCTTTTCCACACAGGAAACAGGCATTATTGTTCCTTCTGTTATTATTGAAGTTGCCTTGAAGTTGCCCCCCCCCCCGTAGTACTTTGCAGAATGCAGCATTGTTACTGAAGGCAAATGAAGCTCCTTTCTGTTTCTGACCATATTCTTCAGCATGAACTGCATGTCTTCGCACCTCGTTTGTGCATGCTCCCTTATTTAATCCAATGCAGGTTAGACAAACAAAGTCAGCAATGTCAGGACGGAGTCCATTGACTCTTTACATGTGTCTCCCATGAGCTTGAAACCTGTCCAAGCTGTGCCGGATGGTCCATGCCTCCATATGTGTCAAAAATGTCAATGAGGCAGTGCAGATAATCCTCTACTGTTCCACCCTCTTTTGTGTGCATGCTGTGACTTTCCCCATATCTATCAGGCGTGGAAAGGCAGTTTTCACCTTTGTCATCAGTCGAGTGATTGTCTCTTGATATGTGGTGTTGTCATTGTGTTCCCAGGTCACATGTTTACAGTGCAGTTTTTAGTGGCAGGTCAGGTGAGTTTCTGTAGGTCTGCCGCTGACAACTTTCCCTTTCTCAACTTTCCCTGCTCCTTTGGGGCGGAACTCCTGGCAGAAAACTCACAGGTGATATGCAAACTTTTTCACCTGAATCTGTTGGTGAAGCAAGATGACTGAACATTATCTTCGGTCCATACTCTTAAAACCAGTTGTGAACCCTGTGGACCCCCAACCTCAACCATAGGCATGGTGAATGTCGGCGCCAGCCAGTTGGGTGATGGATCACCATATGATGATGTTGACTTTGGCGTCAACTTAAATGAGGGCTGAGGCACAGAAGTTTGTGATGGTGATATTGGGGGCCAAAACACAGGCTGCAGTTGTGGTGAGAGCATATATTGCTGTTGTGGTGAGAACACAGGCTGTTGTGGAGAAAGTACAGGCTGCTGTAGTGAGGGCACAGGAGGAGGAGACAACATGGTAGGCTGTGGGGTGAGAGTAGTTGGAGATGGAGTGGCCTGTGGAGGTGGGGTTGGTGGTGATGGTGATGCAGGGCATGACAGACAGGAGTCCAAGTCAGAGTACAGGTTTCATCAGGCAGATACTTGATCGTGCGCCAGAAGCTAAATGGTGGTTAAGCTGGTTTCTCAACAGTGAAAGCCTTGAGAACACAAAAGACGCACTGAACGACCAGACAAAGACGCGCATAATGAGCCTTTCAGTCAATGTAGATGGGACGGATTAGTGCAGCACAATACAAAACAATGAGGAACCAAACGATCCTCATTTGAGTTAAAATCTGTGTTTTTACTCTGAGGACAAGCTAAACTATTTGTCTCTGTGTGGAATACAAGAAGCGCCTCTTCATGTCCGTGCCGTGCCATCATCCAAACGTGCAGAAAAAGTGAGTAAATTCTATGATGAAGTTTGACGTTTTATGTCATTTCTCGGGGGTGTTCACATTTACCTGGTTCACCTGAGATTATTTACATGTGAACAGTGGACAGTGTACAAGGCGGGACCGCATTACCTGTAATGAGGTGAGACAGGAAAAAACGGACTTCTCCTTACGTTCATACGGATTAAATAAAAAGTGATTTGTTTTCGACTTGAATTGTTTCACTCAAAAGAAAACATTACAAGCTTTCTAGCCATATAACTCTTATTTTTATGAGCCAAGTATTCGCTGAGATTCTGGTTGTTTTATTTACGCGTCTGTGAAGAGAAATGGCAGAGACAGAAAAGGCCGAGAGCGCACCCTGTCGGCTTTCTTTATTTAAAAAAAGCACAACGCTTTGTTTTTATTATGATGGTATACCACTAAAACTAGACCCTTTACAGATTTGAATGATATACTGTACGATCAGAATTGACGGAGTAATTTAAGTTTGTTTCGGCCTTATCAGGAAAAGATGCGTCAAAACGCGCCGGCGCGTGCGTCGACCCCAGAGGATTAATCAATTTGTATTCGTTATCTGGATGATATACTAATTTTTTCATGCACGCTGCAGGAATATCGGGAACACGTCAGGCAGGTGATGCAGCACCTCTTAGAAAACAAGTTATATGTCAAAGCGGAGAAGTGTGAGTTTCACCAGGAAACCATCTCCTTCCCGGGGTTGATTATCGAGAAAGACAGGGTGCGAGCTGATCCGGACAAGTTATGCGTGGTGGCCGAGTGGCCCCAACCAACCACTCGTCGCGGACTCCAGCAGTCCCTGGGGTTCGCCAAATTTTATAGGCATTTTATCCAGGATTTTAGTAGACTCACCTCTCCCAAGTTCTAGTTCCTTTGGTCCCCAGAGGCAGAAGCGGGGTTTAAGGAATTGAAGGTAAGCTTTACCTCAGCTCCCATCCTAATCCAGCCAGACCAGTTTATAGTCGAGGTAGATACTTCGGACGTGGGGGTTGGCGCAGTCCTCTCACAGCGGTCCGAGTCCAACAACAAATTACACCCCTGTGCCTTAGTCTCTCGCTGTCTGTCCCCTGCAGAACAGAAGTACGACGTGGGAAATAACTAGCTACCGGCCATCAAATTGGATTTAGAAGAGTGTAGGCACAGGATTGAGGGTGCAGAGCAGAACTTTATAGTGTGGACGGAGCACAAAAACCTTGCCTGAATTCAATCCGCTAAGCGCCTCACTGTGAGACAGGCCCGATGTGTTAAACGCCACTATGTTCGTCTGCAGGTGCTCACTGCTTTCAAAATTAATTTTCACCTGACAAATTTCCATTGTTGAACAATTCACAACCAGTGGCTTTTGTCAGTGGAAATGGTCGCCTGTAACACTGAATTCAACAGACAAGTCAATGCTGAAGTTCAAAAAATCACAAAAATCATCAGTGTATCTATATGAGGTCATCTGAATGTGATTTCTATAACATCTGCCTTCATTTAAAACCTGTAGCATTTGTCAAGTACAACTGCCCCAACAAGTAGCACTTACTACATTTAAACACAAGTCAGTGCTCAGGTTAGGTCAATACGACAAACATGGAAGACCAACTCTACCTTGAAATTATGTGTCCTCATGAAGCACATTTTTCATTCTGGCATCTTCTGATTTGTGTTCCAGTTGCAGTGAAGTGATATCTCTTGGACAGATTTCCTCCTCTTAAGTACTGAGCAAAGCCATTTTAAATTTGATCAGCTCCATTTGAATGAGTTTCAATTGGCTTGATAATGGCTGCAGAAAGCTCTGACTATTTAAATGGTCTGAAAAACATCACCTTACACTTATGCAGAACATTAGCAGTTGATGTGTTGTGAAGTGGTCTCCAAAGAACTTCTTGATCCAACTCATTTGCACATGGTAGCCTACATCTGGTACTCCATCAATACATGAATAGGCAAAGAATTATGGAACTTCTCCCGAAGCCACATTGTGATAAATGGCCTAAGACAACATCTGAGACTGCATTCATATGAGAACAATAAAACTAAAAAGAAAAAAAAATATGAAGGGATTCTGTAGAGATACATCCGAACTTCACAGCACTTTCCTCTATTTAACTCCAAGAATGTGATTCAAGTTGAAGTACATGATGTCCTGAAAATTTCTAATCAATTTTCACCTGACACATTTCCATTGTTGAACATTTCACAACCAGTGGCTTCTGTCAGTGGAAATGTTCACCTTTAACAGTGAATTCAACAGACCAGTCACTGCTGAAGTTAGCGTAATACTAATGCCTTTCAAAACAAGTCAAATCAGTATGCTTGGTCCATCAACAACTGACTGAGAATGGAAAGAAAGTTTGAGTCAGGGAAATCGGAAGTCATCAACACCACTGCATCCAATACAACTTACTGTTTACAGAGCAGTGATCAGTGCTGGTGTTTGGGTCATGTTAATGACAAACTGGTGCATTTGGCTACATATCTGAAACAAAAGCAGTTTCTGAAGATGTATCCTTGTCGAAGAAGTCACAACCAAGACAACCCCAAAGAGAAGCACTTACGAACACACAAATCATCAGTGTTTCCATTTGAGGTGCTCTGAATGTGATTCTCAGTGTTCAAGTTAGGGTAAGGCTAATGTCTTGGTCAGGGAATTGAGAAGTTATCAACACTACCCCAACAAATAGCACTTACTGCGTTCAGAAGTCAAGTCAGTGCTTGTGTTTGGGTCATGTTAATGACAAACTGGTGCATTTGGCTACATATCTGAAACAAATGCAGTGTCTGAAGATGTGTCCTTGTTGAAGAAGTCACAACCAAGACAACCCCAAAGGGAAGCACTTATGAACACACAAATCATCAGTGTATCTATTTGAGGTCATCTGAATGTGATTTCTGTAACATCTGCCTTCATTTAAAACCTGTAGCATTTGTCAAGTACAACTGCCCCAACAAGTAGCACTTACTACATTTAAACACAAGTCAGTGCTCAGGTTAGGTCAATACGACAGACATGGAAGACCAACTCTACCTTGAAATTATGTGTCCTCATGAAGCACATTTTTCATTCTGGCATCTTCTGATTCGTGTCCCAGTTGCAGTGAAGTGATATCTCTTGGACAGATTTCCTCCTCTTAAGTACTGAGCAAAGCCATTTTAAATTTGATCAGCTCCATTTGAATGAGTTTCAATTGGCTTGATAATGACTGCAGAAAGCTCTGACTATTTAAATGGTCTGAAAAACATCACCTTACACTTATGCAGAACATTAGCAGTTGATGTGTTGTGAAGTGGTCTCCAAAGAACTTCTTGATCCAACTCATTTGCACATGGTAGCCTACATCTGGTACTCCATCAATACATGAATAGGCAAAGAATTATGGAACTTCTCCCGAAGCCACATTGTGATAAATGGCCTCAGACAACATCTGAGACTGCATTCATATGAAAACAATAAAACTAAAAAGAAAAAAAAAATGAAGGGATTCTGTAGAGATACATCCGAACTTCACAGCACTTTCCTCTATTTAACTCCAAGAATGTGATTCAAGTTGAAGTACATGATGTCCTGAAAATTTCTAATCAATTTTCACCTGACACATTTCCATTGTTGAACATTTCACAACCAGTGGCTTCTGTCAGTGGAAATGTTCACCTTTAACAGTGAATTCAACAGACCAGTCACTGCTGAAGTTAGCGTAATACTAATGCCTTTCAAAACAAGTCAAATCAGTATGCTTGGTCCATCAACAACTGACTGAGAATGGAAAGAAAGTTTGAGTCAGGGAAATCGGAAGTCATCAACACCACTGCATCCAATACAACTTACTGTTTACAGAGCAGTGATCAGTGCTGGTGTTTGGGTCATGTTAATGACAAACTGGTGCATTTGGCTACATATCTGAAACAAAAGCAGTTTCTGAAGATGTATCCTTGTCGAAGAAGTCACAACCAAGACAACCCCAAAGAGAAGCACTTACGAACACACAAATCATCAGTGTTTCCATTTGAGGTGCTCTGAATGTGATTCTCAGTGTTCAAGTTAGGGTAAGGCTAATGTCTTGGTCAGGGAATTGAGAAGTTATCAACACTACCCCAACAAATAGCACTTACTGCGTTCAGAAGTCAAGTCAGTGCTTGTGTTTGGGTCATGTTAATGACAAACTGGTGCATTTGGCTACATATCTGAAACAAATGCAGTGTCTGAAGATGTGTCCTTGTTGAAGAAGTCACAACCAAGACAACCCCAAAGGGAAGCACTTATGAACACACAAATCATCAGTGTATCTATTTGAGGTCATCTGAATGTGATTTCTGTAACATCTGCCTTCATTTAAAACCTGTAGCATTTGTCAAGTACAACTGCCCCAACAAGTAGCACTTACTACATTTAAACACAAGTCAGTGCTCAGGTTAGGTCAATACGACAGACATGGAAGACCAACTCTACCTTGAAATTATGTGTCCTCATGAAGCACATTTTTCATTCTGGCATCTTCTGATTCTTGTCCCAGTTGCAGTGAAGTGATATCTCTTGGACAGATTTCCTCCTCTTAAGTACTGAGCAAAGCCATTTTAAATTTGATCAGCTCCATTTGAATGAGTTTCAATTGGCTTGATAATTGCTGCGTCAGGGAATTGAGAAGTTATCAACACTACCCCAACAAATAGCACTTACTGCGTTCAGAAGTCAAGTCAGTGCTTGTGTTTGGGTCATGTTAATGACAAACTGGTGCATTTGGCTACATATCTGAAACAAATGCAGTGTCTGAAGATGTGTCCTTGTTGAAGAAGTCACAACCAAGACAACCCCAAAGGGAAGCACTTATGAACACACAAATCATCAGTGTATCTATTTGAGGTCATCTGAATGTGATTTCTGTAACATCTGCCTTCATTTAAAACCTGTAGCATTTGTCAAGTACAACTGCCCCAACAAGTAGCACTTACTACATTTAAACACAAGTCAGTGCTCAGGTTAGGTCAATACGACAGACATGGAAGACCAACTCTACCTTGAAATTATGTGTCCTCATGAAGCACATTTTTCATTCTGGCATCTTCTGATTCGTGTCCCAGTTGCAGTGAAGTGATATCTCTTGGACAGATTTCCTCCTCTTAAGTACTGAGCAAAGCCATTTTAAATTTGATCAGCTCCATTTGAATGAGTTTCAATTGGCTTGATAATGACTGCAGAAAGCTCTGACTATTTAAATGGTCTGAAAAACATCACCTTACACTTATGCAGAACATTAGCAGTTGATGTGTTGTGAAGTGGTCTCCAAAGAACTTCTTGATCCAACTCATTTGCACATGGTAGCCTACATCTGGTACTCCATCAATACATGAATAGGCAAAGAATTATGGAACTTCTCCCGAAGCCACATTGTGATAAATGGCCTCAGACAACATCTGAGACTGCATTCATATGAAAACAATAAAACTAAAAAGAAAAAAAAATATGAAGGGATTCTGTAGAGATACATCCGAACTTCACAGCACTTTCCTCTATTTAACTCCAAGAATGTGATTCAAGTTGAAGTACATGATGTCCTGAAAATTTCTAATCAATTTTCACCTGACACATTTCCATTGTTGAACATTTCACAACCAGTGGCTTCTGTCAGTGGAAATGTTCACCTTTAACAGTGAATTCAACAGACCAGTCACTGCTGAAGTTAGCGTAATACTAATGCCTTTCAAAACAAGTCAAATCAGTATGCTTGGTCCATCAACAACTGACTGAGAATGGAAAGAAAGTTTGAGTCAGGGAAATCGGAAGTCATCAACACCACTGCATCCAATACAACTTACTGTTTACAGAGCAGTGATCAGTGCTGGTGTTTGGGTCATGTTAATGACAAACTGGTGCATTTGGCTACATATCTGAAACAAAAGCAGTTTCTGAAGATGTATCCTTGTCGAAGAAGTCACAACCAAGACAACCCCAAAGAGAAGCACTTACGAACACACAAATCATCAGTGTTTCCATTTGAGGTGCTCTGAATGTGATTCTCAGTGTTCAAGTTAGGGTAAGGCTAATGTCTTGGTCAGGGAATTGAGAAGTTATCAACACTACCCCAACAAATAGCACTTACTGCGTTCAGAAGTCAAGTCAGTGCTTGTGTTTGGGTCATGTTAATGACAAACTGGTGCATTTGGCTACATATCTGAAACAAATGCAGTGTCTGAAGATGTGTCCTTGTTGAAGAAGTCACAACCAAGACAACCCCAAAGGGAAGCACTTATGAACACACAAATCATCAGTGTATCTATTTGAGGTCATCTGAATGTGATTTCTGTAACATCTGCCTTCATTTAAAACCTGTAGCATTTGTCAAGTACAACTGCCCCAACAAGTAGCACTTACTACATTTAAACACAAGTCAGTGCTCAGGTTAGGTCAATACGACAGACATGGAAGACCAACTCTACCTTGAAATTATGTGTCCTCATGAAGCACATTTTTCATTCTGGCATCTTCTGATTCGTGTCCCAGTTGCAGTGAAGTGATATCTCTTGGACAGATTTCCTCCTCTTAAGTACTGAGCAAAGCCATTTTAAATTTGATCAGCTCCATTTGAATGAGTTTCAATTGGCTTGATAATGACTGCAGAAAGCTCTGACTATTTAAATGGTCTGAAAAACATCACCTTACACTTATGCAGAACATTAGCAGTTGATGTGTTGTGAAGTGGTCTCCAAAGAACTTCTTGATCCAACTCATTTGCACATGGTAGCCTACATCTGGTACTCCATCAATACATGAATAGGCAAAGAATTATGGAACTTCTCCCGAAGCCACATTGTGATAAATGGCCTCAGACAACATCTGAGACTGCATTCATATGAAAACAATAAAACTAAAAAGAAAAAAAAAATGAAGGGATTCTGTAGAGATACATCCGAACTTCACAGCACTTTCCTCTATTTAACTCCAAGAATGTGATTCAAGTTGAAGTACATGATGTCCTGAAAATTTCTAATCAATTTTCACCTGACACATTTCCATTGTTGAACATTTCACAACCAGTGGCTTCTGTCAGTGGAAATGTTCACCTTTAACAGTGAATTCAACAGACCAGTCACTGCTGAAGTTAGCGTAATACTAATGCCTTTCAAAACAAGTCAAATCAGTATGCTTGGTCCATCAACAACTGACTGAGAATGGAAAGAAAGTTTGAGTCAGGGAAATCGGAAGTCATCAACACCACTGCATCCAATACAACTTACTGTTTACAGAGCAGTGATCAGTGCTGGTGTTTGGGTCATGTTAATGACAAACTGGTGCATTTGGCTACATATCTGAAACAAAAGCAGTTTCTGAAGATGTATCCTTGTCGAAGAAGTCACAACCAAGACAACCCCAAAGAGAAGCACTTACGAACACACAAATCATCAGTGTTTCCATTTGAGGTGCTCTGAATGTGATTCTCAGTGTTCAAGTTAGGGTAAGGCTAATGTCTTGGTCAGGGAATTGAGAAGTTATCAACACTACCCCAACAAATAGCACTTACTGCGTTCAGAAGTCAAGTCAGTGCTTGTGTTTGGGTCATGTTAATGACAAACTGGTGCATTTGGCTACATATCTGAAACAAATGCAGTGTCTGAAGATGTGTCCTTGTTGAAGAAGTCACAACCAAGACAACCCCAAAGGGAAGCACTTATGAACACACAAATCATCAGTGTATCTATTTGAGGTCATCTGAATGTGATTTCTGTAACATCTGCCTTCATTTAAAACCTGTAGCATTTGTCAAGTACAACTGCCCCAACAAGTAGCACTTACTACATTTAAACACAAGTCAGTGCTCAGGTTAGGTCAATACGACAGACATGGAAGACCAACTCTACCTTGAAATTATGTGTCCTCATGAAGCACATTTTTCATTCTGGCATCTTCTGATTCTTGTCCCAGTTGCAGTGAAGTGATATCTCTTGGACAGATTTCCTCCTCTTAAGTACTGAGCAAAGCCATTTTAAATTTGATCAGCTCCATTTGAATGAGTTTCAATTGGCTTGATAATTGCTGCGTCAGGGAATTGAGAAGTTATCAACACTACCCCAACAAATAGCACTTACTGCGTTCAGAAGTCAAGTCAGTGCTTGTGTTTGGGTCATGTTAATGACAAACTGGTGCATTTGGCTACATATCTGAAACAAATGCAGTGTCTGAAGATGTGTCCTTGTTGAAGAAGTCACAACCAAGACAACCCCAAAGGGAAGCACTTATGAACACACAAATCATCAGTGTATCTATTTGAGGTCATCTGAATGTGATTTCTGTAACATCTGCCTTCATTTAAAACCTGTAGCATTTGTCAAGTACAACTGCCCCAACAAGTAGCACTTACTACATTTAAACACAAGTCAGTGCTCAGGTTAGGTCAATACGACAGACATGGAAGACCAACTCTACCTTGAAATTATGTGTCCTCATGAAGCACATTTTTCATTCTGGCATCTTCTGATTCGTGTCCCAGTTGCAGTGAAGTGATATCTCTTGGACAGATTTCCTCCTCTTAAGTACTGAGCAAAGCCATTTTAAATTTGATCAGCTCCATTTGAATGAGTTTCAATTGGCTTGATAATGACTGCAGAAAGCTCTGACTATTTAAATGGTCTGAAAAACATCACCTTACACTTATGCAGAACATTAGCAGTTGATGTGTTGTGAAGTGGTCTCCAAAGAACTTCTTGATCCAACTCATTTGCACATGGTAGCCTACATCTGGTACTCCATCAATACATGAATAGGCAAAGAATTATGGAACTTCTCCCGAAGCCACATTGTGATAAATGGCCTCAGACAACATCTGAGACTGCATTCATATGAAAACAATAAAACTAAAAAGAAAAAAAAAATGAAGGGATTCTGTAGAGATACATCCGAACTTCACAGCACTTTCCTCTATTTAACTCCAAGAATGTGATTCAAGTTGAAGTACATGATGTCCTGAAAATTTCTAATCAATTTTCACCTGACACATTTCCATTGTTGAACATTTCACAACCAGTGGCTTCTGTCAGTGGAAATGTTCACCTTTAACAGTGAATTCAACAGACCAGTCACTGCTGAAGTTAGCGTAATACTAATGCCTTTCAAAACAAGTCAAATCAGTATGCTTGGTCCATCAACAACTGACTGAGAATGGAAAGAAAGTTTGAGTCAGGGAAATCGGAAGTCATCAACACCACTGCATCCAATACAACTTACTGTTTACAGAGCAGTGATCAGTGCTGGTGTTTGGGTCATGTTAATGACAAACTGGTGCATTTGGCTACATATCTGAAACAAAAGCAGTTTCTGAAGATGTATCCTTGTCGAAGAAGTCACAACCAAGACAACCCCAAAGAGAAGCACTTACGAACACACAAATCATCAGTGTTTCCATTTGAGGTGCTCTGAATGTGATTCTCAGTGTTCAAGTTAGGGTAAGGCTAATGTCTTGGTCAGGGAATTGAGAAGTTATCAACACTACCCCAACAAATAGCACTTACTGCGTTCAGAAGTCAAGTCAGTGCTTGTGTTTGGGTCATGTTAATGACAAACTGGTGCATTTGGCTACATATCTGAAACAAATGCAGTGTCTGAAGATGTGTCCTTGTTGAAGAAGTCACAACCAAGACAACCCCAAAGGGAAGCACTTATGAACACACAAATCATCAGTGTATCTATTTGAGGTCATCTGAATGTGATTTCTGTAACATCTGCCTTCATTTAAAACCTGTAGCATTTGTCAAGTACAACTGCCCCAACAAGTAGCACTTACTACATTTAAACACAAGTCAGTGCTCAGGTTAGGTCAATACGACAGACATGGAAGACCAACTCTACCTTGAAATTATGTGTCCTCATGAAGCACATTTTTCATTCTGGCATCTTCTGATTCGTGTCCCAGTTGCAGTGAAGTGATATCTCTTGGACAGATTTCCTCCTCTTAAGTACTGAGCAAAGCCATTTTAAATTTGATCAGCTCCATTTGAATGAGTTTCAATTGGCTTGATAATTGCTGCGTCAGGGAATTGAGAAGTTATCAACACTACCCCAACAAATAGCACTTACTGCGTTCAGAAGTCAAGTCAGTGCTTGTGTTTGGGTCATGTTAATGACAAACTGGTGCATTTGGCTACATATCTGAAACAAATGCAGTGTCTGAAGATGTGTCCTTGTTGAAGAAGTCACAACCAAGACAACCCCAAAGGGAAGCACTTATGAACACACAAATCATCAGTGTATCTATTTGAGGTCATCTGAATGTGATTTCTGTAACATCTGCCTTCATTTAAAACCTGTAGCATTTGTCAAGTACAACTGCCCCAACAAGTAGCACTTACTACATTTAAACACAAGTCAGTGCTCAGGTTAGGTCAATACGACAGACATGGAAGACCAACTCTACCTTGAAATTATGTGTCCTCATGAAGCACATTTTTCATTCTGGCATCTTCTGATTCTTGTCCCAGTTGCAGTGAAGTGATATCTCTTGGACAGATTTCCTCCTCTTAAGTACTGAGCAAAGCCATTTTAAATTTGATCAGCTCCATTTGAATGAGTTTCAATTGGCTTGATAATTGCTGCGTCAGGGAATTGAGAAGTTATCAACACTACCCCAACAAATAGCACTTACTGCGTTCAGAAGTCAAGTCAGTGCTTGTGTTTGGGTCATGTTAATGACAAACTGGTGCATTTGGCTACATATCTGAAACAAATGCAGTGTCTGAAGATGTGTCCTTGTTGAAGAAGTCACAACCAAGACAACCCCAAAGGGAAGCACTTATGAACACACAAATCATCAGTGTATCTATTTGAGGTCATCTGAATGTGATTTCTGTAACATCTGCCTTCATTTAAAACCTGTAGCATTTGTCAAGTACAACTGCCCCAACAAGTAGCACTTACTACATTTAAACACAAGTCAGTGCTCAGGTTAGGTCAATACGACAGACATGGAAGACCAACTCTACCTTGAAATTATGTGTCCTCATGAAGCACATTTTTCATTCTGGCATCTTCTGATTCGTGTCCCAGTTGCAGTGAAGTGATATCTCTTGGACAGATTTCCTCCTCTTAAGTACTGAGCAAAGCCATTTTAAATTTGATCAGCTCCATTTGAATGAGTTTCAATTGGCTTGATAATGACTGCAGAAAGCTCTGACTATTTAAATGGTCTGAAAAACATCACCTTACACTTATGCAGAACATTAGCAGTTGATGTGTTGTGAAGTGGTCTCCAAAGAACTTCTTGATCCAACTCATTTGCACATGGTAGCCTACATCTGGTACTCCATCAATACATGAATAGGCAAAGAATTATGGAACTTCTCCCGAAGCCACATTGTGATAAATGGCCTCAGACAACATCTGAGACTGCATTCATATGAAAACAATAAAACTAAAAAGAAAAAAAAAATGAAGGGATTCTGTAGAGATACATCCGAACTTCACAGCACTTTCCTCTATTTAACTCCAAGAATGTGATTCAAGTTGAAGTACATGATGTCCTGAAAATTTCTAATCAATTTTCACCTGACACATTTCCATTGTTGAACATTTCACAACCAGTGGCTTCTGTCAGTGGAAATGTTCACCTTTAACAGTGAATTCAACAGACCAGTCACTGCTGAAGTTAGCGTAATACTAATGCCTTTCAAAACAAGTCAAATCAGTATGCTTGGTCCATCAACAACTGACTGAGAATGGAAAGAAAGTTTGAGTCAGGGAAATCGGAAGTCATCAACACCACTGCATCCAATACAACTTACTGTTTACAGAGCAGTGATCAGTGCTGGTGTTTGGGTCATGTTAATGACAAACTGGTGCATTTGGCTACATATCTGAAACAAAAGCAGTTTCTGAAGATGTATCCTTGTCGAAGAAGTCACAACCAAGACAACCCCAAAGAGAAGCACTTACGAACACACAAATCATCAGTGTTTCCATTTGAGGTGCTCTGAATGTGATTCTCAGTGTTCAAGTTAGGGTAAGGCTAATGTCTTGGTCAGGGAATTGAGAAGTTATCAACACTACCCCAACAAATAGCACTTACTGCGTTCAGAAGTCAAGTCAGTGCTTGTGTTTGGGTCATGTTAATGACAAACTGGTGCATTTGGCTACATATCTGAAACAAATGCAGTGTCTGAAGATGTGTCCTTGTTGAAGAAGTCACAACCAAGACAACCCCAAAGGGAAGCACTTATGAACACACAAATCATCAGTGTATCTATTTGAGGTCATCTGAATGTGATTTCTGTAACATCTGCCTTCATTTAAAACCTGTAGCATTTGTCAAGTACAACTGCCCCAACAAGTAGCACTTACTACATTTAAACACAAGTCAGTGCTCAGGTTAGGTCAATACGACAGACATGGAAGACCAACTCTACCTTGAAATTATGTGTCCTCATGAAGCACATTTTTCATTCTGGCATCTTCTGATTCGTGTCCCAGTTGCAGTGAAGTGATATCTCTTGGACAGATTTCCTCCTCTTAAGTACTGAGCAAAGCCATTTTAAATTTGATCAGCTCCATTTGAATGAGTTTCAATTGGCTTGATAATTGCTGCGTCAGGGAATTGAGAAGTTATCAACACTACCCCAACAAATAGCACTTACTGCGTTCAGAAGTCAAGTCAGTGCTTGTGTTTGGGTCATGTTAATGACAAACTGGTGCATTTGGCTACATATCTGAAACAAATGCAGTGTCTGAAGATGTGTCCTTGTTGAAGAAGTCACAACCAAGACAACCCCAAAGGGAAGCACTTATGAACACACAAATCATCAGTGTATCTATTTGAGGTCATCTGAATGTGATTTCTGTAACATCTGCCTTCATTTAAAACCTGTAGCATTTGTCAAGTACAACTGCCCCAACAAGTAGCACTTACTACATTTAAACACAAGTCAGTGCTCAGGTTAGGTCAATACGACAGACATGGAAGACCAACTCTACCTTGAAATTATGTGTCCTCATGAAGCACATTTTTCATTCTGGCATCTTCTGATTCTTGTCCCAGTTGCAGTGAAGTGATATCTCTTGGACAGATTTCCTCCTCTTAAGTACTGAGCAAAGCCATTTTAAATTTGATCAGCTCCATTTGAATGAGTTTCAATTGGCTTGATAATTGCTGCGTCAGGGAATTGAGAAGTTATCAACACTACCCCAACAAATAGCACTTACTGCGTTCAGAAGTCAAGTCAGTGCTTGTGTTTGGGTCATGTTAATGACAAACTGGTGCATTTGGCTACATATCTGAAACAAATGCAGTGTCTGAAGATGTGTCCTTGTTGAAGAAGTCACAACCAAGACAACCCCAAAGGGAAGCACTTATGAACACACAAATCATCAGTGTATCTATTTGAGGTCATCTGAATGTGATTTCTGTAACATCTGCCTTCATTTAAAACCTGTAGCATTTGTCAAGTACAACTGCCCCAACAAGTAGCACTTACTACATTTAAACACAAGTCAGTGCTCAGGTTAGGTCAATACGACAGACATGGAAGACCAACTCTACCTTGAAATTATGTGTCCTCATGAAGCACATTTTTCATTCTGGCATCTTCTGATTCGTGTCCCAGTTGCAGTGAAGTGATATCTCTTGGACAGATTTCCTCCTCTTAAGTACTGAGCAAAGCCATTTTAAATTTGATCAGCTCCATTTGAATGAGTTTCAATTGGCTTGATAATGACTGCAGAAAGCTCTGACTATTTAAATGGTCTGAAAAACATCACCTTACACTTATGCAGAACATTAGCAGTTGATGTGTTGTGAAGTGGTCTCCAAAGAACTTCTTGATCCAACTCATTTGCACATGGTAGCCTACATCTGGTACTCCATCAATACATGAATAGGCAAAGAATTATGGAACTTCTCCCGAAGCCACATTGTGATAAATGGCCTCAGACAACATCTGAGACTGCATTCATATGAAAACAATAAAACTAAAAAGAAAAAAAAATATGAAGGGATTCTTTAGAGATACATCCGAACTTCACAGCACTTTCCTCTATTTAACTCCAAGAATGTGATTCAAGTTGAAGTACATGATGTCCTGAAAATTTCTAATCAATTTTCACCTGACACATTTCCATTGTTGAACATTTCACAACCAGTGGCTTCTGTCAGTGGAAATGTTCACCTTTAACAGTGAATTCAACAGACCAGTCACTGCTGAAGTTAGCGTAATACTAATGCCTTTCAAAACAAGTCAAATCAGTATGCTTGGTCCATCAACAACTGACTGAGAATGGAAAGAAAGTTTGAGTCAGGGAAATCGGAAGTCATCAACACCATTGCATTGTGGGAATGCAGACACACTTTGTGTGACTAGTATGCAGCATAGTGTGTAAAGTGTACTCCTGTATGTTTTAGACACGTGACAGGGTCACTGCTCTTCACTGTCTTTACCATGAGGGAAGGTAAAGGGAATGACAACTCCATATATGGTAATAGTCCAAATTCCTTTTCTGGAAAAGTACTGGTATTTGGGGCGGTGGCCATCAGCTATATCTATTCTATAGTTTCCCCCTATAGCTCAGATCTCTCCGTGTGTCCCATGAGGGTTGATCTCCAGAGCGCTCTGTATAGTTTTAAATAAAACCTATGATCAGCTGAACCACTCCAGACGTCTTTGTGTACTTCCTCATCAAACGGACCTGGGTAAGTTAAATGCGAACTCAACAATTTGGTGGCCCGTACGGGGATGAGGAAAATTGGACTGACTGCCTGAGGAACGCATTGACAATATACTTGGCGCCACAGACAGGTTAGCAGAAACCTTTTCATGAATTCTGCATAATTGGCATATTCTAAAATTACAATTGTCAATGTGTGAATCGGGATAGTTATAAATTTGGACGGTTTGGGGTGGTAGGTCGTCATTTCGTGTTGGATCGATTGACGAAAAAAAGAAATAAAACCGTGTTGGATCGGTAATAGAAATAAACCTTGTTGGATAGGTAATAATAGAAAAACCGTGTTGGATCGGTGGGCTTTAAGCTTTTATTCCCGGTTGTGGCGGACCCACCAGTTCCCGACGGGGGACTGGCAGAGCTGGGTTGCAAGACCCGGGGAACTGGGGAACCCCGAAATAATAAGTCATGTCGGATTGACTCATAAACAAAGGACGCTGTGTTAGATAGGTTGTGTAGAATTTTAGGTTTTAAATATTGTGCATTTGTGTGGATCTCGAGGAAGTTTGAGTGAATCTATGTCAGTGTGAATTAAGGAGTGGGGAGTGAGGACAGTAAGTGTGTGTGTGTGGAAAGCGCCAGAGATAGATAGAGACAGGAAGTGTAGGGGCGCGGGGTTTGTGAAGACAGAGAGAAACGCGGAAGTGAGAGAAGGTAAGGTAAGTAAGGCTCCGCCTATATTTGGTTCCCTCTACTGGAGGAAGAGGGAATTGTATTATAATTTATTTGGCTCCCTCTCCTGAAACAACTAGGGATAATAATAACTATAGATAGAGCCCCCTCTGGTGAGGAGGGGATAAATTAATAAATAAAATAAAATAAATAAATAAATAAATAAAATAAGATAGAATAAAATAAATAAATAATAATAACAATAATAATAAACAAATAAATAAAAATAAAATAAATATATAATACAAGAATAAATGATAATAAATAAATATAAGAAGAATAATAAAGAATAATAATAGCAACAATATACAAAATAAAGATAGACCATGCATTAATTTGGAAGGCAGACTTGAATATAACAATGGAAAGACACCTGGACCAACAGGTAAGTGATGAGGAATGGGGCCCGTCTGAAAAATGGGTGAAACTGGAAACTCAGGTGCCATCAACCCTGGCGGCAGGTCGGCTGAAGCAGGGGCAGAAGAATACAAAAGAAGAAATGGAAGAACAATATAGGAAGAAGTTAATGGTTTGATTAAGGAAAAAGGAAGAAACCCACAGGATCGAGCTGCCCTGATCCCATGGATATGGGAGAAGGCACATGGACACGAGAAACGGGCCAAGGAAGCAGGAATGGAAGGAGAAAAAGCTTCCATCCTTAGTAAAGGTAAGTTCAGACAGAGAAAACAGGAAGAGGAGGCAGAGGCCAGTACCTGGATTAATATAGCCCTGCTGTGGCAGAGTACCCAGCATCTACACAAGGATAAGACATGGAAGGCCAAAGAGGGAACTGATGAGAAATTGCCGCCACCTTATTTCGTAAGTAGTCCATCTGCACCCTCGGTTCCTACTCTATATCCTGTAATAGAGATCAAAAAAGGAGAATTGCAAGTGCCTGATCTGCCTCAGCCTAGTCCACAGGTCCACACACAGAAATCAGGCTATAAAGAGTACATCGATTGGGAAACTTTGAAGTTAACTCCCTCTGGAAGTGGATGAAGCTCCCCGGATCACGCGGCAGAACCTGTTCCTTTTGCAGACAGAGCACATAGAGAGGGAGGCCCCAGGAACGTTCATATTCAAACACCTCCTGAGACGAAGGTAAGTACTGATAGGTGGACAGACCCACAGATATTAGACCGGGAAGTTTTGCTGAAGTTCACCCCACAAAGACACCCAAAGACAGGACAGATAGTCCTCTGGGCGGAAGGAACATGAGGTCCAGAGATGAAGGAGGCTGAGGAAGAAGAAATGAACGGCTCAGCTGGAAAGGTGACTGGTAAACTAGAGGATCCAGGTCCTAGTGAGAACTAATTGCCAAAAGCTCAGATCATGGGGACCCCCCAAGGGTCCCCCACCTTTCCCCAATCAGTCCACCCAATCCATTGAGAGCAGCGAGGATGAAAAGGACCGACTGGAGGACGGGGAGGTAAATCAGCATCATTCTTTAAAACCACCCTTGTTGGCTTCGGAAGGAAGTGTGAAGTATCGGCCGTATGGGCTCGGGGATGTGCAGGTGTTGGTGGATCAACTTCCCTCAGTGGCAGAGGGAGGAGGTTTGTGGCTTGGCAAATTGGACAAGCTGATCGCAGGGCAGAGATTGGCATTGGGAGACTTTAGGGCGGTTATTCAGAGGTGCCTGACCAGTATAGATGCACGAGACCTTGAGAGGGCAGCAGGGACTTTGCGCCAGCAGGATGAGAAGCCGTTTGCGCAATGGGCTGGTGACCTGAGCAGGGTGATTAGAGAAAAATATCCATTACCCACTTCATCCGCCGTGCCCAAACTGGCATGGAATTCGAAAGAAAATCCAAGGATCTTCTTGGATCAGACTAAGGAACTGTGGGTGCGTCATACTGGGTGTCATCCTGGCAAACCAGGGCCCCAGAGGGAGTGGTATAGACAGGCGGTGTTGGAGGGAGTACCGGAGAAGGTAAAAACTGCTATGTGTGACAATTCTGATTTACAGGGGGCTGACTCTGTAGTGTGGGAGAGACATCTGGTGCACCATCTGACTCGTGTTCAGCAACAACTGCAAAAGGAAGACGAGCAGAATAAGGGCCTCCAAACTCAGCTTTTAAAAAAATACAGCTGTCAGAGGCCCGGGAAAGGGTTAATTCAGAAAAAAGAAGGAGAACAACGAGGAACCAAAGAAATTGATGTGGCAATGGGGAATGGATGCTCCAGAATCCCCGGACCTGTTTCCCATACCGCCCTGGGAGCCGAATCGCCGTTTACCGGTGAACAGAAGGGGGTACAGGGGAGCTCCGAGGGGGGAAATGGATGGAGAGGATGCGGGGGGCGTGGGGGCCCACCTCGAAATGTATGCTTCCTATGTGGGGACACAGAACATTGGGTAAAAGACTGTCCTCACAGAGGTTACTTCGCCCGAGGAAGAGCCCGGGGGGGACAGGGTGCCGGTTCGTATCGTGGACGAGGTGGCCCTCCATCCTACAACATGCCAGTGATGAACTGGGGATCTCCCGTGACCTGGGATGATCCCTACCAAGAATGATACACCCCATCGAGAGGCCCGGACAGCAGTAAAACTACGGCGGATCCGCTGCTGCCCGTGATGGTCAATTACATGAAGTTGTCGTTTTTGGTCGACACTGGGGCAAAATGCTCCACTTTGAACACCACCTCAGAATCTACGCTGTCGACCCAGACTACCACAGTTATGGGCTTCTCGGGGAAGAAACAGACTCTGCCGGTGACACTGCCACTACTCACACAATTGGGCCACCAGTGCGTCCGCCACACTTACATCTACTCTCCGGGCACTCCTGTCAACCTCCTGGGCAGGGACTTACTGATCAAACTGGGGGCGACTATTCTCTGCTCCCTTGAAGGACTGAGTGTGACTCTACCAGATGGCACATGCTTGCCTTGTACCCGGTATTCTACCGGGGAATGTGCACAGTTCCTACTTAGACCCTCAGAGGAAGAGGGAGCAGATATTTACTGGGCTAAACTTTGCCCTGAACCACCAGACCAGGGAGGCATCTGGTCAGCATATCAAAGGTGGCGCCCCTGGATCTCGCTCCTTGACCCCTACGTCCCTCCCCCGGACTCTCTCCGTGTCACCCTCTTCTATGACAGGCTCCAAACCGATTGGTACAGGGGAGAGTTCGATCAGGTCGTAGGAGATTCTTGGAGCATCAATACGGAAAATATTTATGTGGCACCAGAAGGTGTGGCGGCAGCGGTGAAGCTGCTTCCGGAACAACAACCGTGGTATCAAATGGAGGAGGATTCTACACCCCATGTGTCTCTCGCACTACACCCGAGTCGTGAGGCCAAAGAATTGGGAGGTATCGTTAAGAGGGCATTGGCTCACTCAGACTGGAAGCCCACCTCAATATCGCAGGTCTCATACGCTCCCACTATACAGACTTTTATGTACTGGCGGCACCATCTGCGACTGCCTGTATACAGGCCACTAAGATAGTCTTGATGCTTCTGGCAGAGAGGGGTTTCAAGGTTAGTAAACAGAAACTCCAAACCTGTAGAAGACAAGTCTCCTTTCTGGGGCGTTAGATCTCTCAAAAGGGGGCAGGATTGTCCCCTGCCCACAGATCCACCATACTGCACCACCCCAAGCCCCTGCTGGTAAAGGACATGCTCTCCTTCCTTGGCCTTACAGGGTACAGCTGCTCCTACGTCCCAGATTTCACGAACCTCACGAGCCCCCTCCGATGGATGGTGAAAGACCAAGGTCTGAGGAACCTCTCCGCCCACCTTGTTTGGACGACGGAGGCAGAGCAAAACTTCATCCGCCTTAAACAAGAACTGGCTACAGCAGCTGAGTTGGCCATTCCGGACTATTCACTCCCATTCTTTTTGGATGTGTCTGTCACAGATGCCGTGGCCAATGGCGTCCTGTACCAGAAAAAAAAAAGGCAGCCCAAATGTGGAAGAACTTAGAGCAATGGTGGCATCCATATCCCAAAGATATGGCCAGAGAGTTGGTCAGGGAATGTGACATCTGCACCAAGTACAACACCAGACCAACAGTGAAACCAGAGATCGGTAGGTATCCACTTATCACCAGGCCTGGATGAGAGATTGTTATTGATTTCACAGATATGGGAACCACCGTTCGAGGGTACAGGTACGTACTGATGTGTGTGGAGGTGTATTCAGGGTGGCCAGAAGCGTGGCCCACCAAGAGGGAAGACAGTAATACGGTAATCAAATGCCTGATAAATTATTATATCCCCAACCATGGCTTCCCAGAGAAAATTAGGTCAGATAATGGGACGCATTTTAAGAATTAGGATTTGTAGAAAGTGGAGGCCATGATGGGGTTGAAACATGGGTTTGGAACGGTGTATCATCCACAGTCTTAAGGAAAGGTGGAAAGGATGAATTGAATTGTAAAAATCAAATTGGCAAAAATCTGTGCACAGACCAAATTGAATTGGATTGATGCATTGCCATTGGCACTTATGTCCATCTGCTCTTCTGTTAACCAATCCACTGGGTTTACACCTTTCGAACTCCAAACAGGGAGACCTTTTCCAGGGTCCTATACCATTAGCCCAATAACCACAGTAGAGAATGAGGGTCTGTCAACCAAAGCATATTTTAACCTTTTGCAAGATCTCGTTTCAGCTTTTCCTCAACAGGTGGCGAACAAGGGGGTCTCCGGACAACAGACGGTCCCAGAAGCCGACTGGGTGCTTCTGATGGTCATCAAAAGGACGTGGTCCGAACCACATTGGACAGGACCTTATAAGGTCACGGAGAGAACATCTCACGCAGTGAGGCTGCAGGGAAAGGCGATACCTGGTACCACTGGTCGCAGTGTGTACTAGGACAACCGCCATCCAGATCCTTGACTAAGGTCCAGGAGGACCTGTAACAACATACCTCTGTCTCGGCTGAGGCAGAGAAGGACCCTCCTCAGAAAGGGGCAGAATAATCCCCGGGGAGTGAGTCAGGTATTGAGGTAGTCCACCCTCAGTCCGAAGAAAGAAGAAGCCGTCCGAAAAGGAAGGGGGTAAGAAAGAGCGCCCCTCTCCGACAAGGGCCGTGCCAAGCCTCCAGCCGACGAATAAGAGCACCGAGGGAGGCAGCGTCGAGGGATTGTTGGTTGTGATTTTGAGCGGTGGTTTCAGCTGTAGATCTATTTAGTTTATAGTGTATGTTTAGTTATTGCCAGATAATTTAGTCAACGAGTGGGGAAATAAAAGGAGATGTTTGGATTTGGGAAGGTATTGGGGGTCTTTACGACCCTGACTGTAATGATTGTTGTTTTGTGTTTGGTTCACTATGAGTTTCGATTTTTGTATTTGTAGGCATACTGGTCACATGTGGGTGTTGCTGCATTCCCTGTATGAGATCCCTGGCGCTTCGGGTAATTTCATCCGCATTAGAGAAGCAGGACCTGAAGGTCCTCATGCCTTTATTGGCTACTGATCCTGATGATCTCAATAGTGGTGTTGCCATACTGAGGCCTATTGATGTGTGATCTCCTAGGGGAGATCAAAAGGGGGATATCAAATTTTGACATTTACATAGTGGGGGTGGGCTCTTAGGAGAGCCCAAAAGGGGGAATTGTGGGAATGCAGACACACTTTGTGTGACTAGTATGCAGCATAGTGTGTAAAGTGTACTCCTGTATGTTTTAGACACGTGACAGGGTCACCGCTCTTCACTATGTCTTTACCATGAGGGAAGGTAAAGGGAATGACAACTCCATATATGGTAATAGTCCAAATTCCTTTTCTGGAAAAGTACTGGTATTTGGGGCGGTGGCCATCAGCTATATCTATTCTACAGTTTCCCCCTATAGCTCAGATCTCTCCGTGTGTCCCATGAGGGTTGATCTCCAGAGCGCTCTGTATAGTTTTAAATAAAACCTATGATCAGCTGAACCACTCCAGACGTCTTTGTGTACTTCCTCATCAAACGGACCTGGGTAAGTTAAATGCGAACTCAACAGCATCCAATACAACTTACTGTTTACAGAGCAGTGATCAGTGCTGGTGTTTGGGTCATGTTAATGACAAACTGGTGCATTTGGCTACATATCTGAAACAAAAGCAGTTTCTGAAGATGTATCCTTGTCGAAGAAGTCACAACCAAGACAACCCCAAAGAGAAGCACTTACGAACACACAAATTATCAGTGTTTCCATTTGAGGTGCTCTGAATGTGATTCTCAGTGTTCAAGTTAGGGTAAGGCTAATGTCTTGGTCAGGGAATTGAGAAGTTATCAACACTACCCCAACAAATAGCACTTACTGCGTTCAGAAGTCAAGTCAGTGCTTGTGTTTGGGTCATGTTAATGACAAACTGGTGCATTTGGCTACATATCTGAAACAAATGCAGTGTCTGAAGATGTGTCCTTGTTGAAGAAGTCACAACCAAGACAACCCCAAAGGGAAGCACTTATGAACACAAAAATCATCAGTGTATCTATTTGAGGTCATCTGAATGTGATTTCTGTAACATCTGCCTTCATTTAAAACCTGTAGCATTTGTCAAGTACAACTGCCCCAACAAGTAGCACTTACTACATTTAAACACAAGTCAGTGCTCAGGTTAGGTCAATACGACAGACATGGAAGACCAACTCTACCTTGAAATTATGTGTCCTCATGAAGCACATTTTTCATTCTGGGATCTTCTGATTCGTGTTCCAGTTACAGTGAAGTGATATCTCTTGGACAGATTTCCTCCTCTTAAGTACTGAGCAAAGCCATTTTAAATTTGATCAGCTCCATTTGAATGAGTTTCAATTGGCTTGATAATGACTGCAGAAAGCTCTGACTATTTAAATGGTCTGAAAAACATCACCTTACACTTATGCAGAACATTAGCAGTTGATGTGTTGTGAAGTGGTCTCCAAAGAACTTCTTGATCCAACTCATTTGCACATGGTAGCCTACATCTGGTACTCCATCAATACATGAATAGGCAAAGAATTATGGAACTTCTCCCGAAGCCACATTGTGATAAATGGCCTCAGACAACATCTGAGACTGCATTCATATGAAAACAATAAAACTAAAAAGAAAAAAAAATATGAAGGGATTCTGTAGAGATACATCCGAACTTCACAGCACTTTCCTCTATTTAACTCCAAGAATGTGATTCAAGTTGAAGTACATGATGTCCTGAAAATTTCTAATCAATTTTCACCTGACACATTTCCATTGTTGAACATTTCACAACCAGTGGCTTCTGTCAGTGGAAATGTTCACCTTTAACAGTGAATTCAACAGACCAGTCATTGCTGAAGTTAGCGTAATACTAATGCCTTTCAAAACAACTCAAATCAGTATGCTTGGTCCATCTAAACAATGCTCATAACGTGAGGCAACTCAATGTACTTAGCTTTTAGCCTAGCTTCACTTAGCATTGCATCGACTAACCCTATAAACAACAAAAATGCTACTTGGGCTAACAGAACATTGCCTTACCAACACATAACCATCTTACTTGCGCACATTGCTCACCTGTTGACATAAATTAATACAGCATTGATGAGCGGTGGCTTTCACTGAACTACTTCCCGCTCATGACTGAACTGATTTGCTTTTGCCATAAGAGCCTTGTTGTTAGTCCTCTCAGCGCCACTACTGCCATCAAGCGGCGTAATATGTGTATTACACTATGATTTCCCTTAATTCTACAGGTGACTTATTTCCTGTTTAAGTGGCACAATGCATAACACAACAGTACCAACCATAAATTAAACAAAATACCAGTAGAACAAACACACAAAAGTTGTAGGGGGTTACCTTTTGTGTATGACATATCCTCAGTGCCACACATGCAACACATGTATAAACATTTATTTCTTTACTCATGCCCTTTTAGGGGTATTTTTGGTAACACTGCATAGAAAGTGTTGAACGGCACAGTGCTGGGGTCACCCAAAGGGAATGATGATAGAATGTAGTTGCTCTCAGACTCCTTGAGAATAGTATACACGCAAGCATGGCCCACCAGCTCACAGTTAATGCCATTTCATTTGTTCCCCTCTGTTTCTGTTTTTGCAGTTCTGTTTCCAGTATGGAATACTTACCATGGTCTGTATCAACACAGAGATATTTGAAGGTGGTACACAACAGGACAAGAACCTGGTGAACGGATGTGAGTCGAGCAGAAGAAGAATCATGTCGAGATGCATACTCACTTACATGGATATACAGTGGGTACGGAAAGTATTCAGACCCCTTTAAATTTTTCACTCTTTGTGTCATTGCAGCCATTTGCCAAAATCAAAAAAGTTCATTTTATTTCTCATTAATGTACACTCAGCACCCCATCTTGACAGAAAAAAACAGAAATGTAGAAATTTTTGCAAATTTATTAAAAAAGAAAAACTGAAATATCACATGGTCATAAGTATTCAGACCCTGTGCTCAGTATTGAGTAGAAGCACCCTTTTGAGCTAGTACAGCCCTGAGTCTTCTTGGGAATGATGCAACAAGTTTTTCACACCTGGATTTGGGGATCCTCTGCCATTCTTCCTTGCAGATCCTCTCCAGTTCTGTCAGGTTGGATGGTGAATGTTGGTGGACAGCCATTTTCAGGTCTCTCCAGAGATGCTCAATTGGGTTTAGGTCAGGGCTCTGGCTGGGCCAGTCAAGAACGGTCACAGAGTTGTTCCGAAGCCACTCCTTTGTTATTTTAGCTGTGTGCTTAGGGTCATTGTCCTGTTGAAAGGTGAACCTTCGGCCCAGTCTGAGGTCCTGAGCACTCTGGAAGAGGTTTTCTTCCAGGATATCTCTGTACTTGGCCGCATTCATCTTTCCTTCAATTGCAACCAGTCGTCCTGTCCCTGCAGCTGAAAAACACCCCCACAACATGATGCTCCCACCACCATGTTTCACTGTAGGGATTGTATTGGGCAGGTGATGAGCAGTGCCTGGTTTTCTCCACACATGCCGCTTAGAATTAACGCCAAAAAGTTCAATCTTGGTCTCATCAGACCAGAGAATCTTATTTCTCATAGTCTGGGAGTCCTTCATGTGTTTTTTGGCAAACTCTATGCAGGCTTTCATGTGTCTTGCACTTCGGAGAGGCTTCCGTCGGGCCACTCTGCCATAAAGCCCCGACTGGTGGAGGGCTGCAGTGATAGTTGACTTTGTGGAACTTTCTCCCATCTCACGACTGCATCTCTGGAGCTCAGCCACAGTGATCTTTGGGTTCTTCTTTACCTCTCTCACCAAGGCTCTTCTCCCACGATCACTCAGTTTGGCTGGACGGCCAGGTCTAGGAAGAGTTCTGGTTGTCCCAAACTTGTTCCATTTGAGGATTATGTAGGCCACTGTGCTCTTAGGAACCTTGAGTGCTGCAGAAATTCTTTTGTAACCTTGGCCAGATCTGTGCCTTGCCACAATTCTGTCTCTGAGCTCCTTGGACAGTTCCTTCGACCTCATGATTCTCATTTGCTCTGACATGCACTGTGAGCTGTAAGGTCTTATATAGACAGGTGTGTGCCTTTCCTAATCAAGTCCAATCAGTTTAATTAAACACAGCTGGACTCCAATGAAGGAGCAGAACCATCTCAAGGAGGATCAGAAAAAATGGACAGCATGTGAGTTAAATATGAGTGTCACTGCAAAGGGTCTGAATACTTATGACCATGTGATATTTCAGTTTTTCTTTTTTAATAAATTTGCAAAAATTTCTACATTTCTGTTTTTTTCTGTCAAGATGGGGTGCTGAGTGTACATTAATGAGAAATAAAATGAACTTTTTTGATTTTGGCAAATGGCTGCAATGACACAAAGAGTGAAAAATTTAAAGGGGTCTGAATACTTTCCGTACCCACTGTACACTATTACACCATGGGAATTCCATGATGTGTACATGTACATGTGGATGTCGTCTGATCTCCACATTGCCTTGTCCTGGGGCAGGATAACCATTTGTTTCATCTTATCCATTATTATTCTTATTTACTGCTATGGCTGTACAAAATCAGACACCACGTCAGGGATAATAAGTTTGGGGCTAATCTCAAAAGGGCTCAGATTCTACCCTTCCTCACGGTGACATTATTCATGTTCTGTTGGATTCCATGGATCCCAAGCACCATCATTACTGCTCACATTTCGGCTATGAGGATAATAATAATAATACATTTTATTTCATGGCGCCTTTCAAAGTCTCAAGGTCACCTTACAGAGAGAAAAAGGAAGCATACAGCATGAAATACATAGAGTGCATTAAAACAACAATAACAACAATGCATAAACAGAGGGCCAAAATGTAAAGGCAAAAGTGTAGAGTATCTAGGAAGTGGGCGATGTACAGTAAAAGTAAATTGAAGGATGTCAAGTATGTCGTGCTCAATGTCTGCATAGGTATAGGGAACATGGACTGCATCACAGGTGCCAGGTGCCAAAAGTACTCACTAGCCCAATGACATCTGGAATGATATCACAGCTATGTGCTTATCACAGCCTTCTTCTACACCGCTGGGACTGAGGATGATACAGATGATTAAATGGAGAATTCCATGATAGGTAATCTCACTGCTATGGTGTTTGGTGATTTGTTATTTACCATGAATGTGAAATAAAAGTGCAGCATGGTGGCTGCGTGGTTAGCACTGTTGTCTCACAGCAAGAAGGTCGTGGGTTTGCAACCCGGCTTTTCTGGGTGGAGCTTGCATGTTCTCGCTGTGCTTGCGTGGGTTTACTCCAGGTACTCCAGTTTCCTCCCACAGTCTAAAAACATGCATGTTAGGTTGATTGGTGACTCTAAATTGCCCATAGGAGTGAGTGTGATTGTGTGTGGTTGTTTGTCTTTGTGTGTCTATATGTGGCATTGTGATGGACTGGTGACCTGCCAGGGTGTAACCCTCCCTTCCACCTGAAAGAGAGCTGGGATAAGTTCCAGCAGATCCCCATGACGCTGGTTAAGGAATAAGCGGGTATAAAAAATGGATGGATGGATGGTGAAATACAGGCTCTGAATATAAAATTAATTGTCTAGAGCTTATTATCCTCCCTTCGTGTAACCTTTGCGGCTTATGACAGTGGCCAAGACAGGTGGTTGCAACAGATATGTTGCAACCACCTCACATATCTAATGCCATAGTTCAAAACACACAAAGCATGCAAAGTCATTTCATTTCATTACACAAATACTACTACTACTACAGTGTATCAGTTAGATAAGACAGCCAGTACATTGGCCAAAATGTTAACCAGGGTTCAGTACACCCCACTGAGGTGTGGCCACCCAGGTCTCATGTCTATCAAACTCGCCTGGGCATCGGAGCAGATGTCACACACCTGAGAATTCTTATCCAAGGCGACATTGAACTGCTCAGTATAATTGATCAAGGGGGTGCAACACTGAGATGTGGCACACATGTCCGACTCCGCGGTCTGTCTGCATCTGGCGCCTCTGAGAGTCAACTGGTCATCTGTGACGGGGGAGACTGTCAGTAATTCTTCAGCCACAGACATAGAAGCGGTGCCCGCATCCCGGCCATTACGGAAAACATGTTCACTGGTAACCACCACGCTGCATGAACAGGCACACATACATACATACAAAAGTCCACTCATAACTCACCTGTCAGCCATCCTTACCTGTCATGGACATCTATTATAGGGCATCAAGGTTGCACACTTGCTGCTCTAACTGCACAATTACAGCCATAATTATGTATGTATTGTTTATAGGATGGTATGAATATTATTTGAGGTAGAAAGAATACAGTGTTAACATCCAACCAATATGCACATGGGAGTGTTATGATCTCTGGTGTGGTGTCGGTGAAGGAAAGGCGGGAGGACCCAAGTGCGGGACACAAGACGCTTTTATTCTCCCTGGATCGTCCAGGGCTCAGGCAAACACAAATAATCTCCCCCGTTTGGCGGGCAAGCAGAAAGGACAGAAACGGGAACAGGAAACACAGGCTGTCGTACACCTCACACACAGACGCTATACGTATCATTATCAATGCTCTGGCAGGGAACAAAGGAAGCCGGGGGACATATATACATACACAGAACTCAAGACTAATTAAAACCGGTGAACATAATCTTACTATTGACCAAACGAAAACACAAAGCTACCTGGGACTAATACAACAGAACCAGAACACCGGAAACTGACCAAAATAACAGACAAACAGGAAACAAGGCTCAGGGCCTAACAGGGAGAGCGTTTTTCTGACTGAGAGTGAGTGAGCCTGTATCATTGGTTGGACACGTGTTTCCTTGGTTGGATTTGTACATTAATATGGTCGAATACCAAGATCTCCGCAGCTACAGCGACTTGTTCAGTATGTGAATAACTTTGCAGTGGAAAAAACCCACTTTCTCTGTGAAATACAGAAAGCCAATTCACCTGGTAGATTCCGAAATGTGTGCAAATTTGAAGAAGTCTTGAGCCGCAGGACAATCTTGTCTACAGAAAGGAAAGATGTCAGGACCTGAGCACATTCACTACAGGTCGGTTGATTGAAGAAAAGCTGTTGGTAATGTTGTTACACAATCAGCATTACTATAATATCAAAAATCTAAAGGTTTTCTGGGACACAACTTTGCGTGTAATTCAGGGTGTCAGGAGGGGCAGTCATTCCAGCCCCCGGTCAAAAGAGCAACCACAAACTGTTTGAAAAGCCAGCGCGTGTTAAAAAAATTTACCCACCCTCTCTGCACACAATTTGATGGTACATGTTGAAAATTATTCAACTGATGTTTTATTCAACTGATGTTTTACATTTACTGATTCACTTTGGGCCATTTTATTGGCAAAACATTTTTTTTTAATATTTCAGACCACCCCCCCCCACCTCTCTTCACAGACTCCTGTTGTGCAACAATGCTACAAAACAACAGAGAAAATTATTCATTCATAGATCATGACAACTATTAGAGACCAATAAAAACAATAAAAACATAAGCAAAACTTCCAAAAATGTCAACAAATTATGAAACAAAGAATTGAAAAACACTTCAAACATATTTACATATATGACGTGACAGTTAAGTTTGTATTGTCCAGTGTCATGTCATATTGATTCTCATGTTGCTCTCTCTGTGTTGCTCTCTCTCTCTCTCACATTCTCTGTGTGAAACGTGAATAAACAGTTTTTTTATTATTATTTTTTGGGCAGTTTTTGCCTTTATTTGATAGGACAGTGAAGAGAGAGCGAGGGAAGACATGCAGGTCATATGACGGCCGGCTCGAGAGTTGAACAGGCATCCCGTGTGTATATGGATGGGTGCACTACCGCTACACCCCCAAAAAACAGTTCTTCTGAGCTGGGAAACAGAGGTGCACATTACACTTTATACACATCACTGTGGGCCCAGAAACCCTGCATATACCCTTGTTGTCACACATTGTTGGCCAGTGCGATGTATTGTCCAAGTGGCCATCCTGATTTGGAATAGGAGGTGTAGGAAACTTCTTCTCATACGCTTGGTAATTCCCACCACTGGTTTGCCCTCTCACTTTTTTTTTTTTTTTTTTTGGATTTGCACACACTTTCTGCAATGTGGGATTTGAATGCATACAAGTGCATTCGGTCACTTTTTGTCATCCCATTCTCAGTGCAGTCCCGTCTGTAGAGCAGCCAATATGTCACCACTGCCATGACTTGATGTTGATGCAATCAGTGAATAACCAAGTCAACACCACCCATGTACTGATTTGTATGTGGATACAGCTGCTGGACATGGGACCTTGATCTTTTGGTTTCTGTGCACATGGGAGACAGGGTGAGCACCTACATATCTGCTAAGGACTGACTGATCTGCTTTCATACCATTTTACTGCATACAGCTGCGCATCTTCAACATTGGCAGTTTTTTCCTGGTTAACTCCTTTTTGTGGAGATGTTGCCGGTGTCGAGGCTGCAGGACTGCAGACTCAGGCTGAGTGACTGGTGGCTCAGGCTGAGGGACTAGTTCTGGCAGACTGGCTGGAGACTCTGCCTCTTCGAGTCAGGACAGCAGAGGCTCTAGTTGTGGGACTGTAGACTCGGGCTGGGGACTTGGGGGCTCAGTCTGACGGATTGGTGGCTCAGGCTGAGCGACTGGTAGTTTAGGCTGAAGAACAGGACAGGCCCCCTCTTTTGATGTCACCGTTGTTGTGGGATGGCAAGCGTGCAACTAGCATGCTAGCATACCTGCTAGCGCCAGTGTCAGCAGCAGAGAGACTCATCATCCGGCATAGCAAAGAAGCGAGTCGGTGTCGTAGCATGAGGGGCCAGTGAAGAAGGCTGGAGTGACAGCGCTGGGGGGATGAAGCTCCGGTGGACTCAAGATGTCTGAGTCCTGTCCTCTTGTGTATGTGCATAACCTGTATTTCTCGAACATATAAATCAAATAAATCAGATGTTAACAGAAGAGGACCAAATAAAAATTAAGACCACTCCTCTTATTGAACAGAAAAACAGAACAGTCAGATGTGGATTATTAAATATTGGGTCTCCTTTCATCTAAATCTCTATTAGTAAATGATTTGATAACTGATCACCAAATTGACTTACTCTGTCTTACTGAAACCTGGCTACAGCAGGATGAATATGTGTCTGAATGAATCAACCCTCCTCAGTCATAAAAATTGTCATGTTCCTCGAAGCACAGGTCAAGGTGGAGGAGTAGCTGCAATCTTCCACTCAAACTTATTAAACTTTCATCCTCAGAACAATTATAACTCATTTAAGAGCCTCACTCTTAATCTTTCACATCCAAACTGGAAAACACCCCAACCAGTCGAGGCAGATGGCAGCCCAAACTGAGCCCGGTTCTGCTGGAGGTTTTTTCTTCCGTTAAAGGGAGTTTTTCCTCTCCACTGTCGCCAAGTGTTGCTCATAAGGGAATTGTTGGGGTTTTAGTTTTTGTAAAGTGCCTTGAGATGATTTGTATTGTGATTTGGCCCTATACAAATAAAATTGAATTGAATTGAATTGAAACACAACAAACAGTTCTACTTTTCATTGTGTACTGTCCACCTGTCCCTTACTTAGAGTTTTTAACTGAATTTCCAGACTTCCTTTCTGATTTAGTGCTTAGTTCAGATAAAATCATTATAGTGGGAGATTTTAACATTCATGTAGATGTTGAAAATAATAGTCTCAGCACTGCATTTAATTCAATATTAGATTCAATTGGTTTCACTCAAAATGCTAGACACACTTGAAGTCTGGCTAACTGGTTTGTGCAATCAGGTTTCATAGATAGATGAAGCTGAGTGTTATCTGCGTAGCAGTGGTAATTAATAGCGTGCTTCCTAATAATATTGCCTAAAGGAAGCATGTACAAGGTGAACAGAAGCTGTCCTAGCACAGAGCCTTGTGGAACTCCATAATTAACATTCATGCACGTTGAAGGTTCATCATGGACATGAACAAACTGGAATCTGTCCGATAAATAGGATTGGAACCATTTTAATGCTGCTCCTCTGATGGCAATCACATGCTCCAGTCTCTGTAATAAGATGCTGTGGTCAATAGTGTCAAATGCAGCACTAAGGTCTAGCAGGACAAGTATAGAAACGAGTCCATTATCTGAGGCTAAGAGAAGGTGACTTTTAACAGTGCTGTTTCCGTACTATGATGTGCTCTAAATCCTGATTGAAAATCTTCAAATAGTTAATTTCTGTTTAAGTAGTCTGATAGCTGCTTAGCAACAGTTTTTTCAAGGCTTTTAGAAATAAATGGTAGGTTGGATATTGGTCTATAATTAGCCAAGACTCCTGGATCAAGACTAGGCTTTTTGAGTAAGGGTTGGATTATTGCAGTCTTAAAAGCCTGTGGTACGTAGCCTGATACTAGAGATACCTTTACCATGTCTAATAAAGATGAGTTAATTAATGTCAGAGAGGCCTTGATTGAAGTCTGAGACAAAACAAATTATGCTCCTGCAAGGACTGAGCCAGAAGAAATAGGATCATTTAGATTTTAAATCTGTACAGTGGTCTGGACACTGACAAGAAATCCAAACCCTCCTGGGGTTTGAATGTGCTTGGAATGTGTGAAAAGGGTTTTTATTAGGCAAGGCAAGGCAAATTTATTTGTATAGCACCAGTCATACACTATGCAATTCAAAGTGCTTTACAAAGCACTTTGAATTGCATAAGCAGCATAATTACATTAAAAGCATGGAAAAGAGAATTTAAAAACAAAGACATTTAAAATAAAATACATTTAAATAAAATAAAGTAAATTAAAATAATATGTAAAAGCACATTAAGAAAACAAGGATGAACAATTATTTGAAGGCATTAGATTTATGTATGTATTGTATTGCATTTGCACATTTGGCTAATGATTGTTCACTTAAATTGTTACATTGCAGTGTTTTTTTGTGGGGGAATTTATAAAAATTAAATACAAACTCAACCTAGAATCTTTTGTAGAATCTTTAATCTCTTTGCCATGAATAAAATATGTTTTAAACACTTTAGAAGGAAGAAAAGTAGGAATTTGTGGTCCAACTTCTCCCTCTTTTTAAAGCATGGAAAAGGGAAAAACAGTTCAAAAGATCAAGACTCCAGCAACACTTTAGATGCAACTTTATTGAAAATTGTTTCATCTTGTTTTGTATTTGTCCACTAGGTGCCTTGTTTTGAAAAATTTACAAATCATTTAGACAATAATTAAGTGAAAGTGACTTTGTGGGCAAGTATGGTGACCCATACGCGGAATTTGTTCTCTGCATTTAACCCACCCAAAAGTGCACAAACACAGCAGTGAACACGCACACCGTGAACAGTGGGCAGCCAATGCTGTAGCGCCCGGGGAGCAGTTGGGGGTCCCGTGCCTCACTTGTATGAAGGTGACAATTCCTGCCGGTCCTGAGACTGAGACCCGCAACTTTCGGGTTACAGGTCCTACTCTCTATCCATTAGGCGACGAATGCCCCGTAATTAAGTAAAAGAAGAAATGTGGTAAATCTGTAAGCTTTACTTTTATTTTCTGTTAGTATATTTAAGCAGTAAAATAATTAATAATAATAATAATAATAATAATACATTTTATTTCATGGTGCCTTTCAAAGTCTCAAGGTCACCTTACAGAGAGAAAAAGGAAGCATACAGCATGAAATACATAGAGTGCATTAAAACAACAATAACAACAATACATAAACAGAGGGCCAAAATGTAAAGGCAAAAGTGTGGAGTATCTAGGAAGTGGGTGATGTACAGTAAAAGTAAATTGAAACACAGAAACCCAGATGACAGAACAACAAATATGAAACAATATGAAACAAAATGAAAAAGGTGGAGGGTGGTAGAACATCACGGGCTGCTTTGAGAAGTTGAGAGAGTTAGGTGGAAAACGCTATACGGAACAGATACGTTTTGAGTGATGATTTAAAAGTTGATAGGTCCGGAGACGACCGGATGCGATGAGGGAGAATGTTCCAAAGGCGGGGCGCAGTGTGGCTGAAGGATCTAGCACCCATGGTGGCCAGGCGCGCCATAGGGGTGCAGAGGAGAGTGGAACTGGAGGAGCGGAGAGTACGAGGCGGAGAATAGATATGAAGTTGATCAGTGATGTATGGTGGGACGATAGAGTGGAGGGCTTTGTAGGTGAGAAGGAGGATTTTATAGTTTATACGGAAGGACACAGGGAGCCAGTGAAGTTGTTTAAGGACAGGGGTGATATGATGTGAGGATGGAGTTCTGGTGATGATTCGGGCAGCAGAGTTCTGGACAAGTTGGAGTTTGTGAAGTGATTTGAGAGGTAGACCAGTGAGGAGTGAGTTACAGTAATCCAGACGAGAGGTTACAGTAATCCAGACGAGAGGTAACAAAGGCATTAACCAAGCTCCTGCTCCGTTTGTACAGAGACCGGATAGCCCCCAGCAAAGAGCCCCGAACCCCATACTCCTGGTGCACCTCCCACAGGATGTCACGAGGGACCCGGTCGAATGCCTTCTCACAAAACACATGTGGACTGGTTGGGCAAACTCCCATGAACCCTCGAGCACCCTCGAGAGTGTGTAGAGCTGGTCCAGTGTTCCACGCCCAGGACAAAAACCGCATTGTTCCTCCTGGATCCGAGGTTCGACCACCGGCCGTATCCTCCTCTCCAGCACCCTGGCATAGACCTTCCCTGGGAGGCTGAGGAGTGTGATCCCTCTGTAGTTGGAACACACCCTCCGCAGATGTCTTTAAGAAAATACACACTACCCACTTGAAGGACTCATGACTCTATTCATCGTTGACAGAGCTTCACTTTTACTCACAGGTTTCATGAGTCCAGTAAATTCCCCTAGGGAATCCGTAGGGATTCTGAGATAGTGGGTTCACTGCACGAGGCTCCGTTTCAGCCCTCAGTCAACAACATCAACAGTTTCCTCCTCGAGCTGCTTCATCAACAATCTTCATTTGCTAGTCTACTATTTAATAATGTTATAAATGATAGTCAGAAGCTTTGTGTACACACAGCATGAATTACCTCGATTGAAAGTTAATTGTCACTGAAATCATGAATGTTCACCCAAACTATGTTTCTGAGAGAGTAAGATTTAGACAAAGTCTTGTCAATTATCCATCTACAACAGAGTGAGAGTGATTTTTTCTTAAATGCCAAAGGCACAAACGTTAATTGAACTACCGTTTGACCACGAAACAATCATCAAGATCAATGATGGTGATATGTTGTTGTTACAGCAAGAGATGATTTGTGCGCGCATACATTCAATAAAAGTTTCATATTTGTTAGCTTCTGGAGGATGTCATTGTCGTGGGAGTGATGCCCCTAAGTGGGTAGGTACTTTCACTGAACGGGGACACATTCACAACACAGTGGTTCAGCTTGTCAACGGGCTAGTGTAACAAACCCTTCTCCGTGAATCTTGCCCGTTAAAATGTTCTTGTACTCTGCGTAACGTTGTTAATGTCAAATTATGGACCTGGACCACGGACTGTCACACTGGATGTTTCTTTATTGGCATAGAAAACATGGACGAAGGCGATTCTCCGAAATCCACTCCCAGCTCAGAAAGCGCAAACTGAATCAATAATATAACATACAACATGTTAACATAATAAATATGCCATAGGAATGAACATAAATTACATCAATTTTAGCGATATGAACACATTCATCTTAATCATAACTAATATATAAAAAAAGAAAAACATACACTGAGTGGGAACATACCTGGTTAATTGACAAAACAAAATACAGGGGAGTAGACCTTGCCATCTACATGCAAGAATCCTTGTTAACAACAGAAGCACATCTGAGTTAACAGCACAACGTGGCAAGTCATGTGCTCAACACAAACTCTTTAATAACAGTACTTCCCCTTATATCTGTCGATTGTAATCTTACTCATGAATTAGAGGGTAAGTACAGTAATTCATAACATCTTAAATGTTGAGTAAATTACTTGGCCAACTGAAAATATTACAAATTGATTCTCTTAAAAAAATGATGCACCCGCTCCCAGCTCAGAAAGCGCGAACTGAGAGTAGCGCATTGATGACGTCTATTAAGAGCGTCTCAAAGACCTCTTAAAGAGACAGTACCACCTCTCCACTACAGTGTAAAACTTACCTTGAACAGTCAATACAGAATTAACAAAATCTTTGGTGTGGTTTCATCGGAACAAATACAAATACAGAATATACATACAAATCCCTTCATAATCAAGCTCCTTCATACCTTAAAGACCTCATAGTACCATATTATCCCAATAGACCACTTCGCTCTCAGAGTGCAGGCCTACTTGTGGTTCCCAGAGTTCTCAAAAGCAGAATGGGAGGCAGAGCCTTTAGCTATCAAGCTCCTCTCCTGTGGAACCAGCTCTCAGCCTGGGTTCAGGAGGCAGACACTCTCTGTACTTTTAAGGCTAGACTTAAAACCTTCCTCTTTGACAAAGCATATAGTTAGGGCTGGCTTCAGGCAACCCTGAACCATCCCTTAGTTAGTTATGCTGCTATAGGCCTAGACTGCCCGAGGACCATCGGTGCACTGAGCTCCCCTACCCTAACCCCCCCCCCCCTCTCTCCCACCTCATGTATATTCCACCATTGAATGTTACTAACCTTGTGCTCTCTCTCTCTCCCCTAGTTTGTGCTCTCTCCCTCCCTCTCTCTCTCTCTCTCTCTGTACCTTCTGCAGGTGTCCCTGGTCCTGGAGCTGTTTATCGCTGATGTGCAGTTACTGGCCCCACCAACTTGCAGTGTCTATTTGTTGTTTATTGTTGCTGTTCTTTTCTCTCTGCTCTATCCACTCACCCCAACCGGTCGAGGCAGATGGCCGCCCAAACTGAGCCCGGTTCTGCTGGAGGTTTTTTTCTTCCGTTAAAGGGAGTTTTTTCCTCTCCACTGTCGCCAAGTGCTTGCTCATAAGGGAATTGTTGGGTTTTTAGTTTTAGTTTTTGTAAAGTGCCTTGAGATGATTTGTATTGTGATTTGGCGCTATACAAATAAAATTGAATTGAATTGAATTGAATTGAAATAAATTTCTTATTATTATACATTTCTTTTACACTGGTTACACTAGCCTTTTTGGACCGTAAGTTTGTCATCGGGTCTGATGGTAACCACGTCTACAAGAAACCTTCCGTTTGAAGTCATCAGGACCTTGCGTCACAGAACCAACAACATCCTGTGGCTACGTTAAGTGGGCTTTCAACAAAGCAACATCCACATCAGGCAGAAAACCAAGATTAGATTCCCCATATAGCAGGTGTTTGAGAGACAGATTTTTGGGAAACATCAGATACCAGTTCACTTCAAACCCACCAACACATGGAGTGCAGGATCTGCTCACCAGCCCCAGACAGGGTTATCACCAAGTGAGGAAGAGAAAATCTGACAAGATGATGAAGAGACAATGTCATTACAGAGTGAAGAATAGAAAAAAGATGAGATAGTGTCTTCAAGTTTGGTGCCCCCTGAAACTACATGCCAGCCACATGCAGTCCCTGGGCCACACCCATGGCTTAGACTTTGTGACTGTGAATGTCTGCGCTAAATGCAGGTTTGACAGTGAGGGGTCAAATAATAATAATATAATAATAATACTTACAGAAACAATGGGGCTTCGCGCCTCCACTGCAAGCCACAGCCCTAAAAAAATTATATGGAGGAAGTGTCCAGAGGTGCAAAAAAGATTTACAATTGAAATTAGTAAGGAAAAATGTCAATGTCAAATTACAATGTCAATTGTTGCACTTCCCAATTATAACACTTTTCAAAAGCCATGGACCAACATTATATATGGATGGTTATAGCTCTGAGGCTGCAGTTTTCCTATTCATGTTTATTAGGTGAAACCAAAACAAATTAAGGTTACATGAAACACTGTGTATACATGAGGTTAACTATGAGAAAGTAAATGAATACTGTGCTTCATTCTACATTTATGGACCTCCAGTGACTACTGTGGAAAGGCTTCCAGGAAAGACTAGAGGGACAGCCAGGAAAAACCTACTGACGGTAGGAACGATTGCTCCGGTTGTGGAAAGTGTGGAAAGGCCAGTTACCCTCTTCTCTCCACATTGGGGACACTCCAACCAACTACGAGCACAAGAAAAACAGCCCGAAGGCGCACCGAAAGGTGGGATGGAAGATGGGCCAAATAGGGTGGACCACACAGTAATGACTGACATAGAACTGACCAAAATTGCAAGTCAGATAAAGCAAGTCAGACAAAGCAAAAACAGAACCTGGTTGAGTACCACAGTGTTACTGATTCCCACTGATTTACAAAGTCTACCACCATCTGTCCTGGCATTCCTGTCCTGCATACCAAACTTACCCATCACTTCCCTGTCACCTCTGTTTCCCTCACCAACATGACTGTTGAAGTCTGTCCCAATCACCACTCTCTCACCATATTGAATCACCTCATCCATCTCCCTCCAGAATTTCTCCTTCTCTTCTAACTCACATCCTACCTGTGGGGCATAACCACTGACAAAATCAACATCACATCTTCAACTTCCAGCTTCAGACTCATTCAATTCAGTTTTATTTGTATAGCGCCAAATTGCAATACAAACCATCTTAAGGCACTTTACAAAAAACCCAACAAATCCCTTATGAGCAAGCACTTGGTGACAGTGGAGAGGAAAAACTCCCTTTAACGGAAGGAAAAACCTCCAGAAGAACAGGGCTCAGTTTGGGCAGCCATCTGCCTCGACCAGTTGGGGTGAGTGGATAGAGGAGAGAGAAAAGAACAGCAACAATAAACAACAAAAAGACACTGCAGGTTGGTGGGACCAGTAACTGCACATCAGCGATATACAGCTCCAGGACCAGGGACACCTGCAGAAGGTACAGGAAGAGAGGACAGAGAGAGAGGGAGAGAGCACAAACTAGGAGAGAGAGAAGGCACAAAGTTAGTGACATTCAATGTTGGAATATACATGTGAGGGGGGGAGGACCGGCACATGAAGACACTGGATTGTGCTCCCTTGTGGTTGCATTCAGCAAGGTTATAATGGTACCACATCATAATGGACCCTATCAATTGAAAATTGCCATATAAAATCAATTTATATAAAAGGTGGTGGCACTGACAATGGTAGTATTGACAAATAAAATTGTCTTTCTCTAGGTCATTCAAGCAAAAGATGGGATGCAGTGTCTCAAAGTGGAAACTGGCCCACATCCCAAACAGTCCGACAGTACCTTGTGTGGTGTCTTTCTTTTCCTTAACAATGTTTTTACCCAGAACAATGTCCTCTTCCCCGTGTTACTCTTATCAAACTTTTGTTCAAATGGGAACAAAAAATAATATGCCTGTTTTTATGCCTACACAGATGTTATTCACTGACTACACTGTCATGATCCATGGTTCTTGGCTTCCTGTTTGGGGACTTTTATGTTGTCTTTATTTCCTGTGTCTCCTGTAGCAAGCCCTCAGCAACTTTGTTTCATTATTCTTATTGGTATCATCTGTATTTGCGCTGCACCCCGTTGTTCTCTGTCCCCTGTCTCTCTCTTCTGTGTGTGTGTGTGTGTGTGTGTATGTGATCTGGGCAATGAGATGATGAGCTGCACCAGTCTCCAAGTGCCCTTTACAAGGAACTCTACACCAGCTCTCCTCTTCACCTCATTGCTGGTGTCATGTCATTTTAACTAAAAGATCAATTCTTTGTTTTTTTTTTAGTCTGTAATTCTTTAAGTGTGGAAATATGATTCTTGGGGGAAAATGTAAATCCTGTGCTATTCGCTATCATTTGCTTGCAGTTTCTTTGATCCTAGGAATTAAATCAAAGTGTTTTAGTGATTAAGACTCCCTGTTTTTGTGTGGCGCATTTAGATCTGCTGTTAGTGTGTGTGTGAGCATTCTTTTGCTGTGGTTAAACATGAAATCCTGAAAATTGTGCTTGAATGTTCAAGGTTGTTCAGAACCTCCAGAAGTTATTGCTCACTGATGGAAGTTGGAGATGGGAACAACAATACAATATAATATTGCTGAATCATAGGATCTCTGTTGGCCAACTCAGGTGGTTTGCATGTCCCATTTGTTTCCCAAAGTTAGTTTAACCTGCTTGCATGTAAGTGGAGAAGAACAAAGATCTCTCCCTGACAGATTACAGAGAAGTTGTGAATCAGAATAGTAGGCAGCTATCAGATGACGGTAGAGACGTAATTGCTGAGCAGCCAGGGAAAGGCTGGGTTGCCAGCAGAAGAAATCAGAGACTACTTTTGCTAATACATGAATGAACTTTTTGAATTGTCCATTCTATCTGTATTGGCCAGACAGATACCAAAGGAACTGAGCAAATGTCACAACTGGCAGAGAATGGAAAAGCCTGGTCACTGCTTGCCCAGTTATGGCCCCACGCAGGAAGGAAACCCCATAGCCTCACTGCCCTGCAAGCAATCTCCTCGAACATCTCCTATTTGTTCTCTATACATCCCAGCTGCTGAGAATATAGCCACTTGCGCATGGATAACTGATCAGATGTCATGGAAAGATGTTGGAAGTGTCGGCAGACCAGTCATTTTTGCCTGGAGTGCCCCATGATGGAGGTGGGGCAGATTATCCAGGGAGTTGGCACACTCCACTCCCTGGCCCAGCAGTCGTACAATATTCTGGTAAGCATGAGAGGGTCCGAAGGCTATAGTGGAAATAGGGCTAGAGCTTTGAAGGAGGCTTTACAATCTGCATATCATGTGGTGCATGCAAATTTGATTTTAAAAAAACAAAAAAAAAACAAAAATCCAAATGCAGTCCAAATGCAAATAATGGTATTTATTGGATGATATGCAACAAACATAGCAAAGGAGACCAGGAAAACAACCCAACATGTAAAACATTAACAAGAAGAAACAGTTAATTACATCCCTCGCTAACAAAGTATGGCCATTAAAAAATATTATATTATTATTATATTATGAAATTAGCTCCTGGGCAGGAGCTAATTTCACCCTGAACCCATGAGAAGCATTAACAAATAGTGGCTGAAATACAAACTGATATGAAGATTTCTTGTCTCACTGCTAATGTGATATGTAAACTGCATGAACATTTACTGATTTGACATTAAATCAGGTAATATCTGACTTCCACAGCTGTAGACCTAGATAAAAAGATGTAGAGACAACAACATATAATGAAACTAGCCACAAAGAAACTCTGCACTTATCAAAAAGAAAAGATAAGCGGTGACACAAAGATGTTAGCAATAAAGAAGAGAAAGTATCAACCAACAACCTGGTGAAAAGGAAAATATAAGAACCAAAAAAAACAAACAAAAAAAAAAAAACATAAAACATGTATGCCTAAACTTTAGAAGATCTATGGCGGAGAGGAGACTGCACATTCCATCGCCTAAGTCCAGGAGATCTGAAAGTTACAAGAAGCAAATTAGAGCTGCATTTTAACCCACAATCTGTCCAGAAAAATCTTTGGAACACACCACAATATATAGTGCAATCTAATATTGCTTATTATTTAATTAATTTCTAATTAATGAATTAATAGTAATTAATCGTATTATTACCAATAAAATTAAGCTTAAGAATGTAGTTAAAGTATCTATAATTACAGAAACGGTGCTTAAGGACATGACAGTCAGTGTGTTGCTCACAGCGTTGATATTATTCACAAAGTTCTATTCTCCTGTCATAGGACAGGCTAGCTCCTGATCGGGTCGAAAATATTTTATATTTACGGCACCTGGTCGGGCAGGCTCCAACAGAATTACCCACAATAGTCAATGAGAGTGTGCATTCTGGAAAACATTACCAACCACATTTAGTGAATTTTAATATATACATGTATTGAACATGAAGGTTTATTATGTCTGGTTTATGAATTATGAATATAATAATCTTAATAATTTGGGGCACCAGATTCCTTTTACAGCGGAACAACCAGTCAATTAATTAGTAATACAGGATATCAATCTACAATCTCAGGGAGAGTTCTCCTGATTCAGTGACGTATTTGCTGTGTGAAATAATATTGATACCAGTCATAGATGCCTTTTTAAGATTTATTCAGCTATTTACAATATATACATGCTATTTGCATAGGGGGAAACAGAGGGAGAACTGATCTGAGAAATGAGCTGAATTAACGAATAAAACATAATCTAACAGTAGTTTGCAGTTGTGGAAAAGAAATCTTCCAATTAATTTATGTTCTGTGTTTGAGTCTGAGGTCTAAACACAGATTAGGAGGAAGTTCTAGTAATTATGGAGACCAACTGATCAGTGTGAGACAACCAGTACAGCCTCAGGTTACTTGCTTGTCCTCGGGTTTACTGAGGCTTAGTCTGTTCCACTGTGGGCTGGTCTGACTGCAGTCTGCCAGCGGGTTCCTAGGAGAGAGCAGGGATTCCCCGCAGTCTTGGGTTTAAGTCCTGAGTCCATTTGTCACCTTTCCTCACTCTCCTCCTGGGCACTGCAGGTTTGTCTCATGGAGTTGGTTAATGTGAGATGGTCAGCTGTAGGCCAGCCACATGCAGGGAGAATGTCTTCATTCCTCCTGAGTGTGGGCGCTAAAACAGTCTCTACCTTCATGGTTCTTCTGTAGCTCTCTTTCTGCGCCTCTTTCTCCTCAGAGTGAGAGGACCTTGAGAGTCTTTCTCTGAATCTGTCTGGAACTCTGTCCATTTCTGTTCTCTTCGGGGTGTTCAGTTCCAGAGTTCTCTTCAGAGTTCTGTTCAGAATGTTCAGAGTTCAGGGTGTGTCTCTGTCTCTTCTGAAAAGGGAGTAGTCTTAAGGTATTTATGGCAGGAGGTGAGCAGAGGGAGTCAAGTTCTTTAAGAGGGGTTGTGTTTGTGAGGGCTGTTGGCCTACTCTGTCAAAAAGGGAGTCTTGACATTGCAGTACTTGTTGCGAGGGCCTGTACCATCCCCAGTTGTTTACCTTACCGGAGTTTCACAAAGAGTTTCATAGTCATAAATTGTCAGAGGGATATCACTCCTGCCTCAATCAGGAATGTGACCATATTCTGCGGTTTCAGGTCTGCTATACAGATGTTGCTTACTTTTACGCCTCACAAACATGGTAGCAAATCAAAACAAAACCAGCTCCAAAGGGAATGTTAATGACAAAAACATACGGGTGTTTTTTTAAATGTATTGCACAAGACATAACATTACCACAACAGGGCCGACAAGTAAAAGGTAATTCATAATTTATTTATAAAGACACTGACCACTCTCCTTTTAAAGAAAGGCTACCTTCGTGATCATTTCTATCTTTTAAAAATGGCTAGTATTTCTCAACTTGTGCCAAGGATATGTAAATTTATGAACACAAGTGCACGTGACCATTTGTACATGAATTGTCTGAAGGTTTTCAGTCTGGATTTAGAATACAACCTTCTCTTAGTCTTGGAAAATGGCCTTGTCTCTGAACTCATCCTGTTAGATCTTAGTGCTGCATTTCACACAACTGAACACATTTTAGAAACTGGGACGTGATTGGGATTAAAGGAGCAGCACAACTTTGGTAAATCTTATCTATCAGATTCCAATTTGTTCATTTTCATGATTAAACCTTCCATACACACAAATGTTAGTATGGGGTTCCATACTAGGGTTCTGTGCTAGGACCAATTCTTTTCATCTTATACTAAGGGAGGCCCCCTAGGAAGTGTTATTTCGAAGGTGTGGTTTAGAGCTACTATGATTGACAAGACATTCAAATATGTTTGTTGTTCATAAGAATTATCTGCTGATCTGAACCATGCCAAACAAGATCTCTGAAGACATACGATCAAGAGTAGTTGATATGTATAAGGCTGGAAGGTGATACAAAGTAATCTATCCATCCTTCTTCTTCCACTCATCCAGGGCCGGGTTGTGGGGGCAGTAGCCTAAGCAGGGATGCCCAGACTTCCTTTTCCCCTGACACTTCCAGCGTGCCCTGGGTGTTCCCTGGGGGGCCTCCTCCCACTGGGACATGCCCGGAACTCCACCCCAGGGATGGGAAAATGTCTGAATTACTGCTGGCAATGCAAACCAAACTTCTGCTCCTAAACAAAGGGCGCCAGCCCCCATACTCCCAGAGCACCTCCCATAGGATGGCATGAGGGACGCGGCCGAATGCCTTCTCCAAGTCCACAAAACACACGTGAACTGGATGGGCAAACTCCCATGAACCCTCAAGCACCCTGAAGAGAGTGTAGACCTGGTCCAGTGTTCCATGACCAGAATGAAAACCGTATTGTTCCTCCTGGATCCGAGGTTCTACCATCGGCTAGATTCTCCTCTCCAGCACCCTGGCATAGACCTTCCCAGGGAGGCTGAGGAGTGTGATCCATCTATAGTTGGAACATATCCTCCGGTCTCCCTTCTTAAAAACAGGGAACACCACCCCAGTCTGCCAATCCAGGCGTACTGTCCCCAACCGCCACACAATGTTGCAAAAGCGTGTCAACCATGACAGCAGACTTGAGATACTCTCATCCGAACTACCTCAGTGACCTCAGCTTGGGTGATGGGTAGATCAGCCTCCAACCCCTCAGCCTCTGCTTCCTCTATTAAAGGTGGTTTCAGCGGGGTTCAGGAGATCCTGGAGATATACGGCCGAAGGTCAGATGACACAAGCACAAAGTCGATCATCAACCTCTGGCCTAGGGTGTCCTGGTGCCATGTGCACTGATGGACACCCTTATGCTTGAATATGGTGTTTGTTATGGACAAACTGTGACTAGCACAAAAGCCCAACAACAGAACACTGCTCGGGTTCAAATCAGGGAGGCCAGGGAGGCCATTCCTCCCAATCATGCCCCTCCAGGTTTCACTGTCGCTGCCCATGTGAGTGTTGAAGTCCCCAGCAGAATGATGGAGTCGCCAGTTGGAGCACCTTTCAGCACCCCCTGCCAGAGACTCCAAAAAGGCCAGGTACTCTGCACTACTGTCCGGCCCATAGGCTGAAACAACAGTGAGAGACCTGTCCCTGATTCGAAAGCGCAGGGAAGTGACCCTTTCATTCAACGGGGAAGACTCCAACACCTGGAGGCTGAGCTGGGGAGCTATAAGCAAGCCCACACCAGCCCGCCAGGGTGGGGCCCCCACTTCGCCGTAAAAGGCAACATCACGGTTCTTTTCTTCTTTTTCATAACTGAACTAACAGAACTGTCTACTCTTCCCAGAAATGGACACACACATCCAATATGACTCCAAAGGCACAAAGCAGAATCCTCAATGAGGTAAACAAGAACCCAAGAGTTGCAGCTCTTGAAGACATCACCAAAATGACAAACATCACTGTTCAAAGGTTTACCAGATGTTGGTCTTTGAATAGCAGGGTGGCCATGGAAGAACACCAAGAAAGCAACTACTCTCCAAAAAGAACATTGCTGCATTACTGGAGTTTGCCCAAGAGCACTTAGCAATCCAAGGAGATTCGACCAGCAATTAAGTCCAAGGGTTCATTTATTTTTTTAACTGCAACACTTCAGATGAGGACTGGAGAAAGGGGTATCTAATGCCTCTTAAAATGCGATTCCTTGATTACTCACATCTTATTTTTTTTGCATCTAATCCATGTGAGCAGAGAAGACACGTGAGGAAAATGTGGATGCACTTAAAGGAATTCAGATGTACCCATGGTGTCAGTCTGGGATACATAAAAAGTCAGACGACATTAGGTGCATCCCAGTTGCCTTTTTTTCCCCCCACAAATGTAGGCTTAGATAACTGAAGAGACAAATTCTACTACTTAATTAGACGATTCTACATGAAAGTAAAGTAGTTCACTTACTGATGTTCATTTGACCGCACATAAAGAATACTGGTTTCCCCAACAGGACCTGTAAAGACCAGAGAAATAGATTTATCGAAACCTAAAATTCAAATACGTGGAAGTCACAGTTATCCTTCTCATTAGCTTGTGCCTGATCACCTGATTAGTGAAACAAAGTGAAAGATTAGAGTAGCTTACTTGTTCCTTGGTCACTGAAGATTGCGCTGACTCCATCAAAAGTTAAGTTGACGCTGACACCTGAATAAAAAGGCAGAGGACGGATAGCTAGGTGTGGATGAGGGTGTGTGTTATCACAAAATGGAATCTAAAAGGTAATCTAAAATTAATTCAAGCAAATATTTGAGTATGGCATGATATTAAAATCCATCTGAACATGTTACTCTCAGAAACAATGTGAAAAAAATGTACTCCAGTTTGGAGATTAGATGGGTCCCAAGAGTCGAACATTACATCCTTATGACCCTCACATGTTCTCACTTCCACTGTTCACCTAACAAGCCTATTCAAGGTTGGTGTGAAGTGAAACCGACTCAGGAGTGTGAGTGTAACAACTCTTGCCCCATTTTTAGGACTTTGCAGAAATACCATACAATTAATTGTATTGTAGTGTTTGGATTGATGTTAAAAAAAAAAACAAAAAAAAACTAATAATTAAGCACCATGACTAGAACAAGATACTAACACTACCAGTGTTTGTGTATTCAATTGACACAAGGACCATCTATACCAATGATTCACACTTGTTTTTGGATGACAGTATGCACTAAATATCTGGTGGTGGATGTGTTGGAACAGCTCATTACCTTTTGGTGTGCTGATAGCTCTGTCATTTACAGCTCCTTTAGGCATTACTGGAAACAAGAAAAAAAACAAGAGAGTGCTGTCACTGCCTATAATACTCATGTTCTCACATTGGATTAAACTGCTATTCTTCATGATCCACTGAAAGTATTAAAATAAATGCTTGTTATTCATCTTAATTTTTGCAGTAATAAATTGTTTGTAGCCTTTCTCTGCCATTGGTATTCCTCATGTTACTTCCTTTACTCCTGAATATCTCTTTGGGATTGATACATTTTATCGTATCTTATATATAACAAATTCTCCTCATCAATGTGAAATATTTTTATATTGTTCCTGCACTTAGTCACAATCTATTTCTTGAATTCTGAAGAAGAAAAACACAAATGTTTTGGTTTAAAAAAAAAAAAAAAAAAATCACTACTTTATATATAATGACTGAAAAGGCAGATGGGAGTGACTCCTGCTGACGTGTTACAATAGGCTTGTTTTGAAGCATGGCTGCTACTGCTCAGTAGTGTGAAATTGTATGTTACATTTTTAAAAGATGGAAAGCAGTGTTAATTTCGTTGACAAAGTATTTTCGTTATAATTTTCGTCAACGACAAGTTTTTACTGACGAAAACGAGGCGTTAACTAAATAAAAATAAAGTGATGACGGCGAAAACTAAATAAAAATATATTGACATTTTTGTTGACGAAAATGTGAGTGAGGGACGTTTTTAGAAAAGATCCAATCAGAATTGATCTTTTTAGATGCACATTTGAAAAGTAACTGATCCACCTAATGACGCTGCATGCGCACGACATCATCTTGCATAGCCTCCACTGGGTTTCTGCCTGACTTAAACTATAATGAAATGGAAACAGCTGGGAGAAAACAAAGAAGATATATGGGTCAGTTTCACGTTTGATGCAATGGCATTACTGCTAAATACAGTTTTTCTCTTAAATATTTTAGAGTTGCAATTTTGCTTTAAAGAATGAAGAATGTCATATGCAAGTTATAAACGATGCATATTGAATTTTTGGTCTTTTATGGAAAGTCCATATTCCATATATGTTTAATGAAACTTCACTTAATTTTAATTTAGAATATTTTGTATATTACAATAGTTTTACTAAATTACACTTAAATTAAACCCAATAGATTTTAGTCGACTAAATCTACAGTAGATTTAGTCGAGTAAAATCTTATGCTATTTAGTCGACTAAAACTAGACTAAAACTAAAACAAAGCAGATGACTAAAATATGACTAAAACTAAAATTGCATTTTAGTCAAAAGACTATGGACTAAAACTAAATTAAAATCTGCTGTCAAAATCAACACTGACGGAAAGGGTTTGTTGCGTTTCTTGTCTTTGTTAGCACAAATCACCTGAATATTTTCCAATGGAGATCACTGTACTGTCTATCCATCCAGGGTATCTGCAGGTTTCTAAGAGCTAGATTTTAGACTTTAAGACCTTTTTAATACCACACTGAATGAAATTTAAGACCAATTTTGTAGAAATAAAATAAAACATCCCACAATACAACCAATTACCATAACACACTGTTTACACACCGTTTGATTTAGTGAGTAAAACAAAAATAGAAATGCCAGGTGTTTTCCGACAGGTTTCCGCAGCCGCTTTGTCTTATTCACACCGCATGTGGGTCTCCAAAGCTTTCATACCCATTGTTCCGAGTTTTAAATTTTTTTGCACAGCCTGCACCGGACCTCGAACACGTTGCCACTAACTGGACTTAACCACGGCGCAAAAATTAGGGTTTTGTAACCAATTGTCATTAAATTTACATTTACCCATGGCAAAAGACTAATGCTGAAACTTTCCCGTAGTTCACGCAGCTGCCGGAAAGCATGTGTAAACTCCCCTCAAACGCGTATTTTAGTTGGTTCCGCCTATTTCGTTCTGCGTAACAAATACGCGAAAGGCTTTCAAATAAAATCTTCTTTATGGGTTCGGTTAGATTTCATTTTAAGACCTTTGAAACGCGAACTTAAGACATTTTAATGCTAATTAAGGCCTTAGTTTTATAATATGGAATTTAAGACTTTTTAAGGATCCGCGGACACCCTGTCCATCTTTAGAAAACCAAACCCTTTCCAAATCACCAATGTGTTACCTCATTGCCACAGTTTAATTTTATTAACATTGGGTGGCTGGCTAACTTTCCTTTTTGCTCATTACCAGTATGTGTGTGTGTTAATTTCCCTACACAGTGACCTGCCACATGCAGACGTTTTCAGAAGATACTGTGGTGGGGGGAGGGGGGCAGGACTTCACTAAATGGTGTAATAGGAAGCAACTCCAGCTCAATATAGCAAAAACTAAGGAGATTGTATCTGACTTTCAGTGGCAGCCTCAGCCCCTACACCCAGTTAACATTGGAGGAATGGAGGTTGTGACTGTTAGCTCATACAGGTATCTTGGGCTGGAACTGGATGACAAACTGGACTGGTCAGTTAATACTAACATTCTCTACAGGAATGGGGAGAGCAGGATATACTTGCTAAGGAGGCTAGCGTCCTTCAACATCTTTTCAAAACTCCTGCAGATGTTTATCAGCTGGTGATGACAATATCCTGTTTTATGCTGTGGTCTGTTGGGAATAAAGACACCCAGCGGCTTAACAGGATCATTAAGTGTGCAGGCTTGATAGTCGGCTGTTGTCACAGATAGGTTTACATATATTTTTTGTTCCACAGGCCATCTCACTGTACAACTCTTCCATCGAGAGAAGGGGAAAAGGAGGTTGCCCCACACTGAAAGGGAAAGCAAAAATCCTCCAACTGGAGGAGGCTGGAAAGAGACATCAGGGGCCAGCTCTAGCAGCATGGCTACACTTCTTCTTTGGCCCTGTCTTCTTTACTGTTTGTTTTTATTATTTATTTTCCTTTGTGTGGAGTCAATTTAAGTATCTGGCTAACTGAATTTCCTTCAGGATTAAATAAAGTATCTATCTCCCTATCTACACATCAGCATCAGGGTAGAGATATGAGGGTTGACCCAAATGCCCATATGAAGTTACTTATTACCATGAAATTTATTTTTCATAAATACTGACATTGTATTATCAACCATCAGACTGGAAAGTTTCTGGTTTCAGAACAGCTGTTTCCATTGGCTATTTAATGGACAGAAAATTGAACAATTGAGATAAAAACCTTAAATCTACACTGACACAAAAATAGTAATCAAGAAAACAATCTAATTTTCCAAAGATTGTTTCTTCTCAAATACAATGCAATCACAAGGGGGCACAATCTTCATGTGCCGGTCCCAAGTCCGGGGGCTGTGTCAGGAAGGGCATCCAACCACCACTGGTGCTGTTGACCTACAGGGTGCCAGTGGAAATTGGACTAATGTTGGTCAAAGAAGGAGAGGAGGAAGGCAGGTTTGTGAGCAAAGAGAAGAGGAAGGGCAGGAGTATAGGACTTAAGAGTAGGGACTTTGGATGTGGGGACTTTGTCAGGGAAAACTAAAGAGTTGGCTGATATGATGGAGAGAAGAAAGGTGGATATCTTGTGTGTTGAGGAGACCAGGTGGAAAGATAGAAAGGCTTGTAGATTAGGAGCAGGGTTCAAGCTGTTTTATCATGGTGTGGATGGAAAGAGGAACGGAGTAGGAGTTATCCTGAAGGAGGATTTTCCTAGGAATGTTCTGGAGATGAAGAGAGTGTCAGATAAGGTGATGAGTCTGAAGCTGGAAGTTAAAGGTGTGATGTTGAATGTTGTCAGTGGTTATGCCCCACAGGTAGGATGTGAGTGAGAAGAGAAGGAGAAATTCTGAAGGGAAATGGATGAGGTGATCCAGGGTATCCCTAGTGGTGAGAGAGCGGTGACTGGGGCAGACTTCAACAGACATGTTGGTGAGGGAAAAGGTGATGAGGAAGTGATGGGTAAGTTTGGTATGCAGGACAAGAATGCAGAAGGACAGATGGTGGCAAAAAGGATGGAAATGAACACATTTTTCCAGAAAAGGGAGAAGCACAGGGTGACATATAAGAGTGGAGGCAGGAGCACACAAGTTATGGGAAAGAGTAGTGGAGGCTAGGCTGAGGTCAGAAGTGAGCATTTGTGAGCAGCAGTATGGTTTCATGCCAAAAAAAAGAGTACCACAGATGCAATATTTGCTGTGAGAATGCTGATGGAGAAGTACAGAGAAGGCCAGAAGGAGCTGCATTGTCTCTTTGTAGATTTGGAAAATGCGTATGACAGTGCCGAGAAAGGAGCTGTGGTTTTGTATGAGGAAGCCTGGAGTGGCAGAGAAGTATGTTCGAATGGTGCAGGACATGTATGACAGTGGTGAGGCGTGCTGTACAGGTGACAGAGGAGTTCAAGGTGGAGGTGGGACTGCACCAGGCAGGATTTTAGGTACCTAGGGTCAACAGTCCAGAGCAACGGAGAGTGTGAGAAAGAAGTGGGAAAGAGACATGTGCAAGCAGGTTGGAACGGGTGGAGGAAAGTGTCAGGTGTGATGTGTGACAAAAGTGTGTCAGCAACAATGAAAGGAAAGGTGGACAAGACAGTGGTGAGACCAGCAATGTTTGGTTTAGAGACTGAGAAAAAGACAGGAGGCAGAGCTGGAGGTAGCGGAGCTGAAGATGTTGCGATTCTCTCTGGGAGTGACGATGATGGATAGGATCAGGAATGAGCATATTAGAGGGACAGCTTATGTTAGATGTTTTGGAGAAAAAGCCAGGGAAGCCAGATTGAGATGGTTTGGACATGTTCAGCGGAGGGACAGTGAATACATTGGTAAAAGGATGCTGAGGTTAGAGCTGCCAGGAAGGAGGCCTAGAGGAAGACCAAAGAGGAGGTTCTTGGATGTAGTGAAGGAGGACATGAGGATAGTTGGTGTGGGTGAGGAGGATAGAGTTAAATGGAGGCAGATGATTCGCTGTGGAGACCCCTAAAGGGAGCAGCCAAAAGGAAAAGAAGAAGTAGTTTCTTCTCAAATACAAAATTGAACAGTTAAGTGTTACATCCTTTTGTTATTGTGAACAAAAAGTACACATTTTTGTTGCAAGAAAAGCAGCAAGTGAAAAAGGTTTTTCATCTAGTACATTTCTTGCCTGTATACAGTTCCCACATATGCTATCAAGGAAATACTTTGTTTCTTCCCTCTGAGGATGCAAGCAAAGTGGTGCTTTCAAGTCTGACGTCACAGAGAAGATAATTTTTTATTTAGTTATGTTTATTCTAAACGATATTCAACGATTAAGTAGGACCTCCACCTGCAGAGGTAGAAACAGTCATGTAGTTTAGAGCGTTAAAGATTTCAGTAAACCCCTCCCCCTGTCTGTAAAAATAAAAAATAAAACAAAAATTAACCCGTTTTACTGCCAGAGCAAAAATTGAACATGCACTGTCAGCGTGACAGTACTACTCTTTGCACCTTCACCAACCACCAATCTGCGGTCTGTTGCTGTTTGTTAGGAATGACACAGCTAACTGAAACAGTATGCTATAAATAGTAATTTGAGTGAGCTGATTTAAAAGAGAGTGGTACACTGTTAAACGTCCAGTCTGCCCTTTCTGTGGTCAGCTATATTATGTTCACAATACTTTTGCTGATAAAATTAAAGATAACATGGTTGTAACAGCAGCTCTGTGATATATCAAATTTGAAATAAATGTTTATGGTCATTTGTCCTTTCCACACTTTGTTTCTTTAATAGTAGCTACAGATGAAAAAGTGGTGGGATGTGACTACATTTTCTATCCATTTAGGTGCAATCCAATGGGCCAAACAATTGGCAACATCTTAAAATGAAATGTAAAAACATCATACTAACAGGCAAGGTCCACTGTATAGGCTGATTATTAGAACTTCATTTGGTTTAAGCGTATTTGATACAAAGAAATTAGTTATGAGTCACTGGTTTTATTTTAACAATAAGGGGCTTTCATTTCAAATACAATACAATTTCAACATTTCACCCCAGACTCTTTAACATTATATTTTATTTTTAATGACATTTCAAATTTATTCTCAACATGCAAAATTAAATCCACCCTTGCAGCCCTAATAGTTTGTTGTAACTTAATTTATCAGTACAGATAAATTATCAACTACTGCCTGATCATGATTTTTATTTGCTTCTCATGACGCAAATGCCTGTAAATGAATGTGCTCTGATCAGCACTTTGTTATGAACTGTATGAATGTGGAAATGAAACTGCTTCTGTAGACTTGACAGGAGGGAGAAAAGACAGAAGCTCAGGAATCTCCGAGCAGGTCAGTTTCACAGAGTAAGTTATTGTTGTGGTAACTGAATCCAAATCTTAATGATCTCTGTTTCTGGGACTAAAACCACTTTCTGGAATACTCCCCAGACCTAATCTTCCACTGCTTTATTCATCACCTGAGTTTCCTGAAATAATGTACCTGTTCTTTCCAGAGCAAGTGACTTGGACTGGACAAGTTCCTCCTGCTGGGATCTGTGCACGTGCCTGGGAAAACACAATTACATATTATTGTCTTTTTTTCCCCACTTTTTCCCCCCTCACTGTTAGTGTAATTGTGCATGTACAACAAACTAAAATAATCTAGAGGTTGAGTCATGGCAACTGGACTTTCAGTTCTTTAAGGCTGAAACGTTTCGCCACCCATCCAAGTGGCTTCATCAGTCTGAGAAAGGGTGGACAGGAACCTCCAATTTTATTTTCCAGGTTAGTTTCACTAAAACTAACCACTGCGAATCTTCACAGACAAACTGAAATAAGGGGAAAACAGAAATGCTACAACATGCACAAAGCACAATGTGCATCTTGTTAAAGTAGTGAATTTGCCTATCGTACACCTTTCTAACTAAATCAGTCCCTCTTTCTCTCTTTACTATTTCCTGTATGCGTCTGCACTGTGGACTATCCTATACATGCCAGAAATACTCTCTGCAGTTCTTTGCTACATTCAAGATAAACTAACAAATTGTATGAAAATGTTAATGGCTCAGCATGTTAGTGCAAGAAAACAATAGCACAAGTCTGATGTGGTGAAAACCTACCCATCAGTGTGTAAGAGTCTATCAGACATGCAGTTTAGACGTGGCAGCTGTGGAGTGGCAAAGCTCAACGGGAGAAGGGGCCTGGACCTCACATGTGAGTCCTGGACTATTTCCTGAGAAGAGATCAAAAGAGACTGCCAATTTGTTCTTAATATAGCATCTATGAAAATGACATCCATTCCATGACAGCATCTGTTAAATTTCTAAACAAGCACATCTAATTCTGCTTTACAAGGTGCTGATTAGGTGATCAGCAGAATTGAATCTTATTTAATGAGGAAAAGTGTATATAAAAAATTTCCCTTCTCACCCCTATGGGTGGTGTGTGTGTGTCTTCCTCAATCTCGGGTCCTCTACCAGAGGCCTGGGAGTTTGAGGGTTCTTCGCAGTATCTTAGCTGTTCCTAGCACTGCACTCTTCTGGACTGAGATCTCTGATGTTGTTCCTGGGATCTGTTGGAGCCACTCTCCCAGTTTGGGGGTCACAGCCCCAAGGGTGCCAATTACCATGGGGACCACTGTTGCCTTCACCTTCCACATCTTTTCTAGCTCTTCTTTAAGACCTTGATATTTCTCCAGCTTCTCATGTTCCTTCTTTCTGATGTTGCTGTCACTTGGAATTGTTACATCTACCACTACGGCTTTCTTCTGCTGTTTGTCCACCACTATGATGTCCGGTTGGTTAGCCATCACCAGTTTGTCGGTCTGCATCTGGAAGTCCCACAGGATCTTAGCTCGGTCATTCTCCCTCACCTTTGGAGCTGTGTCCCATTTTGACCTTGGGACCTCCAGCCCATACTCGGCACAGATGTTCCTGTACACTATGCCGGCCACTTGGTTATGGCGTTCCATGTATGCTCTGCCTGCTAGCATCTTACAACCTGCTGTTATGTGCTGGATTGTCTCAGGGGCATCTTTGCACAGCCTGCACCTGGGGTCCTGCCTGGTGTGGTAGACCCCGGCCTCAATCGATCTTGTTTTTATACACACACACAAAATATATATATAAAAAAAAAACAAAAAACACTGCTATAACAGTATGTGTAACACTCTCTTGCAATGTGACCCATTGGATGGCAAAAATGGTAAATGGTCTTGTACTTGTATAGCTCTTTTCTACACTCAAGTGTACTCAAAGCTCACACATTCATACACCGGTGGAACAGCCACTGGGGGCAACTTGGGGTTCAGTGTCTTGCCTTCAGCCTGTGGACCAGGGAAGCCAAGGATCGAACCGCCAACCCTCTTGTTCATGGTCGACCTGCTCTACCTCCTGAGCCACAGGTGCCCAAAAACAGTGGATACTGACCAAAAAACTAATTCCAATGTCACTCAAGAGCCTAAGGCTGACATCATGCGACCTTCAAACACTGGCAAACTGAGACTGGGGTTAGGTGCACAGCAACAACGTTTTAGAATAGGCTCCTACAGACAGGGCCGAAGTCATTCAAAGTCAGAAAAAAATAACAAAAACCTTCATCAGTCAGAAGCAAATAAGAGCCGGGCTGAAGTTTGCAAAAGACCACAGGAATTATACTGTAGAGGACTGGAGAAAGGTCATCTTCTCTGATGAGTCCAATTTTCAGCTTGTTTTATGATCAGATGGAGACCTGGAGAGGCCTACAACCCACAGTGTCTCGCAGGAGAATCAGTGACAGGGGCTGGAATCAAGCAGATTTGTTTTGTTGTGAAGGACTCATGAATCAAGCCACATACAGGGTTATCCTACAAGAACATTTGTTTTCTTCTGCTAAGACTATTGTTCCCCAGAGAATTGGTTATTCCAGTGGGAATGCTCCAAGCCACACAGCCAGGGAAATAAAGGTCTGGATGGAGGGTTCCTGTGCTGCTATGATTTGTGCCTCTGTGTTGTCTTTTAGTCAGTGGTACATATCGTGCAGGGGTTTGTCCTGCAATGATGGTGCTTGCTCCTCTCTATACTCCTCGAGCTTCTGTTGCCTGAGATATTCACCAAGTACTCCATCACACGAGGCCATCTTCCTGATATAGTCATGGATCTTTGCTGTTTGATCTCAGATGGTGGCTCTGATGCTCATCAGTCCCTGGCCTTCTTTCTTCCTTCTTAGTATACAGTCTCAAGGAGATGGATTTGGGGGGAAACCCTCTGCAATGTGAAGGTTCTTAAGAGTGCTATTGATGTGGTATAACTCCAAGCATTTCAGGATCCATGTGTGAGGCATTGACTCAGGCTTTCTTGTAGTCAGTGCAGACGGTGCCCAGATTGGTCTGTCTGGTCTTACAGTCTCAAGTGACTTTAATTATCTACCAGTAGGTGATTTTTTGCTCCCCTGGTGTTTTTACCCATTCCCTTCTGTGCTCTGCTCATGTATTGAGCCATGTGCTTACTCATGCGCTACTATGATGCCTGACAGGAGCTTCCATGTTGTGCAGAGACAGATTATCAGATGGTAGTTGGACGGGACTGCTCCCTTTTGGGGGTCCTTCAGGATCAGGACTGACCTGCCTTCGGTCATCCATACAGGGTGAGACCCATCCATTAGCAGCAGCTTCATTTGAGGGGGTTCAGGCCAATGCAGAACAGCAGCAGGGACAGAGCATCGCCTTGGTAGATTCCGCACTTGATGGAGACTTGTACAATCGGCTTGAAGACCTTTTCTTGGATATCAGCCATTGTAATGGTTACTGGGTCCTGTCTGTTCTCATGTCCTCCAGCCATTGAGCATTGGTGTTATGTGATGCCTCCTTCTCTTATATGTTTTTTTTTTTAGTATTGTTCAGTCTCCAGCCTTGGTGGGTCTGCTCTCATGTTATCCTGTCACTGAGAGGACACTTTGGATGGTTCAGTGGAGAACACCCTATTTTATCTCCTTGCTTCTCTGGTGTACCTCTTCAGGTGTGTGGCCAGGGCTGTGAGTCATTTCTTGGCAGTAACTAACTTCTCTCCATGATGCCCTTATTTTTGTCTCCAACCTACTTCTTCATGCAGGATGCTGCACCTTAGTGGTGATATTTATCTTGTGACAAAACATCTCGAGGATCTCTGTTGCCATGGTGTATATCAGCTTGTTGAGCTCAGTGATGGTCATATTGGGGATAATTCATAATATTGCATTCACATCTTGTAGTATACATTCAGAGGGTAACTTCACTTAGTCTTGGTAACTGGCTGCGGAGGTCCCAGGTGTTCAGCTTACTCATGATCTTCAATCTCAGCTTCTCTTGTGTTGAACTTGTGGGGGCTTGTTGTTATTGCGACCCAATCTCGAGCATATTATATATATATATATATATATATAATATAATATATATACAGTGGGTACGGAAAGTATTCAGACCCCTTTAAATTTTTCACTCTTTGTGTCATTGCAGCCATTTGCCAAAATCAAAAAAGTTCATTTTATTTCTCATTAATGTACACTCAGCACCCCATCTTGACAGAAAAAACCAGAAATGTAGAAATTTTTGCAAATTTATTAAAAAAGAAAAACTGAAATATCACATGGTCATAAGTATTCAGACCCTGTGCTCAGTATTGAGTAGAAGCACCCTTTTGAGCTAGTACAGCCATGAGTCTTCTTGGGAATGATGCCACAAGTTTTTCACACTTGGATTTGGGGATCCTCTGCCATTCTTCCTTGCAGATCCTCTCCAGTTCTGTCAGGTTGGATGGTGAACGTTGGTGGACAGCCATTTTCAGGTCTCTCCAGAGATGCTCAATTGGGTTTAGGTCAGGGCTTTGGCTGGGCCAGTCAAGAACGGTCACAGAGTTGTTCCGAAGCCACTCCTTTGTTATTTTAACTGTGTGCTTAGGGTCATTGTCCTGTTGAAAGGTAAACCTTCGGCCCAGTCTGAGGTCCTGAGCACTCTGGAAGAGGTTTTCTTCCAGGATATCTCTGTACTTGGCCACATTCATCTTTCCTTCAATTGCAACCAGTCGTCCTGTCCCTGCAGCTGAAAAACACCCCCACAACATGATGCTCCCACCACCATGTTTCACTGTAGGGATTGTATTGGGCAGGTGATGAGCAGTGCCTGGTTTTCTCCACACATACCGCTTAGAATTAACGCCAAAAAGTTCAATCTTGGTCTCATCAGACCAGAGAAATTTATTTCTCATAGTCTGGGAGTCCTTCATGTGTTTTTTGGCAAACTCTATGCAGGCTTTCATGTGTCTTGCACTGAGGAGAGGCTTCCGTCGGGCCACTCTGCCATAAAGCCCCGACTGGTGGAGGGCTGCAGTGATAGTTGACTTTGTGGAACTTTCTCCCATCTCCCTACTGCATCTCTGGAGCTCAGCCACAGTGATCTTTGGGTTCTTCTTTACGTCTCTCACCAAGGCTCTTCTCCCACGACTGCTCAGTTTGGCTGGACGGCCAGGTCTAGGAAGAGTTCTGGTCGTCCCAAACTTTTTCCATTTGTGGATTATGGAGGCCACTGTGCTCTTAGGAACCTTGAGTGCTGCAGAAATTCTTTTGTAACCTTGGCCAGATCTGTGCCTTGCCACAATTCTGTCTCTGAGCTCCTTGGGCAGTTCCTTCGACCTCATGATTCTCATTTGCTCTGACATGCACTGTGAGCTGTAAGGTCTTATATAGACAGGTGTGTGCCTTTCCTAATCAAGTCCAATCAGTTTAATTAAACACAGCTGGACTCCAATGAAGGAGCAGAACCATCTCAAGGAGGATCAGAAGAAATGGACAGCATGTGAGTTAAATATGAGTGTCACTGCAAAGGGTCTGAATACTTATGACCATGTGATATTTCAGTTTTTCTTTTTTAATAAATTTGCAAAAATTTCTACATTTCTGTTTTTTTCTGTCAAGATGGGGTGCTGAGTGTACATTAATGAGAAATAAAATGAACTTTTTTGATTTTGGCAAATGGCTACAATGACACAAAGAGTGAAAACTTTAAAGGGGTCTGAATACTTTCCGTACCCACTGTATATATATATATATATTATATTAAACAACAAACACTAGGTAATGACCATATATATATATTATATTAAGATTGCCACCCTTCACTGAAACTGAGGTTCTAAGACCTGCCTACCTCCAATATGAGAGACATGAGAAAGAGTCACGCTGGCTCAGACGTCTCCTGGATCACCAACACCTGCATCAGTTGTTGGGGAACCAGTATAATCGTATGAGGAGTGGGCTACTGGAACAACATTGAGACATTCCTGGACAAGAGCTAAGAACAGGAAACTGTTGCAATGCCACTACACGAGTAGATAAGCAAGGTTACAGGCACTGGATGTGGGACATATGGAAACATTAAATCTGAAAATCTAACATCAAAACAACTAGTAACTCTGTAACAACATCTGCAAGAAGCACCTGCTGTCACAACTGGAAATTTGCGAGGTACAACACAGGCAAGAGGGAGCCTGGACAACAGGTCAAAGGGGGGTTGTCATCATAAACCTCACACTCTGAGATTGGGTACCAAGTCCCAGTGGTAACCTGCAAGCTCAACACAAGAGCAGCTGACCCGAGATTGAAGATCATGGCAAGAATGGATAATGAGAACCTCCAGTGCAGTCGCTTCCAAAAGTCTGCTAGAAGACAAGAATGCAGCACTACAAAACAAGCATATGGGTACCATCACTGACACCAACAAGCAGATATACACTACATCCTGCATCCTTGAGATGCTTGGCTTTCACATGAACAAGATGAACTAAAGCAGAAGCAGTATCCACCATTTAGAAAGGTTGAAAAACAAGATCAAGGAAGCACGAAGAGAAGTTAACAAGCAATTGGAACTCCAAGTCCTCCATCTTCTGTCTTGCCAGTTACCTCAGCATCTGTCTGTATGAACCAGGATGAAGTTAGACACATGAACATACACTATATTGCTCATCTGCCTTTAGACGCCTTTAGGCCTGGCTCACATTCTTCACTCTAATTCATCCCAAAGGTGTTCTATCGGGTTGAGGTCAGGACTCTGTGCAGGCCAGTCAAGTTCTTCCACACCAAACTCGCTCATCCATGTCTTTATGCACCTTGCTTTGTGCACTGGTGTGCAGTCATGTTGAAACAGGAAGGGACCATCCCCAAGCTGTTCCCACAAAGTTGGGAGCATCGAATTGTCCAAAATCTCTTGGTATGCTGAAGCATTCAGAATTCCTTTCATTGAGAATAAGGGGCCAAGCCCAGCTCTTGAAAAACAACCCCACACCATAATCCCCCCCTCCACCAAACTTCACAGTTGGCACAATGCAGTCAGACAAGTACCGTTCTCCTGGCAACCTCCAAACCCAGACTCATCCATCAGATTGCCAGATGGAGAAGCGTGATTCATCACTCCAGAGAACGCGTCTCCACTGCTCTAGAGTCCAGTGGCGGCATGCTTTACACTACTGCATCCGACACTTTGCATTGCACTTGGTGATGTATGGCAGCTGCTCAGCCTTGGTAACCCATTCCACAAAGCTCTCTACACACTGCCCTTGAGCTAATCTGAAGGCCATGTGAAGTTTGGAGGTCTGTAGCGATTGACTCTGCAGAAAGTTGGTGATCTCTGCGCACTATGCGCCTCAACATCCGCTGAGCCCGCTCTGTCATTTTATGTGGCCTCCCACTTCGTGGCTGAGTTGCTGTCATTCCCAATCGCTTCCACTTTGTTATAATACCACTGACAGTTGACTAGAATATTAAGGAGAGGAAATTTCACGACTGGACTTTCTCATGGTACCCTATCATCCCAATAGAGCAATTTTCTTTCAGAGTGCAGATCTGCTTACAATTCCTAGTTTCCAAAAATAGAAGGGGCGGCAGAACTTTTAACTATCAAGCTCCCCTCCTGTGGAACCAGCACCCAGTCTTTGCTCATTACCTAGTGTTTGTTGTTTATTGTTGCTGTTCTTTTATCTGTTCTCTATTCAATCACCCAAACCGGTCAAGGCAGATTGCTGTCCAAACGGTTCTGCTGGAGGTTTCTTCTGTTAAAAGAGTTCCTCTCCACTGTCGTCAAGTGCTTAATCATAAGCTTCATCTATGTAAAGTGCCTTGAGATAATTGTATTGTGATTTGGTATATGTATTATAACCCAATGGTGTGATGCAGGCATAGTCTCACATAAGTGGATGTACAGTCTGCATTAATAGCAAGGTAAAAAATGTGAACATTTGCTGTTACCATCAAGAATATTTATATGTAAATAGACTTTGCATACATATCTTTATGTCACATTCAATGTCTTTCAGAGAAATTGGGTTTTTCTGTTTTAAAGGTACAGTAGAAGGGTACCAACACTTAGTCACATTATAGACTGTATCCTGACCTGTGCAGTGGTAGTCTTTGCATCTCCTTTCAGGGTGCAGTTGTGCATCTGTTCCTTCATGGCCTCCTTCTCAGTCATCTTCAGAGCAAATTCCACTTCAGCTGCCAGGTGCTTGTCTTCTGAGAAAAACTCCTTAACCTCATTACGATAGTCCTGCATTGTCACCTGATCAGAATAATGACAATGTCATGCATGGAGAAGTGTCACAAGGGAAAAGAAAGACTTTCCCTCCGTTTTAGTGGCTGCACTTTCCCTGCATCAACATTCATTGTTGAAAAAGCAATATCAGGGCCACACAAAATACAAGCATGATTAGGTTTAAGGCTTTAAAAGTATAGTGTTGTTAAAAGCTGTGCTAGTATCTACTTTTGTATCAGGGTTAGTGTACACAGTTTGGAGTTAAAGTAGTAGGGTTGGGGTTACAGTCTAGCACTGAGGTGGAATCAGAGGGCCTGTTTATAAAGAAATGCATGAGTATAGATGGCATGATGCATTGCAATTTGTTGTACATGAGTAAGACTCAACATTTTAACGCACTATGAGTACAGCAGTCCTAATGCTGCCTGATATATGCTGATAATACATTCTGCACACCAATTCATTAAGTAATATGCAGAAACCTGAAGGTAGGCCATGAGATCTCTGAGGACAGGGGAGTGTTTCTGCTCAAGCAGGCTCTTCAAACTAATGATGAGAGGAACTGTGTTCTCTATGAAAGTCTTCTTCTGGACCTGTGGATCAAAGCAGAAAGCTGAGATGAGCTCACCTGAAAGCGCCACAAAATTGTATAACCCTAATAGCTGCCAAGTTCTAATAGGAAGTCAGCTGTACATCCAACATAGCACCTGCACTGACTCACCTGCAGTGCTGATCCACATAAATAATAAAGTAGTTAGTAAAGCATGTCATTACTTTTTTCAGTATTGTGGATTACAGATTAAAGGTAAGTAATGAACATCTCCAATTTGACTGACCTTGACTGCCTGGGCCTGAACAGGATGTTAATATAGCACAAGTGCTTTAGAGGAGAAATGTGACTTCAGGTAATTTCCATCCATCCATTACCAATACCCGTTTATTCTTTACCAGGGTCACAGGGATCTGCTGGAGCCTATCCCAGCTCTCTTTGGGTGAAAGGCAGGGGTACACCCTGGACAGGTCATCAGTCCATCACAGGGCCACACAAAGACAAACAACCACACACTCACACTTACTCCTATGGGCTATTTAGAGTCACCAATCAAGCTAACATGCATGTTTAGGGATATACCCGGAGTAAACTCATGCGAGGACAGGGAGAACATGCAAACTCCACACAGAAAGGTCCATTCTTGCTGTGAGGCAACAGTGCTAACCACTAATCCACCATGCTGCCCTTCAGGTAATTTCAATTTACTTTATTCGATTAGCTGGTTTGCTAGATTTAATAACACACAGTTGTGTACAGTCACTGAGGTGAGGTGAAGATAGGTGCCTAGCGTCTGCTCATTGATCACCTAAATTGTAATCAAAAATTATTTAATTAAACCTAATAAAAAAAAAAAACTAAATAAATAAAAAAGACTGAACGAGTTTTTTCTCATTTCGCATTGTCTGACCATTCCTTAATATTTTCCAACTATCCCTGTCCCTTCCTCTTTCTGATTAGTTGAACAACCCTGAACCAGGTAATGAGCAGTGTGTAGGGCAGAGATAGCTGGAAAAGGGGAATAGTAGAGCTCAAGGGCACTGGTTGGTGACCCTTAATTTACTTAATACCTTATGGGGACACAGTGGAGGGCAACCACTTTAACTTTGCTTACACACAAATTAGTTTTTTGTGTTGATGGTGCTGCTGCCTCATGGCTTAAAACGCTCGAAACTGTTGTGTCTCTTAAAGTAGTGAAACAGGATAAGTTATATTCTCAGTACAAATAAATTCACACCTTAAAGTAGACATTTTGACAGCTGAAAAATAAGTACTGTTCCACTAATTTATACGAATTTTACTATAATATAGTAAATAGATTTTAATAAAAAATGTGGGAATATGAAAAAAAAAAAAAAAAACACTTTCCACAACAGCATGTAACATTTTTACTATTAAGAGAGGAAAACAAGAACAACCCCAGGTTTCCTGTATGACCTAAAAGTGACCTAAAGGTCATGGCTCTGGTGAGTCTAATATTCCTTTGGCTATTAAGTGATAACTATGAGCTTCTTTAATATTTAACAAAAAAAAAAAAAAAAAAAAATGCTGTGCGTACACAAATTCAAGACACAAACCTAAAAGAACTACACCATTCATTTAACCTGCTAAGCTTAGCATGCTAAGTGTGTTAACTCACTGGAGATTCAGTGGCTCAAAACAAAAAACCCAGAATAATGAACACTGAATAAATAAGTTTCAAAATTCAATTTGTACTTCACAACTCATACAGCATGTCACCATTTTTGCTTTCTATTCCTCTCTCTTCCCTTATTTCCAATTACTTATTCCAGTCAATGTGATAAAATATGATCAGTAGTGTTAATTGCAGCACTCAGATCTAATAGGACAATTATAGAAACAATAAATTATATGAGATCATTGTTGACTTTTACCAGTGTTGTTTCTGTACTATAATTTAGTCTAAGCCATACATACATAACTTTACAAATACAGCCATACAGCTTTTCCATGGCTTTCAGAAATAAAGGGGACACTGGATATTTGCTATAATTAGCTAAAGCAGCTAGATCAAGAGTAGGCTTGTGAGTAGAGGTTTGATTACAGCAATCTTAAAAGTCTGTAGTACATAGTGTTACTAAAAATATATTAATATGGTCTATTATAAGTACATTTGTTGATTAAGGGTAAAGCATCTTTGAACACCATGGTCAGGATGTATAGAACACCATAGTCACCATAGTCCAACCTGTAAAGATACTGTTCATTTCTCTCTTCCCTCTCCAGTAAAGCCAACTGATCATGACAGATGATCAACCTGATCTTGGCTCTGTTTGAAGTTTTTTCTTTTAAAGTGAGTTTTTCACCACCTTCTGTTGCCTAGTGCTTACTCTAGAGTGATTTGTTGGGTTTTTCTCTATATTACAGTTATTAAGGTTTAGGTCTATGTGAAATGCATTGAAATTATACACTTTTATTGTGATTGGGTATTCTATAAATAAACTGAATTAAATGTTTACTGCTTACAGGCAGTTTTCTCTTCAGCTAGAAATAATGTTTTCCCATTGGGTTGCTGAACATTTTACAGGCATCCTCTGAACAATTAGAGCAGTTTACTGTACAAGTCTGTGTCACATTACAAACTCTCAGTGACTCCGCTTTGTTTTCTACACACCCAGTTGCTGAAGAGCTCATAAACCCATCTATGTGTCATTTTCCACACAGAAAAGAAGATATGTGTTTGTAACAATGATTTACAGTCAAAGGTACCTTTGACTTTTGATAGGGTAATCCAGGAAACCAAAATTCAAAAACAAATAAACAAAAATAAACATTATTGTTAAGTAAAATTATGTATTTTTTCAACACTTCTCAGGTAATATTGGCTGCATTGCTCACCTGTGACACCACCTTTTTCTGTGCGGCCTGCAAGACAGCCTTAGCCATAGTATGCATGTTCTCCTCCTCTGGCTCCTCTCCTGCAGCCCCTCCTGCTGGAGTGCATGTCACTTGCAACTTCATCTCCTTCAGACTCAAGATATTGAAGGTCTCTGACAAAATTTCAGCACCATCTGCATCCAGAGGTAATTCCTCATCTGCAAAGCATGCTGGGATAGGAAAGGCAAGCTTTTTCAAAGGGTTTTTTTTTTTTTTTTTAATACCAACACTGCACTAAACCTAAATTGTTACTTGTTAAAAGTCCTGAATTTACAGAGAGATATTTTAAGAAAGATATTAAGCATTCAGAAGACACCCTTTTCATCACCAAGGATACAAAAACATATGGATCAGACTTCTTTGGTTCTATGAGTGTTTTTTTTTAGCTTTGGTTGGTGTTTTAGTTCACTGTTTTATCTTCTTGATTTATTTATATTTCTGTACTATTGTTTACAATATGTTTTACGTAACTGTGTGAATAGTGCTATAAAATCAAAAGGTTGATTGATTGGTTTAACTTTCCGATCTGTACAGTATTTTCTCGACCATTACCACATTTTGCTCCTGTCCTCCCAAAAAGAAAGGCATAAACCAGATAGCATGCACATCCTATAAGCATTTTACTGTCCTGCTCCATGACTCTTATTCTATCATATCCCCTTTTCAAGGTGTGCTTATCCAGACGGAGCAGAGTAGAATATAAAGGCGGAGAAATAATTTATTAATTAATAATTTGTTAGTGCCCCTCCCCCAATGCTCACCTAAGACAGTCTGATTTATCTTGTGGGTGAGGATAATGCGCTGGGCATCTGTGATGTATTTCAACAGGAAGCGGTAGATCAGAAAACGCTTCTCACTGTGTTGAGCTCCTTTGAGAGAGAACTGAACCTTTTCTCTGCATAGATTGAACAAAACATATACAACAGAAATGGAAAAAAAAAAAAAAAAAAAAAAAAAAGCATCATTGAATTGACAAATTATACCCCCACAGCTATGCTGTTATTTTTGTGCCTCTATCCTGAGCAAGCAATGGGAGATTTTGAGCATGGAAAGATATATTTTGCAAGCACAAATTATATTTCGAAAAACTATATCCAATCGAAAAATTATTCAGCTTGAGTGAGAACCACATTAGGTTATCAAATTTGATGTATGCCAACGGGTGTTGGAATAAAATAATCAGTTGCCTAGTTTGTAAACTACCTTGACAGTAGTTTAGCTATCGTAGCTGCTTTTTGACGTAACTTTACATTAGCCAGCATTAGCAAAGTACCAACATAGCTAACCGCTAGTTTGCAAGCTAATGTACAAACAAATGTAAACAAACAGACTGTAGTTACTGGCCCCACCAACCTGCAGTGTCTATTTGTTGTTTATTGTTGCTGTTCTTTTCTCTCTCCTCTATCCACTCACCCCAGCTGGTCGAGGCAGATGGCCACCCAAACTGAGCCTGGTTCTGCTGGAGGTTTTTTCTTCCGTTAAAGGGAGTGTTTCCTCTCCACTGTCACCAAGTGCTTGCTCATAAGGGAATTGTTGGGTTTTTTACTTTTTTTTGGATTGTGATTTGGTGCTATATAAATAAATTGAATTGAAATTGAATAAAATGGCATAAAGGTTCATAAAATACGATATACAGGGTGTCCATAAAGTCTCTTAACAATTAAAAAAAAAGTTATTACAAAAGCAAATGAACAGACAAATATGTGGAAATTATTATAAAATGAGTAGATATTGAAGTTTTTTTTTTTTGCCTCATTTAATACACCTCTATATGGGCACCATTAGTTGCACGAAGCACATCAACACAGTACTCGATTTCTTGCCATGTTCATTGTAGCATAGCCTACAGGTGGCAACGGCATCAGTGATCTTTTGCTTTAGATCAGTGAAGTCCTGTATCTTTGTTTGATACACGATATCTTTAACATAACCCCATAGAAAGAAGTCCAGGGGAGTGACGTCTGATTTTCTGATTCCACAGAGGAAAACTGAGCAAGAGCAGTTATTGCACATTCATATGGATATTTGTATGTTTGCCTTTATCTATTGAGCACAGAGTATATTTTTGCTCTCTCAAACCAAATTATTTTTTGCTCGAATTTCTTTTCAAAATATGATTTATGTGCTTGCAAAATAGATTTTTCCATGCTCAAAATCTCCCATTGCTCACTGAGGATAGAGGCACAAAAATAATGTCATACACAGCTTCCTACCTCTCACTTTGAGGGAACTTGTTATATGACTTGTGTTTGCTGTAGGAATTGAAGTGGAAGATACACTCGATGAAATGCTGACTGAACATTTCTGGGTTCTTTTTCAACAGCAAGTGGAGGAGGCAGTATTCACACAGACTGGGACAGAAAACACAAAACACTTATGATTGATTTTATAGTGGATTCTCTTTATGTTATATTAAGTCATATTAAAATTTACTAGATTTTAAAATTATTTATTCATAATTTTTCTGTCTGTTTACAGTATAATTTACCTGGCAATGGCAGGATCTGGGTCAACCAAAGCCACCACGAAGCGAAAGAAGAGAGAACCCTTCCATTTCACAAATTCTTCCTGGGAATAAGAACAAAGGCAAGAAGAGATAAGCTGATATACAGAACAGAGAAATTTGTTTTCTCGAAGTGGCAAGAACAAGAACAAAGTTAGTGCTCACCAGGACATTTCATATTCCACGAGAAACTCAAGTACAGTCCTCCCACTGCAACACACGTCTCACACACACCAAGCATTGTAGGAATCTGACAGAAACTCCAATACAGCAGATAAGATATCGGATAGCGCCATCTTTTATGACACACGCTTTCCTCCATACACAATGTTCGGGCTACCACTTTCCACGAATTATTAGACATTTGTGTGTCTTTATATGTCTTACAAGATGTGTTATAAAGATTTTCATACTTCACCACCTCTGCCTCCTCAAAACTATCCATTGCTATGACAACTGCTAGCAGAAAAAGTGGGAATGACAACATTTTCACTTTCTTTCTGACCCAGTCACACTATAGCCATCGGACACGACATAAGAAAAAAAATTCTACCTAAATGATGTGTCAAGAACAAGCTGCGAGAACTCCCAATATGCATACAGACTATAGACCTAAAAAAGAAAAAAAAGACACGCTGCTAAAAGATTACCAGAGGAGTTTACCAGCATAAAAAAAGAATCCCAGACTGGTGTAGATAATTTTGTTAATTCAAACAAATTTAAGAGATTAAAATGTAACAACCTTTTTGTCACCTGATTTGGTGATTTAGACAACTAAAAGCTTTTAATGACCAGTCAGATATTTCTCAAGCCATTGCTTTCATTCTTAGTTAAACTGTTTAAAGAAGAGAGAGAAACAAGGCCATTATAGCACAAACCAACAGACTGAGGAACAGCTTCTTCTCCAGAGGTGAAGCCTCCATCATCCCAACCAGCAATTGTTTCTGTAATAGCTGTTTTGTCAAGCCTGATTTATATATGCTACTTTCCTGAAATCTGCAAGCAAAATTGCTTTGTACACAATGACAAAGTCTTACGTTATCTCTTGATTTTAAAAATGCAAACATATTATATGATACTGAAAGTTGTTTTAAATGATGGTGTTGAAGTTTAAGCCAATATTTATCTAATTAGTGCTAATTTCAGGACACAAAATCAAAGTTACTTTGAAAGTCATAGATACTTTGTTACGAGTTTATTTTTAGTGTGTAATTTAAAATTTGTAGAATAATCTTACCTGGAGAAGGTTGGTCAGCATGATGAGAGTCTGCTCCCTGATGACAGCTTCACTGTCTCGTAAACAGGCAGAGATGTTGGGGATGTAGTGATCCACGATGTTGGTATATCGCACACACAGATCACACATAATCACCACCACATTGTTGCGCACAGCAACCTGTGTGCCAACTTCTAACTCCCTGGCAAAAACTGGCAGGTACTTCTGGACTAGATCCTCATGCTGCAGGCACAGTTTAGCTAAACCAGACAGATGCCAATAGAGAAGAGTTAGTTACGTTATTTTACTATATATCAGCAGGAATTCATGTCAGTTGAGACTATCCACCATCATGAACACTGCTTCTTAGTCAGTGAAAATAAACTTTACCTAGAGTGATGACTCCATGGGCTCTGACTCTAGCAGGAAGCGAGAGTGCGCTGAACTGGAGGGGAGGCAGCAAAGCTGGAAGCTGCTCCGGGCACTCTGTCAACAATCAATAAGTCAGCCATTACCAAAGAAAAGACTGAATCTTGTTCTCTGTTACAAATGTAAAAAAAAAACCAAAAAAAAAAACCCTAAGCAACATACATTTTAGTAACAGGTTCTTATTGAAGAAAGTGTCTCATTTTCTACATAAATATTAAATATCAGCAGCTGCTCAAAAAGAGAGATTAAATTGAATCTTGACTTTTTATATAAATTTTGTATGGCTTTTAGTGAAATTACATTAGGAAACAAAACAATCACAATAGCATGTGCAAATTGGGAATATTCTGTCTCAAAATGGGGCTGAAAAAGGGAGGAGGAGATGTAAGGACGAAGAATGCAGATTGCTGGTGGCAGATGGCCAGAAGTACTCGTAACTATTCGTTAATATCAAGATGTCCCTGTACCTCCCTAAAAAGCATGACATTGATCTACTGCAGTGGAAGTTTTGACAGGAACAAGCCAGAGAAATCATATTTACTTTATAGTGGCTCATCGTTTTTGGGTCCCCATAAAATTTAGAATAGAATTTAAAACCTGCTGTTGGAGGTTTCTTCCATTAAAGAGTTTTTTGTTTTTTTCCCCCACTATCATCTACTGAAGATGCCTTGAAATATTCCAATTTTTACAATGCATGTTTGATTTCATTATTGTTTCTTAGGACAGCAAGACAAAACAATTTTAATGTACCAGTCATCTGACATTTGATTCCTGAAAATATCCACATTTGGGTTTATTTGTAGCATTGCAAACTAATCATTCTTGCTGTGAGTTTTTCAAAGTACCTCGCTAGAATCTCTGACCAGATTGTCTGGAGACATTGACAGTGCATTTTTTTTTTTTTGGCTGCATGCTTCAAACCCTCCAATCCAATATGTCCCAAAGACTTTTCATGCCATTGAGGTTGGGTGCCTAAGAAGGGAACATGATGATTGATAGCACACCATCCTTCTCTTTCTTTTCCAAGTGATTTGTGCAAGATTCTTAGAGTCCTATTGATGTTGCATAGCTCCAAGCATTCCAGGATCCATGTGTGGGGTATTGGGTCATAGGCTTTTCTTCAATCCAGGTTGGTCTGTCTGGTCTTACAGTCTCGAGTGACTGCTTTATTTACCAGTAGTTGATTTTTTGCTCCTCTGGTGTTCTTACTCATTCCTTTCTGGGCCACACTCATGTATTGAGCCATGTGCTTACTCATCTTAGCCACTATGATGCCTGACAGGAACTTTCAAGTTGTGCACAGACAGGTTATCGGATAGTAGTTGAGATAGGACTGCTCCCTTTTGGGGGTCTTGCAGGATCAAGATTGTCTTGCCTTCAGTTAGCCATTCAGGGTGAGTCCCATCCATTAGCAGCTGCTTCATTTAAACTGCCAGGTGCTCATGGAGTGCAGTTAGCCAGTAGGTGTGGATCATGTCAGGCCCCGTTGTTGTCCAGTCCTTCAGACTTGAGACATGTTCTTGGATATCTACCATTGTGATGGTTACTGGGTCCTATTAAGGGAGGTTGCTGTGGTCTGCTCTCATGTCCACCAGCCACTGAGCATTGGTGTTTGGGTCTGCTCTCATGTTATTACCCACCACTGAGTGTACATTTTGGATGGTTCAGTGGAGAACACCCTGTTTATTCTCCATGCTTCTATTTCTCTAGTGTAGCTCTTTAGACATGTATCCGAGGCTGTGAGTCATTGCTTGGCAGTCTCCAGGGCCTCGGCTATGGGCAGCTTGCTGTACTTCTTACCCAACTCCTTCTTCATACCACCTCTTTGCAGTTCTGATACTTGGCTAACTTCTCCCCATGTTGCCCTTATTTTTGTCTACAGCCGCCTCCTCCATGCAGGATACTGCTCCTTGGTGGTAATGTTTATCTTGTGGCCAAACATCTCAAGGATCTCAAGGTTGCAGTGGTGTATATCAGCTTGTTGGTCTCAGTAATGGTCACAGTGGGGATTGTTAGTAATGCTGCATTCACATCTTCTAATAGACTTTCAGAGGGTACTTCACTTCACCTAGTCTTGGTAACCAGCTGCAGAGGTTCCAGGTGTCCAGCTTACTCATGATCTTCAATCTCAGGTCAGCAGCTCTTGTGTTGAGCTTGTGAGAGCTTGTTGTTATAGGGGCTTGGTACCCAATCTCGGGTGGGGATGACATAATTTCCCCCCGACCTCTCATCCTACCTCCCCCTTGCTGTAGCATTTGTGTTGTATCTCTTCAATCTCTAGTTGTGATAGCAGTTGCCATTTATGAATGTTGGAACACTGAGCTACAAGTCTATATGGTGGGTTTTGAAGTTTCCATAGGTCCCATATCCTCTTCATGTAACCCCTCTCCCTCTTTCTATATTCTCAGCACTCGTCCATGAGTGTCATATTCCAGTAGCTCATTTCTCATCAGGTTGCCCTGGTTCCCTAGCGCCTGATGCGGACTTGTTGACCTCGGTGACGCCCAAGCCACTATGACTACACTGTTTCTAATGCTCACTTGTAATGAGGTAGCGTTGAGTAGCATTAAGGCAGTAGTGCTAAGGACCTTGCCTAAAGGCCCACACTGGTGACACCCTGGTTGCACTCTCTCTTTTTTTTTTCATCCCTGGCCTGTCCTGCAATTTATACAGCAAACTGACTTATATGTGTATATTTACAGTAATTTTGTCGAGTAGTCACCAGCGTTAGATGACACTTGGCACTCTTGACTCAATTGAAGGTAACATTGAAATGCAAAAAAGTAAAAACATTTATGCTCACGCTAAACTCTAATTTCTAGTGTAACACAAGCGAAAATGTGACCAAAACAAAGCACTATACTGCAGACTTCAAATTGCAGGTAAAGTATGCAGCTCAAACAAAATTTGGCGTGAGGGTCGACATTCAGGCAACTGAGAGAAGAGGAGACGCTGTTTAATCTCCCCACCACAATATCGTGACACAATCCAAAGACATGCATTTTGGGGTTAAATTAATTGACAACTCTAAATTGCCTGTGAGCACGATTGCAAGTGCTTGTTTCTATGTGTCAACCCTGTCACAGAGGGTACCCCACCTCTCACCCAGTGGCTGTAGCTCTGAACCCTACCCTGCCCCCCCCCCCAACCTTTTCCTACCTGCCAGTTTGTCAGAATGTGTAGTGAGAATAGATTCCACCAGCAGGACTGTCCTTTTGCTAACCTTGGCAGGACAATAGAGTGAAGCTACACCAAGAGTGTGGAGGTGTTTTACCTGGAAGATAGAATATTTTCAGTCAGAAGTAGACCTATACATTTATAATGCCATTCTGGTATGTAAAACACCTTGGGTCTATGACTTATATGACTAATAACAAAGATGTATTTACAGTGTCATATTACTACTCTTAAACATAAATGGCATTTCTCTACCCAAAACAGCCTTTCAATTGTATAAATCTTAACACTCCTGGTTACTATTTCTGTGTGTTTAGGGAGAGTAAAATTAAGAAAACTAGCTAATCTAGCTATTTTTAACCTTTTCTATAATCATTTGTAACCTGGACCTCTGGTGATTTTCCAACCATGAAATGCTTATTTTAGTCTCACCTCTCACCATATTTTAACTAACACAATGCAGATTTTTTTGTTCTTTGCCAATGTAAAAACAGGCTGAAGAAGAGGTGTTTATTATGTACATGTTGAACACACTCACGCACAAAGAAAAAATGGCTGTGCTTGGAAATTGAGTGAATATGCAGATTTTATTTTGTTAGAAATGTTTACTTAGCAGGAACATTTTGTCAAGGGAACTGTTAATTTGGGCTTGATAGGGTCAAGTGGGGTCTAGGCCTAGTGGCACATCATGTGATTTGATCATGCCGGCGTGATGGTAGACTCCTAAGGGTTAATGAAGTAATGAAGCGATTTGGTCCTGGCAATGATTTTTCTTTGCTAAATTCAATCCAAGTGGCCTCAGTTCATATTAACCACATGCTGTTGTCCTCTTTCCCTCTTTAAATAGGCACAAGGCAGGGCTGTCCACTGTCTCCGGTTTTATTTGCTATCGTACCTCTAGCCATAATGCTTGTGCTCAAAGGAAGGTTTCAAAAATATCAAACAGTAGGCACTATTTATAAAGATGTGCTATATGTAGACAACTTCCTCTTTTACATCTCTGACCATGTAAACTCTATAGTTTTCAGTATTTGAGAACAGTTAGGCATTCATTCGGACTATGAACTTAATTACCAGAAAAGGTAATTCTTGTTCAATCAATTCAATAGCTAAACTGCTCCCACACAGTTCTTTTTGGCTTAAAGCTTGAGAAACTCACTTGTTTTAAGTTACAATTCTGACCTCAAGTGAATAATTGAAGGCATTATTTGCTTTAACATGACAGGAGAGTGGTGTAGAGTTCTTAATCATTCTAAGTTACTTTTGAGTTTTATACAAAGCTTATGGAAAAAAAGAAAAATTCTCTCCTTACCTCCTGTCCTCCCAAGTGTTTGATTCTACTGATTAAAAGGCAACACTTGTCAAATTAAAAGTCAGTGTCAACTAGATTTTTGTTATACATTTTGTAAATCCACCTGTATGATTCTGAAAAAGTTTTATACATCATGCAGTGCTAGTAAAAGGTGGTTCTATGAAAAGAAATGAACCTGACTGAGATAACGAATTAAAAGTGCTGTGACGGAAATGAGGAAGGTTGAGAAAACATTCTTAATATGCAAACAAAATGAGGATGACATTCAGCAGTTAAAACAAGAATTAGTTTGTGCTCTCTCTCTCTGTGCTATCTCTATACTTTCTGCAGGTGTCTCTGGTCCTGGAGCTGTATATTGCTGATGTAAAGTTACTGGCTCCATCAACCTGCACAGTGTTTATATCTTGTTTATTGTTACTGTTCTTTCTCTCTTCTCTATCGACTCATTCCACCCCAGTCAAGGTAGATGGCCGCCCAAACTGAGCCTGGTTCTGCTTGGGGTTTCTTCCGTTAAAGGGAGTTTTTCCTATCCACTGTTGCCAAGTGCTTGCTCATAAGGGATGTGTTTTGGTTTTTGTAAAGTTCCTTGAGATTACTGTATTATGATGACTTGGCGCTATACAAATAAATTTGAAAAGAAAAAAAAAAAAGAAAAGAAAAATAACAGCTCTCCTGACATTGTAAATCGATTCTCTGCTAGTAATCAAGTGCTGGAATGGGATGATATTTTTCTTTCTAAAAAACTAAGATTAGGAACATATTGGAACTCAGAGCAATAGGATTATATGTGTAATAAATATTTTAATTATTTAATTCACTCTTTTTTTTTTTTTTTTAAAAGGTTTCTCATTATCATCTCATCAAGAGTTGTATATGCCAAGTTATGTTGTTGATTAACAGCAGACACTAGCAACCACTCCAGGATAGAGTAGGCAGTTCAGTTATTTTTTTCCTGTCATGCTTCTCTCCGGGCCCTGTCCTAACTCCAGTAGGTCTTCTCCTTAGCACAACGAAGTTGCTTGGGTTTTACTGTGAGAACCAGGGTTATTGTATGTGCAAATAGACTTTGTGAACACACACGTCTTTAGAGAAGCATATGTATACAGTCACAACATTCCAATGTATATAGTCAAAGCAGCCCTGTAACTCTGATTTTGCCACCTCAGTCCATGTCTTCAGTTTTCACCACAGGCTTTGCAGGTTGAAGCCTGTAGGTTGTAATGATGTAATTATGCAGTGTAGCAGTGATGAATTATGTAGTATAGTGTTTTTGTCCCCGGTGGGACAACTAATATGTTGTCTGTATTTGGGGAGTTCATGGGTTAGGTTTGCGCTGTTAAAACTAAGATAATAAAATAGTCTGCGTGTTTCTGTTGTAACACCACACTAAAACAGGCATGAGCTAGGATGCACAGGTCAAGCCAGGTCTCAGTGAAACACAGAGCAGCAGAACATATGAAGCCAGTGTGAGTCCAGTTGGCAAGGATCATTTTCTCCTCTTTGTTGGCTAATGAGCCAGGTGGACACACACGAGCAGTGTTCAGGGCCCTAGCTGTCATAGGTTAAACATCCCAGATGTCTACAAGCTCCTCTTGTTAATGAGACCCAAAATGGATTGCAGAAAACCAAAAATAAATAATAAAAAAAAAAAAAATAAGCAAAACACTAGCAAATGCATAACTAAGCCTGCTATCTGTGGCACCATCCTTATTTATCACTGCCATAGACCTTCCTGGATCAGCTTAAGATATATCTAATCAGGCTGATTTTATCTAACAGCAGCTACAACTAACAACAGAAAACCTACTTTAACTGCCACAGTAAAGAAGGTACTGGGTTAAGATGGAGAACCATAAAAGGGTTAGTTCTCACCATCAGCTGCTCATTGAAGTTCTGGGGTCCCTTTTCACTCAGGATGGTGGAAGTTAAATAGGCCTCACAAAGTGACACCATCTCACCACAGTGCTGGTTCAGAAAAGCCTAAAGAAAGCAAATGAAAACCCACATAACATGAGGTAAAATAGTAGGATCTGGCAATGAGTCATGTTTTAATTAAATAATAATATAGGACAAATGTGTAAAATGATATTGTAAAAATATGGTTAGAACCTTGAGTTCTGAGGCTCTATGTTAGTAATAGCTTCTGGAAAATGTCTTATAGCTGAATCAGAAGCTAGCAGGCTCCTGATTACCTGCACTAACTTTAGACAGCAAGCACAACAAGCATGTGGGTGAAAAGATGGACAGAGTATGACAGAACACAGAGAGGGAAAGAGTAAGAGATGGAAAGTGATTTGCTTAGCAGCTTCACAATAGCACTAACATGTTCTGATCTTGTATTCCTCATCCTTTTTAAATGGACATCTTAGACTTAAGGCAAATTACAATACTGAAACAGCATTAATAAACAGGGATAACTCAGTTTGTGAATTATGTCGTTATTAAGAGATCTCTCCTTTGAAGTTTGGTGGGGGGTTGATTTTGATTAACATTTTGCTCCTTTCTCATTATGAAACTAAAAGGTCTTCCACCTGAGTCTGTCTGACATCATCACTGCGTCCAAGCTGATAGATAGTCTCCACAGCAGCACTGATCACTTCCAGAGACAAAGTAAAAGTCTTCAACAAAGACATCAGATCATCTGGAGAGACAAAGTTGACAAATTATGACAGTTCTAGTCTCATTCTGTGAAGTTTCTGATTTCATACTACAATCACTTACCAATTATCCTGTATTTGGTATCTTTGTTCAAATGTTCGGCAATATCCCCCATCACACACAGGATATGACAGCAGGTTGTCACACTTATCTCCTTTGAACTAAGTGCAAAAGTAAGTGAGGAACCTAAGATCCCCTAAAATAAATGATGATATCAAAGTGAATGTAAATAAATATTATTACCCTCTCACCTGACCATGCTGTCCCAGGCATTCAGGATCTTGGCATAGGGTAACCTGATGGAAGAGCTAACAACCTTGGAGAGAAGTAGCCAGGCCCCAGCTGCATGATCAGCCTCAGTGTGTGAAATCAGGTTTGTTATGAACAGTGGTGTGAACTTCTTTTGCTTGGACCACATAGTGACGGCTCTGCTGAAATAGTGGCTGGTGACCCAGGACAAAACCAAATCAGAAACAGGATTTTAAAAATATTATTTTAAGTCAACATTTAAATCGATTTTTTGTTTGCACCTCTCTGTTGCTAATTATTCTGTGAATTTTATGAATATGTGTATTTCACAAACTGTAGTTGAACCAACCTCAGGTTGTGGCAGTCATGACAGAGCAGGCCCAGCAGGTCCCATGTCAGCCTCTGACTTGAGTCCAGACAGCAGCTGTCAGAACACAGTTTGACTTGGCTGAGCAGAACCTGATCCAAAGCCTCTAACGCTTTGTCCTGCACTGAGCTTTCAGAGTCCACCACAGCAGGAACCACACCCTGTAGCCATGCCTTTTGCATCACCCTGCACTCTGGTTTAGCCTGATGGTCACAGGAAAGAACATATAACTTTTAAATTGTATATGGCAAAAATGTAGCGATCCTAAAGCAGCAAAATATAGTCACATTCCTGAGTGAGAAAGAAGTGATATCCTTTGACAATTTATGACTATGAAACTCTCTGTGACCCACTAAGATAAACAACCAGGGAGGGTACAAGTACTGCAATGTCAAGACTCCCCTTTTGACAAAGACCAGGGCAACGGCCCTCACAAAGAGAACCCCTCTAAACGAACAGACTCCCTCTGCTCACCTCCTGCCATAATTACCTTAAGACTATTCACTTTTCAGGCAAGACCTGAAACCTATACAATGACTTATGAACTGGGCTTCATATCTTGTCTTTATATTCCTGCTTTGATCGCTAAATATGTAAAGTGTGACCAGACCAAACCAGCATCGTCAACTACGGTGTGATATAGAAGTGGTGCTATTGTTTATTCCCGCTTGTAGTTAACCTCTATATAACTATGGAGTTTTATTGATTTTCATTTATGTTTTTGCTGACCGACTCTGATTAGTTATTTAGTTTGTCATGTGTTTAAACTTTGCTGGGTGGAAAAAGAATTTATGCTCCCACCTTAGGAAATAGTCTAACTTACAACATTAGTTGTAAGTTAGTTGTAAGTGAGTAATCCCTCAACTTTAATTAGTTGAGATTAGTGAGACTGCCCATCACAGTCAGGAGACTGAACCAAATATGGAGCACTTCCTGGACCAATCACAAGACACAAAAACACATTACACAGACAGACACACCAGAAAAGAACAAGAACCGAACCAGAACTGGAACTTAAAGCAGACTTGAGAATGAACACTTGGAAATAAATTCTGGGGAACTGAACACCCCGAAGAGAACATAAATGGACAAAGTTCCAGACAGATTCAAAGAAAGTTGAGGGATTTCCAGACTCTTTGTAACGTAGACTCTATTACTGGTGGCTGGTTCGGTGATTGGTGTAATCGCGGAAGATGCACCGGTTAGAATGCACATATGAACCCAGACAATGATGAACCAGTTAAACTTTGCAGGGGGTTTAATATTGAAGCGTAGGTGGGTGTGTGTGTTTGTGTGGTTCTGTAATAACAGAAACAACCAAATATTAGTTACAGCTCGTATGTACAACTGGTACAAATGAACATGAGGAGTAACCCGAACATAATTCCAATAATAACAAACAGGAAACGACACTCATAAACTAGCTAAACACATCGACTATCTCCCTCAGTTAGCTTAGCTGCTAATCATATACATACGCCAGAACGAAGGAATTATCAACACTCTATGGGCCTATACAAATCATCATCACACAGTAATCATTACTACAGCGGCAACCAACCCACCTGTCTTATGGACGCACACTAGCTACACACGCGGTAGGCACCGAACTTAACATCCCACTGCTATTCCCTTTGTAAAACTCCAGTTCCCTAAACTACTCAACAACCGGCCGCGCCCCTAGCGGCCGTTCCGGGCATTACAATCCTGCCTTCAGCACAGCCGCCCCCAAACTTGCCCTAGCAAGTTTGCAGAATAAAGTCATTATTGTCCATCTTGTTCTGGAAAAGCTGGGAGTTGGATTAGACGACTCACTGGTCGCACATATCTACGATCCTTCACCTTGACCTCTGCCGATCGAATCAAGCCATCCGCTCCCGGAAATACTCTGCTGATTTCCCCCACTGGCCATGATGCTCTGGGTAGTTGGGGATCCACTATCATCACCACCGTACCAAGCTGAATGGGCGATGTATCTGTCTGCCACTTGGACTGGGTCTGAAGAGTTGGCAAGTAGTGACGCAGGAACTGGGTCCAGAAGCGGTCGGCCAACACCTGACAGGTCTTCCAATGACGACGTCCGATGATCTCTGAGTCATGGTATATAACCTGGGGAAGTGAAGGGTCTAGCCGCCCCATCAGCAACAGATTAGGGGTAATAGGATCCAGATCGGCTAGGTCTGACGACACATACCCCAAGGGCTTAGAGTTAAGGATCCCCTCTATCTCCACTAGGATCGTGTACAGTACCTCTCCACTCACCATCTGGGAACCCAAGGCGGAGCTCAAAGCAGCCTTGATGGACCTGATTTCACGCTCCCAGACCCCTCCAAAATGGGGAGCACTTGGTGGGTTATATTGGAACTTAATCTGATGCTCGGCTAACTTGGCTTGTAAGGAAGGATGCAGGGTCTTAAAGGCTTCCTTCAGTTCTCGATCACCCCCACGGAAATTAGTGCCCTGGTCACAGAGCAACTCAGCCGGTTTCCCGCGACGGGAGATGAATCTTCTCAGAGCCATCAGGAATGAGTCGGTGTTGATACTGGCTAGCACCTCTATATGAACAGCTCGGGTTGTTAAACATTTAAAAAGCAGGCCCCAGCGTTTCTCATTTCTACGTCCAACCTTCACCTGCATCGGACCAAAGCAGTCCATCCCAGTTGAGAAAAAAACTGGATGGTGTAGTCTAAGGCGAGAAAGTGGCAGGTCTGCCATCTTTGGGTTGATCGGCCGAGCTCTCCACCTTCGACACTCAGGGCATGAATGTTGCTCTCGTCTTATGGCTTCCCGGCCTCGGAGAATCCAAAATCTTCTCCTCAGCTCCGCGAAAAGCCTCTCTGCCCCGGGGTGCTTCAAATCACTATCAGCCTCTCTGATGAGCAACCTCGTCACCGGATGCTTCGGATCCAAGACGACGGGATGAACATCGACTACCGAGTCTTGACAGCGTCTCAGTCGCCCACCCACTCTAATCAGCTGGAGGGACTTATCATATTCAGGTGCCAGGGTAATCAAACGACTCGATGAGGGAACAGGTTTCCCCCGATACCAAGCACTGGATCTCATCAGGGAAGCTGTCCCTCTGGGCAGATCTCAGGAGACTACGCTCTGCCTCTTTGTAGTCTTCTGCTGTCAAGGTCTCTCCCGACCCATCAGCCGCCCCGTGAAGGCACTTCGCACTCTCCTTCAGCAGCTCACTGTAGCTGCTGAACTGTTGTGCGTCTGGCAAGGGGTTGGCGGCTGCTGAGGACACCAAGCAGACCATGGGCTTGCGCTGCTCCTCTTCTACATCTTCATGTGAAGGGATTAAGCGCTCTGGCCATTGTTCTGGTGGAAGCAGCAGGAACGAAGGTCCTTGGGCCCACCAAGATTGGTCTGTGAGATCTTGCAGTCTTTTTCCTCGGGTGAGGTCGTCTGCCGGATTGTCCACTGTAGACACATAACGCCAAGCCTGGCTGTCTGTGAGTTCCTGGATTTCTGCAATTCTTGTACCCACGAAAACTTTATAATGGCAGGAATCAGACTGAATCCAGGTGAGGACGGTAGTGGAGTCCGTCCACATCACAGCTCTAGACATCGGCAGGGTGAGCTCTTTAGTCAATAGACTGGCTAGTTGCGCACCAGTTAGGGCTGCGCACAATTCCAATCGTGGTATGGAAAGTTGACGTTTAGGAGCCACTCTGGAGCGGGCAGTCAGAAAGGCAACCTCCACATGTTCCGCTGCATCTTCTGTGCGTAGGTATCCTACGCTACCGTAAGCTTGTTGTGATGCATCACAGAAGATGTGCAACTCTCGTCTGCTTTCAGGACTGTCCAGGGCTGGGCTAACGTAGCAGCGCCGTAGGCAGATGTGGTCAAGGTGCTGGAGTTCCCCTTCCCACGTATCCCAAGCAGACAGTAGATCACCAGGAAGGAGGGGGTCCTCCCATTCACGTCTCTTGGCCCATAATTGTTGGACGAGCACTTTAGCCCTAGTTGTGAACGGAATGAGGAACCCCAACGGGTCGTATTGACTAGCCAGAACCCTATAAATGCTCCTCATGGTGGGAGGGCTGCTCTCTAATGATTTCGATTTGTAGTGGAGTGTGTCAGAGTTGCACATCCAGCGCAACCCTAAAGCAGGCTCTTGAGGGTTCATATCAGTGTGATTCAGCCACTGTTCACTGCTTTCCGACCTCAGCTCCTTCGAAAGATGATCAAGGAGGTCTGGTGTGTTGCTAGCCCACTGTCGTAGCTCAAATCCTCCTTCCGACAACAGCTCTCTCAGCTGGTCCATGATGGCCCTAGCCTCCTCCGGAGTGGAGAAGCTTTGCAACCAATTGTCCACATAAAAATGCTTCTCAATGGAGTCGCAGATAGGATCCCCTTGCTGCCTGTGGTCTCGTACATGTCTCTGGAGGGCATAGATTGCAGAGCACGGAGAACACGTTGTCCCAAATGGAAGGACCTGCCATTCGTACACCTTGGGTTGGGCATTCTCTCGTCGGCTCCGCCAGAGGAACCGCAGCAACGGCCGGTCCTCGGGCAGTAGTCTCACCTGGTGAAACATCCCTTTTATGTCACTGCTGAGGGCAATGGAGTGTTCTCTAAACCGCAGCAGGACCCCAAGGAGGGAGGCACCCAGATTCGGGCCAGGCAGGAGCAGTTCGTAGAGGTTTTGGCCCTGATAGGTGAACGAGCAATTGAACACAACCCGATTCTTTCGGTTATGTGTCACCATGTGGTGGGGAATGAACCACGACTCATCTGAGGTTTTCACCTGCTCTTCTGTCACTTCGGTAGCATAACCTGCCACCACTAACTTCAGGATCTCCTCTTCGTAGGCCTTGGCCTTATCTTGGTCTCTGCGGAGGCGCCTCTCTGTACTACGTAGGTTCGGAAGCACTGCTTCTGGTGGTGATGAAAGTACAGGCATGTCATTCACACGCAGGAGTGGGGTGGCGTATCTGTGCACACCATCCACGTCTACCCTAGCCGTTTTCGCCTCCAAAAGATTCATCGCCTGTTCTTCCCTCCGGGATCTGGTGATAAACTTCTCACCTCTATATGGTAAGGTGTCGAGTTGCCAGAGCTTCTCCACCTGTTCACGGAGCTCAGCCACAGGAGAAGCGGTAGAGAGGAAAAGGCACTGTGGTGGTTGGCTACACCGTGGAAGAGATGGTATTGGTCCTTGTAGTGTCCAACCCAGCCTAGTCTTAACTGCAGCAGGGCCCCCAGGTGGGCCTAGGCGCACAGGTTGGATAGGGGTCACTAAGTGAGGACAGTCTGAGCCAATTAGCAGGAGTGGCCTGGTGGTTGAAAATGCCTCCAACGGCAGCTTCCTCAAATGTCGGTATCTCCGCTGAAGTGCGTTAACTGGGTAGGAATGTTCCGCTAAGCCCAGATCATCAGCTGTGAAGGCCTTCTCAATAACAAATGACTTGGCCGGCTGACCTGCAGGGGAGACTTTTATTGTCACCGAGGAGCCATGCATTGTCCTCAGGCCTTGTCTGATGGTACGCAGGGTCAAGCTCTCTGGAGTCCCTTGTAACTGCAGCTTCTGAGTGGCCTCCTGAAGTAGGATCGTCCTCTCAGATCCATCATCGAGTATGGCAAACGTCTCCAAAGTATGCTCACCATTCCTCAACAGCACCTTACTTATTTTTAGGAGAACTTGGTTGCAGCCAGCACGTCTATCCAGATAGAGCACATCTGTTGACGACCTACTCTCTGGCTCCGTCTCCTGCCCTTTCGCTGGTTTGGTGGCGACTGATCGTAAATTCACCTCATGCAATGCCTCGAGGTGCTTCCCCTTGCATATTCGACATTGTACTCTCAGCCGACACTGGGCAGCCTGGTGGTGCCTCCCACATCGCCAGCAGAGGTTGTTCGACTTAATCCATGTGGCCTTCTGCTCTTTCGTTAGGTGCTTGAAGTTGCCACACTGGTCTAGGAAGTGCAAGGTATTGCTACAGTAGGGGCAATAGGACTTAGGTTTGTCTTGAACTTCTGGGCCAGGGGGTATTCTGAGAGATGACCCTAGGGCATCATAGTCTTGGGTAGCCCCAAGTAGTACTGTAGTGGTCCTCCTACTAACTTTCTTATTCCTTCTCTGGCTGCCTTTCTCCCTTTGGTTATCCTCCACCTTGTCTAATCGATCTCCGCCCTCTTGGATAACCAGCTCATACTCCAACCACAAAGCAAAGTCTCTTAGCGATGGTATTCCGTCTTTCCGTGGATAAAGGTAGCGGCGGAACGCAGCACGGAGGTCTTGGGGTAACTTCCGTGTCAGTCTTGCCACATGTGATCCACACTGTAGTTCTATATGCCCATCTTCTCCTAATTGCTCCAACATGCCCACTAAAGCCCGGACCCTGAGAGCGAACCTCCTGAACTCTGTTGTGTCGCTCGGTCGAATATTGGGCTCCTCCATTAACTCTGCAATTCTTTGTAGTGACAACTAGTGTGGCTGACCATATTGTTTAGTGAGTGACGCCATAGTGTCAGAGTATGGACAGAATGAGTTACTGTAGGAATCAGCAATTAGAAGGGCTTCTTCAAACTTAAGGTGGTCACAGAGTATCTGATATTTAAACCTCTCTGTGGCGTCGCCTGGAAGGATGTTCTCCAGAGCAAGTCGTAGCCTAGCAAACTGCCTAGGGTCAGCCCTGGTAAACTCTGGGATGGATGGCGATCGTCCTCTGTAAGTCCTTTCTCTGCTGGCTAGTGGAAATGTGGGAGTTGACACTCGTTCTGGTGAATGGATGGCGGCTTCCAGACTAGGAGCAAACTGCAGTGGTCGGGCCGCTGTAGCCGGCTGTAGACCATAGCTAGGCAACTTGGCATCATCTGTGTATTGAGTTTCCGACTGGGGAAACTGTAACTCACGTAGCCGTTGACTAAGTTCTGGTACAGTTGCTGGGACCTGTGATGGTGGCGCGAACTGCACATACGGATGATCAGGGGAATCACTAAGTATGGACACTGGCGGTGGAGGTAAGGGCCACTCTTCTTCCTATCCACCCTTATCTTGTACCACAGGCAAGGTTTGGTGGCGTAGTGGTATAGCAGACGGCTGGAAGATCGGACGTAGGGAGACTCCAGGGTCATCACCAACAACTTGACGATAACCGTCTGGCTGCAGCTGTGGAGGCGGCAGACTAGTTAGTGCCAGTGTACCACCACTATGATCTATCCGCCTCCTCATATCTGTGACCATCAGATGTAGACGCCGATTATCCTCTTGTAGTTGGTGCACAATGTCTCTAAACTCACGTGGTACACTGGTTAATGAATGCCTAGTCATCGTTGCCTGTGCTGCAGCTCCATGATAACTTGGAGATGTATCACTACTCGGTATGGTGTCTCCAGAGCACTGGGTGAGGGGCGTCATCTTGGCGAATTCCTCTTCAGCTCTGGCTTGTCCCCCAGTAGCAGCAGGCGGCAATGCGTATCCCTCATACTCCGTCATCCATCCTGGCGGTCGCACTGTCCGGCGTGGACGTGCACCTCCTCTTCGGGGTTCATAATCCATCTTCACTCCGTAATTACCGGATCCGGCTCGAAGGACCAAAATTTGTAACGTAGACTCTATTACTGGTGGCTGGTTCGGTGATTGGTGTAATCGCGGAAGATGCACCGGTTAGAATGCACATATGAACCCAGACAATGATGAACCAGTTAAACTTTGCAGGGGGTTTAATATTGAAGCGTAGGTGGGTGTGTGTGTTTGTGTGGTTCTGTAATAACAGAAACAACCAAATATTAGTTACAGCTCGTATGTACAACTGGTACAAATGAACATGAGGAGTAACCCGAACATAATTCCAATAATAACAAACAGGAAACGACACTCATAAACTAGCTAAACACATCGACTATCTCCCTCAGTTAGCTTAGCTGCTAATCATATACATACGCCAGAACGAAGGAATTATCAACACTCTATGGGCCTATACAAATCATCATCACACAGTAATCATTACTACAGCGGCAACCAACCCACCTGTCTTATGGACGCACACTAGCTACACACGCGGTAGGCACCGAACTTAACATCCCACTGCTATTCCCTTTGTAAAACTCCAGTTCCCTAAACTACTCAACAACCGGCCGCGCCCCTAGCGGCCGTTCCGGGCATTACAATCCTGCCTTCAGCACACTCTTTGAGACCCTCTCTCTCCCTGAGAACCATGAAGAAGAGGTTGTTTTATTGCCCAGCAGAGGAGAAACCAAGACATTCTCCCTGCGTGTGGCTGTCCTCCAGCTGACCATCTCACGTCAACCAACTCCATGAGATGACCCTGCAGCGGCCAAAAGAAGAGTGAGAAAAGGCGACGAACAGACCCAGGCCTGAATGTATATAACATGTATAAAGCTGAATAAATCTTAAAAAGACAACTGACTGGCATCATTAATGCCATTTCACACAGTAAATACGTCACTGAATCAGGAGAACTCTCCGTCAGATTGTAGACTGATACCCTGTATTACTCACTAATTGACTGGTTGATCCGCCAAAAAAGGATCTGGTGCCCCAAATTATTAAGATGGTTTATAATATTCATAATTCATAAACTAGACATAATAAACCGTCATGTTCAATACATGTATATATTTAAATTCGCTACAAAAAGTATAAACACTTTTCACAGTATTGTGACTGTGTAACTGTAGTGCTAATTTCCATTTCATGCAGAAAATTTACTTCTCTTTTTCTTGTTACTGACAATACAGTGACAGTAGTTAGTGTTTTTTCTGCTAACTGTTTTACTGCCTCTCAGACCTGCTAGTTGAGACTCACAGTTAGCAGCTCTCCCACACATTGCAAGGCCTTCTTCTTCACAGACACAGCTGGATCTCTGCAGCGCTCTGACAGTCTAGCCAGGTTTTCCAAACTCATTGGGATCACATTGTGTTTCAGCAGACCCACTAGGGCCTGTTGAGAGAAAGGTTTTTCTTTACCACAAGAAAACTACAAAAGGGTAAAATACACACACTGGTAACTGGTCAGTTATTGCTCTAGTCATGATTGGATATGAAACATTAAGCTTTCTGTTAGCGCTCAGTTCCAGGTACCTGCAGTGCCGATTTCCTGACGTTAGTCTTTGAGTCTTTTAGATGCTGCAGTAGAAGAGCCAGGTTCTCTTTTGCTGCAATGAAAACAAACAATTGCGTATATTTCATTAAGTCAATGTCAAAACTGATTGAAGAAAGATCTACACATACAAAAACATGCAACCAGTGCTTGCATATGCATTTAATAAAAATCATCTAAATGAAATGCTGAGGTTTACTTGTCTCACCATCACAACCAGAGCTATCAGTGCTGCTGATCTCCACAGTCCTGAAACTCAGAGTGTGGTAGGTTTTCTGAGTCTGCTGGGAATTGAGACTTCCTGAAACATGCAAACATAACTACTTAAAGACTTTGAACCACATGCTTTACCGAGCACAAGGCCTCGATATTAAAATGCATTACATTTAAAAGATACTGACTTAAGTTTTTACAAAGCACATTGTCAAGAGCTACCACTGAAAGCCTGATCAGATGTCAAGCTGTTGATTGATCAAAAACACATTTAATATGCTACTGGTATACAGTATAACCATATAGACCACTGTTAATACCAGGCTAAAAACAAAGAAAAAAAATGTTCTGGTTCCAGAGGGTATTACTGTTACTTTGATGATACAAAGCTCATTTTAATTTTTCTTAATTGTTATTTTTTTTCATCTTCCTGAGCACCTGAAGGTTTCATGGACCTACAGTAATACAAATATAAACCACGTGAGTAATTAGCCTCTTCATTTTTCCTTGTATTGAAAGTGTGCACACTTGAAATTAACAATCCCTCAAACAGAAAACCTGTTTGCAAATACAGTAGATTGAAACTGTAGCAAGAAGCAGTAGTGCTGGACAGTGGACTTTAATCAATGCAATGACAATTTAGAAAAGAAAGGGAACAAGTTTACCTAATATCTGCTTTTTATTTTCCATCTTTTCCTTCTGCTTTTTTTCTTGAGTTTGAGATTTTTTTCTAGCAATTTTACCATGTGTGGAGATATCAAATTTGAACTTCAATACAAACTTTCAAAGCAAACTAAGACTGACCAAAAGGCCACATGATAATGAAAATAAAATTTTGTAACGCTCCTCCTCTATTTGAAACATTTGGTACATTTGCCACATCAGCCTCTATAAAACAACAAATTCTGCAATAAAGAAATAAAGAACATACCTTCTGTGATTTCACTCCCCAATACTGTTTGGGTTCCAGCTAAACAGAAGAGTACATTGACCTTTAGTGTAAATGTGCCACTAATAACACTTTGAATTATTTCAGAATATATTGAGAAATGCTAAATTTACATTGTTATGTGCTATTAACTAATGTGTTTTAGTGTTTCAACAAACTTCACTGTCTAGTAAAACTGGTTCTAGTTTCAAATTCAAGCTTGGTCAAGATTCCTCATATGCACTGTTAGATATAGCCCTAATATGAGCTTCTTCAATGAAGAGGGCTTAGGTTGGCTTTTTATGCCAGTTAGGCCCTTGTATTTCTATCTGTGTTAAGACCATTTTAGGTATACATGCATCCAAATGAGGACCAATGAAAGTTAGAACATTTAGTCCTTACTTTTCAGACTCCTGTTTGAGGGTTAAGGATTGGTTTTAGGGTAAGGGTTAAAGTTAGGGTCAAGGCTTTTACACACCAGGAACGGAGCAAATAAAATAGAAGTTATGAAAAAGTGAAAAATTAAACTCACCAAAGATATTCACATGAAATGCCATGTAAATATGTGACTAAACATGAGGTGATTTTTCTAAATAAGAGCATTTAAAAAAATAAATTTGTTGCACCAGACACAATGCACAGGAACAGTCAATATATTGCACCTAATCACACTCATCATGCAGAGTATAATGCCAACAGTATTTAGTTTTAGCAGGACAGTAGTAGAAAACATGCTGTCCATATTCTGTCATGATTCTCAGATTAAGTTATGTTTTATGTTGCTCATTACTGTTTATGACATAAAATGTTGTAAGGTTATGCTGTTAGATAACTAGATGACTAGCTGGCAAAAGGTTTCATGTAGTCACTGTCTGACAAGTTATTGCTTGGAAAAATATTACTGACGTGCAAAATAATCACTCGGAGAAATTAGCCTTTGGTGTGTAAAGGCCTTTAGAGTAGCAGTCCAGGAAATACATATAGATAGAAATACGAGTTTGCGTGTGTGTCAATGTGTTTTGTCATTGCCAGAGAAGAGGTTGTGGATAGCGCGGGTGACGTTGAGTGAAGATAGCTCGAGACACTGGGCCAGGCAGGCAAGGGCATGGCCTTGAACGCTGGGTGATTCATCCATCTGCCGAGCAAACAGCATGCTCTGAATCAGAAACTTGTGTGGCAGGAAGCAGGCAAGCTCCGGATCCTGACACTCCTCTGGTCTCCTCTCTGGCTGCTCCAGCAAAACCATCACCACATCCACAGAGAACAGCCGGCGCACCATCTACAGATGACATGACAACAGACTACAATTGTACAATACAACACTAGTTGTAATTCCTCTAATAGGAGGCAGTGAAGGCTGACTATGGGTGCATTCACACTACCCCAGTTTGGTCCGTTTTAATTTAACTCTAGTTCGTTTTCTCGGAAACTGGCTCGTTTGGGGAGGAGCAATCAAACTCTGGTGCGAATTAAAGAATTGAACTCTGGTCCACCTGAAAACATAGGTCTTGGCTCAATTCAAGTGAACCAACAGCAGGAAGCAGACTACAAAACAAAACCTACACAAGTGCACATGTAGAATGATAGCCAGGGAGAAAATGGCTCAGGGTCAGACGTGGAGCGAGGAGGTAAAAGCGCTGACAGAAATATGGGCAGACAAAAATATAATCACAGCTGCTCGTAACCACTCACAAAAATAAAGTTTTCAAATTAATTTCCAGGAAAATGGAGGTTCTGGGATTCACCTGTACAGTAGAGCAATGGCACACTAAAGTAAACTCTGCCAGCAATAGTCTGAATAGTATAGAAAATAACAACAAAACAAAAACAACCTATTGTGTGTGTTTGTGTTTTCTGCAGTTATAGACACTGCATCCTCAGACTACTAGATGACTCAAAATGATGCAGAAAAACTAGTCCATGCATTTGTTTCCTCAAGGCTAGATTACTGTAACTCATTACTATCTGGATGTCCTAATATCTTAATAAAAAGCCTCCAATTAATCCAGAATGCCGCAGCCAGAGTCCTGACAGGAACTAGCAAGAGAGATCATATTTCTCCTATATTGGCTTCTCTTCATTGGCTCCCTGTAAAATATAGAATAGAATTTAAAATCCTTCTTCTCACATACAAATCCCTTCATAATCAAGCTCCTTCATACCTTAAAGACCTCATAGTACCATATTATCCCAATAGACCACTTCGCTCTCAGAGTGCAGGCCTACTTGTGGTTCCCAGAGTTCTCAAAAGCAGAATGGGAGGCAGAGCCTTTAGCTATCAAGCTCCTCTCCTGTGGAACCAGCTCTCAGCCTGGGTTCAGGAGGCAGACACTCTCTGTACTTTTAAGGCTAGACTTAAAACCTTCCTCTTTGACAAAGCATATAGTTAGGGCTGGCTTCAGGCAACCCTGAACCATCCCTTAGTTAGTTATGCTGCTATAGGCCTAGACTGCCCGAGGACCATCGGTGCACTGAGCTCCCCTACCCTAACCCCCCCCCCCCCCCCCCCCCCCCCTTCCCCTCCTCTCTCTTCTCTCCTCCCACCTCATGTATATTCCACCATTGAATGTTACTAACCTTGTGCTCTCTCTCTCCCCTAGTTTGTGCTCTCTCCCTCTCTCTCTGTTCTCTCTGTACCTTCTGCAGGTGTCCCTGGTCCTGGAGCTGTTTATCGCTGATGTGCAGTTACTGGCCCCACCACCTTGCAGTGTCTATTTGTTGTTTATTGTTGCTGTTCTTTTCTCTCTGCTCTATCCACTCACCCCAACCGGTCGAGGCAGATGGCCGCCCAAACTGAGCCCGGTTCTGCTGGAGGTTTTTTTTCTTCCGTTAAAGGGAGTTTTTTCCTCTCCACTGTCGCCAAGTGCTTGCTCATAAGGGAATTGTTGGGTTTTTAGTTTTAGTAAAGTGCCTTGAGATGATTTGTATTGTGATTTGGCGCTATACAAATAAAATTGAATTGAATTGTCTTCCCCTTCAGTAATTTTTGGTGCAGCGCTACAACAGGCAAGGGGGGGAAATACGTTATTCAAAAGGACTGGTTCATTTAGCAAAGTGCAGTCTGAAAGCGAACTCTGAGCAGTTGAAAATGTTGCAAATTGGTCCCCAATCGAACCCAGTCTACCGGACAATTAGGTGTGAAAACGACCTAAGGTTACTAAGTACTAACTTATACTGGTGGATATAGGCAGCATTGAATTGAACTGAATAACCATGGTTGATCAACACTGTGTGCTTAATTGTGCTGCCCTTTGTCTTATACTGTCTAATGTACTGTCTGCATTGCCTGTACTCCTCCACTTTTGTGTAGCTTAAGTCTCTTTAATTATTTTTCTCCTACTCAGATGTGTGGTCAGTTCAGTTCAGTATTTTTTTTTTTTTTTTTTAAATGGTATATTAAAATATCCTGGAAGAATGCTGTTTCACCTGGTTGAAACAACCTGGTTGAAACAACAATAAATGCTAATTGAAGTGAATTGTTATTTTTGCCTACTCTTTGTAGCTTTGACTATGTCAGCCACCTGGAGCTATGACCTTCCTGCTAGTAGTAGGTTCAAAGTGTCACACTGGCATGTGTTACACTATAATCTCTGTAGGTGGTGCTCAGCTTACAGTGACACCCAGGTGCATGCACAGATCATACTGTAGCCCATATTATAACGAATGCGTACTTAGAAACTGAAGGAAAGAAAAAGCCCTGTCGTCAGGGTTTGCGATAACCTGTGATTATCGTGTGATGATCTTATGTTACTTCAATATTTTCACTTGACTTCATGAGGACAATCAGTCAAACCTCCTTCCAAAACATTCTACTGCAAACGTAGATATGATATAAATGCACATATTTGATTAATTATATTCCGTCATAATGTATTTTTTGAATGAATGACCCTGCTTTTCCCTACAGTAACACTCAGTAGCACAATAGGGAAGGTTTGGCTGTGGTAAACAGCGCTGGGCTTTCAGAAGTTTCGGAGTGGAATCCCTCTCAAAGCTGCACTCGAAGATTAAGATGGGAATTACTTTTAATTTTCATTGTGAGACACTAAGTAAATAAAATTAAAACTACAGTCAGAAAACTGTATTGCTGGAGGATCAGACATTAAGGCAGTTTGTATATGTTGACATAGTAAAATTAACACTAAAACGCATTTAGCCCTATTTCTGAACAGTTTAAAACATAATCATCAATAATAACGGGGAAATTTTCCACATTTTTTCACAATTTTTGAAGAGTGAGTTCTGCTTTCAAGTCTAACAATGCCACAGAGGGTAATTTTCACTTGACTTCATGATGACAATCAGACTCCCCTCTTTTCTAAGATATTCCTGTGCAACTAAACTGCAAACACAGATCAGTTTTTTAATGAATGTATTTAATTATATTCAGAAAGGTTTTTTTTATTTATTTTTTATTCAGGTTGTTTTTGTTTGTTTTTTTCAGTACAGTTGTAGCTGTAAGGTAATTGAAGTAGTAGTATAACAAAATGTCTCTGCATTGCTTTTATTTTATACAGCCAAAGACCCAATTGAGATGGTGTGGCATTTGATAAAAGGATTTAATTCAAAAAGACACCAAACCTAGTACAAAGGACTAACTGCAGCTGTGAATTTTGTTTTGGAGTCACAGGCTCTCAGTAGACCTATACAAGCTCCTTTCTAGTTTATCAAAACTTCTGCCGCTGATTGTTTAGAGCAGGGGTGTCAAACTCCAGTCCTCGAGTGCCACTGTCCTGCTTATTTTCCCACAATCCCTGCCCTTGCCGCATCTGATTAACTGAACACACCTGATCCAAGTAATCAGCAGTGAGTACAGCAGGGATAGTTAGAAAACAAGCAGGACAGTGGCGTTTCACACCTGTGGTTTAGAGAAAAGATGCGCATAGTGGCAAGTGATGCAATGGTATAAATGCCCCTTTCAAAAGAGCTACACTTTGTAACTTCACCATCCTTACCAACAATCGTTGAAGTTTCTTATAAAAAACCTGGTGGCAGAAAGAGGAACTACACGTTGGATTACACTTTTTTTTGTTTGTTTTTTTTTAAAGCTTGCCGCAGGATTAATACCACCGCATTCCTGACAAAGCCACCGCCAGGACACCGCAAACATACTGCAGTAAAAAAACCTAAACTAGACACTTTGAATTGTGATATCAGTATCTAGAAAGTCTGTGGACAGGAGGCAGACTGACTTATTACATAACACAGAGAGTAAATAGACTAACGTAGCTAAATATATGTTAATACGGTATGAAACAGTAGAACTAAGTTCTAATGAAGAAAGTGTCAAATTATTACCTTTGAATGTCTGGAGAAGTTAAACAGCCATTTGATGAAGTAAGCGTAATCTCTGCCTTCCATCTGAGATGTCAGCATACCAACTGCCTGGGCTCCATGGCTTCGAAACTCACTCTTCTCCACCATCTAAACAACCACAGCACAAACACCAAAAAAAAAAAAAAAAAATTAAAGGTATGTTCATTCATTAGCTATACAACAACTATTCTATCAACACAATCACCACCTTAGATATAACTGCCATCATAAATTTAGCAGAGTAACAGTTGGCAATAGCATTTTTATTTTCACATATGGGTTACTTCTGAATGTTTTATGAAATTTTCACCTGAATACAAATATGCTGCAGGAGGATCTGCAGGAAAGGCAGTGCCAGCTGCTTCATCTCATCCACAAGATGACTGTAGACAAACACAAAAATGATGTGCAAATTTAGATAGGGCTTATGACTTTCATGCAATTAAACAACCAATCCAGATGTGAAAATCTGGATCTCACATTATACACCATCCACCAAACAGAAATAAAGGAATATTTGAAAGATGGGGTTAATGGCACCGTCTTTACATTATGCTTATGACAATGAGCAAGTGTAATGTAATGTATGATTTAATATATCTGATTAAATAGAGAGAGGCATAGGTACCCTTAAATTTTGTCTAGAAATATTTATAGATAGAATGTCAAGGTTACAGATAAAATAAGATTTTCTGTACAGTAATGTGAACCGGAGGATTGTAAAAAGGAAAGAAATACAATAAAAAAAAAAAAAAAACATGATAAACTAGAGAACTGTCAAATTTCCTTATTTCACTTTGTTGATATGTTAAATGTTGTCCTGCTTACTACTGATGTTGAGTAAGTTTTCCCCAAACTGCCAGTCTGATATCGAGTGGAAAAAAGGATTTTATTCCAATCATAGTTCAGCATGAGATGCTTGATGTAAGAACTGTTCATTTTCAAATTACTGTGAAGGCGTAATATGTTTTTACACTTTATTTGGATATTAACATCGTTTTACACAATATCCAGACTTGGACAAGGAACTGCGCAGCATAGTTAAAATAAGGTGACAACACAGCTGTTTACCAAACAAAATGGATGGCGTGGTCACGAGTGGCAAGGATTGCTTGACTTGGTATGAGGAGGGAAGGCTTCCCTCTGTTGCCTTTATTCATCATCAAGATCACATAAAGAAGCTGATGGAAAACCACCCTCAGGGACTGTAAAACAGACATCAAGTTCAATTACAAACAACTCACTCTAGTAGCAAAAAATGAACACAGCAGGTATAACCCAGGCAGTGTTTCCTCTACTATTCATTTGGTGAGACGGTCTACCCATCCATTCATCCACCCATCCCCGCTTATTCCTAACCAGGGTCACAGGGATCTGCTGGAGCCTATCCCAGCTCTCTTTTGAGTGAAAGGCAGGGGTACACCCTGGACAGGTCTATCACAGGTCTAGTCTTACTGTAAAATAGTCAAAATGCCTGTAGTCATGCACAATGTGAGCACATGATTGTAAAACCAAAAGCTCTGTACAATTTGCCTATCCATCTTACTTCTTTCTGATCTCCATGTTTTGGTAAGCAGAGCAGTTTCAGGCCATAGAAGGCCATCTCAGGAACACTCCTTAACTTGGTGATATCTCTGTTCAGAAACAAAAGTGCTTATTTCATTAAAAATACCCAAGACTAAAATAAATAAATAATATTTGACTAATTTCTTATGACAAGACCAAAATTAAGACAAAAAAGTAAGATTTGAAATCTATGACAAAATGTAACAAAAATAAAAAGTAAACAGTAATGTGACGAATGGACATGAAGTTATTACTGTCTAAGTCTTATTTAATAACCTGCTATGGAATCATAAACAGTAACTATTGATAACTAAGTTTTCTAAACTGTCCAAAAAACCATTTGTTTAAAAGTTTCACTACTGTTCATAAGAATCTTACATTTAGCAACTTTCTTTTATCTCATGGTAGCACTTTTTAGAAAATACAGCTTTATGAAAATAAACACAAACTTTGGCAGTGATCTAAATCCTCCTATAAATGCTAAAGACAATGTTCGCACGCAATTAAGCTTCCCTTCTCAAGCTGAAACCAGTGAACCTTAATTTTCGTCAAAATATCACTAAATTTAGATAGTGCAGAGGAGAAGGGCACAGTGAACAATATCTTTTCACCAAACCTCACAAGAGATGAGAACACCTGTAGCCATGGTAACTGTACACAGCAGAGATGGCAACAGCTGTAGCCTCAAAATGGCTGTAAGAAATTATAACCATCCAGAAAGAAACCAAAAATGAAGAATAAAGGGATAAAAACTATACCAAAATGTTTACTTTTCACTAAGTAAAACTAACAAAAATCAAAGCTATATATTATCAAAATACTGAAATTAAATCAAATACAGGTGCTAAAATTAACACAAAATAACAATTGTCATCACTGATCTCCCATACACATTCTTCAATGACAAATAGCCAGGAAACTCACTGTTCAGCAGCATAGCTTAGCTCTCCAATGACTGGCTCAAAGTAAAGCAGCTTACTGAAGATCTGCAGAAAAAAAAAAAAAAGAAAGAAAGAAAGACTGCCTGATCAGGATGATATCCTCAGCTGTGTACTCAAATCTTACACTTAAGTAAAAGCAGCAGTAAAGAGTGGAAATACCCTGTTAAAAGTAAAGTTTCTGCATTCAAAATGTTATGGGATTAAAAGTACCTACAACTTTCCAGCAAAAAACACTTAAAGTACCACAAGTTAAGATTATCATTATGCAGAATGACTCATTTCCCCAAATGACCTTATTCCGAGTAACACAGTATTCTGATTAAGGTGTTTACATGAGTTGCTTTTAGAATATTCCTTTCATATTCCATTTTACATTATAGAGCGATTAATGACACATTAACGTCTGTCGTCTAGTGACGTCACACCATCTGACTTTCGCCCCTCTAATATTTCACATTGGCATTGCTATCATCATACAGTTCGTTATGGTACCATCTACCATTCTGGGTATTTCTTTTTAAATTTTCTGGAGGCTTCAAGAGCAGTTAGGCTTATTTACATGTTATGCAATACGTGCACATAGATGACCGCGTCTTCTCCAACAACGGGCATATTCTGTACTTTCATTCGGCAACATTATGCCATTATGACAAACACTGAGGTACTGGATGAGAGTACGAAGTAAGGACTGGTGGGAAAGAGTGGTTTTAATGGAATTTGATTATAATGTGACATAATGCGACTCAAATAGGAATATGCCATGTCTTAATTTGATTATTGCTTACTTCAACTATAACCTTAACCGGATTAAGGTAATCAAAATAATCGCAGTTTACATGGCAGTTTCTTAATCAGAGTATTGTCTTAATCTGACTAAGAGTTTAGTTGTCCATGTAAATGTACTTTTTGATGGATGTTTGACTATGTGGGCTAAACATGCACATTTAACATGACTGCTTTAATATTGATAACAGCCCTGTTAAGGCTGGAGCTTATCGATATTGCAGTTTTCCAAAATTCAGCCTCGGGGCTTGTTTAATACTGGGCCTTGGTACCCATCCCTACTACTGATTCACCTGACAATCCCTCAAAAATTATTAAAAGCTTACCTCAAAATTGTACAAATGTACATCACTAGATTTAAATGCACTTTCCAACACTGCTATGAAGTGAGCATGATAATAGAATCAGTAGTTACCTGTGCACAGTTGCTGGAGCTCTGTTGTCTGTCCTTTATTGGAAATGTGTGCAGGAGTCTAAGAAGGCTTTGAACTAGAAGAACCACAGCATCTCTAATGCTCATCAAGTCCTGACCAGAGAAATTAAGCTCCTCTTCCTCCTTCTCTTCCTCAGCCTCATCCACTTCCACTTCCTTCTGGGAATGGCAACAAGACCGAAAATGTCTTTAAAAATGTCTTCAATTTGCACAGCAACAGTATTAGCTATAACATAATGAAATTAGTCAGATGTGGCTCATCCACCAATATGATTGATCTTTCTCAAAGATGCATTATCATTGCATATCAAAGGGTTACAGCAAAGCGATATTTTCAAAATTTATCCAATGGTAACTTTCGCCCGTCATAAATCTCTTAGACCTTTTAATATGAACAAAAAAAAAAGTTTAAATTCTAGATTTAAAGTCAGTGTACAAAAGTGCCCACCAATGTTCCACCATATCTTGCATAGGCCCTGCAGTTCTGAAACAGGACTGTACCTCTAAAGTTATATTTTTTGGCGCATTTTTGCCTTCATTATAGAGGATAGTAGAGAGGGAGGGAGAGCCGGGGAAGACATACAGCAAAGAAGACACCTGGTCCAGGAGACAAACCAGCATCACCGCATTTATGGTCGGGCATGCTAACCACTACCCATGCACAGCCCCGAAGACTATACCTCTGGAGTGTCTTTCCGCTGTGGTTTGAAGCGCTTGCCCTCTGTCTGAGAACTCTTAAAGTTGTGTTTCTTTCGCTTTTTTCCTGAGTCCTGAGGCCAGCAGTGAGAAGTTAAGTTTGAGCATGTGTCAAACAAAACCTCATGGAAAACCTTGTTGGCAATGCTTCCTGGAAATAATTAAATACAATAGTGAGTAAGTATGTGAACTCCAGGGAATAACCTGTATTTTCATAACATGCTGCATTTTTAATTTACTTTTGTTTGTATATTTGTGTATTTGTTGTTGTTTTTGCCAAAGTCGCCACTGGCTCCCAACAATGAAGGTTCAATGTCTATTTTGAAAGACGTGAATGAAATTTGGAAAATTGTTCTTTTTGTATATCGAAACAGGACACATAATTTGAGAAATACTAACGTGGGTGACTTAAAATATCCAAGTTTGTTAAATCCTGACCATTCAATTTTAATACAAGAATTATGTGAAAAACATACACAAAAACATATCATTTAACCTTCAGGAATTTCATTTAACTTCAGACGCTCTTATCTAAATCACAGGCACAGACAAACACAGTATGCTTAGGCTAATAACAATATATTTACAACAAAATATTTACTGCAACGTACAGCGCTAGCGAATAAAGCAAGTGAACCCTTGGCTTTAATAAATGGTCGAAACTCCTTTTGCAACAAAAACCTCAAACATTTCTTGTAGCTGCAGATCAAACTTACGCAATGTTTAGGAGACATTATGGACCATTCTTTATAGATCTGCTTTAGCCCACACACAATCTTATGTAGCCATATGTGCAGACTGACATCTTATATTTTCTTACCTGGAATTCCCAAAAGCAGCAGGTAGACTGAAGCGGCATGCAAACCGCTCACTTTCTGCTGGACACTGGCGGCTTTAGACTTTCCTGCCAAGACAAATAAGGACAACACAGCCACCAGAGATTTGACTGTCGTCCCATTCTCCTTCAGAATGGCCCAGACACTCTGCAATGCAACATGGGACACGTTCAACACTTTATGCCCCTACCAGACGAGAAAAGACTCCAAAGCCAATTTATATTTTCATCATCAATGATACAAAGCATTTGATTAGCGTCATGTACTATAATTGATACACACAACATACAGCTACAATGTTAAAACCACCTGCCCAATATTGTACAGGTTGCTCTGAACTTGCTAAAACAGCTCTGCCTCTTGAGAAGACTTCTTAAGGTGTCTTTTGGTATCTGACACCAAGATGTTAGGAGCATATTTACTAAGTCTTGTAAGTTGTGAAATGGAACTTACATGGATCAGATTTATTACTTCTGGACATCCCAATTCCATAGATAAACAATACACACAAATCTGGCTGTCTAAGTGATATAAATGATAATGACAGACTGACCACTACTTTTGGAGGTAGTCAAGAGTCTCCATAGGCATTGTGACCAGTCTGTGGTTACACAGCAAGCTACATGTTCTGATATCTGTCTATATTGAGCCGTTTCAGCAATTTGTGCTAAAGTAGCTCTCTTGTGGAATCAGACCAGATGGAGTACTCTGCACTCTCCACACATATCTGTGAGCCTTGGGCAGGCGTGACCCTGTTGCCAATTGACTGGTTGACCTGGATCTTGTACTTTTGGTACATACTGACCACTACATATCCAAACCACTCAGATGCCCTGACCCAGTTTATACCTATCACAATTTTGTGCTTAGATCCTCAAACTTGCCTATTTTTAATTTAATTTTTCCAACACATGAACTTCTGTTCAGTTGCTGCCTAATATATTCCACCACTTGACAAGTGTCACTGTAATAAATAATCATTGTTATTCACCTGCTAGTGGTTTATTGTTAAGACTGATCAGTGTATTTATGAATAAAAAATAAACAAGCCTGTGCAAAGGAACTTAAAACCCCAACCTCAAACTCAACCCAAGGTAGACAGGATTAAACTCAATTAAAATAATCAACTGCAAAAAACTACATTGTTCTTTTTCTAGTCTACTACTACTGTCCTACCATGTTGTGACAGCTCTCACAGAATCAGGAAATGTAACACAGACAAACAATTTCATATTGACAGGGTAAAAAATGCAAACCTGTGTAGATAACGCTGTAAAAACTCTAGGGTCATTGTTCCTGTAGGAGAGAACAGATCACTTTTACCTCCGACGTGCCATCTCTGCCTGCAGACTGTTGCTGGTCAACACCATGGACCAATAAACACTGGTAGAGGTTTCTGAAGGCCTTTTCCCAATTGACTATTAGCTCTTGCTGTATGGTGTCATCTAGTGGTCTTCTCTCTGTGAACTCTAAGTCCCAAACAGCTTCCACCCAGGCTGGAAATCACAACAGTTATCCTATTACCTGAAGTGATTCAACACTATAACAGACAAGATTTCAGAACCTGGAAAACTGTTCTCTGTAAAATAAAGGAAAGCTAATAGACATGTGAGAGATAACACTCATTCCTCATAACTTTCATAAAAAAGTGTTCTAAAATGTTCTATGTTTAAACCAACATAATTTTCCTCAGAACAATGATAACTGTATCTTTTAAATTAAACTATTCAGGAGCTGTAGGGAAAACTAATATTAGAAGTCTGATAATATCTGTCAGAATGCTGCTTAAACAGGACTGCCTCAAGTGATCTATTAATGTGTCTATTATTTTCTACATTTAATATATTCAGTTAATTGTTTTGTTAGGTTAGAAAAGCCCAAAGCAGTATTGACCAAGTCTTAGGTTAACTTTCATACACTGTATGCCACTATGGTCTTCTTTCGGGACACTTACAGTCTTACGCATTTTCTGTTCTTTTGCGGGGACTTATTTTAGTGATCGCAAATTAATTAAGCGCACTAATTTAAACATGTCTAGGAATTTACTTGTCAAATTCTGTACTTAAATCTATCTAATTACCAAACAAAAGTTGCTTTGAAGAGAAAACCCACGAAGAACGACCAAATCGCAAGCACTCCAGCTTGAGAATTAACAGCTACCTATACACAGACTAAAAAACATAACATACTGCTTTTTTAATTAATTTTGTTTGTATATGTGTTTTTTGTTTTCTCCAAAGTCGTCACTGTCTCCCAACTATAAACGTTCAGTGTATATTTTGAAAGATATGTGAATGAAACTTGGAAAATTGTTCTTTCTGTACATCGGAACAAGACAAATAATTCAGGAAATACTAACTTTAGCGCAGAGAGAGATCTAAAATGTCCGAGGGGGTTAAATCCTCGCCATTCAATATTAATACAAAAATTACGCGTGAAAACATTACATTTTACCTTCAGGAATTTCATTTAACTTCAGACACTGCAATGCACACCTCAACGCCATCTTGTTTATACTTTGAAATCAGCGCGCCAGAACATAGCGCTCTTTCTTCCTTCCTTCCTTTCTTTCTTCTTCTTCTTCTTCGTCTTCTTCTACTACTACTACTAGCGGAACTGTGTCCTATTCGGATCGCTTTTTAGCTAACGCTAACATTCTTACGTTTTTCTTCTTAACGGTAGTTGAAAACCAGGAATATAGGTGCATTACCGCCACCTCCTGCTTCGGAGTATGGGTAAGTAATTAAATCCAAACGTTAAACATGTTTTAACTAAATATTTGTTAAAACTGGTTGTTTATATTTAGCTATTAATGCTAAACGTCTTGGTTAGTTTTTTACTCGGTTTGATTAGTTCCACTGGACGTCAGTACAGATGATTACCGTAAAGCACTAATGGAGGTACAGTTTGTGCAGAACAGTTAACTGGGCTGTTGATTTTTAACACAGTGGATGGAGTAACGGGATCCACCTGAATTGGCGTCCAGTTGGACTAATCACACCGTCTAGACTAGCCCTGTTAGCTGATTGGCTTATTTTCTTAGAAGCTATGTGATTGGCGGGGTATCCGTGAGTTCCAGTCTCTGGCTTCTGCAGTTTCAGATCTGTCGCCATAAAAACAGGGTTAGAAATGTGATATGCAGATTCTGCAGAAAACGAGTTGAAACACTGAAAGAACAGAGTTGAATGTTGTAACACTGAAAAGAACACTTTTTCAGGCCTTTCTGTGTGGAGTTTGCATGTTCTCCCCATGTTTGCGTGGGTTTACTCCAGGTATTCCAGTTTCCTCCCACAGTCCAAAATCACCCGAAAGAGAGCTGGGCTAGGCTCCAGCAGATCCCCATGACCCTGGTTAAGAAAGCGGGTATAGAAAATGGATGGATGGATCGACAAATAAATTGTATATTTTATGGTTTCCAGGCGTGATCAGCTGCATAAATGGGACTCATACAGGGAGTAGAGGTGAAGAAGGTGGAGGATTTTAAGTACCTAGGGTCAACAGTCCAGAGCAATGGAGAGTGGAAAAGAAGTGAAGAGACGTGTGCAAGCAGGTTGGAACAGGTGGAGGAAAGTGTCAGGTGTGATGTGTGACAAAAGAGTGTCAGCAAGAATGAAAGGAAAGGTGGACAAGACAGTGGTGAGACCAGCAATGTTGTCTGGTTTAGAGACAGTGGCACTGAGAAAAGGTCAGGAGGCAGAGATGAAGATGTTGAGGTTCTCTGTGGGAGTGACGAGGTTGGATAGGATCAGGAATGAGTACATCAGAGGGACAGCTCATGTTAGATGTTTTGGAGAAAAAGCCAGGGAAGCCAGATTGAGATGGTTTGGACATGTTCAGAGGAGGGACAGTGAATACATTGGTAAAAGGATGCTGAAGTGAGACCTGCCAGGAAGGAGGCCTAGCCTCCTGAGACCCAGCCCACTGACTTGTGTCCCTTGTAGTGGACAGTTTGTTCACACAAAAACGGTCCTATGGTCCACTACAGTGGACATGCTATAAAATTAAAAATAAAAATAAATTTAAAAAAACCTAAATTGTAACATGTTTTTTTTTTAACCAAAAATAGGTAGGAATTTACAAAAAAGAAGAAAAATTGGAAGACACTTATTTTCCTCGGTTCTCAGGAGGATATAGGAAGACCAAAGAGGAGGTTCCTGGATGTAGTGAAGGAGGACATTAGGATAGTTGGTGTGGGTGAGGAGGATACAGAGGATAGGGTTGAATGGAGGCAGATGATTCGCTGTGGTGACCCCTGAAAGGAGCAGCCGAAAGGAAAAGAAGATGATTTGTAATGGATGAAAAGCTGGGGCAGGGTTATGTAAATTTTAAGAATACTCAGTATTCTATGCAGAGTCGAATATAGACAGAATTGAAACAGAAATCTCTTTTTATGGTATTATGTTTGAAAAAAGGTCTGCATGAGAGTTACAGAGAAAAAAGGACATAGTAAGTTTTATATAGTTTTGTCAAGGTGGTTACAGATACTGACATGACCAATTTAGACTTGTCCTTGTTCCTGAGAACATAAAGTAGTCATGATGACTGAGTCAAGGTGTTCTAGACAAAAATACAAAGCAAGTACAAACAGGTGCAACAGCAAAATTCAAAAATCATGACAGTTCATGGAGAAAATTTCCATTACAACTCCTAATGTGTAATATAGATATGGCCATGATAGGGAGTGATTACATTTAAAAGGTTATTCTTTACTGTTATTCTGAGAGTCTTTTAAAATTTTCAGATGTCTGAGGATATACAACCATAGCGCTACCATAGCACTATTTTTTTTCCTAGAGCACACAATATTACATTTTGACAATATTCTTTGTTGAACGATGATAACGTGGGTAGAACAGGTCTGAGCTAACAGTAGTTAGTGGATGGAAAATACAAAAATGTAAATAGAATCAAAAAGTCCTACAAGTCATGGGGCAGGTGCTTAGGCACCTCCTGGGGGTAGTCAAAAGATAGCCAAATCAAATCTTGAAAATTGGTTGTTCAAAAGACAAAAACAGATACTGAAATTGGATTTGATTATGTAATACAATTGTGATTTTTATCTTCCTGTTTTTCAAAAGTTTGTAGTAGGAATTGAATATTCCAAAAAAAAAATCACAATTATTCTAATCCCAGCAGTATTAAACAGGCCACATAATACAATGGTGTGTAATTTGTATCATATAGTTTTTACACATTTGTTCATTTTTTCCACTTCATTTGTTTAATCCTTGCAGTAGTAAAGAAACTGGAGTAGATATTAGGCTACGCACACTATTAAGTCTTTTAGTATAGTAAAGCTGGAAAAAGTTGTAGAGTGGGCATACGAACAGAACATAACTATACTAAGGCTGACAGATTAAACAACTACACTAGACTAAAATACATGATAGGCACTGGCTGAACATATTTACATAATGAAAAGGCACATGTCAGAACCATAGAAACTTAACAGTAACTCTGTTACAACAGTCTCTAACCAACAGGCCATATTAATGTAATTCCATTGTGACAATAAAACCAAAAAGTCGGATTTCTTGCATTGGATTAAAAAATGTACTTATTTACTTATTTTATTTTTAATTTATTTTATTAAATTATGTTTCATTAAAAACATATACCATATTTTCCAGACTATAAGTCTCACTAGAATATTAGTCGCTTTTAGCAAAAACGACCGTGTTGAACAGAATATATATATATATATATATACATACATATACATATACTGTATATGTCGCATTTCTTATTATACCAACTACAGTCTAGATTAGCCTATAAACAATGTGGGCTAGGCATAAAAACAAACAGAACTACCATTCAGTCATCTGCGTTAAGTAACATTAAACCACTCCACCAACATCAGGGAGAAGTGTCTGCCGAACCCAATGGTCTGCCCCCACTCTCAGATTGCCTCAATGCCAACAGTCACTCCAAACTTTGTCTCAGCTGCACACTTTATTACCTGCAGTTTGAAATCTGCTGTATATGAATATGAAAAAAACAAATGTGGCAGTATCAGTAACCATAATATCCAGAGAAGTCCCATTTATTTTATTTTAGATATATATATTACAAGCGCAGCATGGGGGTTGGCACTGTTGCCTCACAGCAAGAAGGTACTGGGTTCGCAACCCGGCCTTTCTGTGTGGAGTTTGCATGTTCTCCCTGTGCTTGTGTGGGTTTTCTCCAGGTACTCCAGTTTCCTCCCACAGTCCAAAAACATGCATGTCAGGTTGATTGGTGACTCTAAATTGCCCATAGGAGTGAGTGTGAGTGTGTGTGGTTGTTGGTCTTTGTGTGTCTCTATGTGGCCCTGTGATGGATGGACTGTCCAGGGTGTACCCCTGCCTTCCACCCGAAATAGAGCTGGGCTAGGCTCCAGCAGATCCCTGTGACCCTGGCTAAGGAATAAGCGGGTATAGATAATGGATGGATGGATATTTTTATTACAGTTTTATGATGATGCTTTTAGTATGCTTCCAACCAAAATACCAAATACCAAACTTGTCAGTTTACTGAAATTGTTAGAAGCAGCCCATTTAGATCTGAATTAGGAAAGAAATGAAGTTAGCCTGTAGATGCTATTCAACTGTGTTGATGATTTACCAAGCATTCCAGTACGATCTTTGTGGTTGCAGTCAATGGGCCACCTTGCTGAAGAATATTTTTAGTTAAGCATATCCAGCTCTTTCTCCATGATCTCTGCATTATTCTCCAGACTATAAGTGGCCCATTTATTGAGCCTGCTGTACAGAGGTAGTCCATTCTTCTCCCTGTAGAGGTAGACACCAGTGACTCTGTTCCAGTTAGTGCTGAGGACAGGTCTAGCAACCTGGTATTCAGCCAGCTGCTCCTTCTCTTCCTTGTCTAGTGCCACAAAGCCAAAGAAACTCCTAACATTTTCTGCAGCCAGGACGCGAGCATGGACAGCTGCTGTGTGTTGGAAGAGGGTGTTTTCATTAGTGCGATACAGGGACCAGTAGTCTTCCTGCAGGTAGCCGAGTGGAGATGAGCAGCGCTTTATACACAGTATCAGGAACACCATCAAGGACATTCCTGCCACCAGAATCCAGCCTGCCAGCTGAAAAGAAGGGATAGTTATGAAGTCAAAACCTTGTGTAGGATTATGGCACTGGATTTGTTACATTTTGGTTTTCTGATTGCATATGAATGTATTTGTCTGCTATATTTTTTATATCTCATTGAAAATGTCAACTTGTATTACTCTAGCACATTTGCTTCATAAAAGTACCATGTTTTTAATTCTACAGTATGCTCAACGTGTTTCTGCTTTCACCGAAGTTATGACATAAGACGTAAATCTGTACAGAACAGTGATAGTTGAACTTTGGCACTGAAAAATAACAATTTGCACTGAAAATAACTGGAACTGAAAAATAAAACACTGGCATTGTTTTTCTATTTTTTCTACATTTTTAAATGTCAAAGTTTTTGTGTTTTCACTTTTGTATTTCTGTCACTGTTTTGGCATGGAGGGGAGGGTTCAGAGGGGCAGGGTTAAGGGACATGGTTACTACAGGTTCTGCATATAATTTGCACATTATTAATAATAAGCACTCCTGTCACTCATCAGTTTGTTATGTCAAGGAAACATAATTTTAAGCAGCCTATGTTTTTAAAATAAAATGTGTTTATAGATTCACCACTATAGCTTTGTTTTATCAGCATTAACACAGTTGTTTATTATGCATGTCTAAAGATTTTGTTTGTCTGTGAAAAAAGAGTTTTTTAAAGAGTCCTCATCCTCTGCTTCCTCTATGGAAGGCGCGCTGGTGGGATTGAAAAGATCCTTGAAGTATTCTTTCCACTGTCCGACTACGTCCCCAGTCGAGGTCAGCAGCTGTCCACCTCCACTGTAAACAGTGTTGGCAGAGCACTGCTTCCCTCCTCCTGAGGCAGCGAAGCGTTTGCCAGAATTTCCTCAAACCAACCAATAGTTCTCCCTCCATGGTCTCACTGAACTCCTTTCAGACCTAAGGTTTTGCCTCTGCCACCACCCGCACTGCAGCATGTTTGACCTGCCGCTACCCGTAAACTGCCTAAGGTGTCACACAAGCCAGCCAGACTCAATAGGACTCTTTTAGCTTGATGCCTTACTTCTTGTGTCCACCACTGGGTTTGGGGGTTACCACTGTGAGGGAAATTTTTACCTTGACAGACATCACATCTGCTACCTCCTTGTGTGAATTCAACAAAGACTTTTGACACTGCTTTGTATTTCAGTAGGAAGCAAATGAAAGGACAGGTAGTAACAAAGACTTGCTAATTATATTACTGACCACTGTGTATTCACTTGCGTATGTCATGCAGGCGTGATTTACATTGACTGACTAAATTGGTGAATAGGTATAAAAGATTGTCATTTCCTTTGTCCTGGGTCAATCAGCTTTGGCCCGTTCTGCAGAGCAAATGCTCTGGTTGCGACTGTGCTGCTTTACCTATTAAACCTGCCATCCTATAACTATAAACTAGTTGCTTTTTGCCACGACGGATTTGGTGTCAGTGAGTGGGGTGGACGCGCAGTCCAGACTCTGAAGGACAGAGAGTAACAGTGCACACTAAATAGCGATTCCTCCCTACGGGTTGAGAAACTTTCATCCTAAGGAGCCCAGCCGCCGATCCAACACAGCAAATAAAAACGGACCAATTGTACAGCGGCGAAGCGGCAGAGACACAGACAGACCTGTAATGTTACGGTAAGAGAGAGCACTAACTCACCACGTGGTTGAAGTATCTGACAAGACGTTTTATTAGAGACCGTTATGTTATTAATTACTGTTGTATGCAGCACAGTGAGATAGTTTGGGTCGCACCAAGAAAGATAGCCCGAGAGAACGGCTACTAAAAAAATGGGTTTAGTACTGGGTACTAAGAGAGAAGCTAACGCCTGGCCAGGGTCCAGTCTACCAACTGAATTGTCACTGTTATGTGAATAAATTAGAAAAAAATACAATGGAAGTTGTAAGCAGCTAACCGTATGGTGGGAGCTGGGGTTTCCTGTAAAGAGCAGTCTGTTGTCGACAATTAGTGTTGTTAAAAGATAAACTTGAAAAGAAGGAAAAAGAGTGCAGAGCAACACAGTTCTTTGTCCAAAAGAGGTAAAAAAAGAAACACAAGCTGACTGAAAAGCGTATTACATTTGGAAAAGAATGTCTTGTGAAAGACAGCAGTAAGTTGAAATATGAAGCACAGCAGTATGTTGAAGTATGAAAGACGGTGGTAAGTAAAAAATAAGGAAGTGGAAGTGATACATTTGATACATGTCTATTGGAGAAAGACTACAGCTGTTGCCTGTTCTACTCTCCCCTACCCAGACAGAACTTTTTACAGGAAATACTCCACATATCCCACGGGCAAAGCCTTCTGAACTGAGTTTGAAAGACCTGAGCCGCCGGTTGCAGAGCTTGCTGTTCCTCGAGGACTTTCAGCCAACAGCATCAGATCCCAGGACAGAGTATAGCTAGAAGGGTGATGTTGTACAGAGTTTACATCATTTGTACAAGTTTGTCAAACAGTTGAGCTCATTAATAGCCAGAACACCGCTAATGCTGCAGCCTTTACCATCACAGAAACTAGTTTACCACCAGAGCTCGAACAAATTCCAAAATCTGTCTGGGCAGCCCACAAATATGATGTAGGCCTTGTGAAAAATGCAGAGCCTCTGATAGTACATCCAAAATCAGAATACAGGCTGTATAAAAAGCAATACCCTTTCAAAAAAGGAAGCCATTGATGGTATAAAGCCTGTGTTCAATTCTTTGTTAAAAGCTGGCATAATAATTCCATGTAAGAATTCTCCAGTGCACACTCCCATATTTCCAGTTAAGAAAATAAGAGCCCAAGGCCAACCAACTGAATGGCGCTTTGTGCAAGATTTACAGGCGGTGAATGCAGCAATACACCCCCAAGCAACAGGCCTTCCTGTCTGTCTGAGAGCCGTTGCTGCAGCAGAGAAAGCCGTTGTAGCATCACATGATTTTGTTGGCTATTTTGATCTGACATTGATGGTTCCGCATGCCATTGCACACATATTGCACACACAGAAAACTGCACACTTGTCAACACAGCGCTGGTTAAGATATCACACTATTAAATGTTAAAAGGTGTAACGTGTTAAACCCTGCAACACTTCTTCCCACAGAAAATGATGGAGATGCTCATAACTGCACTGAAGTGTTGGAAACCATCTGTACTCCCGGACCTGATCTTGCAGACACACCAATCTTGAATGCAGAGATGGATTTATTTGTTGATGGCTCTGCTTCCCGTGATGTCAAAACAGGAAAAAATCAAGTAGGGTTTGCAGTTGTCACAAAACATAGTGTGATTTCTTGTGACAAATTGCAAAGATGAAGAGATACTCAGAGAAGCCACAAAAATAATCAGTGATGAGAATGAACATCAGCAGAGATTAGGCCAAGTCACTCGCCAAAAGCCTTTACAAACCCAAAGCGCTGTAATTGAAACAAAGGAAACAAAGACAGCCAAAGAACAACACACTTCCCAAACAATCCAACAACTCACAGCCCGGGTGGAGACTTTAACCAACATGGTAGCCAGTTTAATGGAACTGAAAGCTGCCGACCCTCACCACTTTCACCCATCACCACCAACCCAAGTTCCCCCTTACACCAATGCACATCCTTCCCTTCGACCACTATGCAGTCGCCCCCCCCAACTTCCAACAAGCCAATCCACAGTCCCAGTAAAGAAAACATTTCTTTATAAAAAGTGCAATGAACAAGACCTCCAAGACTGTAGCCATTGCTTTGTGTGTGGTGAGTCAGGACACAGGGCAGTTGGATGCTTAAAACGGGCCAAGTTACAGGGAAGCTGCAATTGGTCTCTGTCAAGGGACAGCCAGAGACCAGTACAGAGCCTCAGTCCCAGCCAGTATAGCCCACCCCTGCACAACCTGAAACGCAGTGTACCACACACCAGTGTAAGCAGTCAAGAAACCCCCTAAATGCAGCAAGAGGAAACCCTGCATATCCTCCTGTCAAAGCGCTACAGGATGCAAAGTTCCCCTAGTCGGTAAGAAAATTACCCTTCATTGTTTGATTAGTGGCTACCCAGGGGCAGTATTATTTGACTCTAGTTCACAAGTGAGCATAGTACATTTCCAAATACCCAGTGAGACCAATGCAAGAGCTGCTAGATGACGAACATGAAGTTTATGCAGTCAATGGCCAAGCAGTTCCTTATGATGGGTGGGTCGAACTCACAGTCACCATCGCTGGTCACGCAGACTCCAATCTCACAGTATAAGCCCCATTACTAGTTAGTAAACTGTCACTTCCCCAACAATTAGTTGGGGCCAATGTGCTCGGAGCGATTATCCAAAGACAGGAATCAGATGAAGACGCCAATGCCATACTGTACAGCCTCCTATGCTGAGCTTTTGGAATGGATGAGGAGCAAGTGGTGACCATGGTCAACTTTATTCAGATGCCACAAAGAACAGACTGTGACCCAGCTACAGTAACAGTTGGCAAAGACAATGTAACTATCCCAGCTAGGAAAGTGGTTCAAGTATGGTGCAAGCTACTTCAGAATTTTGACACCTCTGACCCCCTTGTACTGTATGAATCTGCAGAAGAGAATATTGCTTTAAGACGTGTAAGTGTGGGAGCTGGACTCTTAGAGATTAGCAACACGCAGAGACCCTATGTGAAGATTCCCATCTCTAACCACTCGAACCATGAGATACTCCTACCAAAATGAACAGCCCTGGGTATCATCCAACATGTCGCTAAGGTGATCAAGACAGACACTCCAGAACTCGTGTTAGACGCAACCTGGACAAAGATATGAGTGCTCCTGTGTTTCTTACTCTGAGACTCTACTTATATTTTACAGGTCAGTACTTGGTTAAAACCACCACAGATGAAAGCCTTAAGCTTTGTATTACTTCTGCATTAGCTGAATGTGAATATTATTGGGTTTATTGCTTGAATATGGCTAAAGCTAATTAATGTACATTCCAAGGTGCTATGTCCAAGTTTGAGTAAGCTAAATGCACTTTAATTGAGAGAAGCAAAGAAGACACATTTTGTCTCCAAGAGGTTCAAGGCAAACTGTCATTGAAAAGGGACCATGAGTACATTTTTATGTCTGATTTACATCTTCGCTTTTTCATATATATATGTGATATAGTTATATTCTGCAAAAATCTAATTATTTGTAATTAAAAGTATGAAATCATCAGTTCATTGTCATTACTTTATTGATGGAAACAATGCAGTGTGCATCTACATCTTTTTTCTTCTTTTTCTGCCTGATCTGGATTTTGCCTTGTTGAAATTCCACTTGGGGTCGGTACAGGACACACACTTGAAGAAAGCCCTCAAAACCTGTGGCTACCCTAAGTGGGCTTTCAACAAGGCAACATCCACATCAGGCAGAAAAACAAGAGACATGGCTGAACCTCAAGATTCACAGAGGATAATCCTGGTCATTCCCTATATAGCAGGTGTTTCAGAGAGGCTTAAATGGATTTTTGGGAAACATCAGACAACAGTTCACTTCAAACCCACCAACACACTGAGGCATTGATTGGTTTACCCAAAAGACCAGATACCAAAACAAAAAAGGTGCAATGTAGTATATGCCATACAGTGTAAGTAGGAATGCTCAGAACTCTACATTGCAGAAACCAAACAACCACTTAACAGAAGGATGGCTCAGCACAGGAGGAGCAGCTCCTCAGGACCACAGTCAGCTCTGCACCTCAATTTAAAGGAAATAGAAGATAGATGGTTTGAGAGAACCCACGGCAAGAAAGCCAGAGCCCGAGACCAAACCCACGGCACGCAGCCCCCCTTAAATCCCCTTTACCAAAGTACAAATCATAAAAACTCATAGATCATGAAATTCTAATTGGGTGGGCAAAACAGTTTTAACAGTTGTTTTCGTTCAGGTGGACGGCCTCTCAGGCAGGCATGGGTCTGAGGCCGTTCTGACTGGTTTGGCGGCGCTGCTGTGGGACTCGAGCTGCAGGCTAGTCAGCCAAGGGCACTCAAGGGCACTCAATGTCGCCCACTCTGCCTCCAGTCAAATCTGAAGCTGCTGGCTAAGGCTAATCGTAAATATGGAAAAATTGTTATTCATATCGGCAGCAATGACACCCGATTATGCCAATCGGAGGTCACTAAAATTAATGTTGAGTCGGTGTGTAATTTTGCCAAAACAATGTCCGACTCCGTAGTTTTCTCTGGACCCCTCCCCAATCTGACCAGCGATGACATGTTTAGCCGCATATTGTCATTCCGTCGCTGGCTGTCTAGGTGGTGTCCAGCAAACGATGTGGGCTTCATAGACAATTTTCTGGGGAAAGCCCGGTCTGGTAGCGAGGGATGGCTTCCATCCCACTTTGAATGGTGCAGCTCTCATCTCTACAAATTTGGCCGAGTTTATTAGCCAACCTAAAGTTTGACAATCCAATGTGGGGACTGGGACGCAGAGACTCAGTCTAAAACACCTCTGCAGTTTCCTTAGAGCCGTCACCCCCCTCAAACCACATAGAGATTGTGTCTGCCCCTCGAACATATAAATCAAATAAATCAGAAGTTAACAGAAGAGGAGTTATTCATAAAAACTTAATAAAAATTAAGACCACTCCTCTTATTGAACAGAAAAAAAGAACGGTCAGATGTGGATTATTAAATATTAGGTCACTTTCATCTCAATCTCTTAGTATATGATTTGATAACATAACAAATTGACCTACTTTATCTCACTGAAACCTGGTTACAGCAGGATGAATATGTCAGTCTGAATGAATCAACCCCCCTCAGTCATAAAAATTATCATGTTCCTCGAAGCACAGGTTGAGGTGGAGGAGTAGCTGCAATCTTCCACTCAAACTTATTATTAAACTGTCATCCTCAGAACAGTTATAACTCATTTGAGAGCCTCACTCTTAGTCTCTCACATCCAAACTGGAAAACACAAAAACCAGTTCTACTTGTGTACCCGTCCAGCTGTCCATTTTTAACTGAATTTCCAGACTTCCTGTCTGATTTAGTGCTTAGTTCAGATATAGTCATTATAGTGGGAGATTTTAACATTCATGTAGATGTTGAAAATAATAGTCTCAGCACTGCATTTAATTCAACATTAGATTCAATTGGTTTCACTCAAAATGTTAATAAACCCACCCACAGTTTCAATCACACCCTTGAGCTTGTTCTGACCTATGGCATCGAAATTGAACATTTAATAGTTTTTCCCCATAATCCTATTTTGTCAGATCATTCTTTAATAACTTCTGAATTTAAGTTAATGGATCATGCAGCATTTGGAATAAAATTCCACTACAGCAGATCTTTTATCTGACAACGCTGTTAATAACTTTAAGAAAATGATCCCATCTTTATTTACATCTATGCCATGTGCCAACACAATGGAGGGCAGCTGCCTGAATCCCACTCCCTACCAAACTGACCAAATTGTTGACAGTGCTGTAGCCTCGCTGCGTGAAATGCTTGATACTGTGGCCCCTCTGAAAAAGAAGTTAGTGAATCAGAAGAGATTAGCCCCATGGTATAATTTACATATTCGTACCTTAAAGCAGGCATCACGAAGGCTGGAAAGGAACTGGCGTTCCACAAATTTAGAGGAATTTTTTCTAGCCTGGAAAACCAGTTTATTAACATATAAAAAAGCTCTTCATAAAGCCACAACTGTATACTATTCATCACTAACAGAGGCAAATAAGAACAATCCCAGGGAACAATCCCTGGCTACCTCAGCACTGAAGCCAGGCTGACAAAAAGTCACAGCTCTGTTGAGCCCAGTGTTCCATTAGCTCTCAGCAGTGATGACCTTATAAGTTTCTTTACAAATAAAATCACAACTATTAGAGATAAAATTCAGCAGATGCTTCCTATACCTGCAATAAATGAATTTTCTACTACAGTAGCTCTTGAATCATCTGCAAGACCTCAGTTATGTTTAGATTGCTTCTCTCCCATAGATCTCTCTGAATTTACATCAGTAGTTGCTTCATCTAAATCAACGTGTCTCTTAGACCCCATTCCAACTAGACTGCTTAAAGACACCCTGCCATTAATTAACTCATCTTTGTTGGACTGAGTAAATTTATCTCTAGTATCAGGCTACGTACCATAGGCCTTTAAGACTGCAGTAATCAAACTCTTACTCAAAAAGCCTAGTCTTGATCCAGGAGTCTTGGCTAATTATAGACCAATATGCAACCTACCATTTATTTCTAAAATCCTAGAAAAAGCTGTTGCTAAGCAGCTATCAGACCACTTACACGGGAATGAACTATTTGAAAATTTTCAATCAGGATTTCATAGTACAGAAACAGCACTGTTAAAAGTCACCAACGATCTTCTCTTAGCCTCAGATAATGGACTTGTTTCTATACTTGTCCTCCTAGACCTAAGTGCTGCATTCGACACTATTGACCACAACATTTTATTACAGACTGGAGCATGTGACTGGTATCAGAGGAACAGCATTAACATGGTTCAAATCCTATTTATCAGACAGATTCCAGATCGTTCATGTCCATGATGAACCTTCCAGACGCACAGAAGTTAGTTATGGAGTTCCACAAGGCTCCGTGCTAGGACCGATTCTGTTCACCCTGTACATGCTTCCTTCAGGCTATGTCATTAGGAAGCACTCTATTAATTACCACTGCTATGCAGATGACACTCAGTTGTATCTATCTATGAAACCTGTTAACACAAACCAGTTAACCAGACTTCAAGCATGTCTGACATAAAACTTTCTACTTTTAAACTCAGAGAAAACAGAAGTTATTGTATTTTGGCCTAAAAACCTCAGAAATAACTTTTCTAAAATTATATCTACTTTACATGGCATAGCCCTGGCCTCCAGCACTACTGTGAAAAACCTTGGAGTTATTTTTGACCAGGACATGTCACACATAAAACAAATCTCCAGAACTGCCTTTCTCGAGAAAAACTAGTCCATGCATTTGTTACCTCAAGGCTAGATTACTGTAACTCATTACTATCTGGATGTCCTAGTATCTCCATAAAAAGCCTCCAGTTAATCCAGAATGCTGCAGCAGGAACTAGCAAGAGAGATCATATTTCTCCTATATCAGCTTCTCTTCATTGGCTTCCTGTAAAATACAGAATAGAATTTAAAATCCTTCTTCTCACATACAAATCCCTTCATGATCAAGCTCCTTCATACCTTAAAGACCTTATAGTACCATATTATCCACTTAGACCGCTTCGCTCTCAGAGTGCAGGTCTACTTGTGGTTCCCAGAGTTTCCAAAAGCAGAATGAGAGGCAGAGCCTTTAGCTATCAAGCTCCTCTCCTGTGGAACCAGCTCCCAGTCTGGGTTCAGGAAGCAGACACTCTGTACTTTTAAGGCTAGACTTAAAACCTTTCCTCTTTAACAAAGCATATAGTTAGGGTTGGCTTCAGGTAATCCTTAACCATCCCTTAGTTATGCTGCTATAGGCCTAGACTGCCCGAGGACCATGGGTGCACCAATCTCCCCTCTCTTCCTCTCCTCCCCCCTCACATGTATATTCCACCACTGAATGTCACTAACCTTGTGCTCTCTCCCTCTCTCTCTGTTCTCTCTCTGTACCTTTGCAGGTGTCCCTGGTCCTGGAGCTGTATATCCCTGATGTGCAGTTACTGGTCCCACCAACCTGCAGTGTCTATTTGTTCTTTATTGTTGCTGTTCTTTTCTCTTTTTTGTTAGACAGATATGAGATACCATTGTGGCCCACAGTAAAGAGAGGTTCTCCTTCACCTACCATCTTGTGAGTGCCATGCTGCTATTGCTGTTACAAGGAATGATGCTTGAATATCACTGGTGGGCCCTGGTGCTTATTTATATAAGCACTCCCATGACAACAGCTGAAGCTGAGAAATGTTTCTGTCTTAAAGACAACCAAGACATTACTGAAATATACTGGACCAAGAACATTTGAACTGGCCATGCTTTCCATGGAGTTTTAGTCAGGAAAATATCAGAGGTTAATTAATCACTTCTCTGCTTTGAAAGACATATGAGCAAAATTTCTGAAATGTAATTAAGTGTACAACAGAACTGAGAACACTCCCATCCAAATTCATTGTCAAAGACGTCATAATAAGTTCAAAATTGAATAGTTGGATATTTGCACTTACATGAAATAAAAATGTAGCAGTTTAAAACTCTTTAGTATATTAGAACTATATTATATTAAAATTTTATTGTATTATGTACATTATGTACATAATACAATAAAATTTTTTATATATATAAAATTATACATAAAATTATATATATATATATATATATATATATATATATTTTTTTTTTTCTATTGGATTCAGGTCAAATGACATGCTTGGCCAGGTTGTAGTTTTGACTTTTACTTCTTTCGGAACTATTGGCTGCATGCTTTGGATTGATATCATGCTGGGATATTCCACTTCTTCCACTTCTACCAAGTTCTCTTCTATACTGTATATTGGAAAGTGACTGCACTTGTATCCCAGCAGTTCAATGTTTGATTCATTGTACATTATCAGTCCCAGTGTCACCACAACTGTTCTTTAGTCTGGATTTAGTGCACCTGAAATGAAATGTATGTAACATAAGTAGATTCTGTTTATTCATTCTCATCAATACTGATTGTTGCTTTTGCATCTAAGCATATCTTTGAGCCTGAACCAATAAATGGCAACCCACTGTTGATAAACACTCTGACAATGCACCTGGATGTTGCTGTTCAGAAATACCTCACACTATGTAGCTAATAGGAAACATTTTGTGTTCTAATTATGCATAGTGGCTACACTGCCTGGATTAGAAAAACCTTTTTAGCTGTTTCTAGCTGTTAATTAAAAACAAATCACAAAATAATCTACTACCTGAGACTCATATTTCAGTTGCCGCTCAATTTCAGCACGGAACTTGTGCAACTCCATTGGAATACTTCCTTGACAGGGGAATTTGGCCATTACCTCTGACCCCTGCCCTGGGGGGAACCCTTCCACCATACTGGGGTCAACAAATTCACTGAGGGCGCATGTGTACGCCTGGCCCTGCAGCAAAGAGATAACCACCCAGGTAAGTGGTGCCACCACAGCTCGACCAATGATGGTTCCCAGCAGTGCAAAAGCTGCAACACCTGACAACTTCCGGCACTTTCTGAGCCGACACTCAGACACCAGCTCCCATGTGCTCTTATTTATCATTATTCCCACAAGGAACAATGCCAGTGCTGGAACACCAATGGCTGCGAGGCCGTAGCAATAGTTCCTCCTACTGGAACATGGACAGTCAAAAGCAAAAACACTGTACGCAGTCTGGCCAGCCACAGTTCCCAGAGCGATCAGACCATTGAAGATCATCACATCTTTACTCTTGAAGAAGAGTGAGACAAATTTAAAGTTCTCTGTGATGAGTGCAGCAGCAGCCATGGTGGGTCTTTGCTGAAAAGAAACAGAGAACAACTTTGAGTCGGTTTACAGAAACATTAGGCTGCAGACAGACAAAGTGAAGGGAGTAAGAAACTAGTGTAAGCATTTAAAAGATATTTCTTTCAAAGAGTTGTTTTAATTAATTTAGTCTAAAGTTTTCTAGCAGCTCTTCTGTAATAAATATAGTTTAAGTCCAGAATTTGTTATACATCAGTCATATTTATGGTATTAAAACTCTGACTTGGAAGCACTTTTAGGTTGAAGTGTTAAAAAGCAAATCCTGCTTCACACAGACACTATGAAATGCAGTTATACAAACTCACACTGTGGCAATGTCCTGAGGTGGAACTTGTGGCTCAGCTTTTATAATCCATCAAAAATAGCTAATGCAGGAAAAACAGTTGAGTCCGAAACCAGCTTTATACCTAAGGATAAACAGAAGTTCTGTTTTACAGGCAGCTTTGAGTCTGTGCGCTAGTGATGACTCAGTCACGATCTGCCCTCCAGTTTCCTCCCAGTGGTAAAAAAAACTTTCGAAATGTGGCGTGCAAGTAAAAACATGTGTTGGAGTGCACAGACAAATATGGGGACAAAGCAGGGCAGCCCAGGAACCTGTATAAATTACGTACACTAGCATTAGACACACTGGCCAAGCTACTTTACTGGCCTGAATTTGAAGAAAGTGATCTGATCCATATTAATTTTCATTCAAAATTTCATTCCATTTTTACAACTTCATAAGTTTAACACTTTGACTTTGAAGATACTACGGTTTATACAAATGAAGTTTATACTATGTATGGTGAATATCTTTGCACACTGTTGTTTATTCTACTCTGTTCACCGCCAGTCTGACAATGTGTTTGTCTTATGTTTGCTGCTGAACAAATAGTGTATAGCCATGTGTATATGTATAGTGTATATGTGCTTTTTCTCTGAAATAAGGTATCTGCTTCTTCGAGAAACCAGACTGATGAGTGAAGAGTTAAAAACAATGAGCTATAATAACAGAGGGTGGTTGTCATGCTATAGCTGCAGTCTTTCTATGCTTTAGCTGCAGTCTAAGAACAATTTTCATGTTCTCTCCATGCCTGCATGGGTTTTACATGGGTACTCTGGCTTCACGGTTCTGAAAGCACACTACATACTGGGGGGAGTACAGAGGCATTCCCAGGCCAGCCGAGACATAGTCCCTCCAGTGTGTCCTGGGTTTTCCCTGAGGCCTCCTCTCAGTGGGTGTTACCCTCCTGTGACCTGAGTCACCTTACTTTAGTATAACTGAAACACTTCTGAATAGGGCCTATTGTGTATTGTGGAAATATAATTTTTGCTCTCAGCGAGAACAGTTTGCTCTAACCTTGACTATTTGATAAGGACCCAGATGTCTTTCTGTGGGAAATTACCTCCCTTTTGTGTTACCATGAAAACTGATGTGTTGGGCTGTAAGCAGCCAGTGACCCTCATGCTGTACTAAGGTCCTGTGTGACTGTTACTCCTTGCAAGTAAAACTTCTATATAATCTTACCGAGGTTCGTCCTCTGAGTCTATTTGTTAAAGGATTTACCTAACAAACTTGGGGGCTCCTCTTCCTTCCAGGTTTGGATCTATAAACCGTGCACAGGGGACGCTAAGACTCCTGCCTGAGGAGTGACGCGATTGAATTTTGAAAGGAGTGACCAGAGACGGACTCCTGTAAGGGGAGAGGAATTTTATAAGTGGATAAGTGAACTGAGTAGGAACTTAAAACAGAGTGAAATCATTGATTTTGGTGTGAAGGGAGTCCCTGGGAGTTTCTGGCTCTCTGCGAGCCCCGGGTGGGTCCTGGGTCCTTGAGGTCATGCAAGCTGAGTAGAGTCTCAGTGGGTTACTGGCTCGTGTCGGGCTGAGGGGTTAGTAGTTTCAAAACAAGACTAAAAATATCATTGACTTAACTTGAGTTCTGGAATTCAAACAAAACTGATATTTGTGTGGCCTCAGGGACACTGGCTCAAACGTATTCGGGTAAAACCGAGCAGGGCTCTCAGGAAATCAGAAACTCAGGATGAACCCATAAAGTGGTCTGTGGGAGACCCAAAGTAAACTAACCCCACGGTCTGTGGGAGACCCGGAACAAAAAGAACCCCGGTGCAGCGTCGAAGGTGCTTTTGAGCATAAGGCCAAGAGAGAGAGTATTGGTACCATGGGAAGAATATGAAAGCATAGACATAATTAATGTGACATAAAGCGAGTTAATCGGCTGCTCCATCTCCTCCAATCAGGTCAGTAACTAAACATTAACAGTAATTAAATTCATTTGAAAAAAAGGGGGATAAGGAGTAGGCCTATAATAATAATAATAAAATAAATCGCAGTGAGTAAAAACAAATAGTAACTGAATATAAAGAAATAAAATGGGTAATAAGAATGCTAAATTAGAAGAAATTGTCACGATTTGGTGTGGTGTTGCTGAAAGAGGAGAGGTAGGACCCAAGTGCAGGACACAACAAGTTTATTTCCAGAGCTCGGGCAAACAACATAAATCTCCGCCACTCAGCAGGCAGGCAGGCAGGTAAAAACATCAGGAACGCCACTCGGCGAAACAAACAGGCAGGCAAAACAGGTAAACACAATCTTTCTCCTCTGGCTAGCATTAACTAATGGTCCGACAGGGAACAAAGGAAAGAGGGAGGTATAAATAGGGAGAACACAAACGGTGATTAGGAACACAATAGAAACAGGTGAAACTCATGAACACAAATTACTAACGTAAAGCTGCCGGGGACCAGTGCGCGGAGAAAAGGAAGTCTCTAGAAAATAATAGTCCCCCGGCAGGAAGTCCCCACGGAGAATCGTGACAGGACCCCCCCCTCAAGGCCGGATTCCAGACGGCCACAAAACCAGTCCAAAAACTCAAGCTACAGGGTGGACAGCAGGGAGTCGAGTCCAAGTCCAAACAAAAAAAAAACAAGGCTCTGACAGAAACAAGGCTCTGACAGGGCAGAGTTCAACTCACTCCTGGGGTGAACAAGGTCCGAGTCCCCCCCCCCCCCCCCAGACAGGCAAGCAAAGTCCGAAGCTGTTCCGGTGGACGGCCTTGCTGGCAGACCTGGGTCCGAAGCCGTTCGAGGACAGCCTCTGGGACGGGCGAAGGTCCGGGGCCGCTCGGGAGGACGGCCTCTAGCTGCCACGCTGACCGTGGAGGGTCCGGCTGCAGCGACACTGGAAGTACAGGTTGTGGTGGCGCTGGAGACTGCTGTAGCGAGGGGAACTGCCGTGGCAAGGGGGACTCTAGCCGCTGCTGTGGCGGCGGCGACTCGGGAAGCTTTGGAGGCTCCGGAGGCTCGGCTGGGCGCTGCTGCTGCTGGGCCGGCGGTGGTGGCATGGGCTGTGGCACTAGAGGGCGAGACTCCGGCTCGGGCGGTGCCTGATGGACCGGACCACCACGACGCCGAGGGACGGGAACAGGCAGGACGGGAGCAGGCAGGACGGGAGCAGGCAGGACGGGAGCAGGCAAGACGGGAACAGGCAGGACAGGAACAGGCAGGACAGGAGGAGGCAGGACGGGAGCAGGCAGGACGGGAACAGGGGCACAGCTCGGGAAGCTCTGGCTGCTGCGGCGGGTCGGGAAGCTCTGGCTGCTGTGGCGGCTCGGGAAGCTCTGGCTGCTGCTGCGGCTCGGGAAGCTCTGGCTGCTGCTGCGGTGGAACATGGACTGGGACCCTAGTGGGGACGTCATCGCCGGCGTGCTGAGGCTCGAGGAACAGGACGGGGACCTCAGTGGGAACGTCGGCGGCGGCGCACTGAGGCTCAGGGACCAGGGCTGGGACCTCAGAGGGGACAAGGACGTCGGCGCACTGAGGATGCAGGACCCTGGAGGAACCCACAGCGGGGATGCTGTCGTCGGCGCACTGAGGTTATAGGATCCTGGGGAAAACCTCAGCGGGGACAACCACGTCGGCACACTGAGGAGCTCGGATCCTTGGTGGGGCCTTGGTGGAGACGATCTGCAAGGAAGAATGGCAGAGGATCCCCAGATCCAGGTGTGAAAAAGTTGTTGCATCATTCCCAAGAAGACTCATGGCTGTACTAGCTCGAAAGGGTGCTTCTACTCAATACTGAGCATAGTGTCCGAATACTTATGACCATGTGATAACTCAGTTTTTCTTTTTTAATAAATTTGCAAAAATTTCTACATTTCTGTTTTTTTCTGTCAAGATGGGGTGCTGAGTGTACATTAATGAGAAATAAAATGAACTTTTTTGATTTTGGCAAATGGCTGCAATGACACAAAGAGTGAAAAATTTAAAGGGGTCTGAATGCATGCGGCTACTGTTCTCCAAAAAAGAGCAAAAGCACAAAAGAAAGTTAGAAAAACAGCTGAAGTGTTTTTCACTGACTATGATAATGGAATGGTTTCTGAGTGTTATTTTCAGGGGGACAAGCAATGGGGGACGAGGTCGTGGCCGGAGACCTGGCAGACAGCAGATAGTTGATCATGACTACTGCTACGTCTGTGGAAAAGCAGCACACTGGGCCAAGAACTGCCTACAGAGAAAGACACGCCCTGAGCAGCAGGAGGGAGGAGCGGGCTACTCTGCATGACTAGACAACAAAAAAATGCAAAATGCAAAATACACACACTGAACAGCATAAAGAGATACGAGACACACATCTGACTGAAGCTAACATTTTGAGCCTAGAAGGAGTAACTGAACTCATGCTGTATAAAGAAAAACCAAAAGTAAAATTGCTGGTGCAAGGAATAAAAATAAAATTCCTGTGTGACACAGGAGCTTGTAGGTCAGTTCTTAGTAATCCACCAGACAAACTCAAACTGACTACAAAAGAACATATTTTAGTAAAAGCGGCAAATGGAGGACTACATGTTGACCCACTGACAACGCCATTTGAAGTACACGATCCAGAATCAGGACACAGCACACAACATCAGTTGTACTATCAGACAGGTGTCCAGTTAATCTGTTAGGAAGAGATTTACTCACTGCTTTAAACATAGGGATACATTCTACAGTGAAGGGGATGAGAGCTGTCAGGCTAGAGAGTGATCTTTTCTTAACTGAAAGTGTTCAGCTACCAAAACATTATTACACCTTAGACTTAGTCACAGAGGGACCCAGTTCAGTAACCACAGATTTGGGGAAAATGACAGGCGAGGTATCTGCTGCACAGGCCATTAGACAGACTCCAGACAACATGCACTGTACAATGTACTTCATACACAACCCAGGGTCAGATGAGGTGTATGAAAAACAGTTTTTCAAGAACAAAACTACCAGGAATAGACTAACCAGCCTCTGTTGGAACAAAGCAGGATATGTAGGAGCAGCATGCAGACTACAACCCGAGGAAGAGATACTGTTCAAATTGTGGGTGAGCCCACACATTTCACTTGCTAAACCTTCAACAGCTGAGTGGAAAGATTTAGGAGCATTTGTAAACAGGGCTGAGGAGGTGGGGACTGCCTGGGAACCAGTTCCAGGTGACCCTCATGTTTTCTACAACCGCACTGTAGACAGATATAGCAAGAGGTTGAACTGGTGCACAATCACAACAAAAGCTAAACATGTAAGTGTAAAAGAATGAGTAGAAGTGTTCACTCTAACAACAGAGGAAGAAGATCAATTAAAAGAAATTCCCTCATATTTATGGTCTACAGGAGCAGCAGATGTAGGGAAAATCAAAGGAGTAGAACCAGTTAAAATAACACCAAAAGCTACCTTCAGGCCCTTTCAAAGACAATATCCACTAAAACCTGAAGCTGTTGAAGGAATTAAACCAGTATTTGACTCATTACTAAAAGCAGGCATTATCAGAGAGTGTCCAGATTCACCATGCAACACACCAATGTTTCCTGTTAAAAAGGCTGCCCCATCCACCGGTTGGAGGATGGTGCAGGACTTACAAGCTGTAAATACAGCAGTGACACCTAGAGCTCCACTGGTACCAGACCCACACACCCTGCTGTATGACATCAAGCCCTGCTCAAAGTGGTTTACTGTCACTGATGTAGCAAATGCATTTTTCTCTATTGAAGTTGACAAACGATGACAGTTTTGGTTTGCATTTGAGTTTTTGGGCAAAAAATGGACTTGGACGTGGATCTTGCAGGGTTATTGTGAGTCTTGTGGGGATTTTACACCAGGGCAAAGGGTCACTTGGATAGTAAACCAATGTGGGGGTTTTACACTAGGTCAAAGAGTCACTTGAATATTTACTTAACAATCTGTTTTCTTTGATGAAAGAAGGCTGAAGATAGATACCTGAACAAACATGTGGGGTCTGTTCAAGATTAGTCCACCCCTTTCTTTTCAAAGATATATAAACCTGATTCTATAACACAGAGTCAGAGGATTTCTGCAAGGACGTCCTCTCCGGGCCCGTGATTAAACCTGAAATGATTCATCACACTTGTTGTTTCTGAGAATTAGCAACTCTCAAACTAACAAGAAATTTCCACGACAGTCTCCTACCATCTTTTCCCAAGTAATATCTGCTAACTTAGCTAAGTTTTCACCTCCTACAGGAAGTCAAATGCTTTTGTATGTAGATGATATTTTGATATGCTCTGAAACATAAGAACAATGCAAAATAGACACCATAGCTCTGCTTACGTTTCTAGCAGAACAGGGACACAAAGTGAGTAAGAACAAACTACAGCTGTGGAAAAGGGAAGCTAAATACCTAGGTCACAACCTCTCACAGCAAGGGAGAGCCTTAGATTCACACAGAAAAGAGGCTATACTTAAAGCACCAAAACCACAAACTAAAAGACAGATAATGTCTTTCCTAGGTATGACAAACCTCTGCAGAGCATGGATACCAAACTATTCAGAGTTCAATTCAATTCAATTTATTTCTTTGTATAGTGCCAAATCACAATACAAATCATCTCAAGGCACTTTACAAAAACTAAAACTAAAAACCCAACAATTCCCTTATGAGCAAGCACTTGGCGACAGTGGAGAGGAAAAACTCCCTTTAACGGAAGAAAAAACCTCCAGCAGAACTGGGCTCAGTTTGGGTGGCCATCTGCCTCGACTGGTTGGGGTGAGTGGATAGAGGAGAGAGAAAAGAACAGCAACAATAAACAACAAAAAGACACTGCAGGTTGGTGGGACCAGTAACTGCACATCAGCGATATACAGCTCCAGGACCAGGGACACCTGCAGAAGGTACAGAGAGAACAGAGAGAGAGGGAGAGAGCACAAACCAGGGGAGAGAGAGAGCACAAGGTTAGTGAAATTCACTGCAGCCCTCCACCAGTCGGGGCTTTATGGCGGAGTGGCCCGACGGAAGCCTCTCCGAAGTGCAAGACACATGAAAGAGTTTGCCAAAAAACACATGAAGGACTCCCAGACTATGAGAAATAAGATTCTCTGGTCTGATGAGACCAAGATTGAACTTTTTGGCGTTAATTCTAAGCGGTATGTGTGGCGAAAACCAGGCACTGCTCATCACCTGCCCAATACAATACAATACCTACCTCCTTTCTGAGAGACATGAACTTGGTGCTCGCAGTATGAGTGCAACTTTCCTGGTCCCAGGGTGTCCGTGGATCCTTAAAAAGTCTTAAATTCCATATTATAAAACTAAGGCCTTAATTAGCATTAAAATGTCTTAAATTCGCGTTTCAAAGGTCTTAAAATGAAATCTAACCGAACCCATAAAGAAGATTTTATTTTCATCTTGAAATCAATTTGAAAGCCTTTTGCATATTTGTTACGCAGAACGAAATAGGCGGAACCAACTAAAATACACGTTTGAGGGGAGTTTATTTATTTAACACATGCTTTCCGGCAGCTGCGTGAACTGCGGGGAAGTTTCAGCATTAGTCTTTTGCCATGGGTAAATGTAAATTTAATGACAATTGGTTACAAAACCCTAATTTTGCACCGTGGTTAAGTCCAGTTAGTGGCAACGTGTTCGAGGTCCGGTACAGGCTGTGCAAAAAAATTTAAAACTTGGAACAATGGGTATGAAAGCTTTGGAGACCCACATGCGGTGTGAATAAGACAAAGCAGCTGCGGAAACCTGTCGGAAAACACCAGGCATTTTATTTTTGTTTTACTCAATAAATCAAACGGTGTGTAAACAGTTTATATCAATAAACAGTGTGTTATGGTAATTGGTTGTATTGTGGGATGTTTTATTTTATTTCTACAAAATTGGTCATAAATTTCATTCAGCGTGGTATTAAAAAGGTATTAAAAAGTCTTAAATCTAGCTCTTAGAAACCTGCAGATACCCTGTGGTCCTCCACATCGGACATATTCCTCACAAGAACCCTCTCAGCAGGTGACAGCACTGCACCTTGTTTCTTTTGGCCATAACAAACAGCAAGTAAACAGGTGAGTTGATTCACTAGTTATATAAACAGTTATATAAAATTATAAGCATGCAATTCAATTAATTCAATTCAGTTTTATTTGTATAGCGCCAAATCACAATACAATCATCTCAAGACATTTTACAAAAAACAAAAAAACCCAACAAATCCCTTATGAACAAACACTTGGGGACAGTGGAGAGGAAAAACTCCCTTTAATGGAACTGGGAGAACTGACCCCTGTGACGCTGTTTCCTGGTAAGTGAATTCACTTCCTGTTGTAAGCGTGTTGTGCTGTATAGCACACTAACGATTAGAAACAGACTACCTTTAGTCTAACACAGTCTAAACTCTCTGAATAATTCAATAACCACTACATATTTGTCACGGACCGGCCGGACTCTTCCCCCAATCCGGTAAGACGATCCAGTTCACCTGTGTTCTGATGATCAATTAGACTCACCTGTCCCTCGTCCCTCAGCTGCCTATAAAGATGCCTGCCACTAGCGAAAGGACGTCCGATCTCGTTAGTGACTGCAGTGACTTGTTACAACGCAGAACCTACCGTCGTTCAAAGGACCCCAACCTTGAAACCTTGTTTCTCCTGAGCCCCACTCCACCTCCTTGCCGACTGACCTTCAGTCCTCCAGTGCTCCGGTCTCCGGATTCCAGCGTTCCCACGTTCCACGTTCCCACAAGCTGTAAATAAAGACTCCTGAATCCTCTCTACTCCATGTGTGCTGAATACTTATAATAGAAGATCAGACCTACAGACCGACAGGATGAGTTCACCTGACCCATTTCAGGAGCTGGTGGACGTATTGAAGGAGACACTTTGCCGCATTCCTCCCGCTGCCGTACCCGGAACTTCGATGCCCCGACATTCACCTCAGGGAATGGTTCTTCGGTGGTGATTGCCAGCACGTTGGCCAGACCAACGCCCTTTTCCGGGGCCATGGAGGAGTGCAGTGGATTCCTTCTCCAGTGCAAACTCATTCTGGACCAACATCCCCATATGTTCCCCACGGATAGTTCGAAGATTGCCTTTGTCGTCACCTCTCTGACCGGTCCCGCTCTCCAATGGGCAGAAACCATTTTAAGTCAGGCGGGACCCGCCGCCCAATCGTATGACAATTTCACCGCTCACTTTCGGGAGGTGTTCTGTTGCCCTCCCGGAGACTCCTCAATCGGTGAGCAACTGTATCACTTTAAACAGGGAACGCTCTCCATACAACAATATTCTCTCAAATTCCGGACCGTGGCGGCTGCTAGCGGCTGGAATGAGCCTTCCCTACTAACCGCCTTTCGCCAGGGATTGGAACCTGACCTACGCCGCCACCTGGCGGCCTACGACGATACTTGCGGTCTTGAAAAGTTTATCCAACTAGCTATACGGTGTGCCAACCGTATTAGTGCCTGCCCCCGGGATAGCCCGGCCACACCCATCAGATTTCCTCCCTGCTTGCCTGTGATCTCAAGCGCTCCAGAGCCCATGCAAACAGACGTCACTCGCCTCACTCCGGCAGAACGACAAAGACGCCTAGGACAGGGTCTCTGCTTATACTGTGGCGGCAGTAGACATAGGATCCGAGAGTGCCCAGTGCATCCCATACGAACCTGGGTGAGTACGATCCATCCTCCTCTTCCCAAAATGAAACCCCTCACTGCTATGGCCCATTTAATCCTTGGTACTTCTTTGATACCAGTTACTGCCCTCATCGACTCTGGGTCAGCGGGGAACTTCATCTCCAGCAACCTCTGTCGGCAATTTGGAACCCCGACCACGACCACAGAAACCCCCTACAATGTCCAATCCGTGACCGGAACCCCACTAACGACCTCCCACGTTTCCCGTCGTGTGGGGCCCCTGCTTCTCCAGGTGGTAGTCCCACCTGGAAAGGAACAGATCCATCTACTAGTCCTAGAGGGAGCCACGGTGGATCTCATCTTAGGCCGCCCATGGTTAATAAAACATAACCCCATCGTATCGTGGACTACAGGGGAGATCCTCCGGTGGGGGGAGGAGTGTTTCCCCGAGTGTTTCCCGAGACGTCCCCAACCTAGCCCTACTACCCCTACACCTCTAAAGCTCCACTCCACCTCCATAGAAAGTCCCAGAAGGGCTCAATCGCTCCGATTAGCCCCTAGGTATTTGCAGTTCAGCGACATTTTTTGCCCCCAACAAGCCACTCAGCTCCCGCCACACAGACCATGGGACTGTGCGATAGATCTGATTCCTGGAAAACCACTCCCACGGAGACGTATTTACCCATTAGCTTTGCCAGAGCAAGACGCCATGGAGGAATACATCCAGGAGGCGCTACGTTAAGGTTACATTGCACCCTCCATTTCGCCAGCGGCAGCGAGTTTCTTCTTTGTGGGCAAGAAGGATGGGGGATTATGACCTTGCATAGACTATCACAAACTAACATAACGGTAAAATTTCGTTACCCTCTCCCGTTAGTATCAGCCGCCTTAGAACAGCTTCGAGGAGCCACCATCTTTACGAAACTCGACCTACGCAGTGCCTATAATCTTATACGGATACGTAGGGGAGATGAATGGAAAACCGCCTTCGTAACCCCTACAGCCCACTACGAATACAGAGTTATGCCTTACGGACTTGTGAATGCCCCAGCTGTATTCCAGAATTTTATGCACGAGATACTCAGAGACTTTCTCCATCGATTTGTAATAGTGTACATAGACGACATACTCATCTACTCCCAGAACCCTCAGGAACACCACCACCACGTGACACAGGTACTCATTCGTTTACAACAGCACCGCTTGTACCTTAAGGCTGAGAAGTGCCTATTCCATCAGTCTTCGGTGCACTTCCTCGGTTACATCATAAGCAGAAGAGGAGTACAAATGGATCAGGATAAGGTGAAATCTGTCTCTTCTTGGCCTCAACCCACGTCCATTAAGGAGTTACAAAAATTCCTGGGATTCTCCAACTTTTACCGCCGTTTCATTGCCGGATACAGTACCATCTCCAGCCCCCTCACGGACCTATTGAAGGGTCAAACCAAGACACTCGACTGGAACCCGAGAGCAGAACAGGCCTTTTGAACTTTGAAATACGCTTTTACTCACGCCCCACTCCTGGTTCATCCAAATCCCAACTCCCCTTTTGTAGTGGAGGTGGACGCTTCCATGACCAGAGTTGGAGCCGTCCTGTCTCAATACCAGGGAACCCCGGCCCGACTGCACCCCTGCGCCTATTTTTCCCGAAAACTGACCCCGACGGAGAAGAACTATGATATTGGGAACCGTGAGCTGCTAGCTATCAAACTAGCTTTGGAGGAATGGCAGCACTGGTTGGAGGGGGCCAGGCATCCCTTCCTGGTCCTGACGGACCACAAGAACCTGCAATACCTCCGGGAAGCTAAGCGGCTTAACCCTCGCCAGGCTCGATGGGCTCTGTTTTTCACACGGTTTCAGTTTAAGATTTCCTATCGTCCTGGGCGTAGGAACGCTAAAGCAGATGCCTTGTCCCGCCTTCACGCATCCGCGGAGGAGGATGACCAGCCGGAGGAAATCCTTCCGTCTCAGATCTTCGTGAACCCCATTCAGTGGACAACCCCGAACCAAGACTCCACTACTCCTATGTGCTCCCCTCCTGGGTGTCCACCCCACTTGCGGTATGTATGTACCTCGTCTACAACGCATCCCACTCATCCACTCGGTGCACTCCTCCCTAGGCACGGGTCATCCTGGGCCTACAGCCACACTAACCCTTATGAAGGAGTGATACTGGTGGCCCAGCATGGCAAGGGACATAAAGCGTTTCATCCGTGGCTGTGCCGAGTGTGCTGTCTCCAAGAGTCCTCGCCACCTACCAGCGGGGAAACAATGCCCCCTGCCGGTTCCTAACCGATCATGGTCCCATCTGGGCGTTGACTTCATCACTGACTTACCCTGCTCCAACGGTAAGACCTGCATATTGGTCATCATCGACTGCTTCTCCAAATTTTGTCGCCTTGTGCCCCTTGCAGGCTTGCCCACGGCTCTCCAGACGGCGGAACTACTCTTTGACCAGGTGTTTCGGAACTTTGGCCTGCCGGAGGACATCGTATCCGATAGAGGACCCCAGTTTATATCACGAGTCTGGAAGGCCTTCCTCGCGCTCCTGAATGTAACCGTGAGTCTGTCCTCTGGTTATCATCCGCAGACGAACGGACAAACTGAGAGGAAAATCCAGGAGGTGAGCCGCTTTTTACGGACATTCTGCCATGATCGCCAGGAGAACTGGGAGCGTTTCCTTGGATGGGCTGAATATGCACAAAACTCCCTGGTTCACAGTTCCACCGGACTCACTCCGTTCCAATGTGTATTTGGATACTGTGTACTTGGATAATGTTAAAAAGTGTACTTTATAATACACTTTTTAACATTATTTTACCCCTTTTTTAACCGCATTTGGAATTTTAGTGAGGATTTTATTTTTACTTTTATTTTTGATCAACCTCCAATGACCATGCCTCTCTTCCCTGAGGACGATCACAGCAAACTCCTACAGAAAATCTCTATGCAGGAAACTAAAGTGCAAAGATTAGAGATGTACATGGAGATAAATGGACTATCTGGGAAAGAGGACACTACTCTACCACTCTACCATAGTAGCAGACAAGAGCATGCTAGTATACAGATAACTAGCATTAACAAGACTGAGCAACAGGAGGGTTGTGTCCGGGTAAATAAAACTACTGGTATCAATCTTCCTTGGAAGGCTCTCAGAGCAAAGCCAAAGACTAAATCAGGACAAGCAATAGGCAGAACTCAGCGCCCAGAAATCTGTGATGCCAGCGTTATCATCCTCCTCAACTCCTGTGCAGAGGAAAGCACAGCCATGGATAACAGCTAAAGGGAAAAGGAGCAACAAAACTCCTAAGGAACTAACTGTACAGCTAGAAAATAGATTTGCTCCACTACTGCAGGACCCTGGATCTTCATCTGATCACTTGGACAATCCCCCACACCCACAGAGAGGGGTAAAGTCTGAAAACACAACAGAAGACAGAAAACTAAGAGGAAAGCTAACAGGGCCTCAGACTCTGATTGTGGGTGACTCTGCCATAAAAGATGTGAGACGGATGTGCAGTAACAACACAAAAGTGCTGTATTTCTCAAAAGATATGGTCTCTCACACTACTGACAAAATCCTGAGCATTGTTGCATAAAACCCAACTGTGAAAAACCTCGTACTACACACAGGGGCAAGTGATATTGTGAAGCAGCAGTCCGAAATCCTCAAAAAGGACTTTAATAATCTGCTAAACACAGTAAGGTCGCTAAATGCAGAAGTTTTTATCAGTGGACCTCTACCACCAGTCAGAGGACGAACTGAGAAATTCAGCAGGTTACTAGCACTGAACACATGGCTTTCAACTGCATGTGATGTCCACTCAGTACATTTTATTGATAATTTTAACCATTTCTGGGATCGCAGGCATCTTTTTAAGGGAGACGGATTGTCTCTAAATAAATCAGGAGTAAAAGCTTTCACCTCCAACCTATTTTTCTTCCTGCACCACAATCTTCCCTCTGCCAAGGACAAGATACGACGGGAATCTGCCAAGGACAAGATACGACGGGAATCTAAACAAAATGAAGAAACATCAAAACATCCAAAGCCAACACTCCCCCCCGAATGCTCTAACATGGAGAGAAGTCAGAGCAAAGATGAGGAGGCCACACCCCCTCCACTAGCAGACACTGCCTGTGAGGATTCACTTCCCACAACCCCGCAAACCCTACCTAGTTCACCATCTTCCCGGGGCATCCCATTCCCCATCACCAAGAACCTCGCCAACCTGATGAAGCACATCACTACTGGGCTCAAACTGACCCCCCCCCCCAGTGTCATTTTCAACCCCAGAAGCCCCTCAAAGCAGCATGCCCCACCAATTCCTCAGCAAGCTCTGCTGCAATCATCACAATTGCAGCATCCACCACCCCCTCCTCCACACCGTCAAGGAAATCATTCTTTGTCTCAACAGCCTCATAACAGCACAGTAAGCTCCAACTGATATGTGCTGGGTCCAGGCTGCAATACTGTTAGTCATGGCTCTCTCCAGGAAAAGCCGGGGCCCAATATGCAAATAGCTGTTTCAATCCCAGTTTTGATAGGTAACAGAAAAAGTTTGGTAAATCTACAAAGAAATAAGATTTACCCAATGCATTCTGCGAATTTATGTATCCCTTGCCAACCACAGTATGTCCCAGAACATGGGGAAAACAATGTTTTTAACACACTAAATGTAGCTCTTTTAAATGTCAGGTCTTTGGTAGGCAAATCATTTTATTATTAAGCACAAGCTTGATTTTATGTTTTTAACTGAAACATGGTTAGGACAAGATAATAATGCTGCAGTTCTTATTGAATCAACCCCTCCAAATTTCAGTTTCATGAGTGAAACAAGAATACATAAGAAAGGAGGTGGAAAAGTAAAGTGGAAAGTTTGACTCCTTTGAATCTGTTGCTCTTCATACCAAATCCTCCTGTCGAACAATATTTGTAACTATTTATAGGCCCCCAAAATACAATGCACATTTTCTTGACGAGTTTGCAAAATTACTATCTATTGTATGTATTGATTTTGATTGTATTGTTTTAGTGGGTGACTTTAACATTCATGTTGATAATCTCAATGATGCAAGTGCAAAAGAACTCTTGAACATCCTGGACAACTTTGGGCTTTCTCAGCATGTAACAGATCCAACACACACAAGGGACACACACTGGATCTAATAATCTCTAAAGGTTTTAATATTTCTGAGCTGGAGGTGACTGATGTTGCTCTTTCTGATCATTACTGTGTTTTTTTTAAAACAACCACCCCTGCTGTTTTGAACACAGGCGAAACAGAGGTAGTCAAAAAGCGGAATATTAACAAGAAGAGCTGTGCATTATTCATTCAGGCTTTTGCACCATCACCAACCATGCCATCAGCCCCTGTTGATGATCTTGTAAGCAGTTTCAGTTCCAAAGTTATGACTGTTATTGATTCCATTGCCCCAATTAAGACCAAGGTATTGTCAGCAAGAAAAAAGTCAAAGTAACCTTGGAGAAAAGCCACAGTGGTTAAAATTCAGAAAAGAATATGCAGACAGGCAGAACGCAAGTGGCGAAAAACCAAACTCCAGGTTCATTTCGACTTGTACAAAGAGTCTTCACAACTATAACCAAAAATTAAAAAATGCAAGGCAATCATTTTTCTCAGAGGTTATCAACAGAAACAGCAATAATGCCTGCACATTGTTTTCTGTTGTAGACAGACTCACAAACCCAGCACCCTCTGTTCCTTCTGAACTGCTGTCCAAAAAGTCATGCAATGATTTTGCAGCCTTTTTCACAGACAAAATATCAAATATAAGACAAACTATATCTAGCTGCAGTCCTAGGAACATGACAATATCACCTGTGCCTCCTTGTTCTCCAGTGAATCTAGAACATTTTGATCTCCTTGATCACAGAGCTCTGGCAGAAACGCTTCTACAATTAAAATCTATATCATGCTGCCTTGATATTTTACCAGCAAATTTTTTTAAAAATGTTTTTAACAGCTTAGCTCCAGATGTATTACAGATTGTCAATAGTTCTCTTCAGTCAGGGCGGTTTCCCCAGGCCTTAAAAACTAAACCTATAAAACCTCTTCTTAAAAAGCCTAATCTAGATGCTTCAGCAGTAAGTAACTACAGGCCAATATCAAATCTTCCATTTTTGGGAAAAATAATTGAAAAAGTAGTTTCTCAACAAATTCACAGATTTATGGTGCAAAACAATCTTTTTAATGCACTTCTGTCTGGATTTCGCGCACCATCACTAAAGACCATCACTATCAATGATGGGATTGAGCTTAATGAGTAAGCTTTGGAAATGTTGCGGTTTGCTTGGATGGAGTTAAATTCCACCGAATATCCCTTCCACTGCACACTTCTAATAATTTCTCTTTCTGCTCTTTCAAGAGAATCCACAGAAACACCATTTTTCTGGTGTCCAAACTAGTTCACCATGAAGGAAAGGAGGTCCTGTCAACCATGTGGTGGTGAGCAGTTTGGAAGCTAGAATGAAATGTGAACCATGATCGGCTGGGTTTTCGTCTTATGGCACATAATGCCATTGGTCAGGTTTCGAGAACTGCTTAATTCTTTGCACTCTGTTATTCACGTAGATGTAGAAGCGTCGAGACTGGTTGTGAATATAACCCAGGACAACTTTGCCGTCAGTATAGAAGCTGCCCGAACTGAGGTCCGTTTCCATTTCTTCACTTATGACTTCTGCAATCTCTACGACCAACACCGCTGAGCACAGCTCCAGCCTCAGGACAGTAAGATCAGGCCGCAGGGTGAGTCTCGACTTCCCTTGCACAAACCCCACTTCTTTAAGTCCGTCTTTAGTTATGACTCAGAGATATGCGACCACAGAAATAGCTTTAACTGAAGCGTCTGAAAAGACACAAAGGTCCACACTTTGATCTTCAGAGAGAGATGCTGATGAACATGTGCGGGGCACACGAATTTCAGTGAGACTATGCAGAGAATTCTGCCACTCCATCCATCTTCCTTTGAAACTCTCAGGGAGGCTTGAATCCCAATCACTGCCTTGTATCATCATCTCTCTAAGAAGTAGATGTCCTTGTATAGTTATCGGCGCCAGGAAACCCAAAGGATCGAACAGACTGTTAACTACGGACAACACCCCTCTTCGTGTATATGGTCTTTCCATTGTTGGGACGTGAATAGATTAAGATTCTGAAGGTCTTTGGCTCGATCTTCCATTGAAAATGCATTCAGCACTTCAGCTTTATTCAAAGCCACTTTGTGGAGCTTAAGGTTTGAAGCAGCCAAACCCTTTGTGAGGATATCAATGGCTTCTTCAACAGTTGGGAATGACCTCAAGGCATCATCCATGTAAAAGTCTCTCTTGACAAAGTGGTACATGTCTGAGCCAAATTCCTCTTTTCCCTCCTGTGCCACTTTACGCAATCCATAAATGGCCACTGGCGGTGAGGGGCTGTTCCCGAACACATGAACCCTCATCCGCAATCAATGACCTCTTTCGCTGGATTGTTGTCTTTATACCAGATGAAACGAAGAACATCTCTACAGTCCTCACGCACAAGGAAGCAGTGGAACATCTACTGGATATCCGCTGTAATTGCTACCGGCTCTTTTCTAAATCTCAAAAGAACACCCAGCAGACTGTTATTCATGTCTGGCCCATTAAGCAGCACGTCGTTAAGTGAAACACCATCAAACATGGCACTAGAGTTGAAAACCACACGTATCCATGGGATTGTGTTTCTGAGGGTTTGTATATTCCAAAGAAGGGCAAATACATATACTCTTTACCTTCTTGCACCGGAGGACCAAGCTCTGCGTGGTGGCTGTCAAATATTTCCTGCATGAATTCCATGAAATGAGCTTTCATTTCTGGACGTTTCTCGAGTGTGCGGCTCAGAGACTTGAACCTACTCACAGCATAGGCCCAATTATTAGGCAAACACTGTTGTGGGTTTCAAAAAGGTAGGGGGCTACCCAGCTGTTTGTTGAATCTTGGAAGAATTCATTCTCCATGGTCCTGAGAAACTCGACATCTGCAGAAGGAGCAAGTTTATTGTCAATCATAGGTGCAAGCGACCTATTACTTTGGTCATCTAGCATGGCATACATTCTTCTGCACTTGCTGGGATCATCATCAGGGTATACATTAACTAAACATATTTTTAAACAAGATTTCCCTTTTAAGCCTCCACCACATACCTCTGTGCATTTGGGTGAAACCTCAGTGTGAAATACCGCTTCCTTCTCCCCGTCATGCTGTTCAATAAAATGCTGTTAAATCATAAATGTGCAGCCGCTGTCATGATTCTTAGTGACTTGTGAAATTTGGGTCACAGATTTCTCCACCCAAAAGCACCAAAAGTCAATTCCGTGTTCAACAAAGTGTTTATTTACAATAATAAAGGTTGACGAATTGTACTATTTGTGGATGGATGAACAGCAGGATGGAGATTGGAGTAGTCTTCAATCCGGATTCGGCTGGGAGAAGAATCAGTGCGATGATAGTGAAAACCTTCTTCCAGATCGAGGGAAACCATGGAGTGGATATATTTACGGCTCCTTCCAAGGTCCACTGCATGCGTTCCTTATGAAGCTTGAAGTGGAATGAGAGAGAGGAGACATTAGTGAGAATGTTAGCCGGGAGAGGTTAACGCACCTGTCTCATTTGTTTAGGTGCGGAATGACGTCCTTGCGTTCTTCTCTGGCCCGACTCCGTTGCTTAGCGTCGAGTTGCACTCCTCGACCTGATTACGATTCAGGAACCGCTAATTCAGTCCTCCTACTCTTCTCAGTATTTCCATCGAGGGCAGGCTTTCCAAAGTCACTTAGCCGAAGGTGTATCTTCACCGGGCGACTACGGCAGGTGGAGTTTGGCTTTCTCCCTCTGGATTGCGCTGAGTAAATCATAATGTAATGCAGTGATCTGTGGAAAAGACAACAGACAACCTGGCAGCTTGTTGCTGCCCGGGGTCTGCTATTTAAACAGAGCATCAAACCCAGGTGAAAAGTGTTAACCTAATGAGTCAACTGCGAATAGAATTACTGCATCCTACTGGTTCTTTCAGAATAAAGCTCCACTCCCGGAAGCTTTATTCTGGAACGTCACAGTGCCCCCCCCTCAATGGTCGGCTCCCGACGACCCACCCGGTTGGTCCGGGTGCGCCCGGTGAAACTCACGTATCATGTCTTTGTCAAATATGTCCCTTCTGGCGACCCAAGACCGTTCCTCAGGTCCGTACCACTCCCAATCCACTAAGTACTGCATGTCTCTCCCTCTCTTACGAGACCTCAGTAGACTTTTCACTGTGAAGACAGGTTCGCCGTCGAGCATATGGACCGGCGGGGGCCCAGGGGTTGGTGGGGACAGCGGACTTGAGATCACCGGTTTTACTCTAGAAACATGAAAAGTCGGATGGATCTTCAAATGTGGGGGCAATTTGAGTCTCACCGCTGCTGGGTTGATAATCTTAGTGGACCAATGAAGCGGGGGTTGAGCTTGGGCGAAGTGGACTTCAGAGGAATGTCCCGTGTGGACAGCCAGACCCGTTGTCCCACCTTATATACCGGTGCAGCTCTCCTCCGCTTGTTTGCCTGCGCAGAATAGGAAGAGACAGATTTTAATAGTTGCTGCCTAGCCGTACGCCAGGCAAGGTGGCAACGGCGTACCGCTGCTGCCGCGGACGGAACAGTGGTCTCCAGATCCTGGTTCTCAAACACAGGTGGTTGAAAACCCGAAACCACCTGGAAAGGTGAGAGTCCGGTAGCTGCTGAGGGAAGGCTATTCTGGGCATACTCAACCCAAGTTAAGTTACTGACCCACGATTCCGGGTGTTGGGCACACAAAGTTCTGAGTCCGCTTTCTAGTTCCTGGTTTAATCTCTCCGTCTGGCCGTTCGATTGAGGGTGGAAACCCGAGGAGAGGCTCACCGTGATGTCTAGTAGTTTGCAGAACTCCTTCCAGAACTTTGCCACGAATTGGGGACCCCTGTCTGATACTATGTCCTGGGGTAGTCCGTGCAACCGGAAAACATGATCCGCCAGGACTCGGGCCATCACTGGCGCAGACGGGAGCTGAGGGAGGGGCACAAAATGGACCATTTTAGAAAAGCGGTCGCAGACTGTCAGAATAGTGGTCATACCTTGTGACTTGGGGAGACCCGTGACGAAGTCCATTGCTATGGGGGACCAGGGACGTCTGGGTATCGGTAACGGGTGTAGGAGGCCGGCTGGAGACTGGTGAGACGCCTTCATCTGGGCGCAGACAGTACAGGCGTTTACGTAGTTTATAGTGTCCTTGCGTACCGACGGCCACCAAAACCATTGTCTCATCACCTCCAAGGTCCGTGCTACCCCTGGGTGGACGTGAAGATGGGAGTCATGACATAGACCGAGAACCCTCGTCCGGAACCGGGCTGGAACAAAAAGGCGGTCAGTGGGACAGGCGTTAGGTCTGGTGTTGCTGTTGTTGCCTGTGGACCGTATGATATCCTGTTCCAGAGTCACCCGCGCTGCTCCCAGGCGGGTTGCAGTAGGTAGGATGAACTTCGGTTCCTCCTCCTCATTTGCTGGTGCGTGTATCCGGGATAGAGCGTCCGCCTTGCTGTTCTGAGTTCCTGGACGAAAAGACAGCTTAAAATGGAACCTTTCAAAGAATATCGCCCATCGGGCCTGGCGCGAATTTAACCTTTTAGCTGTCCTTAAGTACTTGTGGGAATCGTTACTTCTATTACATTACAGCTTAAAGTATAACTTCTATTATATTACAGTGCAAGATTACTTCTATTACATTACAGCTTAAGGTATAACTTCTATTATATTATAGCTCAAGGTACAAGGTAGTATTAGCTTACATTTTGGTAGTATTAGCTTACATTTATCATATAATGGATTTTAAGGCATCATTACAGTATAATCATGAAGCATTCTAGTAGGTGTGAAACAGTAGTAGTTTAGACATGAACTTGTTTTTTAGTAATTGCAGAGTTTCCCACGGGATGAGAAGTAAATTAGACATAACATCAGATAGGATGTGCCTGGTGTTTTGGTTGTTGAACTCTGTCTTACAGGGCAGGTTGACTTCTGCCAGGAGGCATAGCAACAGGTGGATACCTCGGGACATCCCAACGTTTTCAACCTATGGGAGAAGAACACGCCAGCTTCCTAAAGATTGCACATTTCATTTTGTAATATTATCACCGGGTTAAGGGGAAAATAGTCAGTCAGACTTCGTGCCCTGACAGAAACTGTTATTGGCAAGGGAAAGTTTGACCCGGAGCTCTGTAACTGCTTTATATTCAGTGTGTTTTATTAAACGGCTTATTTGAGACCATATTCATCTCCTCCGTTTCATCAATCAAACGAACACGCGGAACTGAGGGAGAAAATACCAGTTCCAACAAGTTGGTGACCCCGAGAGTGATTGATCACGGAGGACTGGTCGGTGAAACAGACGGACGACTGCTTTTGACACCGGTCCCGGGACTACTTAGAAAGGTAAGCAGACGCCTGTTTTCTTTCAAAAGTCTGCTATTGAACAAGCTAAATTGAACGGTGTCAATAGTAAATCACACGTCTTCTAAATTTTAAAACACTGAATAAATTAGTAAAAACCTCAAGACGAATAAGAAAGTAAAAGGAGAAGTATATAAGTTTTAACTATAAGAGAAAAGTGATGTTGTAAAAAAAAAAAAAAAAAAAAAATTAATTAAACTATTACCCTCCGGCGTGGCTGCCATCGAATCCGACGGGAGGAGAAAACCGCTGGGTTAAGTCCCTGGTGGGATAGGGTCCACCTGAAATTTTAACTAGGACCGTAAGGTTGGAGTCCATTCCTGTAGACATACAGGATAAAGTCCCGAGGAAGGGTGCCTCTGGGGAGTGTTGGTTCGCCCCTAAAGACCCTAATTGAACACGCTAAAAGCATAGTATTTACGGCTCCATAAGAGCTGGTAAGTGGTGAAGGTAAAGTAAAGGCATAAGAGAATATAAAGATTAAAGGTTCATTTCAATTTTTTGGTAAGTATAAATAAGTAGTTGTTGTTTGTTTTGGGGTTTTTTTTTTTGTTTTTGTTTTTTGTTTGGTGTATATGTATATGTACTGTGTGTATTGTGTACAGTGACAGTGTCCTGAGTACGAAAAGCCGCCTGAGATCATTTGTGAAAACCTAACGGTGCTAACGAAGCAGTGGTCTCGTGGTCGAGAGAAGTAGTACTCAGTTGGGCCGGTTGCTCGGGTGTACTCCATACAAACCGGTTGGCTGTCACTGCTGTATATAATGGATGATGAAAGAATTAGAGAATGTGGAGGAGAAGGAGGCTGGTGTGTCACTCTTAAGTGGCAATGGGTAGAGGCACGTAATCAATTATTGAGTGGTATTCCCGAACAGGAACGGAAAAAACAAAAAGGTAAGTATCAGCAGAAATATGAGGAAGTGATCAGTAAGTACGGATTGCATGACGAGGATTTTGCGGATTTGGCAGCCCTCCTGATGCAAGAGGATCAGAGAGCATTGACGGAAGTGGAAGAACTAAAGAAGACAACAGCAAGTGGAATAATGATGAAGAGGAAGTGGAAGAAGGAAATGGAGGAAAAGGGAGCTCACAGACTGATGGTGCATAATATGGCACTTGCGGTGAGAGCGATGCAGGCTCGGACGGCAGTAGGTGATAAGAAGGAGACAGGTAAGTGTGCGAAGAACAGAAAGAATACGGAGGCTCGTCCGTCCCCGCCTGAAGCGCCCCCACCACCGCCTCCTATCCAGGCCCCGGTCTGGCGGATAAGGGGAGGAGAGTTAGATGTGGAGGAAGAAAGGGAAGATACTGGGTATTTATTGGGAGATTTAGAGCAGTGGAAGATGGAGGTAGGGAGTCGGACATCCACACCGTTAGAGGCGGAGGGCCGACGTAGAGGGAGTGAGAATAAGGCCAGTGTAAGGGACGAGGGAACAGTAAGTCAGAAGAAGGTGGAGCCATTTCAGGTGAGACAGGATAGGGAACGTAGGGAGAGACAGAATCAGTGGAATAGAGAGGAAGAGACATTGATTGACTTAGGGATAGATGAGGAAGATGTAGTGGAGAATGAGAATGGGCAAGAGGGGGTGGGGGTCACCCTGAGAGGTCAGCTGCAGGAGCATGAGCCACAGCAAGCACCCAGATATCTGTTGAGAAGCCATGCTCCAGCCCCACCCATACAAGCGCCCCTCTTGATGAAAGGGGGAAGGCACCAGTACAGACCATGGTCATTTGCGGATATGAATGGAATAGTGGAAAATCTCCCACATCCTACAGAGGGAGGAGGTAAGTGGTTAAATAAGTTTGAACAAATTACACAGGGACAAAAAGTGGCCTTAGGTGACTGAAGAGCTCTGATGGGACAGGTACTCTCAGTTTGGGATGTCAATCAAATTGAAGAAAGTGCTGGATGCATCCACTCACCAGACTGCACCCCATTTATTGAGTTGGCTACTCAAATTGGAAAAGCAATGCGTGTAAAGTTCCCAGCCCCGGCGGGGGCTGCGCACCTTCTCACATTTGCCCCTAAAGCAGGTGAGAGGCCAACTACATATCTTAATCGATGTAAAGACGAATGGACTAATTCCGTGGGGGTTCATCCACATTCAGAGAAAATTCAGGAGGAACTTTTCCGAAAGGCGGTGCTGGGAGGAGCCCCTAAGTCCGTGAGAGACAGCATGGCAGACAATCCTGATATACCTGGGAGTAACTCAGCGGTCTGGGAAAGGCACTTTCTCCATCACATGCAGAGAGTGCAGGATAAGGAAGATCAGGAGAATTTGGAGGTCGAGGAGCTGAAAAAGCAATTGTTGAAGTTACAGCTGGGAAAAGCCAGGCAGGAGGTTAATCAGGAGAAACTCAAAGACAAAAAAGCCAAACAACTGGTGCAACAGCCGGCTCCAGTGCATGCTGAAACTCCTGACCAGTTCCCAGCTCCTCCTTGGGTTCCATCACCACACCACCACCCTCCACCAGTAAATTATCCAGCAGTGAATTATCCAATAAATCATGGCTACGCACCGCGTGGGGGATTCGCAGGAGGATACGGGGGCGTCCCAAGAGGATGGTTCATGGGTGGAACAGGGCGAGGCAGTGGCCTGATATGTTATGGCTGTGGCCAACCTGGTCACATCATCAGAGAATGCCCAATGTATTACCAACGTCCTCCAGGCGGCCCACAGAGAGGAAACAGAGGCCGTGGACGTGGAGGTCCACCCAGAGCTACACATCAGGCTCCTAACCCGAACATGGCACCACCTGGTCCAGTAGGGCAATATCCCCTCAGCCAAGGGGAGGGGAACCTGTATTGACGAGGCCCACAGAGAAGACCTGACATTGGGAGGGCAGACCCAATGATCACAGTCCAAAAAAACCACGTCAATTTTGGTGGGAACAGAGGGTGTGGTTGGAGTGGTGGAGCTTAACGAGGACCAAAAGGTATGGTATGAAATGGGGCATGAAGCTTGCCCACATGTGTCTCTCTTGCTGCATCCCAAACATCAGGCTAAAGATTTGGGCCCAATGACTAAAACCCTGCTGTTGGCCATGGACTGGGCTCCCACCCATTTGCCGGACGTGTGGTTCTCTCCATCTCACAACGCTTACAAAATTAATCGGGAAGCTAAAGATCAGGTCTTATTGGAACATCAAACCATCACTCGCCATCATGGCAGGGAAAAATCTGATCATGAATTCTTTCCCCAGATGTTACAGGAACTGCCTGTTTCATTATGGTCGACGGGTCCCACGGACGTGGGTTTCTGTCATGAGTTGGAGCCTATCTCCTTCTCAGTTAAAGACACATTTCCCATCTGGCAACCTCAGTATCCTCATAAACCAGTTGCTGAAGAAGGTATAGCTGAAACGATTGACGGGTTAAAGCGTGTTGGAGTATTGGAGCCTTCCACTGCGGCCTGGAACACCCCAATACTCCCGGTAGAAAAACAGGGGACAGGTAAGTTTCGGATGGCACATGATTTGCGGAGAATTAATGCATTAGTGACGACACCAACTGTCCCCGTTCCAAATCCTTATACTGCCTTGGCATCACTATCCCCCGAGTATCAGTGGTTTTCTTGTATTGACTTGGCAAATACCTTTTTCTGTTTGCCATTGGCAGAAGAATGTCGTGACATTTTTTCATTTACGTTCCGAGGCGAACGGCTGCGATACACCAGACTCCCACAGGATTTTCTCTTGTCACCTGGGCTTTTCAATCATGCGTTGCATCAGCTCATGGAAGGTCTGCAGCTTCCACCTAACGTTGTTTTGGTTCAATATGTTGATGATTTGCTTTTGGCCGCTGCCACTCCTGAGGACTGCCTGGAAGGTACGCGTCGCGTGCTGCTTAAGCTCCATGACATTGGCTTTAAAGTCAGTAAATCTAAGTTGCAGCTGTGCCGCCGACAGGTTTCTTTTTTAGGCCGTTTGATATCTGCGTCTGGCTCAGGGCTGTCCCCCAGCATCGAACTTCCATTCTTCATCATCCCAAGCCCATGACAGTTAAACAGATGTTATCCTTTCTGGGCCTTACGGGGTTCAGTCGTCATTTTATCCCGGCATACAGTGAGCATACGGCTCCTTTGCGTGCTATGATCCAGCAAGCGGGACCTAAAAATTTAACAGCACCCCTTGATTGGAATGAATCTGCCGAACGCTCCTTTATTGACCTCAAAGGAGCTTTGTCACGTGCTGCTGATTTGGCTATTCCAGACTACTCTCAGCCGTTCTTTCTGGATGTTTCTGAAGCTGAACACACGGTAAACGGTGTTCTGTTCCAGAAACAAAGGGGGAGTAGAAAAGTACTTATGTACATCAGTATTCTGCTCGATAACATGGAAAAACGACATCCACCATGTACCAGGCATGCGGCAGGAGTGGCAAAGGTCATCCAGAAAACTGCACACATCGTAATGGGACATGCGCTTACCGTTTTAACGACGCACAGTGTGGTCTCATTTGTTAATTCGGCTGCCTTCACCATGACGTCTTTGAGACAGAGTAGGATAGCGAAAATCTTAGTCAGTCCACACATCACCTACACACATGAGGGCATCAACATGGCAGAACAGATGATGGAGGGTGAGCCCCACCAGTGTGAGGAAAGAATAATCAGGGAGATCAAAATCAGGCCAGATCTTAGCAGTATGGAGTTAGAAGGAGAAGCGGAGACAGTTTTTACAGATGGATGCTGTTACAGGCATCCCACTGAGGGACTGAAGGCAGGATATGCAGTTATCAGGGAGACAGAAGAGGGATTTGAGATTCTTAAGGCAGAAAGGCTTAGGGAAAGACCATCGGCCCAGCTAGCTGAACTGAAAGCAGTGATCGAAGTACTCAAATGGGGAAAAGGGAAAAGGATTAACATCTACACAGACTCAGCCTATGTGGTAGGAGCAGCCCAGACAGAACTAAAGCAGTGGGTCCGAACAGGATTTCAGACAGCTTCCCAACAGCCTATCAAACATGAGGAAGAAATGAGAGAATTGGCGGAAGTACTGATGGGACCACAAGCGGTGGCCATCATCAAATGTAAGGGACATGACAGGGCCACAACCAGAGTAGCGTGGGGGAATCAGAGGGCAGATGAGGAGGCTAAGAGAGTGGTAGGTTATCAAGCACACATGATGGTTCTCACTTCAGGGAGGGGGGTAACGGACATTCTGCCCCCGCTGACCAGCGCCCTGATTGAAGAAGCACAACAGGAAGCCTCCCCGTTGGAAAAATCAGTATGGAAGCACAGAGGAGCAACAGAAAATGGAGGACTATGGAGAGCACCGGATGGAAGACTGGTTTTGCCACCAAAACTAAAAGACAGTGTTTTGGCTGAAGCACATGGATTGACACACTTGGGACATAAGCAAATGGATCGATATCTTTCACATTGGTGGCATCCGTTTCTTCCAGACATGACTCAGCAGTACGTCCAGGCTTGTGACATCTGCCGAGGACATAATGTAAAGCCTACAGTAAGACCACAGGAAGGCACTTTTCCCATTAATACAGGACCAGGAGACGAGGTAATTATTGATTTCACAGATATGGGAGAACGAGTGGAAGGTAAGAGATATTTGTTGGTCCTGGTGGATGCCTACACAGGTTGGCCAGAGGCATGGCCGGCAAAGAGTGAAGACAGCAAAACTGTTATCAAATGTTTGACTAACCATTACATTCCACAGCATGGGTTTCCTAGGAAGGTCAGGTCTGACAATGGAACTCACTTTAAAAATGAGGACCTGAAAAGGGTTGAAGCAATGCTAGGCTTAAAGCATGCATTTGGCACGGTGTATCATCCACAATCGCAGAGAAAAGTGGAGCGCATGAACCAAACTCTGAAAACTAAATTGGCTAAAATCTGTGCACAGACAAAACTTAATTGGATACAAGCGCTCCCTATAGCCCTACTAGGCATAAGGGGGGCTGTAAATCGGGTTACAGGGTTCACTCCCTATGAATTGTTGACAGGGCGCCAGCTCCCGGGACCAGGAGCTGGACTAATGTTTGAGGAGCCTCCTAGGAGAGGCTATAGGCCGTATTATGATCAACTAAAGGCTCTTGTCTCAGCTTTCTCCACACAGATCACAGAAGCAGCAAAGGGAACAGGAGACGCAGGAGCAGGGCCTCATACGGCCGAGTGGGTGTTGCTGAAGGTCATCAAACGCAAGTGGTCGGAACCGCGCTGGACGGGACCGTTCAGAGTGGTGGAGAGGACATCTCATGCAGTGAGACTGCAAGGGAAAGGTGATGTATGGTATCACTGGAGTATGTGCACACCAGCAGAGGAGCCAGGTAAACAATTAAGTGACATCAAAGAGGCTCTTGGTGCTGAGGCAAACACAGAAGGGGACTCAAAATCATAGGTGAGAAGGTTTGAAGTTTGTTGTTTCAGCGACGGACAGAGACACAGAGTGAAATAAGACTTTGAGTCCGGAAAGACTGTTTGCTAAACCATACCGCCAGCATTTTTATTCTGATTTTATGGTTTTATATCTTTATACTTTTATATTTTTTGCTACATTTGTATTGCCTGCTTTTTCTAGAATCGAATCAGTGTGTTTTTATTAATCTCACAGTAGGGCAGCATGGATTTGCCATATAAGAAAATAACCATAGTTGCTGTAGTAGGTCTTAGCCTAATGATAGTGTTGGGAATATTTTCTTGGGAGAAACATGAGAGTGACCAGACCACTGAGACGAGAGGTAAGAGATCTGTGAAAATCAGTGATTACTGTTTGCTCAATTACGGAGGGATTGAGCTGACGTATGTCAGGGGCTCTCCGACTACTTTTCAATTTGACCTGTGTTCTGTCATCTCCTGCGGCAGGTACCTGGCGGCGTGGAGAGGGTATGATCTTTATCTGTGTGGCTACTATGGTTTTAATGATATGTGTCTTCGTAATCAGGATTCTCCTAGCATGTGTCCAACTTGGGGGGCGGTAGCAGCTTCAACTGATCCACATTGGTTACCCTCCACTCCCGGTGGCATGGATCCACAGTGGCAAAGTAAGATCAGATTTTTCCGCAATAATGGAGCCCACGACAAAAATCCAGTGGGGCTCACTATTGGCCAGTCGTTCACTTACCCCTTTTTAGAGGGCCAGGGACAGAGATATGTCTATTTGGTCCTCGGAGTGGATGTTTCTGGCACTGATCCAATGGGCGTCATTAAAAATAATCTGATAGACCCTCCTCCACTTAACCAGGCCCACATCACGACACCGGCAGTTCCATCAGGTAAGCCCGCACCTGACACAGAAATTGAGGTACCAGGTACAGTCCTGGCGTTAGATTACAGTAAAATTACCACTACTGATGTAGTCCAATTGGCAACTGGGTATGGGGATAAAAATTTATGGTTGGATTGGTTAATTGGTACAGTTAAAGAAAGAGGGATGGGGGATTGTGTGGCCTGTTCTGCACCTAGGCCAATTCTTTTTACAGAGCCGGCACCTTTGTACCCAGATGTTGACCAGTGGGGCTTTCATTGTATGTTGGCACTCACTAAGGAGGCCTCACCCATTAAGTGCACTACCTTAGCGGCAATCTTTCCACCTATTTTGAATGATACTAGGGCACCGACTTTCACTCCAAAAGCAGCTAATTATACATGCTTTGTTTCTAGTCAATCAGGAATTCCATTGGGTCATCTGCCGGTCTCATGGTGTGGGAGGAACATCACGGTAAATGCTACATTGTTGGGGTCATGGGCCCGAGGTGACTTGTACTGGTTCTGTGGTGGAGGTAGGTTACACGTCCGTTTGCCCTCATCTTGGCAGGGCACCTGTGCTATGGTTCGTTTAGGGGTTCCAGTAGCACTAATCGGGCATGTGAATAATGCTTCTAAGTTTCCCTTAGGTCTCACTCACTCACGTTCAGCGGCACTCACCCAGAGACGACGACGAAACGTCCTCCTCTCTGGGCAACGTATGCCTGACTTCGATCTCACCCAGGGCAGCCCCACATACATTGATGCAATTGGGGTTCCAAGGGGGGTACCTGATGAATTCAAATTGGCAGACCAAGTGAAAATTTACCTATAATTTCAGCATTCTTTCCAGTCACCCCCAACAAAAATGTAGACCGCATCAATTATGTACATTACAATTTGCTACGATTAACTAACATTACCAGGGATGCGATTGAGGGCCTCGCAGAGCAATTAGGTCCCACTTCCCTGATGACAGTACAGAACAGAATGGCACTGGATATGTTATTGGCTGAAAAAGGGGGTGTATGTTCTATGTTTGGGGGTCAGTGTTGTGCTTTCATTCCTAACAATACAGCTCCAGATGGATCCGTTGCTAAGGCTCTGGCGCGCTTGAGGGCCCTGTCGAGGGAGATGCAGGAACAATCAGGTATTAATGACCCATTGGATGATTGGTTCAGTCGCATGTTTGGTAAATGGAAAACTGCAATAGTTTCTGTTCTTCTCTCCCTCACTGGTATGGTCACTGCTCTGGTATTGTGTGGCTGTTGTTGTATCCCCTGTATTAGATCTCTTTGTCACAGACTCATCGTGACTACCATTGAGAGCCAGTAGGTGGCTCCCCAGTTGCCCCTGCTTACTCCGAAGGGGAAGGTGGTGATGTTTGAGGAGGAAGACGTCACAATGGCTGTACAATAAAATTTCCATATGTGTGAGTTGGTCTCTCGGAGGAGAGACCAAAAGGGGGAATTGTGGGAATCGTTACTTCTATTACATTACAGCTTAAAGTATAACTTCTATTATATTACAGCGCAAGATTACTTCTATTACATTACAGCTTAAGGTATAACTTCTATTATATTATAGCTCAAGGTACAAGGTAGTATTAGCTTACATTTTGGTAGTATTAGCTTACATTTATCATATAATGGATTTTAAGGCATCATTACAGTATAATCATGAAGCATTCTAGTAGGTGTGAAACAGTAGTAGTTTAGACATGAACTTGTTTTTTAGTAATTGCAGAGTTTCCCACGGGATGAGAAGTAAATTAGACATAACATCAGATAGGATGTGCCTGGTGTTTTGGTTGTTGAACTCTGTCTTACAGGGCAGGTTGACTTCTGCCAGGAGGCATAGCAACAGGTGGATACCTCGGGACATCCCAACGTTTTCAACCTATGGGAGAAGAACACGCCAGCTTCCTAAAGATTGCACATTTCATTTTGTAATATTATCACCGGGTTAAGGGAAAAATAGTCAGTCAGACTTCGTGCCCTGACAGAAACTGTTATTGGCAAGGGAAAGTTTGACCCGGAGCTCTGTAACTGCTTTATTCAGTGTGTTTTATTAAACGGCTTATTTGAGACCATATTCATCTCCTCCGTTTCATCAATCAAACGAACACGCGGAACTGAGGGAGAAAATACCAGTTCCAACATACTCCAGGTTCTTATGGTCAGTTAGCACCGTGAAAGGGTGCTTAGCCCCCTCTAACCAGTGGCGCCACTCCTCCAGCGCCAGTTTGACTGCCAGCAACTCCTTGTTTCCCACATCATAGTTCCATTCAGGGGAACTTAACTTCTTAGAGAAGAAGGCGCAGGGATGAACCAGGGAGTCCGTAGGGTCCTTCTGCGAGATGACCGCTCCCACTCCTGTGTCCGACGCTTCTACTTCAACTAAGAAGGGCAAATTAATGTTAGGAAACTTCAGAATGGGGGCAGTAGTGAACAGTTCCTTGAGCAGATCGAACGTCTCCTGAGCCTCTGGGATCCAAGCAAACCGTACTTTGGAGGAGGTGAGACGGTGTAGGGGTGCTGCTACTCCACTATAGTTCCTAATGAAGCGTCTGTAAAAATTTGCGAACCCCAAGAAGCTCTGTAACTGTCTCCTAGAGGAAGGTACTGACCACTCTCTAACCGCTCGCACCTTATCTGGGTCCATCGTAATCTCTCCTGGTCGGATCACGAACCCAAGGAACGAGGTCAACCTGGTGTGGAACTCACACTTTTCTAATTTGACGTATAGGCGATTCTGGAGCAACCGCTGCAGGACCGCCCATACATGGTGGAAATGCTCGGTATCAGAATTGGAGTACACGAGGATATCGTCCAAATATACAAAGACGAACCGATTTATCATGTCTCCAAGCACATCGTTTACCAAGTTTTGGAAAACCGCGGGGGCGTTGGTGAGGCCAAACGGCATCACCAGATATTCATAATGACCCGAGGGAGTGTTAAATGCTGTCTTCCATTCATCCCCCTCCCTTATTCGCACCAGATGATAGGCGTTTCGTAGGTCTAACTTGGTGAAGATCTTTGCATCTTGTAGCAACTCAAAAGCCGATGCTAATAAGGGAAGGGGATACCGGTTCTTGACTGTGATTTCATTAAGTCCCCGGTAGTCGATACATGGCCTCAGACCTCCGTCCTTCTTATCCACGAAGAAGAAACCGGCACCTGCAGGGGACTTGGATGGTCTTATTTAGCCTGAATTAACTGAGTTCTGAATGTACTCCTCCATTACCTCCTTTTCTGGCTGGGACAGAGGGAAGAGTCGACCCCGAGGTGGAGAAGTTCCCGGATGGAGGTCGATTGCACAGTCATACGGTCTGTGTGGTGGTAAAGAGGTCGCTCTGTCCTTGTTGAAAACCTCTTGAAGATCATGATAGGCCGCCGGGACCGATGACAAATCCGGCTTATAGAATTCCTGTGGAGACGTACATACAGCAGACACAGCATGTTGTAAACAATTCACATGGCATATCGGACACCAATTTAGTATCATCCCTGTCTTCCAATCAATGTGAGGATTGTGTTCTTGAAGCCAGGTAATTCCTAGCACAATTGTGGGTTCAGGAGTACTGATCACGTGGAAGAACACAGTTTCTTGGTGATTGTCAATAGCCATGAATACGGGTTCTGTAATGTCTTTTACGTGGTGTAGTGTTATATTATTAAAAGACCTCAACTTCACAGATCGAGGTAGTGGGATTGTCCCTAACCCCAGCTGAGAGAGAAGGGACTGGGAAATGAAATTTGTGTCGGCACCCGAGTCAATTAGGGCGTCCCACCTTAGTTGTCGCGGTGGGGTCCCGATAGTGATAGTGGTGAGGGAGCGAAGGCTAGAGTCCCGGTCCCGGTTCTGGCTCAGCAGGCGTCCCTCACCCCCTGCCGAGCCTGATCTTTTGCTTAAACCACTCCCAGCTCCCGCTGATTGGTTTCGACCTCTCGCAGATGTTTTCCTCGTCGACTCTTCCGTGCTCCCACTGCATCAGTTCAGGACCATCAGCCTCCTCATCCATTTCATACTTCGACACCGGTGACCTCCCTCTGTCGAGCGGTTGGCGCATCAGCCGGGATTCCACGGTCCGCTCCTGATGACGCTGATCCAACCGGGTGACAGTATCCATAAGAGTGGTTAGGTCCTTAGGGCGACGTTGATGAGCCAAATCGTCCTTTAAACGCTCGTTTAGCCCTAAGTAGAAATGGTCATATAGTGCGGAAGCTCCCCAAGGACTCTCCTCTGCCAACATCTGGAACTGGATGATGTACCTCCTGAGCGAACCGCTCCCTTGTTTTAATCGGGCTAGGCGAGTGGTGGCCTCGACCTCTGGTCGTACTGGGTCGAATATCTGTATCAGGTGTTCGCTGAAACTAGCAAATGACGCGCAGCAAGAATCCCTGCGTCTCCATGCAGCCGTTCCCCACTTAGCGGCTTCACCTCCCAATAGTGAGAGGACATAGGCGACCTTAGCTTGTTCAGTAGGAAAATTTGAGGGTTGCATTGAGAAGTTTATCTCACATTGTGTTAAAAATGTGCGGCTCACTCCAACCTCTCCATAGTAACGAACAGGGGTGGCTAACTTCAATTCCCCTCCCTCTCTGAAACGCGTTGTCGCTGGCGAGTCAGGAAGCGGAACTGCCGCAGGATCCGGGAAAGGAAGACGTTGTAGTAGTTGAGTCAGTTGATCAGTCATTTGATCCATCGACTGAGAAATCTTCCCCAGCTTTTCCTCATGGATTAGAATGGCGGATTCTACTCCAGACTTCCAGGGGTCCTGGGTGGAGGATCCGCGACCCAATCTTTGGCCAGGTTGTTCTGTCATGATTCTTAGTGACTTGTGAAATTTGGGTCACAGATTTCTCCACCCAAAAGCACCAAAAGTCAATTCCGTGTTCAACAAAGTGTTTATTTACAATAATAAAGGTTGACGAATTGTACTATTTGTGGATGGATGAACAGCAGGATGGAGATTGGAGTAGTCTTCAATCCGGATTCGGCTGGGAGAAGAATCAGTGCGATGATAGTGAAAACCTTATTCCAGATCGAGGGAAACCATGAAGTGGATATATTTACGGCTCCTTCCAAGGTCCACTGCATGCGTTCCTTATGAAGCTTGAAGTGGAATGAGAGAGAGGAGACATTAGTGAGAATGTTAGCCGGGAGAGGTTAACGCACCTGTCTAATTTGTTTAGGTGCGGAATGGCGTCCTTGCGTTCTTCTCTGGCCCGACTCCGTTGCTTAGCGTCGAGTTGCACTCCTCGACCTGATTACGATTCAGGAAGATATGTCCTCCTACTCTTCTCAGTATTTCCATCGAGGGCAGGCTTTCCAAAGTCACTTAGCCGAAGGTGTATCTTCACCAGGCGACTACGGCAGGTGGAGTTTGGCTTTCTCCCTCTGGATTGCGCTGAGTAAATCATAATGTAATGCAGTGATCTGTGGAAAAGACAACAGACAACCTGGCAGCTTGTTGCTGCCCGGGGTCTGCTATTTAGACAGAGCATCAAACCCAGGTGAAAAGTGTTAACCTAATGAGTCAACGTACTGCGAGTAGAATTACTGCATCCTACTGGTTCTTTCAGAATAAAGCTCCACTCCCGGAAGCTTTATTCTGGAACGTCACAGTCGCGGGTTCCATTGCAACCGCTGTGGCTAGTGCAGCTTCCGCCCCTCTCTGTCTCGCCAATGCATTTAAAGTGGCTTCAAAGGCATGCCTTCTCAGTTTTGAGAAGGCATGCCTTCTCAGTTTATTTGAAAATGACGCTCAGGCCAAGCAGCCTCAGTTTCCACTCGTGCCGTAGTTGCCACGGTACTGACATTTGAAATTGCGGAGGACCCAGTAGAGCGATTCAACCTCACCGAATGAGAAATTCTACACAAGCAGGAGGCAACAGACCGCACTTTTAGTTCTGGATGATCCATATCGATCGGCTGACTTTGAAATCTCTGGTTGATGTGATGAGCATAAGCTATCCAACTCAACCTTGCTGCTGGTATTACGCTTGCATGGGCGTCATCGTTCACAATCTAGCACAGACATCCAAATTCTTGCTGATAGCTCCCTTTTCACTGTACTGGCCTCGTTGAACCCACATTCAATTATCCAGCAAGTTAAACACCTTCACACAGTAACTCCCGGGACCACAAAGCGATGCTGAGAATGTAGCTTTATTGTATGAACGGTGAAACTGAAAATACAAATACACACACTGATAAGTTGCATATTCTACGACAATTTTCTAAATTACTTACGACCATAACCAATGCTTATAGTGATTACTTAAATCAATCAACGAATTTACCATATCTTCAACAATATGACATCAACTAACAATATCACGTGACAAATGAGAAGATATGCATTGTGTTAGCTAACATAAAAATGACATCCTAAACAACATCAAAGATGTATCTTTTAACTACACAAATTGTACTGAACACAATCAGCAGCAATGACAAACAAGATGACTTACAAGGAATGCCTTATTAATAACTTTGAACGGAGGATGTCTCTGAATTGACGAATGTCCGTAACCTGAGCAATCTCTCTGAATCACTCTATTTTGATGACATCACTCACTGCCCAGTCCTTCACTGATGACGTCAGCCACCAACCTCTTGCTTTACCTCGTAAAGCCACAAGAGGTCGCTTGACTACACCATACCACACCTGGCAAAGCCAGGACACTCATGCTATCATCATTGAATTCATTGCAGAACTCCTATCATTATGAATGAGCAAATGAAGCAGCCTGTCAGGCAGCTGCTGTAGACTTGGCAGGGGAGGAGACACAAAAACTCAAGATTCTTTGAGAAAACCTGCCACTGATCTGGTAAGCTTCATGTGGTGAGTTACCATGGTAACCTGTGGTCACTTTGGTTTTGTTTCTGTAGTCTTTTTGTGTCCCTTATTCTTTCAGTTGTATTATGCTTGTAAGTAGCCATTTTTGTCTCTTCATTAGCCTGGCCAGCCAAACACACTCCTTTCTTAGCAAAAGAATGTGGGTCTGCAAACCCTGCCATTGGGAGTGTTTTCCTCTGGGCTCCAGTTGTCCAAACAGATTTAAACAAACCTTGCACACACGCCTTGTTCATAACATTGTTCAATTCCAGTTCAATGTCCACAAATCTTTCTACAGCTGGCTTTTGCTGTTTACCCTGTTCATAAATATGCACAGAAGTGGTGATAACACTTTGTATTCTCATGTTTTTACAACAAAAACGACTGCTGTCATTCACTTGCATCGCTACTCTAACGTACGTGTCATATTCTTAATTTCTCTGGTTTATTCTGCATCCATTGGCCAGCCCCTGGGAATTCAGTCTCAAGAAAGAGATTCCAGACTAATTCTTTGTATAGAACAGGAAAAATGTTAGTCTGGCTGGCCAGATATGTTTTTTCTCCTATTTTTCCTGTCCTGTCCTTTTTTTTTTTTTAGAGATTTTAGTTCATTTGAGAGATTTAGTTTTTCCTCTTCTTTTCTTCTTTGTAACGTCCTATCTTTTTTTTTAAAGTTGACCTTTAATTCTTGTACATAGAGATAGCTTAGTGAACTGGAGTCAAATTCCTTGTATCTGTGCACAAACTTGGCCAATAAAGCTGATTCTGATATTAGAGAAATATTACATCAATAAAGGAGTTGAAACTTAACCGAAACCACAAACAGACATCAGCAGTCTGCGGACACCACTCACATTATCCACTAGGAGATGTCAATAGTCATAGAGACGGAATTAAAGGGTTACCAGAGAAAGAGAGGACATTTGGATGTAGCACCATCGAGCATCTTTGAACAAAAATAAAGGTTACACTCTCCACCTATGAACATTCACTTAGCATAAAGATCAGTCTGACTTTATTTACAGTACCTTACTGCTAAACAGAGATAATTTATACCTAATTTGTTGCTATAGTTTAATGTAAGTGTACAGGTGATATGAATCACACTGAAAGTACACACCACTGAATGACTTAGACATCAGAGTATAGAGTCTTTCCTTCACAGTCCTTCCAGGTAATACACATCCTGGGTCTGTGGGTGATCCTGGTCACATCCAGTTCAGGTTTATTGTAGTACCACTTGTTGAGTAGCTGATTCATCTGCTCTTGCTTTGTTATCCCATGAAGTCTCTCCTCTTCTTCATTTTCCCATCCCCCTTGAGAGTTGGTAATGAAGGTTGGGTGGGGAAAATAGAGTGTGCTTTCCTCCCTCATGTCCTCAAAGAACTGCACCACACATTTCCGGGCAAAGTCGCGAGCATGCAGGACACATGTCTCGTCAAAGAGCTTCTGCTCTATGTCAAGATAGTTGCTCCAGTAGCGTGTCTGCAGGAAGGTGGCATGGTCATCAAAACAGGGCTTGATGAGGCGCCCCAGTGCTCCCAGTACAATCAGACAAAGAAGGATGGACCAGCCAACTGCCTAGACAGAGTGAGGAACATTAGCCACACAGAGGCAACAAAAGCAGTCAGCCATGTGCTGCTGTGACTGTGGTGAGGCCATTCTATGGGGTAAGGTTGCTGTCAAAAAAGACGTGCGTAAAATTGTGCATCATATTATGATTATTATTATTTTAGTTTTTTGGAATCGTATTCTCACATAAGAACACGCACTACATATTTTATGTATGATTTGACTCATACGAGAGTTTACAAAACCAGATTTTTGTGTACATTTTATTCATTTATGCACAACCTTAGGCCAATATGCACGAATGTTTATTAGCACACACACGTCTTTTTTGACAGCAACCTTACCCTATACCACGCTGACTGGTCAGCTTTGTATTAACAAATATAAAGGATTGGTTTTGCATTTTTTCAAGACAAATTTAAAACAATGTGCCCCAGCATACATTAGAAGTTAGTGTAAAAAATCTATCCCTAAATAGAATGGGTGACAGTATCTACAGTCCTTGTTTAGCACAAAAATACATTTCAAAGTTTATTTGAATCAACAGTCTGAATTAATCTTTATGTTACAAAAGTCTTCTTGTTAGACTAGAAGTATTAATATCACTTCAAACAGGTCTGGCTTCTTAGGCTCCCGTTAGTACCCAGTAGGCCTTTTGGTAAGCCATGTTCATGAATTGTTCCTGTTTCATGGGAGAGTAATCAGCAATTCACAGGTTTTTAAATGTATATGTATATATATATTTCAATTTATCATGTTATAATGAGGAGTTTGCATGTTCTCCCTGTGCTTGCGTGGGTTTACTCCGGGTACTCCGGTTTCCTCCCACAGTCCAAAAAACATGCATGTTAGGTTGATTGGTGACTCTAAAATTGCCCGTAGGAGTGAGTGTGAGTGTGTGAGGTTGTCTGTCTTTGTGTGTCTATATGTGGCCCTGCGACAGACTGGTGACCTGTCCAGGGTGTACCCCTGCCTTCCACCCGAGAGAGAGCTGGGATAGGCTCCAGCAGATCCCCGTGACCCTGAACCAGGAAAAGCGGGTATAGAAGATGGATGGATGGATGGATGGATGTTATAATGACTGATGGCAAAATAAATAGACAGCAAGGTAACCTCTCAAATGACCCTCTCTAAGAGGCAGAAACCTGTTTTATGTTAAATGCATTCTCACATCCAAAATCCAGATTTTGTGACTCCTAAGACCTTCAAACCTCCTTCACATAGAAAGGCGTGTGAATTGTTCAACGAAGGGACAGACATGTTTTTGTTTAATTGTATAATTGTTTCATGTCTTTATTTTGTAGTTCTCCAGGTTTCCTGGTCTGCTTTAATTGATTTTACCTGTGCCTTAGATTATTTACACCCCTGTCACCTTTTTCTCCTTGCCAGAATGTAACTTGGTATGTGTATTTTTCTTTAGTCTTCTGACAGTGTGCGTGACTAACCTGTACAGTGTTATACCTGAACCTGCCTGAACTTGTGAGCAAGTTGTTCATGTGTGTCACTAACACTGTTGTTTTGATCAACCTAGTGTTCTGACCTCCCCTTTCTATTGTGGTTCTGTCTGTATTAAACTGCTCAGTCACCAAACCTGCCTAAAATCTGAGTTTGTTCACTCTGTGCAGAGTTGGGGCAGCTCATGAAGATGACTGACACAGCTGGTACTAATTAAAGAAAGGTAAGGTGAATTTGTTGCCATTACAGTTAGAAAATTATTTTAGTGTGATCATAAATTAACACAACCAAAACACCAGCACAAAAAAGTTATTAAAACATAACAAAAACACAAAAAACCAAACAACCAATAAATAAAAATAAAAATTGTTTGCCGTAACTTTGTGGAATGTGCATTTTTAAAGCCATTCAGAATTCAGAGTTGAAGCTGAGCTGTCTAAACTGTCTCCCAAAAGGCAATTTTCTCAAACAATGCTGCTGGTTGGTTGAGAGTCATACCCCCTTAATGTTTAATACTTTTTGGATCACTCCCATTACTTTTATAAGGTAAAAATTTTAGATGAAGTCTATTTTCTCCAATGCATTTTCTTCAGCAGTAGTCAGACTGCCCAACCAAACTGTAACGAAGAAAGTTAGTACAATCTGTGTAACAAACGGTTGGTAAAATTGGACCATAGCTTCCCTTGAGGTGGCAAATTTCCTAAGTAGTCACAAAAAAGACACTCTCTCTGATTGGCATGTCTTATGATTCTGTGTACATTATGACACTGTAGTGTCATCAGCAAGTTTAAAAATATTTACAGAATCATCACAGGTGGAGCAATCATTTGTGAACAGGGAATAGAGATATGAAGAGAAACAGCAGCCCTGTGTAGCACAACAGGTAACACTGAATAATTATTTGGAGTACACCTATAACAAAATTCACAGACAAATCTGGGGCATCTTCCAACACTACATTTTTCTTTAACATCTGTAATTTGCTGCAAACCCTTCAACAGCCCCTGTTTTCTTTGGTATGTATTTTAGCTTTCAATGTGCCTTTATATTTCCTCTTTGCAAATTTCACTGCTCTATTTATGTCCGTGGTGAGCAACAGGCTGAGTCGGTGGGTAATCGGCGGACAATGCCAGTGTTTTTCATTTACATATTTGCATACCACATATTTCATATTGCATATATCACTTGCGGTATGCAAATTATATATAAATCGTGGTCTCATAGCCCCTCCCCTTACCATTCTTATTGTACATAAATAATTTCTTGTGAAAATTTTGAGTGCACAAGTTAGTATGATAACTATATAGTATATAATAGTATATTGTTAATATGTTTTGTTCTGTTTTTCTACAGGTTCAGTTCTAGACATCTTGATGTCATTGCTGTGTGAGGATGAAGAAGTTAAAGGTATGACTGAAAATGCCCTGGATGTTGAGGGCCCCATACCCATGTTCGCCTTGGGCGCCTATATTGCTAAGTCCGCCACTGCGCGCAGGACAGTATAGGTGACATTGGAAAAGTTGCTAAGGGTTGTTCAAAAAGTCATTAGATTTGTCGCTAGTCACTTTTTTGGAAAAAAGTCGCTAAAGGGGCCTGAAAAGTCGCTAAATCTTGGAAACACAGAGTTAATATTTACCACTAAATTATTAAAATAATAAAAACAATTAGTTTGAAATGAAAAGTGACGTCTACATGTGCCGACGGCCCGTGCTACCTCATAATCGGTGACAGAAAAAAAGTAGTGGGTGTTGCTACACAATCTATACTGGAAACACGATTTGTACTGTGCATGTGCGAAAAGGCGTCTACTTCCTGTCTGAAATAAGTCAAAACAAAAAAGTTTCAAGTATTTAATGCTGTTGTTTTACCCAATCCGCCCTCTGTAATGCAGGTTAATCTTTTTTATACAGTTATTTGGTTTATTATATCTATATTTGTTTTTTATGCTGCTTTGAGATATTTCCTGGTTTGTTAAATTGTTGCAGCATTAATGTCCATTTGTTTTAAAGTATTAATGAGAAATTTTTGGTAAGATTTGTGAAGGTTAATATGTGGCAGAAATTTACTTCAATAAAATAAATAAATGGGGAAATTAAAATTAAACTGAATTGTTTAACTTTGTTAGACACAATTTGGTAAATATAGATGTGTATATATGTTTATTTCATTTTCTAAAGATTTGAACTAATGTCTGCATTTAAGAAACAGAGAAGAAAAATTGAAACTGCTGAGTGCACTACATAGTGCCCTATGTAGTGTTCCATAGTAATTGGGAGGTTAGGGTGTAGAGTGGACAGCCCACGTATTTCTCACACACAGAATTACTATGGTAATGCCACCAAGTTGCACCACTATATTTTAACAGTGGAACATGTATCAACATGCTGTGGGTACCATAGAGTTCAACAGGAGCTTGCCATGCTCCAGCCAATAAAAAAACACAGCTACCCATCAGCCAATCAAAAAATAGCATTGCTGTATCCGGGTAAGATACAGGTGGTCCTGCTGCAACATTACAAAGAGGATGCACACACAAAACAGGAGTGCTATATCACATGCATATAGTAAGTCATCTCATCAATTGATTTTGTAGCCTACTGAATGAAATTACTACTTGTTACAGTTTGACTAGACTGTATCTGTGAAGTTACCTACTCAACACCTCACCCCACCAACACCACAACAGGGTTTTTTTTATCTTAATATTATTTTTTAATTCCTCCAAATATATAAACATAAAATTACAGTGGAAAACTCAAGCCGGCCAGTAGTTTGTGTAGAGAAAGAACTTTTTCTTAATAGTAAAGTCTAAGCCAAATCATATAGAAACAGCATCAGAAGTCGGATGCCATCCTTCAACATCAGCTCTATTGGCCTTCTGCCTAGACAGGACCACTGAAAGCTACAGCTAAGACAAGGAGAAATTCACCAAGAGAAGAGTTACTGTATGTGTATGCATGCTAAGTGTATGTGTAACAGCTTACTTGTGAATAGCAGCGAACATAACGAGAGACTGCTTTGCGAAAAGAGTTGTTGCTGAAGACAACATCTTCCTTGCAGGGCACTTTGGCCATGATTTTGATAACATCCAGACCTGTATTGTTGGGTAAACCTAAGAAGACATTTCAACATTAATGTAGCATATACACCAAAGATGTACCTGTAACATAGTAGTAATGATGACATATATATATACACATATCAGTGTTGGGAGATACCCGAGAAAAGTGCAGGGTCTACACTCATACTAAAGGCACAGATGAAGATCTTTCCATCCAGTAAGGTGACCAAGATCCACACCATTGGGGCCAGTAGGGCCCTCTGGATCATGGCAGAAAACAAGTGCCTGCAGAAATACACAGGACGAGATTTTGTGGTTAAGGTTTTCTAGAGCTCTACCCTGATATATTACAATATTTAAGGGTCAATCTCCGCAAACTACATAGCAATCTAAGCTGATGAGCTAACCTACTCTGAAGCAGGTTCGTTTCAAAGACTCATATCAAGATCTCTCAACAGCCCAACCACTGCCCATTCAAATGCCTAGAAAAAACTATTCATACAGCCTCAAAGTTTGCATATGTGTGACGTATAATCTGTGACACATTGAAAAGCAGTACATTTTTTAGAATCGTCCAACAATTTTGATGTTCCACACTTTCCACAAGCCAGTTTTAAAACTGCTTTTAAAAATGGTGAGAATTTTATCACACTAAATTAACACATGAGAATTAGAGCAGCATTATATATAACAGGAATTGCAAAAAGATTATGTCTTTATAAAGGATTTTCTTAGAACCCAAGTTTGCGAGGCAGAGACTTTATTTTAAATGCCAAAAGGAAAGGCAAACTTATCTCAGGATGTTGGCACAGGTAAACGCAGAAACACAGGAGTCAAGGGATCAGGAGCAGTCCGTGACTCACATACACAAAAACATGGTTAGCTCGTAGTTCAGTCGAGGTGCAAGGTAACGCTGTGACACATGGACGTGGTAATGGAGTGAGGAGTGAGGTCCGGGAAGCAGGGACTTAGGAGCCAGCATCGAGGACTGGGGAGCCAGCAGCAGAGACGTAGCAGCCAAGCAGCAGGGACTGGAGAGCCGGCTGCAGAGAGATGGGAGCCAGCATCGAAAGCTGAGGAGCTAGCAACGAAGACTAAGGAGCGGGCAGCAGGGACTGGAGAGCTGATATCGAAGATTGAGAAGCCGGTAGCGGAGACTGTGAGATCAGCAGCAGAGACTTAGGGACCAGCATCAAGGAATGGGGAGCTGGGTGACGCACCACTGTTTGGGAGTTTCTAGGCGAACCCAGAGGGTCTGCAACGTCTCCAGCAGAATTCTATGACCTAGAACAAGGAGACCATTAGGACTGCCTTTCCTTCGGTCACATACCGTCGAGGCTTCAGGAAGTCTTGCTCCAGCCGGGTGCAATAGGTGAGCACCTTCCGGTACTCCTTGGAGGCGCGGACAATGTATCGGAAGACACAGAGGAACCCAGAAGAAGGAACAGCCCATGACTCATATGAACAAGAACGTGGCTAGCTCGTAGTTTAGTCGAGGTGTAAGGTAACGCCATGACACGTGGATGTGGTAATACATGGATGTGGTAACAGTACGATCATTTTTCTGTTTTTCAATCTCAGTGGGTTGTATATTTATGAAACCTTTATTGCCCCAGAGGGGTATCAAAAGAGCCAAAAACACAAACAACCAAAACACTGAAGGTAAGACAGTACAACAGCACAGCACAAGGACACAGAAGCACAGTAAACAGGAAAAAGGCATAAAAAAATACATATACAAAGTATAAAACACAACCACGGGCATCATATAATAACATTCAGAGTGTCAGTGCAGTACACCTTCAATACTGGTTTTATCTTCAAACTCCAGCATCGGCACCTGCACATTCTTAAAAAAGTTCTCTATCAGCATTGAGTCACAATGATGAGAGAAGTATACGTAACTCTGTAAAATGACACAAACTGCTTTGATCAGTAATTATGTTACTGTCCTCATCTCTAAGTGATGAAGTGAAGCTTGCTACTGCCTTTTGTTTTATCTGATGGCTTAGCATTCTGCTTGCTCTTTCCCCATGCTCAAAATGTTGTTGCTGTAATTGTAGCTGTATTTGTTTTTGGTTTTGTCCTTCATCAGGAGGTCATGTTCAGGTTGGAGAATTGCTTTCTCTTATCTCTCTCATAATGCTGATAACGGCAATGTGGATTGACACTGGTCATTTCTTATCACTTGCACTGTATTAAATAATTTGTCCTCTATTACATGCCTTGAACATTTCCCATAGTACATTGTAACTGATATTCGGGAAGTTATTCCATTCAATTCAATTTTATTTGTATAGCGTGAGGGGGGTGGAGAGGAGGAGAGGGGAAGGGAAGGGAGGGGAGGGTTAGGGTAGGGGAGCTTAGTGCACCGATGGTCCTCGGACAGTCTAGGCCTATAGCAACATAACTAAGGGATGGTACAGGGTTACCTGAAGCCAGCCCTAACTATACACAAAAAGGAATGATCTGACAAAAAAGGATTTTACTATTAAAACTATTAAATGTTCAATTTCGATGCCATAGGTCAGAACAAGATCAAGGGTGTGATTGAAACAGTGGGTGGGTTTATTAACATTTTGAGTGAAACCAATTGAATCTAATATTAAATTAAATGCAGTGCTGAAACTATTATTTTCAACATCTACATGAATGTAAAAATCTCCCACTATAATGACTTTATCTGATCTAAGCACTAAATCAGATATGAAGTCTGGAAATTCAGTTAAAAACTCTAAGTAAGGGACAGGTGGACGTTACACAATGACAAGTAGAACTGGTTTTTGTGTTTTCCAGTTTGGATGAGAGAGACTAAGAATGAGGCTCTCAAATGAGTTATAACTGTTCTAAGGATGAAAGTTTAATTGGAAGATTGCAGCTACTCCTCCACCTCAACCTGTGCTTTGAGGACCATGACAAGTTTTATGACTGAGGGGGGTTGATTCATTCAGATTGACATATTCATCCTGCTGCAGCCAGGTTTCAGTAAGACAGAGTAAGTCAATTTGGTGATCAGTTATCAAATCATTTACTAACAGAGATTTAGAAGAAAGAGACCTGATATTTAATAATATAATTAAGAGCTGACTGTTCTGTTTTTCTGTTCAGTAAGAGGAGTGGTCTTAATTTTTATTAGGATTTTATGAATAATAATCTTCTGTTAACTTCAGATTTATATGTTCGAAGGGCAGACACAACCTGTATGTGTTTAGAGGTTGAGCCATGGCAACTGAACTTTCAGTTTTAAGGCAGAAACGTTTCACCACCCATCCAGGTGACTTTTTTAGTCTGAGAAAGTCTGGACTGGAACCTTCAATTTATCTCACAGATTAGTTTCACTCCACCCCTAATCCCATAGGCTCACTAGGTGAGCTATGTAAATCAGGTGAGAGTCGTTAGACCCACGCCCCCTGAGTTGAATAGGCTTGTTAGGTGAACAAATGAGTGAGCTCAGGTGGGGGTTGTTAGGCTCTAATGGTGGACTCGTTACTCCTCTGATTCACCCAATGGCTGCAGAGTAGATCTTCCCTGGGAAACATTTGATTTGTTCCTTAATTTTCTGGGAATAAATGAAAGGACAGCCTGGTAGATTGAAGACAGATTATGTCTGAGCCCTCCACCCCTGTTGAGAGGGGTTTTTTCCACTTGGACATAGATAGCTTCCCTGACCCCTCTCTCGAACCATCTATCTTCTCTGTCCAAAATGTGTACCTCACTGTCTTCAAAAGAGTGTCCTGTTTCCTTTAAATGGAGGCGTACAGCTGACTGTAGTCTTGAGGAGCTGCTCCTCCTGTGCTGGGCCATCCTCCTGTTGAGTGGTTGTTTGGTTTTTCCAATGTACAGTTCTGAGCATTCTTCATTACACTGTAATGCATATACTACATTGCTCCTCTTTTGTTTTGGTATCTGGTCTTTAGGGTGAACCAGTCTCTGTTTCAGCGTGTTGGTGGGTTTGAAGTGGACTGGTATCTGATGTCTCCCAAAAATCCATTTAAGCCTCTCTGAAACACCTGCTACATAAGGAATGACCAGGTCTTTCCTCTGTGGATCTTAAGGCTCAGCTGTGTCTCTTGTTTTTCTGCCTGATGTGGATGTTGCCTTGTTGAAGGCCCACCTGTGGTAGCCACAGGTTTTGAGGGCTGTCTTCAAGTGAATGTCCTCCTTTCTCTTGGCCTCCATAGAGGTAGGGATGTTGTTTGATCTGTAGAGTAAAGTCCTGATGACTCCTAGTTTGTGTTACAGTGGGTGATGAGAGTCAAAAAGAAGGTATTGGTCTGTGTGTGTGGGACTTCTATCTCTAGGTTACCATCAGACCCAATGACAACCTCATAGTCCAAAAAGGCTAGCCTGTTCTCTTTGTGTCCCCTGATGTTTGCGTCTACTGCATTGATCTGATCTGTGAAGGCTTGAACTTTCTGGGTTTTGAGTTTTACCCAGGTGTCATCCACATATCTGAACCAATGGGTTGGTGCTGTTCCTGTGAAGGAGCTGAGAGCTTTCTTTTCAACTTCTTCCATGTACAGGTTGGCAACAAACGCTAAGATGGTGGCAAGATGTTTGGCAATGTTATATGTCACTGAGTTTATGCTGCTGATAATGAGCCTGAGAGGGGCTCCTTCTTTGTGTATCTTAGGGAGCCCATACAGGTAGGGGGTGGTCTCCCCTGGATACAGTCTGTAGTAGGTGGTTCTGTCAAAGGCTTTGTTCATTTCCAGTTGCTTAAACAGTCAATCACCTTTTTCTTGTAGGTGCTGGTGGGGTCCCTTCTTAGCTTTTCATAGGTCTGTTGGTCTTCCAAGAGAGAGATTACTTTTCCATGATAGTCTGCTGTGTTTAGGACCATTGTGCATCTCCCTTTGTCTGCAGGCAGATTATAATAGTCTTGTCCTTGGACAGCGATGACAGGGCCCTGCTCTCCTGGGTGGTGGTGACTTTTAACCAGAGTTCCTCTGCTTCTGTGTTGGATAGACCATTGTTGCGAATGGCAGGTTCTGTGGCTGTAATAAAATTTACGACCAGAATACAGTGCCCTCCACAATTATTGGCACCCCTGATTAAGATTGGATTTTAAGCTTCTAATAAATTCATTTTCTTTTTAAAAATAGAACCAAAATTCTGAAAAAAAGAGAAAAATTCAACCTTTAATTGAAGTACAATTATTCAGCAAAAAACAAAAATAACATTAACAAATAACAAATAATTGACTTTATATGAAATCATGTGTGCCACAATTATCGGCACCCTTGATCTTAATACTTCGTACAACCCCCTTTCGCCAACAAGACAGCACTTAATCTCCTCTAACATCTCACAAGGTTGGAGAATACAGAGAGAGGGATCTTTAACCATTCCTCTTTGCACAATCTTTCCAGATGATCCAAGGTTCGGGGTCCTCTCTTATGCACTCTCCTTTTCAGTTCATCCGGTTTTCAATCGGATGAGGTCTGGGGACTGAGATGGCCATTGGAGGAGCTTGATTTTATGTCTGCTGAACCATTTTTTAGTAGATTTTGCCACATGTTTTGGGTCATTATCCTGTTGAAAGACCCAATAACGACCAATTTTACCACATCTTAATCAGGGGTGCCAATAATTGTGGAGGGCACTGTATGTTTAGGCGTGACTGTAAAGTTAAGTCCCTTGGCTAGGACATCTCTCTCTGCTTGTGAGAGTTCCCCGTCTGAAAGTTTCTTAACCCATTTGTCCTTTGGTCTCTGTGGTAGTCCCATATTCATTAGTTCTCTTTCCAGTGGCTTCTTTTCTTGTCTCCCTGCGACAGAGCAAACTTCTTGCTCTGTCTAACGACTCTCACCTGATTTACTTAGCTCACCTAGTTGAGCCTATGGGACACAGGTGGAGTGAAAACTAACCTGTGAGATAAATTGGAGGTTCCAGTCCAGCCTATCTCAGACTGATGAAGCCATCTGGATCGGAGGTAAAACGTTTCAGCCTTAATATTGAAAGTCCAGTTGTCATGACTCAACCTCTAGGTAACTTCCCCTGGACGATTGAGAATCTTCACAGACAATTTCTCTGTGGTTTGAGGGGGGTGACGGCCCTAAGGAAACTGCAGAGAGGCGTTACAGACTGAGTCTCTGCGTCCTTGTCCCCACTCTGGATTGTCAAACTTTAGGTTGGCTAATAAACTCGGCCAAATTTCTAGAGATGAGAGCCACACCATCCAAAGTGGGATGGATGCGTCCCTCGCTACCAGACCAGGTTTTCTCCAGGAAGTGGCCTGATTGTCTATGAAGCCCACATCATTTGCTGGACACCACCTAGACAGCCAGCAACAGAATGACAACATGCTAAACATGTCATCGCTGGTCAGATTGGGTAGGGGTCCAGAGAAAACTACGGAATCCAACATTGATTTCGCAAAGTTATACACCGACTCAACATTAATTTCAGTGACCTCTGATTGGCGTAATCGGGTGTCATTGGTGCCGACGTGAATAACAATTTTTCATATTTACGATTAGCCTTAGCCAGCACCTTCAAGTTTGACTTGATGTCGCTCTCTCTGGCCCCAGGAATGCATGTGGCTATGGTTGCTGGTGTCGCTAGCTTCATGTTTCTGACTATGGAATCGCCAATTTTCAGAGAGGGAGGCAATTATCAGAGCTATTGGTTTCAAAGAACAGATCAATGTGCATATTAATAAATTCGACATATCATTGATCTGTCAAAAGCCTTGTATTAACCTTCAGGGGTTGACCAATGCACTGGCGTGTTTTGTGGAATCTTCTCCTGATAACGGCGAAACAAACTTAAATTACTGTCAGTTTTGATCGTACAGATCAGAGCAAACAAAATCAAACAAATCCATTCATGATCCAGCTTCTTCATACCTCAAAGACCTCATAGTACCATATTATGCCAATAGAGCACTTTGCTCTCGGAGTGCAGGTCTGCTTGTGGTTCCCAGAGTTTCCAAAAGTAGAATGGGAGGCAGCGCCTTTAGCTATCAAGCTCCTTTCCTGTGGAATTAGCTCCCAGTCTGGGTTCAGGAGGCAGACACTCTCTGTACTTTTAAGGCTAGACTTAAAACCTTCCTTTTTGACAAAGCTTATACTTACGGACGGTTCAGGGTTAGTTATGCTGCTATAGGCCTAGGTGCACTGAGGTCCCCTACCCTAACCCTCTCCTCCTCCCTCACATGTATATTCCACCATTGAATGTCACTAATGTTGTGCTCTCACTCTCCATCTGTTCTCTCTCTCCCTGTACCTTCTGCAGGTGTCCCTGGTCCTGGAGCTGTATATTGCTGATGTGCAGTTACTGGCCCCACCAACCTGCAGTGTTTATTTGTTGTTTATTGTTGCTGTTCTTTTCTCTCTCCTCTATCCACTCACCCCAACCGGTCGAGGCAGATGGCTGCCCAGAGCCTGGTTCTGCTGGAGGTTTTTTCTTCCGTTAAAGGGAGTTTTTCCTCTCCACTGTCACCAAGTGCTTGCTCATAAGGGTTGGGTTTTTTCTTTTTTGTAAAGTGCCTTGAGATGATTGAATTGTGATTTGGCGCTATACAAATAAAACTGAATTGAATTGAATTGAAGTGAATTGAATTGAATAAAGTGGCAGAAAATGGATGGATGTCTGTGGTGTTCAGTCATTTCTTTGTTGTTTTAACCACCAATTTGTCACCAGTTTTATTTAAGTTTTCATTCTACCTTTGATGTTGGCTTGCAGCATTTGCAGTACAGAAGACTGCCATGTACTAGAGGAAAAGGTACATATCTTAGCATCATTTTCTTTGACATATACAATGTATATGCAATCATATGATTCTTCTCAATAAGCTTACTATTCTCCTAACAACAAATAATAATACCAATACAATAATACCACCATATGAATGTGGGTTAACACAACCACTATTAAGCTAAGCAGCTGCAAGAGAGCTGTCAGTTAACTCATGTCACTCAAATTTACTTAAGATTGTACAAAGCACACAAGCTTAACGCATCTATCGTGTAAGCTTAACATGTATGTGCCTTTGCAGATGAGGGTGTGCTGCAGCAGCCTCTTGGGTAGGTATGTCACTCCTGTTATCTGGGATTCAGTGAGTGTCGGCTATAACATGAATACTTTCCCATTCATACTGACTAACAAAGCCATTAGGGCTCTTTGCCCTCTGGTGTCCATTATGCCAGAGCATGTCTTCATTGTAACCAGAAAAAGGAGTTGTCCTCCATTTGTGTGCATCTCCACCACCGCAGTTATGCCCTCTTTCACTCCCGGAACGTGCTCCACCATCTGTCACAATAACAGGGGTTAGGCTGCACAGTACGCCATGGGAAGGAAGCTGACCCAGACTGGCCCCAAGGCTGCTTGAGGAGTGTTCTGCCAAATTTTGTGACCTTCTACGGACTCTTCAGTCTATAGTTGGGAAGGGTGTGGAAAATGTCTTGTATTGTTCCAGTACCTGCCACAGTGGTTGACTATTACCATGCCTTCTGCCAAAACTTCAACAGTGGTTGACTGATTTGCTAAAAGCTAAAGCTAAGTTTGTGTGGTCTGCCCAGTGCCAGTTGGCATTTGAAATTTTGAAGACCCCGTGTGCTGCTCCAGTTCTTGCTGCACCACATCTGGACATGCCTTTTAAACTTGAAGTTGATGCTAGTTTTGTTGGGACAGTTGTTGCTCTATGATTACAAGAGGCTGAGGGGGTTGATAGGCCAGTTTGCTACTTCTCAAAGAAATTTAACGTATACCAGCTCAATTACTCAACAATTGAAAAGGAGAGCCTTCGTCTGGGCCCTTAAGCACACAGGCATGCCACGTGTTTGGCTTGTTTTGACCATGCTGCTTTGAGTTATCTTTTTGATTTGGTTTCACACCATTCAACACCTGCCTACAGACACTCTTCACTCATGCACACTTTGCACTACTGACTCCACTAATTTCCCATAATGTCATGTATAATGTCTCATAATGTAAATATTTAATTTGATCATTTCATTTGGTTCAATTTGGTTTCATTTGGTTCAATAAAATATTTGAACATTTACATGGTGTTGTCCCTTTGAGCCAAGTGGCTGAAAAGACATACACACAAACAGAGGGAGAGAGACGAAGGGGAGGGGAAACCAGGGAACAAAGAACACAGGTGAAATATATCAAGGTTAATGAGAACATAAAGCTAAAGGAAACTTAACTACAGGGAACAATACAAAATAAGAGTTCCAGACAGGAAGCAGGGCACAGATCCTGACATCATGTGAATGCTTTCAATGCCTGTTTAGCTGAAAGGTTAAAACAACAAAACAAAGTTTAAACAGATGAAGATGTCAGATATCCTTTGTGTGTGGTGCAGTCAGAAATTGAAAACTGAACTGGAGGTCCTCTACAACATTATTTGTAAATAAAAAACGCATTAGAAACAAGATGGTTGAACAGAACTTTGGTGTTACCATTACTCACTTGTGTTTTACAGTGCTGAATTTATAGATACACCAGTTAGAACTCCAGAGGGTTATTTCCCTAACTCAATCTGCAGCAAATGGAAAATCATAATTCCCATGTGCTTTGCTGAAAACCCATAAATTCATTACACCCTCAAAGTGTAATAGTAAGAACTTTGTAATCCAAGATGATGTTGAAAATGACAGACACTGATGTACTGTGACTTTCCACATGATTCTATTTAATTTAAAAAGGTAAATCTTTGACTTACTTCACCACAGCAGGATTTTTGGACCGGTTTCCAATGGGTCTCATCCATTCATCCATCATGACACTCGTATGTCTGTTGATCAGGACCCCCAGGAAGAACAATATGATAGGCGGAATGATCATCACTCCCAGAGAGTACAGTTTGTTATACTGGGGAAGGCATGGGCAGTTAAAGTCAAAACTGGTGTAGAGTTTGACACTGACCAAGGCTAGGATGATACAAATTCCATTGGAGATGGACTCAGAGTTGGACTGGAAGTACTGCAGGACTAACTTCAGACGCTCCATAGTTTAAATATACTGTAGGTAATGCTGAGAATGAATGTAGAAACAGTTGTCAGGGGTTTTAGTTCAGCTGGCAATGGAAACAACATTGTAACCTACCATTGTAACTGTTATTTCCAACAGTAATTTATAGTGTTACAGGTTTTAGTTTCCATTAAATTATGCTTTTGAGAAGAAAAACTAACAAAAAAAAGTTTTTAAATCATCTTAATCATTTCACCCTACCTGATAGTATGAACAAATCTTTTGTGAAAAAAGTCCTTAAATCCAGAGTTGAGTAGTTAAGTATCCTAAACGTTATGGAAAGACACCACCTCTGCAGTGAGTTCTGCTGTCAGAGGAGAATCTGAGAATACGCTGGAGCAGGTGACAGAGCTGTTTGACCACACCCTGCCTCATTGTGAATGGCTTACAGAGACAAAGGAGCCAGAGATGTAATTCCTGTAAGCTACATTATAGTCATGACTGGGCCTCAAACTCAACTTCAAAGCAAATGAACAAAGCAAACATCACTAAAAATCTTTAATTTAAGAGGAAATTTGCTACACTATAGTAAGTATGGAAGGTCAAAGTCCATAAGCAATGTTGGATGTTTGCAGCAAACCACAGAGAAAAACGTTCCAGTTTTTGTCTTCATTTTGCCATCTGAATAAGTTTGATAACCTGCTGGTTCATTTCCAGTGTGTCTGATTTTTTTTTTTTTTTTTTTTGCTCCATTAGACTTCATGGTGATGTTGCTATGGTCACAGCAGTTAACTTGTTAAGTGCAATGGATCTACAGTTTTCAATTTGTTAAGATAGGTCCTAAAAAATGTATGTGAGATCATGGCATGCTTTTCAACTACAGAACTCTGCTCTGAATTCTAATGTCCTCAGAAACAGAAAACACATGCCGATTCTACTTACTTAGCATAGGCAAATCCCCATACACAAGCATGAGACTGCAGGGCTGTTTGCAAACAGGACTCTCACAGAGAAATGAAAAAATGGAGAACATCAACGATGCCTAAGACAAATGAGCAACATGGCAAACTGGATGCCATATTTTGGTGTTTCAGTAGTGCATATAAGATAAAATAAGATATGTATGAGAGTTATTTTCCAAGGGGATATGTGGCACTATTCTTTTGCTTGTCCCATGGGTGTTTGTCTTGTCTCCCTTAGGTCTTGGGCTTCCCACTCACTGGCCAGTTTGAACCAAATTGAGCCTCCCCATCATAGCAGAGTCCTCTTTAAAAGAGAGACTTAGAAGCAAGCAGAAAGGAGAAGGAGAGAGGAAAGAGACCTAATAGAAGGTACATTTTGCAGAGACTCCTCCTGAGCCAGCAGGCTTGACTTTGTTACTACCATGTTCGTACCTACTTGGAGCTACTTCTTTGTTGCTATTTTGTTTTCTGTGCCCAGTGGTGTACTAATTTACGTTAACTTTTAATGAGAACTGCAATCAAGTTGTAACTTTCTGCTCTGTTGTCTGTGTAAAGATAATTTATGAGGTTAAGAGAAATAAAACTTAAACATAGACCCCAGCCTTGCTGCCAGAGTAGAACTCAGACTAGAAAAAAACTCATGCTGCTGGTTTGCCATCCTCCCCCAACAATCAACTTTTTTAGGAATGACACAGGGTAACTGAAAAAGTATACTATAACATAGTAATTTAGAGTAATTGATTTAAAATAGACAGTGCAGTGGTACACTGTTAAACCTCTGGTTTCCCCTCTCTGTGGTAAGCTACATTGGGTTTTAATGAAGCCCACTTTTGCTGATAAAAGACAGCATGTGGTTGTGGCAGCAGCTGTGTGATATCAGATTTGAAATGAGTCTTTACAAAGATGTTTTAATTCTACCAAAATGTACATAGTGTTTACTATTTTAGTTACGTATGAAACCTGGTGTAACAGGCTAATAGGTTTTGCAACACCTGAGGGCCGAAAGGAGGAATGCTTGTTGGATTTGTTTTTAGCCTAACGAAGGTGCAACACTACTAGTGGACTGCAAACATACCACAGTGAAAAAATATGACAATTTGAATCGCTACAACTCTGTATGGCAATAGGCTGGATCTAAGTAAGTTGCGGTACCCTATACACAGCATCGAATAGGAGAATTTCTGTCAAGCACATGTTTGATGGTGCCACTTTATGTAATAGTTTTGTTGACTGCTGTTTGTACATTAGACAGACAAGCATTTTGCCGTGAAATCGGCAGAGGTGTGGACTTCTTACAGCTAAAGTTAAGCAACATCTCCTTTGTCTTGTCCACATTTAGCTGTTTATGGTTGTCCCCACACCACTTCACAAAGTCATCCACCAGTCTTGTGTACTCCTCCCATCCCCTCTCCACACACCCCTCTATAGCAGTGTCATCCAAGTAGTTTTGCAGATGACATGACTTGGAACAGTATTTAAAATCCACAGTGTAGGTGGTGAAGAGAAAGGGTGTAAGCACAGTTGCCTGGGGGGCCCCGAAGTTACTGATCAGACAGTCAGACACACAGCTCTGCAGCCTCACAAACTGCGGTCTGCCCGTCAGACAGTTGGTAATTCAGGTGATGAGGCGAGCGTCCACATCCATGCCCTCCAGCTTTTCACTCAGTAGGCTAGGCTGGATAGTATTGAAGGCAGACAAGAAGTCAAAGAATATGATGGGGACAGTGGTATTTGGCCTGTCCAGGGAGGAGTAGGCTCTCTGCAGCAAATATACAACTGCATCATCCACTCCCACATGGGGCTGGTATGCAAACTGCAGAGGGTCTTGGGCTTCAGTGTCACAGGACGTCTCTTCTTGGGCACTGGGACCAGGCATGATGTTTTCCACAGTTCTGGAACTCTCTGATGGTATAAGCTCATAGAGAAGAGGTGCTGTAGGACTCCACACAGCTGGCTCGGACAGGCCTTCAGTACGCGTGGGCTTATGCCATCTGGTCCAGAGCCTTTCTGGGGTGGAGGGAAAAATTTACCATAGGACATGCCAGATGTAAAGGCTAAATGAAGAATTTTTGTATAAGAGAAAATGGGTTAAGAGAAATAGAGTATATGCAATAACCCAAAAGGAGAGCTTTAAGCTCAACTAAGGGAGAACAACAATAAATACAATATTGTATTACAAAAAATAAATACAACAAAATGAACAGTGAATAAAAGGGAAGTCTCATTAACAATTGAGCATTTCCATGGAATAAAAACAGAAAACAATGCAATCTAGCTCTAATATCACAAAAGTCAAGTAGGCAACAAAGAGGCGCAAAACACATATGCAACACATGCTTAGCACAGCACATTGAGGTGACTGATGGCTGACCAGAAAATAGATGGCGCCAGGAGTACAGCAGGCACAAACCACAGCTGGGCACTAGCCACAGTATATTTGCATAGACATATGCCACTGTATACAAAGCTCACAGAGAGAGACAGACATAAAAAGGAAGGAGAGAGAGTAAAGCAGGCCAGGGAATGACACACCTCCTTTCCAGCAAATGAAATTCTGCAATCAACCCATGATTGCAACCAAATGAAATGAAAATAATACAGTGCAACATAATGCACAATACTATTTTCCCACAATTTAGTTTAGCATACAACACATGAGCAAGGTACTACCACCTATGCTCTGAACAGAACACCAACCATCAACCCATCAAATTCTTCATGCCTTTCAATCAGACAATTTAAGTCTGGGCTAACAGGGCCCATGTATGAGGTGATGGTTGTGGCTGTCTTCATGCTAGGAAGGAGAGTACATTATGATGTGTATACACTACAGCTGATGGAGAAGTGAACCCAATATGAGGCTCAAAGTCTTGAAGAGTGAGTGAGTACCAGACTTTCCTTTTTTATTGTGGCATACCAAAGTTGATGGGGGCTGAATTTGGATGAAAAATAGCAAAGACCCCTATTCCTTCAGAATCTACCTTGAGCTTAAAGAGGTTTGAAATATCAGGTGACCTGGACAAAGAGTGACAGCAATGTTTTCACTTAATCAAAAGCTGCCTGGCACACAGGAATATGTGTGAATATGAATTTGTGGCCTTGTACTTGGCCAGGTTCAGGGTTAACAAAGAAAGTGTTTAAACAAAACTTTCAGCGCTCTGACATGTTGAATACTTGCTGGCACATTGCACATCCCTGGACAAGTCTGAACTTCATCAGCACACTGGGGTCCAGGAATTTGAGACTCAGGCAGAGCTAACTCAGGCCATGAACTCTCAGACAAAGGAACTGGAGGCGAAGATGGCCTCTTCTGGAGACATTGTTGCCGACATTGAGGCTGCGGGACTGGAGACTCAGGCTGAGGAGACTCTGGCAGGCTGGCCGGAGACTCTCACAGGCTGGCTCTGGCTCATTGGGCCATCGGGCCAAGCCAGAGATTCTGGCTTGTCAGGTTGGGGCAACGGAGACTCTGACTGGTGAACTGGATACGCAGGCTAGAAAACTAGAGACGCCAGCTGGCACACCAGAAAAACCTGCTGGAACACTGGAGACACTAGGTGGAACACTGGAGATGGCGGCTGTGGCAACGGAGACACCGACGGGAACACTGGAGAAGCCGGCTGGGACACAGGAGATAGCGGCAGAGCCAGCATGACACAGGAGGTAAGCTTGGCAGTCTCTAGTGGAATCCCGGAGGTGTCACACTGCACAAAGGCGAAATGGAAGAAGAGAGAGATCATTCGTACTGCTGTCTTCACCAACACATAATGAGGTGAAGATAAGAATGCGTGATCCAAGGCAGAACAAAAACTAATTATCTTTTGATAATCTTGGGCGTCCTTAATCATGGTCACAAGGTTGCTAAGGAGACTGAAGGTGAGTCTTTCATCCGGCATCCTCGTGTCTCTGTCTGCTGGTTCCATGGTGGCTGCATTATTCTGTCTGGAGGCGTGTATTAATGTACTTGGACCCAAGATGCAGACAGAAGTACTTTATTAACACAGGTAATCACCAAACTGAAGTATGTACATGGGGAAGGTCTAACACTACAGAACAGGATTACGGGACAGTGCATGGTTCAGGAAACACAGGAATCAGGAGAACATGCACTAGGGAGTTGGAGTCTGGGAATGAGGAACATGAGAGCAGAGAGACCATAGAGGCACAGGTAAGTGCACTATCTAATACAAGGAACAGCCAGGAGATATCAGACTCACACAGAAGCAGGAAGCTTGGAGACACAGGAGAAGGGACCTACGCACAATAACAGGCAGGCAACAGACACTCACTCGAACAGGAGGCAGGGAGTCACCGGGAAGTATGCAGTATGCATTTCCCAGCCATGGTATTATACCACGTTCCGTTGCCAGAACTGCCACCTCAATCTGTGACAACTGAGTCTGTTTCCCCTCGTCACTAACTTTGTGCCTTCTTTCTCCCATAGTTTGTCCTCTCTCTCTGTACCTTCTGCAGGTGTCCATGGTCCTGGAGTTGGATATTGCTGATGTGCAGCTACTGGCCCCACCAAATTGCATAGTGTTTATTTGTTGTTTATTGTTGCTGTTGTTTTCCTTTTCCTCTATCCACTCACTCCAGCTAGTCGAGGAAGATTGGTGCCTAAACTGGGCCCGGTTCTGCTGGAGGTTTCTTCCGTTAAAGGGAGTTTTTCCTCTCCACTGTTGTGAAGTGTTTGCTCATAAGGGATTTGTTGGGTTTCTATGTAAAATGCCTTAAGATGATTGCATTGTGATTTGGTGCTATAAAAATGAACTGAACTGAAATTAAAATTTAACTACTTCATTGGCAGACTCCACTGCCACACGTCTACTGTATAATAAGCACAAGTTTGGCTTTAGAAACTTAGGGACCTTTTGGGAGATGAATTAGGGAAATTTAAGGCCAATCTTAACAAGGAATTGCTACTTGGAACTGAGTTTAGCCTATTAAAATGCAGATGACTAAACATTTTTATTGCTTTTATAAAAATGTTAAACCCATCAAAGTACATATTGTTGTTTCCTGTCCGCCTGTCAGTATTTTTTACACCTTCCATTAATTTTCTGTCATAGACAAAAAAGCTACACACTGGTAGTATGTGAAATGGTCAAAACATGAACTTTATTGCTATGTGCAGTTTGTATGTGATGTTTGTATGTGCTGTGATGTTTGTATGTGCTGGAACTGTTTGTTCCTGTGCTGGAACTGTTTGTTCCTGTGCTGGAACTGTTTGTATGTGCGTGTACTGTGGAGCGTGTGCAGCACGTAGGCTACAGTCATACTGCTTCACTTCTGACACCAATGTGACATGTTGCAAGCATCAAACTGCAGACACCCATCTGGTACTTAATTCACATTTATTTTTGTGAACACTCAAGAACTAAACAGAACAGGGGGGTGGTTTCAGAACACTGTATTCACACCCATGGTTTCACCTAATATGTGTAAGCTAATGCAACAACTAATTGAACAGTACATTCCCCAACCAGCAGCCCTTGCCGCCACTGGGAAGGTACAATATTAACAATATACTATTATATACCATATATATTATATTAACTCGTGCACTCAATATTTTCACAAGCAATTATTTATGTACAATAAGAATGTACTTTAATGGTCATTCACATACCACATATATTAGTTGTCATCGGTTTTACTAAAGTAAAAACAAGACAAGACAATTGAGTTGCACTGTTACGATATTGCGGTGTCGGTGGTGAAGGAAGGAGGAGTGAGGACCCAAGTGCAGGACACAAACAAATTTATTACCTGGATCTCCAGGCTCAGGCACAAAAACACAAAATATACTCCGCTACTCGGCGGACAGGCAGGCAGGCAGAAACGGGAAAACAGTGGCTGTGGTAGACATCACATGCACACAATGCTCTGACAGAACAAGGACATCCAGAAAATAAAAAATAACCTCTTCTTTTTCCTTTCTTTTCCTTCTGTCTGTTTTACTCTTCATTTTGTTTTCTTCTTGTATTACCCTTGCTACCCTTGACTGTTTACTTTCTCTTGCTCAAATCTTTTTTCTCATCTTACTGTTTCTTCTGTCATCTGTATTTTCTTTTATTTTCATGTCTTTTCTCCTCTTCTGCTTTGTCATTATAATGCTCCAGCTTTAATTCATTCTCCTCCTCACAGGTTATTTCATTTCTTTCCTCCTCTTCTCTCCTCCTTTTTCTCTGTATTCCTACAGCTATCATTTCTTTATTTATCCACATTTATTGTCTTAGTGGGGATATTTACACTCCTCTCATTTTCGCTGCTTCAGTAGCTCCTTCTCCTTGTAACTGTGTCTCCCGCTCCTCGTTAGCTCAAAACAAGCTGCAGCGAATCACGCGTTCAGCACTTGGAATAGTCCATTGTAGCAACTCGTTTCACGATTTGGCATTCAGATGCCAGAGACTGAATACAAGACAATTGAGTTACACAAATAATACTAAAATACACAAAAAACACTTCTGCAACTCGTGTCACGAATTGGCATTCAGATGCTATTTTAGAATACCGAATCAAGTAAATACGAAGTTAGTTTTAAGTGCTTGATGAAAAATACCTTAACCATAAGTTATGTGGCCCTGGTAGTTTGGGGCCCTAGTTGACTGCCTACCTTCGCCTAATGGTAAGTCTGCCTCTGGTAGCAAGCCAATTTGTGTTCTGTTCCTTTGAACTTAACTCCCCTAATATCCTCATTCTTTTTGATATATTGAGCTAATGGTTCCAGATATAGGAAGGGGGGGTGGGGTGATGCCTTAGCATCTTTAAAAAAGAAATTATGTGTAGGTAATCGGGCATGACAATGTGATGAGAGGTATAAAAGGTACAAAAGCTGGGAGCTTGAGAAACATTGCCAGTCCGCCCTGGGATGACTCACCTTGTTTGTAATGTGTCTTGTGAAATAAACACCTGTACCTTGGATTCACTTGCCCCTATCTCCTGTTTGTGGTCCTATGGAAGAGGACTGCCATCTATACTTAGTGAGTTTGACACAGTTATAGTCTAGTCTGATTGTAATCTTCACAAAAGCATCAAGGTCGTCCAGACACAACAGACTATAGTTTTTATAATTGTATCATTTAAACCAAATCTGTGTGAAAGTCTGCAAAGACATAACCAGTTAACCGAATCAAATGCTTTTTTGGCGTCTATGCTCAAGACAATTGCATCGTTATTTTTTTTGTATATGATTCATATTATGCAGTGTCCTTCGTATATTATCGTTATATTTCAGGATTTAGATTTAGGATTTATTTCTAAAATCCTAGAAAAAGCTGTTGCTAAGCAGCTGTCAGACCACTTACACAGGAATGAACTATTTGAAGATTTTCAATCAGGATTCAGAGCACATCATAGTACAGAAACAGCACTGTTAAGAGTCACCAACAATCTTCTCTTAGCCTCAGATAATGGACTTGTTTCTATACTTGTCCTCCTAGACCTTAGTGCTGCATTCGACACTATTGACCACAACATTTTATTACAGAGACTGGAGCATGTGACTGCTATCAGAGGAACAGCGTTAAAGTGGTTCCAATCCTATTTATCGGACAGATTCCAGTTTGTTCATGTCCATGATGAACCTTCCACACGAACAAAAATTAGTTATGGAGTTCCACAAGTCTCTGTGCTAGGACCGATTCTGTTCACCCTGTACATGCTTCCTCTAGGCTATGTCATTAGGAAGCACTCTATTAATTACCACTGCTATGCAGATGACACTCAGCTGTATCTATTAAACCTGTTAACACAAACCAGTTAACCAGACTTCAAGCATGTCTAACCGACATAAAGGCCTGGATGACCAGTAACTTTCTACTTTTAAATTCAGAGAAAACAGAAGTTATTGTATTTGGGCATAAAAACCTTAGAAATAATTCTAAAATGATAGCTACTTTAGATGGCATTGCCCTGGCCTCCAGTACTACTGTGAAAAACCTTGGAGTTATTTTTGACCAGGACATGTCCTTTAACTCACACATAAAACAAATCTCTAGAACTGCCTTCTTTCACCTGCTCAACATTTCCAAAATTAGGAACATCCTGTCTCAGTATGATGCAGAAAAACATCTTACAAAACCTGTCTGATCATTATGGATCAGCTTAGGTATTGATTCTTCCATTTGTTTACGAGTCCACCAATTGTTTTTAATTCGTCTTCGTTTATGTCAGTGGTTATCCATTTATTATGCTCTTCATTTAAAGTGGGTAATTCTAAAGAATTTTAGTAATTCAATTTGAGTCACATCTCCCCCTGGATATCTAGAATATAAATTTTGATAGAACACTTCAAAAGCTTCCAAAATTTAATTTTGCTTATTTTTTCTAATTCATTAATTCTGTCCCTAACTTTCTTAACTCAATGTATCTTGTACTGAGCTCAATTTGTCTCTCTTTTCTAATTTCCTTAGCTTATTATGCAGGTCATCTAATGTTTTATTTCTATTTTTTTTTCCTTGTCTGAAGATATTGCTACAATTTTACCACAAGACAGCCTTCAGAGTATCCCATAGAATAAGAGGTAAAACCTCACCATGATTGTTAAATTCTAAATAGGCACTAATTTCTTTTTTGATTAAAAATAAAGCAGAAGGAGCAGAATGTAATCGCTTCTATTAAGAAAGAAATCTCTCCATATATCAATCAGACCAACATCTTCAAAAAGTGCATTAACTTTCTTTCATATGGGCCTCATCATTTTTCCCACTAGAGGAGTCTGGTTTCAGATGTGTATTTAAATCTCGCCCACATATCAAAAATCTGTTTCCATTGTCATGATACTAGTAACTTTCTGGAAAAATCACTTCCTGGGGGCGCATATATATTTAAGAGTAACTGAATTCTCATATCTTTTACCCTTTAGTAGGATATATCTGTACTCACTTCCCTTTTTTGATATTTTTTCAAAATTTTGTTTGAAATAAAAATAGCGACTCCACTACTATGCCCTGATTTGTATGAAAAGAGAAACACACTAGAAAAGCAAAATTTCCTCAATTTTTCATACGCTATCATTTAAATGAGTTTCCTGTAAGTATAGTATATGGGTTTGGTCTTTCTTAATTTTAGATTAAACTTTATTAATGACTAGCATTGTCCACGTTACCCATAAAGCACCGTTACATAGCTACATGTGGTCAAATAAGATGTCTGAGGGTGCAAGTATTTAACATGACAGATTAAATCAAGTTCCTAATTTATGGCAAAGTGACATTGTTAATGCCATTAAAAAAATGGTTTCCTGAAAAAGTCATGCACACACCACGACTCCAAGTTCTACTGTATTATGATCAAATGAGCATATGAGTTTTCCAGCTTGGTGAGGATAGAAGACAATTCCATACAAAATCAAATCACAAAGTGCACAGGCAAAAGCCTAAACCTAATATGTTTTGGACAAGCACAAGTTTAAAAAAAAAAAGAAGAAAAAAGTGTGCATTTTTACTCAGTATTATGATCGGCAGCTTGCTATTAAATCATAGTTTATTTATATAAAAACACATGAAGGAACATATATGTTTCAGCCACATGAAAGTGCTTTAATTACAGCATAATTAAAAAATGTTTTGAATGAACAAATAAAAACACACTCTATATCACTACAGTCATGTCTTGTTAAACAGATGCAGTCTGTTACCATGCAGTTACCAGTCAGAGGTTAATTTGAGTGAAGATAGGACAGTACTTCACTTAAAATTCTTCCAAGGGAATGCATATGAAAATGTCAGGTCATATTGTCTTAAGATTTTTATTACTGTCTCAGTGACACTGCCAGGAACATGGGTAACTGAATCTTTTTGTATTTAGAAAGGAAAATGATTGAAGCATCACTGTCAGACGCCAAAAACATCAGTTAAGGTCGATCTAAAAACATCATCAGTACAGTCAATGGTCGAACACCATAGACTAAAACACAGGAAAACCAGTTTCTTAAACACAGTCCAGCCAGGTTACACTAAAAACAAAAATACACTCCTCAAAATCTACAAACAGTAGTTTCACCCTAGAAATGTCAGCAACTGTAAGCCAATTGGAAGTAGTTTTAGATTTTTTTTTCTTACTGAAACTGAATATTTTAAGGATTCTCATGAAAGAGTGATCTCTGAGGACTCTTTGGTGTCAATCATTCTAAAGACTCCCACCTTCTCTTGCTTCATGTTCCCCTTTTCTTTGTCTGAAAATACAAAAAAACCCCATTATTTTCAGCTTACTAAATCAGTGACATTATGGTTATTAAGAAATTAACATTTTATATATTTATGAGTAGCAACACAGCACAACCCCAATTCCTAAAAAGTTGGGATGCTGTGTAAAATCTACATAACAAATTGCAATGATCTGCAAATCTCATAAACCCAGATTTTATTCAGATAAGATCATAGAAAACATATAAAACACTTAAACTGAGAAAATGTACCATTTTAAGAAAAAATTAAGGTAATTTTGAAATTGATGGCAGCAACACTTTTACCGTGACACTCATTTGTACTGCAGCATGGCATGTGTTACACTATAACGTCTAGATGGAGCTCAGCTTACACTACCATGTACAGCAGTCTGCGCATGCACATACCATACTGTAGCCCATACGATAATGAATGCATACTTAGAAACTGAAATGAAGAAAAAAACCCCTGTGGCCAGCGTTGGCTGTAAACTGTGACTATTGTGTCTTTTGTTACTTTCATATTTTGGAAATTTTTGCTTGACGTCATGCAAAGAGCCAAGCCTCTTTCCTAAAACATTTTTTGTACAACTAAACTGCAAACGTACATATGTTTTGTTACAAACATATCTGATTGATTATATTCCAATATGCTTTTTGAATAACTGATGTTCTACCTTTTACTAAAGCAACAGTAACAGGCAGATGCACAACAGAAGCTGCAGGGAAGGCTCGCAGACGTAAATGTTGCACTTTCATGTAGGAGACATGAGTTTGCACCCACTTGAAGCTGTACTCTGATTTAGATGGGAATTGCCTTTAATTTTCACTCTGACATGCTGCTTATAATAAAACCTTAGTTATATAAAAGTTATGCTATAATCAGAAAACTGACTTTTGTGCTAGAGGATGAGATATTTTGGCAATTTATACATGTATACACATGAATGTATACACCCGTGTCAAATCAACAGTAAAATGTGTTTAAATGTGAACAGCGAAAACATATAAACACACATATATAGTAGGGGTGGTAACAGTTATGCATTATCATAAATAAGAATTCAGATTTTTGACAGTGTGTACACTTTTCTCATATGAGAGCCTAATGATATTACCCAGGAGGTGAATTACAGTGTGCCCTGAGGGGTGTGAGGCAATGACAACAGATTCTGAGGTCTTGGATCAAGAAATCAATAGTGAAACGTAAAAACATATATGATGCCTTTTACAACTGTCCTAAGACACATAAAAAACACATACACGACACCTCCCATGATCCACTAGTCTAAACTAACACACCCCATCCTGACCCATTCGAACCACCCACTTTCTTGGACACACACAAAGCCCTGCCACAGCTGCCAACCCCTGTGGTCCTCCACCCCCACCCGGATCTGCGGCACTAAGCCTACCAGTGTAACAGCTGGAGAAGCAAACATCAACCTGCTCTAAATAATGGAGTTGATCAAAGGGGCACAGGTGAATTCAAATTCATCCAACTAATTTTCTGAATCAGCAGGCATTCTTCTCATTGAGATCTGCTCTAATAACAAATTTGTAAACTGTTTTATTTTTTTCCTTGACTTCCAGTTCATGAATATAGTTTTCTTGGTGATACGTAACACAGTGAGTGCATGATTTGTGGATATGTATAGATATTTTGGCAAGATCACCTAGAACACAGAGGAGAGGCCGTTGTGATGATACCTGGGCACTCTGAATGGCCTTCACATATCTTAAACCAGAATTTATTTACTGGCGTACAATGCCACACTGTGGGCATATAACTGTCCGGTGCATTACCCAAACAATGGGTGCAATTGTTTAAGTGAACTTGACCCATTTTAAACATCCTTGGGTCCTGTAGGCCCCTTTTCTTCAGTATTAACACAATTATTAGCATAGTGAAAGTGACTTATATCGCCAAGTATGGTAACCCATACTCGGAATTTGTGCTCTGCACACACACCGTGAAGAAACACCCGGAGCAGTGGGCAGCTGCAGCGCCCAGGGAGCAGTTGGGGGTCTGGTGCCTTGCTCAAGGGTCTCACCTCAGTCGTGGTATTGAAGGTGGACAGGGCTATTCACTCCGTCCCACTGACAATTCCTTCCGGACCTGAGACCGGAACCTGCAATTTTCAGGTTACAAGTCCGACTCCCTATCCACAACTGTCCAGTATTGTCTTTGCATGAGTGGGGTGCTGTACGTGTGAATGTATACTTAACTCCACCTACAGACATCGTGTAATACTGCAGTACAAATGACAAAAAGTCGTGGTAAAAGTGGCAACTTACCACAGTACAGTGACACCTTGAACTGCTGTCACTGTACTAGATAGATGTATAGATAGGTTGAAAAACACAAAGAATGCCTAATTTGTTAAGTATAATGTGCACACCATTACTGGGGGAGGCTGACAAACTGAAAACTGCAGAGTGGCGTGTCTCCTCACCTAACAAGTCGCTGCGGTCCAGCAAAATCTCCAGGTCCTTGTCACTGATGACTTTTCCCCTTGATCCTTTTACCTCCCTAAGTGTGACAAATGTTGCAGCCACTAGTTATTTTTCACTTATTTTAAGTTAATTAATTAATGATGTTAGATGTTCTCTACAGTCTATAAACACCTCAGCTTGTTAAAATAGAGAAATTTTTACTTCTCTGTGCCTCTGGATTTAAGCAGCTCCATCAGCTCCTCCAGATCAATACAGCTTTTATTTGGGTTCAGCTCTGCCTTCGCACCTTTGAACTTACCTAGGGAGAAAAGCAACAGGAGAAAATAAAAACTACTACTAATCCTCTGCTGCACTGTATATAAGTAAGTTTTAACAAGTGGGAGGAGGGGGTACCTTAAACATTTTGGGTATCCCATTAAAGTAAAATCACTCACTCTTGTGGATGACCATCTGCTCCAACTTCCTCTTGGCAGACGCCCTCTCCAGGATCTTCTGGTCTATAGTGTTGGCTGTGACCAGGCGGTACACCACCACTGGTTTGGTTTGCCCAATACGGTGACAGCGGTCCTGGGCCTGCAGATCTGCCTGGGGGTTCTAAAAGGGGGAACTAAATGTCATCCCACACTGGCTAAATAAGAATACATTCAAATGAATCTGTTTTACATGATTTTTTTGTACACACACCCACCCACCCAATCACTATCAAAGATGATCACAGTATCAGCAGCTGTCAGGTTGATTCCAAGGCCTCCTGCTCTGGTGCTCAGCAGGAACAAGAACACCTCGGGATCTTTGGAAAACTTGCTCATCTGGGGGAGAGTATGTAACAGTTGCAGTGGTCTCCATTACTTATTGTAATCAGTAAAGCATTTTTGCCTTTTCATCAGCTTAGTGTTTGAACTCACATTTTCATCTCTGTCAGAGTAGGACATGCTGCCATCCAATCGGCTGTACTGAAAACCACGTAGATAGCAGTAATCCATCAAAATATCCAAAATGGAAGTCATCTGACTGAAGATTAGCACCTAGTTCAGAAAAATCAATCACAAGACATCTGACAAAGGAAAGATAGCAAATGCTGCAGTGTGTGCACAGAAGTGTTGAAACAGCAGCTCTGCATTGAATCAATGTAGTAAAAAAGACCCAACATTAACTGAAACATACTGGCAACAAAAATCTTTTTATAGATTCAGCACAAGAGCTTTGTTTTATCATCATAACAGTGTCTTTCATTGTATAACATGCATGACAAAGGTTTTACTTTGTGAAAAAATGTCATGAAAAGTTGACTGTTTTCTCCTTTTCCTGCCTGTGTATAGAAACCAAATCTGTTACAATGGAAAAACTATGCATCTTCATGTGCTGCACCAGATTATTCCCCCTTCCTTTGATGATGTACACAAAGTTCTGCCTTCAAGCTATGCAACAGAGTAGCTACATTTTTATTGACCAGCTTTTCAATTGTTATATATACATTCTTTTCTTATCTAGCTTGTTTATTGTGTTTTTTTTTTTTTCAGTCATTCAGTAGGACCTCTGCCTGCGGACTTAAAAAAAAAAAAAAAAAGGTAATTGGAAATGGTACTGTAGAGTGTAAAGATTTACGTAAGTTACTTTATACCTTGGAAAAACCACTGCGTAACCTTAGAAAAAATGTGGATCCAGATATTTGATGCTAATAATTTATAGTTATTCCATTACATGTGTGGTATGCACACTGCTATGTGACTGTTTCTGTTGTGTAATTAAAGTAAAGTGAGGTAAAAATTAAAACTGACCCCAGCCTTACTGCCAGAGCAGAACACAGGCTAGAATCAAACAAAGCTGCTGGTTTAAAAGTGCTACTCTCTGCACATTTGCCATCCTCTCCAACAATCAGCTGTATGCTGCTGTATCTTAGGCATGACACAGTTTGACTGAAAAAGTATACTATAAAATAGTAATTTGGGAGAGTTAATTTTAATAGCGCAGTGGTACACTATTAAACCTCTGGTCTCACCTTTCTGTGGTCTTCTATATTGTGTTTTAATGAAGCCCAGTTGACAATAAGTTTACTGATAAAATCAAAGACAACACATGGTTGTGATAGCAGCTGCATCAGATTTGAAATTAGTGCTCAGAAAATGTTTTATTTCTAGCAAACTGCACAGTGTTTGCTATTTTAGTAACTTATTGTGTTGTGCTCCATTGCTTAATAGATCTTTGACTAGATACAAGAAACCCAGTGTAATAAGATTATAATTATTTTTTGGCCACACAAGTCTGCTATAACAAAAAAAAAAAAACCAAGCAAACAAACAAACAAAAAAAAACAAACTGTATACCAAAGTGTGAATTAAAGAATTTTTTACAGGTAACTATTTCCTGCTTAGAAGTAAAATAACCTTACTCAACTACTTTGGGATACTACTTTGTTAGTTTGTTGTAAAGACATTAATATTCTGATGACATTCCATATAATTGCATATTTGGCCAGTGGTCTCCTGCTTTACCTTGTGTCCCCTTTTCTTCAGTGCAGGTAGTAGTCTGTCCAGTATGAGAAATTTCCCAGAGCTTTGCACTAGTTGCTCATCAATCTGAACAGAGGACAGTAGAACGGACAGCATTTGAAGGCAGAAACATATAACATATATCTGAATTTACTTATGGAGATTAATAGTTATGGTATCTTATATTATAGGGTAGGGTTGGGAAATAAAACCATAAAAATAATTATTGCAATACAACTTTTCCTCGATGACAACGATAGAACTCATTCCGTCTATGTTCTGAAAGAAAACATGAAAAGCCGATGATAATGAAACTAGTGCCACACTAAACAAATCATGTGGGTGGAAGAGAGAGCACATGAGTTAGGCTAACACATACAGCACTGTGTAGCAGCCAGCAGCAGCACATGTGCTAATGTTTGGTCTCCTATCGCTGTGTAAGATAGTATGTCAGGAATGGGGGCCAGATTAAAGAGAAAATGAAGAGAACAGAAAATGTTGACAACAAGTGTCAGAGTTAACAATAAAAACACCCAGATGGACACAGTCCAGAGCTCAAAAGAATACAGCATTGTTGACAGCAACGGTCTGAGGACTTTAGTAGTGAAATATTTTAGATATTTAATGTCCAACAAGAAGAAGAGTGGCATGCACTGCAAATCACAGACTATTTGACAAAAACAAAATGTTCTGCTAAAAACAGGTAATACCACTAACCTTTTTAACCCCCTAAAGCAGTGCCAAACTCTAGAGCACATAAAATGCAAGACTTTACAGTCTCCGACCCAAGCAAGTGTTGGTGGTCCCTTCGAACACATGACACTTGCTACACAACAAGAGAACTAATTTATTTCTTTTGAAGAGACCAAAAAATTTAGTCTGTTCTGTAAATGTCAAAGCTTTCATATTTTAGTTGTAGATTTAAGACGTAAGATTTTGTTCTGTTTTAATGAAGTTAAATTTACATTTGACCGTTTTGACTGTTCAGAATACGGATTTAATTTATTATATAAAATATAAATATATACATGTATGTATCAATGGACCTAACATGAAAAATGTATCATGCCCAGCAGCTATTATAGTGTGAAGACGGGAATAACTTCACAATCAAACCTTCTGTGACTTTCAATTCAGTACTGAATTATTGCATTTCTGTTACTCATTCTGCCCATACAAGTAAGAGCTCAAGTTCAACTGCTGCCACAGGTAAGCATATATACTCCATAAATACCACAATGTCAAAGAAGGGCCTAAGCTCTGGATAAGTGAAAACCAGGTCCTAGATTACATGCTCATCCAGAAAGTCCCAAAGCTCAAATAGTAAAGCAGTAGCTGCCCTCGCTAAGGATGGGTACCGAGACCCGGTATTAGGGTCTGAGGGTGTTTTGGGGCCCTGGGCAAGTTTTGACATGCCCTGACATTTTTGCTTTTGTCAGTTGCTTTTAAACATATTAATGGCTGCACATAAATACCTGGTTCACCTCAGATTATTTCCATATGAACAATGCGCTCATTGCGAGGCGGGATCAAATTAGCTGTAATGAGGACAAGACAAAACGTACTTCAAGCTTCCTAGCCATATATTTCTTATTTTTATGAGGCAAGTATTCGCTGAGATTCTGGCTGTTTTATTTACGTGTCTGAAGAGAGATGACAGAGACAGAAGACAGAGCACATCCTGTCTGCTTTCTTTATTTAACAAAAGCCCACCGTTTTGTTGTTGTTATGCGGGTATATAACTAACTAGACCCCTTAATAGATTCAAACTATGTTATCAGGAAAAGATGCCACAAAACACGCTGGCGCGTTCATCGACCCCTGAGGGTCAAACGAGCCGTGGTTAAATTTTGAAAGACAGCAATATAGATAGATACTTTATTCATTGTCCTGCAGTTCTTATATTAACTTTAACATAGAAATTTCGCTATGTAATAAACAGATAAAGGCACCCAGTCAATAACATATAACATAAATAGCATAAATAACATAACAGTTACTATTAAAAAGTCTAATGGCTGTGGGGACAAAGGATCTCCTCAACCTCTCAGTTCTGCAGCGGAGTGAGATGGGTCTCCCACTGCAGCTGCTACTCTGTTTAGTCAGTATATCATAGAGGGGGTGTTTATTATTGTTCAATACAGAAAGCAGCTTCCTCCACATCTGCTGCTCCACCACAGTTCTTAGAGGGTCCAGCCCCCTTCCTAGCACAGAACTGGCCTTTTTCACCAGTTTGTCCAGTTGCTCACAGTTTCTGTTCATAATGCCACTCCCCCAACAGACAGCAGCATAGAACAGTGTACTTGCCATGACAATGTGATAGAACATGCACAGCATGTCACTGCAGACACTGTATGAACCAAGCTGTACTCCCCCTCCCGTCCACCGCACACACATGCCACAACAGCTGTATCATAAGAATACTTCTGTATGTGGCGAGAATCTGAGTTATATCTAAAGTCTGATGTGTAGACCGTGAACAGAAAAGGAGCAAGAACAGTCCCCTGTGGAGCCCCAGTGCTGTATTCCAGCGTCTCAAACAAATCTCCCCAGCCTGACATACAGTCATATAGCCATATAGTGTGCCATATAGTCTGAATGTGAAATAGTCCATAATCCATGACTTTAGGGAGGGGGCCACCCCCATGCATAGAAGCTTGTTTCTCAGTGTGGGAGGCCATATAGCGTTGAAAGCACTGGAGAAGTCGAAGAATATAATCCTCACATATGAACTAGGCACATCAAGAAAGGCATATGCCCGCTGCAGCATGTAAAGCACTGCATCTTCCACTCCCATGTGTTTCTGATAGGCAAACTGAAGGGGATCAAGATCAAGGAGCTGCTCCAAGATCTTCGTGATGTGGGATGTCAAAGCCACTGGTCTATAGTCATTCAGCTCCACCAGCTGCCCTGTTTTGGGCGCCAGTATTAGACAAGAAGTCTTCCAGCCGAAGTCTCATATTAAAGAGCCCCTGAAGAGGGACAGCTAGTTGTCCTGCACGATCCTTCAGAAGCCTTGGACATATTCTATCTGGTCAAGCTGCCTTCCCTGGCCAAAGTCTCCTGAGCTCAGCTTGAACCTCTTCTGTTGTTAGCGACAGAAGGAGCTGTTCAGATTGTAACAGAGGAACGATGGAGGTAGAGGGAGCAGTCAAATAGGTGGAGAGGTAGCAGTCAGAGGATGAGGTATAGTATGGAGCTGCAGAGATGGAGGAAGCAGCATCATACGTGGAGTAGAGGGAGCATCTGCCACATTGGAGAGGGAGGGAGCATCCTCAGAGGTAGAAGAGACAGCTGAATATGTGGAGGGAACAGGTGATAATGGTGGAGGGAGCAGCCTTAGACATGGGAGATACAAGAAGCAGCAGCAGAAGTGGAGGGAGCAACCACTGGGGTGGTGGTGGAGGGACTAGGTATTGGTTGAAGGTATTGGCTCTATCCACATCACCATCCAAAGACAGAGTTTGTAGCCAGTGATGGTCCTAACCCCTCTCCACACCTCCCTGGTATGGTATGGTAATGAATCCCTTGCCTCTTGTGACCATTTCCTGAAAGACAGTGGTAACAGGAAGCTTCTGCACACAAGGTCTGTATGTGGGCTGAAGACAGACCATGTTGTGATCAGATCTACCCAGTGGTGGAAGAGGTACAGCCCTATAAGCTTCTTTGACGTTAGCATAGAACAGATCTAAAGTCCTTTCTCCATGTGTTGGACAGTCCACATACAGTGCAAAGTCAGTCAGGCAGGAGGACAGAGAGATGTGATTGAAATCCCCTGTAATTGCAATGAATGCATCAAGGTGCTGGGTCTGTATCCTAGCAACGGCATCATGGAAGACGTCACACGCAGTTGCAGGCGCCGCCACCGGTGGAATGTAAACAACAATGGTGACAATGTATGGCATCTCCCTTGGTACATAGTATGGGCGGAAACCAACTGAGGCCAATTCAATATCTTTCACAGTCACATTTCAGGGCTTAAACCCATTTCTAATTGAAAAGTAGGATAACTCCCCCACCTTTCGTCCTTCCATTCGTCCTTGGGTCTCTGTCCGCTCGTACAGTTCTGAAGCCAGGTATACCCACATGAGTCCGGTATGTTGTCGTTCAACCAGGACTCAGAAAGACATATCAAACTGCACTCCCTGTACAGCCCATATATACACACACATATACATATATGTATATGTGTGTGTATATATGGATAAGCTCCAGTCTTAACAGGGCTGTTATTGGTATTGAAGTAGTCACGATAAATGTGCACTTCCGCCCATAGAGTCAAATATCTATGTGTAATATGTTTTTGCTAGTCGCACACAAAATGAGACACCTCTCTCAGCACTTCACTCTGACTACCTTCCTACTGTGTCTGTAAGCGGCTTTTACATGACGTAGCCCACACTTGCGGCCGCAGCAGACATATCAACTCAAGGATGGCGGAGAGCGCTATCTAAGTGTGGCTCTACTTCTCAAACGTTGACGTAAACAGCACTTTACAATTCATGCAATTCAGTTCATGTTCTAAATTTCTTTCTTCCTCTAAAAGTATCAATAACAGCACTGTTAAAATACCGGATTGATATGCAGTATCAATAAGAGTACCTTAACAATACGTATCCCTAGACTTCGCATGTGATGAAGCAGAGGCAGCTAAGGCGGAAGCGGAGAGAGCTGTGAGTTTCTCTCAGACCATAATATTCGATAGCCCACATTCTTCTCATGATTGGAGGGGATGACAGGCATCACAACATATTTTGGACTAGATCCTGCAATCTTCCAAACATACTTCTCCCTTCCTGATTTTTTTTTTTTTGCATATTTGTCACACTAAAATGATTCAGATCATAAAACTAATTACAAATTACAAAACTTTGTTACACAAAGATAACGAGTAAATACAATATGCAGTTTTTAAATAATTTAATTTATTAAGGGGAAAAAACTGAATTGGGGGCAAATACTTTTTTACAGCACTGTATGTAGAGCTTATTTTGTCATGAATGTTAATTTTTAGGAACATTTTATTATGAAAGCTGATTTGTATTTTGGCAAATAACATGTTTATTGGAATGTGTGTATATTGTTTCTAATGGTCATGATCATTTCTCAGTTTTACCCAACTCCAACTAGCTGTGTGAAGCTGAAATTTCTCATCAGTGTGGTCATTTGGGAAGGAGTTTATCTGACTGTTGACTCCAGCGAGATGCTAAAGGTAGTGGTCATGACAGCAAGTGTTACCTTGAACTCCTGTGTGACAGGGTCAAGAGGGTACTCCACCAGATAGGGATGGTTACAGCATCTCCTTAGCAGCATAAGGATGTTCTGCAGCTTGAGGTTGATCTCTGCATCTATTGGGCTTTGGACATCCAGCACTGGAGGGGAGCTGACGGGATCAAGTGGAAGCAGAAAAGAGAATAAAAACAGATTACTAAGATAAATGATAATAACAAAGCAAGTGAGGAAGTAAGTATCAATGAAAGCTAAATGAATAAACCTCATAAGCCAACTACACTGAATTATTATAATTAATGTGTGTGTACAAAGTACTGACCTCTGCTCTAAGTCCTTTCGGACCCTTTCCAGATATTCTTCCATGTCACGCGCAGTATCTCCATCCGTTTCTTTATAGTTTACCACTTTCTGACTGCGACGCTTCGGCCTGCCGCTCGATGTCAACACTACGGAATCCTCCTTCTGAATAACCCAAAAGAGTAGCACTTTTCAAATCATAGCTTCTCCTTGAGTCACTTGGATGGTGATTAAAAAACGAATAAACCTCAAAAGGCAGCTACACAAAGCCCTAGAAGAATGCAGTCAATTTGAAAAGGAAAATTTTTGGCTAATTAAAGTACATTTAAAGGTCCATATTTAACCCTCAGGGGTTGACGAACACACCGGTACCCTCATAACAACAAAATGCTGTGCTTTTGGAAAATAAAGAAAGCAGACAGAGTGCACTCTGTCACCGGTCTTCACAGACACTTAAATAAAACAACCAGAATCTCAGCGAATACTTGCCTCAAAGACATACACAAAGCTTGAAATGTCTACTTTTAAATGAAACAATTCAAGTCGAAAACAAATCATCTCTCTTTATGTCATCTGTATGAAAGTAAGGAGCGGTACGCTGTCTGATCATGAATAATCATGTGATCTACCTGACAAGACAAAGATCCACATAAAAGGCCTTTCAGTCAGGAATGTGGCAGAAAGGGAATTAGTGCAGTGCAATGCAGATGCAAAATTTGTCATCGAATCGTGTTTTTCCTCTGAGGACAAAGTAACCTGTTCGTTGCTGCCTGGAACCATAAAAAGCACTTCTTCACCTGCGTAACGTGCCATCATCCAAAGGCACAGAAAAAGTGACCATGCACTGTTCATATTACCACATAATATGTGCATTCAGTGAGAGGCGGGATCACATTAGCTATAATGAGGTGAGAAAAACTGTGCCGCTCCTTACCTTCATACAGATTTCATAAAAAGAGATGATTTGTTCTCGACTTGAATTATTTCATTTAAAAGAAGACATTTCAGGCTTTCTAGCCATATATTTCACATTTTTATGAGGCAAGTATTCACTGAGATTCAGGTTATTATGTCTGTGAAGAGAGATGACAGAGAGAGTGCACGCAGTCTGCTTTCTTTATTTTATAAAAGCACAGCGTTTTGTTGTTAAGTGTATACAAATACATCTAGACCCCTCACACAGTCGAATGATATATTGCTCTTATCTATATGATCAAAACTGACGGAGTAATTTAAGTTTGTTTCGGCCTTATCAGAAGAAGATGCCACAAAACGTGCCGGCGCGCTCGTCGACCCGAGGGTTAACTTTTACTGCAGTGATCACAGATGAACTGACTTTTGTTGCAGTGGTCACAGATGTACTTACTTTTGTAGCAGTAAGATTATACCTTAGGGCCCATATTTTAAATGTACTGTAACCTGTGTATGTACTTGACTAGACTTTAACTTCAACCACCACATACACCAGTGACCATATATTTGCTCTAGGTTGACATCAGTTGTTATACTAGCCTGATGAAAGGCTAACAAGATAGACTGAAAACCTCTTTTGAATCTGGTATTTATCAAACCTGGTATTTAAGAGAACTACCATTTGTAGGGACTACAAAGCTATCACCATGGGGAATCCACTGTGTGACTATTGGAGAATGAAGTCACCAATTTAGATTTTAGCTCCAAATACTGTTGTTACCTTTTCCTGGCCCAAAAGCTTGACAATAGTCTTGTTGACCACAGCTGTGTAAAAGGCCTCCTGTTTGGCTGTCAGAGGGGCATAAACAATTATCTCTTTCTTGGGGGGAACCTCCAGTGTCACGTCTGACTTCAGCCGCCTCAGCAGGAATGGAGTGAGAATCTGAAACAGAAAACCTCTATGACATGCATGTTTTCCCTGTAGCTACATAAACCTTGAGGCAAACAATCAAAGTCCATATACCATGGCTTCACACTTTACAGATTTACGTTACAGATTTAATTTCAAATTGAGTACTTGTTTTGCCCAGCAGTTTACATTCAATAACCCATAATAAAATGAAAACATGTGATCAGATATTTTGCACATGTCATAAGAATCAACAACAATCAATAACAAAAGTATTAAGAACCTTAATTCAGTAGTTTTGTAGAAGCTTCTTTCACATCATGCGCAGCTTCAAGTCTTTTTGGGTAAGTCTCTGCAAAGCTTTGCACACCTAGATTTGTCTATTCATTTTTGTGGTGGTTTATATTGTGTTTATTTTGTTACGCAATTTAGTACATTTAGCATTCACACTGTATGTCGGAGACAGCACCACAGCATGATGATGCCACCATAATTTTGCTGTTAATTAGATGATGAGCAGTGCCTATTGTTAAGTGGACATAAGCTGTACAACTATAGGAAGAGTCCTGTTGGTTAAATTTTTAATTGTGGACTATAGAGAGTTCTTATATAAACTGGTATGCAACTTTAAGTCCAGTCAAATTAATTTGCCAAACTAATTCTAGACACAATTCAAACAATTAAAGCCAACAAAATGCAGGTGATCACAAATTGGAGTGCCACAGAAAAATGTCTTAATACTTCTGTAAATCAGAGATTTTACTTTGGACTTTCAATATATTAGAAAAAAAATTGTCATTATGGGTTACCAAATGTAGATTGATGCACAAAATCTAAAACCAATTTCAAACTAAATTTACAATATAGTGTGGAAAAAAATGAAGTGATATGAATACTTCAAAAGGTAATGGATAAAATTAGTAATGTGATATATGGAGAAAAACAAAACAATATGTACCAAATAAAAAAGAACTAATGACAGAGAAGCATTTAAATAAATACACTTCTGTAACACATTATTTCAAAAGTATATGTAATAGTCTCGTGATTGCACTGCGGTGTGTGACAAACCTGGTGCAGCATGCTCAGGATGTTCTGCTCACGTTCAGCAGCCACCACACTCTCAACCTCGTTGAGGGTGTCAATATCAAACCATGCCTCAAAACTGCACAAGAAACATCAATGAGAGGTTAAAACTCAGTCCTAAATTAAAGATGAACAATTAACAACACAAAGCAATCACATACGTCTAATCTTACTGCATGTGTGTGATTATGGAGATTGACTTATATATATGGAAAAGGACAGTCTAATATGCAGGTTTGATTATTTTTACCACAGCACACTCATTGGTCTTCAACATGTGATAGGTTTAGACTGCAACAAGTAATCGATAAAAATTGATTATTAAATGTATTTATCAACATTAGAGCTGGGCGATAAACCGATTTTATTAATTAATTCAAACGTGTAGTTTACATTGTGTTGTTTGAATGAAAATTGGTTTTCTCTTTAACATCCACTGACATTCCCCTCTGGGCTCAGCCCCTCTCCTTGCATGTTTGCCATATTAACGATACACAAACAACGTGGCAGCGAAGAGGGAAGAACTCGTTCAAAGTGTCATTTGTAATTTGGAACTGGTTCAGTTTTACGGTGTCAGACACAAAACAAACAACACCCTGCTGCAAAGTGTGTTTGAAGTCTGTTGCTAGCAAAGGTAGCAGTATGACCAAGTTACTGCAACACCTCAAACAGAGGCAAGCTGCCTAGTGGGAGAGATGTTGTGCCCTACGAAATGAATAAGACCGCGGCAGCACAAGCACAACCTCTGGAGGGCAGATTTTTTTTAAGGCCATATCGCCCAGCCCTAATCAACGTATTTATCAATTAGCTGGCCTAGTGAGGTAGCTGTTTTCCACTGCAGAGATGAAAATGGCAGAAGCAGAATAGAATTAATAACTTTTTCCATAAACAATTCTCACATCAGTATTGCCTTCTAGTTTTCCTTTTACATGGTCAGATAATCAGTCATCAAGTAAAATGTTTACAGTTCTCAGGTCAACAGTCAGGAGCAGCAGGTGGCATAGAGCCAAGAGAATTCCACACACGTAACGCAAATTGAGACTTGAGCGTGAAAACGCTGAACTTCAGGAAAAGCATGAGTCTTTTATTACATTCCGCAGTCGGATCGAGAAATATGGGAAGAGTGACAAAAAGGTTACTGAACATCTTGATCTTGATTTTAATCATAAGCGTGTCAAATTTTGGAGGTATCTATGTGAATGTCCATGATTCTATTGTGAAATATTTTTCTTGGATTTGTTAACCAGCAACTGATTGCATATTTTTATATTCCAACAAAAAGAGAGGATAACATTGTTCATACTTTTAATTTATATCTTCCTAGAGGGATTTAGTTCATATAGAGAGAGAGAAGGAAAAAAAAATGGTATTAGTTCTTTGGAAAATGAAATTCTAGATGCGTTAGATCAAGTTGGAGAAGAAGTTAATCATTGCAGGGGACTTTAACCCTTGTGCACTGTTCAAATTCACTACCCTTCCGTTATGTTCGGGATAAAAACATCCACTATAATAAACTGCTGTAAAAATACATACACACACACACACAACTCCATATAAAAGCCAGAAACTAAGCCTTCTATGCACAGGCCTGTGTAAAGGTTTAATGGGGCCACTTCGTTGTCAACAGTAAAAATACAAATTTACCTCTTTCCAACAGGGGAAACCACCAACCATCAAGAATGCATGATTATATAGTGTCATGGCTGTTCAATGGGGGAGATGGGGCAGAAACATCCACAAATAATAAATTAGTCAGAAAAAATTTAAATCTGATGCTGCACAGAAACTAACAATGCATCAAAATCAGTATTAATCTTTGACATCATCCACAATCTCCCTTTATATTGAAAATAAGTTATTTTGTGTGTTTTTTCCTTGACATCACTTATGAAATTGACATTTAAAGGGTTAAAATCATGGAATTGTTTAAAAAAACATTTAGTAGTTTTAAAAAATTTATTTTTCTGATATATTATTACAGCAGTTTATTGTAGTGGATGTTTTCATCCCGAACATAACGAAAGGGTAGTGAATTTGCCCACAGTGTATTACTGACCTATGGAAAATCATATTTTTCAAAATTTATGTGAAATTAAGGTTTGTCACCGAAAATCATTCCATTTGGTGAAAAACAGCGAATGTTACGGCCAAATTAAGAGTGACAAATGACCCTTGGTGAATGAAAATATCTCGAACAATACAGGGGGTAATGGTAGGACTGGTAATGAATGTGATTGCATTGAGTCTGATGATTCGTAATATATAGCAAGTGGTAGTTATTCTACTAATGATAATTTTGAAGGGTATAGAAAACCGAAAGATAAGGTTAACCCTCAAGGGTCGACGAACGCGCCGGCACGTTTTGTGGCATCTTCTCCTGATAATACAGAATCGAACTTAAATTACTCTGTCAGTTTTGATTATACAGATAAGAGCAATATATCATTCGAATCAGTAAAGGGTCTAGTTTTATTTGTATACACTCATAACAAGAAAACGCTGTGCTTTTGTAAAATAAAGAAAGCAAACAGGGCGCACTCTCTCTTCACAGATACATAAATAAAACAACCAGTATGTCAGCGAATACTTGGCTCATAAAAATGAGAATTATATGGCTAGAAAGCTTGAAATGTTTTCTTTTAAATGAAACAATTCAAGTCGAAAACAAATCATTATTTAATCCATTTGAAAGTAAGGAGATGTACGGTTTCCCGTCTCACCTCATTATAGCTAATGTCATCCCGCCTCGCACTGAGCACACTGTTCATATGGAAATAATCTGAGGTGCGCCAGGTAATTATGTACGTGCCCCCGAGAAATGGCATAAAATGTCAAACTTCATCACCTTCATTTCAGAAATGTATAAATAAAATACAGTGCTGTAAATCAATTTAGAAGAACAGGTCATGTGGGGACTATGAACAATTATATTCTTGAGAAACGTATGAGTAGCATACAAAACATGCAAAACAGCAGCTGTGGAAAAAAATTAAAGTTATGGAAGGTCTAATAACATACAATCTAATATCGCACATGATAAGTGGCTAGAATATTTTATAAAGTTATCTGAATTTAGATGCCGATTTTGAAAACTTTGTCACAGATTGTGTGAATAATCATGAAATTGTATCTTTTAATGAAGCTGAAATTTTAGATAGTAGCATTACTGGAGCCTATTATAGGCCCCTTTACCAGACAGCATTATTATTGAGATGCTGAAAACATCACATATGTTATATTCTATAATGCTCTCTTAGATACTAGATACAGGGTACTTTCCAGAGATTTGGTGTGAGGCTATGATTTGTCCGCTATACAAAAATGGTGACAAAAATGATATAGGAAATTATAGGAGGATTTTGTTGCCTAATGTGTTTGGTAAAACTTTTACAAAGTACAACCGGAGATTAGTATTAGTAGTATGTAGAAGTAAATAATATGGTTTATGAAGAACAGGCAGGGTATAGGTCAGATTATTTTACAATAGATATTTGTATTTCACAGTCAGTGGTTCAGAAATATTATTTTTCTAAAGCTTTTGACAGTATCCAGCATAATCTTTTGTGTTTCACTCTCATTAAGAATAGCATTGGTGGAAAAGTTTAGTGTATTGAGATCTATGTATTCTTAACTTAATGTGTGAAAGGAACTGTTGGTTTAGAAGTATTTTGTCTGCACCATTGCATGGTGAGTCCACTTTTGTTTATGCTTTTCTTAAAAGAATATACAACAAAGTTGAAGAAAAATTATTAAGGTATTCAGATTGAAAGTATCACAGAAGTACAGGCCTTGTTATATGCTGATGATATGGCTAATACAGCAGATACAATTGGAGGGTTACAGAAACAGATTGAACAGCTGGAAAAATGTAATCTTTACGGTATGAGAGTGAATTTGAGTAAAACGTAAATCATGGTTTTTAGAACAGGGGGCTCTCTAAATAAGGATGAAAAATTATATTTTGCTGGTGAACAGATTGAAGTGGTTAATTGTTACAAATATCTGGGTATGTGGTTTACACCAAAATTGTCATGGTGGAAAACGTGACAACTTTTAGCAAGACAAGGCAAGAAAGCAATGCTTTTCTTGCTAAGGTTTGTTCATAAAGTAGCTGCAATCAATCTTTGTATTTGTTTAATCACATGGTTGCACCTATACATCATTGTGAATCTGAGATATAAAGTTTTGAACCAGTGGAGTGTATTGAAAATGTTCAGGTATCTTTTTGTACAAAACTCGTGTATCAGTACGAGTGTGAGCAATGTAGCCGTCTTGGGTGATTTGGGTAGATTTGTATTGTCCACTTCTTACATGAAAAGATTAATCATGTATTGGATCAAATTAAACGTAAAACATGGGTTACTAGTTCTGCTGTATTTTTATTTTAGTGCCTGGGAGGCTCAACATGTAGGTGAGCTAACAACAGCTATTCTTAACCAACAACTGAGATATAGACAACCATTCACACTCATAGGCACACCTATGAGCAATTTGTAGTCACCAGTCATTAGTCTTTGGACTGTGGGAGAAAGCCAAAGTACTTGGAGAAAACCCACACAGATATGGGAAGAACATGCAGAAACACATAAAAAGACTCCATGCCAATCATGATTTTAATTGAATTAAACCCAGAAACCTCTTGCTGTGAGGTGACAATGCCACCCTACAGCAAACTCTTAATACTTAATGTTTCATTACATTCAATTGTAATGCTGATTTTCCAATTTTGTTGTTTGTGTAATCAGTGTTTCTATGAAACTCTTCTTAGAGGCCGAAACTCTTGCATTCTGGCTTTAAAATGAGGATCAGCAATACTGTGATCAACACTCAGTCACCAGTAATAACAGAAATTACCTCTTGAGATCATCAAAGACCTCCGGCAGCAGGAAGTTTAGGAGGGACCAGAGTTCAGCCAAGTTGTTCTGCAGTGGCGTCCCTGTCAGCAGTAGCTTGTTATCAGTAGGAAGCATCTTCAGCTCCCGCACCAGCCGACAGTTGAGATTTTTAATCCGATGGCCTTCATCCACTATCAGGTACTTCCACTGGAACTGCTGTAATAGGAAATGGATATCATCTGGATTCTTACACAATACTAAGAGTCAAACAGGGCTACAACAATTATAATTATTGTGCAATAATATGGAAGTTAGTCTTGGATAATAAATGAATTCATGATTATGTCTATAAAATGTCACAAAAAAGTAAAAGGCATCTGCTATATGTTGCAGCAGTCCAAAATTGCTTGTTTTAACCAGCAAACATTTGGAATTTCCACATAAAAATGACAAAAGATTCATTAATCATCAATGTAGAACAACAGCTGTGGGATGGCAGCCCACTAAAGCAACTTGTCTCTGTTTTTGCAAGTGTTTGGTAAGTTTATCTGGGTGAATTGCAATTAAATATTAACTGCAAAAAGGGCACTGAACTGTTAGCCATTAGCATGAAACCTTACTATCTTCCTTTTTAAAATCCTAATAGTGTATGCTCCCCCCTTTGCTTTCCATTGGTGGTGACGTTCTAAGCCTAATCTCTGGAAGCTTAAACCTGAATTCCACCCTGCCAAATTTAAATGTTAAATGTAAGACCAGGTGTGCTGTCCACACTCCATTCCTGTTGATCCTCTATACGGTTACAAGAAAATGCAATAGCAATGTTTGCAATTTCCTGGATTTCTGCATAAATTGGTCATGAATTGTGATCTGATCTTTACCAAAGTCAAAAAAAAACTCAGGTGTCAAATGAATTGTTTAACACTGAGTTAAAGGGAAACTAGGAAATCACAGAGTACTGTAACTCTGCTTACAACTCAGCATGCTGTAACCCGCAGAATTTTTTTGGTGACTCTGTTGTAGGGTGCATCACATATAGAAAAGAGGATGAATTCAGATCTGTGATCCAGAACATGTCAGAGAACACCAAGATCCTTTGGAGTACGTAGTATACTCCTCAAACTTACTCAAACTTATGACTGTGTGTAGAGTAGCCATTTTCTATGCAGTGGACTAATGGTGCAGTGGTAGCACAGTAGCAGGCAAAACTAGACAAACTGATTTAAAAAAAAAAAAAAAAAAAGACTAGCTATGTTATGTGGTACTCTCTAAAATGAAATGAGAATGAGGACTCATTATGGATACATCCCACCCCTACAGGTCATATGACTGCTCTGAGCAGCACCGTCAGTGACAGACTTCTACACCCACACAGAGGCGGACTTACCATTAGGCGAAGGTAGGAGGTCGCCTAGGGCCCCAAACTACCAGGGCCCCACAATTCATGGTTAAGGTATTTTTCATCAAGCACTTAAAACTAACTTTGTATTTACTTGATTTGGTATTCTAAAATAGCATCTGAATGCCAATTCGTGACACGAGTTGCAGAAGTGTTTTTTGTGTATTTTAGTATTATTTGTGTAACTCAATTGTCTTGTTTTTACTTCAGTAAAACCGTTAACTAATATATGTGGTATGTGAATGAACATAAAGTACATTCTTATTTTACATAGATAATTGCTTGTGAAAATATTGAGTACACGAGTTTATATAATAAATTTATAGTATATAGTTAATATGTTTTATTCGGTTTTTCTACAGGTGCGGTTCTAGACACCTTGATGTCTTTGCTGTGTGAGGACGAAGAAGTTAAAGGTATGACTAAAAATGCCCTGGATGTTGAGGCCCATGTTCGCCTTGGGCACCCACATTGCTTGTGAAGCATGTGAAGAAGCACTGCTGCGGGTCCTTTGTCCCTGTCACCAGACTTCACAATTGTCACAAAATTTTTACCTTATGTTTAACAACAGACCATTTGACACTAACATCTGACTGATGCACCTTACTATTTTATTTCTCACTTACATGTACAAACTCTTTATTTTAACTATTGTTAGTACCATTGTTACGTTCTATATTTTCAGTCATGCATGCTAGTATAAAAAATTCTTTATTTTTTTAATAAAGGATGAGCAGAGTTCAAACCTGGAGGAATTTTCTGTCAATCATGGAGATCTCAAAGGAGGTAACAACAACAGGGAACATGCTGAGGGGCCCCTGAGGTCGACGGATCTTCTTCAGCAATTTGGTCCTATCTAAGTGGGGGCCATGATAAAGCAGCACAGACACCTAGGACAAACACATGACACTTCAGACTGATGGACTAAAGTAAACATAAAGAAAGACAGCCAGGGTCAATCACTACTGGTGGCAGAAAAGATGTGGCCTGTATTTGTGATCTTCTAAGTAAAGCTTGGATCAGGGGGTATTCCAGAAAGCAGGTTTAGTAAAAGTTATTTAACCTTAGTGGAAAGAAATTCTAAGTTTTCTGTTCCAGAAACACAGATCATGTAAACTCAGATTAGTTGCTCTGCGTAACTAACCTGCTCAATGGTAGGTTTTCTTCAAGAAACTTCAACTTTCTGTCTCCCTTCCTCCATGCAAGACTGCAGAAGCTGCCAGAGAGGCTGTTTCATTTCCTTATTCATACAGTACATATCAAAGCACTATGGGAGGGCATTAGTTTTCAGAAGTCTGAATTAGAAGAAGCAGATAAAAATCCCAGATAGACGCTAGCTAATAATTTATCTTTATTGACATGACTTTTTTATGATCACTCAGTTAGTGTAAGGACAGTGGTCTCTCCTTGCATGTACAGTGTGGATTTATCCTCAGTTCAGAATAAGATTTATAAGCTACACAGTCGTTCATTACACTGGCACTCTGTGGATAGGCCTATCAGAACAACTGTCATTTTGTTAATTAAATCACCTCCTGTCAGGTCTTAAGACTATTAGATCAAATGTCGAGATCAAACACAAAAACGTTACAGAGGATTGTAATGATTTGCAGATAAATGTAGCCTAAGCGTTAAAACTGCCTTGTGTTTGGAATGAAAGCCACTGAATGTTGAAATGAAACCAGTGATGTCATCTTAAGCTGCTGCCAGGCGCTTTTGGCTTTATTAATGATGATTTTTATAGTGCTCGTGCCAACGGCTAACCCAGAGTTACTCAACACAGAGTTGCTTGCACAAACTCTGATTAGCTGTTCTGGAACCAAAAAGTTTACGATCTCAGGGTTAATCAACTCAGAGTTAGGGTTAAATCCAGTTTGCTAAACCTGTTTTCTGGAATACAGGGAGATTAATGTGGTATATGCCCATTTTACTCAAGAACATCTTACCTCTGGTGTGAAGCGTTTAAATTCGTTAATCCAGTTGGGCAGAGTGGAAAGAGGGGCTACGACCAGAAAGGGGCCCATTACTTTCTTTTCTATCATCATTGCAATGTGAGCGATGCACTGGATGGTCTTTCCCAATCCCATCTCATCAGCAAGGATACCATTGATGCCATTCTCCCACAACATCTGACAACACAGAGGGAAAACCACAAGCTGCTGGTTCACATTAATTTATAATAAGGTACACCTATAATTAAGGGCTGTAGCTTTAAAAGCAGCTTTACAGAAGTTTAGAGTTTGTCAACTTTGAATTAAAGCTGTGTTCATTTCCAGAAATGGATATCCCTTTAAATCCTAGTCTGCTACTTTGATAACTTATTCTATGAACCTAGCTTGTTTTTCTCAAAAAAAAACACGAGTTTCTGTCCAACTCCATCTGCCTCCTACATTTAAGAGTCATTTAATTTCTTCAAGATGCTATATGCTTATCAACCGCTAATTTCCAAAATCAATAATGGGTCAACCTTTGAGGTTACAATCATAGATCTATAAATAATCTTATAGATATATAGAATAATCTAAATGTAAAATAACTATACTAAGTAAGTACTGTATTTTTTGGACTATAAGTCGTACTTTTTTACTCCTCTGGTGTGTCCTGCAATGATGAATATGTATATATTTACATAATTTTGTCTACTAGTGTTAGATGAAACTCTTGGCTCTCTTGACTCCATTAAAAATAATGCTGTACTGCTGAAAAAGTAAAAGCAGTTATGTTTACACTAAACTCTTAACTCCTAGTGTAACACAAGTATAAAAAAGCAACCAAAAGAAAGCGCGATAGTAAAACTGTAGTATTGTGGCCCCATTCCCACACCACCTAACAACTACTACATGCTCAAGAGTGTCATCATTCAGAGTTGACTGAACTGACTTACTGATCACTTCTGAGTTTCCCTTGAGAGGTTAAAACACAACATTTAAACCAGTATGGACATCCTTCAAAGTCCACAGAAGAAAATGATTACTGAAAATGCAGTGGTAATTTGCCAAACTCCATCTGCTGCAGAAGATGGAGATTATATGATCAAGAACTTCATCTATTAAATGGACTTCAAGCTATTTTGTCTGATATTTCCAACATGAAGAGTGAACCTAGGAAATTGACTTTGTGTTCTATTGACTCACTAGACTGGAAACGCTGTCATCAAAGTGACAGAGGGAATCTAACCAACAAATATATTAATATATAATCAGATTGCACAATCCCATGATGGTCAAGCCCTACTTACCCTCAGCCACTCAATGCCTTCAATCTGGTACCACCTCATGACACCTCCCGTAAAGAGCTGGGGCTGCTGGGCAGGGACCGGGTGGCCATTCACCCTTCTGTGAGCATGCAGAAGATGTTTGGCATTGTCTCGTACAGTCTCAGACAGGCGGTTCTTGATGTCTTGGTTAGAATCGCTCATCTTCTCAATATCCTCAGCTTCCAGTTTCTTCTGCACTGGCTCCGCATCCTAATATCAGATGTTTGACATGTTGACATCTGGATGTGCTGTGTTCAGTGACCCTACTTTTTAAAAGATATCCCACCCAGAAAAATATACACAATTACCGCATCCTCCACTTTTGCTTTTTTAGCTTGCGACATGATTTCCTGGAAGACAAAATCAAGCAAAAATGGGAGATGATCAGTAAATAATAAATGTACAAATCAGCCTAAATGTTAAATGAGATCTAACCTCTTTCGACATGACATCTGCTATTTTGTAGTCTTCATCCCTCTTCCGCTTCTTTTTATCTAGTTTAATAGGGAATGGTCAATAACATAAAAATTCATACATATTTCAATTTGATGTTAATAAAACCAGGCATTACTCAAAGTGAAACTTCTCTAAAAACTTTTAGTTTGTATTCATGAGAGAACAGACAATGCATATATATATATATATATATATATATATATATATATATATATATATATATATATATATACACACACATACATACATACATATATATATATATACACATACACACACACACATACACACATACATATACACACACACGATAAACAGATAAGAGAATCTACTCACCTTTGTCAGATTCTGCATTGTTTGATGTCTAAAAGTAAACAAATTGTTAGTATGTTAAACAGTATTTTAATGCTGGGCTTAAATGTTTTATAGTACAATGTCCTTCACCCTCTTGGCCTTCTTTTCCAGTTTCTCCTTTCTGAGTTTCTCCTGAAATCATTCACAGAAAAACAAGTGCTGGTAGTTAATTTAGTCTGCAGCCAGCATTTACAAAGACAGCGCAGGTAGTTCTTGTAGTGCTCTTCACACGTTACCTCATTCTGTTGCTGCTCCATTTTAGTCAGCAGGAATTTTGAGTAGATGTTGCTCTTCTGAAGCAAATGTTGCAGTCTCTTAAAACGCATGTCATGAGAATTCCTCTCCCATGATTTGCGTGCCTTGAGAATCACAGATTTATGACACAGATGACAGTGTTAGACAAGACAAGGACTGGACATCCATGTTTTCCAAATGTTACACTCGCACCAGTTTTCATGCTGATTTAAAAATGACACTCCTTACATATTTTCCAATAAGTTTAAAAATGACACTCCTTACATATTTTCCAATAAGTTTAACCAAAGAAAATCCATAGTCATCAAATTTTATATGTTGTCTGAACACAACAGCTAGAAAACAACTTTGTCTAAATAGGAAAAACATATTTTTAAGCAAAGAACAAAAATCAAAAAGTAAGTCAAACAAGGTCATGACCAATGGCTTCCCAAATTGAGCCCGTTTCTGCTGGAGGTTTCCCCACAGTGTCCAAGTGCTTGCTCTTAAGGTTTGTTGGGTTTTAATGCAAAGTGCTATGATTTTACACTCTGCAAATAAATTAATCTAAACTGAAAATGAAACATCCTAAGCCAAAATTTGGTGCTAGCTTACATTTTTGACAGCTTTTGATAATTTGCGACTGAGCAATTCAAAACGTAATGAATAAGGCCAATGATTTTTCTAGGTTTGTGTTATTTTCCATAAATTCCATGCAGAAACTAAAAACAACAAAAATTTGGTGTACTCGCTGTAATATCTGTGGATCTAGAACCTGACTTAGCATCTTTGTCTGTGCTATATACCACCGTTGTTGTCTAAAATCTATTAAAATACACCAGTGAGCCACATCCTGACATGTTTATTGTCCACAAAATGAATGGGGCACATTTTTCAGAAAGCCCCAATTGAGCATGTGTGTCTCCTTTGCCCTGTTTATGCTACTCTGCTAGATTTTTGGGTTGTTAGCATGAACACCATCACGCATTAGCAAGTAACACCATTGTACTAAAAAACTGAGAAGCAAGTGGAGAGGTAAATAGGGTAAGGTCATGTGCATGCACAGATAACTCTTACTTTAGAAAATGTTTCTTCTTAGTGTTTGGAGCTCATTTTCGAAATAAGGAACTCCACACATTTCATGAGGAATTTCTGAATTTCCCTTTGGGGATTGGTGTGTCACTGTCATTGTTGTTGTGTCATTGGTGTGTCAGTGTAAATCTACAGCAGAAATACATGTGCTAAACCAGGTTCTGGTATCACAGAGATTTATAAAAAAGAAATGGTGGAACAAATAAAAACACACCTTTTCCATCATCTCCTTCTCTTTCTTCTCGCTTTCCTCCATCAGCTGCTTCTCTTCTTCCTCCATTTCCTTAGTAATGACTACTTCAGACATGGTGTTCCCAGATTTCACACCGATATCTTCAACAAACAGTGATAGTTAAGGCCATGTCAGGGTCCACACTGAAATATACTTTCATCAGGTAAATGCATGTATGACATGGTTTCTTGTTTGTTCTAGACAACTGTTAATAACAAAGGTGAGGAGAATCATGGAATATACTAAAGAATCACTTCCGCGTTAAAAAAAAAAAACAAAGTGACCCTTCAATAATTCAAACTGGATTATCTAAAGAAATTCCCAGAAATTCCCTCTACAACCCTTGGGGACGTCCCACTGAGATTCTGACTATTGACTGACCACTAGCAGATCCAGTCTTCATTGATGTGCCCAGCGGCTTCTCTGACTCATCCGGCCTGGGGCAGTGAGGAGATCCACTGCGACTTTCTTCTTTTACACTGTCAGCATGAAGAAGAACACAATGAAATCCAGGCTTTTTTCCCTGCAGGATTTACAGGAACGCAACTCTATTCAAGTTTGAAACTTTTTAAATATTTGAAACGTTCACGTCTACAAAACATGCCTAACATGTACTGTGTGTAACCCTCAGGGGTTACTCTTTAAAATAGGAAGACATTTGACGTTACAGCATAGTAAATACTGAATATATAGACAACTATTTTAACGTTTAGTTCTAGGGCAGCATGTTCGATAAATGGTTAGCACTGTTGCCTCACTGGAAGAGGGTCCCGGGTTCGCAACCAACATATATATGTTATTAAGTAATGCTATTTGCCCAGCACACTTTTCAGCATTTACACCCTTCATTTTAGGATGCTGGCTAACTTCAGAACTTTACAGGGGCAACACCAAACCACTGGCCCGAGCATATTTCAGTCATGCTCGGGCATTAATTACTCAGACAGACTCAAATGAAAATTACAATCTAACAGTTGTATTATTTTAAGGTAAACGTTGCTTACCAGTTCATTGTTTCCAAGAGCGAAGCAGAGCTAATGTGACCAATTCAAAGTTTATATGGAACGACTAGAAAAGTAATTTCTCATT